>NC_044351.1:13534786-14826790 GCF_007364275.1 Archocentrus centrarchus | reverse complement strand
TGATACAGAACCAAGAATGATCAGGGAAAAAGTTCTATCTGCCAGGTAAGACCTAAACCATTTAAGTACAGTGCCACCGATGCCCACTAAGTGATGTAATTGAGATATTAAAATGTTGTGGTCTACTGTGTCAAAGGCAGCAGTTAAGTCAAGCAAAACCAAAACAACATGCTTACCAGAATCACATGTAGGAAGGATGTTATTAAAGACCCTTATTAAATCAGATTCTGTGCTATGAAGGGTTTTAAAATCTGACCGAAACTGTTTCAGTTAACAGAATACATTTTTTTCTAAAACCTTAGAAAGAAAAGGCAACTTGGAAATAGGCCTATAATTAGCCAGCACTGTATGATCAGGGTCAGGTTTCTTAAGCAGTGGCTGCACTACTGCATGTTTAAAATTAGCAGGAACCACACTAGAGGACAGACTGCCATTTATAATGGCAAGAACAGGCTGCCCTATACTAGATACATTTTTTTAAAAGAATCGTGGAGGGACAGGATCATGGGGGGAACCTGAGGGCTCAATGCGGCCCACCACACCCTCTAAAAGTGAAAGAGTCACTCAAACAGTAAAAACAGCAGAGCAAGGGACAGAGTCAAAGGGGTCAGAATCAGGAGCTGTGAAAAGAGCCCTGGTGGTAACAACCTTTTCAATAAAAAAAACACAGAGAATTATTGCACATAACCGGAGAAGCTTCCAAGCAGGCATTCTGTGGAATATTAAGCACAGCATCAGTAGTGTTAAATAACACACGTGGGTTATGGCTGTTGGAGGAATAATATTTGCAAAATATTCCATTTTTGCCTCTTTAACCATGCTCTGATAGTGGCACCAGCAGTCCTTTTAAAATTTGAAGAGACACCTGCAGTTTATTCTTTTTCCACCTGTGTTCAGCTTGGCGACATTCCCTCCTGACAGCACAAGGCTCAGGTTTAGCCTTAGGCTGCCTCGTTTTTAATGGAGCCACCAAGTCCAGAATGGTGTGACAGAAAGAATAGAACCAAGAAATAAGCTCTTCTGTATCAGAGAAGAAAAAGTCAGAAGGGCCACAGAGCGGATGAAAAGCAGTAGAAAACTGAGCGGCACTGGAAGGGTTAATAACCCGACAGCATTAAACTGGAGTGCGGGATTTAACTGCAATATGTGCCAAACCAACACTGAATAGAACAGGCAGATTATCTGAGAGAACAGAGTCACAGATTTCCAGGTTAGTCACAGGTAGACAGCAGGAAAGAACCAGGTCCAGTGTGTGTCCGACCTCATGTGTAGGGCCAGGTATGGACTGGCCAGATTAAAAGAATCAACAAGGCTTAAAAGGTCCTTCACCAGTGGCTTACTGGGACAATGCACATGTATATTAAAGTTTTCAACAATAAGAATATACTCATAATTAGGCATAATCACAGGTAAAAAAAATAAAATAAAAAATCAGAGAACTCATTTATGAAGTTCTTATTATATTTGGAGGGCTGTAAATGACAGCGCAGAAAACCAGGTTAATGTGATTCATCTCAAATGAAGTAAATTCAAAACTGAAGAATGAAGAATGTAGAAAGCACTGCTTACATTTGTAGTCCTTTTTAGAAATAGTAGCTGTGCCTCCGCCTCTCCTGACATCTGTGATGAGTTAAAATAACATCAATCCGCAGGTTATAGCTCAGATAGAGCACTGGACTCTCCATCTAGATCTCGGGAACTCAAAAAGTCCAGAAGAATTAAAGATTTATTTGCCAGCAATCTGGTGTTTACCAGGCCAAAATTGACAGGGGCTGGAACTGGAGCATGGGCTTCAATGAGTCGAGAAACCCGGCACAGTGGTCTTAGGTTTCGGAGACATTAGAGCTTCAAAGCCAACCATGGGTACCAGGCAGGCATCAATAGGATCCAGGAAATGCCAAGGCACAAGAAATCCTGGGAATGATCTGAGTGCTGATTGAATAGAAGCAGAACAATGCGTCAGGGAAAACTTCAGCTTCACCAGTCAGCCGCTTCATTCTACTGCGGCAGGAAGGCAGCACGGGAACCTGGTACAAACACCAAATGACACCGTACCCTGGACCGAAGGTTGGAGGCCCAGCAGTGTTCAGCGATCATACACCAACAGAGACTCAGTTCCATAAACGACACAGGTTAAAAACAGTAAAAACAAACTTGAGAATGACAGACAAGCAGCCACACATACCGGTGCTATCTTGGAAAGCAAGGTTGATAAAATTAGCTTTATAGATATTCTTGACCAAAATATATCATGTTCCTAACTCGTAAAACAAAGATAACATTTTTTAATTCCAAAAACTGCTGTAAATTCATTTTCAGTGTTTCTGTAGGCTTTTTACTGAGATCTCTCTCGTAAGTAGTGTGTTATCATCAGCTCTCTTGCTGTGTATGAGTACAGCTGATATAAGGCACATGTTGTTTCCACTGGAAAGGATCCTGCATGTAAACTCAAGCATCTGCAAGATCCACGCCAAGATGTTGAGCCATCAGGTGTGCAGAGCACCTCAGGGTCACTTAAGTGCTGAAGCACATGGGTTGAACTGTAGGACTGATTAGGTAGAATGGATGTCCAAACAATGATACTCACCACTCTACAGTCAGAACAGATGTGAGAGGCTGCTGTGTTCTCAACCTGAGATTTTGGTTTGACACCTTATGGTGCCATTGTATGCCCTTCATTAGTCAGACTCTGGGGATCTCTCTGTCCACTTCTCTGAAGTATCAAGTAAAACAGAAAACTGAAGTCAATATATAGAAG
Organism: Archocentrus centrarchus; assembly: GCF_007364275.1. NCBI lineage: Eukaryota > Metazoa > Chordata > Actinopteri > Cichliformes > Cichlidae > Archocentrus > Archocentrus centrarchus. The sequence goes on along the minus strand of NC_044351.1, from coordinate 14,824,032 downwards.
TGAAGCTTGGTTTCTCTGGACTCTTGCAGCTAGTTGGCTTGTTGGCCATCAGCTTCTGGTTTAAGGTCACCAATTTCTGAGTCCAGGGAACCCAAGTCCACAAACAACACCAGGGTCCATCACCTATAAACATCAACTTTGTTTTTGCCCTGTTTACCTTCAAGCCAAGTTTGGTGTGTGGTGTTTCAGCTTGGAATATGAACTGGTCAGTTGTCATGCAGAGCATAGCGGTTTTATCAGCGTATTCCAGATCAGCTAATTTGTAATTGCTTAAGTATATGCCAGGTAAACTCTCGCATACCTTGAACATCAAGGAGTCAGCAACACAGTTGAAGAGATCAGGAGCTGTGAACTTCACAAACTTTACAATTTATAGAGAACCAATCAGAGTCTTTAACACTGACGTGAACACAGCTCTCGGCATTGCTGTAAAGTTGCTGAAAGAGTGATGTAAGCTTCACTAGTGTTTACCTGAGTGAAGTATGATCGACAGTGTCAAATGCAGCCTTAAGGTCGATGAAGGTGACCCAAAGGTGACGGTCCTTCCAGATCTTTCTAGAATTCTCAATTATCAGATGAAGAGCTTATATAAAATATGATGTTGAATCGTTTGGCACGGTAAAGAAGGGTTTGTGGAAACAATTATCCTGAAATGGAAAGCAGCACAACACCTCATTGATAACATTTTCTCACATGCACAGAACTAAATTCTGGTATAAATTGGGCAGTCACAATGGATTTTTACTTTATTTTAAGTTAATGTCTATTAAAGAGAGAAGCTAATATTACTTTAGGGTCACTATTTGGTTAATAGATTGTTCCTTAACTGTCACTGTTTATGTCTTTATTTCAGGATTGTTTCCTTGTGCGTGTTAACTGGGGTGAAACACATCTTATGAAATTGTGACAGGAAGTTATTGTGGATGAGTTTGTTTGGATCTGTTTTTGCTTCTTTTTGAATTTAATAACGTCATCGTTATTCAAGGACAGTACTTGTTTGATAGGATTTGGAGATGAAAAGTGAAATGAAAACAAAACACCTGGTGAGGACTTATTATTTTCTTATCACTGCTGCCTGAATTCTGTGGAGACATTAAAGCGCTTTATGCTGTTTAAAGGCATTTTCAGTGTTTCCCTGGTGGCTGGAGAACCTTCCTATCCAAAAAAGAGCTTTTGAATAATTGACTAGATTTCCTAGAGGGGGTCACTTTTTTGATGCAATGCATAACTTTCACCTTACTCACCTTTTGAGGATTAGTTCGCCCCAACAGTATAAATATGTACTCTTTATTCCCCCTTTATTCTTGTGTTGAGATGTTCAGTACTTTGTGGACAAAAATGCATTTTGCTCACAAACTATTTTAGGTGTGTATAAACCACCACTACCAATTCTCTTTTGAACCACTATAGAAAAAATCTTATTAAAGCGATTAATTTCCTAAATGTGATATTGGCTTAAGTATATACAGTAAGAACATTTTTGTGGAAGACATTTATCTCAGTCCGGCAGCGTTTATTGTTAGTGGCTTTCCATTTGCATAAATTAGATCCTTAAGCATCAGATTTGTAATGCTGTGATAATGTGTTCTAATTAAGCAAGGCGCATTAAAGCTGTTGTCATATGTTAATGAGCATCAACTTGTGGCTCTATTGCTGCAACAGAATAGTTTAGTGGACTAAAGCAGTCAGTTTTGAATAGAGTTTCACGAAAGTTTTCTTAATAACAAAATTTACTTACTGACTTTTTAGAGGTATTTTGTTTCTTTTTAGCTCTGCAAACTTTTAACTAGTTTGTGTTGATTGCATGACTTTCAGAGGCAGAGTTTATAGGTTGAATGAGTTAATGTCAGATAAACTCATCTTTTTTTCCCTCACTCCATCTGTTTGGAGCCCTTTTCACACCTTTTGTCTGCATGCGAGAGAGTGTGAATGGTAATATAGACTGATGATCATCGCAGGCTAATGCTGACATTACCCAACCTCTGCCAGAGGAAGCCATTCGAGGGTGTTATCAGAGCCAGCTGTGAGGTCTGAGGTATGCATAATACATGGGCAGTAACCCCGACACTGTGTGGAGACGCTCACAGTAGGGTTGTGCCATTGCACAGTCATAGCACATCGCCGATGGGTGACTGTCATCACAATGTTAAAATCAGCATTGTGCTCCCAACCTACATCCTCACCATACCCTAAACCTGTATACACACACACACACACACACTACAATTCCAGTGTCAGCTATAGAATAGATAAATATATGTATTACTTTCTAATTTATATGTATTTCTAATTTATTACTTGCAGAAATTTCCCAGAGGGTCAGGTTGAGCCATAGAATTGATAATAGAGTCACCCCATGATTCAGTGTCTTATTGAACTAACTTTAGCAGCAATAACTGTAAATGTTTTCTGTATGACTTTATCAGTTTCTAACATTTTTGTGGAGGAATTTTAGGCCACTTTTCTTTACAATATCGCTTCAGTTCATTGACATTTGTGGGCATTCGTTTATGCACAGCTCCCCTAAGGTCCTGCAACAGCATTTCCGTTGGGTTGAGGTCTGGACTTTGACTGGGCCACTGCAACATCTTGATTTTTGCCTTTCTGTTATAGTTTTGCTGCTGTGCTTTGGATCATTGTCCTGTTGGATGACCTATTTCCAGCCAAGCTTTAGCTGTCAAACACACCATACTTCTTCAGTCATTTTCCAATTTTACTGTCATGAACTTTCACATTTAACATGATAGCTGAGGCTGATTCTGAGCTGTAGCTATTGTTTTTTTTTGTTTTTTGTTTTTTTTTAAACTATTTTAATGAGCATTGCACAGTCTGATCTTGGGGTGAATTTGCATCAACACTTAGGAAGATTGTGGAATTGTGTTTTCACACACCTGAATTCTCCAGACCAGCAAACTGCCAATACTACTTCTTTAATGGAGGTGGTCACAAGTTTGGGTTTATTGTAATATTATAGCAGTTCATTGCCCCTGATCAGTTGATTGGATAAATTGCTTATTTATTCAAACTATTTAGAGTCCAGTGAAAGCATGTTGTAAATATCAGAAATATTTTTTTAAATGTACCCAATTTTTCAATGTCTCATTAATTAAAGGGATAAGTCTCTACAATACAGTTTATATTAACACTGCTAAAGCAAAGGTGGGTGGGGTGTTATGTTAAGTTTATTTACAGCACAGATAAACAATAATGAAACAAGGTGAGTTTCGAGAGGGTGAGGTCCAAGTCCACAGAACAAGTAAGTCCAAAGCAAACGCCACACTGTCTCTTAGCTCACAGACTCCTGTCTCTGGGAACGCCGGGGAAATCTGCACAGATAAAGGCACACAGGTAAGAAGATGGATTTTTGCCCACAACCAGGTGTGCTGAGCAGGAGAGCTGGAACCCAGGACGACCTGCCCACACACACACACAGAGGTGTGGTTATCACACACACACACACACACACACACACACACACACACACACACACACACACACACACACACACACACACACACACAGAGAGAGAGAGAGAGAAAGAGAGAGCAACAAGAAAAGAGAAAGAAAGAATACACCAGCTTGGCTAGCTGGTGGACCATGACAGTCATATATTCATGTACATGTAACACATGCAAATGGCATACAAACACAAACTGAGAAAGGTTTTATTTTAACATGGATGTATGGTATTTTAACTCATGATGATATATATTTTTTGTCAAAAATGAAAAAATGAAGGGGACCTTCTAATAACTGGTTAGAATATCAGAATTTCCCATGTGTAAAAAAAAAAAAAAAAATTTACACACTAAGTTTTTCATCTCAATATTTTGAGTACCCCGCACTGAGAGCTCTCAACCTCCAACCCTGCTTCTAAAGGCTGGAGTAGTGAACTGGGATGAGTGATATTCAAATCAAAGCTGCCTGAGTGGAAAATGGAAATGAGGTCTAGTCATTGACAGGAATTTATAACCAGGCCGACGTATCACACACTCGGTGATATCCAGCAAATTTCCAACATGTGAACACATGGGCAACGAGTGACCTGGAATAGTTAATAAATTGTAACAGCATACCTCCACTAAGTGTAAATATTTAATCTTTCCTTTCCTTTTTAAACATTTAACCATCGGGGATTGTGACTATAAGGGTTTCCATTGTAAATAAAATCAAATGTTAACTGTATAATGAGTAATGTTGATACTTGTGACTAGTGAGCGATGCTGTTCATCCACAGTGGAAGGCAAAAGTATTTGTAGGTGCAAATGATGACAATCAAAGGCAAATGAAAGCCTCCTGCCATGGCCTTACACACATATGTAAGGAATACCTACAAAGGAAAATCAGACTTTCACACAGCTGGTCCACTGCTGTGTGAAAGTGGGCCTGACTGTCAAGATTGTTACTTTAGAGAGTTATAGAAATCTTTAGAACATATCTAACCACATTCTAGCTTTGGAAAAGTGTCTGTGTGAAGAAGTTTTAGATCTTGATGATACAGCACTTCCTTTGCAATATACTGGCACCTTATGTTGTTGTGAGACCTCATGGGGTTGTGAGATTGTGCTCTCACTCCTTGTCTTCTTGGGTGTTTACTTTCCCGATGCTTTTATTGTCCCACATTTTCTTCTATTTTTCAAAGCCTTGCTCACTCATTTCTCTCAGTGTGTCAACAGCATTGCCAGACTTTTTCTTTTTTTTTTTATTGAGCATTTAATGCTGGCGTTGAACTGCAGACTTTGTGGGGCTGATTTTAACACTTCTCCCACAGCGTGTTTGCTAATTCAAAGAAAATAACTTTGGAAGGTTTGTTTGTCCATTTAGACCCCCATTAGCTGCTCTTGTGTAACAGTAGCAGCTCTTCTTGGGGCCTCTAATAAGAATTTAATAATACGTTTATTAGAAACAGTCTGGCAATGGGATTAAACCAGTGAAAAATTAATAATCTTGATCATTCTGGTGAATTATAATAGTAAAACTTCAAGCATTTATTACATTTTTAAAAATGGTGGGATTTGTTTGGGTATTTGGGGAGGCGTCAAAGCCACTGCTGTACAGAAAAGGTGTGCACTGGATTTATTGTATGATAGAAAACAAAACCAGAACAACAGCTATAAGATGTTATGTGACACAGTAATTGTTTTATCTCAATGATATTGTTTTCGTAATAGCTTAGAGCCCAAATATAGTCACAAATAAAATGTGATTTATTGTTCAGCTCTAACAGCAGTAACACAAATGAATTCTTGTCATCTTGCACAGTTGCAGCGCTGTTGCACTGACAGAATCTGTTCACTGAGAGAAAAACATCTGCTCGTACTCGAGAACGCCTGGGTTATTGTCTTGCATGCAGATCATGTGCAGTTGTGGTCAGAAGTTTGTATGCACTTTTCAGGGGCATGAATGTTGTGGTATTTTCCAGCTTTTAATGATTTATTTGAGCTGTTCTTTCTCCAGGGTGGAATGATTGTACAGCATACATCTTTAATGGCTTAAAAAAAAAACAAGGACCGGGTGCACAAGTATGAATTTATTTGGATTTGATCTAATCCACATCGGGTCAAAATTATACATCTAGGCTCAAATATAAACATATTAAATTGGTTAGTTTCTTGGAACGGACCCACCTTTTAAATATAGTCCACAAATTTTCACAAAATTCCAGAGCTTAATGTTAGTCTGCTTTGTATTTTCTAAAACCAGTTTTGATATGTGTTTGGGTGTTTGTACACCCAATTCTTGACCACAACTGTAGGTAGCCAATAATAATGCACTGATTGCTCAGCCACGGTAAAGGTGGGGGTAGAGCAGCTCATTTTCAGTTAATTATTTGTATCTCTTTCCAGTAGCAGAGCACTTTATATTCAGTAGTTTAAGTGAGAGAATCACCTTCACTTTACTTCTGTTTGGGGTAAATTGTAAACTTTTAATTTTTTTACTTTAATAATTTCTTTTGCTATAAAGATTTAATTTTGTACTAAAGAAAAGCTGATTTTCATTTGTATCAGTGTCAGTGTGGTTCTTAAATCATCCATCCATCAGTATCAGCAGGTCACACTTACAAAAAAGACTGGGGATCGCAATTGGCCAAGAAAATTGCAATCGGTGCATATCTACAGAGACACTAATGTCCACTTGAACTTGCAGTGCACAGCCACAACCGTACTTAATAAGCTTAAGTTTTGCTTTTCACCCTTTAATATCATTAGATCACTATCAACAATACAGCCCTGAGCTTTGTTAGAATTTTATACTGCATAGATATCTCATTATAGCTTTATAGAATCTAGTGTGATCACATTTTATTTTAATTTATTTTTACACAAAATTACAATAACACAAAATTTTAATAAATTGCAGGAGGCTGTAAAACAGCTCCAGAAAAGAAATATTAATCCTTGACAGTCACAGGCTTATGTTTTTTTGTAGTTGCTGTTTGTCTGCACACAAATCACGTAATTTCCAGTTTGTATAAATTGGTAAACTAATTGATTCTTTCATACTAGCAGCAAAAACACATTATATCCATTGAGAGCCTAGTGACCTACTGTATCAGTATGGTACGGCAGCTACACCGAGGCAGGCAGGGTGAGGCTTCAGAGGGTAGTCAAGACAGCACAGAGAATCTTTGGCTGCCCTCTCCCCTCCCTGATAGACATCTACACCTCCCACTGCCTCAGCAGAGCCAAAAACATCATTATGGACAGCTCACACCCTGACTTTGAACTGTTTGACCTGCTGGACTCTGGCAGATGCTACAGGTGCATCAAAGCCAGAACAGACAGTCTCAAGAACAGTTTCTTCGCCAGAACAATCACCACCCTGAAATCACACACTCACCCACTCTAACTATGCAATATTTTATTATTCATACTGAACAATATCTACCACCCCTATAATGTGTAATATCCAATATTCATTCAACAAGTGTGATACTCACCATCTTCAATATTATATGTATATACTGTTTTTTTTTTTTGCAATGTATATACACTGCTCAAAAAAAAATAAAGGGAACACTTAAACAACACAATATAACTCCAAGTAAATCAAACTTCTGTGAAATCAAACTGTCCACTTAGGAAGCAACACTGATTGACAATCAATTTCACATGCTGTTGTGCAAATGGAATAGACAACAGGTGGAAATTATTGGCAATTAGGAAGACACACTCAATAAAGGAGTGGTTCTGCAGGTGGGGACCACAGACACCTCAGTACCTATGCTTTCTGGCTGATGTTTTGGTCACTTTTGAATGTTGGTGGTGCTTTCACACTTGTGGTAGCATGAGACGGACTCTACAACCCACACAAGTGGCTCAGCGTAGTGTCCAGAGGCTGGAAGCGTTACCAGGAGACAGGCCAGTACACCAGGAGACGTGGAGGAGGGCATAGGATGGCAACAGCCCAGCAGCAGGACCGCTACCTCCGCCTTTGTGCAAGGAGGAACAGGAGGAGCACTGCCAGAGCCCTGCAAAATGACCTCCAGCAGGTCACAAATGTGCATGTGTCTGCACAAATGGTTAGAAACTGACTCCATGAGGATGGTATGAGGGCCCGACGTCCACAGATGGGGGTTGTGCTCACAGCCCAACACCGTGCAGGACGCTTGGCATTTGCCAGAGAACACCAGGATTGGCAAATTCGCCACTGGCCCCCTGTGCTCTTCAAGATGAAAGCAGGTTCACACTGAGCACACGTGACAGACATGACAGAGTCTTGAGATGCCGTGGAGAACGATCTACTGCCTGCAACATCCTTCAGCATGACCGGTTTGGCAGTGGGTCAGTAATGGTGTGGGGTGGCATTTCTTTGGAGGGCTGCACAATGGCATGACTGCCATTAGGTACCGAGATGAGATCCTCAGACCCCTTGTGAGACCATATGCTGGTGCGGTTGGCCCTGGGTTCCTCCTAATGCAGGACAATGCTAGACCTCATGTGACTGGAGTGTGTCAGCAGTTCCTGCAAGATGAAGGCATTGAAGCTATGGACTGGCCCGCCCGTTCCCCAGACCTGAACGCAATTGAGCACATCTGGGACATCATGTCTCGTTCCATCCACCAACGTCACGTTGCACCACAGACTGTCCAGGAGTTGGTGGATGCTTTAGTCCAGGTCTGGGAGGAGATCCCTCAGGAGACCATCCGCCACCTCATCAGGAGCATGCCCAGGCATTGTAGGGAGGTCATACAGGCACGTGGAGGCCACACACAATACTAAGCATAATTTTGACTTGTTTTAAGGACATTACATCTAAGCTGGATCAGCCTGTAGCGTGTTTTTCCACTTTAATTTTGTGTGTGACTCCAAATCCAGGCCTCCATTGGTTAATAAATTTGATTTCCATTGATGATTTTTATGTGATTTTGTTGTCAGCACATTCAACTTTGTACAGAACAAAGTATTCAATGAGAATATTTCATTCACTCAGATCTAGGATGTGTTATTTGAGTGTTCCCTTTATTTTTTTGAGTAGCGTATTTTTATACATTCTGTTTTATTTTCTGTATATTTTTAGAAGTTCTATTTTATATTTTAGAAAGTTTGACTTTCTACTGCATGACACTGAACAGGAGTGGCCCTCCAATCTCATTGTACATTCTGTATAATGACAATAAAGACATTCTATTCTATTCTAAAATAATATGAAAGAGTCCCACATTAATTCACTGGTGTTGCTCTTGCCTGAATGCACCCCTGACAAGTTCAGTCCATCTTTGAACCTTTGAATTGCTAAAGTGTGATGTTCAGCAGGCCAGCATGGGTTAGGACTGCAGCATGAGGGAACTTCGCTAGTCAGCATTTGAACTTGAATAAAATAGTTCAGCTAAATCGCATACTTAAAGCAACAAGGAGAGTGGAGTCCTACTATACATTTCCTTTGTGGTAAAATATGTATCACACGAATGTGAGTTCAGTGTACCAAAAGATCTGTAGTCCTTGGCTATTCTGTGATTCACGTCCTTGTCAGTGCTCACTTGTCTGGAAAGTGTACTGCTAACATATTTCAGCAACACTGAGAGGGTAATAATGCCCAGCCTCAATGACAGTTGTCCTCAAGAAGGATGGTATATAACATCAGGTTTTAGCAGGACTTAAAGGGTGAATTTGTTACCATTATTGGCCATTGTGAAAATGAGTGCCTCGCTGAAGTCTGGCGCATTTAGGCTCTTTCAGGGAACCCATTCAACAGTGAAACTGTGCAGCAGACTGAAGAATAAAAGTCTTTAGAGGGAAATGTCACCTGAAATGTCTTTCCAGACAAGATAGTAAGGGAGAGATAGACAGAGAAAAAGAAAAAGGCATGAAAAGTTTTCTCTGTTTGAGATGCTTTCATCGCTCAGCACGCCATTGGACCCAGAGGGCAGGGTCATGCGTCACTAGATAAGAGAGTCATGTGTAGTTGAACTTAACCTTGGGGCGAAATTGTCCAGATGGATTGCCCCCCCCCCCCCCCCCCCCCCAAAAAAAAAAAAAAAAAAAACTTCTTTCTCTTAGCGTATCAATTAGCTGACATTAACACTTCAGTGACCACCCTAAAGACAAGTCTGCTGAAGGTTTTATTGAGTTTCTGTCTTCACTGATTGATTCCAGATTTCTGCTCACCCAAAGAAACAGTTTTCCTGTATGGCTGTATCATTCATTAAGGTAGCACTTAATGAATGATATAGTAAAGTAATTTGTCATAATTGTTTAGTCTATAAAGTGTTAGAATATTGTATTACATGCCTTTCATGGTGCCTGGGTCATTAAAACTGTTTGAATTTGATGAGTATGAATTTAAATCCTAATTATTGATCTCATATTTAACAGTGGTCGAATGGTATCTTTAATTTGAGAAAAAAATTATAATTTGATAACCAAGCACAAACATCAGCAAACCCTGAAATTCTCACCATGTTCCTGATTGTAACAGGTTGTAGTGTTGAGGTTATATGGTGGCAAGAACAATGGTTAGTTTCAAATATAAAAATGTTTGAGCATTAAACAACAGTCTGTAATATATTTACAACAGTTTTTACTGAGCTCCCAAATTTTACTCAAAGGCTAATATACCGTTCTGCATGTTACTGATCATGAAATGCAACAGAGAGTTGTCACAAAATTGCAGTCAAGGCTGCCCGTCCTCCTTGGAAGGTCACCAGGTGGAAGAAAATGATCCAGAATGGTGGCAGCAGCCTGTAATCCTCTCTATTAATTCTATATGAACTGATACCAGGAAAACACATGTGGCTTATTGATTTCATAAAGCGGTCTGTAAAGACAGCTCAGCGGCTAGAAACTGCAGATGCTTTGACCGCGGCACGCTGTCACATAGAGGAAAAGGAGCTGAGCAGAAGCGTGAAACCTTTCAGCAATTCTTGAGCCCCTTAATGCTCCAAGGATGTACAATTTCACATGGCCATAATTGAAATTTATTTTGTCACCACCATGGTGCAGTAGTATCATTTACTGAGCTCTGTCTTACCCGTGTCTGCAGATATATCTCACATTTGTGATAATAATCATTTTGTTAAAAAAAAAAAGTATTTCAAGATTTTTTAAATTATATTTTTCATTGCAAGATACACTATATAATGCTATATTAAACACAGGACAATTGAAGTTCAAAGGCTGATATAACCATCACAGTCTGTCTTGATAAATCAACATTAGGCTGCTGTGGCCTTAGTCTCAATGGATCCCTGAGTGTGTTGTAAAGTCAGCCACACAATTCCTACACCCATGCTAGGAACCAACTGCATGAAGAGGTTCATTACCTCTTCACCCTCCCTTCCCCTCCTCCACTAGCCCTTCACACTGCTCTGAAACACACCAGAAGAAATAACATGAAAACCTTTGCTAAAACCAAATGCAGGTTCACAGACTGTACAGGTTCTCTGATCGAAAAATGAATGAATCATGTTTGAGCCACATGGCAGTTAGTCAAAAGTGATCAGTTAGAGAACTGGGGATACCACTGAGTTTGGTCATTTCTAGTTACTAATTGGATGGTTTTGTTAACATGCTCAGCATGACAGAATAGGCTTATTAAAGCAGTGCTTTTTGTTCATATATTTATTCTTGTTAGTGTGTATCATGTAACTCATTAAATTTGTTTATCTCCTGCTAACCTCACAATGGCCTACATTTAATTAAAATAGTTAAATAGCAATTCAGCAACAGCATTAGCTTAAACTTCTCTTTTTTTCTTGGACTAATTGTGAGTCAGGGCTCATCTGTGCATTCAATGAATCTGTGGAAAGGCGTATGGGTACTTGACAGGTGGGCTCATAATGTCTGGCCCCTCAGGGGTACAAAGACACGTGAAGTTGTTGCTGTAATTGCTCATGCGGTGAGTCGGCCTTCCCTTTTGTCTGCACAGGTCTCCATTCTTTGCCTGTGGTTATAACTCGATGGTCAAGTCAGTGTTCTTTGTTTATTACCGTGTTATTCTGCGTCTGCATTTCTTTTGAAAATCCTGTCTGCAGTTTCTCTGTGAAAGAGCAATAAATATTTGTGATTTTGCTCATGAATAGTGTAGACATATGATTTCATTGTGAATAACAATAGTATGGTTCTGCATATGTTGGGTTGTTTATCTGTTTGTGATTTATGTTTGTGTGCATGGCTGTGTATGTGTGTGTGTGTGTGTGTGTGTGTTTGCGTGCTTTAGCTCTAACATCTGGCACCAGCGTGATTGGTGTGGTGAGCCTTCAGGCCTTTTCATAGTTGATAGATGACACCTATCACAACCTGTCAGCAGGGACTGAGCCAGCCAACTAGCCAACCAGTAGCTCTCCTTTATCTTCACTCTCAGCTTTTACTGCATAGAGAGATGGTGGGAGCAAAAGACTGACTCATTGCCATTTATGAATATAAAGATGTGTGCGATGTTGCAATACTTGGCAGGATTAAAGCATCAAAATTACAGTATAATGAAAAATGCTTTTTTTTTTTTTTTTAACCCAACTAAGTTGTCTGCAAGTCATATGGTTGAATGCTACAGGAAATCCAAAGAAATAATATTTCAGTTGTCTAGACAGTGGTTTATTTTAAGGACCCAACAGTTTGTGTGTTATTACATGCTATTAGATGTAGATCAGCATCACAGCGAATGTGAATTAGAAATCCATATAAAGCGGGTGCATTTTTTTTCTCCAGATGAGGTGTTATATTGTTTTTCCAGGAACATGCTGTGTTTTAGCACCTTCCTACCAACCAGCTTCTCTCCTGATTTTGTAGGCTGAGATAATAATTTGAACCATTGTTGAATAATTGTCTTTCATTTAACGCTGTCTTTCATCTTTTATTTCTTCGCTATCATCATCAGCGGAGCTCGGTTTTCTTGTGTAATGAACTCCCACCCAGTGATGTAAATTGTTGAATTCCATATGAAATGTCAGTCAGAAATACAAAAAAAAAAGTGACATCTATCACGTCTGTGTCATCTCTATTTCAGAAACTTTATTCATGTCCGAGGGGCAATTGAGTATTTGATACTTTCTGTCAAGATTCTCAGTCTTCCACATTATGCCCTGTCTGGCTGCGTTTGGTCAGTTGATCTACTAGTTGTTCTAACACTAATTGCTATTAACTGGTTAGTGCTTTACATCTGCGTGTAATTACAACTGAAAGCAACCCCATCTTCTGCTCTGCTAAACATAGTTACTTGAACAACAATGATTTGACGGTGCCTGTATCACTGCATTTACCCAGAAAAGGTTCAGAGGAAGTCCCAAAAAAGTGATCAACAGACACACACACCATTTGGATGTTAAAAAAACAACAACAAAAAAACCCCCTTGTTCTCACTTTAAATGCAAACATCTACCCTCTCTGAAGCAGATACACAGTGCACAGTAAACTAGATCCAGTCAGCTAAAGCTCACGTGTGTTAATGGATTAACCAGGAAGGCCTGGATGAGGTCTGACAAAGTGCCGGCTCAGGCCTGCAGTGGCTTTCCTTGTGCCTGATAATAATTGATGGATGACTGTGGTGCAGGGCACTGACAGCCTGGTTGCTTGGCCTTTACCCTCTACCAGCTCAACTCTTACATGTGTGAAATAGCCAATTACTCTGATGCGTATTGAAAGTAATAGGCTGATGAGCAAACGGCTACTGTGGGACATTGGAGAACCTTGTAGATGAAAAAAGAATAAGATAAAGTTCTAACAGCTGCCACTTCCCCGGCTGTGTCTGCCAGGTACTGTGCGCACACGGAAGCAAAGGGTCAGCCAGGTATTTTCTTCCTCTTACCATGGTGTCCCCGAGCTGTATTGACTTAAAGTTTATGATCCATAATACAGTCACATTATACAGGAGCTAATTTACAAAAATAAATCCTCTTTTTAGAGGCTGTTAAATGGATAATGGAAACAGCAGCAGCCATACTTTTTCAGGGAAGCACTACATGCCATTTCTGCTGGGCTACGGAAAGTCATGTGCTGCATGGCGATCTAACACTAGCCAGCCATGGAATATTGACAGAACAATGTATCTTTATAAAGGATAGTGAACAGTTCCAATCTAGTTCTGAAATCACATTATCAGAGGCAATATATGACTGCATCTAAATATATACAGGAGATGTATATATGAGGGGAGAGCTGATGGGGTGTTCGTTTGCAGTAAAGTATCGCAGATAGAATGGTGAGCAGTCTCTCTTCATAATTGGACAGGTTATTTTTACACTACACTGACATCTCGGGCCACTTGCTGACACGTGTAGCTATATTTCTCTCAAATATTCTCCGCAGTTCTCTTTCACCATCTTACCACGCTAGGTCAACCTCTTCTCCTCGTGTACAGCTCTGCCCTCCCTCCATCTCTGTGCCCCCCCCCCCCCCCCCCCCCCCCCCATCCTCACTCTCTTCCGTTTACTTTTACTCTCTCCATCTCCCCTGCAGTTCACCCTCATCTATTGTTTTTTCCTCTGCAGTCTCCCACAACTCAAACAAAGCGTAATTGACTGATGTTTTGGAGCATCTTACATTGAAAAGAGACACTGACTGCACACGGCTTGTTCTCCATGTAACCAAAGCCATTCATTTTGTGCTAATTCAATTCCAGCAAGACTCCCATCCTAATCTATTGGTGCTTCAGTTGGAGACAAAAGTAAATTGAATCCGGACATGGATGCAGTGCAGCTTCTTTTTAGATTTCTTATGTACTAGTGTTGCAATTAATTTATCATGAAACAAAGTCATTACTGTGGATATCTGACCATGACAAAATTTCTGTTGCTTCTTGACATCTCATTATCCCCCAGGTCTGATAAGGCAGACGTAACAAAATAAGCTTTTCAACTTCATTTCCCATGTGCGCTAGTCTAATCCAATCAGTATGAGGTCTGTTACCTCCATTTTAGAGTTCAAAGCAGAACCTTGTATTCCCTTAGTGTATGTCTGACACATGGGTGTATCAGGCCTTCCACTGCTTTACACAAGCCAGTGGTGATGGATGATCTGTAATACATCACTAAACTGTAGCTGGGTGGGTGGAAGAGCAAAATATCAAGGGTGTTCTCAAATACTGGCCTCTCTATAAGTAAAATTTAAAAAAGAAAAATGAGCTAATCACCATTAATTTTTTTGTATTAATTTATTTATTTTCAATGTGAAAATTCACTTGACTCAGAAATCATCATCATGCTTCAATTCATCTCATTGTTGACAACTTAACGATGTTTCATACCCCCCCCCCCCAAAAAAAAAAGCCTCTAGTCAAATATCTTTGAGAGTACAGCTCTGCAGGCTTGCTTTGCCACAGCAGGGTCAGTTCTGCCTCCTCCTGGGATAGAGCAACAGCAGCAGCAGCACCAAGAATGTAGTCGGTGTACCGTTTGAAATGAAGTCATCATTACATGTAAATATGCTCACCAGCCACAACCTGTTGAAGTTCAAACTGAGCATCAGAATGAGGAAGAAAAGTGATTTAAGTGACTTTGAATGTGAAATCATTGTCGGTGCCCGGCAGGCTGGTCTGAGAATTTTAGAAAATACTGATCTACTGGGGTTTTCAGAAAAGGAGAAAATTTGAGTGGCAGTTTCATGGGCGAAAATGCCTTGTTGATGTCCAAATGCCAGATGAGAATAGTCAGACTGTTTCAAGCTGATAGGAAGGCAACAGTAGCTCAAGTAGCCACTCTTACCACTACCAAGGTATGTAGAAGAGCATCTCAATGCACAACACGTTGAACCTTGAGGCAGATGCTACAGCAGCAGAAGACCACACCAGGAAACCGCTGCTATCAGCTAAGAACAGGAAACTGAAGCCACAGTATCGTGTGGTGGTGCAATGGTGTGGGGAATATTTTCTTGGTACACTCTGGGCCTCCTGACCACCTGAACAAACACCACAGCTTGCGTC
Source organism: Archocentrus centrarchus (assembly GCF_007364275.1). Classification (NCBI taxonomy): domain Eukaryota; kingdom Metazoa; phylum Chordata; class Actinopteri; order Cichliformes; family Cichlidae; genus Archocentrus; species Archocentrus centrarchus. The sequence goes on along the minus strand of NC_044351.1, from coordinate 14,808,678 downwards.
TGTGTAGGTTCTCAGTCATCCAGGTCATAGTCATCTCTGGAGCTTGAAAAAGGGTGACTGGACTTCTTTTTGTTTCTTGATGATGTTTCACCTCTCATCCAAAAGGCTTCTTCAGGTGGAGAGACCGAGGTATTTAAACCACAGTGGGCGTAGTCCCCTGGAGGTGGTGTGACCCACTATTGTTCATGTGCATAATCACATGCGCCAAGGTGTGAAAGGAGGCGTGGGTCATTACAATCAGTGGTTTCAGGTGAAACCAATTTGGGACTTCGCTCCATTGTATCAAGTGACCTATTGAGGTCACTGGAACAAAGGTGTGAGGGAGCTCAGGACAGCATTGTAAGCAGGAAAAATTTGTTATGTAATCAGCTTCCTCTGTTCAATGATGGTTGTTCACAGTGGACATAGATGGCTTCTTTTACTCCTCTTTCAAACCATCTGTCTTCCCAGTCCACTGGGAAAACACTGGCATCCTCAAAGTAGTGCCCTTTAACCTTCAGATGCAGATGTACAGCTGAGTCTTGTCCTGTCGAGGTGGCTCTTCTATGTTGTGCCAACTTACCTGAGCATTATTGCTGACCATGTCCATCCCTTTATGACCACAGTTTACCCATCTTCTGATGGCTCCTTCTAGCGGAACAATATGACACACCTCAAAGCTCCAATCATCTCAAACTGGTTTCTTGAGTTCACTGTACTCAGATGGCCTCCACAGTCAATCCAATAGAGCACCTTTGGGATGTGGTGCAGCAGGAGATTTGCATCATGGATGCGCGGCTGACAGATCTGTAGCAACTGTGTGATGCTATCATGCCGATATGGACCAAAATCTGAGTGATGCTTCCAGCGCCTTGTTGTATCTGTGCCATAAAGAATTAAGGCTGTTCTGAAAAGGGTGTCCAACCCATTACTAGCAAAGTGTCTGGTGAGTGTATATAGCTCACATTTACTGCATGGCCATAGTCTTATGGTTGTTTTGTCAAACAACATTGTGTTCACACTTTATCTTGTTACTTTTTTTTTTTTATAATATGATAAGCTAAAACTTCTGATCTTGACCTCACCCGATTGGCTAAATTTATGGTTTTATTTGTGGTCACCAGTTAATCTAAGATAGGTATATACTTAGCTGTAAACTATACTCAGCATAATTAAGTGGCATGGTACAATACATTAGTTGAAGTGTGGTTTCACTGGCCAGAGTGCCACATATTTTAATGGCTTTTGGGCCTCTTAGCAGTGTTGGGCCATACAGCATATCTATTACTGATCTTGTGATTGACATGGGCAATGGGGCCTGGGATTGGAGATGGCTGTGTGAGTATTGCTGTGATGGCGAGTTGTGTTCCCTTCATTAGACAGGCTGGGGGAATGCCCTGTTGACCCCACACTGACCCCTGCAACACAATTACGAACCACAGGCCTGGCGCCGGTTATTGATGCCCATTACTGACATGAGCAGCTGCACAGGGTTACGTTCTCGCTCACTAATGTGAGCTGTGGTGTGCCAGACTCACTGAACTATGGAAACACATATTACAAAGAACAGCAAGAGTGCGTGTCTTCACTTCGTGCTTTGGATTCAGCTCTTGGAAAAATGGTTGACATTTTATTTTTAAACTTTGCAAAAACAAAACATAGAGTTTGACATTTGCTGGATTTTAAGAGAAATCCCGATATTAATATTTGAGCAATAAAAGCTGATGACATTAGAAATTAGTGTCATTGTTAGGGAGGATTTACAGGGGAAACAGTGCCCAAGACTAAATATTTATATTTAAATATTGATCTTGCTTGTTTTGTTCATTCGAACTTTAAAAAAAGGTGAAGCAGTAAGAAATTACTTAGCCCCTGAGAAGGGTATAAGAGCATAAGCCTGCTTGATTTGAACAAATATATATAAAATGGATTTTATAGATATGGATTCTCTAAAACTAGGACAGATCTCAAATCTCTGAAATGAGCCTTGCTGTTTCTCTCTACCAGCTATAAATGTGTGTCTGCTGGTGTCCTGCTAAACTGTACCTTGTTGTTGTATTTGTGATGTAATATCCCAGGATGTGAGTGTAGTGTAAGGTTAAAAAAAAAAAAAAACTTGCTGCTTTTGGTTATCTTCTCATTTTTCCCTCAGCAAGTTGGAAATAAGCCAACGTTCAGCCTATCGATTTTCTCCACCTCTTCCTATAAAATGAAAACTGAAATTGCGCACCCCCCCCCCCCCCCCCCCCCCCCCCCTCCTCGCTCACTTGCTCCTGACAAACTTTGCAGCCTGCAATTTATACAATATTTCTCTTCTCCTTGGGAAAGCAAAAGAACTATTTTCACTGCACAGTTTTGATTTTTACACTGTTGTATCTGGCGTAGTGCCATTATACCTGCCTAGATTGCGTGTTGGCAGTGCCTCCGCATTTCTTATGGCTCTTGATCCCAAATTGACATGAGGAATCCCTATATTCTCCCTCTCAGTGGTAATGGTGGGCAGACCCCCATTAATGAGCCTTTGTTCCTGCTCAGTGATGGAGGACACACAGCTCTGGGAAAGTGGCCTATGTGATTAGTAAATTGTGGTTAATTAGATAGATAGAAGGGTCGACAGCGGCGATAAAGTCAAAGGAACCACTGAATGATGGAGGTGTCAGCTGATTTTAATAAAGGGAGAGTGCTCAGAATAGCGTGGAGTCTGTAGTAGCTTTTAATAGATAGTGTTTAAGAGCTATTAAAGTGATTATACTAAGGCAAAACTGTGCTTAGCTGTCATTTAATGTGTAGAACCACTCAGTCCATGTAGTAAATGGTAAGTAGTGGACTGAGCTGTTAACTCTTCAGTGACAATATAAGGAGTCAATGAGGTGGACTACTTATAGATCTAATAATGCCTGTGGGATCTCCTGGAAATGTTAATGTGAGAGGAGGATTAGGTGGCAGCACTGAATAATTATCAGCATAACTCAGACTGGTTTCATAGTTAGAATGCCACTCTAATCCATCCAGTCCAAAGGAGATTGGTAGGAGTTCATGAAGGAAGACAAAAGGCTGATGACATGGGTGGATGAGAAGGAGAAGATGAATCACAAATAGGATCCAAACTGATAAGATTAGATCCATATTAGGGAGAGCATGAAGCCTATCTATCTCCACCATCAGATATCTGCCTCTCATCTGACTTTGATTTATGTTCCAGCTGCACAGAGTCTGTTGAAAAGAAAATAAATAAATTAAGAGGCACTTGTTTATCTCCATACAATAGTGGGCAGCGCGAGCAATTACATCAGACAGATTTTATTCTAGACAACTCAAGGAGACTCCTGGTGTGGTGTCTGATGTGTCCTGCTGTTTGAGGGGTTTGCCCTATGCCTGGTGTGGCTTGTAGCAGGTGTGTAAGCCAGCCCCATGTGTTGGTTATGGCTGACCTCCCTGCACTAAGGCTGGGCAATTAGTCCTCAAAATGGCTGACTGTAAATCTCCTGCAGGCAGGGTTGGCAGGGCCACCCCAAGGTGAGCTTCACAATGAGGAATTAAACACACAGTATTAGCTAACAGCAGTTTTATGATGTGAGGACTGGAACAGGGTTAGAAAAGGGGCAAGGATACTCCTCTGCACAATTACTGGGGGAGCAGTGCTGTGTGCTAAGTCCTTCTGACTTATATAAGAAATATACCTTCTACTGAAGTTTATTATATACTGTAGGAGCCGAACCAGGACAGGATCGTACTTGCTGAGCCAACACGGGCAAGCCAAAGCAAAAGAAACAAAACAAAAAACAAAACAAAAATGTTTAAATTGAACTACTATTTTTTTTTTTCATATTTAATTTAATTAGTTTTCTTACGTGACACAGCTGCTGGCTTTGCGTAACTGGGTCAAAGCTAAGAGACTATATAATACATTTTTTTAAAAAAAACATTTTAATCTTATTTTTGCATTTCAGTTAAAGAAGTATAAATCCGTCAGACTGAGCTCACTTTGCTCCTCATATTTAAGTTCATTGTTCTTCTCCATCTTTCTTTTAACCCGCATTGAAAAGACCATCTCAGCTTTACCCTCTCTCTTCCTTACACACACACACACACACACACACACACACACACACTACAGTTCCAGTGTCCAACAGATTGGCTGCCACTACTGTACTTTGCTATTAGAAATGGCACCATAACTACAGCCTGGTTATTAAATATCACAGTAACAGTACCTATTTTATTAGCATAGTATGTACTGTAACAGTACTGTAACAGTACTGTTACTGTATAATTCACATTTATTGTAACCATCCAGATATACTAGAGCTAATATTTAATCAGTAATGATTTTAGATTATGATTCAGAAAATTTCACAGCACACTGTTTACCATGGCTGTGTTCTGTAGCGTGTAAACAAACAAAACAAAACAAAGCTCTTTTGCACATCACTGGGATTTTGAATTATGTTATCTTTACTTCTGAAACAGAAATTGAAGGTTTCACCTTAGCTCTCTCTCTCTCTCTGTTTTTTTTTTTTTACTATTGCACAGGAAATCTGCATGGTTCAATAGACTCACCTGTTTTTGGTTTTCATCTGAAAGACTGCAGGCTAGACTTATTTCAAGAGGTGCACAATTAACTTAAATGTTTCCCTTTTTGCATTTTTTGGGGGTGTCACTGCCTCCTAACATGTCAGTGACACCATTGATTGCTTGACAGATGACAGATGACCCTCTGATAAATGGCTATTTCAAATATTATGTATCCATATATATATTGAAAAATCTATATTTTTGATAACATTAATACATACTATGCTAATAAAATAGGCACTGATCTGTTGTAGTCCTCAAATATAGTGTAAATTACCCTATTTTTCTTTTTCATTTTTTTAAAAAATGTGTGGGAGTGAAATGATGATGCAACTATGATTAATACACTAATTACATGAAGCAGTGCTGTAGTAATTTAAGACAAATGCGAGAACAATGCATATTTACAGGGCCACAACATGCATTAGAGTGTTTTTTTTCTTATTCCTCTTTTCTGACTTTTCAAGTGGGGAACCAGAAAAATAAATCAGGGCCCTCAGACCACAGTGGTCAAAATCTAGGTGGTTATAGGTTCTGAGGCCCAAAGACTGTGGTGTAAGCTTATTGGAGTGTGGGGGTGAGGGTCAGACAGATAGTGTTGCCTCTTTCCTCATAACCATCGGCTGATTTGTGAATATTGTTCCCCTTTGGTTTAATCTGCTGTGTGCTTTGAGGCAGAAACTATTCCCAGAAGGCTGCCGGAGGGGTTGCTAATTTATCTCCTGTGTATTAATGGTTTCTTGGCAGGAGAACACACCCCGACCTTCTCTTCACCAAAGTAAACAGGAGAAATGTTGACCTGTGTTGACCCAAAACCTTGAGATAGACTCCCTTCAATGATGAGCCAAGTGATCAGAGGGCATGTTTGAGTTTTTTATGATTAACCCTCCCACATTCTTCCCCCCAACAGACATTTATTCAGGGATACAGAGTCGGGTATATTGCTCTGTGTGTTGCTGCACGCCTAAAGCATAAGGGTCACCCTTGTAGGTTCGATACTTTAATATCTGATCAACAGCGTCCTGGGATGATTTCTCAAGGGTGTGCTGGCAGACAAAAGACATATTTGTTTGAGGGTGTTAGGTCCCTGTGATACGCCATATTTGTTGTCCCACATGAATAGTGAGGATGCCCTGCAGCTACCCAAGGTCCATCAAGCATAAAAGACAAATCAATAAAACACTACATCCAAGATGTATAATCTCATTAGATGGCTGTTACAGAGAAATACAGCCTAATATGATAATGCAGTAGTTTTTGTCAGTGGTGTAGATTCAGCACTTTGATTTTATTGCTTGTTGACTATGGTTTGCCCATCCTGATCAATGCCTTGGAGTCTGTAAAATTTTTGCTGTGTCAGCAGCCGTACCGAATGGGTAGCTGCAAATCTGTTCCAATGATTTCAAATTCTATTTTAATATGAAGTTTCTTTAATGACCAAAGGACTGTAAGTCCAGCTTTGTCTGCATTGACTGCATGCACTGTACGGGTGCATCACACAAAGATAGAAAGATACCTGCTTATTAGTGCTAAGAAGCATGCAGACAGTTTCTGCAATTTTCCTTCTTAAAACTGGAGCAGACATCTTGTACATGCTCTTAGTAAAATTAACCCTACAGCAAGCCATGTTATTTGTCAGATAGTTCCATTAAAAATGATCCAAAAGGTGCCAACACCACACACATGGCTGAGAGGCCCGTTTCTGTGACAGCCTAAGTGGCTACAGCCATAACTTTAAGGCCCTATTGAAGTTTAAATGGGTGAGTTTTTAAAAAAGAATCAGCCCTCATGCTGTTGTTTTGAAGGGACATATTAGCTCGAGACCAAAACCTTTTTTTGCAATAAGCTGTAAGCATGCTTTTTTTTTCCTCTCCTTCCTGCAAAGCATTTTAACATTGGATTCTATGAGGATTGACTCACTTTTGGAGTCAGCCTCAAGCGGCCACTCGAGAAGCTACAATTTCACAACTTCTTTGTTGGCTTCAAGTTTAAGACCCAGATATTGGCGCTCGGTCTGTGTGTAGAGATTAAGTGCCCCGGCTCCAGTAGAAAGGGCCATTTTTAAGACGAATTTCCACAAAGGAGTTTTTTGTCACGAGCCCCGTAAAACAGACTGGGTTGCTATAGCAACACGATGAGTTGCAAAGTGCCTGCGGACCCCGACACTTTATCAAGTGACATTCAATAATTTGCTGTTGATTGTAAATAGAAAATCAATGACTCTCCTTTGGGATGCAGAGTGCCAGAGAAAGCCAACAGTGGCAGTGAGGGGTTAGCTCTGTTTACTTAATTGCACCTGTGTTCTCAGCTCAAGATATTTGTGCATCTCCTTGAGAAGCAACTGCTTCAAGTTTTCAAGTTTTGAATCTCACCAGCATGTGTGCCTCATTTTTGTTTTCTTTGATCAAGATCAAATCCTTCTGCTCGCAGACTAATCAACATCGACCTTTGTTCTGCCAGTAAAAACAGAGAAAGAAACAAGAAAGAAGCCTAATTGTTTTTAAAATAAATTTTCTCTTTAAAAGAATATTGATTTCCTGTTCATTAAATTGTCATTCTCCTCAAACAGAGATGAGCCATATGAACTTTAGCCGGCATACAAGTGCCTGTAGTCAGTTATTTGGAAGTTAAGAAGTCTTTGCATATAATTATTATTTTTAGTATTAGTATTTTTTTTTTTATCAATCAAAACAAAACAGTTAAAACAGTTAAAACTTACACATTTCAGAGCTAGTAGTGATGTCATAACATTGCTTTGTTGTGTCCATCAAACAGCTGAAAACTAGAAAGAGCATGTCTATTGCATTTTAGATATGAATAGCAGAAAATGCTAACTGCCCGTTGACTGAATAGTTGCTTTAAATGACGAATTGAACGACTATGTGAAAACAAGCTTGCGCTGTGAGCAGAATGAGGAATGTACACAAATCTCAGTGTGCAACTTTGCTTAGCTGGTTCCCTCTCAGTATACTCAAAATATCTTTTTTTTAATAATAAATTAAATGAAGGCCCAATAACCTGTGTGTAATGTAACTATAATGCGCATGGTAATAAAATGTAATGAACACACGAATATAATAATCAGCCAATAGTGTTGTAAAAAATAAAGAGTGCGTAATGTAACAAATGATTAAATTCAGCAGTTATTCTTATGCTACCATTTAATTGAAGGCTTATTGCCACTTAAATAAGTTGCTACATTTTTAACTTATTGTTATAAATGTAACAACTTCACATATACAGTATTATAAGTAGATGCTTTGAGGCCCAACTGTAGGGTTTTCATGGGTGGACTTGTATGCTGTCCAAGTTCCTTTTCCACACCAACAGCTGTGCATGGCATGCAGTTGTGATTTGAAAAGCTTTTATATTACAATATATGTAATTAAATGTGTTTTTTATAAATTGCAAAATTGATGTTACAGGACTTAAAGCTTCATTTGTTGTAACCGACACTAAAACACGACCCATCAGACACAGTCTCATCCAATCCCCTAAGCTAGAGTTGCCAACACACCATCTTGCAGCACAGCATGCTAAATCATACACCTCTGCCTCGCTTTCTATTTGTTTGCAGGCTGCTCTTGTTTTCTTATCAGGAGCACAGAAAATAAGATTCCTGCCCCCTGGGTATCATCATAATTCCTGACTAATCTGTGCGCTGAAAAACAAGCATGTTATCCATCTGCAGGTCTGCTATTACCAGTGGATCTGTGGCCATTCGGATTCTGGAGCATTCCAGTTTAGGTGGAGGTTTTAAGCTGATCCTCAGGCACATAGATGATTTTCTCTCACCTGGCATGGCAAGAAATAAAAGTCACAAAAAAAAAAAAAACAAACAAAAAAAAATCATACAAGAAATGAAGGTATTTGTGCACCCACCAGGCTAGCTGAAGCGCTTGGAAAAGCACAATGAACAAGCCGATCACAAAACAAATTATAGAGTACGTGAGGGGTGCTGGTACCGGCCTGCTGCTGCATTGATGTAGAGCAAATTACTGTGATGCTGCCAAAGTCTGACTACGTGAAGATAAACTTAGTCTGCTTTTTCAGCTTTTCTAAATCTTATTATTTTTGACCCCCTATTTTTTTCAATTGGGGAAAATACATCAGTTGATTTTAGTAAACCTCAACCAAGGTCATACCGCACCAGCACTGCAAACCGTAATATTGCTTTAAAATTACAAATTGAAAACAAAAAGGCAGGAGATGTAATTCAGTTTCCTTCATGCTTTAATCTTTTCTATCAACATGTAAGTTTTCTGATTTAATGTCAGTGCTAACAGCTCACAAAATACACACACAGATTAGTTTTTTTTTTCTTTTTTGCTACTTTTATCATCAACAAAGATAAATGTGGTGTGATCACAATGTATCACAATGTTCCACAACTCTGCCTGTTGCTAACTTTATCTACTGTTGGTAACTGGCAGAAAGCACACAGTTACTTTATCAGAGAAAAGGATATCGGCAGCAAATCCAGAGCGATATTCTAAAAGAAGCCAAAAGTCAGTGGAGCCGTAGATTCGAGCTGCAGATTCAAGTGATGATTTTCTCTGGGTTTGTCACCGTGAGTGATCTCACTTGCATCACCTAGATCCATTGTTAGTTTAAAAAATGAGTTGTGCAGCTTCAAAGGTGCTACAAACCTTAACTTAAAATGTTCAGAGCTTTTTTGTAACGTCAGCTGTGAATGGTCTGACTGCCACTACATGTGCTTTATGTGAATTTGTCTCAACATGACTTTGGAAACCAAGATCAGGACGCTGCTATTGTGTCCCTAAAATGAGATGACCTGCTGGTGACATTGCCTCAAAAGGCACTGGCTAGGACACAATACAAGGCTTGCACTTTTTGTGTTTATGCTACTGTCAGCATAAGACTTGAATAGCTGGAGCAGAACAGGTTGGTATGGAGTCTAACCTGTTTGCCCCCTGAGCTGATTGTCTGTATAGATTGCCATTCTTTCTTCTGGAGCACAAAACTCTCATCCACAATCAAAGGTGTATTGACTGTGTATTGACCAGGACTCAGCCAGCAGTGCTCACAGTCTGAAATCAATGATATGCCTGTTGTACATGTTTGCTACTCGTCTATAGTGAGAATTGCCAGCTTTTGTGACACAAATTTATTTACCCTTTTCATTTGTTCTTGGATCTACTTTTTTAAAAGTAAAAGAGGCGATAGGATGAGTACCCTATAGATGATCTTCATTCAATGTGAAGGAATGTCATTTGGTTAAATACAATTGCTTTTTTGTTTTTTAATATCAAGAAGATGTAAAACTGATACAGTTTGTTACCCTCTCGTGCTCTTTTAAAAGACTGAAATCCATGTTTAGATTTTAATATGTAACATGTTTTTTTTTTTACCAGCATTGTGGTGGTTTATGCAGTATAGCAGGGAATTTCTTTGGTCTTGTTACTGTATGTCAGATGATATTGGAATATGATATAATAAAAAGAGTGTGAGCCCACTGCTCACAGGGATTGTATCCAGCCACAAATACAATTACAGTCTCAGGCAACAAAAACAGCCAGCCCTTCTGGACCTCTGCTCAGTCTTTGCTAGATCAACAGACACATAGTTCAAAGTTATGCTATATTTATGCTTGAGTGCTTAATGCATTTGGAATTATTACTATTTATCAACGGGTGGCTGGGGAGCTTTAACAACCATCAAAGCTAAACATATGGGAACAAACATTTTCACTTTCATTCCCTCAGAACTGCAGGGAGGCTGGTGCAGCAGTAATGCAGGATATCCTGAGGGTGTGCTGCTACACGGGTGGTGTCGGGGTCACGGTGTCATGCGGTTGTGAGTATTTTCATGGCAGCAGTTGGGGTTGGCCGACATACTCTACAGCCTGGGGTTAAATGAATATGAAAACTGTCTGCAGTATCCAGCAGAGATAGTAGTGGAAAGATCTTGTCTTTCAGTCACCGCGCCCCCTCACACCTCTCTTCTCCTGCAGCCGAATGTGTTAAACTGAATGTTTCCTCGCTGAAAAGGTCACTACTCTGACATGTGTTTAACTGATAGAACATTCACTGCTCGTACTGTGAGCCACACCTGGGTCACACATGATGTATTTCTAATGTGTTAAAAAATTGGATTACTTAGAGAGCTTCGCGCACAGCTAAAAGGTGATGAAACTATTATTCTGAAAGGGGATTGGTGATGTGATAACAGTTTTAATGAAGCTGTGTGTAATTCTAGCTCTCCCTGTCCTGGAAATGATAATTAAATTCAAACTGAACATTTTACAGATGATGCTCATAAATGTGACTCTGGCTGTAATATTGATGTTACTGACATTTCTTTGGTTTAAAGGAACACTTTGAAAACATATCAGATCTCAATGGGGGGGGGGGGGGGGGGGTCATGCTGAGCTATCTATACTGATATGGATGGGTAATGTGTTAGGAATGAAAGGATGCTTCATCATTTGATGGAAATGAAAATGATTCACCTACAGAGGGCTGAATTCATAGATACCCAAAAAATCAAAGTGGAAAAAATTATATGACAGGCATAATAGAAGTCATGTCCCAGAGTTGTTCTACTGGATTTGGGTCAGGTGAGTGTGGGGGCCAGTCAATGGTATCAATTCCTTCATCCTCCAGGAACTGCCTGCATACTCTCACCACATGAGCCCAGGCACCAGGAGGAATCCAGGACCCACTGCACCAACGTAGGGTCTGACAGTGGGTCCAAAGATTTTATCCTGATACCTAATGGCAGTCAGGGTGCTGCTGCCTACCCTGTAGAGGTCTGTGTGTCCCTCCATGGATATGTCTCCCCAGACCATCGTGACCCACAACAAACCAGTCATGCTGAATGATGTTACAGGTAGTATAACATTCTCCACGACTTGTCCAGACACTTTCACTACTACATATGCTCAGGGTGAATCCGCTCTCGTCTATGAAAAGTGCCAGTGGTGGACCTGCCAATTCTGGTATTCTATAGCAAATGCCAATTGAGCAGTAAACAAAGAGCCCACTAGAGGAAGTCAGGCCTCCAGGCTGCCCTCATAAAGTCTGTTTCTGATTGCTTGGTGAGAGATATTCAGACCAGTGAACTGCTGGAGGTCATTTTGTAGGGCTCTGGCAATGCCTATCCTGTTCCTCCTTGCACAGAGGAGTAGCTGCTGGTCCTGCTGATGGGTTAAGAAGCTTCTATGGCCCTGTCCAGCTCTCGTAGAGTAACTGCCTGTCTCCTGGGATCTCCTCCATGCTATTGAGACTGTGCTGGGAGACACAGCAAACCTTCTGGCAATGGCATGTATTGATGTGCCATCCTGAAGGAGTTGGACTCCCTGTGCAACCTCTGTAGGGTCCAGGTATTGCCTCATGCTACCAGGAGGGACCCTGACACTAGCCAAATGCAAAACTAGTAAAAAAAAAAAAAACAACAATCAGAAAAGATGAGGAGGGAAAAAAAATGTGTGACCAGATCCCAGAAGTTTAACTGACTTGATGCTGTACTCTGATTAAAAAGTGTTCCTTTAATGTTTTTTGAGCCGTGTATGTAGACAGAAAGCCTGTTCCAATAGGAGATGTAGATTTAGGTAGACATAGTTATTTACCAGGAAATGAGGGTTTAATGAATATATATTGTTGGGTTATGGGAAATGAAAGAACCTCTGTTTTTGGATTTTTTAATTTTTATTTTTTTTAATTTATACTTTGACGTGTTGCTGACAATTTTTTTCGGTCCACATGCCACAAATTCATAGAAGTTTAATATTAGCTTAATGAGACAAATTTGTGAATCAAATCAAATTGCAAAACATATAAAAAGGATTGCTTGGACTGAAAATTTCTCTCATCTATCACAGTACTGTCATGTTGTTCAACAATAATTTTGATCATGTGTGTTTTGCTGAGACACATACCACTGTAGGTGTAGGTACACATCATGCACCAGTCATACTTTCATTTACTCCTAATCCCAGAGCATAACCAGTGCTTAGCATCTGCCACCTCCTCAGAAGTTTCAGCAGTCAGGTAGAGAAAAGCTGAAGCTTACTGTCTGATTTGCACTTTGTTTGATCTTCAGGCACACAGGAGGCATCCGGTTTAACCAGATTTCGCGCAGGATGGCTCTGTGTGTGGTGTGCTGGAGTTTTTAATTTACATTTTGAGAGGTGGGATGATGTGTTGGTGAAGAGTTATACAAAATGATGTGACAGACTTTTTTAAAAAGTTTGGTTTGCCTCACCGTAAGTTAAACAAAAAAAAAAAGATGAGAAGATTTTGTGCTTTGACCATAAGGGCAATGACACATTGTAAGATCAGCAAATAATGCTTTTATTTCTAATTAATCACTGATAATTATATTGCTTGACTTTGTGTGCTTTTCTGCCTATAAATCAGTTTGCCAATATGCTGATTGCTTGAAAAGCAACATTACAAGTGTTATCATTTAAAGGAGCCTACAGGGTGCTATTTTTAGCCACGGTCATGTTCCCACATGAATTAAAGATTTGAGCCTTTTTAATAATTTATTGTCATTCAGAAAGATGTTTTGGTTGGGTCCACACGATGTGGCTACGCTGGCTTTGAAGCACCCACCTATGCTTTTGTAGGTGCACACTGGACCGATTCTTTTCAGAGCTGTCATGCAGGCTACATCGATGATTCATTCATAAAAGACTCTCATTTAATTACTCCCAAATCAGGTCACATCGATGCCCAGGAGAAGCGGCTGCTTTACAGTGGCAGTGGGCGATCAGATCTGAGGCACACATCAAATCACAAACCGCTCTCAGGTCCCCGCGGCTCTCCATTCATGTGAACAGGATTTCAATCTTCAGTGCTTACACCAAAGAGATTTCTGCCCAGATGGTGTGTCAGTACTGGCCTAATAAACCTGTTTATGTTTTAAACACTGTGGGGACACTTGATATTCCTTGCAGACATTACCACAGACAAGTAATCACAGCAATAACTCCTTCTTATTAAAGCTCCAGCTCATTTAGGATGCTTTCATGTTTGCTGTCAAGGTTACAGTTAAGTTTACACAACTGCCATCACGCAGCTTTGTCTCACACTAGCTTGGGGTGATCTCTGGTTATCTGTTCAAACCAGTCATAAGCTTTGTGTCTGTTTAGCTTAATAATGCTATGCATTTCCTAATATCTCAAATATCAGCTTTTAAGAGCATCTTATTTCACCTTCAGCTTCTGCCAGCTGCTCTACACACAGTCGAAGTGACTGACAGCCAAAGCTGTCTTATAAGGTAGCTGTTAGAATGGAAAGTAAAAATATGCTCAATGTGTTAGCCTTTTTGAAAGTCATTTAAATGCAGTGGATGTCAGCTTGTTGAACCACATGAAGTGGAATATTGAATTGATCCAACTTTTGTGCTCTGTGTGATGGTTGGTGGTACTTATCCCCAGACAAAAAATCAATACAAATACAGTTTGTGGGTACTGATTATGATTTCACATTCCATGCCAGAAGCATCCGCATCAGTTTGCTTTTGCTGCTCATTTTAGTGTTTGTGGGCTTGTCTGTGTGCACTTACGCAGAACAAGACAGACACAGAGGAAGCCTGTGCGAATATTAGGCAGACATGTCAGGTGGTTACAAGCGGTTACAGCTACACCATATACCTGCATGGCACACTTGGCTGAAGGTTATAACTCCAGGTTTAAGGTGAGCTCAAGTATCAGTTTGTTTGAAAATGCAGTTAAAGAAGCCTCAAAATGCACCCATCAAAGTCAGGACAAATTGGTTTTCCGCTCCCTGTGATGTCAGGTCCATTAACTAAGAGAATGAACACGACTGAGAGCCTGTTTCTACTAGAGCAGGCAAAGGGCAGAATAGATGATAAACGACAGCTGGACAGGAGAAAAGGACAGTTGGGAAGTCAAAGTCAAAGTGACACAAGGAGGGCACAGAATCACCGTTCATCAATTTGAAATGGCGACTTCATATACGGTAGCTCATTTTGTTCCCCATATAAATGTTAAACAATACCTTTCATTAGGTTTCTTATATTGTTAGCATAAATCATAACTTCTACAGGCTTTCAGGGACACACAAGGAGACAAATTATAAAACCCATTGAGTGTCACCCTGTTGGAAAGTAAATGGTTTTACTAAATGTAACTTTAATGTGTAAATCGTGCCCTCAGGTTGCATTAGAAATGCAGTCTCAGGTAAATTCACCCTGTCAAACTGTAAAAGCCGTGGCCATAAAGTAGCTTGGAAGAGCTTTTATCAGTCTTAATGCACTCTTCAAAGAGCATCCCTCAATCTGCACGTCTCATCGAGAGGTGCTGCTTGACCGCAGGCAAAGGCTACTGTATCAGTCTCACTTCACAGATGATGAGGAAAGACCATTTGGGTGACTGATGAGCATCTTAACCTTAAGGGGTCACTGAGTGCGCCATCACAGAGTGATGGTCATCCAGAGCTGAAACCTGAAAACGCTTTTTCGCATGTACTAATATTGAATACTGTCAGCAGATTCTCTGTGTAATATTTATATTTTTATGCAGGGGTAGATATATTACATATATGATCCTTAATGGCTTTACATTTTCCATCTGACTATAGGCAACCAAAAAGACTTCCTAACTTTTCTTCTTGATGTGCAATTTTAGAAGACTGTTTTCTGACGCACACTTTCGACATACTCCTCTGTTCATCAAAAGTAGTATCATATCCCCGCTCCCCAGTCTCCCAACAAGTCTCTTTGATGTCAAATTGACACTTTAGTGAACAGCACTTCATGGATTTGATATTGCCAGGCAACTGCAGAAAACCCACTCCTTGTGGCTCTTTCAGGTTGACGAGAGGCTAGTACGGAGGTTGGTTTGGTGGTGGGGATGATGGTAGAGGAAAGATGGTGGAAGGTATTAATCATAATGGTGATTTCAGTTTGGCTTGCCTCCAGGCAGCGGAGCAAAATTAAAGCCCAGAAAATCGGATTATGGGCTCCTTGGGGGGTTAGATGCCCAGTAGCCAACTGATGAGCACTCATCCACTCTTCACTGTATTCTGCAGAAATGTTGGCTCGGAGGCCAATTTGTTAACAGTTATTGCTCATTTCTTGAGGAGCTTCCTGCTAGTGAGGGGGGTATATTTGATATTTGATATATTTTCTCTGAGGTCTCTGACTTTGCTTTTACTGCCAATTTGCTGTGGGGACACCCATTATCAACAACAGCAGTAGTGCCTGAATTATAAATGTGTGATGCCTGTGTCAACTAATTTTTTGCTTTTGACAAGGTTGAATAATGCCCTGACAAATGTATGTTGTATCATGACCATTATGCTGATTGGTCCATTTTTTCATTTTGCACCTACCACATGTTTTCTTTATTGATTTTCTCATTTAGCACGAAAAAGTTAGAGAAATAGGCAAAAACAGAAGGTTTCTTGTTTTGTGTAACAGATAAGGCACAGAGGCAAGCGGCAAAATCAGAGAAAATTGCACACGATCTTAAAAATGTAAACCAATTAATCATTTTTTAAAATGTCCAGAAAGAAAAATGATTTAGTCATATATAAAACAGACCAGCACCAAAGAAGGATTGACTAGATTTTTTTTTACTCATCATTAGTAAATTATTTCTATATATAATCTATTAAACCATGTGTTGAAACAGCATTTACTGCTTTAGTTCTCCTCAGCCAGTGTAATTCCTTATTTCCAATAGAAATGCACACTAGGCGACAACATATCCTCCTCTCTCGGAGCAGATAAACCCAATGAAAAGCCTTACACGCAGGTAGGTCACACATAAGCCTCAGAAACCCTTCGCTGCCCGTAATGTGTGGTCTCAGTGCAGTCAGCCCTGCCCAAGCTTCTCACAGTAGCCGTTCACACAAAGGAGCTTATTGTGTAACTGTGCCTCAGTTTTAATGAACCAGCGCTCCTGCTCTGATATACTCCTCCCTCTTTGTCAGTCCCCTCCCTTTCTGCCATGCTTCTCATGAATATCACAGTGCTCTCCCTCATTATTCATGAGCTGGTATCGGTGTACTCATGTGCGCCGAAACGGAGGTAGAAAAAGGGGGGAGTGTCTCAGCGAACGGGAGTCACAACTCTGGTGTCTGGTGTGTGTGTGTATATGTGCGTGTGTGTGAGAGAGAGTCTGAAATAGAGGGAGGGGGATACAGGAGACACCCCGGCTGATGCTGAAACGGCTGCTGCTGCTACTTGTACGACTGCTGAAGCTGCTGCTGCGCTGTTCACATCTGAACCTTCTTCTGTTAGGCTCAGCTGGAGCTTTCTGTTCCTCTAAGCTGGGGTTGCTTATGACTGCCTGAATGTGTGAATGGGACGCCTGAAAAGAGATGCTTGCTAAGGAGTGACTGATGAGAACCAGCGCTCCGGTGTGGAGGGTGACCCCCTGTGTCCGTACCACCACTACTTGGGGAGAATTGGACGCCTGGCGTTTCCACGACAACTATAATGGGCTGCAATCTGTGCACTTTACAGAAGCGAGAGGAACATTACAAGCTCCTGTATGAGATTGCACAGGTGAGGCATGACCGACTTTGGTATCGTGAGTGTGTGTGTGTGTGTGTGTGTGTGTATGAGTCATTGTGCATGTCTTGAGGAGAGCAGTTCTAGTCCAGAGCCTCGTTCAGAGTATTTCATGTAGGAGATTGAAATGGTATGAATGAGGGATTAATACATATACTGTGAAAGTGAGGGAGCATAATGGAGAGAGGGGATTCTAACTCACCAGCAGATGTGCTTTGAGTAATGAGCAGTAGCTCAGAGAGTAGCTAGTGTGCAGTCCATTCATCCTGCTCGAAGAGCTGTGCTGAGGGAGCAAGTTTTTTAATAGAATAATAGCACCTGGTTTCTACTACATGATTTGTTTGTTCTGATTTCTTTCTTGGATGATGTTCAGTAAGTGTTGCCACACATTGTTTTTTTGTATTTTATGAAAAGTTTTCATTTGGGGCTTCACTGCTGTGCCAGCAGGTTGTTTCTGTTTATATTTCTAGTGGAGCCCTTCACTGTGATGGTCTTGATCTCAAATGTAATAGAGCCTACATAAACACAAATTTGGCTCATCTGACTGCACATTTATATCAGTTCCCTTACTATGCCTTATTTAGGCTGATGCAGCTATAGGAGTGTTTGTTTGTTTGTTTGTTTGTTTAATGATGAAATTACTTCTTTGGTAACAGGATTATATATGCAACAACTTGAGCATTTAGTCAGATAACGGGCTAAAAGGCAGAGAACACTATCTCACAGACTGAGGTGGAGCCAAACACATAAACAAGCATTCACCTATCCACCTCCATTCTCCCCATTAGCTTTCTTCCTATGACAGGCTAATAACTATGAAGCAATGTGTCTCCTAGAATTGGAGTCATGCTCATTCCCCTCCCTAGCAGTATTGCCTGCCTTCACGCCGCTGTGATCACAGCCTCATTAGCCATTTTATACAACCATCCTGTGCATTAATTAGACGTGAAACGTCTCTCTTTACCCTTGTGAAGCGACCGGGTGAGAAGTAGAGGGGGAGGTAAACCAGCTTTGGTTAACCACTGCCTGTAGATTTAAATTCATATGCACCCTGAGATGCTGCCAAACTCTGGCGATGAACATTGTCAGTGAGATTTTGAACTGCTTTAATGGCCAGAAAAAGGTGCTACACTAAAGGTGCGCTGCAAGCGTCAAGATCAGCAGCAAAGGAAGTTGCATTCACTAATGGTCTGTTTAATATTAGCAAACAGAACTGTCAAGGGACCCTGAAGAATGAGTAGGAAGCCACTGCAGTGCCTGCCTCGCCACAGAAGGATCATAAAAATAGTGCTGTCTTGGTGCTTATCTTGGCTTTCGCGTCTCTCTCTGCACCAGTTGTTAAGAAATAGTGTTGACTCCCTTTCTAGTACTCTAGCAGAAGGGGCTCAGTATCCGCCAAGTGGGCCAGTCTCCAGGGCACAGTTGCCATTGACAGGAGCTCTCTGGCATGTCTGCTCACCCACTGATATACTGAGCTGGTTCAGGCATGAGCTGCAACATCAGCACCTACTTTCTGACCACCACTGTGGGAGGCAAGACGGAAAGGATATGGAGTAAGGAGGATAAAGACCGAGACAGGAATAGAGAGTAAGCTGTTAAAGATGCAGAGTGAAAAGAAAACCAAGGGAATGAACAGGTGAAGCATCCTTAACATGGTGAAAGAAGGAACTGTTTCTGACCAGTAAGAAACAGTAAAATCTCTTTTCACAGCCTTGCGTGCACATGTTCAAACATGTCCTCTGAGACAACAAAATAAGCAGTATGTGCAGTATACAGCAGGATGGGTTTAAAAAAAGAGAAGAGAATGCTGAACAGTGAGGAGAGTCTCCTCGAGTAGTGGAGCTTTCCCTGCAAGATCGTCATCGTGCCTTTGTGGTCAGGAAAAGTATGATGTGATAATGAAAAACTGTACTCACTACTCAAATCACCAACAATCTAATCGTCTTTCTTACAAATTGTCACACACACACACACACACACACATACAGACGCACACACTTGCTATGCTACTCTACTATTATTATGCAGAGTTGGTGAGTGTGTGTATGCTAATGAGGTAGAAATGGCTCGCTGGTGTCACAGCGTGACTGACCAGCCTTGTGGCAGGTTGATTTGAAGAGCCGGAGACAGTCACAGGGGTTGGTTAGCCACCTTTCTCCCCTTTCCTTCACATCCAGAAACAATTTTGACACTCTCTCCATCTTCCTGACCCTACAAGCTGTGGGAGATTTATGACTAGCTGGCTCTCTCTCTCTCCATTTCCTCTTTCTTCTATTCGCACGGCTGCAGGTGTTCTGCATGAAAATATGCTCACCTTTCTCGGCTGGCCTGCAAAGCTATCTCACAGAGCTGACGTTTTTTGTTTATTGAATCAACTTTCTTGCCCGAACTCGAAGACACAGCAATCTTCTTGTGACCTTGCTCTTTTTTCTAAGTTTCCAAACTCCCGTTTGTTTTTATGCTACAACTGATTAACGCTTGTCCGTCTTTCTTTCTTCCACTGCTCTGTTTGATTCCTCTGATTGCTCATCTTCTTTGATTGCATTTCTTTTAACCTTTGCTCCAGCTGATCTCCGTGGGATTCCACTCCAGTTAACCTCCCAGTGATGAAGTTTTCTTCACTGGAGACAAAACCTTGTTGAAGCTGTTGACCCAAGGTTCAGCAGCTCCAAAGCGATAGTCAAGCAGATTCTTACAGCATATATTTTCAACCACGGGGCTCAGGCTATTTTGCAGACAGTAACATACTGTAGCTGATTCGCCCTGTGATCTGGCAGGGTTTTGAAATTCCCATTGTGTCCATGAGCTCCCCTCGTGAGTGTCACGCATTGTCTGCGCACCACTAAAACCCAGTGATGTGTGGCTTTTTGTGGCTAATTAGCAGGATGGCAGATGTTGATGAGAGGAGGAATGCAGTGTAGAGTTAAAGATTTTTGCAGTGAGTAGATGCAGGAGCAGCCTACGTTGCGGTTCAACAAAAGCTGTTTTTGCAGTGAGATTGCAATCAAAACCAAGAATCCACCTACAATAGATCTCAAAACTTCCCAAAACATAGCAGCCCGCTGCCGTGCAGAGGCTTGTTAATGAATTTCACCTTTCATAGTGCACAACACATAACTCTCCATATTCCATTATCATGTTTTGTAATTGCCCAATGAGCCTGGCTTTCTTTTTTGTTAGTAGAAGTTTTGAAAGCAGTCAGTTTTATAAGTTTTATTAGGCAGGAGAAGAATCACTCTCCACTGCATTTGAGAAATAAATGGAAAGCAGCTTCTCAGCTCAATGAGGCACAACAGTCCCTGATAACTTGCTGATGCATATGAATGAGAATGAGGCACCCACAGCATGTGTGCGCACGCACGCACGCACGCACACACACACACACACACACACGCACAAGCATACACACCTTTCTCCAGGAAACAAAAGCACACAGTAAGTGAATATTCTAACTATAAAAACCAGAAAGAGGCATTCATGAATTTTAGAGTGGGACAGCGTGCAGGAGGCCAACTGCACTGTAATGGAATCTCAGAGTTTAGTGATGTCATGTTGAGCAGGGTCACACGGTTGACAGGATGGGACAGACAGATGTGAAATGAAGCAGATCTGGAGTTTATGTTTTCTGTGGCGAAAGGCAATTCCCAGTATGCCGGTCCTGCAATTGGCTGGATATTCTATTTTGTGTAGTAGCATCAGATGTGAAACCTGCGGACTGGAGGCAATCTAAGGGGGACACAGATGACTTGCTCCTGCTTCTGCAACGCCCCTAGCCATGTGTGTAATGGGTATGTATTCCATAAATGTTGAAGAGTTTTCCCAAGAGCCAGACTACCTGAGAAATGGTTGGCAAGCTGCACCAAGGGGCCACATAAAGCGAGTATGCGCCAGTATACTTTTGTTTTATTTCAAGAGATGAAGACTCTTTTTTTTTTGCATAGACGGTGTTACTGTATACATGAAGGTCTTTTCAAAACTTGAATAATTTCTTCTTCTATTGTTATTACTGGTACAAACTGGGGGGGTGTTTGTAAAACACTTGAGCTCTTTTTCTGTATTTTCAAGAAATGCCTGTCATGTAAATGCCAGAGTTTACACGATAGTTTGCATTCTGGAAGTTGTCACATCTGGGGGATCCCTGCAGGCTTTTCTGAAGCTGTCATTGCCATCTTGTGGTCTTTTTGCTTTGTTTCGCCGAGCTATTCATCAGGTGTCTGTGATTTGTAGTGATATTTACAGCTACAAAAATCAATAGATAAATAAGTAAATAAAGCCTTTCTGTTTCTTTTGCTGTGACTTTCCAAGAGTGCAGGTTTAAATGAATCTGGAGCTGTATAGTGTGCACACAGTTTTTCTTTTCTCATTTATCTCACATGTCATGTTCAACATGCATCGCCCGTAACTTTTTCCAGTATTGCATAACAGTTTCATAGACCAACAAATGAAGTGACTAATGACACTACACACTAATTAAAAAGTAAGAAGTTGTTAGCAGGTCTTCAATAAATGGGAATTGAAATGGGAAAAAGCTACGTTTACAAGAAGACCCCCCCACACACACACAAACACACACACACAGCCATAATGCTCTTTGAGCATGCCTGTATCATGGGCCTGGGATGGCTTTGATGGTACATTAAGGCTGTTGAACCTTGCTCTCACCCCCACTGCACCTTCAGCACTATCTCCAGACAACTACAAATGTTCTCATCTGTCTTCTTGTCCCATTATGTTTTTTTGAAAGATGTCCCTCAACCATTAAAATTGATGGGACTGAAGAAAGAGGGGGAGAGAAAAATGTGCTGTTTGATTCATCTTGTGTCCACCCTGGAAAGATTAGCCTGAAATATAAACCAGGCTCAGTGACACTTTTACTATTCCCAAACAATACAAAGGTCCATATTTTTGAAGCTGCCATTTGGAACATGGACAGACACATGGCAGATGCGCATACACAAATTCTTCTTGTGTGTAATTTAATAAAAAAAAAAAAAAAAATGCAAATATGCTGCAATGATCTTTTCTTCTCTTACAAAGGAGCATTATTTACCTCTCAACTCTGTAGCATCACTTTAAGCATCTAATGTTATTTTCCTACTTATTAGAGCACTGCAGAGAGTATTGCATAACTACTGCTTCACGCTGGCTTCACACTGGCTATGTAACTGGGGATTTCATAGTCTAATTTTGTGAGAATCACATATCCAATTGCATGAGTGCTTGTGCATTTCAAATTGCAGCTCAAATTAGTTTTCAAAAACAATGTTTTCGATGAGGTGAAATTAAAAAGGTAATTAAAATCCAGAGCACACATTGTGGCGCAGAGTTGTGTGCCCTACTCCTCAGATATAGATGATGCTACATTTGGCACGAGACATGAAGTCAATGGGTTTTATCAGTTCTTCCATTAAATCTCCCTATGGAGGAGCAAAAGGGATTCAAGAGGGAGCTGATGAAGTGACCTTTTTCCTTTTCATCTGTTTCTTATCTCAATAAGAACCCAAGTGACCTTTTTTGCCACATATCAAGCTCCTGGACCCCTTTGTCTCCATACGACTCCCCAACCCAAGATGAACAAGGCTCTTCAAAATTAGTTTTATTTCCTGTATGTGTGTCTGTCTGTATTGATTTCTTTCATCTTACTCGCAGCCACCACCGAGGAAAAGCTGCACAAACAAACCATGACATGCCATTTCCTTTAGTAAACTAAAGCTCTTTCTCTGAGAATACATTTCTCAACATTTTAACTTCTTGTTTTGGCCGTCTGAGGTATTCAGATAAGGACTATGATCGGAGGGTTTTTATCTAATATATATGTACAGATATGAGAAGAAACCAGTTATTAAAGCGAACAAAGTCCTAGAGGTACTCAAATAAATACTGAAGTCTTTTGACATCCAGCTTTGGATGCAGTAATAAGCATCCTGATTGTCTTGGCCTGGCAGCCACAGGCCAGTGGAAACCTGCTGAATAGGGTCGTAGTGATGCACTCGCTTCTGCATCCACTCTAATTGTAAGGACACCGTATGGGTCTATCCTGACTCCGAGGGCTCACCTGAGGGCTCTGGAGAGAGGGTCCTCAGGGAATAAGAGTAAACATGTAATGTAATTATTTCCACCTGCTCCTAGTAAAGAAAGCCTAAATTTTATTTTAGTTTGCACAAATGCAGCATTGATTACTTGGGATCAGTTATATGAACTGATCTGGAACAACAGTCCACAAGCTGCTGGCATTATATCAGTCCAGAATGACTGGCTGGTTTAGGATTTCCTTGATGACACTCATTTCCAGACAGTAACTATAACAGATGTTATGAGTGTAGTTAAATCAAAATAGAAACTTAAGTGTATATTTACGAAGCATTTGTTGATGATGACTGAAGGCGACTGCTCTCAGGAGGACGCTGCTAGAAATTCTCTGCCGCTCCTTATTTGATGCATGAAATCAAAACAATGTGTGCATGAAGCTGTGACGGCCCTTATAATTAGTACAGTAATGTACAGTAGGTTGGCAAACAGCACAAGCCATAGACTGTATTCAGTGTAAAGACCACACACACACACGCACACACACACACACACACACGCGCGCACACACACACACTGTTCATAATCAAATTCACTGGCCTTCAGATCACTTTGAATTCATTAGAGTTAAACAGTGGTTGATTATGACTGGGTTTAAAGGAAACTATTGCCATGGTTCCATGACCATAATACCTGGCTTAAACTTCACAAGCTTCTTACCGTAAAACCTTAAAGTGAGTGGACATAAAGGCTTGTCCTTTCTATTCTAGCACTCTAGCCAGGAGTGAACCATACTGGTTTGCCTTTGTTTTGTGATTCTCATCCTCACACTTATTTACCGTGCAAGTCTCCCTTTGGAAGATGGCATCAGCGTGGCATCATCCCTCAGTAATACTTTGCCGTGTCTTAGTGCATGTTTTAGCTTCACATTCTTATCAAGATCAAAGGCTGTCAACTTTAAATCAGACTGCAGGAGAAAATGAACTACATGCCTGAGAATATCAATGGCAGTTCCCAATAAACCCAGGCATCTTTGTTAATGAAACGAACCCACTGTAAAGTGATGGAGATGTCGATGTGTATGGGTGTGTTTGTGTGTGTGTAAAGAGCTGGGATACAGCAAGTTATCATGGCCTGAGGTAAATAAAATATTTTCATTTGCAGTCTTTTTGTTTGTCACCATATCCCAGCAAGCAAGTAAAGGACAAAGAAGGCATAATTTTCAGCCCCCATTATTACCACCCATGACTTGATATCTAAGAACATGACATTATGCATTTTCTTTTTTTTTTTTTTTTTTTTTTTTTTATGCATTTATGCATTTATGCATTTTCAAGCAGCTTGTTTTGTTTTGTTTTTTTCCCCTTTCCTTGCACACGTGCAACTAAAGTGTGCAGGCATGACTGTTTATGAAAATATCAGTATGCATGTGAGCATAGAAATGTGTGTATTCTCAGAATTATTTGTGTCTGTCTAAATTGGTTTCTGTCTGTGCCTGATTACTGCAAGTATATCTGCGTTTGTGTGTGTGTGTGCGTGCGTGTATGTCAGTGTGTACATAGTGGCTTTTGTGCGAGACTTTTGGACTGCTAAATTATGCTAACTTCTGTGTGTATTCGGTGTAAGTGTGAACAGGCCTGACAGCTTGTGCTTTTCTCTACAAACATTGTTGAAAACAAAGAGCACACACAGAGGGCTGTGCATCTGCATCCAGGGTGCCTCTTAGCTGATTATCTGTGTTTAAGCAGACAGGAGGGCCCTCATTAATTTATTGCTATTCATAAGAATGCATTTTCCCCTCTTTTCCAATTAGAGCTGGGATGGATTTGTGCTGGAAACACAGTCGACACATTTAACAGCCATAACAGAGATGGGAAGAAGTTATCTTCGGCGTGCGTAGCAGGAATAAGAATTTAGAAATCCAAGAATTGGAATCAAAATCTGTTGATAGTTTTATATTGGTCATAGTGTCACTGCACAGGCAGTGGTGGAGTGATTTTTATTTAAATTCAAAAATTATTTTACATTATTTATTGTATCCAGGGAAATTAACCAACACCAAACATGAAGCCTTTACTGGGGAGGCTGATATCAGTTTCCAGCGCTAAATCGCCGGTGTGTTTGAATTGTTACCTCCAGCTTATCACTTGAGCTTGCTGATGGCAGCCAGACTCACTGTCATCTTGTACGCTGCCAACCTGTGCTGCTCACAGCTGTGCATTTATTAAAGTTTATTAGTGATACAGATACATTTAGATGGAGACTTAAAAAGAGTAATTAGGGACATAATAATGAAGCATGTTCCCCTCTTGCAGCTAATTAAAGAAAAAAAAAAAAGAGTATCATTAAAATCTAGTCATATCACACCCACATTCTCTAGATAGAGATTAATGATAAACCTTCATAAATTTTAACTTAAAAGAAAATTTAACTTGATATGAAGTTTATTTGCCATATTATAGAGAAAAACTGTTTTGTTTTGGTATTTCTGCATCTTTATTACCAAATATCATAGCAAATTTGTAAAATAGTGCAGCAGTTTTAAGCTGGGCATATGGCTGAATTGTTTCACAATAGCAAAAATAAAGGAAAATATGTATAATAATGATTGTAAAAACTGTAAATATGAACTGTGTTCATCTGTCACAGTATCTGAGCTCTACATTACTGCGGGTGTTGTCAGTGCTGCTACTGGAGGGTGACAAAAAGGTCCTCTTATTATTTATTTATTTATTTTTTGCCACTGGTGAAATGAAAGCAGACCTGACAGTATACACATGCGTTCTCTATTTGTGTCATATAATGCGTTCAGCGTCCAGTTTCCCCGCAAAGTTATAAAGTATCAGCTCCAACATCACTGGTGACATTTGGAGAAATCAGATAGTGTGAGAGCCGGGGCTGCATCATCTATATTCGATGAAAAGAAGCGACAAAGCCTGGAGTTCTTGTGGAAGATGCTTTCACTGACAGGTCTTTTTTTTTCTCTCTTTGCCTTTTTTTTCCTTTTAGTGCCTCTACTTTTATACATTAATCTCGGCATAACTGTGACTTTGGATTGTCTGTGACAGGTGTGTATGATTGCAAGTGCATGCTTGTATGGAAGGATGATGGTCACAGATGTCAGGCTTTTGGTCTGTGTATGCGTAAAAGTGTGTGTGTTTGTGTGTGTGGGGGGGGTGTCAGAGGGTTTCAGGGTGACACAAAGCCCCCCCCGCCTCAGATGAGGCAGCCATGCTGGGTGTCACTCCACAGGTCACTGGGCACCCCCTGCAGCTCCCGTGATAAGCCTGGCCTGCCAGCCATTTGATGGGAAGGCTGACACACACACCCCTACCTGCACCACAGCTCGCATGGCCAGGCTCTAGGGAGGACAGCGATAAGAAGCTCTGTGAATACATCTAGTGCCGATTCCTCAGGGCTCAAATTCAAAAGAAAACTCAAAACACAAAGAGACATTTACATTCAGTATTATTACCCAGGCAAACAAAGAGCCCCTCGCTGTCTGTCCTGAATTGATGTGGTGCGTAGGGTGACTGTTGAAGTCCGCTGTGGCAAGCCATGCAGTGATTTTTATTGTTGCTGCCACTGTCACACTGACACAGTTACAAAGGCCTTGGTTTTAATTGGTTGCATTTGCAATGAGAGCATCACAGTGGCTTTTTTAAAAAACTCGAGTCTTTCTTGAATGAAATCAATGTCTCATCAATGGAGGGCGCGTTTCAGCTGACACCTCAGTGTAAATGTAATTTCATTGGATTGCAAAATCAATTTAAAAGTCCAAGTGCATTAGAAATTGAGGTAAGCGTGTCTAACAGGTTAATTGATTTACAAGAAGCGTTCCATATGAAAGGGTTTGTTAAGCGATTATCTACATATGATAAATTGTGTTTGTTGTAGAGGAAGAGCAAAATGAAAGTGCCGTGTTCAAATTCTAGCCCAGTTCATTTTATGTGACATGCATGTGACAGAATGCAAACTATTTTTTGCAATGTTAACACATTGTTGTAAAACAGCAGCTAGCAGAAGTTCACAGCAGGAACTCGACGCAATCTTTGTGAGGTTGGATTGGTGACTGTGTTTTCTCCCCCGCAGCACTGCAGTCAACCCAGCACCTCCTACACAACCCAGATCCTCTCACACTCAGGCCTCCTTCCTCACTGTCTCAACAACACAAGCCTGGCAAGAATGGAAAAAACAAGACTGACAGAATGGAAAAGGGTGGGGTGGGGGGGCCTGTCTTATTCATTAACTTGTTTGTAGAGAAACATAAAACTGCATTTATAGGTTGATTTAATAAGGCTGACAGTATTGCACATAAATATGCAGCCATAGAAAGCATGGGTGCAATCCAAACTCACAATTTTAGTCATCCGGCCTCAGCCGGAATGATTTCATATATTACTGGCTGCGGGCAAACGATTAAGGACCTGCCTGACGAGAACAATTTTATTACAGATTGGTTAGCTTATAGACAGATGTTAGTATAATACCACATATTGTTAGCTCATAAGAGACAGTAGTGGCCCTGTGTGAGTCTCTTTTAGTTGTAGTTTAGTACTGATGAAGGAGAATGTTGTGTTTTGTTGATGTTGGACCTTACTTCTGCCTTTGATACTGTTGACCATCAAATCTTGCTCAATAGGCTGAGACACTGGGTGGGTGTATTTGGATCTGCCTTAGAGTGGTTCACTTCCTTCCTTAGTTGGGTTTAGGTTACTCTTTCTAACTGGATGAACTCAGTTTGATTTACTCTTAATTTTTTTTTTTTTTTTTTTTAATGAGACCAGCTTCCCATCACCATAATTTCTAATGATTCATAATCCAACTAAAAAATGATAGCAAGTGTGCTGACGCCTGGTTTGGTGTAATGTCAGGTATTAGAGTAGATTTTAAAGGTAAGAAAAAGCAGAACCTAAAGACGGAGCTCTTCTATACATTGTGATGATGAATCTGTGATTCATGATGAACCGGACCACATTAAAGCTGGCACAATAAGATCTGTTCAAAAGTATCATCTCATCTTTTGAGACAGAGTGAGAAAGTTGAGTATGCAGAAGGAAGTTGGTGAACAGCTGCTGAATAGCTTCACTGAAAGGAGCCTATTGGCGTAGTTCAGGTGTCAAATTCAGGTGTTTTCAGAATGCCTCCTTCTAGAGGTATTCCAGGCATGTCCATCTGGGTAGAGACAAAGTGTAGCCCCGGAACATGTAGGAAGGATTTTTGTACATATCCTGTGTGTCTTGGGAACACCCAGAAGGAGCTATATGACACTGTTGTGGAGCAGGAAATCTTGCCACCACACCTCGGATGTCATTAAGAGGTGCGTTATGAATGGATGCACAAACCTACATAAATACAGTGTGACATATTTGAAAGTTGTTCTGAGATAAAGAACTCATTCGAAAGTCAGAAAAACTATGGTTTATAGGTAAAAGTGAAGAAACTCTAGGTTGAACTGTGTGTGTGCCCTAGACAGATATTAGACAGAGAATGGATGATGTCAGGAGGGGCACAGAGTGGGAGTGTATTAGTGTCATCGGGGTGTCACTAACTCTGAGTATCACTGGCTCTTGTCAGTTTCTCTCCACCGCTTATGAAATGTGTAGTGGGAGTGACTGCTGTCAACACACTGACATGCAAAGAGTTTCCTTTAAAAAAAAGAAAAAGCTGACGGTGACTGATTAGTCCCAGATGATTAAAGTGAGGTCCCAAAGCTTGCTCATGTCAGGCAGTCTGGAGAAGGCGGCTTTATTTAATGTTAAACAGGTTTGCTGGAGACTCACCACCATTTTATAGTAAAAGCAGTTTAACAAAGTGAATTTGATTTGAAAATAGTTTTCCTCAGAGGCGTGCCTTGAAACCAAAGGAGCCTGAGGGAATAGTGCAGAGGTAATCAATATCAAAATGCCTGTTTTTAGATTGAGTGCATTTTGGACTGTTTGTGAATTAATCAATAGTAGAATATATTTAGAGAGAGAGAGAGAGAGAGAGAGAGAGAGAAGGTGGGATGAGGATGAGCTACTTCCTCTACCTGAGGGCTGTAATTCATCAGGGAACTGACAAAAAGCTGTTTAAAAAAAAGAAAGGACAAAGAGTACTTGACATGGTGTCTCTGTGTGCTTGTCTGGTCTCGGGTGTGTGTGTGTGTGTGTGTGTGTGAGTGTGGAGAGGGTTGTTATGCAAGTGTTTGTGAGTCTGTTCACGCATTGTATCGTGTTTTTTTCAGTTCTCCGGTAGAGTTCCCTCCTCTCGGGAGATGGCTGTATTTCAGGAGACACAGAATCTGGAAATATCCCAGTTGTTGGGGAAAATCTATCAAGCTTGCTTGTTCTTTGTACAGGAATAAATTTAGCAGTCACACAACTGAGGGAGTTCCGTTTTTCTCTCTGTCTTTGTTTGACAGGTCTACACTGCAGCGATGGCCCCCGGTGAATCTCAGATATATAGATCTTTTTGTGATGAAGAATGTCCACAGAAGGCTAAGCTTGCACCAGTGAAGGCCTCCTGCAAACTTATTGAATGCAGATGTCGCTTTTAGATGTGATTTGCTGGGAATGATGTAAAATTTTTTTGTTTAATTCAAAGTGACAAATTCCGATTTGTACGATTACAATGATTAAAGTGTTGAAGATGTTCATTATGAACAGCTACAGCACTTGTCTTCCTCTAACATTGCACAAACCAAAAATGTGTGTGTTTGGTGATGTTTGTTGAGCTGTTTGAAATGATGCGATTGAAACAAACTGATGCCTTAAGAAGTTATTTTGTTTATACTCACTTCCCTTCTGTAGCCTGACGCTGGATTTCATGCATGCATGTGTGAATGCATGACGGTGATGAGAAGGGGGCAAATAGGCTGTGAGTAGAGTGGGAGGGACAGTGGGGTGACATTACTTTCTCTGTGGCATCAGCTGGAAGTATTTTCCATTAAACTGCCTACCAAATTTAATTACTCATAACCGAATGTGCCGGAACAACGAATGGTTCTGGCCCACTTTAACCCCTGATGCATCAAAGTGCTGATGCCAGTGCGTGTGAAGGAGCTGGTCTTTAGTGGGTGGTGGTAGTAGTTAGCAGTTTAGTGGGAGATTTTAAGAGAGCCAAGTATTATGTGTGCAAGTCAGTGCAGTGCAACAGACCTCACTAACAGCAAACCTGTTTCCTGGAAAAATATATTTGGTGACATAGCTGGGGTTTTTTTTTTATGATGCAAGAGGCAGATTTATTTGCTGAGTATGATACTGTGCTTATGATACTGTTATTATTCTTCACTAAGTGTCGGTATTTGACAGAGGCCTAAATGTGCGAAGCAGAGTGAGAGAGAGTAAA
Source organism: Archocentrus centrarchus (assembly GCF_007364275.1). Classification (NCBI taxonomy): domain Eukaryota; kingdom Metazoa; phylum Chordata; class Actinopteri; order Cichliformes; family Cichlidae; genus Archocentrus; species Archocentrus centrarchus. The sequence goes on along the minus strand of NC_044351.1, from coordinate 14,778,258 downwards.
CTGAAAGTGCCAGATGTGACTGTGTTTTAACATGTTGCCCTACTGCTGCTTGGGACCAATTACTATTTGTCATGACCAGCTTCCACCCTGCTACCAGTTTGCATGTTTTGAGCATGCATTTCTCTTCACTTGCAATATGGTTCATATTTTATTAGCATCACTAATTGTCTCCAACTATAACCCTCCTCCGCCTGTTTCCAAGCCATGGAATTGTTATCAGAAAATCACAGTGGAACAGACGCGTTGCTCCCAAGCAGTTGCTCTCATCTAATTATAAAACACTAGGTAAATGTTGAGCAGATGCCCTCCACCACTCCCCTCGCTACCCCCCCCCCCTTCCCCTCCGCCTTCCAATTGAGAGAGCCATTTGGTCTCATTCTAGTGTTACTTTGGCTCCACATGGAGTGGTGATCCTTGCCAAGTGGCTGCCATGGTATAAATGAACCTAATCGCTCGCCAACTCTGCATACTGTCCGGTAGTCAAGAACAAAAGAACTTCTACTTTAGTTAAAGTGGTGTCATACCCTGCTGTGGTGCCTGAGTACTCAGCTTCTGGTGTCTAGTTTAAGAGTTTCTTTCTGCAGTAAGGACTCGTGTGTGTCATTGTGTCAGGGATGCACTACCATTGAAATGACAAACCCTGTACTTCTATATTAACTAACAGCTTCACTGTCCTTGCATTTGGAGCTAAACTATAATTAGGCCATTTCTGCGGAAAGACATAGAAAACTAATGAAAATGGACAGAATAACAGAGCTTGAACTGCAGTCCAGGATTATGCATAATTCAGTCGATTCCAGAAGTCAACTCCTTACTATGCAGGAAATTCCTGCACACAATTAGAGTGATCTAATAATCAGTCCAACACTTGCACTGGTGCAGAAACAGTGGCCAGAAGTGCTGCAGAGGTGGACCAGGACAGTCCCTGGAGAGCTTTCTCCGCCTCTCTCTGCAAGACTATGAGCTCCCTCTGCAAGACATCTGGCTGGAATACACAGACAGGCTTCAAAGATGCGAAAGCATTTGGACTTAAGATCTCTCACAAATGGCAGTTACTGTGACATTAACAGCATTAATCCTCATTATTCTCAGACAGGTAATGCTAGTGTTGTCAAGGGGAAGCTACTGTCCAAAGGCAAATTTCAGGTGAACTGCCTCAGAATCTGTATCTCAAACTAATAACTGTGTGCTGTTTGATACGGTGCTGAGGTGCTGATGACCGGACATGACAGCAGGCAGGGAAAGAATGGAGCAGATAGATAGATAGATAGATCCTGAAAGAAATCAGGGCATTAGAGCAGTTTTGTAATTGGGAAATAGAATTGGAAAGAACAGGACAATGTTAGAAAGCGTTTAAGTACCATCCATTGAAAGCATTTAAGGGGAAAATTGCCCCCAAATTTGAAATATTTGAAATTTTAAGCCCTGCTATAAGAAGATGGGAACACAGAAAGAGATCAAATTAGACTTCTGTATGTTACTATAGTAACCTGTGATCTGAATTTTTTTTACAAACTAGTAGGCCTTGTTGTGATGTGTCTAACCAGTCATGATGGACACCACAGGCAAAAACACATGAACATATCTATAACTTTATTGTGATTCAATCCCAGGAATTTCTTCCCAAATCTTACGAAGAATGGTGAGAATACAAACAGATAGTTGAGCGACTTTCCCAAAGATTTTCTCTGTAGTGAGTGTGTTCCTTACAGGAGATATACACCTATGTTTAATTCCCTCATTTTTTTATTCTTCCACTTGTCAAAATGCTGCTTCTATTGGCAACTGTGGCCAGGGACTGTATAAATGAGGTATGAAATCAGATGCTTTAGGCTTGATTGACTGGAAATTAAGTGGGACCAAATGCTTACAACCAACAAATAATCAAGAGTTTAATGAGACACACCAGAGCTGAAGAAGTGACTGAGTTAGTGAGTAAGTGATTGGTTGAATGAGATACTTAGATTGGCTTCCTCTTTGTCATGATCTGTACTTCAGATTTGTTGGTGATATGAGTTTATCCAAACAGGAAGTATATTTTAAGTAAAGAAAATAAAGTAAATTATGCTCTCAATGCTGCCTCTTCTTCATCCTCGAGTGTTCTCATCTTTCACCTGGCTTCATTACCCCTCATACAACACACACTGTGCTGGGGAAACAGAACAGCTGTCATATCTGTCTGTCAGGAGTGTCTCTCCTCTCCACTGCAGCCACAAGTGACCTGTCCCTGTCTCAGAGCCAGAACAGATGACAGCGCTGCTGTAGCCTGTTTGCTCCAGGTGTGGGGTCTGCATATAGCCTCATTGATATCCAGACCATGGCAGTGATTGCACTTAGTGTCCGGTTAAAATTTAATCTCGCCCTTGCAGTTGTAAGGATAAAGCCTTGTAAAACAATACAGACAGTTTGTGCAGGTGGGATGAGTTTGAAGTATACACAAGCAGGGACAATCACATGGTCATGTACACAGGCATCCATTATACAGTCTGTGCAGGACTATAAATCTGCACCAGAATTAACCAGTGGGTGGAGGCTGATTGCTGGAGCGGTCCCCTCACAGGCTCAGGAATGAGAATAAATGAGCGGATGGAAGCATGAACAATCCTTTATTACAGCCATTAGCCAGAGGAGCTGGAGCCCTGTGAAACAGGGGACACCAAACACACAGCCTAGTCATCACATACGTGGCCTGATTATGGTCCCCACTGCAGTGTGAAGACCTACACTGCCACACATGCATACCATTACCACATTATCCCTGCCCATTCCACCCTCTGTTCACACAATCAGTGGATTCAGTACAGTTTTCTGCTTACTCCTTGTAATGTCAAAATATTTCCGAAGCGCCAGCTAATAAGTGCAGCTCTGGAGTGCCTCCATGAGCTCAATATGTTCATTAACACTTTTTTTTTTTTTTTTTTCCTCTTTTGGAGAAACTTCAAGATATGGCAGAATCATTAATCAGGAACTTTTGCTGTGAATTGCCTGTAAATCATACCACTCATTCCCAGATGCGCTCTCCAAACAACAACGCCAGGTGTTCTTAATCAAGATTTGGTTTGTTTGCTTGTTTTTTTTTTTTGCATATATTTAAAATGCCAGGTGGACTATTTTTTTTTTCATTAATGTATTCTCCATCAAGAGCAAGGTAATGTTACAGCTCATTTACTGTGCAGAGCTTCGGGTCATATAAACATGTTTTGACAGGTGTTTCATTATATTCAGAACAGACTGGCTGACAGTGTTTGTATTTTCTATTAGAGGTTACTTAATAAGTCCTGTTGTTACTATTAATATAGGGACTCTTAGGTATTGATTTCATGCTATACTTTCAGTGTGGCATGCTGTTCTTCAGTACTATTAAAGTGATCATAAAAATATTGGACAATGCCGGCTTGAGCCAGGCAGAGTCCCAACAAAATTTTACAAAAATGTTGATAAAATCTTTAAAGTTCACCATCGAGAGAAATTAACAGTGGTGATTCACATAGTTTCCTTCTAAGCATTTGCAGCCAGCAAAGAAATGCACAACAGAATAAAACAGTACTGCCATTGTGTTTGACGGCATTAGCACAGTGACCCACAGCAAATGTTCTCTCTTCACCAAATGGCAAAAGAGTAAATTCAGCAAACTTTTTAGAACATGACACATTGGCGACTGCCAAGTCTTCTGCCTGATACGCAGTGAATTTAGCCGGCACTTGAACTTGATTGGACCACTCACTTGTGACCTGTGTGCACACGTGTGTGTGTTTTAAAAAAAAAAAAAAAAAAAAAAAAGACTACACTACTAATAGGACCAAAAATGTAGTTTTTCAATTTCACTTCAACTTGGAAATGGTGAAACAAAACTGGTGATTTTGTTTCTTCTTTTTTTTTTTATTTTATATTTTAATGAGTGTTGAGCCAAAGCTTGAAAACAATGGCAGCTGAGTTATAATATTTCCTTACATCACTCCGAGTCCTGAGGGTTTCATGGCCGTCCCTTTCTCTCTGGTCTGATATGCACAGAAGCATTTTTCTATACAGTAGCTCTTTTGAGCATCATTTCTGTCTCCCCGTGTTCAAACTGTGTAATCAGGACACAGTGGGAAACACTGAATTGCATCCAATTTCCTCTCGCTTCCCTTTGTTTATTGACTTGGGGACCTGACAAGGAGTGAGACTTGAGTGGGTTGAGAGAAAACCAGAGACGCTAACCTCTTGCTAGCACTTGCTGTGCCATGAACAACACAGTGGGGAGCCGTGAAGTAGATTGATTACACTTGTGATCACTCTTCTAAGATAATGTCCTTCCTTTTAATCATGAATTGTGCCGCTGCTCTTTACAAGGATGAGATTATCATCAGCAACTTCATCACTGTCTCATTGTAAATGCCGTCCTAATTGGACAGCTCTGCTCTTCCTTGGAAGTTTTGATCTTATTTACTGCTGTGTGTCCTTCGGCTGAAAGGGGATCATTTTTGAATTGCATTCCTTTGCCATCTGTTTGTGTGTGTGTGCTGTTTAATGTTCTCCTTTCTCCCTGACAAAGAGACAGTTTTCACTTGCTACATTTAGGGATTTTTAATCCTTGAGTTTGACTCTCAGTTGCCAGGTGAAGGTAATTACTCTACAAGACTGCGTAGGACTTCTACAACAGCTTTTTGTAAAATCAAAGACTTGGCAGTACTTGCGGTATATGTTTGCTTGATCCCTGTGGTGTCGAGCTTTGCTGAGTGCTCTGAAGTCAATAGCTTCGTACTTACTCATGGTGTACCACTGAGACCTTATAATCCTATGACTCCATAAACTGCCCGATATTTCATCAAATCACCAGCCGTTTACCTGACAGACACTCCCTGGCTTTGCTTTCTCTGAAACATTCTCAGTGTTTGAATTAAGATTTGAAGACGAGTTTGGTGAGATAAAAACTCAAATAAGAGCTGAGACCTTTCAGCCTCGTGCTATCATCAGTAATCCACTCGTTGTATTTTCTTTGACATTGGTAGAATTGACCAGACCTGTTCAGTGAAAGTCCTTGAAGTAGTCTTGATTTTGCCAAGGTGGCCTCTTTTCAAATCTTTTGGGGTGCTTGGCATTTGTGATGGGACACTAATTCTGTTATTTGACTCCAGAGGGGGGGGGGAAAGCAGCCTGAGGTAAAAGACACCAGCGATCTCACACATTATGCGCAAAATAAATGGTTTTGCAGATTGACTTTTTTTCTTGAGCATCTTGACACACATTTTAAATGCTTTGTTGTTTCCAAGCATGCTTTCCCCCATCTTCTTTCCTCCTTACTTCCTCTCTTCCCTTCCTTCCTCGATACCTCATCTCAGTTGGCTCTTAGTTAAAAACTAGGATCAGTGATCAGCCACAGCGTTCCTAACTAACCTTTCAAAGTCTCTCAGTTTATTATTTGCACAGTTAAAGACCCACGCCCTACTGTCTGACCTCTGCTTTCCTTCCCAAACCAGTAATCATGTGGCAGCTTCACAGACAAAACCATCTAGAGAGAGGAGGGACCGCAAGACGTGTGTGTTGTGATAACAAGTGAGCCTGGCATTACATAAATAGTGCTTATCTAGTGTTAATTGCTTCTACTGCTAGGATGACCATATATAATGTGAAGAAAATAACTGCCATTTTCAAAGATTCATAAGGGTCATAAGCTGTGAAAAAGTTTTTGAGCACGAAAAACCTCTTTAAGGTCATGCCAGCTTTTTGTCAGCATCTCAACTGGATTTGAGACCGAACTCTGACTACTCCAAAACCTCTCAGGGCACAAACTGATGGCCCGACATTCTCCTTCAGGATTTTCTGATAGAGAGCAGAATTTGTGGTTCCATCAATTACACCAAGTCATGCAGTTCCTAAAACAGCAAAGGGCTGTGTTAGTTTTATGTCAGATGTAACGGGACTCAAACCTTCTAAAAATTTTGTCTCCACAATAGTCCAGCAATATTTTTCCATAAGTCTCGGGGATCATCAAGAAGTTTTTTGGGTGAGATGAGCCTTTGTGTTCTTTTTAATCAGCAGTGGTTTTCTCCTTGGAACTCTCCCATGGAGGCCATTTTTGCCCAGTCTCTTTCTTATTGTTGAATCATAAACTCTGACCTTAACTGAGGCAAGTGAGGCCTGCAGTTCTTTAGATGTCGTTCTGGGTTCATTTATGACCTCCTGGCTGAGTCACTGATGCTCTCTTGGAGTAATTTTGGTAGACCGGCCACTCCTGGGAAGGTTCATCATTGTTCCAAGTTTTCTCATTTTCTCATCACTGTGGTTTGCTTGAGTCAATTCAACAGGTCTGGCAGTAATCAGGCCTGGGTGTGGCTAGTGAAATGAAACTCAGCTTACAAAAAATGTGGTTAATCACAGTTAATTCACAGTTAATGATTTAACAGAGCCACCACTATGCACACACAACTTAATTGCTAAAGTCTTGGAAGGTGGCAGTATCAGCTAAAAAAGTCTACAAAGCAAGGAAAGTGCCCGTAAGCGTCCACTGTACAGATCCACTGTGTTTTGGCTCTGCGATGAGCCACGAGGACAGCCCAGCTGCTTGGAGATACTACATACACAGGCTGTTTTTCTTTACCTGGAGGGCTGATATAGGAGCGGGTGTGTGAAACTCAGAACTGGATGAGGATGACTGCTGTAACATGTGTTCAAGCACTCTACTTGATTCTCCTTGTGTTCCAGGAAAAAAAAAAATCTACTATGCATCTCCTGAAAGTTATTTTTGAACAAGGACGAACCTGGATGCTTCATAAATTCCATGACAGTGTGATTGTTCATTTTTACTGTTACTCTTAGGCAACTGATTGTCTGGACTGGGTATTCAGAAAAGGGGTGCAACAGCTAAGTGAGTCATTTTTTGACTTGCTTGTTTAATATTTTTCCCAGTAAGGGGGTGGTTAAAAATACTGAAAGGTAGGGCAGCAACAGAACCTCCTTGTGCAGCAGCTGCCCCGTATAGTTCACATTGAGACTTAAGATAGAATATGGAAACTCTGGCTCTTTCTAAAGGTCGTGATATTTGCCTCCCAATTCTTCTGTATCTGCACAATAATTACTGTGTAATTTGACCTGTTGTTGTTCTCAGGCTTGTAACAAACCTTAATGATCTTTTCACATTTGCATTGCATCCCTTCCTTTTAATACTACAGTCAGTGAGCATTGTACAGAATAAACTAAAGAAGTAGACTATAAACAAGTAAACGAGGAAAAGTTATTTGTCACAATTCAATGGTTTTGGTTTGCATTTTGTACTTTTTTTTTCTTTTTGTGCGTGTGTGTTAAAAATACCATGATGCACCTAGATTTGTTGCACCTCCCTTCTGCCTCATTCTCTGCACATAAAGTGGTGTTCCATGACAGTACCCACTTGATTTTCTTCAGTCAGCATATGCATGGCACCATTACTCCTTATAACATCTTTTCACGCCAGACCATTTTGCTGATCTGCACAGCACACAGCATCATCCCACTACCCCTCATCACACTCCCCCCTCCCCCCACCCGCCAAACCAATTATCAGTTATCACCAAGGAGAAGCCTGTTCATCCATTAGTTATTCATCCACCCAAGTGCAGCTTTTACTCTAATTTGATTTTCTCCCTCCGTTTTACATTAAAAATCACTCCAAGATGGCAAGATCTTAAAAGTTAAGCACAGAGATTAACCGCATCTCTAAATCTCGTATACCCTGCATGTACCATTAACCTTGAACAAACTGATTAACTTAGCACTCTGTTTCCCTCACCAGGCCCAAATCATATTTAAAATTTGCAGCAAAATTTCACAGGAAAACCAAAGTAACCTAGTACAGTTCTCTCACAAGTAAAGAGGACAGGAGGTTGTCGTGGATATTATAGCACCATGTATCTGACACGTGGAGCTAAAATTGAAAGTTTTCCCCACAAACTTCATATGCAGGAGTGTATCCTTCTGTCTTATCTCTGTTGGTGTTTTGGTCATGGTGTTGTTAATGGTTGGCTGCCTATTTATTGCTAAAATCAGTGATCTGTTACTACATGTTACCAAAAGCTAGAAAGTAATCCAAGTTCGTGAACTGGTGCTTTCTTTACATGCTGTGTCAACACGTGTGACATTGAGTGTTGTTGCCCTTCTCCCTTTGTCCTTTTAAAATAGTCGTCCTTGCTCTGAGTTATTACAGAAAGAAATTGGATAATAAACATATGTAAAAAAAAAAAAAAAAAAAAGCACCCAGTAAATTTTAGAGCAGATTGAAAGAGGTGATACACCTTGAACGAGTTGCGCAATAAAGGGAGTACTCCACACGAGATTGGTGCTCAGAAAAGAAAATTGGCAGAATTCATCAAATGTTCTGCGGGCATAAAACCTCAGCAGCAGCGCGAAGGGCCTTTAATCTGAAAAATAGCCCAGGGGCCTTGTGCAATGTGTTTTATGTGGTTGGAGGGGTTAAAGGAGGCATGTACATTGGCTCATGTAGAGATGTTGAGGGGATTGTCAAATTTCCCCAGTGGCATCCTTACTCTCTCTCTTTTTCTTTCGGTTTCATGTCATTGCTTGAGTTGCTGAGACAGTAGCACTGACTGTGATTTATACAGTCATAAGAGCTGCACTGTAGCAGACCTTGGCCCGTATTTTATTCTGACACTTATTATTGAAATGAGACATTTGGGTGTAAAGAGGAACCAAGTCCGCTTTCTCACCGAGAGGATGAGCTAGCAGTCATGTTCACATCAAATCTCAGTCTTCCAGCATTTGGGAAGTCCTCGGGGAGTATTTAATTCCACTTCTCTACCGAATGTCCCCATTCTCACTTGTAGATATATATATTTTTTTTTTTTTATTTATGAAAATGCAAATTCAGTCTTGCATGTTGAAGGACGAAATTCCAACATGCTGATGTTGTTGGAACTGCGGTGCAACGCCTTCTGTTCATGTGCCTGTAGCAGACTCTGACAGCAGCATGTCTTGTGCCATATAGTTGCATAAACACAGATGGGAAAAAAAATCAACTAATAGTAGTTGTGTTTTTAGTGGCAATTTGTAGTAATTATCTTTTGGCAGAATTTCAGTGGATTGACAGTGTTAGCATTATCGGTTACTGAGGCTTGTGTAGCCATAAATCACCACCACAGCAACTGAGCAAAAGTGCTTGTCTTGCCACTTTTGCTCATATCTCTGCTGTCCCCTTTCTTAGACATGTAGAGAATCTTTCCAGCAAAAACCCTACAAAGTCCAAGGAACGTTTTTAAACTCATCCCGCACCATATCCAGTTAAGACAGCAGTGAGACACAGTTTAAATAGTTTAATGTTTTGGCACAAATAATGATTTACTTTCTTGATGGGAAGATATACCGCTCACAGATGGCTAGCTGGCATTGTGGAAAGTTAAAATCCGCCAGATGTTCCAAAATTACTGCGTTGTCTTATTATACAAAACCAGAGTGTAAAAAATGAGCAAATATTATCCAGAAGATTTCTGTGTTATTATTTTGACAAACACCAATGAGTGAATTAAGACAAACATTGTGGGGTTTAGTCAGAACTTTTTTAATTTGACTGAGCACTGAAACCAAACAGATGCTAACCATTTTGTGTAACTAAAGATATAACTAAGTATTCTGAACATGCCAATAATGAACCTAAAAAGACATTAATCATAAATTAGTATTGAAGCGCCCCCCCCCCCCCCCCCCCCCCCCCCCCACCACCACCACCACCACCACCAGCATTTGTACTATCAAAAAGAAAAAAAATCTACAGCCACATAAATTTGATCGTTTACAAAGTGGGAACATGATCCAAATTAGTGCTGACAAACGGAGCCCATCCCTAACTGTCATAACTCTTTTATTTGAGAGCACCACACAGGTGACTGGAGCCTAACAGTGAGGGGTCGTGTTGCTTTTTCCCAACAGATGAGTAGATGAAACGGGCGTGTAATCGCCACACTCCCGGGGCTGGATGACCTAGATGTTACACTTTCTCCATCTGCCTGCATATACTTAGCACCCCACACGCTGCCACTCAGACCAGCAGGTGACCGAGCACAGGAGATCCAGACTGTGTGTAACGGAGGCTTATTGCATGTACAGATGTTAAGCACAACAGCCAAGGTTACACGGTTAATAGTAAGTTCATCTGAAAGCCGTGTTTTCATGTCAGTGTAGCTGAAGTGGAATAAATGACCTTGCTTTATTCATTTCTGTGCATTTCCTCATCAGCTACGATACGCAAGGAGACAAACACTGTCTCCGTGTTCACAGCATAATCTTTTCAATATTGAAAACAAAAACATTTCATTAAGATTCAAAGTGCTACATGCGAGTCATAAAGCAGTGTATGCAGTTAATTCAAAGGCATAAAAAAGCTAATGGACTATTATAGTCTACTGCCTGAGGCTGTCTTTTCTCCTTGCAGAAGTACATCAATCACTTCGATCAGTAATCCCCTGCAAGCTCCCAGCACTGTCTGTGCTTCCTGCTAGAGAAGCTGTCTCTCAGCAGAAGCAGCATCAGATGTGGCTGAAGTTGACATATTAACAGATAAACTGCCCCCACTTTCCTACCACTATCACTACATTCTGCCCTCGGTCTTTGGAGATATTGATGGGAGGGAGCAATCGATGAGACAAAAGCAGTGACAGAGGAGACGCCTGAGGGGTCGAGCTAAGCTGCTGCGTGTTTGTTCTTCCTCGCTTGTCCTCTTACCTGCAGGATAAATGATAAGATGGGTCACAGATGAGAGCACCTTCAGGATTGTGCTTTGCTGTAGGCATCTACAAGTTCATGGTTATATAAATAGTGACTGTTAAAGTTTTCATGTCTCTTTGTTTGTTGGTAACGGCTCAGAACGCCTTAAACTGGCTGAAGAGGAGACTTAATGCACTCGGCTGCGTCACAAGTACACAATTTTTGAATGTCTTCGTCAATATGGGACTCTGCTACAAAGAAAATGAAAGAAAGGAGAGAAAAAAGGGGTTTCATCCTTTTGTTACACTCGACTAAGCTGGTTTACTGCATTTGTTGTTGAAAGGCTGGTGGTCGTCTCTGGGGCTTTGAATGAAAACACATTTCTCCTCTGGCTACAGCTGCTGTGTATCCATGTGCAAACAGCCAGCAGATGTGTCTTGATCCAGCTCCTCCATCCCAGCACCAGTTTCCTTCCAACTTCACATTTACCTGATCATCTCCTGTCCCTGTTGTAGAGCAAATCATCTCTCCTGAGCAATCACCACTGTTTTGTTCCAGACCAATAAGATAATTCATGTTGACTCTGTGCATATGGAACAGTTTTGGCCATGAAGCACTTGCAGAGCTGCTTTGGACTTGATAAACACTACAGCTGCTAAATAATTTGTTGCAAACAGATTTTGTTTACCAGCACGTGTTTATGAATGAATATGTATTTGCATGCTTTGCATGCACACTTGAGGAGGAGAGCTGATTCTTGTATAACTACATTTAAATGTGTGATGAAACTTTAAGAGGCTACAGCTTGTTCAGGCAGTTCATTTGCGAAGAAAGTGTTTGTGGAATTTAGCCAATTTCAATAAATGTAGTATATGAACTCACCTTGAGCATCGTTAAGCGTGCAGACTGGTGATGCGCTTTACAGAGAATAAAGCAAAAGTGTGCTGAAGGCAGATATTCAGCGTGAGAATATCTGAGAATATCGGGGGAGCCGCAGCCAGGCTTATAGAACCCCTTCCCATCTGTCAGATAGGACTACAGATCCACACAAATAACATCGGCAGCGTGTCTAGCTGGATAGACATCAGTCAAAGGGGACACAAGAAGGATGGCAGCGTCCCGCATGGAGTTAAAGCCACTTAATATTCTTGTGTTTATTGGGGATTAATTGTTCCATCTGTCTCTCCTAAAAACCAGTGAACAAAATAGAAAAACAACACAACCCCTTTTTTTCCTGATCTGTTTCTTCTTTCATTTTGGCTGTGAGTATGGCTAGTAAACGGTGAGGCTTGGAGGAGGAGGAGGAGGAGGAGCCTGGACTGGACAGTCAGAACAAGGGGGAGAGCTGGAAAATGTGATCATTTTTCTTTGGGTCTGTCATACACCATAGGCTGCCTCATTTGTCTGCTCCAACGCCTTTGTTTCCATCAGGCTCTCTGTTCTAGGATTAGGCTACAGAGCAAGAGACATGCAGCAAAAGAGGAAAGAAAGAGAGGCAGTCAAAGGAACTATATAAGCTAATTACTATAGTACTCCATGTTTCTTTAATACAGCACTTATGTGTAATGTATTTGCTGCAGTACTTAAGACCTGCTGAATGGCCAAGAATGAAAGCAAGAAATATTTATGTGGGAGTGCTTACTAGATTCAAAGTGAATTCAAGATGTACTCTGTGGATGGAATGCATGAAGACCTAAACACAGAGTACCATAGGACTTTTTTCAATTTTATTTTTGGTGAAAAGCCTTTATCACAGCATGGAAATGTTTATTTTTAAAACTCCTATGTGTTTCGGCATACCAGCCTTTGTCAGGGAGTCAAATAAAGACATTAAGTGGTCCATTTCAGTTGTGATTGCAGATAGAAGTGAAGCAGGGATGAGAGAGGCCGCACGACGGCACATTTCTTTCTTTCTTTCTTTCTTTTCCCTTCAGATTGCTCACAGTTGCACAATAGTGGTGTTGACCCAGTTTATCTCCCGCTCAGGTGATTAATGCAACATTGCTTCAAACAAAGGTCACATCAGGAGGCAGAGGAGCGGGCCAGAGCACAACAAAAGCTAAGAGAGTTATATATGGCTGCTGTTATTGCTGAGAAAATAAGTTGTTTATCTTTTGTAAGGCATCCCTCACTCTCTAGGGAGTCGCATGGACAATTAAAAGAAAAATACAGACACATACAGGAACAAACCAAGTAGAACAATGGGGCACCAGTACTGTAGCATGATGTTGATTATTCCTCTATAAATGCTTTTTATATTTACTGCCACTACATAATGGTGTTTGTTATGGGGATGTCAAACAGATGAAATTATAGGGGCTGATGAAGATTCATTTAGATGTCTTCTGTGGCACTTTTGGGGGTAATGTTACCAAAAAAAAAAAAACAGTCCAGGTGATGTCATTGGAGCTTTCTTTCATTTTTTTTTTCTTCTTAAAGTGTCTCTTGTGAGTCCTCCAGTGTGGGAGAAATGTAGTCCCAAATTACTAAAGTGCTCCTTAAAGAAGAGGAAGTGTTACTACTACTACACAGATGGTGTCCTAGGATCTTGATGATGTGTGTACGTGTGACCAAATGTGGGAGCTGACAAATGGGGATATTTTTTAAAAATGTCTTTTCCGTTCATTTGTGCACATAATGGAGCGAAGTTACTGAGGTTTGATTCCTTTTAAGGGCTTTTTTCCTCAGGATTTCTTACATATTTGTCTTCATTAGCTGGATAGTTTTATCTGTTGTGATATTTAAAGATGATTCCACTTGAACTGTATTTAATTTAATTTATTGAGTATTATAGTAAGATTAATTCCTTTGAGATTGGGTATTTTGGTCAGACAGAAGACATCACCTTGGGTTCTGGGACTTTGTTTTTGTTTTTTCCAGCATCCAATCAGCTAATTATAAGTAATTGATGATAATAAAAAAAAAAAAATGTGCTTGCTTTCCTGGTCAATAGCCAAACTGGTTGGGAACCACAAAGACTCAGTCCTTTACACACAATTAATGCTCTTTGGGCCTGTCAATACTAAATGTTGAGTCATTTCTACAAATATACTGTCAAGTTCATTCAAATGCAAGAGTAAAGAATTAGTAGTGGGATTTCTGGGTTTGAAAATATAAGCCTCCTCTGTAGGACTTCCCGGGTGGTTTCTTTGTCTCTAATGTTCCTTTAGAGGCAGCACATGCACACAATCAGTTTCTTAAAACTGCCAGCTGCTTGTGAATTTAGGTCATTTTGTTATAGTCAGAACTAGACTGTGTGTTTTTTTATTTCTACCACAGCTTTGCATTTTAAAGAGTTTGTGATTCAGGCCCAGAAACACAGCCACGTTTGAGTTTCCCAGCCTTTCTGTATCTTTCCACAGCTGACACTTGTGAATATAAATGCCTTTTTTTTTTTAACTTTATAGTTGTCATTTTAACTAATTTAAGTTTGCAGTGTGAGCAAAATACTTCATTCCAAGGCCACATTTAAATGCAACAGTGACTGTAATTATCCCGCGTCTCCCTTATTTTCCCTCTTACTTTTCTCCCGTTATCTAAATTATAATCTCTGGTTTGAGCATTTATACCAAAGCACATTCTCTGAGGTATTCCACAGCCAGAGTTTCTCCTGCAAAGAAATTACTGGTGCTAAATGAAGCAATGATTTTCTTTATATGTGCCAGCTCTGCTGCAAATGGTTTTCAGTCTTTCAGAAAATCCAGTTCTTTTTCTGGAGATGAGGCTGAAGATGGGATGAGTGGACAGAGGCCGTTTGGGCTTTGATCTAACAGCCTGATGATGCTGCATCAAACTGTGTTTTGTATGCATGCTTTCCAGTGTTATATTCAATAAGATGTCTTTTTTTATCATCTATTGAGAAGGCATCTGTTGTTTACACCTTTGCTGCAACAGTAAAGTGGGTACAGAAGTGAAGGACAGTGCATTAAGCAGGATAGTGTTAGGAGAATCAGGTCCCTACATAGTAACATTTTCACTTCTAAACTGTACTCCGTTTGGTGTAGGTAAGAGGTGGTGCCTGGGATAGAGCATGCAGGAGGCTGGATACACAAAGAAAAATCCTTTGGTGTGTAGGCAGGGATCTTTTCTGTTTTCACGTGTGCTCAAATGAACATTACTAAGTTGTGTTGGCAGGGTAGAGTTTGAGTAATCTGAATGATGCAGACGTTTGCATCGTCTAGAAAAGTTCAGAGCTGCAGCGCGTGTGTGAAAATGGCTTTTGTTTGTCATTCTGGCTGTGCTTATATCGTGCTCTGCAAGAAATGTGAGGAATGGGTTTTGAGCTCATGTCGCTTTTCCCCAGATTTTCAGTCTCAACAGTCGCATGCAGAATTTCAGTTCTGTAGAACCGCTTAAATTATATCTGTCCCTGTAGCGTCTCTGCTTTGATAAAACATTTCTACTGCAAAAGTTGTCAAAATAAGCACAGAATAAGATTTTTCACTTTTATCCTCAGGTGAATGGAAAAGAGTTGTCCAAGTCCAGCCATGAAGAGACTGTGGAAGCCTTCCGTGCTGCCAAGGACCCCGTCGTGGTGCAGGTCATCCGGCGGACCCCCAGCGGGCGCCCTCATGGCCCCCCTCAGGAAATCCATGTGGTGGATGTGTGCACTCAGACAGACATCACCTTTGAACACATCATGGCGCTGGCAAAACTCCGGCCTTCAACCCCTCCTGTGCCTGACGTCTGTCCCTTCCTGCTCTCTGACAGGTATGCAAAATAAGAAATGTATGTACACCTCAGTTTCTTCTATTGCTTTTATTACATAAACAATGCTTATAAAGATTGTGAGATTAAAGGTCTGTGGATCAAAAGAAATAGCTGTTAAATACCAGAAGGATAGGTTCTAGCAGCTCAGTGATTTCATATAATTTCTTGGATTTTTATTTAATTTGACCCAATTATAAATATTTTTGGTTTACTGCCACTGATAGCAATACAGAGTTTGCTGTTGCGTCCTTGTTTTGACTTTGGCTGGGACTGGCAGCAATTAAGGATGAAATAAATGAGCAATATCACTGAGCCGTGAAGCAGAAATATCAGTGTTTGTGGGATTAGAATTACAAGTCTGGATGACAATTGTTTAATATAAATAAATTGTCTAACCAGCTGCATAGTTTATTCTGACAAATACAGATTTGTTTGATGAATGTGTGTCTTAGAATTATTCATGTCCTCTTTCACAAATAGGAGAAAACGGATAAAAGGAAACAAAAGACAAATTACACACAGTTTTAAGTGGTTCTGTTTAGCCAAGCGTGCTAATTGTATCACTTGGTAGGTAACACTGAGAATGAGAAGGAAGGGGAATCATTATTGTTAAAAAAAAAAAAATTCAAGAACACAAAAATTACAGATATAAGTTTCTGAACTATCTGGAGAAAATGGAATATATATCTATATATGTGTGTGTGTGTGTGTGTGTGTATATATATATATATATATATATATATATATATATATATGTATATATATATATGTACACATATAGACAGTTATTACGCTAAATCAGCATGCAAGTCTGATTGCATCGCATCTGTTCAAGTGCGTTTGCTGGGTTGTACATCAACTCATTTTTTAAAATTATTTTTATTTGTGAGAGCAATGCGTTAAAAGATCTCCAGAGTTTGAAGCATCAACAAGAGGATTTCTGGAAAAACAACAAAAGAAACATGGCTCCTTATTTCATCTTTTGGCATTTTAGTTTATGTGTTATGTGTTGCATTTATCTCAGAGGAGAAGTAAAGTGTGAGCAAGAAAAGTTTAGCATAAAAGAATATCTGGGTTTCACCTCGAGGGAACAAACAAGAGCAACACAGGAGCTTTACTGCACAAAGCTGAGAAATTAAGCCTGTCTCATTGTTTGGTACAGTAGATGATTAATTCCAACAACAATACACATTTTGAGTTGTTTACCTGTTGTCTTTGGAGGCTATATGCTGCTGCCTTTAGTGCACATGACGTAAATCTGTAGTACGCTAATAAGCATACATGGTCCAATCAAAGTCTTTACACATGTATCCTATATACATTATATTTTACACAGTGTCTGTAGAAATACTGTAGAAATCCTCACAGAACTTATGGCTATAATTGGAGCTGCTTGGGGCATCAATTTTGCCTTATAGAAGGTTTACAAGGTGATTAAAGAAAATGGGCTAATAAAAAAAACTGGGCAACACAAAGGAACGTATGCCTGATCCCCACAGCCCCAGGCCAAGTCTGAATGTAATCAATGTGACCCGTAAAACTCACATTTTCTTCTCTTCATCTGAGATCAGGTGTGCAATCCAATATATGACAGCTTTTATAGCTATAACAAAGGTTTGGCATCCTATATTTGAGGCTAGATTGAAAATTTGTAATTGTGTTCTTTGCACCCACCACCAAATGTTGTTTTATGAATAATATTGAGGCATCAAGCTTCTGACATTTACCAGACTCTGTCTTGTTTTCCTTTTTTTTTAATCACTGGAAGGTTGTTTTGAGACAGTTTTACAGTCCTGGGTAGTCGGAGAGTCAGACAGCCCCTGGAAACATCACTCAACATGTTCAGCAGAGTGTCTTTTTGAAGTTCTTGTCCACTGTGATTATCCTGTGCGGCACCAGAGCTACTCATCGTGTTAGGCCAAGACAATGCTGTTTTGTTCTGTGACTGAGGGGGGCATAATAGAATTACGCTTTACAGTGTGGGGGGTTTTGTCTGTCAAGAGCAGGAAGCAAATTACAGTATGTGGATATGCTGTTATTAACACTCCAGCGCCAGTGAAAGCCCCTGACAAATCCTTTATTCTTCAGATTGCAGCTGAGACAAAAGCAACTAAGTGCTGTCACTCTGAAACTTTTAGCGGTTTTGAAAGAAACTGAGGAAAAGCATCTTGCTTACACCCAAATCTCCACCTCTTTCTCTTTCCCTGGCACCCTGTCCCGTCCTTCTTGACAGCTGTCATTCTCTTCATACAATGGACCAGGATTACTACGAAGGGACTGACTACCTCTCCCCTGTTCCTGGTGATGGAGACAGGACAGAGGAGTTTGAGTATGAGGTAAGACTTACACTTGGCATCAGTACCAACCGGAATGCTCAATATTTATGTGAATATTTATGTGAAACATTATTATGTGATAAGAGTTTATACACCTGAAAATACTGGAAAAGTTCCTTAAAATGTAAAAGCTATGTACCCTATACAGAGAAGAGCTCTTCACGTGCATTAGCTGTAAGGGATTACTCTCAAAAATGTATGCATGTGTGTAGTTTCCCTGCAAAGATGTTAAGTGATGATGATGAACGCACATTCCCTCTGTGCTCACCTACTAAGGGCAGATCCCTGGGGGCAGCAGTGTGAGAGAATCAGCCATATTATAGGCAGCTTCTATTGTCTTGCTTCTATTGAAAATGACATCAGCTTCCATGTTTTTGCTTCTTTTTTTTTCCCCCTCACAATGTGACAGGAGAAAGTAGAAAACTTCCAAACACTCCCAGTCTTGCTTGAGATTTGCTGATTTTTTTCACATTTCCGGAAGAGAACCCGAGCAAGCTGGTTGACTGACTTTGATCGAACCCAATTAAAGTGGGCTGTGTGTCTTTGCTTCTGCATCTTTGCTGAAGTGTAAGTAACAGAATCAGTAGGATAGGTGATGTTTTGGGGGCTGATGATCTGTAGCACATACAAATATACATACAGAGGCACTGATTCAACTGTGACAGGAAGCAATAAGAAGACTCTGTCTCTGTTCACCGCTTTGGTCCAATATTCTTTATTTCCAAGTCACTGAGGTGCAAACATAAAGTTAGCGAGGGCTCTTCTGGTCTGATGTATGATGATTGCTCACCCCTCCCTGCCACCTTCTTATTTGTTTCATTTGAAATTGTACTGAATGTTTTCACCCACTGAGCTTGAGCTGTTTCTTTGCATCCTAAAGAGATTTGTGCACCCATTTGGATCGCAGAGGCCCGAGTGTCAAATCGGGACAAATATAATATATTAAAGCGTCTTTTTATGCCTCATTGCTATTAGCAAATTCTATTATACTGTGTGTGCTTTGCAGCCCTTCCTTTTTTTTATGCTTGTGGGGTTTTATGCTACCCTAATGTTGTCTCACTTACTATATGCCAACTGAAAACGCTGTGAGGGGGATAAAGGCAGATGCTAAAAAGCCACTTTCAGAGCAGACTTGATCCCTCACCCTGCACTGAAGGAGAGCAACAAGAATGAAGGAAAGAGTTCTTTAACATGTTTTGTTCATGTGATGGCAATGCAGTTTAATCTAATTAGCCTTTGCAATACCCAGAGACGGTGATTTTAATGAGATGAAGGGAAGTTTGGTGCTTCATGTACACACTCACAGGATACACCCACAGCCACTTTGTTAGGTACATGTTGCCTTTAGACTCTAGCTATTTTTCATGGCATAGATTCAGCACGATGCTGGAAACATTCCTCAGAGATTTAAGCCCATATTTACATGATAGCATCATGCAGTTACTGCAGATTTGTCAGATGCACATCCATGATGCCAATTTTCTGCTCCACCACATCCCAAAGGTGCTCTTTGGATTGCATTGAGATCTGGAGACTGTGGAGTCCATTTGAGTACAGTGAACTCTGTAAACTGTCATGTTCAAGAAACAAGTTTGAAGTTATTTGAGCTTTGTGACATGGTGTGTCATTCTGATGGGTCCAGCCATCAGAAAATTGGTACATTGTGATCATAAATTAATGGAGATGGTCAGCAACAATGCTCGGGTAGGCTGTGGCATTTAAACAATGCTTTATTAGTAATAAGGGATCCAAAGTGTGCCAAGAAACCCATATATATATATATATAAATTACCCATACACCACCACCAGCAGCCTGAACTGGGGGGTAGCAGCCTAAGCAGAGAAACACACAGCGTCCTCTTCCCAACCACTTCCTCCAGCTTATTTGGAGGAACACTGAGGTGTTCCCAGACCAGCCAAGCAATATGATCTCTTCAGCATGTCCTGAGTCTGCCCTGGGTCCTCCTCCCAATAGGACATGCCTGGAACACCCCACCTAAGAAGTGTCCTGGAGACATCTTAGTCAGCTTCCCAAATCACCTCAGTTGTCTCCTTTCAATGTCGAGAAGTAGTGTCTCTACTCTGATCTACTCTCAAATGACTGCAATCTTCACCCTATGTCTAAGGGAGAGGCAAGTCACCCTAGCTCATTTAGGGAAAATAGATTGACCAGTAAATCAAAAGTTTCATTTTTCATAAAAATTATGAACAGAATCAGTGACAAAGGGCAGTAACGAGCGGTAATTTGAGTTACTGTTGCCTTTCTGGCCAGTCTCCTCTGATCTCTGACATCAACAAGACATTTTTGCCCAGATAACTACTGCTCCCTGGATATTTTCTCTTTTTCAGACCATTCTCTGTAAACCCTAGAGATGGTTGTGTGGGGAAATCCCAGTAGATCAGCAGTTCCTGAAATACTCAGACCAGCCCATCTGACACAACAACTATGACATGTTCAAAGTCACCTAAATCTTCTTTCTGGGTTTTGCATTTAGGCATGTCTACATGCCTAAATGCATTAAGTTGCTGCCATGTGATTGGCTGATTAGATATTTGCATGAGCAATCAGTTGCACAGGTGTACCTAACAAAGCCAGTGAGTGTACTAAATAATTAAAAACCGGTCTGGGGTCTTGAGAAGAGTCAGGTGGTGCTTGATTCTAACCTGACATCACTAAACATTACAGGTTATGCTTCCTGATCATATGATGGCATATATTTGTGTATTTAGAGGCAGGTGGAAATCCTTCATCTGGTTGCTTAATATAAGTCTCTTGGCACTAGACACACACACCTTCATATATATGTTGCCAACTGAAAAAGATTGTCCTCGTCACCCAAGCTAGTTGCCTTAAAGGTCTCAGGTTGCATCAAGTTGAAAAGTATTGCAGGTTTCTGCATGACTGACATTATGCCTACATGCATTCACAGCTTCCCTAATTAATGCATTATAACAGTCAAGTGACTTTGTAATGTGTGGAAGGTGTTTCTCTTAGTAATGACCCCATAGAGAATTTCATGCAGAGAATATCAAATTTCAATCCAAAATTATACCCAAGTCAGAGTCTGAAAAATGACAAAACAAATGAAAACAGACTAAAATAAATATTGGCAGCTTCTACATACTGGTAAGAGTTTATTTTCATTTATGGATGGTGTTCTTTTACTGCATTGTTTCATTCAAAATATGTTCATTGGAATATAGTTTGCAAGTTTGATTGACTGGTTTTACAGTAGCCGCCTTACTATTTCAAGTAAGCTTATAGTTTTCCCTCAGTTGGGAAAACTGAAATAGCAGTTTTTAAAAATCTTGAGGTTGGAGTTCACTCGTGATATCTAGTTTCAACTCAAGGCTTTAAAATGACACTTCACAAACCAGTTGGTTCCATCAAGATGGGTACATCCAGCTTTTATAGACAGTCTCTATGGTGTTATAGCAAGAAATGTGAACCAGACATTTCCTAGAATTCCTACATGTGTGTGGCTTCAAAACTATATTATTAATAATTCCTGTTATTAGTTTAGGTGAGTTCTGAGGACTCCAAGCACAGAAATAATCCTCCCAATTTTCCTGCCAGTGGTAGCCATCCACGCATTTCTGGCTGCTTTTTCAATTACTGGTAATCAAAGGTGTGATTATTATGACAGCATCCAATGTGCTTTGATGGTTGGTGGCAATCTTTCCCTTAATCACGCCATCGCAGTCATTAATTTACTGTCAGCCCTCATCCCCGTGCCATGCTGCAATCTCCTTCCTGAGAGGCAGAGAGCTCGCCTGAAAAATAGAGGGAAAAAAAAAATCAAAAGGGAGGAGAGAGACAGAGATTGCTGCATGCGTGTTTGATGGTTCAGGAGTCAACCTCCTTTTGCAAAAGCTTCTGAGTAAGTGAGTGGGTGTTTTTCCACACAATATTGTCTTAAAACAAGTGGGCAAAAGAACATCTGATAAATAAAACAGTCGAATTATTTAAATGCACAGATTTGATGCTTCATCCACTATGTAGTAATTGCAGCAATCTGTTTTCTCTGATCATTTAGCCACAGGTCTGCTGCACTATATCTCGCTAATAATTAGTCAGACGTAACTTTAAGCTTGTTTTCCAGAGCCAGAGAGGGATGATACATTACCTGCTCACACTGCTGCTTTGCCTCAGTTGCCGCAATTAATTTGTGTGGTTTATTTTTAGACAGATGTCTCAGAGACATAGAGAGACTGCTGAGTTCCCACAGATATCCCACAATTTCACACATCATATTAGCATGCCAGATATGCACTGTCTCTGTAGCTCCCATTACCTCCATGACTGCTCCACTGCCTCTGGAGTTGTGCTTCTTTAATAATATGTCCTTCCAGCAATAGCATCGTAGCTCATTAGAAACATTTTTAATTTAACTAATGACTGATTTTTGCAGTTTACTTTGTTCAGGTAATCTACAGGTAAAGTTTCTTGCTTTTATCTTGTTTACTAACATATCAGCTGGGATTTTAAGCTGTCGTAGCTTCTGAGGCACTCAATTAAAGATCTGAGTCCCCCATCAGATGGAGACTGCTGCAAGGAAAATGACAAAGCTTAGATGATGCAGGTCTCCTTAAGCTCTTTGTCTCTGCATGTGCAAATGTGTGTGCTCTGTTGAGAATGTGTAGGAGTAAGCATAAGATGTGTGCAGAGAATTGCTTGTGTGCATGTGTTTGTGTTTGTGTGCACATGTCTACAGGATTGTGTATCTCAGCAGTAGCATGTTACTGGACCAGAAACACATCAATGATCTGTCACTGTGTGTGTGTGTGTGTGTGTGTGTGTGTGTGTGTGTGTGTGTGTGTGTGTGTGTGTGTGTGTGTGTGTGTGTGTGTGTGTGTGTGTGACAAGCTGAGATACAGATGTGTGGGAAGAAATGAGTGGCAGCAGAACAGGAGAAAATGGGAATTTAGCCTAAAGGTGTGTTTGTGTGTAAACAGCTTAGAAAGAGTAGCCAGAAGCAGCAGCCATTGGCCTTTTCCCCTTCTTTCCCTCATCTCATCTGAACACGGCCACGCATCCCCCCCCCCTCCCCCCCCAAAGCCACCCATCCACTTCTCTAAGGCCCAACACACCTGACACGTGTAACCAGTCAACCCGCTCCTTGTCAAAGAGGAAATGACTCTCACGGTTTCTGTCTGAGACCCCTCTGAGCCCCACCAGAATCCTCACCGCCACCTTATTTCTCTCTGCCCCCACCATCCTCCGCTTCACTCAACCACCTTGCTCCTGCTGCTGAGAGTGTTTTGCTGCTCTAATGAAGACCTTGGGAGGAGAGGCCATTTCACACTTGATTCCCTCCAACACCCTTGATATGTTTGAGCATTTGAAGATGGAGTAAAGGCTTGTACAGTTCAGTGTTTGGCTGCACAGCAGCTAAAAGAAACAGAGTGGAAAGTGGCTTTAAGGGTCTAGAAACTGAAGAGAAAACCAAAAAAACAGAGATAAAATGAAGGGGAACTTCTGTGATTTTTTTTTTTCACTAGTGTTTATTAAAGACGAATAATTCATGTATACACCAGGGTACCACGCTGTGCTCCAAGAGCCTCGTGGGAAATTTGCCGACCACTGATTTGTTAGTCAATAGTTTGTTTATCTGTCCCCACAGGACATGGAGGAATATTTTAGTACTGTAGCAAATGTGTGTTTCTGATAGCATTAGCATATAGTTTATTTATAGTCTAATATTTTATAACTTGGCAAGACTTGAAAGAGAAAAACTCAAAGTCCTCTGACATTTATCAAAACCCCTCCGATCAGACTCTCAGAGCTGAGAGTGGCTTTCATGATCAAACACTTTCAATCCAAAAAAAAAAAAAAAACCCTGGAAAAGTTGGAAATCCAGAATCAAAAACATGAAGGATGATTATCAGTGAACAGCTCTTTTGTGTTTGTGTAGCCATTGTTGTGTGTCAATCTTATACTTTTAGGTGAAGCATAAAGAATTTATTTGACTCAGCTTGTGTTCCTTTAAAGGTTAGAGAGGTGATCTAAGTTGACAAAGCTGACTAGTGGTTCCTCCAAAGCTTTTAGTAAAATGATTTCATCTTCTTGAGCAATTTTTTTACAGTTCTGTTTTGTTTTGTTTTTTGTTTGTTTGTTTGTTTGTTTGTTTTTTCTTAGGAAGTAGAACTGTGTCGACTCAACAGCCAAGAGAAGTTGGGCCTTACTTTGTGCTACAGGACAGATGAAGAAGAAGATGTGGCCATCTATGTTAGTGAGGTGAGTAGAACTGGCCGTGTCTAAAATCATTCTCTATTTACTACTGTATGTAGTACACTGAGTGTTGACTATTTTGAGAGTGTATTGCATGTATTTAGTGTCCTCAAAAGTTTAGTGTCATTGGCATGTCCACCACTACTAGTGCCAAAAATACACAGTACAAAACACTCAGTACCCACTCATTCCTAGGGCATCAAATCCTGCCCTTTTGTCAAAGTCACTGGTGTCTCACAGATACCCACAAGGTGTCATTAGGCATCTATGTCACGACACATGGAACCATTTTACAGGCAGCAGTGAGAAGGGTCTCACTTCTACTTGTCACAGTGGGATGCTTTTTAAGTGCCCTCTGGCATCAAATTTAAATGAGCTGTCAAAGTGTCATTTTTCAAAGAGTCATTTTTAAACAGAGGCGGTTTCCTCGGCCTAACCGCGGAGTTTTCGCTGTCCCAAGCTAATCGCCAAGCGAAAGCTAAAGTAAAGGGAAAATGAGCACGAAACACAAAGCTCTCAAACATGTCACGAATCGCAGTCTCCTGGCTGAAAAACTTGTCATGTATTCTGCAGCCATCCATCTAACTTCTGACTGCAGACTTTATCAGTCTTTAAAACAGGCCTACTATCTCTCTGTACCCAATATGGCTGCTAGCTGGTGCGTCGAGGCACCAACGCTAACAGCATCTGATGCAATAATGGATGCAGTAATCCAAATTTTTTCCTGTTTTGACATGATTCTGGTTGCAGTGCTAAACTTAGCAAACTGGATTCCTCACTCTGAAGAAGACTGGAAACCATTCTTAACATCAGGTTTCTAACACACAAAACAAGAGCACTGCCTAGCCGGGCGAAAAACGCCAATCACACTGAATTAGCCCCG
Source organism: Archocentrus centrarchus (assembly GCF_007364275.1). Taxonomy (NCBI): domain Eukaryota; kingdom Metazoa; phylum Chordata; class Actinopteri; order Cichliformes; family Cichlidae; genus Archocentrus; species Archocentrus centrarchus. Next base: position 14,753,426 of record NC_044351.1, on the reverse strand, counting down.
TTTGCTGTCACGTGGAAAACAAAGATTTAATAATGTGACCTTGATCTTGACCCCAGTGACCCCATATACAATCCCATGCTTGCTTTGGTCATGAAGTGTAGGCCAAATGGTTCTCAAGTTATTGAGCGGACACTTCAATGGACTCAAGGTTGCAAACTAGACTGAGCGAAAGAAACTGACATTGTTGTCGCTGGAGGTCTTCACTCATGCCAAGTAGAAAAATATTATTAGCACACAAAGAAAAAACATAAGTGTAGGAGCTGTGAAATATTTCCAAACGGCTGGCCTTTGTGCTGTTGGCTACCACCATGCTGTGTTAGTTCTTGTAGTAAATCCACTACAACACAGCAGACAGATGAGAGCAAGCAAAAATCTCAATTTGGTAATTATTACTGACCAAACTGGTACAATTGAGTGTGTTCTCTCTGAGCATTCATGCATCCTCTTCCTGCCTGCCAGCTATTTTCATGCCAACCACCATATTTAGGACTGATAATACTCTTGGAGAAAAGCAGTATATACATATCCTACTGATATTTCAGTTCTTTGAAGTCTAACATTTACATATTATGCTTTGTTGTTGAAACAGACATTCATCATCTTGCTAGACCGTTACTAAATTCAACTAAATTATTCGTGACATTTAATATTCAACTTTAGTGTAAGAAATGACGGTTTCTTTATTTGGTGAAGTTTTAAAATTGAACTCTTTACCAAATACGAGGTTACTGAACAGTTTAGCGATGATCTGTGTGCATGATCATACTGTCAGTTTGCCAAAAACAAAAGGAAAGCCAAGACAGGAAACCAAAAAAATACAAAAGTGCTTTCAGGTCTTGTCTTTGTTGTTCACCCAGTCTCAGTGCAGCTGACAACAAGCAGGCACTGGCATACATGTAAAGAGAGAGACTATTTTTCTCCCACTTGTTGGAAGCATAGAAAATGCTATTCTCCACCCTCCTCAACTTTCAAATTCGTTTGAAGTTGACTTGGACCATGCAAGGTGTTCTCTTGGAGAGCTGAGCAGAATATAAATCACTGTGGTCGGTGGCTCCTGGAAGCATCCGTAAGTGTTTACTCTATAAAAAGTAGGGCTAAGAGGAGTGCGCTGCATTTACATGATGTACCTGAATGTCACTGTATTCAGGAAGCGTGGTGGGAACGCATCAATAGTGGCTGTGGGAATAATACAAGGTGATTTTAAAACGAGCTGAATTTCCCAAATGTAGCTTGTTGAATGGACAGATTTCAATTGTCTATATTTTCAAAGTTCATTTTCCTTTGTTTCTGTTTCCTCATAGCACAGTGGGTAACTACTGATAAGAACAAGAGCAGGACAAAGTTAATTACACTAGTCCAATCATCAGTGTCTTTTCTAAACTTCTTTACTTCTATTAAGTAGCACAGGGGCTGCTGTCTGTGCCAGCATATAGCAAAAAAAGACAAGGTTTATCCTTTACAAGTTACCAGTCTATTGCAGGTCTGGCATGTAACTCATTCTTTTCAGTTCACCTGCTAGTTCTCGATGTCTCTGCCAGAGCCACTTCTCCTTTTTCTTCTCACAGTTCAAACACAGTTAGAAAAGCAAACTCCAAACAAAAATGAATCAAGCTATGAGACAAAACGCAGATCCTCATTCTGTAAACTGTAACCACAGCGGTTTTGTAATTAACAGTGTCATCTTCAACCCATAATAGAGTTCTGTATTTTCCTCTGTTTCAGTTTTCACTTGTAGATTATTTGTGATCTGAAGGTCTCCCCTGACTGCTGATAAATTACCTTCAATTTTCTCTTTTTCTTCCAGTCCACCAATTCCTGTCAAGGGACTTCTGTCCCAACCTAATGAGTGGTCCTCTGTGTAGGACTAGACTATCATGAAGATGGAGGACTTGAACACCTCCTTGTCTTCCGAGATCTTGTCTGATAGGAGAACGTGAAACGAATGGCCCCAGATGCCGATTGATTGGTCAATGAAAGAGTGTCCTGCCCTCTTGTTGACTATCATTAGTTCCAGGAGAAGCAGGTGGATGATGTGCTGGAGTTGAGTTATAGGCTTGAGATGCTATTTACGGAGACCTGTGTTTTATCAACTTGTCAAAAAATAATAACTGAGGCAGGTACAACTGATGTCTTGGATGATAAAGGTGATGATTTAGTCTCCTCCTCGGGCTTTCCGGAGCAGAGCTAAAATGGCTTTGAAAACTGAGCAGGCATTGCTGGGGATGCTATTAAACAATACTTCCAGCCACTTTTAGATTCTCTTCAATGAAGATTGAAAGTGATTCAGATGCAATTTTGTTTTTCCTCTACCGTCACAGATCAGTCCAAACAGCATCGCTGCCAGAGATGGAAGAATCCGAGAGGGGGATCGCATTTTACAGGTGCAGTAAAACACGCACTGGTCACCTCTCCAGTCGCTTTTATTAGGTTCAAAATAAAATTCTTCTCTTATTTTGTCACACTCAACCACTGTCTCCCAGCAAGAGAGCCCATTCATTTTTAATGGCAGCACATTAAAGGGGAAACTTGGCACCCGCTGTGCCTGTTAAAGAGGGAGAAATGTCCCCCTGGCTGTTTCAGTTACCGACTCAGCACCAGCAGGGTTTTTTAAGAGTTCTGGTTGGGAATGACTGTGCTGCAGCTCTCTGCCTCCTGTGGGATAGCTGAGAGGCAGTAACTGCTATTAGCCCCTAGCTAGATATCCAGGCTTGAGATTTGGAATAGCAACTGACAAGGACCAACATTTGTTAGGCCCTGGGTCGGGTAGTGTTGCTTCTGTGGATTAGGTAGGTGATTATTGTTTGTGTCATAATAATAGCTTCTGATTTTATTGCTAAAGCCACTGTTAATAGATTTTGGTTTGCCATTTGGGTGCAGCAAAACAAACTGAAAACCTTTGAGATCATATCATCTTTGTAATTTTGGACTTTGCATATTTATAGCAATTTTAGTCAATAATCCATATTTGCCCAGAACATTTTTTGGACTTTTTTTTTTTTTAGATGCTATTGTGATAGAACAGTGGAGAGAAGACAAGAAAGCTTGGAGCAAGAGGAAAGACACACAGCAAATGGCCTTGAGGCAGATTCAAACCCAGGCCTCTGCATTAGCCTTATGGATCAGCACCCCTGTATGGAAATAAGTGCATCCATGTTTTTCAGTTGTCTGTCTTACACACCAGACAAAACAAACATGCTTCAACTTTAACAAATACTGTATACAGGGCACAAGTCTTGAGTCAGTATTGAGATCCCAAGGTGATCCCCAGGTGACATGATAGGGTGCGGTAAGGTCTCACAGTTGTTTCACCTGAAACCCCTGGTGGTAATGACCCATGCGTTTTTTTTCACACTATGGCTCATGTGGTGATGAACATGATCAATAGTGGGTCAACAACCACCTCCAATGTAGACAACCCCCACTGGAGTTTAAATACCTGGGACTCCCCACCTTTTGGTTTTAGAACTGAAGAAGCCTCTTGGATGAGAGGAGAAACGTCTTCAAAAAATTGAAAGAAATGACTTGTAGTGATGACATCCAGAATAAGTGTGATGTATGATGGATGGGAAATGGCCTGTAATGTCCAGTAGCAATCAACTGTCAGATACAAAGTTTTCGGCATCAAGCAAATTGTTTTAAATGTGATGTGCTTTGGGTTAAGTGTATTTTTATGTTTTAAGTCTACTAACCTGCACACAATTAGACTCATTAGTGCTCTGAGTGTTGTGTAAAGGTGGGCGGTGCCTTCTGTGTAGGCTATGCCTTCCATGTAAACACTGTTAGTTTTGTCACTAACTTCCCCATCATTAGTTCACTACAACCATTACCTATCACATGTCACTGATATTTTATTATTATGAAATGCACATGCTACTTAAAGTATAGCTATAAGGTAGTCAGTTGCATACTGGAATTTGTTATTTTTAATATCACAAAGACACTGTTAACAGTGAATGGGAGCTAGTATATGAATGGTTATCCATGAAGGGCCACAAAATTCAGAATAATGCTGTAGGATTCTCTTTAGATTATTCTTTTAAATAGACAGTTAATAATTGTATAGTTTCCCATGATGGGAGGGAAAAATGGTAATCGCTTCAAGGGAGAAGTAAATACTCCTGTATTAGTTGTGTGAAGTGGATGCATAAGCACTGTTGGTCTAAATGCCTTAATAGTATCTACCAGGTGTTGTGGCTGATTTGTATTAGGGGGAAGGGGTGTGCATGTGTTTGTGAGGCAGACTAGTACTCTGGCACTATTATCCACCATTGACAGGGCCATTACTCTGCCTGCAAAAAGATGGACGCCACCTGTCAGTGGCCAGTTAATTGTACGGCCAGCTGTATGTATGCTCCTGGATACTTTGGTGGACACAACACCTTTGTCAGCCCACGGCCGATGTCTCATTCATAATCACAGCTGGATCCAGATTTATTAGAGAGAGCATAATAGAGGTTTGATAATTTCCCCAGGAAAAGGGCACGACTGTCCACTGTGGCAGTTTTTTTTTTTTCTTTTGGCGGTATTTTTCTTAAGGGCATTTGCATTGGAGCGATGAAAGTCAGCCTGTGTGTATGCGTGTGTGTGTGTGTGTGTGTGTGCGTGCGTGCGTGCGTGCGTGCGTGTGTGCGTGCGTGTGTATGTGTGCCTGTGGTGAAATGTTTGCTTGCTTGTGTTTGACCTAATAGTGTGTTAAGCATGTTTGTCATTTTCAGATTAATGGCCAAGATGTACAGGACAGAGAGGAAGCAATGGCTGCGCTCTCCAGTGACGAGTGTAGGAACATCATACTGCTGGTTGCCAGACCTGAGATGCAGGTGAGAAATGACCACACATTCACCTCACATTGACTTATTATTGCTGCAGTCAAATAGTAAAAAAAAAAAAAAAAAAACTTTACTTTTCTTTGGGAAAGAAAAGAAACTGAGAATTCATAAGAACTTACAAAAGAGCAGCCTTGGAGCTAAGATAAGCCAGCTGCACTTACATTGACTGGCTGCATATTATACAACAGTGGTTAATGAAATGTTTTGTGAAATTACAAATACACAAACACGGCCTGCAAAAACTGCATTGCAGGTACTTTGGCTTGTGGTTGCTGAATGTCACTTTCCTGCTTTGTCATATTCATCAATATAAATACTACTTTGTATGATAGTATGAAAACCATTTTCTTCCTAAATTTAGTAAATATTGATATAGTCTCATATCCTAAAACACTGAAGCACCTTTCCTTAGAGGAAGAATTTGATCAGCTCTTGTAAAAGCTGCCACTTAGTTACTGTAGAGGAACCCACCCCACCCCCCACCCCCCCACTGACGCTTTCAAAGCAACAAAAAAAGCTTATGCAACCACAGTCCATTTTTTTTCAGCCACTGATTGAAGTGCATAGTGTTGACATGATTTACAAATCACAGTCTATATAGTTTGCCATTTACTTGTACTGTACTGTACTGTACTGTACTGTATATTTGCTCTAAGAAAACCACAGCAGTCTGGGGCAGCCAACAACTCCCTCCCACCACATATAACCACTCCTAGTGCAAGCCATTACTGAGACACCTCATCATGTTTTATTTTTATGTAGCACCACTGTAATTGACTTCCAACGGTAAGCCATAAAAGCTAATGGCATGCTAATGTGGAGTGAGTTCAGGCCCAGGGCCGATGACAAAATAAGTGGAAGGACTCTGCCGCAGTGCAGAGGAGCAGGAAGCAATAGTAGACTCTTTAATTAAATGCATTTTTAGTAGTAAATGTGAAGTCATCAGATATGGATACCATTTGGTTCACATCAAATGTACAAACAGATGATGGATGATGTGGATGACGACACCTAACAGGTTAAAAGTGGTGGTCTTACATCCATCAAACTGTGCTGGTCTGATTCTAAGATTAGAATCCATGTTTAAACAACGAGGGGTGCTGAGAGGTGCATCATATACTTATTTTTCACCCAAAAAATTATAACAAAAATATCACTAAGCCACTTGCATAAGCCTGTCATCTCCATTTCCTTCACTATGTGCTTCCCTTCTTCAATCACCTATAGCTGGAAGAGGCCTGGCTGGATGATGAGCATAGTGAGTTCCTAGAGCAACTGAAGATGGAAATGTTGGAGGAGCAGCAAAGAGAGGAAATGGAATTAGCTGCCTTACAAGAGGAGCAGGAGAATGAGCAGGTCAGATAGCATCGAGACATATTGACCACGCCAATAATGAGCAAGTGCATGAAAAAGCTTATCGCCATGTAAAAAACTCTGGAACTTTGTTTGCACTGTTCAGTATAATAAGGTCTCTTAGACTCAGTGAGGAAAAAATGACCAGTAACTGCTTTTACTGCAATGGATCATTATGCACAGTCAATATTATCTTTGATGCCATTTCTATCACATGACAAACTGTTCATTGACTTTCATTGCAAAACTAAGTAAAAACAAGCTTTGCCCTGTGAAATGTGAACAGAAAATTCTGATTATGAATATTTATGGAAGGGGACTGTTGAACCATTTAAATTCCAAACATAAGTAACCGTGATTTAAAATTCTGTTTTGCTGAGAGGATAGCATACCTCAAAAATCCATATAAATGGGACTTCAAAGACATGGCAGAGGGGAGACAATCCCTGAAGTAACAGAGCTGGATAACAGCGTAACAACATATGCATTCCTTCAGGAGAATGCAGAAGAGGGTTGCACTTCTTGAACTCTTAAAAAGTTCTTGTGACTTTTTGTTTTTGTTTATTAAAATCCTCATTCCATAAGGAAAGTAAGTCAGAACTGCAGAATAAGCATCTTTCTGTATTACCAAGTGTATTACCAAGTAGAAGGTCTGTGCATCTTTGTTTAATTGCCATATTTTCAAGTCAGTTAAAAGCATAGTTCTTGCACGTTTATGTACAAAGCATGCTTACATATACACAATTCGTCTTCCAGTACTGTGAATGATTATGTTGTTGCATTTTTTCATGCGTCATAAGTGCTATCTATCTATAAATAATTCAGGCTGATTTTCTTTGACTTATTTCAGAGAACAGAAGATGACAAGCCCACTTGTTCCACACTCCCTCATCATAAGGACAATGTACTAAGTATAAAGGACAGAATGGGGAACTCACAGCATAATGTCATGGCACATATCCAGAAACGTCTGTCCCAGTGCCTGAAAGACAGTCGGGAAACACACTCTACCACCAGCTCCATGCGGCTAGAGGACAGAGTGGATGAGGATGAGGATGAAACAGAAGGTGATCGCTTCCAGCAGCTCTTGGAACTGAAGTGTCAGATACGCAACAGCGGTGAGTATGACCTGTTCTACAGCCGCCGCAGCACTATCGAGTGCAGCATGGGGGAGCAGGCTGGTGTACAGCATGAGCTGCGTATGCTCAATGAGGAACTCCGCAGCATCGAGCTTGAATGTCAGAACATCATGCAGGCCCATAAACTTCGTAAGGGTCAGCAGTCTCCTTCAGTGGGCCATTCTACATCCTCCACCAAAACCCAAAGCTTTCACCGTGGTGAGCTCCCAAAGGGTAAGCTGGCTGACATTAATGAGAGGCTGGAGAAATCGGACAAGGACAGCTCCAGTGCCTACAACACAGCAGAGAGTTCACGTAGCACCCCTCTGGCAATGGACCGCTCCCCAGAGCACTCACTCCAGAGGATGGTTAGTCTTACAAACCAGAGGAACCTCTGCAGCGGCCTTGCTACAGGTCACTCTCTTAGCCTGAGTCCCATCCCAGCATGCCGCGCTCCAGTCCCGGGTAAGAGCAGCAGCCCCGACCACAGCAATCCTTCTGAGTCAGACCAAACACCTCAGGCTGATGAAGAGAGCAGAGGGAAATTAAAGCAATGTGCTTCCCAAAATCCTTACTTCTCTCCTTCTCACAGTTCCCAGCAGCGGCAGGCCAACATCCCAGCTCATGCCCGCCACTACCAGAGCTACATGCAGCTGATACAGCAGCGCTCAGCTGTAGAGTACGCTCAGAGCCAGCTCAGCCTGCTTAGCGTCTGTAAGGAGCCTCAGAGGCCCATTGCTGAGCCCAAGATGGAGTGGAAGGTCAAGATCCGCAGTGACGGTACGCGCTACATCACCAAGAGGCCTGTGAGAGATAAGATCCTGAAGGAGCGAGCCCTAAAGATTAAAGAAGAGCGCAGTGGGGGAATGACCACTGATGATGATGCAATGAGTGAAATGAAGATGGGGAGGTACTGGAGTAAAGAGGAACGAAAGCAGCACCTTGTCAGGGCAAAAGAACAGAGGAAAAGGAGAGAATTCATGCAGCGTAGTCGGCTGGAGAGCTTGAGGGAGAACCCTCAGAGTAGCAGTGAGGGTCGAAAGGAAGTCAGCATCATAGAGCTCAGCCACAAGAAGATGATGAAGAAACGCAACAAGAAGATCTTGGATAACTGGATGACAATCCAGGAGCTGATGACTCATGGCACTAAGGCCCCAGAGGGAGCTAAGGTGCACAATGCCTTCCTTTCAGTCACTACTGTATAAAAAAACAAACACACACACATTCTACCCCATGTGGTACGACATACTTGCCTCGTTAAATGTGGCATTTTTATGTGGACAATAGGAATATTTTTCACACTTTGTAACCCAAAAAGCATTTTGTAAAGAATTTATCAGCAGCATCATGACATTTTGATGTTTTTCAAAATTGGTTTTTCACATCACTCTGTGGGGAAAAACATTTTTTCTATGAAACGATGACAGTACAATTATTTTGTTACTTTACGCAAAACATGTTTATCTTTTCAATTCTATTTTCATATTTATGTTGTAATCATTTAACTCAAGACAGTTCTAAGAGACTTTTTTTTAATGTAATATGCACACTTACCAATGATGGATCAGCTGGTCATCTCCTTTTTACTTTTTTAAATAAATACATACTACCATATACATATACAGATGTATTCTGGGTCAAAGCAAAGAAGACATGGACTTAGTTACTCCTCACGGTCCTGACATTTAAAAAAACTATATGCAGAGGTGGGGTGTAGAGATTTGACACTGCACATTGTAAATTGTTTAGCAAAAGTTTTTTTGGTCAAAACAAAACAAAAACTTTTTTGCTAAATCCGTTATCAGCAATTTTTGTAAAAGCATCTTTAAAAAGTTGGATACCTCATTTTACAGTGAAACTCGTGTTCTTTCTGTAACCTCAGCGACAAAGCTGCAAATCGGGAAAACAACAAAAACAAAGCTGCTACACTGACAGTTCAGTAGAAAAATACAGTTTTGGACAGAATCTTGTCATTGTATTTAAACTATTTTTGAATCATTAGTAAAGAGGACAGCAAACAAAGATGTCCTGACTCATTCCCAGTGTCGCTGCTTTGTTTGTCTGGTTTGCAGCTTTGTGTAATATTTTGTATTCAATTTTATTTTGGTTTACTATCTTGTTTTTTTTTTCTACATATACAACAACAGATGAACCTTCCCCATAGCTTTTACATATCAGTACTTTTTACTCTCCCACATACACCTTAACTCAGCATAGCCTTAACAACCAAACGTGAATCAATGGCAATCAAGTTGCCAGTTGTGTGGCAACTTGATTTCAAAACGCAAAACTGTCTGTGTGTCTTTGCAACAGAGATATTTTGTTCAGACTTATTCATACATTGTATGATTTGAGTTTTTTGGCAACTGGAAACATTCATATATATTGTATAATAGTTCTGATTAATATTTGAAGTTACATCAACATGGTGTTGGGATGATTGCCACTGAGCAGGACTCAGAACACAGCATTTTAGAACTGGTGAGATGACTAGGTTGCCATTTATCAAAAGTCTTATAGTTCAGTTACATGTATAGTAAACTCATTCGAAAATGAATAATTTTTAACTGAAGTATTGTAAATTTGAAATTTTTGAAAACCAAGTCCTGTATGTTTTAAGTCAGTGTCTGATGATCTAATTTCAAGTAAAGCGTAGGTGGAACATTTGTAGCCAGGTAAAATGTGTTATAATGGTGATCTTTGCAAAAGAAATGATAATAAATTATTGGGTTTTTTTGTATTGAACTGGACTGTGTTTTTTCCCCTCCCATTCAGAGAATTGTAAAGGACCATAATCTGCTGGTACTTTTAGTTAGTGCCAAAAACAGTGAACAACAACAAACCTTGACATGATACTAATGATACTGACTTCAGCAAGGCTCTGTCACATAAGTAAAAGTGGTTTTCCCCAACCACTTTACAGATCCACTTACAACATTGCTTTGTTGTTAAGAGGTTGTGTGAAACTATGTGAAAGTGAGCAACAGCAACAAAGTGTTGGTTTTTTTGGGGGGGTTTTTTTCCCCCCCAATTCATCTGTGACACTAAAGAAGAGAGGTGGATGTTTTGGGAAAATGGTTTAAGTAGGAAAAGTAATTGGTGCAGAGTGACAAAAACTACAGCAAGTCACCCTGGGGCAAAGACCAGGAACTGAAACAGAATTACTTGTTCACTGAGCACACATTCACCTTCTATATCTCCCGAAATGTGACTCGCTGAATATGGTAAGTTATTAAACAGAAGGAGATTTCAATTAAAATCTGCTTCCACTTGGATGGCTTTGTGTTCATTAAAATGTGCCGACCACTTAATCATCGCTACGGCCTTGTCATATGCAAGGGAGAGCTACTGGGATACTCTGGTGTCCATGTTATCTTAAGTTGTCAGTGTGCTACAGATGAAATTGGAGTGTCATGGGTAACATATTACCCAAAGACTGCTCTGTACTTTGTTTTCGTGTAACTCAGAGCTTGTTACATTTTAAGAAACTGCAAAATATAAAAGCTCTCGTTGATACTGTTTTTTAAAAAGAAATTGGTTCCATGCGTGAAATATAATTTACAGTTGTTTAAGATGTATAATTACAAGTGCCTGTTTAAGTGCTAGTCATATATACACTGCTCAAATTGAAGCTAGGTTAAGAAGAGAGGTGAAGATCAGTGAGCAGCAGTGTGGCTTCATGCCAAGAAAGAGCTCTACAGCTGGGATGTTTGCTTTGAGAGTGTTGATGGAGAACTATAGAGCAGGTCAGAAGGAGCTGCACTGTGTGGCAAGGAAAGTGTGGTACTGCATGAGGAAGTCAGGAGTGGCAGAGGAGTGTGTGAAGGACATGTATGAGGACAGTGAGACAGTGGTGAGGTGTGCGGTAGGAGTGGCAGATGAGTTCACGGTGGGGGTGGGATTATATCAGAGATCAGCTATGAGCCCCTTCTTGTTTGCAGTGGTGATGGATTGACAAATGACAGGTTGACAGATGAGATCAGGCGGGAGTCTCCATGGATTTTGATGTCTGCAGATGACATTGTGATCTGTAGAGAGAGTAGGGAGCAGGTGTGAGAGAGCCTAGAGAGGTGGAGGGATGTTCTGGAGAGAAGAGGAATGAAAGTCAGTAGAAGCAAGACAGAATACATGTGTGAACGACAGGGAGATTGGGGGGGGTTACAGATGCAAGAGCTAGAGGTAATGACGGTGGACAAGTTTAAAGACCTGGACAATGCAATTGACAGTGCACAATAGAGGTGAAGAAGAGAGTGCAGGCAGAGTGCAGTGAGTGGAGACAAGCATTGGGGTGATTTGTGACAGCATAGCAGCAAGAGTGAAAGGGAAGGTTTACAAGATGGTAGTGAGACCTGCTGTGCTTCACATACTATGTCAGGCAGATGATCAGCTTGGGCGACCCCTAAAGGGAGCAGTTGAAAGAGGAAGAAGAAGATACTGCTCAAAAATGATGGGAACACTTAAATGATACATTGGATCTTTATGAGTGATTACAGATCTTCCTTACTGAATTTATGTATGAGCTTCAGGTCTGATGCAGCTGGATTGGCTATGGGAACAGTCTCTAAACCGTTAACTCCCTAATATAAAATTCATGTGATGTTCAGCTGCACGCATGTGTGCTGCATGTGAAAAAAGGGAAACCTCCAACAATTTTCTGGAGTTCAAGTGTAAAAATGACGTATGAAAGCACTCCCTTAACAATGTACTTTAATTTACAGAACGTTGTTTTATAATGCCAAGGTATCACATTGTGTGATTATTAGGTTATACTCTATGGCCAATGCAGTTTAATTTTTAATAGATCTGGTGGCACTTAAAAGCACTCCATGTATACACCTACCAAGGATTAATGTCTAACTTGGTGTTGAAAAGCAGACTCACTCCATCCCCCTGGAGGCCATTTGCTCTCTTCTCACTTGTTAATTCTCTCGGCCTGTATAGACCAAGACCATTAAAATGCCAATGGAAAGACACAGAAGAAACAGGTTGTACCAACCAGTGCCAGAACTAGCCAAGTGCTTGCAAGCTAATTAAGTTCATCCCTGAGCTCCTGAAAGACCCAGTCAGGTATAATTAAAATTGAGCCTGTGACAGCCATGGCATTTGTCAGAGCCAACCAGCAGTTCAAATACCCATACTGACTGAAATGTCAAGCAGATAGCAGTAGCTCATCTCCTCTTCAACCCCCCCCCCTTCACACATGCACACGTGCACACATGCACACACAGACACACACACACTCACACTCACACAAGTTATTACCTCTGTTATAAATGTTTGCTGATAACCTTTAGGATTCCCTGAACAGCAAAAACTACAAATTCTCTCTCATTATTCAACCAGGAAGGCCCATATTTATTGATGAACAGATCCACTTGACACATGATGGTGCTTTGTACTTTACAGTGCTCCTTCTGCCTGATAATCTCAGAGGCAAGAAACAACTGCTAATTGCCTCAGATCACGCATCTCTAAATGTGACTTTGGAAATTGATGGCGGCTTTTGAGCTTTAATATCATAACTGTTATGTTGTAGGAATTGGCTCTATTATACCATGTGCCCATAAGTGTTAATTCAGCAGTGGAATGGTTGAAAAATGGTTGAAGAAAAAAAAAAAGAAAATTCAGGTGGTTTTCAATGGCTGTTGTTTCATGGCCTGAGTAGGGCATTTCCCTCAAGACATCGCAGACATATTGATGACCTGAACAGATGAACAGTAGTGGAATGGGACAAAAGTTCTCATGCTTGTACAAGTATCAAGAGTATTTACAGGAAACCTCTGTTGGAGGCTATTACTGCAACAAGATGTTCTGCCAGATACTAATTTAAACAGTTTTTCCAACCCTGCAGGGTTATTCTCAGTATATTCAATAAATACAGAAAAAATGCTACTGTCTGTAGTGCAGTCAAGACCAGTTCCAGTAGATGGGCAGCTTAGGTGAGAAGAGGCTGCTGGTTTGCGCCTCTGTTTAGTTGCTTTTGTACATGATCCCTGACAAACATGATAATAATGAACAAAAACTTGACTAAACTAATATTTAGAACACCAGTTTGTTCCAATCCACATGTAGAAGCTACAGGGTGGTTTTTACAGGCTGAACAGCAGTGAGAATGAAGATCGGTCCATTTATTCTCTGTAAGAGTAACACATGGCACAATCACAGGGAGGCAAATTCTCTCCAAACACAAAGAATAAAATCTTTCCAGCTTTTGCTTGTCAAAGTAATCATTACAAATACTACTACTTGCAATGCCCTCAGAGTAGTTGCAGTAATGGAAATAAGGTTAACTGCTTCAAGGTGATAGGAAGGCAAGAGAAGCTCAACCACTCATTACCACCAAGGTATGCAGGGCTCACAAAAATTGGGCAATAGGAGATTAGAAAAATGTTGCCTGATCTGATGAGTCTCCATTTCTGCTGATAGGATGGTAGGGTCGGAATTAGGCATAAACAACAAGCATGAATCCATTCTGCATTGTATCAACAAATGTAATGGTATGGAGGCTATTTTTTTAGTAGACTTTGGGCTCCTTAGTACCGATTGAGCATCAGTTAAATGCCACAGCCTACCTGAGTTTTGTTGCTGACCATGTCCATCTTTTTATGACCACATGCCATGTCACAAAGCTCAGATCATGTCAAACTGGTTTCTTGATCGTGACAGTGAGTTCATTGCACTCAAATGGCCTCCACAGTCACCAGATCTCAATCCAATAGAGCACCTTTAGGATGTGATGGAAAGGATGTGCAGCTGAAAAATCTGCAGGATCTTCAAGATCACATCACATTTTATGAGTCACAGTCCGGAAGTGCTGATTAATCCAAAGACTTATAAACTTTGTTCCTGCAAATGTATCCTATACTTGATGGGCTACTAGTTGATTTGGCTTGTTGAAATACAGTGTCACTATATTACACTGGTTGTAGATCTGAGTGCAGCTTGTATGTTGAGCTGTCCTGGGTTTCATGATTTAGAAATCAACATCAGTGGAAAAATATAAATTGCCTTTTGCTATTACGTGACAGTCAAAAAAAAAAAAAAGAAAATCTGGGCAAAATGGGGGACCAACAAACTAGCCAAAAAATCTGCATCCTTCAAGTTATGCCAGTGACAAATTGGACAGCAAAATGTCAATAGTTAATAGCTTTAAGGATTATTTGAAAAGTCTTATCTATTGTGTTATCGTGTCAGTCTTTGCTTCATCACAGCTTTGTGTATTCAGACTCTCTGCTGGATATGTTTGCGTATCATTACTGGCAGAGATCTTTTATTGCTTCTTAGAACCATTTGGACCCCCCAGCCCACCCCTGTTCCTACACCCCCGGTTTTATGTGCCATTTGTCGTCTCATTTTCACCCCAGCCAAAAACATTTGGAGACCTATTAAGCAAAAAACCTGTGAATATTTCAGAGCATAATTAGAGCTCTAATTACAATTCATTATTCATAAAATGGGTGAACCAAACTGCAGTACATACTGCATAAGTCCCAAATATGTACTATTTGGAGTGCAATTAGAACATGTATAATACTCCCTAAAACATATTGTAATACTGTTAACTGTAGGCAGATATATGCTACTATATTATTCATAGACACACACTGCAGATTTTGAGAGCTGTGCAGTGCCCACACTGGTGAAAACATCACCTCGCTGCAACGATCAACTCACACCACGGCTGAAATCATACGTGATCTAACAAGTAAACAAAAATGTAAGAATGATCCAAACTACTTTTAATTCACCTGCTCACCTGTTCAGTATTCAGTCATGCTGCACTTTAGCTGTGGATCAAAGAAGTCCTCAGGTCTTAGACAACACAAATTCATATTCACTGCTCACTCAGCCCTACATACACAGCACCCATCACAACTCACATTCTAGCACTGAGTGAAAGCCTAACTTGAGATCCTTGAGATCGTGTACCTCCTTTGCCTGAACTGGTAGGTCACCTGCCCTGCTTTTTCCTCCTGCCTCCAAGGTGGAAAAGATTGACATGTGTGGTCAACCATGCAAACTCTATGCTGTACACAAATGTAACGCACTTGTAACCTTTGTACATTCGTCGTCCCTGTGAATCCCATTAACATTCCTGTAAAGTTCCTCTTCCCCACATTCATGAGCCTTGGGTCAGAGTCCGTATCCAGTAGAAATTACTATTATATTTCTCAGCCTGTGATTGCCTCATTGAGGTTTAGAATTAATAAATAATGTCGGCAGTCAGTGTGCAGGATGTTTCCAATTTATTACACAATGTAAACACTTATTCCCCCCTACCTTTCATGTTATTTAGGTGTCAGCATAACAGCAAAGCAGAAAGCATTTTCATTAGCTATAGTGAGCTCATCAATTACCATTTCATATTCATATGTTGGACACTATGCATTCCTGTCATGAAGGAATGTCATAATTTCACTTGTCTTCACATTTATTTAATTGGCTCCTAGTGTGCCTCCTAATGAAACTGCATGTAGAGTGGGACAGTAACGCATATTTCTGTGTTTCTGCCACTGTAAAGCCCCCCCCAGCCCACCCCCAGTGCATTCTGAATAGAGGGACACCTGCTCTGTGAGTAATGAGAATCTTGCCAGGAGGCCTGGTGGGTCAGAGCTCAGCTCTTCGCTGCTTCCAAGCGTTCCCACAGGCAAGTGAAGCTGGGAATGAGCCACAAGTCATTACCCACAGACTTGATCTCTGCAGATACACTAAATATAAGTACTGCTGCTTTTTGACACAAATCAGCTTGGTTATAGCTGTATTAATACACATTTACAGCTCCCAAAATGTCAGATGCAAACTGCAATATCCCACAATCGCCTCATCAGTCACATCCAATGTTTAATCTTGTTCATTTCAGAGTGAATTTTCAGGGAATGGTACAATCTGCTCCTCTATTGCAGTGCTTAATGATTTAGGATGAATTGTTTAATTATTATACAGAGAATAATCATGCATAGTTCATCTTGACTTTGTTATTTTGATTAGCAATAAGTTCCATCTTCAGGAAATGCCATTATTGTCCAACATTACCTGCTGCCTTTACAAATCTGCTAATGATAGCTTTTTGTCTTCTAATGTAGAAACAGTAATAGCCTCATCTCATCTGATGCTTTGTTTGGAGATGGCCTGTGAAAATTCCACACATCAAAACTAAAAGTGCCTTTTCCCAATTAACCACTTAAATCAGCTCGGCAACCAAAAACGTCCTCTCTGTTTTAGTCATTAATTTGTGCGCCTCTCTCCTCCATTATGATGTGCATTAACAGTTCATTCATCATTTTAAGTCCTTTGAAGTATAATTTGCAGCTACACAAGAAAAGGCAGGTTTTATCTCCTAAAGATGCGTCTGCATTGCCTTTGAAGTAAGCTGATCAAGGTGTGATGCTGTCCAAAGGAGGCTGGTGAACAACTGATGGGTTTAGTGAATGCAAAAAAAAAAAAAAAAAATAGAGATGATGCAGGTGGCTGCACAGCGGAGCCTTTTTCACAGTGACTGACCTTGAAGCTGGACTGGACCATTATACTTTATTACTGTAGGTTACAGAAGTCCGTGCAAGCTTTATGATTCATTGCTACTGATTTCATAGTGCTTTGCAGACCGTTTGACAATGCTGAGTTTAAAAAAAAGATGACAAAGGTGGGGCCATAGCCGCACAGCATAACTGTTTTTTTTTTTTTTTTATAATATCAAATGGCCTTTGTTGCCAAAAATAAAGTTAAATTTAACTTGAGAAAGTCAGCTAATTAACACCATCACCTCACAACGACACAAAATGGGTCAGAATCTTATAAAACAGAATAACTATATCCCTGCCTCTTTGCTCCGACTTTAACTTTGTTCTCTCTTTTAATGAGAAAAAGTTACAGCTATTGCCATATCCCTTGGATACATTTAAGAGAAGGTCAAATTTTAAACAAATATGTGAAGGCCTATACATCAGAGGCTGCTGCTGAAATTGCACTATTAGTTTCTGTATCAACCTCTGCAGCTTCACTAATAGTGCAGAATCTGAAAGTGGAGCAGCAGAATCCTCACTGGGAGGAATATGCACAGCAATACGTACTCATGTTCTCAATAGCAGATGGGCTATACATCACTGTCACCCTCATCCTCTTTTTATGAATATCTAATTTGCATGGCACACGGTAGGAATTTGTGCCATGAATGCCACTGGATACCTGCAATATGCAAAGACAACAATGGCGCTACATTAACTAGATGGGACTCTGCTAGTGAAGGAAGTTAGGTGTTATGGAATTTGTCATTACCACTACTGCCACTGAAAATCTGGTGCGGCTCAGGCAGAAATCTACGGTGGGCCTGAGAGGCCAAACACACTGCAACTTAAGGCAACACCAGCAACACTGTGGAAAGACTGAAGTTTAATCTCACTTTTAGTCATTGCCTGGTGTTGTATTCTCTCACAGCAGTCCCGTTTCTTCTTAAATAATCGTCTAACATACCCTTGAGCTTAAAATTCCTCAGGGGTACCCTCTGCTCTTTAGGGAATCTTGGGATACAAACACATAGAGAACAAAGGCACCTTATAAAAAATGTAAAGCTATGAGCGTCCACTTCTGTGGTGCATTGTAATCAATTAAAATTGCTTCTGGCTGGGAGTATTGGTTGCATTTTAAGGAGATTGGTGTACACGGACATTACAGAGGGTGTTTTCATTATCTAAGTGCATGTTGTTTTGTTTAGACCAGCAAAAAAAACAAAAAAACAAAAGCAGAGAATGAGTATTATGGGCAAGTCTGAGCATCTGAATAGATAAGTCAGACTTGGCCCTGCAGCTTTGTGAGGGAATTAGTCTATTATTTACAGCCCAAACTACCAGCATAACATAACTGTCTGTTGTCCCTGTATGAGCCATGTGCTCGAGTACATTTTATTACCTCTATCAGTTTGATTTTGCATTCATTCCCTCTTCTACTGGAGAGTGATTTTGCCCTTGATTTTCACCCCAACCAATATGCATATAACTGATATTTGTCTTTTAACATGTAATTTTATAAACAGCACCGAAGCTGTATTAGACAGCAGAGTCAGCACACGACAATATTTACTGTTCATGTTCTTGTAAATACAGCCGCAGGAGCACGTTGTGTCACTCTCCCCTGGTGGCCGCAGATACACTGGCAGAAGGCCTGAATGATGCTGCTGAAACAGACAGAAAAATTGGCTTTTTGTATAGATTTCTGTGAATAGAGTTAACTCCCATAATAACCACACAGCATTACAGTGCATTATGGCCAACATCTTGTCAGCGTGAAGAAATAACGTTGGACATCCAAGTATAGTTAGAACACGCAATCTAAAAGGAGCAGGAGTGGTCCAGAGGTCCAGTCAAATTGAAATCAGGCATGTTTTCACCTCACAATAAGAAGGTTCTGGATTTGAACCTCCCTCTGTTTGGAGTTAGCATCTTCTCCATGTGACTTTGTGGATTTCCTCCCACAGTCACATTTGTTTTAAGTTAATTAGTGATTCTAAATTGACCGTAGGTGTGGAGGTGTGGATGTGAGAGTGTGTGTTGATTTGTGTTAGCCCTGTGATGGACTGCCAACCTGTCCAGGATGTACGCCACCTCTTGCCAGCAATTCTTTTGATGGGCACTTATTGAATTTTCATGTGACATTTAAACTGAACTGTATTGAAAATTGTACACTGAATTAAAACAAACATGAAAAAAGAAAATGTAGTTCTTTTTGGTAAACGTGTTACCATTTGTTCAAGATTTTTTTCTGCAGTGCTTTAATAAAAAAAAAAAAAAACCCATTTTTTACACACGACCTTTTTGAAAAGGTGAAATAAACTCTCCAGGGGTTTCTGCCCATATTTTATGTTTAAATGCCATCCGATACTCT
The DNA here is from genome assembly GCF_007364275.1 of Archocentrus centrarchus. Lineage (NCBI taxonomy): Eukaryota > Metazoa > Chordata > Actinopteri > Cichliformes > Cichlidae > Archocentrus > Archocentrus centrarchus. Next base: position 14,734,255 of record NC_044351.1, on the reverse strand, counting down.
GCTGGACACGGAAATCTGAGCACTTTTACTAGTATGAAATATTATGTTTTGCCTGGCAGTGTTCAACACTGGCGTAACAAAGAAAAGATGAGTGGGAGTGCAGGTCACAAATTGGCTTTGTTCTCTGTTCAACATCCCATTTAATAAAACCAGAATACTATATTGTACTAATACATATGAATATTAGCCATTTTCAATATCCTTTTTCATTCTATCGCATAGTCCTGTGTCCTTCACAACTGCACATGCTCACCTCATATTATAAAAAGGACTTGTAAGCATATTGTAAATTAGATTCTATTCAATGGTGGACGCTCAGTCGGTTGGCTAATATTTCTTTTGATGATCACAAACACAGAAACATCTGATAGGCAGTCATTCATGTGTGGCCATATTGTGTGACTAAGGCATTACAATAACACTACCAATGATCCAAAGGGCTCTTTGATTTTCCCAAATATGAACATCCTGATTTATTTCTCTGTAAGGTAGTTTTTGGATTTTGCACATGAAAAAGTATCAATAAAGGTTTTGGTCAGATGAAACTAAAAAGCGACATAAAGCAAAAACAGGTGTTCAGTCAGTCAAAAGAATCAATATAACATACTATTCATTCTAAGATAGTAAACCTTTACCATAATACTAGCATGAACTACATTGTGGCAGGCAGGTTTTAGGACCCCAAAGCAGGACTCAGGATATTAAAACTGATAATTACTTTAATATCACTTTTAATGCTGGAAAATTAAGGACAGACAGAGCTGGACGGGGTCAGCAGAATAAACTAAGGAACGTCACAAAACAGGATACAGGCTGACAGAGAGCACACAGCAAACAGGAGACGCAACAACGGACAAGAGAAAAATGCAGACAATATATACATCAGGTAATCAGGGAGATTGGACACACCAGGGAACACAGCTGAAAGGAATCTCACTGACAAGACAAAGGAAGCACGCGATACCATGGACTGTCAAAGTAAAACAGGGAAGACTAAATACAGACACTAGAATTTGATACAGAAACCAGACACAGAGATAGAAGCATCAGGGAGTCTGGCACACAGAGGAAACACAGGAAGACAGGAACTAAATGCAAAAACCGTAACCCAGGATAGAACTCTGAAATCAAACAAAGAATCAGAGACCAAACACAATCTGAAAGTCCAAAAACAGAAAACACTGGGCCTGAGACTCAGGACCATGACACATACCATACCATAATAGGAGTTTAATGGTCTATAATAGCAAAAGCATGAAAATCTATCAAAAACAGATAACTAGAATGGCAGTTTTAGGTGCTAATGGACTCATAATAGACATTTTCACTTTTCATAAATGCATTTTAAAGTAGAATAGAGGGGTTATTTTTCCCTTTATTCTTTTTCATCCTTTTTCTGTATTGTGTTGCACACAAAAAACTTTGATTTTGGAGGTGCCTGAATACCTCATTTGAAGTCCAGTCTTCATAATCTCCATGACTTGTATGTTACTGTTCAACACTTGCAGAATAGCCATTGTGGAGACAGAGTAATAATAGTACTGGAGGTAAATACTGCAATTGTATTTATATTATCCAGCTTCAAAACATGGGCTGATAAATAAAAAATACCTGCACAGCCTGCAAGAGTGTCATTTTTATTTCTTGACATCAGCCTGACATCTGGGTAGTGCTACCTACCCAGCAGCTAAGGACAGACTGAAAAAAGTGAAATCAGCACACTGATCTGTCAATTGTCAAGTTTTAACTGATGGCCACTATTAATTACCCGTCTCTCCTAGCTCAGCATGGAGGCAAAGCATGGCTCTTTCCCATCCTAAATTATAGTGACCACAATACAGTGTGATAAATGGACTATTCACCTAATCAAATATACATTCATACAAGCACTTTGTTACCTTTCACACATTCACACACACTCAGACTCCAATGGATGTATGGATGCAACTCAGTGTTCAGTATCTTGCCCAAGGATACTTGACATATGGACGAGAGGAGGACCACTGTGACACCTTGATTCTTTTCTTTTTCTGTTGTAGATTTGCTGCTATCCTTGGGATCATTGTCATGTTGCATGAATCAATTTGGGCCAAGCTTTAGCTCTCAGACAGATGGCTTCACATTTGACTCTAGAATACTTTGGCATACGGAGGAGTGCATGGCAGACTCAGTGACCTTAAAAAGTCCAGATCCTGTGGCTTTAAAACAAACCCAAACCATCACCACCACCACCACCACCATCCCCGCCACCATCCTTGACAGTTGGTATGAGGTGTTTGTGGTGCTGTACTGATTTTCTCCACACAAAGGACATTGTTCCAGAAGTGGTTTGTTCAGATTCAACTTTGCAAACCTAAGCTGTGCTGTTATTCTTTTCAGAGAGAAGAGGCTTTCTCCCTGCCCTTCTAAATCAATTTATACTTGTTCAGTTTTTTTTTCTAATTCTACTGTCATGAACTTTGACATGTAACATGCTAACTGAGGTCTGTAGAGTCTGAGTCTGAATTTCTGTGAGCATTGCACAGTCTGACCTTGGGGTGAATTTGGTGGGATGTCCATTCTTGTGAAGATTGGCATCTGTCTTGAATATTTTCCACCTGTGAATAAACTTTCTCACTATAGAATGACAGACTTGAAATTATTTGGAAATAGGCTTATGCCCAATACCTGCAAAATGTCAAAACTTCTGCTTTTACATAGGCAGTCACACTTGCTGATGTTCAGTTACTCAGTGTATTTCGTTATCAGCACCTGCTATTTACCTTCTTAATTCCTACTGGTAGTAAGAGTGTACTTAGTTTTTCACACTCTGCTTCTGCATTTTAACCAAGTGTAATATAAGTAAATAATGACACATTGTGTAACTTTTATGTCATGATTAATTAATTTTAAGACCTGTGATGGACCAGATTATTTTTATATCCTAATATATAAAACCTTAGAATTGAACCCCCATCCTACTGACTAGGGTCCATGCAGACCCCAGAGGCATCATTTTTATATCTCACAGGGTTTTTTTTGTGTTTTTTTTACATCTTACCAATTTTCCATGACTTTGTTAGTGAATTTTATTTCCTAATGATGCCATGTCATTGTCTTCTATTTTTGCTTTGATGCACTGGGGTGATTTGCGAGTGAACGTGGGAGTGTTAGGAATAAGAAGTAGCATCTCAAAGTCTAAGGCCGTGGATCTCAGCCAGAAAACGGGTGGAGTGCAGAAACAAAAGGTTAAGGGAGACAGAGCCACTGGGCATGTGACATCATCAAACGCATTCCCGACTGATAACCCGTGTCCACTATCTTTGTTCGACTGCTCAAAGCTGTCAAACATGCATTGCTTACAATTAGCACAATTCTAAACATTTCATTCGGGTCATTTTTTTTCCTTTTTGCAGTTATCAAGAATTGAAAAGGATCAAGAGAAACCTTGGGGAAAAGAAAAAAAAAGTTTTAACAGTAATCAGAAACTGAAACCTGAAGAGGTCAATTGACAGCCGTACATACTGAGGCTGCCTGTAGCAATGAAGAGCAGTGATACCACTCTGTATAGGGCAGTGTCAGCAGTTACAGTTTCCATGATCACATGTTCTTAAGACTCTTATTGACTGTCTGTTTATGCATGTATGCAAATGTTAAATGTTATTATATGTATATGCATGTACTTGTACAAATCACTACTTTTGTGGCTGGTTCATAGATGGGGAGATAATATAGATGATAATATAAGAATAACAATATTACTATTACATGACTTCATGAATAATCAGTTCTGAAAAAGTTGCATCATGAAGGAGAGGATAATTCAGATGATGCAAATTCACAATCCATCACTGGTACCTGCAAAATAATGGCAGTCAAATATGCCACATGTACTAGTAATACACTCATTTTTCAACATTTCTGAACTCAGCAAACACCCATTCTGATTCACTGACTCCTATTTTTCTCCATTCATCATCAGATTGAACTCAAATTCTCTCTATTCACTCGGTGACTCAGGCTCACAGCATTTGTCGCTTACTTCTCTCTTTGTCAGTAGGAAATCAATGAAATCTGCACTTCTGACCCATCCTGGGGTCAGTGGACGTCTTGTTATGACTACAATTAATGGCACAAAAAAAAAAAAAAATCAAGCACCTTTGGTGGTCATACTGGCAGAAATTTGGGAAACTATTGGAAACTTGATGCAAAATACTCTTTGCCTAGCAAAAATGCCACAATTTGTCTCGTGATTTTCCGTGGGAGCTGCCAGACACGCTTCACTCAGTCTCCCTTAATCTTTTGTCTCTGGTGGAGTGCCCACTCTGGTTGCTGCCACAGATGGAGGAGTTTATGTATCTCTGGGTCTTGTTTGCACGTGAGAGGAAAGTGGAGCGGATGATTGACAGATTGGTGCAGTGCCTGCAGTAATATGGATGTTATACCAGTCGAGAGAATTGGGCGTGAAAGTGAAGCTGTCATTACAGGTCAATCTATGTTCATACCCTCACCTGTGGTCACAAGGTGTGGGTAGTGACCAAAGGAATAAGACTGCAGACACAAGTGGCAGAAATGAACATCCTCCGAAGGGTGATGAGGTGTTTCGGGCATGACCAGGAGGACGCCCGGGGCAGACTCAGGACGCACTGGAGAGATTATATCTGTGGGCTGGTTGGTTGTGAATTTATTTCAGTTATTTTATATTAGAGTCAAAATGACCCAGATTGATTCCATCATAGATATACAACACAAATAATATTTGCATGAAATTACTGAAAATTACCAGATACCCGAGTCAAAAGATGGTAAATAAGCTTTTAAGTAATAACGTAGACTGAACATTGGATAAAAGCTGCTAGTTGTCTTAAAGAAAAGTTTAGATTTTACAAAATATGCAAATAAATTGTAACTGTGGAATAATAATAATACTTCTTTTTTTCTTTAGATGACATGAACACATGCTTAGAGAATAAATAAGTTTTGCTATTATTATTTTGCTGTTATATGCTTATATGTTATATGCTTCCTGCAGGTCCCTAAAACCCATCCAGTAGTCCATGTGTGTTAAATATGTTGATACGATGAGTGTTCAAGTGTGATACACTGTAACTGACTGTCGACACTTTCATGAGTTTTGGGAAGTTTTACAGTTGTTTTGCTAACAGAAAGGCAAAAACTAAGGTAAAAACAGCTACACCAATGCCTGAGCTGTTGCCTCAGCACCTGCAGAGGAATAAATGGTCATGATGCAAGTAATATCAGAAATGGTAAGGCCATTTCATGAATGCATTGTGTAACATGGTAACTTGTACAGGAATGTCTCCCTTTTCTGGGTCTGATTCCAGTTGAAAGAAGCATGGTTGAATTCCAAGGTGCTGTTAGATGTTAGCTCTTAAAGGGCTCTTAGATGATTGTGTCTATACAACGGGTTGCTTTCATCAGTCTAGATGGGCTTTCCGGAGGGGGTTCTTCCACAGACAGGGGCTAAAAGCTTTTAGACAGAGGTTGAGGAGAGGTTTTTTTTTTATCATTAAAAACCTAAATCTGTTCTAGCAGCCCATCAAAGTAAAATTATGAACCTGTAAATGAGCGTGGTATGGGCACTTTGAAGATGGCCTGCCTGCATTATAGTCATCACTGAGCCAGAATGCACATGTGCTTAAGAGCTTCCCCGGCAGTGAAACTTATGCAGTGTGGCCATTTAGTGTGCTTACCTGGACATAAGTATGCTGGTTACAAAATCTATCCTGCTTTTGACCATGTTCAGGGTGTGACATGAAAAGAAACACAGCTCCCACGACCCCCAGACAATTTGTGGAAGAAGCATTGCAAACCCTAGTTACATTTCATTTTGAAAGCAGCCTTTAGTGGCTGTAGTAACTAACATGAAAAACAGAGGTTTGTACACAAAGCCAAAAAATTCAAGTAGAAAGAAGGCCCGGGAGGGCACCTGGGTGGCTTAGTGGTGAAGCCGGTGACCACATACAGATGCCGCGTTGCGGTGTGGGCGGCGCGGGTTCGAGTCCCTGTTGCCAATTTGCCTGCGTGTTCTCCCCTGTATCTTTCTCCCATTTCCTGGCTCTCTCCACTGCCCATAAAAGCTGCTGTGGCCAAAAATGCAAAAACAGAAAGAAGGGCTGGGAGGATGGATGATATCCATTACCTGTCTACTACTGACTTGAACAGGTCAGCATATTTAATGGTTTATGCCATTTGTGCCTGTGATATAGATACATTAACATCTGCATCAATTTTCTTTCCCTTTTTTTTCCTGAGTTTGAGTATTAAGAAGTTGTGTGGTCAAGTTATTTGCTACATGTGCTAATTGCATTGTTAAGAGTACTGGAAACAACAGAGTCAGAGCTGGTCTGCTTCACAGCATTCATCTCACACAACTGTCTTCATTATAAGGTGCTAACTAGCGTATGAAAGACTACTGCAAACTTAATGAACAACAACACAACTTCTGTTAACTGTTGAGAATCTTGTTTGGTGCTTCAAACCCTCTGTCAGAGTGCATTTGCACTATGACGCTTGCTCTGTGCTCTGTTCTGGGGTTCACAGTGTGGTGAAATGAAATGCATTTTCCCAATAAAAAACAACAATATTTGTCTCCCAGTGCAACACTGCATACTTGTTGGGTAATGAAGCATTCTTGCAAACCTGAATGACCTTCACCTACGCTTAGATGGATCTTGACACAACCGTGTATTATGACCCATCAACAGCTATTTACATTTGGGCTTATGCTCAAATACTAAGGATACCATGGAACCATAATGGCTTAAATTTCACACTGTCAAAAGAAAACTGTTTAGCAAGTAATGCATGTACGGGGGGGCTATCCTATTCTACGATGACACCTTTTGGGCTTTGCCTGAACAAATGTATTGTCTGTTTTAGATATGTGATTAAAAAAAAAGGGTCTATGAGATATCTATCAGGTTCCATGCCTTCTCTGGGAGGAGAGGAACTGGCAGTAGCTGCCGAAGCATCTGTCAGAAATCAAAATCAACACTCAGAGCTAAATGAGGGGGAAAAAACTTGCAAATTAAATTCACCTGTCAATCTACATCTGTTTGATCCTGTCTCAGTGTCAGTCTGTATCAAGACTTCTCACTACAACATCATTTGAAGAATATAAAAAGGGGATATGCCAACTGCGTTCAGGCGCGTTACTCTGCCTTCAGACGGTTGGAAGTGCGTGTTCGTGTCAGTAACATTTTTTTTTAAGTGGTTACAACAGAATTTAAAATTGCTTCAAAGTTATTCTCAGTTGTATGAGAGCTTATTATAAACTTTGTACAATATCATTATTACCATATAAGGCACTCCTGACCTCCACTTGCCACCTCCCATTTCCTCCTAACTGAGACGTGTCTGCCTCGCCTTGTTTGCACCCTTTGGCAAACCTTTTGATTAACAGAACAATAGTTTTTAGCAGCAAATCATATAACTCTTCACATTTCGCATGAAATAAATATTTCATGCTCTCTCTCCCTTCGGGGTACAGTCACAATTTACCTCATTATATACTTACAGTGATAGTTGACACATATTTTCAATACCCAGACACCCCAGTTTTGGTGATAAAGTCATCCACATCTTAAGTAGGAAGATTCCTCTTCGCAGTCTTTGATGGAAGGCCATAAAATATTAATTTCACAACAGCTGTCTGCTCACCCTTATTTGACGTGTGCTGTCAGCCTTCTAATAATATTCCCTGGTTTTGTCTCATTTGTGTGTCCCCATCGAGGTGCCTGTAATCTCCTTCATTATTAATCTCACAGAGCAGAAATGTCATGCCGGCAGCTTCGGTGCACACTCGCCATCATTTAATTCTTGTTTACCAGCCTTCCTCTTTCACCCCACTGAAGCCACCCGCTGCTGCCACGCCAGCATGCTTTCCCCTAAAGAATAGTCTTTTCATTCTGTCAGGAAAGCAGAGCATTTGCATTGAGATCTATAGTTTTCTCCCTGCCACACACCCTTCTTATCAGTCCTCTAATGGATCACAACAGCCATTGTGCCTTGCATCTGTGCACGTGGGATGGTGTGCGGTAAGTGTTTGAATGAAGATTCCTTCAGAGCCCCTTGAGGATTTTCTAAGCTGATTTTACCCCTTGTTGCATGTCCTACTTCCTGCTCCCCCATCTCCTTTCCAGATCCCCAGACTCCTGCAGCTTTAATGTGGCATCATTGGGTGTGTACCTGGCCGGGACCCACAGTTGGAATGAAAACAGATGGAGCTTGGCAGTTTGTCTGGTTTTTGTGTGATTTATCTGGGTATATTGAGGCTAAGGAAAAACTGTAGCATGAGGTGACTGATAGAGATACAAAATGTGAACAGGCAACAGATTGTTGTTAGTTTTCATCTTAAAATTGATCATTTTATCAAGATTCTCCTGCCAGGGAATTTCTTTGATGCTGATGTTAATGGTTTTTCTTAGATGTCAGTCATATTTAAAATTGTATTAATCATTTAACAATGGCGTAAATGACCGAAACGTCTTGCTTATACTGAGAAGCCATGGTTAGATTAGATGCCACTGTATCTACAGGAAAAATATGCAAAGGCAAAGACTTCTACAGATTACTACTGCACACTCACAAATAAGTCATTTTAGGTAATATATAACATTAAAGGTAAAAAGCCTTCAATCTTCTCTTACAGCAGCTTAAAGTATATTAATCAATCACATTCACCTTCCTCTTTTAAGACAGTAACTAAATGGTTTTACACCATTTATTCTCCTTTTTTTCTCTCAACACCTGGAAATCATTAGCTTATATTGACCACAGTTACACTGCTCACTCATTTGTCAAATTTAGCACAAGGCATTATTGCCCCAAACTGCCCATCAACATGCACTTACGGGCTAGCTGGAGCTGCGCTGTATGTTTCGCCTGTAGCTGTATGTTTTGCCTAAATTAGCGACACAGGTGGTGGTGGCACTGAAGCCAGATTTAGAATTAAGACAGCAAGGATGACTGGAGGTCCTAGAGGGGGTGAAATTTGAGGTTGAGCATGTCTATGAGAGTACATATGTGTACCAGAGAGGCCTTGGCAGTTCAGTGGGACTGTATATTAGCACTCGCCAGCTGTTCTTTCTTACATGCCAAATCCTCCTTTGTTTGCTGACAGGCTCATTGGCAGCTGCATGTGGGATGGGGAAAAGCACCTGTCTGAATTATACAGGGGTCTCAGCAGCTCCAAACAACCTTACAGCAGATGGAAAATGCTGGCAAAAGTGACCTGTGTGTATGCGAGCTCTTATTTTGAAATTTATTCTGGCCACAAAGCGCTGGCACATGCCTCATGGATCTGTAAAAACCAAAACTGGCACAGTTAGTCAAAGTGATTGTGGACATAAGGGTTGAGCTTTACAGCCATGCATCTGTTTTTACACACCTTTTATGGAGTTTATAAATTCCACTGTTAGCCATTACAGATTCAAGAATACAGCCATTAGTGGCACCGCTCAATTCTCCCTCTACTACCAGCCTTCAGTCTCCTCTGGTCTGGTTTCTTATTAAAATCATCCGATTGCAGCATCTCTTCAGCAGTGTGCATGTTTGATACCTCCCTAATAGGCGAGTGAGGAGTCCATCACCTTCAGTCAATCTTTGAATAATGCGTCGTTTAATAATAGAAGCTAAATTGAAAACAAATCAACAACTGAAACCATTTTAGCATTCATAATTAGTAATTTCATTCAAGAAGTAGTGTTTGTGACTGGCAGTGTATTTTAATGTGATAAAGCATTGTAAATTTATTGAAGTGAGCATTGCAACTTCACAGTTTCATGAAACGCTAACAATTTAATAGAATGATTTTGAAGCACGGTTGTAATTCATACAGTGTGCCAATTATTACTACTACTTGTCAATACTGAAATCCTCTGCATTGGATTTATTCAGTCTACTATTCTGCTGAATAAATCCATAATTAGGCCAAGCTTTTGAAAAAGTATAATGAAATCAGACATTACTTCATCTGCAGATCTCAGGGGAGGATTTATGAAGGCAATGCCTGCTGTCAAGGCTTGCAATGTAAAGTGTTAGTACATGGTTACATGAGTTTTTTGCATGTATGTGAACAATAATATGTTGGTCATGCAAGTCAATGCTTATACAGAACAGTTTATAATAAAGTAAAACCAGCTACAATAAAAACAGCAGGAAATATTGACGTCATTAACAGGTTTTCTAACCTATAATTATAATTTAAGAAAATCTACTTTGTTATCATTTACAGTATAAATATGACAAGGAAGGATTAGATATGCATTCTGATTTCAATACTGCAAGCCTGTGAGGTTGTAGCTCTAGAGAAAATGAAATGAGTATCCAGTTACCCATCACTACATCACTTATTACAAAACCATTATCCCATTAGCAAGCCTCTGTACTGGGTTTGTTGACTGTGGATGATAGAGGAATATTAAAGCACTCATTAATAGATCTGCCACCTTCTGCATGCCAGACCCTTTACAGAAGGAATAAGCAGAAGAATGAAGAAGTGCTCTGTGTAATGAATGTATTGAAATTGTCTGGAATAATGAGCTTTTTGATGGGGGGGGGGGGGGGGGGGGGGGGGGGGGGTAAACTATCATTATTTGTCAGTCATGGACCTCAGACACAGGCACCATTTGGAGATATCATCATTTCATTCAACCTGCCTATTCATATTCAGGAGACCCAGGAGGCAAAAAGAGCAGGGAACACGTGTATGAAGTAGAATATGCAGGAGCGCCATTGTCTAAGAAGCAAATCTTTTCAAATTACTGCAACGCCAGAATGTAATGAGAAAGATAGGCAGTGCAATAAAGCCCGGACAATAAACAAGTCACATCTGACATCCTAGTAGGTCTGCCTGAGTAAATATGGTAATATGACAGCTTTGATAATCCGAGGCTCAAAGAACAACAAACTCTCACTGCTTTGATATCTGTGCGCATTTGAAGAGCCACGCATCAGATGAAATGAGCGGTGCAGAGCAGCGTGATGAATATATGCCGAGTGGTAATCATTTGAAAGGTATTACCAGTGATTCTGCTGTGAGCCTTATAGGCAGTCCACATCTATTCATCCTTGAAGCTCAGAAATGAGCGCCTAATAAAAATGAATGACCAGGCCCATTCAGGTTGAGTGTCAGTTGATTTCATCAATACAGCTAATAAGCGAGTCACAATTCATAATAGGACATAATGGATCCATGAAATGCAGTACTGTGCAAAAGTCTCCTCATTTCTATGTGTTTTGCAAGGAAAATGGGAGACAGGTGCAGCCGTTTATTGAAACATGCGAACGTAGATGGAAATATAATACATAATGCAAAAAGAGGCTTTTGACACCCACACTTCCACTGAGACCATTTTTGATGAGGCTGCAAACAGTAGATGGATCTTTGCTGGATTTTTCATAAATCTAAAGGACATGACTTTCTGATGCTGTTCATCTGCTGTAGATAGTTTTTTTTTAGGCCTGTCACTTCTTCTGCTGTCCTCCACTTGTTCAGTTTCCTCAGATCTTCTAAGGACACACTGCACCCCTCCTGAGATACACTAAGTTTTCAGCTAATAGCTCTCAGGAATTACCTAGTCTCCCTTTTTGGAAGCAAAATACAGGGAAATGAGGGCTGGCTCAAGACTTTTGCACAGGACTGCAGGAATGGTGTGATGTTTTGTGCAGCATCATGGTCCAACACATGTTGCTCTCATATGTCAGGCCAGCCAGACGCAGACTATCTAAACATGGATGCAAACAGCAGGCAATCTCCACAATGGAATACAAAACAAAAATATTATAGCTGGGCCCATGGCGATGTCATAAAATGACACGAGGGTATAAAACTTCAAAAAGCAAGAGCTAAATTTAAACTTCAGCTTTATTAGCGAGCGTAGAAGATAAAGCAGGGCTGGTCAGGAGCCAGCAGCACAAAACTAGAAACTCACTAGAAACATGAAACTTGAACTTAGACTTAAACTTGAGCATAAACTAGAACATGAACATGAACCTGAACACAGACATGAACATAAACGCGCACTGCAGGGAACTCCAATGACAAGGACACGACAAAGAACAAGGGGAAACGCAGACAATATATACACAAGAGATAACAAAGACAAGTGGAAACAGGTGAACAGAATACACTAATGAGACAAAGGATGTAAAACTAAAGCACATGAGACAAGGGACTGTCAAAATAAAACAGGAAGAGACCAAACACAACACAGAGTTGACATAGAGGGAGGATGGCGCACAGAGGGAATCTAAACATATGACTAAATGGAAACCTAAACACAACACACAGGGAAAGACGGGGAAGTGAAACCAAACACAAGACGTGAGACAAGAGACTAAACAGACCCTTGAACACAGACAGAACAAGAGGACATAGGAAACAACTGAGAGCTCTAAACATAACTAAACAATAGCCCAGAACATGACTCAAAACTAAAGTAAGACATCAAAACACAACCTGCAAAAATATAATAAAACCAAGGCAAAAGCAAACAAAGACACACAACTAAAAAAATTAAACAACAGAGCTTTAATTACCAAAACACAGGGCAAAGGCCCAGGACTACAACAGCATATTACTGGTACATTTCAAATGAACACACATTCTTATCCACAGAGACACAAATGCTACCCTTGTCCCCATGATGATATCCAAGCATTCATGTTCAATATGGAGACTGTTATTGTTGAACTGCATTTTTAACCCCTGACTGAAGAGAATTCGTTTACCAGGTAAACCGTGGTGTGATAACAGTGATGTCTGAGAGGTCAACATTATTCCTGATTCAGTGAGAGTCAATTTAAAATGCACTGAAAGGCTGAAATAATAAATCAATAAATCAAGTCAGCTTTACCACTAAGCCTGGGTGGCTTAGTGGTAAAGCTGGCGACCACATACACATGCCGTGTTGCGGTGTGGGTGGCGCAGGTTCGCATCCCGGCCTGTCACCAGTTTGCCCGTGTGTCTTTCCCCCATTTCCTGTCTCTCTCCACTGTCTACAAAAGCTGCTGTGGCCAAAAATGCAACAAAAAAAATATTGTTGCAGAACACTGTTTTAGTCTGACTGAAACTTAAAGCTTGGCCTTAATTTGTCTGCATAGTTGAAATATATCAAGTAGTCAAGGGTAAAAAGTATGAGGGTACACTCATCTAGATGCCTGACATTACCTGTTCTGGGACCAGAAACAACTGAAATCAATGATGTCTGAGACAGAACCAACAACAAAAACAAACAAACAAAAAAAAGTCCAGAATCAGCCGCAAGTTCGACAAGGATGATTTTAAAAAAGAAGAAAAGATGACCAATTGGGAAGATGAAAGAGAAGTGTCTCTTTGAAAGTACTCTACTCTGAATTTGTAGGCATTTAGTGGACTTGGAAAAATGGCTTTTGGGAGTTGCTGAAACCAGAAAATATTGGAAAACTGTTACACTCAGATCAGGGAAACAGATGACTTACTGCTGAGATGAACTGCTGTGTGATCAGGCTGGAGTGTGGCTATGGGCACAGAGAAGTTCTTTTATTCAAATGACTTACTCTCAGAGGGAAACATCTGAAGCTTGTTTGCAATCACTGGATATCCACGTTTGACTGTCCATTATGCACTGCTTGCTTTCATTTCTCTGGTAATGCTGTCCTGTCTCATCTGCGTATGCGTTAAATATTTGTCATTGTGGCTCATTCAAGTTAATTATTTTACTAATCAATTTGAGGCTTTAAACTTATGTTACCTTTGTGGTGTTGTGATTCCATTTTAGTTAAACTCTGGGGAATATGAGCTTATCTGGGAGCAATTACCTTAAGGCAAAATGGTGAAAATTGATTTCCTGTGTCTCTGCAATGCTCGTCTAATTAACCCACAATGCAACGACTGAATATACAGCAATAACTCTACTGCATTTGCTGAAGGAAAAAAACATGTTTCAAGCAGCCTCTAATAAAAATATTAATTTAATTGTCATCTCAGAATATGGAAAAGTGTACATGAATAGCTCTAATATTTTCATGACTGCAGTCTGAGATTAATCTCAGTAAAATCTGAGGCTCAGCTTTTGATAGCCTGCGGACAGGTCTCCTAATGAACATCTCCTTCTCAAAGTTCCCTTTGAATAATTATTCTGACTTCATGTGGAAATGCGCATTAGGAAAGTGATTACTTTGCTTAGGACTGTAGAAGAGAAATGCCTAAAAGTGATTTAAGTTACTTTGAACATGGCATGGTTTTTTCATATTTTTTCATATTTTTCATTCATAACAACCAAGGTATGCAGAAGAGCATCTCTGAATGCACAACACGTCCAACCTTGAAGCAGATGGACTGCAGCAGCAGAAGACCACACCAGGTGCCACTGCTGTCCGCTAAGAACAGGAAACTTAGGCCACAGTTACAGCACCTTATTGAATCCATGCCATGAAAAATTGTGGTATTTCTGAAGGCAAAAGGGGGTCCAATTTAGTACTCGAACAGTGCAACAAGTGACCAAGTCTACAAGGAAAGGAAACAAAGCAAAACAATAAAGCGACATACATGTGGGCTAATCAAAAGTGTACGACTCATATTTGTCAAAGCTTATCTTCTTCACTCACCTGCATAGGCTATTTAACTAGTGAAAAAATAATAAATATTAAGACTTTGTGTTCTGTTTGATTTAAATTATGCCCTTAACTTTCTGTTGTTTGCTAAAACTAAGCGTGACTGGTCACCTACCTCACTGCTTTTTTTTTCTGAGGGGCAGCGATTGCATCTGCTTGATTTCTGCTATTTTACAGTATATGCATATAATGCAGCGCTGTACATACTGACAGATATGGGCAACCTAGGAGCATCTGTGTTTCACTTCAAAAACGGAGTTAAATGTGGGTAAAAGGTTTTGCAATTCTTTCTTTTTTTTTAAAAAGCCAAAAACAACTTTTGATTTTTTAAGTCACAGGATCACTTGCCAGAGCTCCCAGTCTGTGAAGCTTGACAGTCAGGAGGAGAAGGTTAATGAAAAGCAGATGTTTTCATTAATTCATCAGTTAGCTTTAGGGAGTCACGTGTTGCCAATAGGATCTGATTAGATATACATTCAGATTTTATACATGTAAATGTTCTCAATACTTAATCACACTGAATTAAGAAAATTACAAAAAAAAAATAAAAATAAAAAATGAAATGACTGAAAGGTCATGAACTATGTTGTTGATCAAACAAAATGAGCAAAGAAGGTTGCACCAGACAGATTTAAATTTTATATACTTACAGTCAAGTATATTAAATAACGTCAAAAGCACTATTATCATCAAGCTAAGTAATATAAAATTACATTTTTAATAGCCTACCTGTGTGGGGACTCTCCATTATTAGTTCTTAGTAAAACCGACTGTAGAAATTTGCTCATGAGCAGTGTCAAGTGTGTGTGTTTTTGCTTGATTTTTAATCACTCTAGATGTAATTAGGGTGCATTAAACAAAACAAAACAAAAAAAAGTAAGTTAGTTAGCACAATACTTTTGTTATGGTTATAAGTTATCATAAAATGTTACCTGTGCTGGTAAATATTTCACTGCTGCAGTGTTTGGGGTGATCAATAAGTTAGCAGACAAGAAGCGAAATTTATATTTCAGAAGTCTGTCTTAAATGTGATTAAAATCTGGTAATAAAAGTATCATGCTTTCACAGCTTTCTCTCTCCTCTATTTATAATTTCAGATGTGGGATTTTCAGTAGCTCAGTTTGATGTGGTATTCATTGCCAAGGGCACAGGCAGTCAGTTATGTGTGCTAAATGTTGTAGAGAAAATAGCTGTATGAAGAGGTCCCACTTTATTATACTCAAGCTGTGAACGTTTTATTTTTCAGGAGAGCCATTTGCTCCCACCTTCATTGCTTTGTGCACATGCTCCCCAGATATTCCGCACAGTAGTTAAATGGTTCTGTCTTTAATAAGTCAGTTTTGTCTCCTGTTGAGGTTTTTTAAAATTCATTCACCACGCTTCTATCCCCATCGGAGCATGACTACACCGAGCGTCGAGAAGTACAAAAGCTTTTCTGGATTGGAGGCATTTGTACAGAGACAGCTATTTCCTAACTTTTCTTTGAATGTTTTCACTCACTGAATACATATACGAGGGAAAAAGGGCATTTTATGAAGTTGTTGCTTTCTGCGGCGAGGCGATATTGATTAACAGTCAGCTAAATAGATGGGGAGGAGAAAGGGTCATATTGTAGCAAAACGTCTTATTGAAATCTAGGTCATTTCAGTTTAGTACAAAGAAATATGCGGGATTTTCAATAACAAAATCTTTCCTTGGCAGACTATCGATGGTTACTGCAAGTATGATTTTCCTTGCTGTAAAAAAATATCTTGATACATGTCTCATACTTTGAACTAATGAGGGTGGCCACAAATTTCTGCCATATAATGTAACATTTATTTGATTCATACTTGCCTCATTTCATGAAAATAATATAAAAGGGGGCACTTTCAGGAGTAAACCACTCTATGAATGATATAAATCATGAAAAACATATAATACATATATTAACCATTTCCCCACATGCGGTGGACTTTGTACAATGGGGCTTTTTTGTGTGTGTTTGTGCGTGTGTGGATATTCACAGTAGACTTATATGTTTTCGTCTTTCTTCTTTTCTTCCTTCTTGTCAGTGTCATCCAGCAGTCCGTGACACACAGAGGTCAGTTCGATCGGATCATCTAAATTTCTAAAAATGTGCTGTGTTAGTCTCTGACCGATGGGTGACCCGCCTAAAGTGTTTCCACACTTTCATCCAGTGCATTTGGGGATCTACGTCCTTCAAAAAATATGTCAGGTGACTTCTATACATCAAATCCTATTAAAAGGACAAAACCACCCAAAATTAAAATACTGTTAGGGAATATTGACAGCATGATGCAATATATTCAGTTTTTATTTTTGCCTTTGTCACACAATTATCACTTATTTCAAATGCACATGTGATCATTAACAGTCTGATGCTACTCAAGATTTCCTCTCATTCCAGTAGAAGAAGATTCATATTCAGAAATTCAGCCTCTATACATGTTGCTGTCGCACACTGCAGGAGTGGCCAGAAACAAAACAAATTTTTTTTTTTTTTTTTTTTAAATTCACTGTATATGATTGAAGACTATGTGTGAAAAACTGGAGATGCAGCCTCTGATGGGAGAATTTCTCTTGGGACGTGAAACCGGAATAACAATGACACATAACTGAGGAGAGAGGAGTGATTTCTGGAAACCAACCCTACCACAGTAGAGACCAGAATAGTGGTATTTTGAGTAAAGGGGATCATTACTTTAGTCACTGTGGCAAGACTGGTTAAATCCCAGAAGGCAACATGGGCAGAATTGAAGTCTTCATTTGTGACTCTTCTTTCCTCCGCGTGAAAAAAAAAAAAATGTATATAAATAAATAAAATCAGTGGACGCACAATTTGAGTTACATATATTTTACATTTTTTTTTTGTTATGCATGACGGTTTTCTCCAGCTAGTCATTTGTGGTCTCATGAATAATTCAAGTGTGAAAAATCAAAATGAAATGCGAGAAAAGGAATGTATGTCACACAAGGTTTAACATAATAATGATAAAGCCTCCACTGTTGATTATCATCCAGATCTGGCTTCATTTCAGCCATGTGTTCTCGCCATTTCACACCTTTAGCCGAACAATCATATTATATCAGCTGAATCGTTGCTCTTAACATGTGTGGAGCTCCATTACAGCTATCACTTGGAGTCAGGGAACAATCGTGACAGTGTGCTGTAAAGGATTAAATGGGATGGTGCTCTTTGTGGACTAGTCATATAAGTGCCAGACCATATAATTATGATTAGAGGGAATCTCCAATAAATGTTAATTGAATTAGGAATTCAGATAGAGCTCTGACTAGTCTGAGGTGAATGTGTGATGTGTGATGTGTGATTCAAACTTGTCTCTGATGTAAAAAAAAAAATAAAACAGGGGGTGGGGGGGCATGCTGATTTTAATTGGATCAAAAGCATGGGTATGTTAAATAGATCATGCTGCTGAGTTGTTCCGTTCCCATCTCTGCTCAATTATACATTTTTCTAATGAAATTAAAGGAAAGTGCAGTGGTGCGAAAGGTTGTTCAAAGTGGTAGCATGAAGCCAAATGTTTCATTGCTTTCTGCTCTGTCGATCAAAAGCGCAGTTCATTATAAAACAAAGCAGGGAAGACTGCCGCAGAAAGCATTACAGAAAATGCTGCTATATTATACACAATCAGCGAAAGTGCCATCATGTTGTAATGGCTGACAAGCCAGTCACCTTCCAGACTGGCACCTGGAGGATGTTTACGTCTTTAATCTGAATTTCAATTAATGTGCATTTGATTTATAAAGACATAGTCAGGTGTTCTCTTGTAATTGAGAACTATTGTCCATCAGTGAGCTTCATCATACTCATGATAAATAATTACGTGGCTATCCACAGATCTGCTGCTGTTTTCAAACAGTATTTGCAAGCTAGATCTGTTGTTTTCACTCGTTTCAATGCGAACAGCAGCTATTCGTGCTCATAGCACTGAACACTGCGAAATGTATGTGTGGAGTCTAATCGGCTTTACACAAATAAAATACCAGATAATAGAGTCACTGATGCTGCTGTGCTAAACACAGTGAAAGCTTACTAATATCAGAAGAACGTCAAACTTATGTACTGAAGCATTATATTGCTAATGTGATGATAATATTCAAATAAAAGCATTTTTTTTTAAAAGGATGGTAAATGTTTTCATTATAAAAGAAATTATGGCACACAGGGAGCCTCTAAACAGTGTAAGAGTTTTAAAAAAAAAAATGAAACTGTGAGATTTTCAACTTAAATCAGGGAGATATAGACAAAGGTCAGAAAGCAATTTAAGCCCTTCTGTGGGTCTGCTCAGGAGCATAATTTGATAAGGGGGATCATAAGAAAGGTCTTGCCAGTGGAATTGGTTTTACTGCCACAGAGCTATAATGAGAAAGCAGCCGTTAACAGGTGCCCCGTTTTGCCACTGTGATGCTTGCTTATTTATCATCCATCCATCCATCCATCTGAAATGGAACAGTTTGACCTGTTTCTCTTTTGGAGATACTGGTAAACAGACTTGAAGCATTTATGATGCAGAATTGCAATTCACATTAAACAGAAAAATAAAGAAATCCAAAATAGAATGCAGTAACAAAAAGATCCATCTATTTTCTATCCTCTCTTATTTTGAATTCAGGGGAAAGCATGTTTAAGTAAGCTACTGCAGTCATCATAACAATAACAACTGAGTTATAGCCAGACTAGATTGTTGACACATCATTGGCAACAGGCACAAAAATTTCTTCATAGAGTTTAAAGCCATGTTATTTACATTTTTCCGAGCCAAGGCAGACATGTCTGAATTCAAATTCTGGTGTAACCTTGTGACATGAAGCTGTACAAGAACTCTGAAGGAAGTTTTTATTGCTGCTGCTGCTGTTGTTATTTGAGTTTTACTTTACTCGCACTTATCCATTTACATCTGGAAGCTGGCCAGCACAACCACACTATATGTCGGCTGGCCACTGAGTAGGATTCAGGGCCTTGCTCAAGCAGCGGGAAAGCGCTGCTCTCTCACTTTCCTCACCCAGATTTTTCCTGCAGGTCCGAGTCTCAAACACTTTCTATGACTGACAGACAGTTTGGCATAATATTTTTAAAAATGATTATTGATAGATTTGGTTGTTGGGACGATGATTGGTTGACAAGCCATGTCCCTACACTCTCAGCCTTACAGAAGTGTGATTAGGTGACTAATGCTGTGGCTACTGACATCATTACCCTATGCATAAATTATTCTAAAAGTATAAGCTAATATGAAAGCACCTTGATTAATGTTTTCAGCCCCATTAATAACCCAAAGGATTATCTTATCAGTATTTGTATGTTGGTAAGATAATCGTTTGAGAAGCCTCCTAGATTATCCTCCAATGTCACACAGTAAACCTCAGAGATCCTCAAACAGGATTAGAACTTAATCTTCTTATTAAATTGTCATTCATGTGTTATATAATGATGCAGTCCATCTGCAAAATAACTAATCTTTATTACAGATGTCAAATGCTACCTACACACTTTTTATTCACAGACTGTACATTTATTTTTTTAATATGTTTGGAAATAGGCCAGTGTACTGACTAGGACTTTTAATGTATTTTGATAACATACTTCACGTATGTGGTATTACTGCAGCAAAAGTAATCGCCAAGGGAACAAAATGTAAACTTTCCACTCATTGTAACGCTTTAGAATTGACTGTGCATCAGAGCATTTGACTGATTTTCCTTGAACACCTTCACAGGCAGAGGATTGAGTGGAACATTGAATGGCTGCTGGGCGCCGCTAAAAGGAAATCCATGCATTCAGGACAGAGATAATGAAACAGAGTTAAGTGAAATCTGAAGGCACATGCCAGTAACTCGCTCTAGATCCCATGACAGTAAAGATTTTCCTCCTTTAACTGAAATCTAGTTCTTCTCTACTCGTGATGGATAACTTATAAAATGAAGGCAGTTCCAATCAGTCCTTTTTGATTCTGAGATTATGGGAACTGCACTTAACTTTTCTCCCCTAAACTTATTTGGCAGATATACAGATATCAGCTACTTTTGTTTCTTTCTTTTTTTTTTCTGGGTGTGACTATGTAGGACAACAGAATTGTCTTTGAAATTGGGACCTGAATACAAGAGCAGCCTGTGAAAAACTCACAATTCAAGTCATCGTGGAGGAGAGAAGGAATTACCATTCACTTGGGTAGAGTTCACCGTAAAAGGTCTCATCTGCTTCAGTCAGAACGTGCTTTTACTTTGGTAATATTCTGTAAAATTTTCATGTCTTAATCACGGATACCTCCACTTGCTATCAATCATATCACTGATAAATTAGGCTTTTCAATCCTCCAAGCATCATAAGTAATGATAATGACTTACAGGAGCTTTGATGAGGAACCATGTCTGTGTTTTTGTGGTCAAAGTGACCTTGAAAATAATAAGGGTGCCTGAAAAATGTCTTTCTTGCAGTACTTTGTGCTCTATTCCTTAGCTGAAACTATACAGCTCAATATGGATTTTTGCAGCTTGGTAACCTTAAATTGCATTGTTGCTGTAATGTATCCGATTAATCTACTTCACTGTTACAAATGCCTTAGAGTGCAAAAAATATAATGCCAAATTACTCTGAGATTAGATTTTTATAATAGGTTTCACATGAGGGCCGTGTCTACGTCTTTTCCTGGAGATCCCAGCTCATTTAACACTTCCATCATAGCCATCAGTTCATGAGGTGGAAAGAGATTTGTGGCAAATTGTGGAGTTTGAGAAAAAGTAGCTCCAGGGATTTCCTTTGAGTGTACTTTTAATTTCAAATGAGACATTGGTGTAAAACCAAGCTAGGAAATGCATACATTTAAAAAAAAAAAAATCCTGTTTGTGCTGACTTGGGTTTTTGCAGAAAGTCCCAATTGATAGCAAATGCTTTTTGAAGAATACACAGACTGTCCTTTTTCATGTCAGAGATAAGTGTTCTGGCAAATCCATCATGTGTCGCCTGCTGTCAGACTCTGGGAAAAACAATTAAAGGTTCCACACACAGGTCGAGCTGCTTCAGTAGTCAATGAAGGCAACCTCTCTGTGTGGGCCGAGGAAAGATAGATTCATTAGGAAATGCCATTGGAGGAGGGATGGATGTGAAAGACAATTAAATGACCTACACTTTAGGAGACTGAGGACTCGGGGGACTAAAAAGATGAAGGGAAAAGCCAAGTGTTTGACAAACAAGTTCTTGGAACAAAGTTTGCACAGTACACTGTAATTATTAAGCAATTATTAAGCAAAGGCTTTGGGTTAAAAAAAAAAAAAGAAAATGGCAGATGCTGAGACTGAAGTCATTATCATGATAGAAGGGCTTATAGGGTGGCAAAACTTCAGCAAATTAAACTCTAAGTCTTTGGGGTGTCCCCCAAAGGTCAGTGACATGCACACAGACACAACTACACATTCATTTGTATACAAACAGACAGCAGAAACACATTCTTGGCATTTGGTCAAGTCACAACGTACAATACAGCCATGTCGGTGCATGAAAGTGTCTGTCCAGATGCCTGCACAGTCGTTCAGTTAATCAAACTCTTAGTTCGTTAATGCCGCTTGTCGGTAGTGTCAACAATCAAGAAAGCATATTGAATTGTGGAGCGTTTAGTTCACTAACCATTCTTGGCATGGCATTGATTTCAACCGATAGTCCTTTGGCCCTCAGGCAGCAGGATGTAGCTCATTGATGAGACATTTTATCAGGGAAAAAGGTCAGCTTGAGTGATTGATCTCCTCTTTTATGGGCCGTAATATGGATGGTATTAGTTGTGCACTTTGACTGCTCAATCTCAGTGGCATTTGCTACAACTTGGCCATTAAAAAACAATGAGTGAGACTGAATAATAATGTGCTTGTTTTTGTGTATTTGGATGTTGCACATTTATAAAGCTTGCGTGGATATATTGCACGTGATGCCAAAGCCCTTAGGGTCTTTGTTCAAGTGTTGTTTATGGCTGCTGAATGACGTGGGGGAAGCCGTCAACCTGAGTAGCTGGTGGTATTGATTGTTAGTCGAAACACTGATCCGCACAGATAACCTTATGTTCATCGAGAAACATATTGAAGGAATTTGCAAGATCAAGATTAGCTTAGAGAAGTTAATCCAGGAAGAATCTTTAGCTATTTCGTGGGCTCAGAATAACGAGTCCAGTCTGTCTTAACAACCACTGCACAGACTGGCGTAAACATTTGTAGGCGTTAATGGTGACCTGAAAGGACATACTGACTTTGGTGATGTGAAACATTTTGAATAAGAACGTTACACTTAATTAAGATTAACTGTAACTTTTGCCGATGCCAGTGCCCTGAAATTTATCATTTGTCCAAAATACTTTATGGCAAAATACAAAACTGCTGAAGTACGTATCGACCTACATTATTTACCACAACTTTACACACTAACACACTAATCTTGATAGTGAATGATCTAGAATCTGATTCAAGATCCCATGGTTTTGACTGTGTGTGTTATCTATGCAGCTGTTAAAAAAAATTTATGGGACTTTCATGCAGATCTGCAGCAGCATCACCTGGATTTGATCCATTAATTGATTTTGGTCCTGTGAGGAGGTCTTACAGATCCCACAGATTTTGTTATTGCCATTTAATCAATACTGGATTACAAAACATCAAAAAGAATTATGGGTATCCTCAGCAGATTTAAAAAAGGGTCCTCAAAGTAGAGGGTGTGGTCACTGAACTTCTGGCCACGCCCACCAAAATCTACTTGTACTCTCGAGTCTACTTAAACCATATAAATATACATCAATATGTCCTATTTTAGTTTCTATCAAAAATGTATCTGCATTCCATAAGAAATGGTTAAAATGAACCCTTTTCTACTCAATATTTTCACTGCTGATTGTTGTTGCTTGTATGTATTAGGCCGCACATGTGCCGATCTTATCAGGAGTTACTCTTAAAGCACTGTCCATAGTCTCACAGTCTGAAAACACAAGAATCTTTACCCATCTTCAGCTTAAATGAACTTCTAAGAATCTTAGTTCAGTTAATCAATACTTTCAAAAGTCACTTTACGCCTAATGAAGCGCATAGGAAGTCAGCATCCGAGCCATACCTTATCATAAACGGAACTTCATTTCATGACAAGGTGATATCCATACTGGAGGCACTGAACTAGCAATTAGTTTTATTTGCATATGCGTATTTCTTATCTTGTTCTGCTTACAGCGGCAAATTTACTTCTCAGCGTGATACTGAAAGATCCATGCATAGCTAATGCTCAACGGTAAATTACCCTAATTGTTTTAAACCCTGACATACCAGCACAATTATACCTGTCTCAGCAGTGCAGGCAAATGTATTATTGATCAAAATGTTCACTCGTTAAATGATATCCGTTTGCAGCGTGAAGGGTTGGGAGCAGGGAGATGAATGCGTGGGGAAGAAACAGATTTTCTACCCGGTCCATTCAGCTGTAATAAACTTCTCATTCCTGCTCTGATAGGTCACTTTGCTCAGTTTATCAAAATGAAAAAAATAAATCAATAAAAAATACATGAATGGCTCTCAAGTTCTTGCTTTTACTTACTGGATTCTTATGCTCACTGAGAAGTGCTGTCTAACCAAGCAACCAGCAGCCAACCGATGAACAGCCATTCTTTAAAAAAAAAAATCCCCGTAATACAGTATATGCAATTCATTGCTATGAAAGCCTCAGCAGTCCCTTTATTTGATCTTAAGAGTCTCCCTGCAAGTAGTTTGATGCTAATATTTATAGGAAATCTATACTGCACCGTGGATTCAGGATGTATTCATAGCCCTTCACTTTTGTGCATTCTACATCCTTGTGCACATTTTTAGAAATTTAACATGGAACAAAAATTGAAATCTGTCATTTTCAAAAGCATTAACTGTGGCACTTAAAAATGTGCATCCTGGATGCGTTAATTAATTATCCTTAAGCCTTGTGCTGAGCTGCACTGGTGTCCTTCAGTGTGTGGCAAACTGAACTGATTGGACACAGTTCAAGACACATATTAAACAATGAAAGGACAAAAACCAAGTCATGAAGTTGAAGCGACTCTCTGTAGACCTCCACTATAAAACTGCATCAGTGCATAGATCATGGTATGGATTTAAAAAAAAAAAAAAAAAAAAACTATTCTTAAGGTTTGAGGAGCAAAGCGACCTAATTCTGAAATGAAATAAGTTTGGAACTGCCAGCACTTTTCCCAAAGTTTGGAATTGAATATTAAAGCAAGAAGGGCTTCAGTCAGTGAAGTGACCAACGACCAAACTGTCTCTCTAACAGAGCTTCAGAAGTCTACTTCGGAGATGTGTTTTGTAGATTGGTTTCGCAAATAGTTTAAAACATTAAGAAATATTTTGAAGTTATCAAGAGAATGTGAGGAAAAAAGCTTGTGTTGAACATGTCTGTTCAATGTAGTGCTGGTATGGTAACCAGCTAGAGCATACCGATACCCTCATTCAATTCCAATTTGTAACTTATAATAAAACAGAGATTCAATGAGACAAGAAGTGAGTGAACAAAACAGTAAAAGCCAACGATAGCTGGGACTCAACCACTGGAGCGCAGGATGGTCTGTCTGTCTGTCTATGACTACATCACAGCAGTTTGATTTCTACACTGGTTTAAGTACCCTTTAAGTTAGTATTAAGACACAACAGCAGGTGCGATGGTCTTCACATAAAAACAGCTGTCGTCTTGAAACTTACTTTGCACAAACCTCAACAGTTTTCAATGTAGGCTCAACACTTTATTTTGGTAAAAGTGAAATTGATAACTATACAATACCCAAGAGTGCATAATGCTTATTTTACAAAGCTTTTTTTCTATGTGTTGATCCACCTCGCCCCTGACTGTTTTAATTTATGCCCAGGGATTAAATCGCTATTGACCATCACGGAGGCCAAGTGTTCCAAGAAATAACATGAATAATCCATTGGCAGTTCCTGTTAGACCAAAACAGAAGGAGATCTCAATCATCATTATCCTCAAGGGGAGTGAAACCAGGCTGTAGCAGCAATAGCCTTTCCTATGAAACTTATTATACTCAAAGTTGTAATCCATCTCACTAATAGTTGCACTTCAGGGTATTTAATATTAAATATTCTGCAAATATATGGTAGAGAATGTGGAGGCCCAACATAAACCTTCACCCCTGTAAAGTAGCAAACTCAGTACTGTTAAGAATGCATTCTGTAAGTTTTATATTGAAAATATTAACCAGAACCAATTTTTAGAGTTTAGGCTTTTAATCCATTAGACTTTTTCACTCATTTTCAGCCTGGTTCTTGTACCTGACCATTTTCAGATGTAATGCGATGTATTTGTTAAGCCACTTAGCACTGACCTATGAATCACTCAGGCATTAAAAAAAAGCACTTACAGGATGAGCTAGTGTTGTGTCTTAACATCACAGACAACAAAGTTGCAGCCTGTTGCAAAACTATAATGTGTTTCCTTTTTTTTCTTTAAGTTGAATCCCTGAAAAATGCCAAAGCCTGACAGGCATTGGCATTTTTCAGACAAACAAAAACCTTAAACTTTTGTAATTGCTCGTTAGTTTACAGTGAAATACATCCACTGATCCTTCAATATGCAAATCTGCTCCTACTAGCTTCACGACACTGAGCTGCAGAGTTCACTGATCAAACTTGCGAAGAGATCATTCTTTCCTTGAACACAGAAAACGTTTCCCCACTCAGTGCACACTTCATGAGAAAAATGGATATATCTCACCGCTTCTTGCCACAGAGACCACTTGAAATTCATCACACAGACCGATTGCCTATTCCGTGCACGTCTGTCAATCTGCCTGTGAAATGAAGAGCCAAGGGCTACTGACCCAGACACATCAGCTCCTTTTTGGCCTCTAACAACACTTTCTGAAGTCTTCACATTCACACATTGATTCATTATTTTCAGTTTGCTGCTGCCTTCTAGGACATGGCTCAGTTTTTGTGTGAGCGAGTGGGTAAAAAAGTACAGTTTATATGAAGTGGTTATGACGGCTGACGCAACAGACTTTGAACAAAGAATATAAAATAAAATGTATGAAAGTGGGAGCTTCACCTTCCAAATAAGACCTTTAGGATTTTCAGCTGACATGAACACACAGTAGTGTGCAAAAGTCTTGAGCCACCCATATATCCCTATATTTTGCTAGAAAATGGGAAGTAGGTGAAGTGATATATTGAAATATGTGTAAGCATAAATTGGAAATACAGCATATAAGGCAAAAACAGAGTTTGTACAATTCTAACAAACTTGAAAGTCAATATTTGTTAGGAACACCTTTATTCTTCAACACAGCCTGAACTCTCTTCGGCATTTCTTTAAGTAGTCTTCAGGAAAAGTTCTCCAAGCTTCCTGGGGGACATTCAAAGCTCTTTGGATGTTTCTGCCTTTTGTTCTGATGATCAATGTCGAGGTCCAAACTCTGGGGAGACCAATCCATGACTGATAGCGTTCCATTTTTCCATCCAAGTATACTTTTACTGCATCAGCAGTGTGTTTAAGGATCATTGTCATGCTAAAAAATGAAGGTGCTTCTTTCCAAACAGGAATTCCTGTCGGATCAAAATCTGACAGTACTTTCCTGCGTTCATAATTCAATCAATTTTGATATCCCTAACATCACTGACTGCAGTGCAGCCCCCAGACATGACAGACTCCACTGTGCTGTACAGATGACTGTTGTATCTCTCTCCTGACCTCCTCTGGACATATTGAGCCAAAAAATTTCCAATTTGAATTCATCACTCTCTAAGAGCTGACGTCACCTGTTTTCAGTCTAGTTCTTATATAATTTGGCATACTTCAGCCTTTTCTCCCTGTTTTTAAACCTGACACTTTTCTTCTCCTCCAGTTTCCTAAATTTTTTTAGGACACACGGCACAACGTGCCAAGATTTGCAAGGTTTTTGGCTAATGGATCTTTGGGAATCACCAATACTATTTTATGCCTGTCAGGCTTTGGCATTTTTCAGGGATTCAACTTAAAGAAAAAAAAGGAAACACATTATAGTTTTGCAACAGGCTGCAACTTTGTTGTCTGTGATGTTAAGACACAACACTAGCTCATCCTGTAAGTGCTTTTTTTTAATGCCTGAGTGATTCATAGGTCAGTGCTAAGTGGCTTAACAAATACATCGCATTACATCTGAAAATGGTCAGGTACAAGAACCAGGCTGAAAATGAGTGAAAAAGCAGCCAGTGTCCAAAGAAAAAGCCTGGAGAACTATTGTTCAAGACCACTTTAAAAAAAAAAAAAAGACAAGAAAGCCCGGCTCCTTGGAAGACAAAATATAAATAGATGAGGGCTGACTCAAGATTTCAGCAGTCCTGCACTTACACCAGAATTTGCTTGTCATATTACAAAAAACAGAAGTGTTGTAATTGCTGTATTTATCTGCAATAATTTACGCAGTTCTGCTCCGTATCATGGAGCACTTCTAAATCCACAAATCATATACAATGAAATCTGCATCACACTGAAAATGTTGCAGTGTTTTCAACTGAACTTCACTGCAGACAAACATTTGACAGACACTGCAGGTTGTCGTCTCTCCAGGTTCTTCTTTTCTCTTTTCCCTTAACCCAAACAATAGCGGCAGATGGCCACCCTCCCTGAGCCTGCTTCCACGAGAGGTTTCTTCCTGTTTAAAGAGTTTTTTTTTTTTTCTCACCGTGGTCACAAAGTGCCTGCTCAGTGGGGACCACAAGATCTTTAGGCTTCTTTTGCCTTATAAAATGAAGTGAATTGACATGTCTACAGCAGTGATTTGGTGCTATATAACTAAATCAAACTGAACCAGATTTAAAAACTGCATCCTAGGCACCGTTAAAATGTAATTTATAAATTATTTATTTATCATACAATTGAAATGCACTTAAAATGTTTACTCCAGTTTTGCAGTAAAATGTTAAAATCAACACATTTGATACAATCATCAGCTGTGCATTTGTTAATACACATTCATGCCAGCTGTTTTCATTAAAAACAATGCTCCCATACACTGTTCCCCATTCACTGTAACAATTACTGGACAATGTTATGACAGGATACAGTACACAATGCACTGAAAACTCCCATACTGAAGTACATGAAATGACTCCTGTTAAAATATTGAGACAGACATAAAAAAGTGCTTCTGGATACACATGTCCAACAATAATAAATACTGATGAAATCCTGTATGTTTGTGCCTGCTTTCAGTAAAAAAAAAAAAAATCCTCATGTAGCTGAAAATAGTACCTGAAAACATCCCTTCTCTGTAAAATAAACTGGAGTGGAAATGTATATAAAACTCTAATAAAATACTCTTGATACCCCCCCCAAAAAAATTTAAAAATTCACTACAGAATTATCCAAAGTGACTGTAGGTTCTGCGTCAAAATACAACAAAAACACAAGCTGATTGTCTGAAGTACAGAAAACATCTTTTTGCCTACGAACTCCAAAATCTCTGCTGGGCAAAGTCGGCTCAGTGCACTGTTCTCTATAAGCCCGCTGTGTTCGTTTTAAGGATATGTACCGGCATTAGATTTAGAATAAAAATAAAAGAAAATAAATAAAATCTCAAAAACAGATTACCCTACTCCATTCCCAGCGCCTCAGTACGTAGTTTGTAAACAAATGACGACCCCGTGTTAACCTGAGTCTGTCTGTGATCCAGCTCACTGTCATCAAAAGGAATAACTTAAGTTGCTCTTAAGAGACATTATGAAATATTAGCCACGCTGACCCCCTCATCATCTTCTCTGTGTGATGGACATGACGCTCTTCTTTAACCTCTTTGTAAACAAGTGACTAGCTCTGCCGCAGTAGGTGTGCGTGGTCGTCTGCAGCGACGTCTCCAGCGGACGAAGCAGCGAGGTCTCCATGTTCTCGCCAAACCGGTACTAGGATGAAGAGGAAACGTGTTCAGGCCTTCTAGTTCTCATTTCACACACTTAACAACAAAGCTCAGATTTTAAAATCACATTCCTGCACACCCACATTGCTGCGCCCACTAAAAATCGCAGCTCTTCTCTTGCTCCCGACACTACTCAGAAAGACCGAAAAATGCCTTTAAATAAATAAATTAAATTAAATTAAATGTTTTTTTTGACACCTGTTGTTCCCCCGTGACAGCTAAAACAGGACAATGAGAACTACATTCATCGCACACGAATGAAGTGCCACATTTATCACCGTCACTCCCAGACAAAATAGCATTCTGCATTTGATTCATGTCTGTCAATTCAGAGTGTGTTCGGATGATGAATATCTATTACCACAACTACTCACAAATGGGCTTAATAAGACGTGACAGCGTTGGTGAAAGCTACAGCTGCAGCATTCCAGATACGCTTCATTATTGTGCGCTTTTGTATCACCAAGTAAACAGCAAAGAAAAAAAAAAAAAAAAAAAAAAAAAAAAAAAACTTCCACCTCCTCAGCGAATGAATAGGCTTTTGTCACGTACAGTATGCAAATAAGGACGTGTGCCTTTCACTTTTACATTGAAGTGCACCCACCTTTTATTGCTCAAGTAAATAAAAGAAATTACTATTTTACAACATCTTATTTGACTCTAGTTTGGCAAAGCATTATGTTACTCAAAGCACACTTCTTTATTATCTTTCATATAGTGCAAAAGGCAATAAAATACCATTAACAGCCTCCTATTGATTTTTATGTGGATGTGGCGGGTGCGTTGTCCACACAGCCATCATGATGTCTCAAACTAGCATCAGCACTAAAAATTTTACAACTCTTCTGTGGGCTTGGCTGGGTAATGGTAGTGCCCTTTATTGCAAGCTCCTCTGCTGGCTGAGAGAGCCTGTCTTGGGAACTGGGCTGACTAAGGAGCTCTTGGTTGGATCGAAATTAGAGTTTCTTCCAGGATTGCCTGCTCTGTGCTTTAGGATGATGGCCTCAGAGGATGGAGTGGGAACAAAGTGGGAGGAGACTGGAGCTGAAGCAACACAACGCTTCTGATGAAAACTTGAACAAAACACAACTGATAAAAAAAAAAAAAAGGATAAATCGCTCTTCAAAGCTCTGTTCTATCGTGATAACTATCAAACAAGGCCCTTTATCTTACAAGCATCTTCTCAACTCAGATATTTCAGCTCGCTTCCTAATGAGAAACCACAGCACTCCTCCTCCTAAAACCATGTGGGTATGGTATGTGCTGTATGCGCTTTGGTGCTGTCTGAGAGACTGATGGAGGCATGGGGGCCGAGTGCCCCATAATGAAGCCTGCTCGTTTTCTTAATGGCTGAGAACATTGCCCGCACTGATAGTGGCCAGGCTCGGCCCTGTGGCGGTAATGGATGGAGACCAGCTAATGAAGCTTCCCTTGCTCTCCCCAATTGCTGCCTGCACGTTGACCGGTAAGCTGAAATCACAATGAGCAGACTGAAGGCGAGCTGCCAGCGAAACAGTGAAGGAGCTCTCAGGCCGATCTGCTTGCTCACTGATGATGCAAGTACTGCATTTCAAGGTCTATGAGCTGAAACACATTTTAAGGAGAGTTTGCAGATATTTCTTCATTTTGTCTTTATATCCAGGTGGCATTCTTGTCTTAAACTGGAAAATATTAAGAGGGACCCAAATGCATTAATGGTTTCAGTCCTTTCACCAAATTTGCAGAGAGTAACAAAAAGCTTTATGCTTTAAATTAATATTTGTTAATATTTGCTTAAAGTGGAACGCAGCCATATTCAGTAGTCCTTGAATAAATTCTGCTTTGCATAGATTTGTCAGGTACAGTGTCCAATAATGACCTCTGACTGGGTCTAAAATGCCTGCAGAAACGATTGAATAAATGGCTTAAAATTTTGAGATGCAACAACTCTGGCTTGAATTTTTAACCTTACAGTTGACACGATACCAAAAAAACCGTTTCACTAACTCAAACTGGATGGAGCCGACATGCCTGGTTTGGAAGACTGAAGATGGAAATGTTTAACGGGCTATTGATTAACTACTCTTTCATGGAAGCATCCATAAGAGGAAAGCACTGACCTGGAGTGCTTATTGATAATGTAATAACTAGCAAATGTTGCTCCAAATAGTCTGATCTTCCTACACAACTGCCCTCTAAAGACACCAGAGCAACTGCTCGCAAGAATAAACAACACCTCTGAAATATGAGATCTTCTATGATAAAATTTTCCAGTCAGTTATTTCTGGAACATGTTAAAAACTTTTGGAAGAATAAATATAATCCAATACCTTACACTTACAATCCAATACCTTGGACACTGTGCCTGACAAATCTATGCAAAGCAAAAGCCCGCCTAAAAATTTCTCTTTTTTTTTTTAAACTTTTGTTTCCTAAAATTTAAAAACTTCTAGATTAACAAGCAACAAAAAAATAAATAAAATGATTTCAGTTATCTATGATATTTTTTAACTATCAAACTGTGTCTGTTATTGGAATTACTGCAGTTCAGCAATGATGCAAAGAGATAAATAGCCACTTGTAACGCATTCATATATTATTAAACTTCCGATAAAAACTCTATTAGCTTTATAAGACACCACTGATCGATCACAATCCGCCCAACGTTATCGCCACAGGCCAAAGACAGAAGAGTCGCCAGCATCACTAAGGAGGCAGGTATCGCTGCCCCCCACCCATACCCCACCCCACCCCCAGGTGTGTGAGGCTGTACCAAGCGGGGGCTTTACCTTCACCTGAGCTGAGAGGTTTTCTGGACGAGGATCTGGAGCAAAATAGTGCGCTGCTTATTTGGAGTTCATGCATCAGAAACTATTCAGTACATTACATTTTTTTGGACCGATTTGAGACATATTTGCAGACAGTAAAGTGAAGTTAACAAACACTGAAAATATTGGAAAGTCTCGTCGCTCTTAGCAGCATCATTTCTCGGCTGTTTCTGCGTACAGCTTGGATTGTCGGTTTGTGTCTTTGGCCGGCTGTTAGCAGAA
The DNA here is from genome assembly GCF_007364275.1 of Archocentrus centrarchus. Taxonomy (NCBI): domain Eukaryota; kingdom Metazoa; phylum Chordata; class Actinopteri; order Cichliformes; family Cichlidae; genus Archocentrus; species Archocentrus centrarchus. The sequence goes on along the minus strand of NC_044351.1, from coordinate 14,701,695 downwards.
CAGAGTTATTGGTAAGAAGGAAGGACACTTGAATATTTTTTCCCCTGTACAAACACTGATTTTTGTGGAGATGCCCGTACCTTTCGAATTGCTTCATAGACAGCTCGAAATGCTGGCTGCTTGTCATCATGATAAACTCCTCTGTTACCATGGAGAATGAAGACACCTTCTTGTTCAGCCTCTTGACAGTTGCTGCCATAGATACAGTGGTCTGGACGGTAGTTCCACTGGCAGGGAAACACATATAGGCTTTCTGTAACACAGCAAGATGAGCAGGTTGACAAAGACTCAAAAAACAAACAAAAAAAAAAAAAAAATCCCTCAAATATGTATTTGATAGTATACAAATTTAGTAAACGTCCAAACCAATAAGCTTCTTTAGTTAACCTTTGTTTGTCTGCTGAACTAACATTAACAATCATGATTCATGACTAACATATGTGGCCGTACAAACCTGGGTTATGATGGAATATGATATTAAGAAGGTCCTGGTCACCCCAGGTGATGTTGAGTTTATACTTCTGAAGAAGGGGCATCAAAATTTCCTCCCACTTCAGGGGAACTGTTGTCATGTCATTCTGGAAGGACAAAACACAGCAATCGGAGGGGATCTGTGTCATTGTGATTCAAGAAACCATAAACCTGCAATTCTGACCAATCAGTTATTTGGTGAACACTTCCCATTCACTCAAAGGGCACAGTTTGTCTGTCGGTGAGCGCTCTAGGAAGCTTTAGAATCAAATTACAAGAGTGACCTCAGCTGGTCAATTTTGGTAGTGCAGTAAAGCTACTCAGGGATTTCAGACTATTACACATCTCTCAAGGTCTCAGTCAAAACGTAAAACTAAATGTAACATGGAATTGTGAAAAAATTCTTAACAGCTATTGTAGTCCTTGGATGGAATGAATGGATATCATGAACAAACCCTTTTTTAATAGCTGTCGCACCTTCATGGAACAATGCAGTACAACAATAAAAACAGCTGATAGTGGTTCAGATGCAACTAATTTATCTTTACCTTGAATATTTTCTCCCTGAGGCGCGTCATGTTCATGAGCATGACTCCTGAGTTAATGCCCGTCTTGCCGTAGTAAGGGTGGCGGGCAAAACGGTTGTACCAGCCAATACGTGGTTCCTCATGTTCTGGAGCCATGGCAGCTAATTGGCTTGAACTGAATCGAGAAAGCAGGGCCCAGATGTCTTCTACTGGCTGCAGAAAAAGAATATCTGTATCTACGTAAAGCAGTGAGTCCACCTGCTTCAGAATCAGCTAGAAAAGAAACAAACGACAAAAATGATCAGCATATTTTTGACAAAGTCTAATTGTTATTGAATGCAATTTGAATGCAATAAGACTGTAACCTACTGGCAGGAAAAGCCTCTGAGAGGCACAAGGTTTGAAGAGTTTCTTCCATTCTCTTTCATTGTCCTTGGGAAAAGTGATAGGGTAGATGGTGAAGTTAAATGTGGCCCGAATCATCTGAGGCCACGATCCCAGCTTCAAGAAAGGGTGAAGACAAAAATCTATAAGCAATAGTGTATAATTTTGTCTCTTTCTCAGCTCTTTCCTAAATGATGCATCATTGCCTTTGGGACAAACCAAGAACTAGGTAAAGACTTTACTTTCATACTTGAGACATAACTGGACACTTGAAACCAGTTCTCCTCTGAAAACAGCAACTCCGACAAGACTAGCTCCCTGATGCAATTTGCAAATGTGTGTTTTAAAGCAGACATTGTGAGAAACTGGAAGGAAAGTGGCATTCCACCAAATCTGAAAATTTGTACTTGGCCAAAGGAAAACAAGACCAATCCCAGGTTTATTTTCAGCACTGTAGCTGACAAAAAGTCACAGGTCTGTTGAGCCTTGTGCTCCTATAGTTTGCTCTGGTGACTCTGAATCATCCCTCAGGTATGCTGCTACAGGCTCAGGCTGCAGGGGTACCTCCCATGAAGCACTTAGTAACTCTTCTATCACTCTTCATTTATTCACCACTGCTGTTTTTCATTCATTTGAGGTCATCTCTCCTCTCTCTCAGGCTTTCTGCAGGTATCCCTAAATTCAAGTTGCCAAATTACTGTTTTATTCCCTTGCTGGTTTCCTTGGTTGTCAACTGTTTTCTCAAAAAAAATTAATTGATTTCTCTTTACACTACTTTAATATCTATGACTTGGACTATAAAGGGGCCTGAGATGGCTGCTGTTGTGAAGTGGCACTGTATAAATATAACTGCACTGTTTTGTAGCAAACAAATACACATACTTACAGTGTTTCTAAAACTGTCGTGAAGCTCATCCTCAGCAAAGATATAAAAGTGCAGAGGCTTTTTGCTGAAGAGAACAGCAGACTTCAACATGGTGACCGTTTCCTCTAGCCTGGGGCCACAGGCCACAACAGCCAGGTGACTCCTCTCATCCCTGCGCTGCTTCACTGCAGAGCCTGACTGCTCGCTGAGAGCCAAGAGAGAAGTAGGGGAAAAAAAAATCAGTAATTAACCCAGGCTTTTATTGTTACAGCAGAATGGATACACTGTCAAGTGCAAAAACAAACAAAGTGAGTCTCAGCTGACTGGTACTCAGCCCTGTAGGGTTGGAACTGTCATTAGATTTAACAGAGGGATGCAGAGAACAATCATTCATGCTTTTTGCTGCCTTCAAGTGCTCCTTGTGAATTACTGCTTTCACATTTGGAAATAATGAATATAACCTGCCACACTCAATCTTTTCCACGTAAACACAGATAATGTATACTGTATGGCAAGCCCATATACACAAATACAATAAATAAAACTATTTATTTACTCTGGATCTTTCCAGCACTATTTAAATGAGACCAAGACAGACCTCCATTATCAATCAATTATAAATAAAAAGAGAGTTAAGACTTAAATCCAATGTAGTATCGACAACCAGCATATCCTTTAAGTACCAATTATCATGAGATGGCTTTACACCAATTAAGCACGTTTTTGAAAACTATACTCATTAACAGTCACAAGGAGCACTGTGGGTGCAGCAACTGTCAAGCGTGTACTCTGAACTGTGCACCCAGTAGGTGAAAGGTGTAAGCTGAAGGCAGGAAATTATTGTTACATGTATCGTATCATAGTTTCACAAAATCAGGCATACCTAAAAGATGATTCCAATAAGCAGTTCACTCCACAAACATCAGCAGGCAGTCTCCAATATGGATTCCAGTAAGAAACTGACAGTGACTTACACCTGACAGAATAGAAACATGATCTTTTGGATCCTCAGCATTAAATTGATCTCTCGGACATCGGTACTGATTTACGATTACCTCTTTGATTTGTTTAACATGTGGCGGTCCTTTAAATCCTGCCTAAAGCTAACCTTAAGCTGATCAGTTATCTAGCAAGCTAACAGGTGGTAGCTAATAGTTGCTTTAAGGTTACAGACTGTGGGTGAAAAACAGCACAATTAACACTGAACATTTTTTTTATGTGATCCACATAAGTTAAATTACTATTTGTTTGCTAGCTGACTAACGTAAACTAGGCTTTACGACATATGTATTGGCTAGTAAACGCTAGCTGTACCAAGCAGCTTAAGTAAACTAATATTAAACTGCAGTGATATGCGAATGGCGCTAATGAAGCTGTAGCTGATAGGTGAAGCTAACTTCTACTCATATTTTTGCAGTTGTGATGTAAAATTAGGTAACACAGCTAGCTAAGCTACCTGTCGAGCCCTTCTTCACGGTCTCGGAGGCCTGCCAGGCCTGGCGTTTTCCTGAGCAGGTGCCCGGTATCATGACTTCTCCCGTCAGGTATTTCGTGTTCTTTCACCCTCCACTCGTCTCTGTCCTCCAAGGTGGAGGCTAGCTGATTGAACACGTACAACAATGAAAAGAAGATGAAGATCATGCACAGAAGAAATGTGTGAAGATAGCATCGCATCTTGCGCATCAGATTTTATGAGCTAAAGAAACATTTTGATGTCGATCTTAGCTAGTTACCATATGATTTACTATCAGCTAACTACCCCATCAATAAGTCACAAAGTAGACAGAAAGGCACAGTCGGTGTTTACAGTTCCTGTCCCACCCACTTCTCTTACACGTGTTTCTTCTTATCAGCCATCTGCCCATACAGTGATAAGTGCACAGGGCACAAGTAGCTAAATCATTAACAATTACAGCACACATTATAGAATAAAAAAAAATATTTCTACAAACAGTATTACCCCTGTTAAATGTGTTCATTAAAGAATTATCATCAGTGGAATTAACAGTATTTAAATCACTTATAATTACTTATGTATATTTTATGAGCTAAAATGTTTTGTTAAATGTTAAGTAAAATCTGCAATACTTCTCTGAAAAGCAGAGAAATGTGAGTGTAAATCAGCAGTCGGAAATATGAGAGGACCTCAAAGATGTATTTGTGTACAATAACTACAAAAAGAAAAAAAATGCATTTGGTTTTTTGATAATTAAAAACATCCATCAATTTTCTTCCACTTATCCGGCAGGGTTGCAGGGGCAGCAGGCTAAGCAGAGAAGCCAAGACCTCCTTCTCCCCAGCCACCTCCTCCAGCTCTTCCAGGGGGTACACCTAGGTGTTCCCAGAGCCAGCCGAGAGATACACTGCTTAAAAACAATAAATTAATAAAGGGAACGCTCAAATAACACATCCTAGATCTGAATGAATGAAATATTCTCATTGAATACTTTGTTCTGTACAAGGTTGAATGTGCTGACAACAACAACAACAACAACAAAAAAAAAAAAAAAAAAAAAAAAAAAAAAATCACACAAAAATCATCAATGGAAATCAAATTTATTAAGCAATGGAGGCCTGGATTTAAAGTGGAAAATTAAAGTGGAAAAACACACTACAGGCTGATCCAACTTTGATGTAATGTCCTTAAAACAAGTCAGAATGAGCCTCAGTATTGTGTGTGGCCTCCACGTGCCTGTATGACCTCCCTACAATGCCAGTCCAGGTCTGAGGGATCTCCTCCCAGACCTGGACTAAAGCATCCACCAACTCCTGGACAGTCTGTGGTGCAACGTGACGTTGGTGGATGGAGCGAGACATGATGTCCCAGATGTGCTCAATCAGATTCAGGTCTGGGGAACGGGCAGGCCAGTCCATAGCTTCAATGCCTTCATCTTGCAGGAACTGCTGACACACTCCAGCCACATGAGGTCGAGCATTGTCCTGCATTAGGAGGAACCCAGGGCCAACCGCACCAGCATATGGTCTCACAAGGGGTCTGAGGATCTCATCTCAGTACCTAATGGCAGTCATGCTACCTCTGGTGAGCACATGGAGGGCTGTGCGGCCCTCCAAAGAAATGCCACCCCACACCATTACTGACCCACTGCCAAACCGGTCATGCTGAAGGATGTTGCAGGCAGCAGATCGTTCTCCACGGCGTCTCCAGACTCTGTCATGTCTGTCATATGTGCTCAGTGTGAACCTGCTTTCATCTGTGAAGAGCACAGGGCGCCAGTGGTAAATTTTGCCAATCTTGGTGTTCTCTGGCAAATGCCAAGCATCCTGCACAGTGTTGGGCTGTGAGCACAACCCCCATCCGTGGATGTCGGGCCCTCATACCATCCTCATGGAGTCAGTTTCTAACCGTTTGTGCAGACACATGCACATTTGTGGCCTGCTGGAGGACATTTTGCAGGGCTCCGGCAGTGCTCCTCCTGTTCCTCCTTGCACATAGGCGAAGGTAGCGGTCTTGCTGCTGGGTTGTTGCCCTCCTACACGTCTCCTGGTAGCGCCTCCAGCGTCTGGACACTACGCTGACATACACAGTAAACCTTATTGCCACAGCTTGCATTGATGTGCCATCCTGGATGAGCTGCACTACCTGAGCCACTTGTGTGGGTTGTAGAGTCCGTCTCATGCTACCACAAGTGTGAAAGTACCACCAACATTCAAAAGTGACCAAAACATCAGCCAGAAAGCATAGGTACTGAGAAGTGGTCTGTGGTCCCCACCTGCAGAACGACTGCTTTATTGAGTGTGTCTTGCTAATTGCCAATAATTTCCACCTGTTGTCTATTCCATTTGCACAACAGCATGTGAAATTGATTGTCAATCAGTGTTGCTTCCTAAGTGGACAGTTTGATTTCACAGAAGTTTGATTTACTTGGAGTTATATTGTGTTGTTTAAGTGTTCCCTTTATTTTTTTGAGCAGTGTATAATCCCTCCAGTGTGTCCTGGGCCTGCGCCAGGGCCTCCTCCCAGTAGGATATGCCCAGCACACCTCACCCAAGAGGTACCCAGGAGGTATCCTAGTCAGATGCCCAAACAGCTTCAGCCGTCTCTTTTCGATGTGGAGGACTGCCCACTCTACTCTGAGCCCCTCCGAAATGACTGCAGCTCTTACCCCATCTCAAACAGAGATACACTGCACAGCACTCCAGCCTATTAAAAACAAAAATAGCCAAATATCTACAACTTCCTTTATTCAACATCATTTTACAATATAAACCATTCTATAGATTAAATCATGCTCGGCTCTACCAAGGAGAAGCATACTGAGAATAGCTCATCAATATCTGTACTAAAATGTTACACAGTAAACGGTTATTGCATCCAATGGCATTTAAAAAAAAAAAAAAAAAAGAGCTGGATAAGGCCAGAAAAACCAACAGTGTTATGATAATGGTGAAATGATAATGCTAAAACATTCTCATGAACAAGAAAAAAATGACATTAAGTGCAAAAAAAAAAAAGTTTTGAGAATGAGCTACAATTTTGAGATGACAACACGTCTCTTTCATAATGCGTCATTTAATCAGTAAAGACAAACTGAAGGCGATGCTGATGTAACACTGGGGTGTTAAACACACGTTACCACAACACGTGGCGCAGTTCCACTGACGTCCAGGATTTAATGCTACATTTCCTTTTTTCAGTTCATCACGCCAGATTTTGCTGCAACAGTTCTTTGAACCAAGCAGACAAGCTTACATCTTGACTCCTGAATTTCTCATCATTGGAAGGCAGTGACTTAAAAAAAAAAAAAAAAAAAAAAAAGCCCTAAATTGATGTGAATGCTATCATAGTGGCATTTATAGTATTATTAAAATAATGTGCATTTTTGAAGTTTAATCTCTGGTTGAGGCTGTTGAGGGTGCAGGAGAATGGGTTGCGAATGTTAGTGAGCCTCCCCGTTGACCGATGAGCTTTCACCGCGGGGCGAAGAGCACCTGGAGACGCCTCGTTCAGTGTTATCGGAGCTCGAGCCGCTTTGATTGTGTTGGTCTGCTGAGGCAGCAGTCACTGAGGTGGACGTGGGTTTTGCTTTCTCCTTAAAGTCTGTGATTATTACAGTCAAGTCTCCAACTGTGACCTCCAGATGCTGGGCGCTGCTCCTGTCTATGTTTTTTAACCTGGGCCTGTTGAATTGACAACGAAAGCGAGCATTTTAAAACCAGCAACAAAATCAAAGATGACCAAATACAGTGACTTGTTCAGCCATTTCATTGGAAAACAAAATCTTTACCTCATCTTTTTATGGCTCTTCTTTTTCAGTGTAGGCTCTTTATCACTTTTGTCTTTTTCAGATTTTTCTTTCTTCTCCTTTTTGGGATGTTGTGGTGGGGAAAACTGCTGATTTACTTGCTGTGCAACCAGCTGAGAAACAGGCCGAGGTTTTCTTAAAAAGACAGTTTAAAAAAAAAAAAAAAAAAAAAAAAAAGATTATTTCAACTTTGAGTTTCATTTAGATTACTGAATCTGTAAGTCTGGTAAATATTACGTCATTGCACAGTTATATAGTTGAATGTGTGGAATTCTTGCTATCGCTGTATAAGAATTGTGTGGTCAGAGGCTCCACAAGCTGTAAGATGTTAGAATGCAGCATAAAAATGCATGTTCAGTTTGCAGCAAAACTGATACTGCATTTCCCAGAATCCTCAAAAATGATGACAATAGGAACGGTTCCTTTTTTTTTTTTTGACACTTAAAAACAGCAGTCAAGTGACTGGTTTCAGTTTCCTGGCTGTGAAGAGTTCCTGTGCTAAAGTCATAATTCTAGTGTGTGTGTGTGTGTGTGTGTGTGTGTGTGTGTACACATGTGCCCTGATGTTATCTGAACAAGTGGCCATCTTTCAAAGTCACAGTCTTAAGCTGCTGAAGCTCAGCTAGAATATTGCACAAAATAGCAGTCTGGCTGAACTAACTTCAAGTTTCATATTAGTTTCAGATAAAGTAGAGAAAGTATGTTACACAGAACAAGAACTGTAGATTTTCACCCCTCATCTCGTAATATATTAGGAAAGGTTCTCTTCTCTGTCTAAGGAACAGATCTTATCTTCTTGTGTTCACCGTCTAAGAAGGTTCCCAGTATAAACCTCCTGCTTGACAGTAGTCTGGTGATTGTAAATCAGCTGTGTGTGTGTGTGTGAGATCAACTGGTAACCTCCAGGGAGCCTTTCAGCCTACATCAGCTGGGACAGACTCCAGCCAGTTGGATAAGTCATTAAGAAAATGCAGGGAAAGATGGTCACTCTCACAGGGTACAGCCACACTAATATGTTTAACTACTATTTTGCCTAATTCTGACACAGACAGTCACACTCACTACCTCAGTGGACCTAATGACATGGCAGTGGCTATATTGGGATCCACCTGGATGGGCTTGAGGTGCCATTTTCCAGCCAAGACTTTACAATGCACCATATATGCATGCACCTTTCAGGTGGAAGTGTAACAGAAATGACTGCACATCTGTCCGTGTCCACAACTCAGTTTAATCCCTGCCTCTTCAGTCACAAAATTAAGCTAGGCTCAGAAACTTTGTGGTTTTCTCTTCTGTAGCTGCTCGTTCACATTGCCAGGGCTTCTTCTGGCAATGAATAATGCACCTGGCACAATTCTAATACACTCTGTGGCAGCTGCTTTGTGACAACGCCCAGTCTATGTTTGCCAATGACATGATCGCTTTAGACTTACAGTTTCAGTTAAAAGTTTGGACACGGGTGAGTGTTTGGATGGATTCACCTCACCCTTGGTCCAAGCAATTGAATTTCTAGTCTTTGCAAATCACTTTTCTTCCTCTGTAGTGTTTTCTACCAGCAACAAACCCTCTGCTTCATGTTTACACCTGCAGACACATGCCCAGTGTAGAAACTGGGCCTTGTATTAAGAAGCAAGATCAACATACCCAGAGGATCTTTCCGTTACCTGGATTCGCTTACCCTGACACTAGCGATCATGATAAGCAGTCATCTGAAGCTGGTCATCAACTTGCTAAGTTAACCCAGAGATTCCCGATCTGGGTACGAGGATGGAGATGTGATCTGGCCAAATCACACTGATTACTGTACCAGCAGCTAAGCGGCTGATTTACAAAGGTAGAATAAACTATATAGAGGGACAGCACTGTTGCCTCACAGCAAGAAGGCCCTGGTTTTGAATTCACCATCTAGCTGGGGCCTTTCTGTGTGGAGTTTGCATACTCTCCCCGTGTCTGCGTACGCCGGCTTCCTCCCACAGTCCAAAGACATGCACTTAGTGGGGTTAGGTTAAATGGTGATGCCCATAGGTGTGAAGGTGAGTGTGAATGGTTGTCTGTCCCTGTGTGTTAGCCCTGCAATAGGCTGGCGACCTGTCCAGGGTGTACCCCGCCTCTCGCCATACGCAGCTGCTGGGATAGGCTCCAGCAGTCAATAAGTCAATAAGACTGGAAAAGAGCTACTACAATGATAAAATTTAGCCTATTTGAAACCTGTAAAGAAAGCTGTCCAACCATGAAAGTTACCAGACTTATCAATATCACAGCTCTATCATTAAGACACAGGAGAATCTGATGTATTATAAATCAGGTATTTTATTAAATGAGAGCTGATCTTCTATGAATGGTGACACTATTTTCTGGAGACTTGATTGGTCAGCAGCTGGTGATTTCATACCTGTTGATCGCTAATCTGAAACCTAACCTGCTCCGGTGCAGGTTAGGTTACCAAAGCAATATACCCAGGTAAGAAGTGAACCACCTTTGTAGTTACCTGAAAGACGAATTCCTGCTTCCTAGTACAGGCCTATTGCATGGTCTGAAAATGTGCTAAACGCTTGCCTCATCTTTGGCTGCATTATATTTTAAGAGTTTTAGGGTTGTAGTAAAAGGATGTAGAGCTGTACTCTTATGAGGCATTATTAATATTTGGTGTACCCTTACTACAATGAATGGGGTGCACTGTAAGAACGCAAAATAAATCGGAAAAACTAAGGTCAAAAACCCAGCTACCAAAAAGAACACCTAAATAAAATTATCACGCAATTAACATCAAACGTCACGCAGCACTCCCAGAAAAGGTGACCACGTGAATGAGGTTTCGCACAACTGGGCGTAATTAAAGTAGTTCTGGGGGTGTAAAAATGAGCAGCTCCAGTTATTCTTACCGAGTAGACGTGCCTTTTCTGACATCACACATCATGCACTTGAACGCCTCAGCGCTGTTCTTGAATGTGCACACGCTGCAGTCCCAGTACCCATCATCGGAGGAGGGCTTGGATTGCCGCTTTGGCCTTCAGACAGAAACAAAACAAAAACAGAGGGACAGCGGCAGGTTTTACAGCGGGAATGGTGATCTCACAAACTACGTGTGCGATAAAGATTACCGCTGATGGCAATAAACTCTTTGAGGAAGTAGTTTCTGCCCAGAAAGCAGTCAATGAAGCAAAGGGAGCCTTCACTTGACACAGCCAGTTGCCCCACATTAAACCAGCAGCCAGCCGCCATGAACACTTCAGTAAAACAGCTTTATCCATTGAACGAGCTTTCTATTCACGAATGGTCCCGTTTACGTCTAAATTTAGACATAGTAGTGAGTTTTACCTTGTGGGACTCTTCTTGTCTCCCATTTTTGCGAATCGCGGTCTCAGAGGAGTTGAAAAGCGCCGATGTTACAGGTGAAAAGACGCATTTAGCTGCTGCTCAGCTGTCGGAGAAACTCCTGTCGAAGCGCGGTCACGTGTTCCGCGTTTACCCAATCACTTTAAATGTAATCACAAGCGCTATAAACGCGATTAAAAGTCTTATCAATGCAATGATGGAGAAACTGCATAAATGATCAGACATATTTAATATAGCACATTATTAATATTAACAAAGCGTCCGTGACTAGACTCTCTTAGAAAAGAACTGATAAAATTAACGATATTATTCAAGTTCCTTTAAGTGTAATTCAGTTTAATGTTTCCATTTTATAAGATAAAATCAACCAAAAAGCCCATAAATCTGTAATGTTACATAACAAAAGATACTTTTTGTTTAATTGATTATTGGTTGATTATGTAAAGACGTAAAATTACCAGAAATAGCCTATGGGGAACACGGTCTGTGAGGATGATTTTTATGGCTGTCAAAAACGAATAACTATATAGCGCATATCAAGTGTGCATTATTCTGCAATGTGTCTGTGTAGGTTCTCAATCATCCAGGCCACAGTAGTGTCTGGAGCTTGAAAAAAGGCAGCTGGACGTCTTTAAGTTTCTTGAAGATGTTTCAGCCCTCATCAGAAAAGGCTTCTTCAGTTCTATAAACTAAATGGTGGAGACTCCCAGGTATTTAAACTCCAGTGGGGTTTGTCCCCTGGAGGTGGTTGTTGACCTGTTATTGATCTTGTGCATAATCACATGAGCCAAGGTGTGAAAAAAGCCCTGGGTCATTACAGTCAGTGGTTTTGGTGAAGCCAGTGTGGGACTTCACCTCACTCTGTCACGTGACCTATTGAGGTCACCTGAAGTAAAGTGTGGGTGGGGGTTGAGGCGCCTGGGAAGGGAGCTCAGGGCTGCATTGTGGATGGTGGAGATTTGGCCTTGTAAGCCACAACCTCTGTTCAGTGATGGTTGTTCACAGTGGACACAGATGACCTGTTTTACTCCTCTTTTAAACCATCTGTCTTTTCGGTCCAAAATGTCCCACAAAAAAATTTAAAAAGCAGACAAAATTAATTAACTGTTTTAAAAATTGATGCAAAAATGCATCTTGTGTTTTGTTTCTCACAACCGCATTGTGCATCATTGCAATAGCACTAAATAGTAATCATAAAAGAACATGATTCCAGATGTGCATCTCAGTAAGTTGTTTTCTTCAAAAGTCAAAAGTGGGTATAATAACACCTGGCAAAACAAAACAAGAAAAAAGAGCTGCTTTGTATACTCGAAGAGCCTATCCATTGTCACCTCTTTTAGAGCTGAAATAATCTTATTTAAGTTATATTTCTTAGTTTAGTAAAATATAACTTAAATAAGATGAGATAAGGTTTATTTGTATGTGCAAAAGTATTTTATATCTGCAGCCAATTGTAAGTAGTAAAAAGATGTAAATAATAATAAAATATGTAATCTTTCTTTCTCTTCTTCTTCTTCTTTCTAATTCACACATCACGGCACACAAGATAAAAATATATAAATATAAAATTCTAGTTGTTGGTATTTGCACCAGGGCATGTTACTGCAGCTGTGTCAGTAAGTGCATGGCATAGAGCAAGTCAGACAGAACAGAATAATTTGCATAGTGCAGTTTAGGGCTCAGAGTTGACCTTTCAGTCTTAGTCCGCAGGCAGGAGAAATGTCACCCTGATGGGAGCAGCAAGAAGAGAGAGAGTGTCTGGGGTGACTGGGCTATTTAAGGATCTTCTTATCTTAAATTCTTCTTATTATTAAACATTTCAGCAAGTTTAACAAACATGGACTAATCCTAGTCAAAGACTTAAAGGAGGAAAAAAAAAATCAATGAAGATCTCTATTAAATAAGTGTATGGTCTGGGACCAGGCTTGAATAAAATGTAAACTGTATCCTGATATGTGTACTCCGGCACGCTTGGTGGCGCTATGAACTGGTATGAACGTTGGTGTTAAATTTGTTCAAAGTACGAAAATAAGAATCAGTACAGGGTGCTGCTTTGCAGTGTGTCTAAGGGTTGTTTTGGTTTTACTTTTGTTCTCAAAGGGAATAGTCTGGACTGTTGTATAATTTATATTTATGTATGCAAGTCTTTTTTTTTTGCCGTAGGAGGATTCTATAATGTGCACGTCGCGGTGAGAATCGTCGAAATCATTATTTGGCGAGTTTCTTAAGATGTTTCCCACATTAGCTAGGCTAGCTAGCTAGCATTGGTAATAACATCTTTGTCATTGAATTACAGCAGCATAATACAGCAACGGGCAGAGTCACGTATTTAGACTGTAACAGAAGTGGCCTTATGATGTGATCTGTGCATATTCCACGGACTGTGTTTGTTTACATCCCTAAACTTTACCTAAATACTTTTTTCTCTCTCCTACAGGGTCGTCATTGTCTGCTGAAACATCTTGAACATACCAGACGCAGAACGAAAATAATTCTTTCAGCAGTAAGCGAATAGACCTGCTTTTCTGCATGTTATTGGTATACTTCAGTAAAGATCTCAACTTATAACTGGACAGTTTTGCCTCTTCTGCTGTCTTCAGCATGCTAACATTGATGCTGAGCAAGTTAATTTGAGCCTCTGAAATATTGTAGCACATTTCCTCTCTCTGTCTGTGAATACTTCCATCCATTTTCTTAACCTTTTATCCAACTCAACCAATCCGCGGGTGGCTGGAGCCTATCCCAGCTGACAGAGGATGAGAGGCAGGGTGTACCCAGACCAGGTCACCAGGTGTCATATGGCTAACATAGACAAACAGACAACAACACACCATTGCATCCACACTTACTAATCTCCAATTAACCTAACAGGCAACATTTGACTATGGCAGGAAGCTGGAGCAGAGGGAGAACAGGCAAACTCCACACACAAAGACCCCAGCTGACCTGGGGGCTTTCATCCCAGAATCTTCTTACTTATAGTGCCATCCAATGTGTTGACTTGCACTCCTTCATTATTTCCTCTACTTTGGTGAGATAGGATTTTGCCAATCATCAAGTTTTGTCTCAAAGGCCCAAAATTCCAGGAGTCTTTGATGCTACAACACTGTAGTCTTTAAAAAAACACAAGTCTCTTGTGCAGGACAGCTGCAGGCCTCAATAACGGGTCTCTTGATTATGTCACGAGTCATCACTTTGGTCATAAAAATCATATAATCTAATCTGATCTAATACATAAGTACTTATCTGACATTTACATGACTTTATAGCCTATTTTCACCACATATTCATTAATGCAGAATTTTAAGGTCAGCTGAAACAGTCAAGAATTGCTACAGAGTTTCTCCAGTTTGAAAGTGAGTGGGAAAAAATGCATGCTAGTGAGTGATGCCCCAGCAAATGTTGATTTGAGTAATTGTCAAAGATCTATTGTACAGTCTGCTTAAAATAATGTCTGTGCCAAGAACACAGCTTTAGAGAACTGACAAAACGCCATGATTTGAATTTTGTAGGCTAGTTCTGCTAGCTTGGAGAATAGCTCAAGAGATCTTTAGGCATCAGTTTCCTTTTTCCATTCTGTGTTTATATCACAGTGGCATAATGACGGTTGCCTGCAGTCTGATGTCAGAGACGTGCCCGTCTATGCTGTCTGAGTGTAAGAGGAATAGTGAATAATGAAAGAATAGTGCGCTTAATAGTCAAAACATTTTGCTGCTTCACCTAAAGAGGCTGACCAGAGATGATGAAACAGCATCATATGTTACACCAGTCTTTAAAAAGTTGCCTTTATTTTGATTGACTGTTGAACAATGCAGTAATAGCTCTTATATCAATAAACATAGCTATTCAGTCCTCTTTTTTTAAGGTTTTTTTTTTTTTTTTTTTTTTTTTTGCAGTGGCATTTCGACATGGACGAAAGTCATTTATTAGAGAAGCATATGAAGAGCGCTTCTTACCAGCGGACGCAAGAGAGGTGAGAGGATATGTTTTTTCATGGCCCCTAAGTACTTACTGAAAAGAACTGTATTAGTAAAAATCTTGGGTATTATGATGCTTATATTGTTAAAGTCTTGTAAATACAATATAGATACAGTATATAGTATAGTGATGAGTATTTTGTCACTCCTTAGGAGGATATCAGTGTTCTTTCTAAATCTTGTGACACTCAGAACCTTTGGACATGTTGTCTGCTGTTCTATGTGTTTAGGCTCATGCACTGAAATGTCAAATGTCTCGTGCTTTTATTTCAGGTGACAGTTCAGCGGGTTGTAAATATTGTCGAAAAGAGGTCCCATGTGTCACGACCGGGCATGGAATTAGAGAGAAGATTTAATGATGACCAGTGGTATGGTGGTCCTCGAGATTACCATGAAGGAAGAGGGTATTCCGATGAAGGCGGTTATTCAGCCAGTGATCAACGATGCTTTGATGAAAATCCCAACTTTGGCAGTTTCCGCAGAAATTCCTCGCCCCACCGAAGTGTAGGATGAGCTTGATGTGCATGTGTGGTTAAGAAGCCAAAATCTGTTTTGTGTTAAAGTTTTGGGACTTTTTTTTTCATTTCCAGAATGTCATAAACAGTAATAAAATCTGCAAGTGTAGCCTTTTCCCATTAAGGTTGTTGAAATTGTGATTTCCTTCTTTTTTTTTTTCTTTTTTTTTTCAGGAGGGCCCATATTCTCAGCAGTGTTACAGCAGAGATGATTTGAGGCATCAGTTAAGCTCAAGGTAATATTGATTGATTGTTATTGACACATTCAGTTTGTTAACAATTTTTACTTTTTATTTTGCATTTTCATTACTTTGTATCAAATCATCAGTTGCTTCACTGAATTCTTTGTGTAATACATCCCACTGACCACTAGATGACGGCACAGTTCTGTCTGAAAAAGTGAACTTGCTTTTATTCCTCTTGCAGCCTGTGGATTCTCTTGCATGTCATAATTTGAAACGATGTGTTAATCGGGCTCATGTATTTAAAATCTATTTGCATTTCTTGTAAAATGTTTTTCTCAGGCGCTCACGCAACAGCAAAGAATTTAGCATGATGCTGTCACAGAAAAGTGGGGCTAACTTGGGAAAATATCTTTAAAATATATTTAAGACAAATTTTAAATTTTAATTTCAATCATAGATTTAAATAAATTTTTCAAATGGTACCCCATATGGTGCAGTACATAAGCAGACTCGCTTTTCTCTTTGGCCACTTCGACATACCACCAGTTTATAGGCCCAGGCCCCACTTTCCAGGACTCACACCAGGCTAAAGAAGGGGACAAAGGCCACTAGTGTCTACTCAGTCAGACAACCCCACCCTATCCCCTCACCCCACCCTGAGAGGAAAAACAGCTGGACACACACACACACACACACACACACACACACACACACACACACACGTCTAAAACACTCAGAGCAGCACGTCTTGTGTCTTTTTTTTCCTTTTCTCAGTTAATTAAAATGTATATTGGATATCCAGGGTTCCTATAAAATCTTAACTCTGTATGCAGCAGTAACGGCGTATATCAAGTTAGGTCCATATTGTTTTAGATTATCTGAAGTGTGTGAAGAAATGAGTGGCATTAAAAAACACTTTGCCAACCTAAATTGTAGGCTCATGTATCATGTTTTAAAATTTGCCCCACCTTCAGTTTATCATGATGCCTTCAATACATCACCAGAACGTTTATGCTTCTGGTTCTTCTGTCAAGGTACAGCTCATTTTCTCACGTCTCATCATATTGCCCTGACCACAGGGCTGGAAGTCAGATTCTTTTTAAGTTAAAGTCACTAAAGTGGCCACGCTGACAAAGGGTTAAATCTAAAATGACTCTAACAATCCCAGCACAAGAGCTAAAGTGTAGGTACTCCATGTTCTGTAAGCCTGAGCAGGGCTCATGCAGACGGGAAATAAAGGCACAGCTTAGGCACTAATTAGTCACTTTCTTAATTAAAAGCCAGCCATGTGCATAAATATACAAATTACTATTATTACTTACTTTAAATTATATATTTAACAGACTGTTGACTATTAGAATGAAGAATATTCACGTGCAGGCATGACCCTTTGAATGCATGTAATTTCTGTGAGAGTGCATGTCTGATAAATGCTCAGTTTACTCTTTTTAGATGTTTTCGTTCTTTTTTTTTCTACCTACAGCCATTTAGTGTTTGTTTTGTACTGCATGAAATGACAGTCGGTGTTTGGCAAATGGCAGGCGAAGTTTCTGCTACTTCAAACAGGCCAGGAGTTGTAAAAGTTTGAGCCCTTGTTAGACCTGCTTTTTGTTTGAGATGAGGATTGGGTTCAAGCAGAGGTCATGACACCCAGGTGCCTTTGAGTTGTTTATACCTCTGGAGGTTGTTTGAACACAAGCTTTCAGTTTGGAGAATTGTGAACCCGATGTGTAAGGAACAATGATGATTTAATTATGCTGGGGCTATCAAATGCTACAAAAATGCTCAGAAATTGCATTTAATGGTAAATAAAAAACAGATTTAGTGTGTTCTAACTGTAGCTACAGGTCAGGTCATAGTGAGGGAAGACCATAATCAGTCTATTTTCCAGCCAACAGTTGCTTTTGCCGAAGTGGAAGATTTCCTCTGTTCCACAAATTTATCAGTGTGCCGCAGTACCCCACGGAGTGTTTCTGTTTCCATTCCTCATGTGACAGAGCTCGCTGAAGAATAAATGCTCTCATAGATTACTTTAGATATACTTTAACTTAGAAATGTCCCGACTAAACTGCTTGAAATGCCAGTGTTTAAGTCTGTGTTTTTTTTCTGTTTTTCAGAAAGAGTGGTAGAGGATCCCATTTCCGCAACAGAGGTCGGGGAGGCCCTTCTCAAAGGTCAGTGTTAGACTGGAAAGCCAAGTGAGTGCCGTCACATGCCTTTGGCTCTCTCGGATGTGTTGGCATCCTCTTAACTGTAGGTAGACAGAGCTTGAAATCAGATGCCTAATTTGAAATATGAAGTATGTTTCAAGGGTTTTCAGAGGGAGAAATATGTCATCACTCATCCAGATGACTTCTTCAGTCATCCAAGTGTTTCTGAAAACGCTACATCCAGATGAACAGAATCAACTTTCTGGGATACATTTTAATCAGTTGTATAGAGGGAAACCAGTATCCAGTGTGCTTTTTTTTAAATAATCAGACACACTTTAGGGTACTACAGACCCATAGCTAGAGAGGAATCCTCTTAAATCCATACTGGAAGCAAACAGTTGTGTCACGAGTATTTACCGCATTATTTTGCTCTCCACAGAAAGGACCATGATGACTATAGGAACCCTCAGCCTACAGTTATCGTACGGGACCGCTCTCCTGCAAGGAGGGAAGGCCAGCCACCTGTCCGCTCTGGATCAAACACCAAAACCAGGAACTTCTCTCCTGACAGAGACAAAAGCTACACCTATCAGCAGGGACAGCAGAAGCGTAAGTATTAAATCTTCAGACGATGCCAAATAGCTCAATGATTTTCAAAATGTGTAGAATGACACATTGTGGTCAGATGAAAGATGTGAAAGAAAGTGTGTAGAGACAGAATTGGTCACAAAGGGTCGCTCTATGACAAAAACACCTTTTATATAACATGCTGTTCTCTGCTTTGCTAAATCAGAGCTAAAAGTTGAACTTGACTGTGCGACTTGGTGTGGCAGCAGGTAGTAGAACATCTAATAGCAAAGCGCACTCTTTGATTTGGCATAGCATGGAAAAACCTGAAAGTATGTAGATAATGAGAGTTGTGAATTTGGCATAACCTAATACAGTTTTTTCTGTGTAATGAAAATAATTTCCCAGTCATTGCCAGATTTTCCAAAGATGATTAAAATGTCTAAACAAATTAAGCCAGTTCAGGTGAAACATCTGTTTTCAGAGGTGGTGTGTATTGTGTAGTGTGTGTGCTGAAAAATGTTACTGCGGTAATTACGCTAACACCAAACACACTTTCAGAGGCTGGGAAAAGGTGTACCCTTGGCTTTGGGTGGGTTTGGCTTTAGCTCTCCCCTGACCTTTTCTTCAGCGGGAAGGTATTTAATACACTAGCATAAAATTGTATCCAGAATCACATTTTTTGAGGTGTGTCATTTTACATAATGTCTTTTGTGACTTTTATAGGCTTCAGAAATTAAATTTTCAGTGCTGAGCCAGTGAAATTTACAAATGTTTTAAAGAGATCTGACACAAGCAGTGTTATTCATTTAAAGTAAGAAGTGCGGACAGTAATTTCACCACTCCTTTGATTTCTGAGAGGCATAAATGTATTTATGCGTTAAAAGCTGAGCTTCATGTTCTACAGGCCTTTGAAAATGTAATAAAACAGTGAGAAAACAGATGCACCTCCCTGCTCCACGGCCATCTGGGATGCTAATTAGAGTAGCACAGCAAAGTACTCAAAAGGGGAGTTTGATCATAGGGCATACCAGGCTTTGTCATGAACACAAAAACTTAGTACAGGATCATTTTCACAATAACTTGTTGGGGTGGTACATATGACAATTTTTTCACATTCTGAAATAAACAATATAAATACGCCCACTTTATGTGCGTATTGGCTGTGAGTCTAAAAATGAGAGCTAATCTGTATTAAGCTACTTCCATTACATGAATGTTTGTGCTGTTGTTTTAAATGAGCAGTTATCACATTAATCCCATATGGATGATGGCACATTGGCCCCCAACTAACAGTCATAATAGCTTTAGGCCACCGTGCCTTTGACATGGTTCACTGACACATCCGATTAACTGCAAAGCATTTCAACTGCTTGACTTTTACACTGTTGTTTTTCTGTTTGCTCCAAACCACGTTATCGGAGTATCCAACATTTTTTTTTTTGATATCCGTGAAACTCGGTGTCATCGGGAGACTCCGTGGTCCCACAGCGGGACTCGAATGAACTTTTACCTTAGATCACTCAAATCACTGAGAAATTTCCTTCATTAAAACAAACAGCTAGGCTTTGTTTTGTTTTGTTTTGTAGACACACTGGAGCCAAAGAAGACAATATTTCAGTTTAGGCACAGCTAAACTCCATGACCACTTTTGTGTAGGAGGCACCAACAAGGGAGTATTAAAAAAAAAAAAACACAACTTTGACTTCTATTTTTCAGCTGCTTCATAATGCTGCGGTAAATTGTTCACTGTGATAAGTGAGGTATTGTTTGATGACTTCCCTCCAGGGTACTTTTTAAAAAAATAATATTTCATGGTATTTTACCATTATTGGACTTTATAATAGGGATAGTTCTGTGTGTTTAGAAAAAGGAGACTAAACAACAACAAAGACTCCTTAACAGATCTGAAAGTATGTATTTTTTGGGTCACCCTCTGTTATTTTTTTTTGGCATTTTGTTTTTTTTGTGTGTAATGTTAGTCAGAAGTATGATAATTATCTCAGGATGCATATCTGCTTATTTTTTTTTTGTTTACTATAATTTTACTTTTCTCTACAGATAAACCCAATTTGGTGACAAGCCACACTCCCAGCAGCTCGGTGGAGGGGTCTCCTCGTAGTTCAGGATCTTCAAAGGTAAAAGCAGTGCAGCAATGTAACAGTTGAAAAAAAGTCACACATAATGTAAGCTTTAGTAATCAGTTTACATGATTATAGTAACTGTTCTTGGGGTTTGATTTCAGTTCAGTAACTCAAAGAGTCATAAAGGTAAATTTACAGTAACTTACCAACATTACTGTAAAAATAATAAGCAAAACGTGTTCTTGGATTCATGGGAATTAAGGTTGGGTTTCCTTTAGGTTATCTTTGTAATCAGAGAGCTCTGCCCTGTCTGGTAACCTCATTTCTGTTTACTGTTGACATGTGGCATGCATAATTAGACACACACGAAAACAACTCAACACCTGTAAGAAAGCAAAGTTGTCTCTATCCGAAACACTTTGAAATCAGAGCCAGTTTCTAAACCTGGTGCCCTCGGCTCTAACCCCTTAACCTTTGGCCCGCCAGGAAAAAACTTCAGCATCTGCAGCGGAGTCGGAAGAGGTGGCGGCTGCCAGCATGGAGCCAAAGCTGACACCAGAGCAGGACATCAAGGCTCGCCGGTTGGAGGCCATTAAGGCTAAGGCTCTGGAAATTGAGACGGTAGTAGGATTTCCTCCCTGAAACTGTCTACCTTCTGTTAATTCACTTTACTATTTGTTGCTTTTGAATAACATAACTCAGGGTAACCATAACTGCCTATTTACCCCTTTGTTCCTTATTCATTCATTAGTATCTCTGGGTCTTTAATATACTGTGAACAATGGATTCTAACAAGACAGCAACTAAACTCTTTTTTTTCCTTAAAAAGTTGAGATTATGCTTCCAAGATTTTAGCTAAAACAAGAGAAATTAGCTTCATTGTGATTTCTTTCAGGATATCAAACTTCCTATTGAAGATAAAAAAAAATCCTGAAGCAAGAGAGGCAGGCAGTGAAACCTCCAGACTTGTGTCATTGTCTCACATTTGCTTTTTTTTTTTTTTGTTCAGCCTTTGTATTCTAATATGAGGCTGACTCATCACTGACTCTTAAGCCACTCCTGGCAGTCCTTAATATTCCTGGTTGAGGTAATTACATAGGGTATTAGCATAGGTTCAGTAGTGTACCAATGGGTGGTTGTTAAAAGAAATGAAGGTAGTGCCCTAAAGTATGAAATAACAAATATAGTGAACGATTTTTAAATTTTGTTTACATAAAACCTATTTTGTACTTTATAGACAGGACATTGTAGTTTGAACCTTACCATGATCTCGAGGTGGGTTATGCATCCAAACCGCCCTTTTAACTTGACTTTACAATATGGCTGAAAGTCATGGATTAATAGGTAAAAGCTATATAAATGTGCCCTGGCTTGCTCTACATAATATCTGAGAATCATTTTTTTTCTTGTAGAAAAGAAGGATGAGTAAGCAGAAAAATGCTTAGCACCTCAATTTGTGACGCCTCTCGTGGCCTGCTATTTGGAGTTGCACTTTTTCCATCCCCTTCATCACTTTACGCTACAGTACTACTTATCTATTCCCGTTAAAGCAGGGCAGGAATTGCCCTGCAGGATGCAGGCGGCCCACACACAGTGTGGTACATCTCTTGGCATTAGCACATACATGCTTACCCTGCCATTTAAAGACGTGGTGAGAGGCAGAAACCTTGACTGCACCTTTACTGTAACATCTGCCACAGGCGCAGTCAAAACCACATAGTGCTCGGTCACTCTTAAGGAATGCCGAAATGAGCCGATCAGGTAGCAAGCAGAGACGGGCCACGGAGTCAATAAACTGGTTTAAAAAAAAAAAATGCATTCTCTTCTAATGTTTAGCTTTTCAAAATGGACTT
Organism: Archocentrus centrarchus; assembly: GCF_007364275.1. NCBI lineage: Eukaryota > Metazoa > Chordata > Actinopteri > Cichliformes > Cichlidae > Archocentrus > Archocentrus centrarchus. The sequence goes on along the minus strand of NC_044351.1, from coordinate 14,679,514 downwards.
TTTCAACAGGGTTTTAATTACGTGTGGACATTCAGTTGGAAATAGATTTAATATACCAGCTCCTTTTTTTGTTTGAAGGCATTAGAGGGTGGCTGTGACTCAGGGGGTAGAGTGGGTCATCTGTTAATTGGAAGGTTGGTGGTTTGATCCTTGGCTTCTCCAGCCTGCGTTTCGAAGTATCTTTGGGCACGATATTGAACCCCGAGTTGCCCCCTTATGCATCTATCAGAGTGTGAGTGTGTGAGATATAGAAAGCACTTGTATGAATGTGTGTGAATGGATGAATGAGTCTTGTTGTAAGAAAGTGCTTTAAGTGATTAAATTTAGTAGAAAAGCACCATATAAGTACCAGTCCATTTAACATTTTAGGGTTAACAGCCAGTAAATAGTTATTATTCCTGACACTACTTGTCATAACATTTTAAAATGTCTTTACAGGTGGAATAACTACTATTTTGTTTGCACCATAACTCATTCTTTTTTTTTTTTTTTCTTGTGTAACAGATGGGCAGGGGAGCAACTCATTATTCTTACAACTGACCACAGAACAAATCTAAGCATGTAAATAACAACAGAGTAAAACCTTAGAAAACATCCATATTTCAATATCACACTGAAGCTCAGTGCCTGGGAGTGATTTTCAGAGATGTACATTCATCATCTCAATCAGCCCAAATGAAACATATCCATTTCAACTATTAGCCCCTCCATTGAGAGGTCCGGTTTGCAGCTTGAGTGATTAAAATGGCTCTTTTAATATCCCCTAATGTGTACCAGCCCTCAAGTCATTACCCTACTTCCCTTATTATGCAGGACCCCTGCCTGCATCAGTGCTCATTTGAACAGAGCCTCACTAAACATCCATGTGAGAGTCGTATGTATAATCTCACTCAAAGTCTTTACTTCCCAGCCCCCACACAGTATTCCTCTGCACACTCCTGTCGGTATGTTCACAATTTGGACCTCCACAAACATCCGATTTGGGCAGAAGCCTGCTTTTTAAGGCTCCTCCTTAAGGCCCCTAGTGTTGCTGTTTCTCCTGGGGCTTCAGTCCATCCTGTGTGGCCCCATATTATCAGGCTTAAAAATCAGCCAATGGCTCCCACTCCAGGGAGGGAATTTAGGCAGAACCTCCTCACAACCTATTCTCACAACATAAAGAGCATGCTAAGGTCAAAAACACACTTCCTATTAGTTTATATAAAACAGGAGCATTTCTTACAGAAAGAATAGGCTGTATTAAGTCATCCCAAAGTATGTTAGAGTGATCCTCCTCACCTCACACAACTGTACATGTAGCCATGATAGCTCACAGTTTTTTAATCCTTTAGAAAAATCTCTGAGTTCATTTTAAGAACACTTTTTCCAAGTCTATTTTGACTCTTTCAACTGTGTAAAACAGTGTGGGATATAATAAAGTCAAAATGTAATCACTGTCAAGAAAGGCTGTAACTTGGGAAGTGCTTAGACGTGGATTTGTTTTGAAAGATGGCAAACATAATCAACCCCAAGGTGATTAGGGGTGGTATTGGTGCGTTGGGCAATATACCACATGTTTGTGTCTCATTCAGCCCGTGTTTCCTCGCATATTTGGACCAGCTTTTTCTTCTAAATGATATTTTACTTTGTGCAAATATTTAAGAAGGACAGAGCTCTTCTTGCAAGATAAATTTGTTTAATAGAAAATGTCGCAACTGCTAGAAGGACAGATGATGCTGTAGGTAGACAGAGAAAGGGGCCCACGCTGCTGAATGAAGTTGACCCTGAGCTTAGCTGGCCACACGTGTCGTGAGTCGCTCACTTCCTTGTGGTCGGGCTGAAGACTGTCATTATGTGGGGTTGCAAATTCACATGACATGATCTGCAAACATTAAAGCATCCGCCGCAGTCCAAACATCTCCCACAGTCTGGGATATTTCTGTCGGGAGTCGTCTTGAATGGCTTTCCTTTTGTGTGGATGTGTACAATGCAGATTGAAATCCAGTGATAATAACCTTTATCGCATTAATACTCTTACATATTATTTGATTAATTTTCCCTTTAGCTGGAGCAAGCATTGTCTCAAAATGTTCTGAAGAAGAGAAAGTGGGTTAAAGATGCAAGAATGAACAAATAGGTGAGAATTAACTATCTGAACATGCTGTGGCTGGTTCAGCTGGGATATGAGAGAGGAGGGATATAAAAGGGGTAACTAAAGAGGCTGGAGGCATTGCAGTTTTTTTTAAACATCATTGCAATTATCAAGAACAGTATACAATGAAGACTGTTAATTTTCACCCACCAATCTTTGTGTGTAATTTTACCATTTCACGTAGGATTTTTTTTATCCTACTCTAGCCCCACCCTGCTGAACTCCCTCTCAGATTTTGACTGTGGTAAATGTTACATTTTTAACAATATTCTAGATTGCAGTAATGACAGTCAAAAACTTCAGTAAATTACATATTGGAGACACTTTTTTCCTCACTTATAGCTTTCATTAGGTGAGGTTAGGTTATGGCAGTGAATTTCTAAATGCTTGTGTGATCACCATGCAGACTGATGGATGCACAATCTTGAGTTAGACTCACATTACATAATATGTATCTAGGCAAAGAAACAGCAGTTGTGGTTTTTAATTTCCCCAGGACTGACAGAGCCCTGGAATATAGTGTTTAACCGGTTAACCTCACATTCTGTTTAAGCATTGGACACTCATGTAAGTTGACAGGCAGCATTTTTCTTTTCAGAGTTAGCAAAGCTGATGGTGTGTGTTTTATTGTATTTAACAGGCAGTTAATATCAGATGAGATACAGCTAACTAATTTCAGTTTAACAACTGCTGCCTACACCCCCCACAATCCTAAAATGACACGGCACAGATAAGTAGTACCTCTAAAGACGCTGCAACTGTTTAATTAAGTCATTACTTTGAAGAAATAGGTCATGTCTCCAGACACTTGTGCAGAATTGAGGAAGGACTGTTTTCTATTTGATCAAGTGGTTATCAATCGTTTATCCAGATTTAAAAATATATATATTGAAAACTAACTATATTTACTGTTTGACCTATGGAGTAGCTGTTTTAAGGCACAGAAAAGTTCTTCAGTGACTTTAACTTGATTTTAAAGGCGATTCGGGCTAAACTCTGGACGACTCTAATGTCCCATATTCCTCTTTAACAGGCTGGTAAAGCCCTAAACCACTTCAGTGAAGGGCCCTGCATTTAGCCTTTTCCCCCCAGGTGATAAAGGTGTTGTCAGCTTGCACCTGGGACTCCAATAAAGAACTTAATAGCTGTTTTGGGCTGGCAGTAAAATCTCTGTTGGACATGAGAGCTTGTTGCAGTGTGGTGTGAAAGAATGCTGCTGTCCCACTAACATAATCTGACACCTTGTGCCCATTTAGTTATACGCCGACACACACGCATGTAGGTTCACTTTCACGCACCTGTTTCATGGAATACACCAATTTTCCAGGACTGGGTTCATTAAGTTCACAGTTAGCTGTGAGTACAGGAGTTAGTCTGTAGAATTCAAACAGGTCAAATAAAGGGGCACGTTTGTGTACCAGGTCAGTTAACTTAATAATTTCTACTCAAGCAATCTATAAATATGTCAGTACTTTAAGTGGATTCTGAATCAGAATAGTGTTGTATGTGCCAAAAGTACCAACGATCTATTTACGTTACATTTAGTACCTCACAAATGCAGACTTTAGTCTTAATTTGAAGACCAAAGTATATGTGTTACATGCACAAAAATGTGCAACACTTAGATTAGATTTACCTGTGATAGAATTCATAGTGCAACTGTACATTTGTAAAACATCTTTTGCAAACCATAACGAAGCTAAAATTTGAAGAGACTAAAAGAGATGAAGACTTTTATAAATATCATCCTTTAAAAAAATGTCTTCTTCTTTCAGCTGCTCACCACAGCAGATCATCTGTCGCCATCTCACCCTATCCCTAGCATCCTGTTCTGTCACAGTAACCCTCTGCATGTCCTCCTTCATTACATCCATCAAGCTTCCTCTTTTCTTCCTGTCTGGCAGCTATATATTCAACAGCCTTTGGAAAATATATCCTCTATCCCTCCTCTGCACACATCCAATCCATCTCAGCCTTGCCTCTCTAACTTGTCCCTGAACTGCTCAGTCTGAGCTGTCCCTCTTGATATTTCTAATCCTGTCCATCCTGGTCAATCCCAATGAAAACAGTTTTAACATTCAGATGGACAGAACAATTCCTAATGTCTTTATGATGTGACTTTGTTTGTTTGTTTTTTTGTATACACTGTATCATGATAATGACATTCCTGATGTGATTGTTTCATTCACAGCATTACAGACAGGACTGTGAGACATTTCGCACAGTGGTGAATATGCTGGTGGAAAAAGAGCCCAGTTTGGATAAAATGCTGCAAGCGCCACTAGATAAGAACCTGCTGGAGATCAAACAGCGCTGCCTAGATGCTCTCAGGAACTTTGTGAAGGAGCTGGATGAAGTAATAGAGCAGCCTGACACCTAAGTGTAAACCACACATTACAAACCGGGCGAGGAGGGGACAGAATGGAGCATCAACACCTTCTGTTTGAGTGGAAAAATGTTCAGCATAAAAATATAAGAGTTTATAATATTTTACATTTTTATATTTGTATCATGTTCTATATTCAAAGAATAATAAAGGCAATGCATTTACAAAAAAACACTCATATACAGTATTATGCACAAAGAGGATCTACTGTGATGGAAAGGAGGCTGTATAAAACTAAACTGAATAAGTGAAATCAGAAATAGCTTGTGAACTGACATATAACTCTAAAATGCTTTTTTTTTTTTTAACCATTAATTGTATTGCCAGAGAAGTAAAAATTCCATTTATAATTGATGTAAAGCCAAATGTTTGAGCATTTACACCAACTAGGGGCTTGATTAGCATTACTGTTAATAACAGACACCAATTCAAACACAGGCATTGTCCAACAGTTATCAAAGGGTCCAAGTTTATGTAGTGCTTTTTCCTGTGGCAGGAGACTGCATTTTTAGATCATGCATTATTGTTTAATTTTGTGTTGAAATAAAGCTCTTGTGAATATCATCTGTTTTAAAATTAAACATTTGTAAATAAAACGTGTGGCCAGGAATTAAATTGTCTCCTGTTTCTTTTCTTTTTTTTGGGGGGGGGGGGGGGGGGGGGGGGGGTAAATGTTTATAAAAAAGGCAACACAAAACAACCACAATGATATAGAGAGGTTTTTATTGCAATTAACACCTATTTTAGCCTTATATTCCAGTTTATACATTTTTACAGATTGCAATGATTTTCTTACAGTACAGTGACCCATAAATACATTGTTCACTCAGCCTAATTAATATGCTGTGCTTTTATGTTGGTGCTGCACAAACCTAGAAGAAAACACATCTGAAGAGCATGGGTCACACTCACTTTGTCTTTAAATTTCTGACACCCTTGTAAAAAAAAGAAAAATGGCGCTGCACCAACTGCCAATTGTTTAATGTTAATGCCATTTGTATAAAGAATGTCAAAGGTACAAAAATAGCACTTTTTAAAAATTTTCTACAATATATACATAATATCTGCACTGTTAAATAAACACAGTTTAGATTATATTTTATAAATATGCATTATACTTTACCGGCAGTTTGTAATGCTATACAAGCGTACACACCTATGAAAAATCCAAATATGGACTTGTGTCTTACACAACCACCTTGGTAAATTGAGTGCTGTGAAGCAAACTGGTTTTGTATTTTAAACCGTGAACAAAGGGGCTGAGGTGAGTGGCGAATCATTACCCAATGCTCGGCCGAGTAAAGCCTATGAAATTATACAGTTTTTCCCTTTGTGGCCTTTCTTCTTTTTGGACTTTGTCCATTGGCCATAAGGAGGAGCGGACATGCCTGCTACAGGGCTTGGCAAGTCATCAGTGTAATAGTGTCTGTGCGGCCTGGGCTGAGGAATGGGTTGACCCAGGAAAAACCCTTCCTCCTCAGAATCAGAGGAGGAAGAGGAGCATGTGGAACACCAGTCGTCATCATCTTCATACAACCCCAAGAACCTTCCCATTGCCTGACCCTGTAGCCTGTAGTCTGCCATGGCAGCAGAATGGGGGTGACCGTGGAAGGCGTGGTGCCCCTTGGAACCAAAGGCATTCCCTCTGCGGTCCACTTTGTTGCACATTTGAGCCCTCTCCTTAGGTAGAAGGTTTAAAGCATTGTCAGACCGAGATTTACGACTGCGACGCCTCCTGTGGTGGTGCTGTTGATGACCAGAATGAAGTTCCTGGCCTTGCTCTTCAAAGTGGTACACTCTCCTCCGAGTCCGTTCACTCATAGGTGGCTGCCGCACTTGAATATCACCATAATGGCCATTGTCCACAACATCATCAGAGAATTTGACCTGTTGCGGCCTAGACTGTGAACGTGTCCTCCTGAGGGCAGGGACTTGAGGTTTGGGCCGTTCCTCCAGGGGTGCTTCTTCTAGAACATTCTCCACCTCCTGCTCAGATGCAAGACTTTTTAACGAATTTGCACTTCTGTGTAACATAGAGGAGTTGAGGGTTCCCATATTACTGCTTTTCTCACAGTCTTCTGTCTCCAGTTCATGGAAACCTTGCAGGGAATATACCATAGATCTTTCTTTATTATCACCATCTACTGAGGCTCCTAGAAATGAGAGAGAGAATTTATTAAATCTGCACTAAAATCCATCCATTGTCATAGCTTAAAATTCTGTTATTTTTTTTTATATCTGTTCTGTCTACTCACCAGTAATATTAGAAAGAGCAAGTGAGTCCATAGAGTCTCGGACACTCTGATCTGTCTTCTTAAATTCATCTGTGATACACTCCAAAGAGTCAGTGTACCATTGTGGCTCCTCTCCCTGAAAACCTCCTCCAGCCCCATGATCCAGCTCCAGCTCCTGGATTTTTCTACTGCTTGCTGGACCTGGATGACTACCATAGGCAGAATCCCCCAGGCCATCCTGTGATTGCGCCCAGTACATGTCAGCCTGGTACTTCTTACAGGCAAGGCTTCCCCTTCCTCCCCCACCACTACTGCCAGTTTTTGAGGACTCCTGCTTTGACTTGGTGTCCTTTTCAGCAATCCAGAAATCTGTAGGTCTAAAGTCACTGGCTTGCTGGAAAACCCCTTGTTCCCCGAACTTTAACAGCAGCTGAGTCATGTAGTCTTCATGCTCAGCCCACTCTTCCTCCTGGTCCTCAGGTGCCTCTGTCTCTTCACCACGGCCTCTCCAGAAATGTTCATCAGATAAGTTCACATGGGCAAGCTTGTTGGTCAAGGTGTCGTCAGCATTTCCACTGAAGCCAGGGAACTTGACAGAGGGTGAGAACAGGAGTGACTGCCGGCACTGGTCAGCCGAGCGGCTGCTTTTGCCAATGCGTACACTGCGGCGGGATTCACGTGAGCGTGCTGACTGGAAGGCAGAGTCAGAGGAGTCAGAGGCATGCACATCTTCCCCAAGACTGCAGGCTTTGGAGCAGTAAATACGACCCTGGTATGGCAGAAAGGGGCTACCCAATAACGAGCTCTTACAGTGGGCACAGCTGAAGCAGCTCTCAGTGGCGTGCCAGTGGAGCCCATCATAGGTCATCTGAGCATGATCAACACCTGTTAAAGGGGAAATATTGACATCAAATGGATAATATTTCTCTGCTGTTTCAAATAATGTTTGAACTCCAGAAAATCCTCATCTTACCAATGTGTTCTCCACAGGCCTCGCAATACTCTGCATAGAGAGACTCAAAGCAGCCACAACAGTATGGTCTCCCGTCCTTCATGATATAACGCTGACCTCCGAGAATGGTCTCACATTCAAAACAGGAGAAGTGCTTCATGTGCCAATGGCGCCCCTCTGCCTCTGTGCACTCATCAGCAAAGATGATCTGTGGACAAAGATGTGCACTGGGTGAGAAAAAAATGCTCATCCACCTTTATTTCAGATGTATTTGAGGCAGTGGAGATAAATGTTCTAGCTATTCCAGAGGAATTTTGAAAGGCCATAAACTTCAGATGTGTTTTCTTTGCAACACTTTTTTTTTTCTTAGTACTACCTCATCACAGGCTGAGCAGCGTGGTTTCAGTAGCTCAGCGTGGTGCCTTCCACAGTGGATCTTTCCATCGTGGTAGAAGTAGATCAAATCCACAAGGAGTTCGCTACATGTGGAGCAGACAAAGCATGACGGGTGCCAGCACAGCCCAGTGCTCGCCCTTGAGGCAAACACCGTCATTTCTCCACCGTTGATGTTTTCGCCACACTGTAATTGAAAGAGCTCATTATCAATTATAAAAAAAACAACACACGTCATTATAAATGTATTAGTTGTACTTTTTGTCAGAATTTTTGAGTCCCACGTGGATATGGATTTAGCTTCACACAAAGCCTGAGTGTGACTGCAACATCATATGCCTTCTAGCTACAATTCTTTTGTTGATGTAGGGGTAAATAGTGTCTCATCAGGATGTGGAATCCCATCTGGTTGTCCTAACTGCAGTTCCAGATTAGTAGAATATCTTTCCTGTCTGTCCTCCTAACTGACAAGAACAGGACTGGATAGGAGAGGCCATTTGAAAGCATGTGATAGCATTTCTCTCTTTTTTTCCAGTTTTCCTTCAGATCTAGATTAGCTAAATGGCCATGATGAGATGCAGAAAGGAAAGGAAGCAAACCTTTGTTTAATATCATAGTTGAAAATCATTTTATATAAGAATACTGACTATATCCTTGGTTCCATAAAACTTTCTACCAGAGTTTATTTCTCAGTCATCGCCATCTTATAAAAAATGCACGGGATACACGTACATGCTCACAAATGCTGTTCAGAAAATTGCGAGGCAGCAGTTTCACTGTGCCCCTCCCCAATGCTTCCTTCTTCCTCTGGACACTGAACATGTGCAGCTCCTTCTTCTCCTCCTCGCTGAGGGACTGGCAATAACGAACCTGGGAAAGAAGGTGATCAGTTAGGAAATTGACGGCTAGTTTCACAACCACAGACTTTTATTTCAAGAAATGGGACGATTAATGCCTCCCTATGGTCCACTACTGAAAAATATATAGTTGTTGGGAAGGGTGTGAATTTTGCTCAGTGGTTCAAGTGACCTTTTTTGGACAGAGGGCGGAGTGCTTATCAGAGCAGTCTGAACAAAAGGTACTCTTGACCCCAACTTTCCCTTCCTGCACCACCCAACATATCTCCACCCACAGTCTCTGATTGAAAATCTTTTTTTTTTTTTTTTTAACAACAGGCCTTAACAAGGGGAGAGCAGACGTTTACACAAACAAGGCCTGTGTTTAGAGTGTAATCAAGATGATGGGCAACAAAGGAAGACAGACAGCCAAGGCGGACTGTGGTGCCACTGCAGTGGTGGCATCACATAAAGCCTCTTTTAACCAGCATCCCTCTCTCTCGCTGAGCAGTCCTCATAAAAACCACTGCTATGACAGGAATCCGACTGGTGGGGGCTCACGGCAAACATCATAAAATTATCAAGTCAAAAGTCACATTGTACCCACGCTACATGTCCGCAAGATTGTGGAACAAAAATCCCCCAGTGTGATGTCAATGGAAATGCTACTTTAGTGGGATGGCACGGAGGCTTTAACACTGTGGGATAAGTGGGCAACAGCAGCTACTCAAACAAAATGGAGAGGGGATTTTTACTGCAACTTTGGTGCAAATGAGAGGAGGGATGAATTTTCACGAGATACGCATTTACACACGTGTGCGCAAAATATTCTCACCTCATTATCATGTGGTGGCAGTTGGTAGAGAAGCTGCTTGATTCTGAACTTCTCTCCTGGACTGTTGACATAGGGGACCTTGTCCTCAGGCAGACATGAAAAATATAACTGGACCTGTGGAAATCGTAGCATGGGGATATTAAAATAAAAAAAATAATCTAAATATATTACACACATAATATGTTTGGTTGAACTGAAAGGGGTTAGGGTTAGACAACTACATGCATTCCAACTAATACATTTGCAATAACTGAGCAATAGCTCAGAATTATTATTTGCAGTAGCATATAGTTGTTTTTGGTCCCCCCAAAAGTAATTTTAAACCCAAATTTTCATCCATCTTATTGCAGCCATATATTATCATTATTGCCTCAGACCCAATATGCCAATATTAACACAAATTATTTTCCAAGAAACTGGAGAACGAACACATTAATTTGCGATGAGACACATTCTGGGACAGCTCTATGTAAAATGTATGGAAGAATGACTTTGTGGAATCAAGGAGTTTTCCCTAATCCCCAAATCAGCTTTAATTCAAATGTACAACACACAACAGTGATGGTCTTTGATGATGGCAATGCGAGAATCATCATCTTCATAAATCTGTGCTAAACAAGCCAAGACAGGTCAACAGGTCAAATGAGTTTAAGGGTTATATTTTCCAGTCATATGTTTTTCTCTATAGGGACAAGACAAAGCAGGCCATAATGGTAGCACCCTGACCCTTGGGGCTGACCACGGAAGACTAAACTTTATGAGGGAGGGCCCATTACAGTCAGCTAGATAAAGAGGTGGGATGCTGTAGTCTTGTGTGTCAGAAGACTTCCAGCAGATTTGGCTGTCTAGAGGAGGGGTAACAGCACAGCAATTTACCCTGACAATCACCCTCAGACCTCCACCACCACCACTACCACCATAAATTATGCACATCTTCATGCTGCTATTACCCCTTGTCCAGCTCCCTAGTGCTGAGGAACAGACAACAAGCACTGAAGCCCTAGGTGTTTTGACACTGCAACGATGAGCCATAATACACAGCCCATTTAGGGAATTGGCTGCAGTAAAGGCATTACAGTTGACCTATGCATTTCCTAAAACAAAGGAGCCTGCGTGTTTAGGCTTTGGGTCTCTCTGTTGCTGCATTCCCATTTATTCTTGCCCATCACCCACTCATTGCTTCCATGTGTGTTGTTTAACACGGGGCAAAGGCCTGGATAGAGACTGGGAGAGGGAGAGAGGCAAGAAAACCAAGCAGTGGTGAGAGTGGAGAAAAATTCAGAGGATCTGGGAAAGCGCCACATCACACCGGCTGCTCTGCGGACACAGCTAACATCTCTGCCTGTGGTTGTGGAGGAGAAGACTCTTTAAATGACGCCCCCCTGATTCCTAATCCTGCCAGCAGAAATAAGCTCGCCACACTACGTCCTGCTTCTAACTTCGCCATACCACGGTTTGCAAATAAAGGTATACTCATGCTGCCCATCAGTGGCAGCCTCATAGAGTCTGAAAAGTCTGCCTCAAGCAAAGAGTACACGGAGGTTTAATGAAATATGTTGTCTCTCCCATAGGTGCCATTTTCCAGAGACTTGGTGTGTTATTCAGTAATGCGCTGAATAGCATTTATCTGGGCCAGGCAAATGGGCTATAAGGGAGTTAGAATCAGGTCAGGTCTGTTTTTACTCACTGTCAGGAGGATACACCATTATTCGTGGTGTTGATTTAGGGAAGAAATGATTTGTGGACCAACGAAATAGATACCACAGTTAAAAAGAACGGTGTCCTGTAGTTTCGTTGTACAAGAGGGTAATATCTGAACTGAGCAGGCTTGATTAAGCGCCGGTCAGAACAGCATCTTGAATCACTGCAAAGAATAGTCATTTGCAAACCATATTGTGGTTACCTGTTCAGGTCTCAGGCCAGGTGGTACCCATGCGTACTCCTCCAGTGCACAGCCTGAGTCATCATCAGAGGTTGAGCTCCGCTGGAAGCCAGATGTTAGTTTACTGATTTTCTGCTCCATCATGAAGTCTCGCTTGCGTGCCCCACCCTGGGAGCCAGCCACTGGCCCCGCTGCACTCACCAGGCTCATCGGATTCTCTTTTCACTAGACAGACAAGATGAAAGGATAGGAAGAAGAGGAAGTACCAGGAATTTGGAGAGGACAGGAAAAGGATTGAAATATAAAGGAAAACAAAACAAAATGTTTGTTATCAAGCCATTACATCAGTCCCTACGCAGTGCTATCCTCACATCTTATCCGGTTCTCTCATGTCAGTGCCATTCCACTGATTGTTAACCACCAGCTGAATCACACCATCGCCGCCTCTTTCATGAGGCTCACAGCCCCCCTCAAAAACCCATTATGGTATTTGAGCAAGCTTTTTTTGGTTTACTTCGGGTGATGAGTCTACTACATAAAGACACTCATAAAGACAACTCCATCCTTTCACCGCTATTATGGTAGCAGTTAAACATGTGCCCTACTCATGTGGTTTTTGTGGACGAAGAGATCGTTAGGAAATTCCCAAAGCTTCATGAGGTGATGTCCTATTCCATTATAGTGACAATAACAAGCTATTCAGAAATGCACTTTTTAAAGTTGCTTATAACAGTTACAGCAGGTATTCAGTTTGTTGTCAACTTAAAAGGAAGATCAGCATGTTAAATCTTTGCATTTCACAGTGTTTGTTGGGTTTATGTCTGTATGAGTCATCATTTAACCCTGCTGAGAGGCTATGTCATGCTATGTACCAAGGGGTGGGGGGTGGTGGGCGGGGGTGGCGTTTGGGGACAACACATGGGATCTGATGCTAGCTTGATCAGTTGAGCCTGAAGTCTGTATAAACACAGGTCTGGTTTTAAGACAGGGCCACCATATGGGAACTGTCCACAAGCCCGCTCTCTGCCTTCATCTCCTCTTTTTCTTTGGATTGTTTGTTTTCCAACCTGCTGCAGTGAATGTCTGATCATTCTTTTATCTTTTAGATGGACAGGGAGGGAAATGCCAGGCAGGTGAAGCAGTTGGATGAATAGAGATGATAGAGGCTGACATGGATGGGTACAATTGACTGATACTGACACCGTAACCTGAAGCAAAAAACGGAGAAGGGAAATCAAAGACTCGAACTGTGTTGACTTGTACATATGGTGTCTGTAGTCACTAATGTCTCACCACAAATCCACGCTTTTGCAGACATGACTATAGTCATGATGATGAGATAAACTACATATGATAGAAACAAAATAAATCTGTGCATAGCAGGATAAAATATACAATTACTTATTGATTTATATTATTTGTCTTTAATGTGCAGAATAAAACCTGAATTGAATAAGTGTTTAAGAAGGTGGATGGATGGATGCCCAGAGTAACATGCAAATTTTCAATCACAGTGACGCTGTTTTATTTAAATCCCACCTTTGTGGTGTACAGAGTTAAAATGACAAGGAATGTGCCACTATCCAAAAACTATGGAGCCAATTGTATAAATAATCATTAGGCAACCCCACCTGGCTGATCTCTATCCATCCCTATCCAATCATCCCTTAACTTTATTTCCTGAACTGCTGCAAACATTTAGGACCAAGTAAACATAGCGATGATGAATGTGTGCGCAGTTGTGGTAATTTCTCACTGGCCAAGAGCTCTAGCTGAGATCAAATGGAAGCCCAGCCAGCATCCAGCAGCCTGGCCCTTACACCCCCCCCCCCCCCCCCCCCCCCCCCCCCCCCAAGCCTTGAACCCCTATGGACAGCAAAGGCACAGAGAGACAGCTGAGAAAACCAAACACACTTGAGGGCAGCTTTTGAACACAGAGATGACAGAGCCTTAAAATCGGCTTTCTGCTCAAATGATATACAGATGACCACCAGTGCCACTAGAACCGGTTCAGTGTGCTTCGGGACTAATTTCTTGAAGTCTCTTGAACTCTAAAGGAGGAATGGAAAAGCATTATTTTGTCATTTTGAGTTTTGATGATGGTGTTGAATAGCACTGTCTAATATCAGTCCAAATTTCCCATAGGTATTTACTGACTGCAAAAGCCACAGTGTGTGATTTTTATAGTCATCAAACCAAATTCAATGATCCGTCTTGCCCCAAGGGTGGAGGCACTGCGACTGTGGAAGAGACCACTCCCATCATGATAGAAATATTTCTTCATAAAACAAAGGTGATCAGAACCTCTTTGAACAACTCTGCTGTGACCCTTAACTTCCCTTGTGAAAAGTAGACCCAGGTCATTCCAGCAAACTGCTACCAATAGCACAACAGAGCCATCCCTATAGAGGGCAGGGGTTCAAGCTTTTCATATAATTTATCATGCTTTGGTAAATCCCTAGCTGCTTTGGGGAATATGCACTTACAGGCTACTGTAACCTAATGTGCTTCACATAGACCCAGAAATAATTATCAATAACTGGTCAGAATTATGTAAATTCATTCTTTTAAGTGAAGACTCTGGCATATTAGCTATTCTTGGACAATTAACTGATCCACGTGCAGGTCCAGGCAGCTACTGGCTATTCGCAATCAGCTCATCTTTCTCAAGGACAAGTGAGCCACTGTGGCATTGCCTCTGCTAATGACTGACAAGCCCCTGTGAAGCTTGTCCAGTCATAGACTGTCAGTGTTAAGTGTGATGATAGGGGTGGTAAAGGATTCAAGGGCTTTTAGGAGGGCAAATTTGCGACTGCCTTGTACCATAAAGTGTCAGGTCAGGCGGACCGGCTTATAACATATCCCATTAAAATGCCTCCGATGTCCTAAACAATGGCGCCTTTGTGAATGAACTCAGTGAAGGCTTGATCCATCAAGAGTCTGTTTATCTCTATTTAAGCACCCCCCCCCCCACCCCCCCAAAAAAAGATGTCACGTTTTATCTCATCATACATGACAGCTGAAGCCCTCGAACTCAGATAACCTGTCTTCAGATGAGAGAGCTATGGATAAAATAAGGCACTCTGTTGTTCTATTCACATCTATTGACTTGCAAATGAGACCAAAATAACCTACAAAAATGTGGCCTTGTTTGAGAACAGCTTGGGTTTCACGTGGGAGATAGCTAACTATAGGCAGGTTCAGTCAAGAGCCGAGAGGCTCACTTCAGAGCCACACATTTTATCAGGCACAGAATCACTCATGTGCTGCATTTGTTGGAAAGCTGTTTGCTTTCGCATGTTGGCCGAGCATCTGCAAGGATGTCTCTCACACAGCCAAACCTGACTCACAGGAATGTCAGGCTTGAACTTTAGCCAGGCCATCAAAAGCAATACAGGATGCACGCAGCTCAGTGTTAGGCAAAAGCCCTTTCTCATACAACCACAGCTGGTTGCATGCTAATTTTTCCTTTAGATGTCATGCAGTTCATTTCCTCTGGCTTTACCTGGAACACTTCCTTAACATTTTGAATGACAGAAGCACTGAGCCTGCTAACTTCACCGTGCTCATACTGAATTGCCAACTACTAACTCATCGCTTGTGCTGGGTTTTATAGTTTTTTTCTCTAACAAGGGATCTATGGTTTGTGAGATTAGTTTTAACCCCCGCCCCCCCTTTCACCCCACTCCCCCTGCCCTGTCCTCCTCCCACACTAGCCAGACCCCTGCAGTCCTGAATGTTTAACAGCCCCTCACTCCTTTGTAAAGGTGCTTGTTAACATGGCTTTGGGGAGCTGCAGGCCTGCATATCTGACTGATCTACCCACAGAGGGTAGTGGGGGTGCTGTAAGACTGGGGTGACTGACATGTATGAAAATGTTAATGTTCTGTTCCACAAAGGAGAGAAAAGTTAAGTCATGCCAGGTGAAAGAGGCAAGCTTTAACAGGCATGCTTGCTTTGAAAGGTTTTCAGAGATTGCTGATTTTAAAGCATCTCATAAGTTATGAAGGCTGAAGAGCCTTGTGTTCTGTGAAAAGTAGACACTGAAGCTTACATTCCCACAAACACTACATAACAAGAGCTCAGCGAATGAGTGGGTTCAAACGTGTTTCATTAAAGAACAAAACAACCGCCTATTTGTATTCACCCTGAAGAAAGTCCTGTTTGACTGTACTGTCTGACACGGTGGCATGTGTAACTACAGTGCAATGTGTTATTTATCTCACAGGACCTCATACTGCGACTGACCAATAAATACAACCAACAGTGACATTTTTAAATAGTGGTCAACAACACTTAAACCATAGTCCCCCAAAATCCAGACACTGGAGCCTTGGATTAACAGCCCTTGAGAGAGTGCACAGGAAAAATAAGCAGCTTCTGGTCTGAATTACTGTCTATTTCTTTAGGAAGTGGATGATGGACATGCACACAACCCAACACAGTGTTCTCTGTCAGTTTAGGCAGGCCTGACTTGTTTAACTTGGCTTCTGCTAGCTCAGTAATGCAGGATAGGTCGTAGTTGGAGAGAAAAACAAGAATTTCTGTTCAGTGTCCCTGCTTACTTGAACTCAGACAAAGTCAGTTTATTTTTTTATGTCAGACAAGATAGAAAAATATGCAAAATATTATTTAGCTTTCTGCACGCACAAAACTTAAAAATGACTGCCTGTCAACTTTTTGGCCCTTAATGTAATGTCAAAAATGAACAAACAAACAAAAAAACCTGTGGGGCACATCAGATTTATTAGAAAAATTACATCATTGTGAAAACCAGAAACCTCACGTGCATGCCTAATTAAATCACTTTTTAAAGCGAAACTTATTTATGCAGTGTAGAGCTGCTACAAGGAGTTGGGAGTTTGGTCAGCTTATGGAGGCCTCTTGTGGCCCGGGGAGTGTTTTTTCAAGACCAAATGGATGGGAGTGACATCCCCACAGAGATATACACTACTGTGCTGGCCAGTCTGAACTAAGATTCAACACACAGACTGTTGTCACACAGCAGGCTTCAAATTGCATTTACTGGTACATGAGGCCTCAATTCTGAACACTGATCCTCTATACGTTACCTTATTTGGAAAATAACAGTGTAAAGGGAAACTTAAACAAAGAGCAGAAACTGCCTGTACTTGTGATGTGCTGCATGTTTTACAGGCAAAACATTAAATAGTAACAATCAGTCCATCCTTACATTCATGTTCATGTGGAATTACAGAAAGACATTTAATCAAGGAGTTATGCTGCAACGTTTCCATTTCTTCAATTCCATTTTTTCTCTTTCAGCATCACTACAACCAGAGCAAAGCTCTCAGAGGAACTGGTTTACATCTCAATCATTTTCCTGCTGGTCTTACCTCAGTGTAGGCCGACTCTCCTGAGGTGAACAGAGAAAATGGATCTTATCACCACTATATCCAGTCCTAGATTGTTCTCCAGTTTCTGGGCTCCATATCTATGCAAGCTCCTCTAAGCTCTAAATCCAGGACAGCAGCAGCCAGCCTTCTCCACTGGAGCTGTCAGCATAGTAACAGCCCATATCAGAGCAGAGCGTAAAAAGTCAGAGAGTGAGAGAGGTGTGTGCATGTGCGTGTACACCGAGCAGCCCAACCAGATGGTCATCCCACCCTGGTCTCTATCGAACACTCCTCCTCCTCCTCTTTCTTCCAACCCAGCCCTCTTAACCTCAGCCCGGCCCCTTAAAATCAGAGCAGCGAGTCACGGCAGGCTATGGCAGAGCAAGGCGTCTCTGCTTCAGTGAACCTCCCCTCATACTTCAAACACACCAAAGGAGAACCACTGGTAGATCTCAACTGTTTTCAGCAGGACATCAGTGATGGCACAGTTTGCTTTACCATGCTAACCACCCCATATCCACAACATCTTTCACGTGACATTCTTCTTTCTTCGTCCCTATCAGCGGCTTAAAGATGTGGGCAGTGGTGGACAATGGTGAACGCTAAGAGTCAGGATTTGGTTTGACTTTGTGACATGTGAAGTTATGGAGAGCTGTTTGCTAACAAAAGATTTTGATTACAGGCTCATTGTTAGAGCAAATGAACAAAAATGTTTTTGCTTTTTTTTATCCCACTAGAAAGATTGCTTTGGATCAACTTTTCTCACGACCTCATCATGATGTCAGCATCAGGCTGTGAATCAAACAAGTCCAATTTTCACAATTAATTGATTATTTAATGATTTGAAAGTCTTATAATTAGTTGCCTATAATTAAGCAATTAGCAATATTATATCTATTGTCAATTACATCTTTAACACACAGAATAATCATTACTAATAATGACAATACATCCATATTGGCTAACTATTTGCCTGTTATAAATTAGAAGGAACTAAAATGACAGATATCTCTATGACCCAAATGTACAGATCCACCAACCCAGTGAAACTCCCCAGAGAGGGCACGGTTGACCTCTGCCTCTCCTTCACCTCTGCTGGAATGTCAGAATGTGATCGTCTTCCTGTTACCTCAGAAAATAAAAGTTGCCAGTTCAGGTCAAACCCCGGACAGTTGCACCTTCTGCATCCTTTTGCAGTTGTTTGGTTGCAATGTCAAAGTGTTACTTTCGCCCAAAAGGACATGACTGCAGTGGACATAACTGCCAGAGAACCAGAAGTTCTTCCTCTTCAGTGAGGTTTTGCTTTAGAGTATAAAAACACTTAGATTGTTAAACAAAGCAGTAGGCCATTTTACTAGGAAGTAATGAATCTATTAAACAGCTAGGATGGTTTCTTTATAAACATTTTAGCAGCTGTTTATTTCTGGGGATATGATGTCAGGGCCTAATTCTGTGAACGGTGTTTTGCTTTGAGGATTGATGTAAAACACGTTTTAAGTGATTAGTTGAACTTAATACAGCAGAACATCATTGTCTAAATAGTCAGTCAGTTATCATTTAAAACAAATGATATGAAAAGAAGGTCAAAAACGTATTTCTAGCACCACTGACAGCAACCTTTTCCATCTTCTACACGCCTACATGCCTCACACCATTTTAATATCACTGAGTGGTGAATGGCTGTTATTTAATGAAAGCAAAATGCAGCTTACATCTGTAAATATTCTGTTTAGAAAGTATGGGAACGAACCCCTGGATCTTGCGAGTACTCTTCCACTCGGGTGCATGGACAAAGCCATTGTTGCAGTCAAGGCCAGGGAGGAGAGGCACCCTTTCACAGCAAACTTCAGGCTTTTGTACTGATCCGAAGGACTAAGCACCCTGCTCCATTAGCATGTCTTTTAGGGGAGGAACAACACAATGTATCCTGTCCCCTAAAAGAAAGATTCATGAAATACAAAGCTAAGATGGTCCTCTAATGTCTGCAAAAGTTGCAGAGCAACAGCATCACCATGAGAGCTGAATTGTGTCTTAGTTCCTCAACACTCAGAAATGAATAACCTGCGTGTTTCCTCCAAGAGTTTTTCACATTTGTAGTTGAAGGGGAAAGTCTAGCAACATATTTATAAGACACAACCAGAAACTGAAATATAAATATTTGGAGACATCTTATTAAAGCCATCTACAGATTATCCGCAGTCTCTTACACAGGAACGAGTATAAGAACAGTGACAACCTGAGTATTACTTTATGATCACATCACTCTAAAGTTAAAAGTAGCTAGCTGTTCGCAATTCAAGGTTCGCCTCAGATAGTTGAAAAATATAAAGTTGGACAAGTCGTGGATCCCTGACCCTTGACCTCTGAGAACACCAGATGACCCATAAATCTATGGCCTTAGGGATTTACAGCCCAATTCCTCTGTCATAGCTACAATGACCTGAACAGCATCTCACACCTGGTCTGTATCTTCTCACTGCTGTAAAAGAAGAAGAACAAAAAACACACCCTGTGCTACTGGCAAGGTAGTCCAGAACCAGCATGCCCTGACAATGACAGGACAGGGGTGAGCATCATCAGAACCAACACCCATGCATTCTTCTCTGGTCCAAACATGCCCCTGAAGCCAAAAACAAATAAAACTAAGAATCCAGTCAAATATTAATGTATATCTTCCATTAGTAATTCTTATAGTGGTGCTAGCACAAACAAACATTGATATAATCCACTTGAATTAGTCAAATTTTGGTCTTAAGGCATGTCATAAACTAGAGTACTACCAGAGGAGGCAAATGGAAGGTCAGTCTCTAACTTGCTGTTATTGAGGACCATTGTTGAGAACTGCTCTCACTAGTGTGTGAGCTACCTTATAAAAAGTAGGCATTCAAGGTTTAAATGACTTGCCGAGGGGTATTAGCAGGACACAAGCCCAACAAAAGCTTCTGTTATAAAGACCAATAAAAGCCTATCACCCTACTGTAACAACAATCCTTTTTACGCCTTGAAAGAGGGAGGAAAAGGTCAACTGGTGGAGCAGTCAGCGCATTGATATTGACTTAGCTAGATTGGCGCTGACAAACTCAGGTCAGACTGTGGGCTTGTTAGCCCTATAACCCTCACATAACCCCTTTTTACTGTTTCAGTCTGACACATTGGAGGCAGCTGAGGGCAAAGCTTAGATCTGAGCTTAGTTTCTGACAGGAGACATTTGTAAAAATGAAAGAGAAATATCGACTCACTTGATACCTGACCCCAGAGATCATGTGTTTCTCAAGGGTGCTGAATTGGAAAACATTTATTGGACTAAATGGCTAATGAGATATGATTACATGTGAACATTTCCACTTCAGCTGAAATTCTAATTTTCTAATCTACCAAATAGGAACACAAAAGTTAACGACACTTAAATAATGTCTATAATGAGGCGCCTGGTTTTATTTATTAGATTACTGTAATGCTATTGTCTAAAACCAATAACATAACACTTAATGGATGATATATGAATGGACCTGGTTGTATGGAAACAATCTATGAACATGCTATTTCTCTTCTCATTAATTTCTGCCTTATTTTATTTGCTTTTCTGGTATTGCATCATGCATGATGTAATGCAACATGTTTTCAAGTTGTAATAACCACCACACGGCATGCCACATCAACCTGCTGTTTCTTCACTTTATCATACGTACACTATTGTCAAACACTGCAGACGCGTACGATCGGGACGCCTCATTTTTCACCCTCAATTTGACACCCTCTCACATAGTTGTAAAAGCCGGACCTCATTGGGAACAATGGAAAGTGGAGCGACAGAGCTCCTGGGCCTGTTAAAGAGAGGAAGCCCCTTTATTTGAGGATGCTATAACTCAACAAAAGCCTGCGGCTGTCAACCCACAGAGCAGGCTAAGGATGAATGGGCTGCTCTTAGACTACACACTTGTGCTAACAAAAGCAGTGGATCAGCAAAGGGCAAAGTCAGTCATGTGTGGTCTACATGGACAAACTGTGATGAATATATACATAAAAATCACTAAATAGTCCTATTAACACCTCAAACCAATGTGTTTTAAAAAAAAAAACGGCTTTAGCACCATCTTATTTTTTCAGTTGAGCTTTAATATAATCTCTATGACCTTAAAAGCTGCTAATTTATATGATGTCCATCCATCCATCCATAAACTTAATT
Source organism: Archocentrus centrarchus (assembly GCF_007364275.1). Taxonomy (NCBI): domain Eukaryota; kingdom Metazoa; phylum Chordata; class Actinopteri; order Cichliformes; family Cichlidae; genus Archocentrus; species Archocentrus centrarchus. Next base: position 14,658,322 of record NC_044351.1, on the reverse strand, counting down.
TATGACCGCACATTTTCATTGAATCTAAAACACACACACACATATCACAAGCCTCACACTTAAAGGGCTTTTCTCCACTTCAATAGCATATCCTTTATTTGGGAACAGAACTATTTCCTGTGTGTTCCCAACTTCCTCGGGTTCAAACTGTCACCTGAATGAACACAGGCAACACTTAAGCACGAGGGAAACGAGCTCCTTCTTGTAGAAGGAGACGATGCGCCCTAGAAAAGAAGAAGTGCTCGACAACTCCCACACGTGGAAGCATTTTTCCTGAGCCTGGCTTCAAAAGGCAAACCGTGGCATCCAACAATACTCTGAAACAGCTAAGAGCTGCTCAGTCAGGATCCCACTAATGATTAACATTCCTCAAGAAACGCTCTGTTACAGTCTTTTTTAGAGCATTCTAATTAAACACATGCTCCAGTGCCACAGCACAGAGGGAACTTACAACTGCAAGCAGGGATGCTTCTTTCCAACTCCGCTTAATTGGACACAATTTAAGTCATTAAGGTGGTAGTAAAACAGCAGAAACAGCAAAGGAGAGGCCCAATGATCTCCCCTGTAAGGCTCCCCATTGCTCTGCTGTTGTTGACCCTTTCACCTCCTCATGTGACTCACATAAAAAAAGGGGGGAAATGTACAGCTGAAGCTAAATGCAGTCCAGAAAGACCCATGTTGACTTGTTATTTAAATATGTATAATGTAGACCAAGAGGTTATGCACGTTTGGAGGTCTTATATCTTGTGAGGCAAAGTTATATGTGGATGTTTTTGCATGTGCTTGCCACATTGCACTGCTTTTACCTGTATTCCTTGTGTTAATTTGACTTTTGATGTGTTCTCTAAATAAGCTTTCCATCTGATCTTTTTGCTGACATAATGAATACTGTTTGACAAGCTGAATGACAAACTACCGTAAATGGTGATATCTGACATTTGACTTCTTCCTCTGCTTTTTTTTTTTTTTTTTTACTTAAGTCTTTAAAATACTAAAAAGACTCATGATTGAAATATTTGTCTTGTAATTTTTTTTTCTTTTTTAAAATAAAGTTCATCTGCAAGACATTGTAGCGGGACGGGGGTTTAGCTTTCTGTGAGTTAGTGACCTGTCCAGCTTACCAACAGGTAAGTTAAAGCTTGTGAATGTTTCACTGTATACATGCTGAGGTTCAATCTGAAGCCCTCTGGGGACCTCAGTCATCTGTATCAGCTATACAGACCAGACATTAGTGCCTGGGATCAGCCTGTGTGTGTGCGTGTGCATGTATGTGTTGGCACAATGTGTGGAATGGAAAACGGGACACAACTGGCTGCATTATCACCCTCCAAATTACAGATCCCAGTCCTCCAGGGAAGAGCTTATTCTTAGAAACCTTGCATGTAATATGTCTGTTTCTGTCAGCAGCAGTGTGTTATTTTTGGAGCTGCTAATACTGAGGTCACTAATGACACCAAACCATCTTCAGCAATGGATCATGTGACAGAGTTTCACAATATCAGGCTTTTCATTAGAATTTCTTTTCAAGATCTTAAAACATCCAACAAACTCTCTGAAGTGAGTGTATGAACAGGTCACATGCAACGATGCACACATCTGCTGAGCCTCTGCTTTTGTTTTCTTTGGGAACCCAGCCCCTAACAGGAAGACAGTGCGAGCACAGCAAACAAAAACCTGGCTCTTTCAACTGGCCTCTCACTAGGAGCTGCCATCAGGTTGTTGCGGCCAAATGAAATGTTTCTGTGTCAGCTCAGTGAGCCCACTGTGGGCCTCAGGCTGCTGCTCTGCAAGATATGTCCTCAGCTGGCCTTTGCCAATATTAACCCATCTGTATGTTACGCACAATAATTCACCTTTACTGTGATGCATTTTCAGTTAATACATTTGCTCAGTATGAGCAGATTATAGAAGATTATAAAGGTAGCAAATATTAAGCATAAATTGAGATACTGTAAATGTCATGAGAGCGGTTAAACTGAAAGGAGAAGCAAAGAGTGTGGTTGGGGAGGAGGGCGCGTACATTAGGCAGTTCTTATTCTAAACTTCAGTCTGAGTCAAATTTTTCTTGTATCTGTTTTAAATGGATGATAATCTTGAGCAGTGCCGTTGAAGCAGAAACAATGTAATACACCAGATGAAACAGATGTAGAGTGTCATTACAAATGTAAGGCGCACATATTTAGCGTTCAAATACTCGCTGTCCTTGGATGAAACATCCTGTTAAAAAGATAACACTTCTTTAAATCATCCCCTAGGAAAACTTGAATGGGATAATGCATTGATTTATTGCTTTGTGTATATATGATATTTTAAGAAATATTTTTGAATGACTATGATTAAAGTCAAAGTCAGCACTACGCAATTTGGGAATATGCCTCTGTGCATACATTTGTTTTCCAATCTAATTAATGGCGGAGGAAAAAGTGAGGAAACATTTTTATTGATTAAACTTTCTTAAAGGAATATTCTGGGATGCATTCAGCCACTGTCCCTACTGTAACCTTTCTGGGGAAAAAAAATCTCAGGAAATACCTTTGTTGTCAGCTGAAAAATCTCTTGCCCAGCCCTGCAGCGTCCATTTTTAAACCCTGTTGACCTTTTCCATATCATCCACGCTCACTGACTACACCCCTGTGACAATGCCAACAGGAGGAACAAGAGCCACAGGAAGGGGGGAGTTGGGGGTTTGTGTTTTGCATATTTTCGGCCGGGGGTCCGGAAAGCTTTAACTGAATCCCCTGTTGTGTGCTGGGGAAGTGAGCTGGGCTTTTTAATGACAACTCAGGGTAATATGTTTTCTTTTGCTTCTAGTCCTGTGATGCTTTGATTGCTTGGATGGATCCCTATAGAAGTATAGGACAAAGGAAAATCATGCCATCCTGCAGGTATCCTGGTCTGTGTCAGGCTGGCTCAGACGAACTTCCCGAAATCTCCACCACTAAAGTTGCTGACATTTGGTATCTTTACATCTGTTATTCTCCTTCAGGCATGTTGATGATAATCAGCTTCTTAGCAATGCCCCATGATTATCAAGCAGTATACATCCAAAGCTGAGCATCATGCCTATAGATGGTGATGATAATGAAACATGTGTGTGGAGTATGACTTTCATCATCTTGGTGGTCTGATGGTTAGTCGCACAATTTTGCTGTGCGGTTGCAAAAGATCTGCTGGGGCATTAAAGTGTGTGAGCCAAACCCGTTTTCCTCTAACATCATCCTGCAGCTCCTAATAAACAGAGTTGTGCCTGGAAGCGCTAAATCACTAACTACCTCTAATCACTTTAGAATAATGCTTAACATGTGGATCCAATGTTTGCCACTGCTTCAGGCAGATCCCACTCTCATACATGATGCCGTTTGAATGTTACAGAAAGGGAACTTTAATGCGTAGCAAGCACAAAGATATATTCTGTCCTACGGTGAGCAGCATCCACAATAGTTATCCTACACTCTACAACCACACTGTAACAGTGCCCTAAATCTGACCATCTAAGCCACCATCCATTCAGCCAGGCCCAGTGACCACAGTTTCAGGGACCACCAGAGTTTAAACAAGCCGTATTTCTTCCAATCTCCTGCCAACCTACCACAAACAGTTTACAGTCAGTGGACTCTGCTCTCTGGAGTTTGTCTATGGCAACTCAACTCCATGCCACATCTCCCCATCCAGAGCCATGAAAGACTGGCCTCCTCTGACAGATCCTCACAACACACGGCCCTGTCCTGCTCTGCTTTTAGCCCCACTGCGGTGAGCTGGACCACGTCTGGGGATAAAAGGCTGCCAGAGTGTTTGGCTTGCAGGCAATTTACACGGACCCAAAGGTGATTCATTCTAGCTTTGCACAAACAGGCCTCTGTGTAAATTTCACTTGTACTGGGCTTTTAAATCAACAGTGAGAAACATATACACACGGGCACTGGACTTACATTCTGCTCCTTCACACACAGCTGTGCAGACTCTCGCACTCTCCAACACCCACTGACACTCATGCGCACACATAGGTGAGCACTTTGTCTCTATCCATCACAGAGAAAAACACATGCACAGCAAGACATGCGCCACTGTTTATGTCAGAAACTGTTTTCATTTCTGTGATTTGTTTCAATCTCCAGCACTAAGTATGCTGATGTTTTATAGCTCATTCATCGAGTCAAAAGCTGTATTATGAGGGGCTCGTACATAAAACAGACCTATCTGTATCTGCTGCCCAGTCCTACAACCTTCACTTTTTAACAGTACACTGTAGTGCTAAAATAAACCATCAACATAATCCACATTTATTAAGCAAGTGCTCATAAACATGAAGCTTGCTGTGAAGGATCAAATCTGTTTCCACTGCAGAGTCCAAAAAATGATGATAAGGCCAGCTATTTCCCCCCTTATGTTCACACACAATCCTGCACAACAAACTTTAAAAGTCTTCTGATTCTATTAATGGCACCTTTGAAGCACCTCGAGGCTTTGCAAATGAGACGTGAACAAGCGCCGTGTGGCATGTGGAGCTGCTCCAAAAACACCACTTTGTAAATCATTTAGTCTATAAATAACCTAAAATATTCTGAGAGAATTCTCACCTTCAGCAGATCATTGTAAGCATTAAGCTCAGCCCTTCTGCTCGATCATGTAAACATTAATGCCTGCAGCTGTGAAGTAAGTGATTGTAGTGGCTGTGCAGCATTGTCTGACATGTCAAATAGCATTTGCAGAGGAATAAAAGCAAATTCAGAGTTTAAAAGCATGACAATGTGTATCAGATGTTGTGTTGTGGATGTAGAATTACATGCTTTTATTTAACCACTGGCTGTATTGGCAAGGATAGAGCATGGTTTTTACTTTGAGCTGAGTAATAAAGGGCTAATAAGTATTTATTTATTTAAAAATTCAAAAGATTGCCTTATTTGCCTAACTCCTGACTCAAAGGGAGTGAAGCTGTCAACCTGCAATCTGGCCACTAGGTGACACCACCAGCTTGATTCTCTGTGCTGTCTTTTCTATAACTGGTCATTAAACAGTTATATCTCACTCAGACTACTTCTTTGTTTGATGCTTTGCTGGACTGGCAAGCAGGGGTTTGGGGGGGGGGGGGGGCTTTAAAGGGCTGTAATAATAGATGGGTGGGACCTGCCTGAAAATAGCTTCTTGTACAATTATATCAAGTTTTGTACCTAGGGAATCATATTGTGAAGCCATACTGATGACACTGTGCAGAGCCTGCAGTAAACTTACCTACTTTTCAGATGCACTCTTACTTAAATTGCAATGCAACATCTCAAATCAGTCCCACAAACTACCAATTTAGCGTCCAAATAAAGACCATGCCACTCCTTCCACCTAGCTTGACATGCTTAACTGTCCCAGGCTCAGGAGTGCTCTGTTTTCATCAGCTGTGCCCATAGTGACAGATTTCAGGCCAGGTTGATTCTTGCTCTTGCACTGCGCCAAAAGTGGGTCTGTCAGCTCCCCAGAAGGCATGCATAGGGTTTAATGGCTTGCGGCGATATTTACTGTGGTCCATTGAGAATAAATTATTATTTCAGGCAGGCCTGGTTAAATATAAACAATATCTGCTCCCCTGTGTCTCGTAGGTTTAGCTCCTTGTATCACAGCTGAGGATGGAAATATGTGAAACTTGAGGGTGTGTCATTCTTCTCCAAAGGAAACGCTTTATGGCATGTTTTAGCTCAGTGAGAGGTCCTTAAGGAGTGATGAACGTTTCAATGGTTTCCCTCTTTTTAAAAGTTTTTTTTTTTTTTCTATTCATATTTCAGGTTCAGTTTTAATACCAGACAGAGCAAGACAGATCATAACAGGAGATCAACATTAACTATTAAATATTCTCAAAACAAGTCATTAAAAATAGGGTCCCAGATGTATTCATATACAACACTTGAATTTCACTTTTGGCTGACGTCCTCACCTCATACATCATGGTAAAGAAAAAAAAAACTAAACAAAAAGACAACAAAAGGCAAAAGTGGAACTAACTTCTCATACTCTCAGTGGCCGAGATGTGTGACTAAGTTCTGGTTCACTCAACAACATTCTTGACAGCTGTGGAGCCTGTGGTGGCGGACAGGCAGCGGTCACGGTGCGCCGACCAGTTGTCACCGAAGTGACAGGCGACAGCTGAATCTATACATCTGGAGGCCCCAGGGACGCCACGTCCGACGTCTCTGGTCAAGTTTTTTCAGCGTCAGAGAAATTAGGTTACTGTGACTATACGCACAGGGAAAGTGAAACGTGTCTCTTTGGAGATGTTGCTGCGTTAAACCCCCCCCAAAGTAGCGCAGGGAAATTCAAACCAGTTTGCTGACTTTGGGGGCTGACACAAGCAGCATATTCCTCTACGGAGACCGTTTCAAATATTCTTAAATGTGCTGCTTTTTTTTTTTTCTACCTCATTAAAGTAACGCCACTTAAGTAAAACAAAACCAGCTTTTCCCTTGCCACTGCTCCATTTAGAGGAATTAGCGTAAAACTTCAAAAAATAATATGGTCATTAGAAACAACCAGAGTGGGCTGGGTGGAGAGGGGTTTATAGTGCGACTGTTTATAAACTAGGTAGACCTGAGTTAAAAGCTCAAAATGACTTGGACGGCTCACCTCCAAAATTGTTCACTCGCAGTAAACCGAGTATCCAGAACCAATATTTCCGAAGTGAGAAAAGCTGCGTCTCATTGGTATTAGATGCACAGTCCAGAGAGGATACACCGCTGTCCCGCAAAGCTGAACCAAGAGCTGTGCAGGCCGATAAGCTTAAACCCCAGATACTGGATGCATTGGAGAACAGCGCTGAGAGAGCCTGGTCTGACTTCCTCTGTCACCACATCCCAGTCATTTCAGCGGCGCACGGTGCGCTATGGTGCTCCTCTCAGCGGTCACAGTAAAATGACATTAGCGTTGCTTCCTGCTTATTGGCTTAAACAAGCAGCCCCCACCATTCCAGGAGAGACGGGTTCGTCTCTCCAGCATAGTGGACAAATGCTCCTGAGAGTTTAACTCTTACCGCCGCGGTGGTTAGTTTAAGGGGAGCTCTTAATTTAAGTGGCTGAAACTTTTGTCGGCTTTACCCAAAGAACGTCTTTACCTACGCATTTACTTTTGTCTTTGTTTTTACTAATTAAGAAAGCTCACCTTTCAATTTCACTATTTCTGTGCTGCAAAATAATCAGGCATTCCACTGAGTCATCGAAAGTTAAAGGTTTAACCTGGTGCAGATATATGCTCTTTTTTGGAAACCCATTTGTCCCTCTTGCCACCGATGCAAAAAAACAAACAAACAATGTGCTTTATGTTCTCTCACACAGACCGTAACACTACTCCTATTTGCAGTGGGACATAAAAAGTAAGTCTATGTGCATAATACTGAAAAGAAGCTGTTGCCTACCTGTCTATTAAGTCAGACAAAATGTGCAAGAGACGTGAAGAGAGCAGCCACCCATGAAAACAGTCAGTGATTCAGGTTTGTCCTTCTTAAAGTTATTCAAAGAGGTTGATGACTGTATTTAATTCGTGCATTTGTCTGCCTGCTTATTTTGTGGAGTGATCGTAGTTTTATGTAGACCTATTTTGCACACTCATCAGAAGTATAAATGAATGTATGCGTTGACAACATAAATACAACTATGTGTCATACGGGAATATTAAAAACAGAAAACAGAATCTTATGTTTTAGAGAGACTTTGGTGACAACTTGAATCCATTTGATTGCATGGCCTTTCACCTTTATGACTCATGCTCTTACTGAAATAGACACCACATCTTTGGCTGACCTGGGTTACGAGTGACCAGCACGCAGATCTGACTGTCTGAATGCATCTAAAGTAAGAACAGGTTGAGTGAGATCAAAGGGGTCAGCCTTTCTTTTCACAATCTTGGCATTAGTAAAGAGAACAGTGCACAATGAGCTTAATGATGTCACCCTTTTCTGCAGTCTCTCATCTATTTATCAGAGCTGCATATGTTTTAATATTATAGAATTCAAGCTTTCTAAATGAGGCATCGCATGATCTCACACTTGGTAATTAGTTGCTATACCAAAGAATACCTTTATACGCTCTTCTTTCTTGTCTTTATTTGTGACGTGTCTCATTTTAGCATCAGGGCTAATTTTAAGAGTCTCAGATGTATTTAGAGATATTTGACCCATTTTTTGGTCTATATTTTCCTCCCTCATATTTCAAAACTGAATTGAAAATAAGACAGAATAGGCCCAAAAGAGAGAGAGGAAAAAAATAGCCCACAAATTACAGGACAGCATGTGAGAGGAGAACAGAGTGTAAGTCACCATTCTCAGCCCAGTGCCAGCGCTGATCAATATAATTTCAGCCAACTAATTGTTTTGAAGAGCCTTTTTTGCCTTAGTTCAAAAACGTTGGACTGGTCAGACCTGAATGTTAAAGCCTCTTTTAGTCACTCATCTTGTCCCCTTTAGAGCATAATGAGATATTTATGGTGGTGTTGTAAAAATCAAAACAAAACACTTTAAGGAGCCTTACTTTAATAAGTGGACTGTAAAGATGCTTGTCATATTTTCTAGCTATTATCTCAGTTGATGTGACATTTTTTTCCTATTGTAAACCCTTTTTCTGACTGATATGCATGAGATGTAATGGTGGTGAGTGACTGAGCACCGGGGTATCGACTGCTCACCAAATATTTTAAGTGGGAGTTTTTCTTCCTGTTTCGCTTTTATTCATTTGGGTGACGGAGCAGCAATTAATGTGTTGATAGGATGTTTAAACTCTTAAAAAGTTTATGAACTTATGGCCCTGAACCCCTCTAATATGAGCTCACAGTGTTACTTTCTTTCCTTCTTTCTCTTTGCACTGCCTGCTGTTTGTATGTAGACTTACTTATATTTCTGTCTTTCTACTCACTTTGCAATTCTGAATGCTGATGTATTTCAGAACATCTTTCACTTGAAATGATCTTCTATTGTTATCATAGAAAGAAAATGTTTAATGTGAAACTGTGTATTTTCAGCTGTGGACAAACAATATTTGAGTATGTGTCAAAGTTAAGCCAGAGATCTAGTTCTATACGCTTGCAGGATTTCTGTGTTTGGCTTTGGTGAATCCCAGTTGATTTTATTTTCTGGAGGCATGAATGCGTTTGGATGTGCAGTAAACAGTGGCACAGATTCAAGAGCATAAAACTAGATTTATTTGAGAGTTGGTCTGAAATTACAGTAAGTTTCTGTATAAGTCCGAGTCTTTATTTAGAGGGACCACAAGCCGACAGTAATATAGTTATAGTGTGGTTGCCAGGGTGGCTGAGGATATTTGCTAGAGTGTTAGCATGGTCTTAATCAAGCTGCTTGCTTTTCATGTTTTGTCTGTTATATGCGTGGCTGTGTGTTTGCTTGGGCTCAGGGTGTGTGAACATAAAGCTGCAGTGCATGTGTAAACTAATTTTGCTGAGATGGTTTCCTTTTTTAATTATGCAAGTTATGACTTCCTGCAGCCTACTGGGATATTTGCATATTGGAATCCATGAGATTAAGAGATAGAGAAGGAAACCGTGTGCCCCAGAAACATATTGCACACGCACATTCTCCTCAACTTCCATTTGAGATATCTGGCAAGTGTTTGTTCCTGGTCCACTACTGCCACATATAGAGAAAAACAAAACAAGACAAATCCACACTGAGATGCAGCCAAAAAATTTGGAAGGGGATCTTTTATTTTTTTCTAAAGCGATCTAGATGGGTTGAGTTTACACAGGAAATCTCCAGTCCAAACAAAGGCAGGAAAAACAAACAAACAAACAACTGACCAGAACAAAAGCTGATGGCTGATGGCTGAAGGCAAAGCCGGGACTAGTCAACAGAGAAGCTACCTCTCAACCAGTGTCCATGGCTGCTGGCCATACTCAAAAACTGGTAACCAATATGGGACAAACGATCATTCCAGGGCTCCAAAAGGCACTGGAATGCACTTGAACTTGTAATTGTACACCTTATCACAGACTGACAAACTGAATATCTCTTCTTAAACTAGTAAGTGGCATCCACTTATTAAGCTGCAGCTCCTGAAAGTCACTCAGATCCTGATTGCCTGCCCTGTCCCACTGAAAAGCAACAATCGAGTGTTACAGCGACAATGGTTATTGGAATTCTGGTTGGCTTGTTGATCACATCCTGTTAATACCAGACTATTATAAGTGATACACTGCACTTTTCTAATCAAAGCCTTTTATAGTCTCTAATTTGTCTCCCAAAATAAACTGAAACGATAGAAGGCTCGTTTACTGGCAAACTGTTAATTATGGAATTGCTAGAGTGGAAGTAGTGAAGAACTTCTCATAGAGGTGGCATGATTTCCACTGGACTCCAGTCTAACTATTGTGGGCTTGCTAGTGTTATCATTTGCTAATGTTCTACATGGTGAATAGAAATATAAATAAAAGGTAATTCCAAGCATCTGGAGCACATTAGGATCATTTGACACTTTTGGGATGAAATCATGTATTTTCCAGCAAGCCCTCAAGTGCAGGTTCCTGCCTCTTTGATAATTAGAGATTACATGAAGATAAATCAAATTCAAAATTGTAGCAACACATTGCCTACCAGGTTCTTTAGTTATAGATGTTGCAGCAGATCCTGTGCCTTCACAGCAACCGTCTACACCCTGTGTCCATAATGGTATCGTTTGTGCTGGTGCAAATATCATCACCAAGCTGCAGTCAAAAAAAAAAAAAACCCACAAAAAACAAAACAACAACAACAACAACTTGGGACATCTTTTTTAATCTCAGACCTTATCCACACGTTGACCTGAGACTGGGGCTCTGGACATTTTAGTCGGCTGCTCCCACTTCACAAAAGGCTGCAGGCAGAGTGCCTGTTTGTCTCTGACAACTTTAATCTTATCTTGGAACAAGCTTCCTTTTTTTAGCGACGGTGTATCCTCCCAGCTCTCGTCGCCCACATGCTCTTTCAGGAAACAGCCTTTGTTACTACAGCCTCAAGTCACTAACCAACCTCCATAATGGCACAGGACTACAGTCAGTAGTCACTGATTGCTCTACTTTGTCCTCTGTGACCTCTGCACTTCCTGTTTGTGTCACTAGCATCCCCCGTAAGCCAAATAATTCTTGCTACAATCCAGATAAACTCCATCATTCTAGTTAATGAGTTCAGTGGTCTCACTCTCTTTTACAGATGGGTGCATCTAAGATTTCCTCAGTTTTGGAGGTTTTAAAATCAGACTCCGCTGCATAGTTTCTTGGTTTTCTTCAAATGCCCAAATACACTTCAAATTCTATTTTTAATCATCAGGATTTTAAGAATAGAAAATGTTTATGTAATAAAGCCCAGCCCTTCGCCTGATGTACACAGAACCTCGGTCACTGGTTTATTTGAGGTAAGAGTTACGAAGTACACGTAGATTAGAGTTTTGATCGATAAGGAGGCTTTTAAATACCAAAAGTGTTGAGAAAACAGAGACAAAGTTTCCTTTAATAATAAAAAATCAGGTTTTCTTCTGAAGGATGCTGACTGAGGCAACTTGATAAGCTTGACTGACAGTGGGCACGTTTCCTTTTTTTTTTTTTTGTCCCTTCAGTAGTTTTGCTGCTGTTTAATGTGGACTGTTATGAAAAACACTAAAGCAATTGAAATACTTTAAAGGCGGCAGCTGTTTAACTTGCAGTGCTGTGCAAAAGTCTTGAGTTACCCTTCATTTCTTGATATTTTGTCAGGAAAATGGGTGCAGTGATTTATTGAAACGTACAAACAAACATGTATATACAGTATATGAGGCAAAAACAGAGTCAGTATTTGGTTTGACCACTTTTATTCTTCAAAACAGCCTGAACTCTTTTGGGGAAACTTACTTGTAATTTCTTCAGGAAAAGTTCTCCAGGATTCTTGAAGGACATTCAAAGCTCTTCTTTGGATTTTGGCTGCCTTTTGTTCTGTCCTCTATCGGTCCAGGTTCTGGGGAGGCCGATCCATGACTGACAGTGTTCTATTGTGGGTTTTTTCTTCTATCCAGGTATGCTTTTACTCCATTGGTTGTCTGTTTGGGATCATTGTCATGCTGAGAAATGAAGCCATCCTTGCCAAATCAGATGCTTTCCAGATGGTTTTGAATGGAAGATCAAAATCTGATGGTGCTTTTGTGAGTTCATAATTTCATCAATTTTGGCAAGATCTCCAACACCACTGGCTGAAGTGCAGCCCCAAACCATGACAGAGCCTCCAGTGTGTTTTACAGATGGCTGTAGACAATCACTGCTCGCTTCTCTCCCAACCTCCTCTGTACAAGAAAGTCTGGCTCCTTTGAAGTGAAATATGAAGAACTAAAGGATGACTCAAGACTTTTGCAGAGTACTGTACCTACAAACTAAAATAATATAGCTTCATATTTCACTTTCAGATATAAAACAACCTCTTTTAGAGAAACTGAATAACTATATAACTCTTCCTGCCAAAAAGAAAAAAAAAAAAATCTAACTTTTCCTTGAATCTGGCTATTGAGGTTACAAGAATCAAACACAAAATTCTACTTGTCTTCGTCACTCACAGTGAAAGCTAAATTCAGGAGTTATTCAAACCTGCTATTCCATTTGCATTTAATCATATCTATCTAATATTTACAGTTTCTCATAAACAAATTACCATGGAATAACTGCTAATAAATGAATTTAGCATTGATTTTGAACATCACTGCCTCTGAAAACAGTCAAACTCTACTGCGTTTATAGCAGAGGTGGTGTTTTTGCATCTGTATAACATGGCTTATGGTCTTTGATCAGTTTGTGGGGCTTTAACTGGATTCTTTTGGGAGGCAACGTGCATGCACAGGGTAAAATCTTAAGGACTGCAATAGTTGATGTATCCTGGTCAGAAAGGAATGCTGAGTTGGGAAGAGATTTAGAATTTCAGGTGGGAAAACTAGGGAGCTGGAGGAAAGACAAATACTGTGCCATCCCAGCAAAGAGATTTAAGTTCAAAGCCTGCAGAGGAAAAGGGAGCTCCTCTGTGCATATATGTTTGTGAGGCTGAGTTTCCCTGTTGAATTTTCACACCCCTCTAAATGCTATGGTTAAGGCATAAGTTCTCAGAGGAGCAGACATGATGTTAGCTAGTTTCCATTATCCCCCCCATCTCTGTATCCTACCTCAGTCTTTCAGCCTTATCCAAGACATTGCAATGCTTCTGCTATTAATTCAAAGTAGTGGACTGAATCTCCTTTGGGCATGCTGCATTCCCTGGGCCGGTTTTCTGTCGCCTGTGAGATAGCGCAGAGCACACAACCTGCACTACTATTAAGATTCCTTATGCTACCCAGATAAGGGACATAAGAGGAGCTCTGCTTTCTCTCTGCCTCTGCTTTAATTTAGTCTCCATAATGTCTCCCTTCCTTCCTCTTCCCCTCTGTCTTCACTGAGGATTGCTGATGTACTGGATTTGTTCCATCACACTTTTTGTCTGAATTTTCAGACCTTGTCCAATCTGCACCAGTATACTGGCTCAGGTCTGGTTTCATTGTTGGTGGCTTTATGACACTCTGCTCTTCCAGACTGCACCCATCCTGAGGGATATCTCACCCAGCAGTTATCCTTTTGTTGAAAGAACTTGAGAAGACTGACATTATGCTGGTGGCAGTTGCCATGTATAGATATACTGTATACAGTGCATGTGTGGGATTGCATAATTTCAACTCCCAAAGAGAAAGTAATGAAAATTTCCCACCTTTACACTCCCCAAACAAGCTTGAGAATTTCCATGGTTGAAGGATTTTGGATGGAAGCTATATGCATAAATTATTTTCTTGCTGTATAGAATCTCTTTCCAGCTTTATCCTGTCTTTTCTTGGCAATGGGAGCCATTTGCATAGTGCAGACCCAGTGGATAGTGTCTGTTTCCCTCATAACAGAGGCTGTACATCTTCAACTGCAATCCTCTGCAGCTTTCAGGGGCACTAGGCTGTAATTTAATGTGCACCAGTGGAATTCAGTGCAGGGTTATACTGCTTCACTAAAATACCATCAACAGCTTTGTTCCACCACAAAAAAAATACATTACTAAAATGAGGTCAGCTGCACTTCTAGGTGACACTTTACATATAACACATTACTTTTTACAGACTTGTAAAAAGCCAGATAACCAGATTTACAGCCGTGCTTGTACTATCAGCATTTGCAGGCAACGATTTTTTTTTTTTTTTTTTGTATTTTACTTAAACTTGTGGTACCTTGTTGGCTGTGGAATTTACTCTAAAAGGAAAAAAAACCTCTTTCCATTCCAGGCATTTTCACATTCTTGTAGATCAGTATCCTCAGGATCATCAACCTGGAGTTGTGCCAGTGCAACTCTGTCTGCACCTCTGCAAGATGGCCCGATGAGCCAATGTTTTTTGGGGAGTTGGAGGGGTGGTCTTACAAAGGTAGTCGGAAGGTAGCCTCTCACTGGAATTTGCCCCATTCCCTAAATTCCTTGCTAGGCATCCTGCTTCAGATGAGCATGTTTCAATTGGAGGTGCCGCCCAGTTTTGGGAAACCTAGGCCTCTGGTCTACAGGCCTTTCTGAAATCGATTAAACTCTCTTTTTCTTCCATTCCTCTCCCGCCCTCGTCTTCCAACCATCTGTCCCATGGAAATGTGCCATTAACAGATCTTTATCAGCAGACCCATCCCAGCACAGGCTTGCAGTTTGTCTTTGTTTTATTTAACCAACCAAGTGCTGAGCCAGGATGAGGGATTTGTGTGTACACTTCCTTCTGTAGCTCTGCAGTCCTAATTTGAAACTGGTGTTGCTGTGGTTCTGACAGTCCTTTTTTTTTTTTTTCCTTCCACTCTACGAATGTTCCTGTGGATGATAATAACACGGGTCTGTGCCTGAGGGACAACACTGTGTGGTCGGGGTCAGCCGCAGATGGTTGTGCCTGTGGACGATATAAACAGCGGGAATGTCAAAACAACCCTCAGACAAGTAAGGAGAGGAGGAGCAAAGGAGAGAAAAAGTGGGTAGAAAATATGCCTATGAAACAAGCGCAAAAGACAGATAAAAGTTAAAAAACAGACATTACAGAGAACACAGAGCTAAATATGGATGACATGATGACAGAACTTCCCGCTTGTCCTTGCTGGTCTGATTAAATGGTGATGGAGAATGGAAAGAATGTTGAGCAGAGTATAAAACTCAAGGCTGTGGACAGGAGGTGTTGTCTGTCATCCCCCTGGGCTGGGGACAACCATATTATTTGGGTCTCAGGAGAGGACCAATTCTACCCATCCAAACAGCCCTCACCGGGCTGCTACACTACATTGCCCAGGAAAGCAGGGGTGCCCAGCCTTCTAAAGTCTGAGAGGGACATCGAGAACAAAGTGTTAATCCGTCTCAGCTCTCTACTGGCAGCAGCTACATGACACCATATGTGAAACCAAATGTGTGTGATTTCATTTGTCTTTTTGCCAAAAAATCATTAAACCGTTTATTTTCATATAACTTTCCCACAAATACTCCGCAACAAACAACATCGAACACCAAAATGAACCATAAGAGCTCCTTGAAGAAAAAACATTTTT
The DNA here is from genome assembly GCF_007364275.1 of Archocentrus centrarchus. Lineage (NCBI taxonomy): Eukaryota > Metazoa > Chordata > Actinopteri > Cichliformes > Cichlidae > Archocentrus > Archocentrus centrarchus. The sequence goes on along the minus strand of NC_044351.1, from coordinate 14,642,782 downwards.
ATGTACAATATTCTAACAAAAAAAAGTAAAGAAAAAAATAAAAACGAATCTGTGTGACAGATAGCTTGGCAAGAAAATCTGCACACAAGTCACAATTATTTGAACAAAAAATAGATTCTGTCTATTGGGGATGGTCACAACTGCTCAAATTCAACTCTAACATGTCTAGTTTTGTTCATAATGCTTAAATGGCTTTCTTTTTGATTGCAGTGAATATGGTGTCCTAGATGTGCTTTTGCTGACCCAGGACTGATGACCATGTGTGATCTGAAAAAACAAAAAAGCCCTGAATAGAGAGGGTGACACATCCCATTGCCCAATCTTTCATTCTCTGTCTCTTCGGCTTGCTTTCTGTTTAATACGCTTTTACGCACACACACACAAGGTGGCATCAAATGCTTGACCTAAAATGTCTCCTCACAAAGACCGTTTGCCTGTCAATCAACACTCTCGTAATTAGGCACAGTGTATCTGTGAGTGTCAGTTAGTTTCATTTGTGCGTCTCTGCTTTCAAGATGATCTGCTTCTCTCAGTTAGAATTTAATGAGGTGGGAACAATAAAAGAAAGCCGGACCATGTGCGGTGCTCCTAATGATCGAGACATTACTGTTGTCACATCACACCATTACCATTTCCACTGTGTGCCTTCTATTGTACACTGTGCTCATTAACAGCGTCACCAGAGAGAATTCACTTCTGTAGCCTGAAATAATCCAACTTTTGAGCGTTTAATTAGCCAAAAATAGGACTTTCCCTTGAGGTGAGCTTGTAAAAACACACACTTGAATCTTTTGTAATTTGGGAAATATTCCAACACCTGTGCCAGGCATGGATTTACTTGAATCTGAAATGCAAAAGAAGCAATCGTTACCTTTGATCGCGTGTGCATTCTTGAGTGTCAAGGTCCCTGTACACCTGCCGCATTTTGATTTTCATATGGAAGGTTTTATTGGATTGCAGGTCGTCAAACACAAACACACACACACACACACACACACACACACACACACACACACACACACACACACACACACACACACACACACACACACACGCACAGAGCATCAGGGGTCACGCTGGCCCATTAACAGTCAGTCTTCTGTGACGTTAAAGACAAACACCATTAGAATATTTATGACTCATTTTCAAAAACGCCCTCAAGTGTGAAAATTTGATGAATGTCTTTTGGTTAAATGACACATGGGCAATCGTGACTCAGAAAGCAGTGATGGATCATGTGAGCATGATGAAATGCATCAGTCGGGTTCTGGTTTTAATTTTCCCCAGCAAATATTGCAGATTTGAAGAAAATGGTTTCTGTGCTTGAGACACGTGCAGATGGTTTACTTTAAATTCTTTATTTATTAATTTTAGAGTAAATGATTTGACTACTAAGCATGTGATAAACTGCAAATGTTTAAAGTTTTACACAGCAGATGAAACGTAACAGTAAGCTTCAAATCCCTGTGTCAGCACACTCTCAATAAGCTAAATCTGAGACTTTACATGCTGTTTTTCAGAATAAATTAAATAAAGTTTTCCCTTTTAAGAAATACAATGTTATGTAAAACTGAATTGTAACTATATAAAACAATGTTTTTAAGGACTGCTTCATATCAGTTCAGATACTTTATTTATTTATGACTGACCCAGAGATAAATCTTATTGTAGTTTTCTGGCAGCGCATTATAGACGTATGGATGTACTCAGTTATCCAAAGCCTGGGGAGCTGTCAGGGGAATAGGCATTGCCACTCTGCTGGTGTAATGTGTGTGTATGTGTCTCTGTCAGCTGCTCCTTTCTCTTGGTCAAGTGCTTATCCATCAATTTAACCCGACACTCCTTCACTGTCTTCCACACGATAAGTGAGGTGACCGTCAGCCTGGAGAAAAAGAGGCTGTCATTGCTCTCTTTAATCCTACTTAAGGCATTTGAGGAACTCAGCTGTAGATTAGACGCACACGCACGCACACACTTTAAGGTGAGGTGATTGTTAGAGTGTAAGAGCTGTGTCCATCATTGCACATATAGTCTGCCATAATTTAAATAGGATACAATCTGAGATAATGCCTGCGAGAAAGAAGAATAAAAGCTCCCAGCAGCTGCACATGGAGGACGCTTGTTTAAGTATTTTCTGCAGGCCCTTCTTCATGAAGACATATTATCCTCTTTTAGCCGTCAGTAAAACTGCAATTGAGTTGGACAATGGGGCTGATCATAAATACAGGGTAAACGAGGAGCATAATTCATTGTCAGCGCATACATATTGTTCTGGGCTATATTATTCAGTGATTTATTCTAGAGAGTGAAAGCAAGCCAAGAGAGGATAACACTAAATAGAAACTTTTGTTCTTATTTTTAAGCGTATCTTTAAAAGTATCATCCTATTTTTATCTGCTTGAAGGGAAAGTACCATTACTGCTCCTGAACAAACATACAGTGACTAGTCTGAAGTCGTACGAAGCAAAACAAAGCTGCCCTTCAACTGTCATTCAAAGGTTCAAAGCTTTAAGGCTGCAATGCTCAATTTGTATAAGAACAATGAGCCCAATGGCTAAGTCGAATGTGAAAGAAATCAGTTAGGGTGATGAAGCCACACAGATTTATCCCCCAAATGGTTTCAGCTTGTCTTTGTGCCAAACCATTGTGTCTTTCAAGCTGAAGAAACTTTTCTGCTCTGGTAAACTTGCTGCTACCAAGCTAGTGCCAAACAGGAGAAGCTGGTGACTACAATGCCACATTGCTTTAATGATGGGCACAGAATATCACGTGGGCATGTCATGAGTTATGGTTTTCTTAACACTGAAATTAGTGATTAAAGAAACCAGCAATGACAGCGAAGGATGGTGTTGCTTGTCATATGAGGGGCATGGTAAAATCATTAGAGGCCTTTCTAGTCAACCAAAAACTGTAATGACTACTAGAGATCAACTATCAGCTACCAAGCGATGCAAATAGCTCCATATTTGGATGTGGATTAAAGCTGATAAAATTAGCAGTTGTGTGTGGGTAATTTGTGAAGGGGTGTAGCTTGGGATGGAAGAGGACGCTTATAGAGAGCACAGGTGTAGGAAGGGTGTGTAATCACGCTTGAAGATTACAGGGTTTTGCTGCTCGCTGAGAATGCTCACAGCTTCAGAACAGCCAAACCAGTCATTGTATCATATGCACAGGTTTTATATGCAAAACAGAAACAAGTTCCATGTATCATTTATCTGGGAACATCATCCAACAGTGGATAATGTCTGGAAAAGAAAAAAAAAAGTCTCTCACTCCCAGCTGATTTTAGACAAGGATGAATTGCTTGCTTGGTTTTTGACAGCAACTTTGTATTTGTAGGATTTCAGTCAGGGGTGTATTTTTAAACTGGTTCTGGAGTATCCTAAAAAATAATTTCATAAGGAATTGTTAATCCTGTAACTTTTGGCAGGTCAGAAACCTTATGCAGAGCTACCCTGTAGATTTGGTCACAGTGAGTTCAAACACTGGTTGTTGAAATTTGAATTCACTGAGTTGTTTTTTTTTTAAAAACCAGCCTTGATGAGTCCAGTCAAGTATCTTGTAAAAAAATTTACCATGTTCTAAATGTGTTTACCTGTTTCATGTCATGTCATTTGACTCTTAGTTTGACCATATTTTGTTAAAAATAGACATGTCATGTTAAAAAAACTTGAAACTAGCAAGGTCAGTGAAGTCATACATTATGTAGGTAAGCATTAAGGTAATTTTCATAGTTACACGGTTGGACTTATTTTTGCAACTGGAGGAATTACTATCCACTGGCCATTTGAACGAATACATAATTAAGGCATATTTAAGGTTATGTAATAACTTCTTCTAAGGATCTTATAATCTAAATAATAGCGAAAGACATAGTTTCTATTTTTGAGGTTGGATCATGAGATTTATCTTTACGACTACTGTCAAATAAAAATCCAACTGGTCTGACATGCTTATGGAAGAGGTAATGTGTCAAAACTGTTATTTTTGGTATGTAATTTTATTCCAATGAAAAAGCATTAGATGTTCAAAGATGTTAAAAATGTTAATTAATGGGACATGATTAGCGTTGTCGTGATACTAGAATTTTAAACTCGATACTTATACCCAGGAATATACTTAAAGGCAAAGAAAAGAGGCAAAATTAAGAGGCTTTTCGTTAAAAAAATAAATAAATAAATAAAGATCAGAACAAAACTGGTTGGTGCAAATATATGCAGTAAACAGCCCTGTTTGTTTCCTGTGCTTCTGGTGATTTGACACCTGATCAAACAGAGTTGTTAAGTCTACCATCAACCAGACACTGTTTCTGTCTAGTTGCTGCTAGACTTTTCTCACCTTCAATCTGGGACAAACCAAATCAGTTTTCAGATACATATAACTGTGTGATCCTCTTAAATTAAAACGGTCTATTAATTTTGCAGAGGGGCAGGACTGATAATATTTGCTGTCTGGCTTCCGCATTAATGTTGATAATGTTTTATTATTAACTACAGCTGCTAGCTGCTACCTTAATGATAACTTAACAGACGGGTGGGTAAATGTTAATAGTTAAACAGCTAATGTTAATGCATGTGCTAGCTAGGCTAACCTTTATGGTAACTGTTTAATAATTCAGTGTTTTTGAAACAGGAGCTGACGTCACAAAGTTCCTCATGAAGACGGATGTCAGTCTTTGTGGTGCTAATGTTCACTTGAAATTTTACATATTACAACTGTAAACTAAACATTTTACACAGTTTTACGCTGTTTATATCATCCACAGGGACAACCATCTGAACATGATATTTATTCACTTCATGCCAACACATGATATTGACGCAAAATTGTCTAAAGAAAAAAAAACACACTAACCCTTAGAAGGATACTTTTGAGCTTGCCGTTGCTAAACTCTACATAAAAGCTTCAATTCATGAACCTCCCCTCGGGGCAGTCTAACCCTGGTGAACCTTACAGTAAGGCATCAGAGGAAAACGAGACGTGCTGTTTCAGTCTGTTATTATGGTGACACCACAGTTCAATGCCAGACAGATGTCACTGTTAATGAGACAAGCAGTGATGAGTGGATTGAAGCAGCATCATGAATGACCTAACGAGACATGAATCACTCTGTAGACTGTTCACTGTTCTTTCTTATAGGCAGCTATCTGACAGGCTCCTATGCCTGTGTCAGCAGTATTATGGGCTGGTAGGACAGAGGAGTGTCTGTTTAAGTGAGTTTGAACAAAAGACAATAAGGTGGATGCCACAGTGCATGTACAATAGAGGTGACTGAGTGTGAACTGAATACATCAGTGTTTACTGTCATTAATAAAGGCTGTCTAATAAGATCCCCCAAACCATAGTGGGAATAAAAAAACAAAACAAAAAATTCACCAGTTGTAGCTTTCGAGTATGACAAAAAAATAAAAAATGTTGTTTTTTATTATTTTAAGATTAATGTGGTTTTTGCTGACCTGATTACTTCACGATATCCCTCGTTGTTCATTAAGCAAAAAGCATAGATTATATAGTGTCATAAGGCTAAAATGGAGTCACTTAGAGAGTCTGCACAGATTAATGTAGGGTTCCTGCACTGAGGATTTACACCCTTTTGCTTGAACACAAACCACAGCTGAAACAACTCAAAGCGGTCCAAACCCTCAAGCAGTCAGTACCACTTTGAGAGAGTAGCATGAATCATATGAAACCTTCTCCTTAAGCAGTTCTTCAAGAACTGAAGATCAAAACATCGCAGTGGAGTCATCTTTGTAGGAAATCATAATAAGCAGAATAATATGTTATCCCGCTGTCTTTGTTGTGAGGAGGGAGGGATCCAGCAGCTCGACCAGTGATGCTTGAATCAGTCTGATCTCTGTCAGAACTCTGTCCACCAGCTGTGTCCAAACAGCCCACGCCCTCTGCTTGTGTCTTTGAGCAGACACAAGCTGAGGGTGGTGTTGGGAGGAGGGTGAGAGTGTGGGTCATCTGAGGGTGTATCAAAAGCTCTCACTCTCCATGCTACAGTAACTTCTGCTTTTGACATGTGGGGGCCCTGAACCCATCTATCCACTCCCTGACAGCTCAGCTGCTGCAGATCGGGAAAAGTAGAGAAAAAAAATGGTGTTAGCTTGCTGCTTTAAAACCTAATCTGAAACTTTTTTATCTACAGAAATACATTTTTAATACTAATACTGTGATTTTTAAAAAGAAATTGGAGCAAAGGTATCATTGAGTTTTGCACTTTCAGTAGCAGTAAAATGTTTTAGTTTTAGTACAAAACGACATATCTTTAGTGAGACATCACCATAAAATACTGGAAAATGGTATTACAGGACTTGTCATCTAAATTATTGTTAAAAAAAAACCAAAAAAAAAAACCTGGCTTTAGTACAGAGATACAAGCAAACTTATGATGCTCTTAGTTTGGAGAGGAGAGCAGTAATAAAAGCCTTCCTCAGTGGCGAGCTGGCTTGTCTACATTTTCTTTCTCCTTCACATAAATCCGCTCTCAAACAGAGTCAGACGATAGACGGCAAGAAATGCCTTGTTGAAATAAAAAAAGATGTTGTACTGCAGATGGTGCATCTTAATGGAGGTGAGATCAGCGAGCTGTGATAAGGGATTCTGTCTACTTTTAGGAGACAGAACAGGCAATCCCTGCTCTGGGAGATGTGCAACATCTGCAGCCAGACATTAATAGATGACTCCGAGTATCACGCTGACAAATTGAATGCCAGAGATGAGTAATGGTAAGATACGTGTTAAAGAGATTGTTGTTCAATTGTTCCAAATGCACTGGGGAATCTTAATGCTAAGCTAGCATGGCTGTAGCTTTTTCCTTTAATTCTCCTGCTAGTACCGCTACCAGCATAACTTTTTCCAAAACACATAGAGCCGTGTCTCAGACTATGGCCAGATATTTTGATTTGCTAAACGACCATGTAGTACATACTCCCTGTGCTTGTGCAATAGCTGAACCTACATGGTGGCTTTGCCTCTCAACTGCATTTGACAGGAATCTCTCAATGGCTTTGTGAACTATGTAAACACAGAAACCAGTGGCTGGTCAAATTTTACTCTGAATCCAATCCCTCCTCACTGTGAGATCTTGGGGACATGGTATTAATAACTACAAAGAAGCATAGGTCTGGACTCAATTGCCTAAATGACCACAATACACTTTCACTTGACTGCGTTCTGAGATTAATTCTGTGTTCTCCAATACCTTTCCCCCCTGACTGGCCATGTTGCAGCTAAAAACATAGCAAGGGACTGAGTCATATGGTTTCACTTTGAGGACTATACTTTCCTACGTGCACTCTGTGAAGCTCCTGTTTCCATTTTCGTAGGTGTGGCCTTCTATTTAGGTCACAACAGAACTCAGAGGAGAGGAATTCCCTGTGCATCCGTGTGAGGAGGGTTTTTTAATGAACTGCTCAGTGATTGAAATGGGCCAAGTCTGCTTACTTTTACATTTACACCACTGTTACTATTACACTTTGGGAATAAGAACCACATAGCTGAGTACATTATGCTAAAAAGGAACAGAGGGAACTGCTCTAATGGGCCTCATCAAGAACTGGACAATATTTATACTGAAAATGACAAAAAATGTGCTTTAGATCCACAATTATCCACGTGTTGGAAAAATATGTTCCATACATCCCCAGCCCAGCACTTCATCAGGTTATCATAAGCTGCATACCAAATAGTTTTTCATCAGTGCAAAAATGCACATGTGGAAGTGGATGGAGGAGGACACATGAGTTAAGGCCAGCTAGTATTCTTGTAGTCTGGCCAGAGCTCCCACTCATACCCAGGACAGCCTTCTACGATGAATCAAGAGGATACTTTATGGCCTCTGGTCTTGCCAGGTCTGGTCCAGCCATTCACCGAAGCACTGCAGCTTTCCCCAGACAGCCAGAATGCTATTATCAAAGAGAAACAAACTGAAAGCCCCCCAAAAGAGTAAGCGGTCTCATTAAATGGAAAACCTGGTTTGTGAGTGAGTTTGTATATTCAACAATTCTTCCCAGTAGCCTTATGTGGTTATGCTCTGTCCTGATCCTCATAGGGTGTAAATATAGGTGGAGAAAGCAAAGGGAGTGATTTAATGACCTCATCTTACAGAAACAGAGGATATTCCAGTTCCTCGTGTGTCATCATCCAAGCATCACCTTGCTGGAATGCTTTCCAAACCACTAAACTATCAGCAGATGTTCCCTATGTTGGAAAAATGTTTAAACTCATTGCTCGGTTTCTCTCGAGACATCTCAAAGACCTTAGTATTAATATGTGCAGTACTGTGCAAAAGTCTTGAGCCACCCCCTTTATGCTTTGCTAGGAAAGCAGGAAATATGTGCAGTGATTTATTAAAATGAGCAAATGGAAATGGAAAAAGGGATTTAAGGCAAAAACAGAGTTTGTGCAAATCTGAACTTGTCAAAATTTGGCCAGTCCATGACTGATTGTGTGTTTTTCTATTGAGGCATGTTCTTACTGCATTGGTAGCATGCTTGGCATGATTATCATGTTGAAAAATGAAGTTGTTGCCAATCAGACACTTTCCTGATGGTACCGTATGCTTTCCTAAGTTCATAATTTCATTTTGACAAGATCACCAACACCAGGGGCTGAAATGCAGCCCCAAACAATAACAGAGCTTCCACCGTGTTTTACAGGTGACTGTAGGCACTCACTGTCACACCTTTCTCCTGATCGCCTCCTGACCTTCAGATTAAGGATGATTTGAGTAGATTCATCACTCTGTAATACTTGTTGCCGCTAATTTTCAGTCCAGTTCTTGTGTAATTTGGCATTCCTCAGTCTTTTCTCCCAGTTTCCCTTCCCAGAGAATGTTTTTTGACAGCCACCTTTCCATTGAGACCATTTCTCAGCAATCAGTGGATGGATCAGCTGAAGGTCCAGATGAAGCTCTCAGGTCCCGTGTCACATCTTTGCTGGATTTTTTCCTATTTCTTGAGGACATGATTTTCAGATGCTGTTCATCTGCTGTAGAAAGTTTTTTTTTTAGGACTGGCATTTCTTCTTTTGTCCTCCACTTGTCCAGTTTCCTCAATTTTTTAAGGACACACTGGACACCATGCTGAGATATGCCAAGTTTTTGGCTAATAGCTCTTTGGGAATCACCTTGTTGGTACAAAAAAAAAAAAAAAAAAAAAATGCTGCTTTATGTCTGTCAAACTGTCTCATCTTTGCCATTCATCATGAATTCAGCTACACATAATTTTTGTTACAAAAATGCAAAATGTGTTTCTGAGACAGGCTGCTAGTAACAAAGTGCCTAAAGATACAATTTAAAATTTATTTGTTATGGTGGCTAAAGATTTTTGCACAGCACTGTATAATAATATTAATACAGTATGTATCAAAAAATTGCACTTAGTTCTTGGACTTTTAAATTACTTTTAAGTTACTTTTTATCACTGGATGAATAGAATCAACCGTTTGAATGATTTTTAGCAACACTGACAATTTTCCAGGATGCTTGTGCATGTGCAGGCAGTTTTCTGCATGTACACTATGCAGGAGTTTGTGTTCGTTTGAGTCAGGAGTGCGGATTAGGTCTGGTCTCTGGCTCTCGTCAGCACATACCGGACATGGAGCTCTGAGGCCCTGCATTCATTCCATGTTGTTTTCATTCCCCCACCTTTGCTAGGTGCACCAAAAAAAAAAAAAATCTCAAGCCTCCACATTCCAGCAAAAAAGTGCATTTCGTTTTACACACACCTGGATTGTGGCGGTTCATTTGATAGTCAACATTTTTCAATTTTCAGCAGAACCTCAAAAATGAGAAGGATTTCTTCCTCTGTACTAAGGACGCTCTGGCACGCAGAGAAAACAAGTATTAACAAACACATTTCTTGATCCTTCATTAATCAAAGGAATCTACATTTATCACTCCCCTTACCTGGTTCATACGGGTTGTATGAACATGACATTTTTTCTTACAGAGGGGCCCATCACTCTCAAAGCCTATAATTTGAGTTGGGTACAGAAGGTAAGGGAGTGAATTAATGTTCTCGATCAGAGTGCAGCATTAATGGAAGCTACAGACTTCTGCCAGAGCACTTTCATTTATTAGTTTTTCATTAGGAAATCCAACCTCAGTTTAATCCTTCCCTAAATAAAGCTGCACAGAAACTTCTGAAAAAGCGTTTCCACTTCTTAGTAGATGAGCTGGGGTCAAGAAATCCAAATGTTTTTACTGTAAAACTAACAAGAATTATTAACATATAATGACCACTGCTCTGTAAACACACACCTCATGGCTGGTATGACATTGTCATTGCATGTTAATGCTGACTTCTTTTTAATACCATTTAAAGAGTAGATGAATAATCGGCCTTTTGCTTTGATCCCGATGACATTCTCTGACATTCTAGTAGAAAGCAGTTGGCATGCTGTGGCGTATTCTGAGTCTGGCTTACACTTCTGCAGATGAGCTGAACAAGTTGTGTCATCCCAGAGCCCTCTTACCAGAATCAGACTTGACTGAACACCTCCTGCCCTCAGCAAACTGCACCATCATATACCACCAACAGATGCTACAGTTTTAGAGATTTGGCTCTAAATCAGGATTTGAATCGTTATTTATGGACAAATGCGTCACAGTGTTACTTCTAATCACACCCTTACATTTCTTTGTGCAGACTGGATGCTGCTGGAACGAGTGCAAACTGACTTCAGACTGTAAGGCATACAATCTCTGTTTGGCTTTTAATAGTCAGCTATGTCACACAACTATTCTAGCTGTGTGACTCCAAGCATGACAGTGTCAGTCTGTGCATAAATCTCACTCTGTGTCATTTGGACTGCTAACTGTTGAACCAATTCCAAGTGACATTGACAGCTTCAGCTGTAATTTACTGTAATGATTTCTAACAGTAGATAGTCTAGTTTCAGTGGAAAGCATACAGAACTTTAAAACTTTAAATCACATATCAAGCTTTTACTAACCCCCGATCTTCATAATCTCTTAAGATCATCACAAACATGAGACAAGTCAGACATCTTAGTGAACGACTGTGCTGTGATATGAGTATGTTTATTAGATGATTTGTGACTGCTGTGGCGATAAAGAGATAAATCATTCTGGATACCTCATTGGCAGGAGCATGCGTGTCTGTCTGCTTATGGTTGGGCAGTTTCCCCTATGCACACTGGTTCACACAGGCGACCTCATACCAAAGAGATGTGCTGTACTGACGACGGGCTGAGATTCTAGCACCACACAGACAGCCCTGAGCAGGGCACGGTTTCAAAACAGTGCTGCTGTTTCCATTTCCTATCAATGATGGTGTGATTTGAGTTTGAGATGAACAAGTCTCCACTGTACCGGCAGCAGATTACCCCCGGTTGTGACTGTCAGGCCATAACATCGTGCAGCTTGATCATTCTGCTATAGAAAATCAAGAGACCCAGAGTGAAGATGTGAAATAGCCTCCCATCATACAAGATCTTTATACGGTTCTCTGCTCAGTTTTCAGAAAACATCCACCCTAGCTTTTCCTGGAATATTAGGTTTTAAATAGGCTCCAAGCTACTTTGTTGTATTGGGAAACAGTGCTGCTATTCCAACAAAGATCTCTGTCACATCGATTTATGATGGCAGAAAATTCACAAGAATGGCTTTCAGATGAAATCCACTAAACTGGTTGCTACTGTGCCATCGCGCTTCCCCTATACTGTACCTTTCACAGTGGAAACTGATCCTATCGTTCCTTATGATGGGGGTAACGTCTATTTAATTTCATCAGTAGAGGAGAGGCAACAGTGACTCACATAATTACATCATACACTTATAGATAGCAGATGGCGAGATATGCTATGCAAAATGTAGCCCGGGAAGGGTGAAACATTCCCACCATGACATCTAAAAATCTATCTTAAACTTTAAATTTAGTTTGTGCAAGAAAAACAAGACATGCTTGAAGGGGACGGCAAAATGACTTTTTTCCTGCTGCAAAAATTAATTTCCAAATACTCAGTTGGCTCCATGATTTGGACAAAACGTTGAAAACAAGCTGAAGGCGAACGTGCCAGCTCAGAACGAAGGGGAAAATGATTATAACCGCACAGACTTTGGCTTAGACATGATGGTTTGTTTACTGCCAAGAACAGCCACTCTGCTGAGGAAACGAGATCCTTCTGACACTCTCTGAACGAGTCCCAGGCTCTTGTGGAACAAGCCATTTGCTGACCAAGTTTAATTAAGAATAAATTAATTTCACATTTTATATGGTTGTAAATTGAAATTAGGGCAGTAAAACAGTCACTGGAAGGGAGTGTTTCTTGGTTAATATATAAAGCACTGACTTTCATTTAGGAGGTTGTATACAAGCGCAGATAAAACTCATGATACCAGACTTGGCTGGTCTTTCAGTAACAAACATTATTTGTGCAGAAACAAATGGAACCTTTGATCTGTTATGTTGTACCAAAATATTCAGTGCTGAAGATGAAAAGAGGCTTGGTGTTGTAATTGCCTTGAGGTCTATGTAGTTCTGACTCATGAGGGCAGAGAAGCTAATGTCTCCCCTTGGGCCTTAAGGCGTCTGCCTGGTTCCCAACCAGCCATTGAGGACCTGCCCTCAGAACCACAAGGTTCAGTGAACTCCTGAAGGTTAAGGGTCAAGAGCCCTGGGCCAGGCCACAACCTCTGCAGCTGACAGTTATGCTTAAAGATCATAGTCATCAACCTGATTTGTGAGGTTTACGCAGAGCATTGTCAAATAAAGATGTTTATGACCTAAGTGTTTACCTGTGTCCTGCCCCGGAACATAATTCAAAGCTTATTATTCTACAACTACTATACATAGATTAATTAACAGCAGTGAAAGGAGGTTTTGTTTCGCTAAATCACAGGGGGGAAAAAAGATAAAAATGACCCTTACTGCATGACAAAAACTGCTGCCTCATTACAAAATAGCATTAATTTACAACCTATAAAAAGTTTCTCATACAGTATCTGACAGCTTTTAAACACAGTGATGGTGAAAGGCAAATGATCTTTTAAAGAGGGACAGCAGTAACAAAGTGGCCCATTGCAAATCTTGTCAAGGCTTTTTTGAAACATGCTCTCATGATGCCGGCTGACCCTGGTGTAGAGTAAACATTCCATTTGGCCTTCATGACTTGCCAGTAATTACCCAGACTGCCTCGGGGCCTTGCTCACTGCCTGACTGACTTGCTGACTGGCTGAATTTACTTGCTAACAGACATATTTGTGACATGCATGCATTTCCCAAGCCAGTTTACCCCTCTTTAATGAATGGGAGGCCAATCATAAAGGGTTTGTGAACTCACCTTCACATGATTTGACACACAAAGCAAAGAGATTGTAATGAAAAGCAGTGTGTAGGTGTTTAAAAGGATGTGTTGAGTTGTTTAGTTTTTTTTTTTTTTCATTTTTGACATCACCTCAGTGCATTGCAGCAGTGGTTGTTACAGCTTCTTGCAGGCATTCATTAAGGTGTGTTGACTGCTGAAGGCTGCTGTCGGTTCCAGTGGACGTTACTGTCTGCCAGGTGTGACGCTGGACTGATGCATCGTCAGTGGCTTCTGCCAATCCGCACACACACACACACAGAGCTGATTGTCCACTGTCCGGCTCCACTCCCTCATTATCTGTATAACTGCTTGTCTGAGACATTTAGCTCAGCAGTCGGGCCAAGTCTCCACAATGCAGACAAACATCCCAGCTATGATAATTTACTTTTAGGACATCAGTATGTTTCCCTGGCTACACTGATTTTGTTAAGATGTCGATCCTCTTCTGACATTCAGTAAATTCTGTGAAAAGCTTACCATGTGGTCTCATATGAAATGCTGGGAAATAGTCTGTGTCAGCTAAGAGAAACTTCCCTTATTGGACTATCCAGAATCATATTTCCAAGGCATGTTGTATAAGGTTCTCTTTCATATACCCTCCCAGCTTACACTTCTTTTTTGCCCCAGCTACAAAAATGGCATCTGCAGGTCTCAAGCCTTGTTATGCAATTTTAAAAGGTCTGTGAATTAATGTGACAGCAAAAATGTTGCAACAGCTAAAACCATTTTAGCAGTGATTTATGGCAGCGCAGCAGAGAGAGAGATACTTGAGATACTGTTAATCAGCCACATGCCTCTGTTATTATGCATATGATTAAAGTTTTCTCAGCATAGCAGGAGCATCGTCCAATCAGGTTAGTTCAACCCTTGGCGCAAATGGTAAATTAACATGTTGTTAGCTTAATGGGTGTTAAGGGTTAGGGTTTCCTAAGAGTGAGCACTTGTCTTTACAAACAAACCCATACATCATTTTTAATTAGCTGTGGTTGGACTGCAACTTGTGCTAATTAAAATGTAAAGTCCTGGCAAATGAGCTGCTACTGGTGCAAAAACCCACAGTCTGGTTATCTGAAGTTCTATTAGTGAGTTTACTTATAGAGTATGTATGAGCCTTTGGGCATGTTAACTACCTGGAGAGGATCTGGAATAAATTCCTAGCCAAAAAGCAAACAAATCCATCTATGCTGGAAAACGAAGCAATTCTAGTTGTATGCCTTGCATTATCGTATTTGCTCAAAACTTAAATATCTGCTCAAATATCCTCAAAATATTACATGTTAATAGGCCATGTTACCATGTGCTGGAGCAAAAGGTTTAAAGAGCCCAAGGGGGTGGGGGGGGTGTGGGGACTGCAGGGCTGAATGCAGGTACTGTTCACACAAGGCGCCCTCTGACTACATGTTTACTCAGCCAGTCACATGTCTAAATCTATGCAGAAAAAAGAAAAGTCATATTACTGTCTTCCGCACAGATTAACCCTAAAATTCAGGTTAACAGCCCTCCAGTGCAGGAAATTCCTCTTTCACTTGCTATAAGGGAAACCATAATTTTTGTATTAGCCACATAATGAATTTTGATCTGTCCTGAAACACCCTTTGAATTTATGAAGTTGTACAGTATACAGTAAAATAAAATAATTCATTTAAGTCTTAACTTTTTATGTTCTTTGTCAATGTCCCAGGTATTTATCATTTTTTTATAGACTGAGCCACTGAGCCACACAGGTATATTTATTACCATTTATAATGAAAAAAGCAATAAAGACATCTCAACCTCATATGGCCTGTTTAATAGTTAAACATAAGGTGGGTATTATATCCATCTTCTGGTACACACAAAGAATCAAATTACAGTGACTGGTTGTGCCACGTGAGGAGTGTTTGACAATAAAGATATTTCTGGTGCTTTTAAATAAACCCTGATAGGGTGGATTTTCCATGCTTGCATACACTAAGAGTCTGTGTAAATAAAGGGAAAGAGCTGGTACAGCTCTCTCAAGGCATTGCTCTCTGCTCAGGCCTTATAAGGAGGCTCGCTGACCAACAGAACAGTTACTGGGACATTTGATCCATAGAGACAAATGGAGAGCACTTGCACTGGAAACAGTGGGCAAAAAGACAGTCCGGGGGAGGGGGAGATATCATGGTTAAATATATCAGTGACATTTCTTAATAAGGCCCTTTCTAGTAAAATTTCTAGAGTAAATCTATAAAAAGATTGCATCTGGAAGAAAATTTGTTTGGTGTAACTGAAGTTCTTGACCTTTGCTGCAAATTTTTTTTCAATTTCTACTGTTGCTACAGCTGCAACAGCTGCTGATTCACAAGACTGCTGGGATGAGAAGGTGATGCCACTCTTTCTGAGACAAAAGATGAAAGGGATGAGCATTTTCATTTCCTAGAGCTGCTGACAGCAGAACTGACTTCCAGGTCAGGTTGCGTAAGGCATCATCCACAGGGTTCAGACCTTTGCAGTAACCAGCAAGAAAACAGCTGTTCTTGGGCTCGTCCACCACCCATCCTCCCTTTCTCCTCCACTCATTCCACTTAGCAAGAGCTGAGTCAACTTTGTGAAATAGACACCTCCCCTTATGACCAACCACATCCCAGACAGTTTGCTGTTGATTCTAGCGCACACCATCAATGGGAGCTTTCATGTCTTAGAAGATTGTAGGGTGAATGTGAGTGTCTTAGAGAATTGCTCAGGACATTTGTTTGTCAGAAATGCTCAGGCTTCTCTGTTGGTGGTATTTCCTTGGCCATGCATTGAACTCAAAGTCACAGTGAGAGATGTGATCAGGCAGGCTCATGTGGGAGGGGGGGGGGGGTGTCTCAGGTGGCACAGTGGATGTGGAACAGTGAGGAAAACAAACAAGACAAGAAGGAGGTGCAGGAAAGGGGAGACCTCCAACTGCAAAGCAGTGGAGTGAAACATTACACATTTGCTTAGTTGGTCCACCGATTGGCCCAAAGTTGAAGCAGCCCAGTGGGAGGATTCAACTTGGTGATCCAGCACCCTTATCAGTGAGCATGTTTTCATTGCTGATCACTCAGTGAAACTCCTGCAGGGTCCACATCATGCAAACCAAGAGGTGAATGTCTGTGACACAGAAATGCTGTTAAGACAGGGTGTTAAGTGAATGACAATGCAGCTGTATGGCTAACAGGCTCAGGATGCAGCAGCAGGTGTGAGGGACAGACCACCTACAGTCCAACCTGAAAGTACTCACCCCTGAGAATCCCTCCCCAGGCCCTCATAAACAATGCAGGTGTACCACCACATGGTATCAGGACCATGTCAGTGTCATGTGAATTAATCATGGCTACCTCTCCCTCTCTATGCTCACATGATTGTCTGGTAGTTAAAGAATAAAGCTAAGTTCCAAAAATGTTAAAGTTAATATTTGCAAGGTGTTTTTTTATGTTACTCTACACACATACTATATATCCATTTTTAAGCCCATTGTATCCTGTATTGCATTCTTTTGCTAACAGCCATAATAAAAAAAAATTTATATATATATATATATATATATATATATATATATATATAGACTGCATCTACATGCACCACTTTTTTAATCTACCACTCTAAACCCTGTACTCTATAAGCCACATTCACCTTTGTCACCATATGTGCACACACACGCTCACATAGATAGCAGGGCATTTTGGGGTTTAATATCTTTCAAGAACACTTTGATGTACAGAGAGGATCAGAACAGCAATCTCCAGAGTCACAGACAAGATTAAGATTTATAATTAAGGATTTGGTTTGTTATTGTCGATCAATATTATTTTAGGATACTTTTGACAAGGTGAATGGGACAGTAGGTTAGTAAACTCATTCACTGATGATAAAGTCATCATCTTGTTTTGTGTTTTTCTTTTTCTTCTACCATAAAGCCTGGTTATGCTCTGAAGTTGTGATTTACACAGCAAGAGGCCCCTCAGTAAACACAGGGAGCAGACGCACTGCTCAAGGGCTCCTCATTCATCTCATCATCCCAGGGACACTGACAGCTGGCCTTCGTGACAGGACAATGAGTCAGAGAGGTGCTCCAGCAGCGAGACGGTGGCCGAGGACTCTTTCTGCTCTCGCTCTCTGAAGGGGTTAAAGTCTTAATCCGCCACTATTCTCTGTGGCATAAGGATTAGCCAAGCAAAGTTTAATATGCAAACCTTCAGGTTAGGGACAAGAGCAAGATCCCAGCTCTGTTGCTACAAAACCCGTCAGTTGATCGCAAACATGCAGCCTTTACTGCTCACATCGGCTGTAGCCAATACAAAAGGCCATTTTGGCCAGAGGGTGACCACCCCCATTTCAAAGCCCTTTATGCAAAAAAGAACAAACTCTCTGCACTTTACACATATGTACTTTGTCACCACTTAACCACTGAGCTAGGTCATGACTGAGATAGCATTTTGCATTAATTCTCCATGAAAATATTGTCAGAGTTATGTAAACAACCGCATAAATAGAGTGATTTCACAGCTCACGCTGCTGACTCTCAAAGGGAGTTTTGTTTGCCACTGCACAGCAGTATATAAATATTCAATTGCCTGTTAGCCACAGCTGCTACTAATCCTCAGCAGAAGTCGCTGCCAAGTTGGAACAAATTTGAGGGCAACTGGATAATAAATCATAAGAGCTCAAACACAGAAATATACCAAGGAGCTTGCTGTTTACACCTTTTGTTCTGGAGTGATGACGGTTTTGACAGCAGGCTCATGTGACCAGGACCAAACTCACGAACAGCTTTAGGCCATAAATGGACCGTCGGTGCTCAAAGGCAAACACAACGAAAGAAGAGCTCCGCTCTTGGCGCAACAAAGTATGACGGGGCAGTGTTGTATTCTGAAACAATTCACGTTTTGTGACTGATTTTCATTATGTTACTTTTGTGTTTTAATGTCAGAAATGTGTGTATTTTTCACCTTTCTTCTTTTTTGTAGACCAAAAACAACTTTTTTGATTTGACCAAATACACAAATTGAAACCAATACTTTGATTTTTTTTTTTTTTTTAACTTGTTTGAGTATCTTTACAAGTGGTATTGTGGATATCGTAGGAGATTCAAAAATAGGATTACGTTAGCCAAACATTATCCACTTTTGTTTTATGGGGCAAAGTTGCCCTGCAGTTCCAAAGCAGGTAGAAAAAGTACTTTGAAATTTGCTCATTTAACAGTATTAACATGAGATGCAGATAAATCACACAGATGAGGAAACTGCTCCACGTGTTGTAACTGCACTTCTTTCACATCGTTTTTTGGCATTGTCCATTAGTCTGAACTACACCTGAGAATTATTTTCAAGTCCAATTCTTTCTTTCTGCAGATATTAGTCATATATTTCATGTGTGGAAATATGATTAATAGCTTGAAGCCTGGTCATGAATCATTTAATGTTGGAATATTTATGGACAACATCACTGCAAAATGTGGTCCTGGAGACATCTATTATACCAGGACTACAAAGGCAGTCGTGAGTACTTTGGCAGGTGTCTGCCTGACTTGTCAGTCTGTAGACAGATTTTGTCAAACACTTTCGCAACTGTGCAAGATAGTCACAAAACCAAACAGGTGTGTGGCTGTGGGTGTGGAGGATCTCTTAAAATTATGAATCAGGAAGCATTACTCCTGACTTTTTCTTTTAAAAATCTCAAACATAACATTTTGTGAAAATCTCTGATTTTCTTTCTTTTCAGAAAGAAAACCTTTAGCTATTGTATCTTACTATACCTGCAGGAATCAATGGAATCTGGGAATTGACCAACGATTGCCAAAGTATTTGAGAGATTACCTTGATCTGTAATCCTGCTTATAGGATGTGTCGAGCAGAATAACTTCATTCATCTTACCAGTGAGAGGGATTCTGTGTAAAGTTAAGAACTCCTTCTGCTTTCCCGACGATCCATCATTGATGATTAGGATATAAGTGGCAAATAGATAGTGTTGACATGGCTTAGATTCAGGTAGCACTCTATTGCTGATCTGTCCAGGGAAGTTAATCTTCAATTCCAACTCTGTGTCCAGCTAAAGGCACAAAGCAGGGTTTCAGTAAAGAAGGCCCAGCTTTGGAAGGCTGCTTTAATCCAAAGTGAAACTCGGCAACCTTTGTCATCGAGCTGTTTTTATTATGGAGCGGATTAAGGTATTGCTAGCTTAAGAGCAACTTTGATCATGACTACTGGCTCCTGGAATGCACAAAGTCTTGATCATAAGCCAAAGCAACAATTACCAGATGACAGAGGCTCATTAAGACAGAGGGCTGTTCCCCATGTTCCAGACACCCCCAGATAACCATAATTAACTAGTTCTTTGATAACATTAAACACATTTCTTCTTGTCCAATCTCTACCACAATCACACCAAACAAAACTGCCTAGTGCTAAGTACAGATCTGCTAGACCTTCACTCAGCATCCCCCACAACTAAAGGAGAGGAGTGGCCCGACAGGAAGTGTCCATGGCAAGCCAAAGCAGGAGGCTCCGAGGTGGTTAGGCCCATAGAGAGCTGCTCAAATGTGCTTCAAATGTGATGCTATCTTTCTGCTGATTCCTTACTTGACCCCCCCCCCCCCCCCCCCTTCCCCCCCATTGATGTTGTCAGGAGGCAGTTAACTGAACTAAAAAGGTACAGGTTGACTAGTGTTTATTCTGGTTTTATTGTAGATTATTCTAAAACTGAAATTAAGACTTGCACTGGATATCTGAAGAGATGACCATAACGTTAATCGAACTTTATTTTCGCTTTTAATACATTTATAGGCTTATTTCTGTAAACGCCATATAAAAACTGGGAATGAGTAAATTTTTAGCTGAAACACATGAAATGTGCTTAAAGATAAAGAGGAGATAATGTAGGCGGTTATGTGCTGTCTGTCCGGTTGTTTACTATCGCTGAGATCATGGCCAGTAGCTATAGTAAATGACTATGGTCACATTTTTAACTTACATCCATCCAAACATCTACCTTTCTCGTTCAATACTGTCCAGTAATGGGCAGAATGTGGTACCAGATATGGTTAGTGTAGTAGTTTACATATTTACTTGGAAAGCAAAAGGCCTCTGGTTCAATTCCAGCTGGAGACAGAAATCCCCTTTGGGGTTGTGTCATGAATGTTGTCTGGTGCTTCCAAAAAAAAAAGTCTGCCAAATCAAAACATGTTTAGCTACCTGCTGTGGCAGCCTCACAGTGGCTGAGCAGCCAAAAGCAGCTTGTACTGTTTGTGTTTAGCATAAAGATAAGTGCTCTCACACTGATAAGGGTCACGGGCAATTGATTTGTATGAAGAATAAATGAATAAAATAAAATGCACCTGCCTTCTCACCCCCACCACCAACAGTTGTCATGAACATTGAGGGATAGAGAGAGACCCAAACCACTTTTTGTACGAGCTCTGCTGTTTCCCTGTTGTATTGTTGGGCATCTTAACATGGAGGTCTCTGTGGGCTGACTGGCTTTAAGGGCCAGGCTCATGTGGCCATTTCAAAAACTTCAGTTTTTGGCACTTCTTCACTGGCTTCTTTTTCAGGCCCGGAGGCTTCTGCTGTAAAGGCTAAATTAGAGCATGAAATCTACAGGTTGATCTTTGACCCATCTGTTCCTTTTGCCCTATTGACTCCAGGGGTAAACTAAGGTTACTCAAATGTCTACAAGGTCAGAGCAGGGTCGATGTACCTGCAAACAGGGAAGTGAAAAAGATCACAGGACCAAGCTTCTGTTGAGACCTTGATAACATTTGAGAGTGGTGAGGCTCAGGCCACTGTTACACCGGCTGTCAGTCTTAATTTAAAAGGTCAGGACAAAAGGGAACTTTGCTATCTGTTTTAATGTTTTGAGTCTTTCTTTTTTTTTACAAAGGTTGCAGGACTGGCACCAGAGTCCAAGAAAGTCTGTCAGTTTCTCCTTTTTTTTATAAGCAATCAGCTTCTGTTCTGTTTTTTAGTTGCGTAAGATCTTTAGTTCCCAAATCTTCCAGCTCAGCACTGTTTGTCAGTGAATATACAGCATTTAATTATAATTAACAACACCCCTTTGGGTCTGATTATGCCACAAAATTATTCAGTCCCTACAAAGTTTTCCACTCGTTCTGGAGTTATTGCTTTCAGGTGGCCGAGTACCATTGATCCCCATCCTGAGCATTTACATTGTGCATATCAAGAGGAAACAAGTCACCAGTGAGTAAACACACAGCACTTTGGTTACACTCACAAAGACTCTCAGATGACTGGGAGGAAATATGTACGTAAATGAAAGCTCTATTTTTACCCAGGTCTCCCGCAGAAGGCACGAAGTCTGAGACTATGATAAACTGGAAGCAAATAAAGATAGCGTCTCTTGACGTGAAGTTATCAGGAATAGCACGAGACAACATCTTGCAATAGTCGTCATGTCTTGTGAAAGATGGACTTTTGAGGTTTTAGGATTATATTTTAGCTTCTAAACATCAAACTATTTAAGATACCCAACCTTTCACACCTTTTCAGCTGTGAAAATTTCTTTCATCAACATTTGTTACTTTCCACTGGTAAAAATCCAGCAAGTGTGCCCACATCACACAGCAGTGGAAGTTAGAAAATTTGTAGGAATTTAACTAATTTTCCAAGCCTTGGCTAAACCACTTGCACAGCTGAACACTTATAACACTTCCAGGTGAAATGCTGAAACCATGCATCATTAATCCCATTTGTACAACTATTTAAAAACTAGTTTATTTGTTCCACCATTTTAAACTTTTTGACAGTTATAAAAGGTGTTTCAAAGAGCTTAATCAGAGTTTTAATGAGTTTGGAATTTTATAGTTTTGTTTCATTTAGTTTCCAGAATGATTTGGTCATTTCAGTTCAAGTGAGCTAAATTCAGTTTGATTTATATAGCACCAAATCACAACAACAGCTTCCTCAACACGCTTTAAATTGTAAGCTAAAGACCTTACAATATTAGAATATTAGAACAGCCCCCTATGAGTTTCTTTGCTTCTAGTCTTTGGTTCCTTGTTTGACTATAATTCCCTTTTGTGTCCAGTCTGTCCTACTCTCATCTCTGTGTTTTGTCCTTAGCCTCTCCTGTATGAAGTCAGTCTTGTCTCCATTTTGGTTTGCCTTTTTTTTGTCTTTGTGTCAAGTTTGTATGTTTGAGTCTGTGTGTTACTTACGTCCTGTATTGTTTTGATAGTGTCTCGTGTGCTCTGTTTAGTTTGCTTTCTTGTCTTGGATTCCCATGAAGGCAGTCTTATATATTTGTGTAATGTGCACACAAGATTTTTAGGATCAAGTACAATAATATAAGTTATTGGGTGTCATCTGCATAGCAATGAAAATGTATGCAGTGTTTTCTAACAATATTGCAGAGCACAGAATCCCTTGGAGTGTGAGGAAGACTCCCTGTTTACATGCACACATTGTAATCTATCAAATAGATGTGATTATCCCACTGCACTACTTTTGGTCATCCATGTCTGGTTGCTGTATATCCAGTTCTGTCGTTTTATACTACCAAACCTCACAAGCTGAGCAATATGCTGGTGGCTACTACACAGAGAGACCTTGAGTCATAATGCATGCTAGGGCATTAGCTTGCAGCACGGTATCTGGCAACAGTTTGGAAGCTTTCACAAACATGCCAAATATGATTGCATTTTAAGCATCTAGAGTGCTGTGGTCTTTTACATTGTCCAAAGAAAAACAGCAATTTACTTTCAGTAGCCTCTGGGTTGATTTTGGAACGATAGGTGGTATTTTGACAAGGCTTTAGGGAAAGTTATCATAAACACAGCAAACTGAGAGTTTGCAAGACCTTTTCTATCCCTAGATTTTCCTTGAACTCTGTGTTTCGGGTGGTGAGTAAACTCTATTTGGCGTGGCTGATAGTAGATTATGACACACAATGCTGGCTTTTCTTTTATTATTATTCCAGATTTGGGATGGATTTGGATTATTTCTGTAATTTATTAGTTTTGACCATAAATGGCAGCTCCCATTCTGTTTGAGAATCATGGCAGTGTTTATGTGACCTGAATCCAAAAGAAACTGCATATTAACTAACGATCTTTTGGGAACTCTCAGTAAAATAAGGAGACATTTTATTCTTGGATAAACATGTGTGAAGTGTTTCTGAAAAAAAAAAAAAAAAAAAAAAGAGAAAGAAAAACGGGACATTTTTGCACTTTCCCTCCCTTTCTATCTCTTTGGCACATATGCAATGTAAAAGTGTAGCATGATTAGATCAGCAACGATTCCAAGGCCTCTGCCCCCATGGCATGTTCAGGCTTTATCACAGACAATGCTACATTCCACAGCAGGGCAGACGGAGTCACATTTTTCCTCTATCCATCGACAAGATTCACCATTGCGCCCACTATCTCTGTGATTTGTAGTTACAGCCCACTTTGAAACGATCCCATTTGCTTCTCCGCCCTCTAGCACGCTGCAATAAGGAGGAATATGGGTGGTGTTCAAACTCACCTGTAGGAGTCAGAATGTTTACTCTTTAAATTATTGTATTTTCCTCATTAAACTCATTAACAGGAAAAATATCTTATTTTTTTTTCTTTTATTTTGTTGTATGAATACATTTTTCAGTTACTACATCCTGTAGTCAGAGACAGGCATAATTTTTCAGTGATTTAATATTCTAACTTTAAGGATTTAAGCCATTTTATGACATTAAAGTTCAGTACTCCTAATCCTAGAGTTTTATTCAGACTAAATCACTCATGTCTACCACATTTCCTCAGGGTGCTGTCATTGTTTGTTTTTTCCATGCTTTGTTTGTTGGGCCCAATATGAAGGGAACAGAGCGACTGAGGTGCCCACTGTGATGACTGGAGGCTTGTGGGTCGGTTTGATTTGAAGTCCTCTTTTGTGTAGTTCAGTTATTTTGTTTTTGTTTTTCTCCCCTTTGCTGTGCATTCTTAAATACATTTTAATTTAATACGGACTAAAGGCCTGGTCACACAAGAAATTCACACTTAAAAGCCAGGCAGTTTATTCCCATGTCCCAGTTACCAACTTTAGTGGATTTTTTTCTACAGAGGCAGAGTCTGCATCAGAGCTGCTTCAGAGTGTAAGTAGATTAAATGCTGGCTTCAGGCTCATGTGGCAAACAGAGCTTCTAATGTCTCTCAAAAGTGCTTATCTGGTACAAAATGAGGAAGAAAAAAATACAACTGCTGAAACAGAAATGCTCACTTATATATATATACTGGCTTCTTACATGTGCCATAAGATTTTTAATTGGTCTAAAAAGTCACATGAGTCAATTGACTATGTGTGTAGTCTGTGTATTCACAGCCACCAGGCATTACCACTTCTGTATTTCCTCATGCTTTGGTAGAACTTCTGTTATAATATCTGTTTGCCTGTGACCAGCTATAACCTTTCAAGCCATCTACATTGCAGACTGGCTCTTGCCGTCTTAACTCACAAGCCACCAATACTGTACATAGAAGCTTCAGTGTGCAAGGAATTCTTGGGAGAGTTGATGCTGCAGAGCCATCATAGCTCATGAGTTAGTTAGCATGAGGATTATAAAGAAATTGTCAGAAAATTACTCACAGTGCTTTGAATTAAATCCCCCTTTCTGTCTCTCTTCTGTGTCCACAGACAACAAGTCCAAGCTGTGAGAGGCAGGGCCCCATACCAGGCTGCTGTAATCTATTTGACCTACATGAATGTGTCATGGCAGAAGAAAAAAGGCTGACCTCTTCTTCTTGGTCACCATATCCTTCTCAAAAATCATTTGAAGTTAAGGTCAGTGTTAAATGAATCTCTGGTCTGCAAAGATAAGCCTTACTCTACAGGAAGTCTTGAAATCCTTTCGTTTTATGGATTTGATGATAAAGACTTAATATTATTTAAAGCTAGATTAGCTTTTAAGAGTATTTACACCAAAAAGAAGTCATGGAGTGCATACACATTTTTGTCTGAATGCACTGTATGAGTGTGGAAAGAAGCCATTTTGCTCATAATGTTAAGGAAAGCATGCTTCCATGTTTAAATGTCGTGGCATCTGTATAATTCCAATTTCTGGAAATTGGAAAAAGCAATTAAAGTTGTTTAAACTTCCCAGATCCATTTTATATTAGATCATAAACATGGGAAATTCGCAATATTTGGCATTACCAGCAAAGCCTGAATTGAGAAGATAGGAAACTGCTGAATCACATTCAGTCAACTCTAGAAAAACCCCACGACTTTGATCCCGACAATGAAGACATGAGCCGACGTCGGTCAAACACTTCAAAGAACTGAAAAGAGAAACAATCACTTTCAGAATTACCGTCTTCCTTTTGGCTTATCCACTTTTCTAAGGAATTTCTTGTATGTAAATCACTGTTTGTGGAGTTGATCAGTTGGGACCACACTCAAGCATCACTTAAGTCAAACTGCCTAGTCTCACTCACTGAAACCTCTGCAATCTTATCACCAAACCAAGAACATAGCCTTTTTATTGCTCTATCAGATTTAATGACAGACATGACCGACAGCGTTATCTCTTGGATCCAGATAGGTTTTTGATCTCTTGATCTTTTCTCACATTTGAAGCCACATCAAACGTTTTCGAGCTATTCAAAAAGGATGGAGGATATAGCATCCTGTCTTCATGTGCGCTAATCCAAGCCAGGTGGAAAGAGTGGAAGGAATGAAGACTGATTGATGGCCTGAAATACACATGTAACCAGCAACACTGCCAGATGTGCAGTACAGTGATATTTCTAACATTCCATTCTGATTTTTCTGAAATCTGTCAGTGTTGTATTGGGACAGTTTTTTGTTTGTGTAGCTGGGTGGTTAAAACCTATAACTCAGTTTCTGGGCTAAATAGGTTTTTTTCTTGGGATGTTGGGGTGCCAGTAAACATGTTCTTCATCAGTTTCTTGAATGTGACATTTGCTGTTAATTTGTATGTGTTGTAACGTTCTGGCAGAGGTTCGCCTGATGTTACAAACTTCAATCACAAGGTGGCAGCGTCATGAAGAACAGTGGTTACGCCTTCAGTACATCTTGGTCTACGTTTCGGATAACGTTTGTTTTACAAACGGGTTGCGTTTGGTCTGCACCAAGGTGGAGATGCATGGAGGATGGTGACAAGGCGTAATGTGCTGAAATATTCTTGTGTCAACAAGATGCCAAGTGTGTAGTCTCCAGAGTGTCCAAATGTGAAGTTAGTGAAACTGCTGCGAAGTGCCTGCAGGCATTTTATTATTATTTGGTGGTTTTGGCTTGACATTAATTTGTTCCTCTGTTTTTTTCTGTGTGTAACGAGACCCACTGCCATATTTTTTTCTGTGTATTTCTTTGCGTGTGCGTGTGTCTGTGTGTGTGTTTTACTCTCTGTATAGTTGTGTGCCATTAAAGTGCCCCAAGACCCCCTGTTATTGTGTCCTGTGTGGGCTACATTTGTCTTTAGCTTAGTTTATCTTGTATCCCCATACTTGGTACACAGGTTAAAATCTGAGGCTTTCTTCAACCTAGTTGATGCTTTGATCATCTCAATTAGAGCACATTAAATAAGCTGTAATTTTGTTTCATATTCAACCATCACCACAATGTAGGGTTCAGGTTTTGGCTGCTGTCTTCGACAATGTACTCGGCTCTGAGTAATCCTAACAAAACAGCATTCAGAATACAGGTATTTCCATCAAACTGTTATTAACTTAAGACTCCAAATCTACTTCAAGAAAGGACGCCAGCATTTCCCCCTCAGCTCCAAAGAACAGATGCCACATAAATGCCGTTTTTATAAACACTACTAATTACTGAGTACAGCTATTTGAAACCAAGCCACTAGGTGTGACTGTGTACATTACTTTTTCATGAATGGAACAGCAGATGATTTTGAATTGCATGACCAGCTAGCCTTGTGAAAAACTAGGAAAACTAAAGGGAAAGTGTATATATTTGATCATAAAAAAAAGCTTTTAATTGCCTTCCTGTTTTAAACAGCACCAAGACCTCGCACTGTGTGCAGTGATTTACAGTCCAGTTATGCATCTATGTTGACCAATTTTGCACACTATTTTATCTTGTTCAATAGAGTCACTTAAGCACACAAACAATAATTTAATCACAGGCTTTAACACTGACCCAAAGCCTTTCCCTGCGCCACTGAGAGTTCTGCTGTTTTGGGGGGAAAAAAAAGATTCACAGCTTAACAAATTTAATCTGCATGCAGCTAATTATGGCATTTACAGATCTGAAGTGTGAAATGTGAAATATAAATTTAAAAAACATTATGCTGTCAGAAAAATCTG
This sequence comes from Archocentrus centrarchus, assembly GCF_007364275.1. Classification (NCBI taxonomy): domain Eukaryota; kingdom Metazoa; phylum Chordata; class Actinopteri; order Cichliformes; family Cichlidae; genus Archocentrus; species Archocentrus centrarchus. The sequence goes on along the minus strand of NC_044351.1, from coordinate 14,615,186 downwards.
AAAGAAAACAATATATGAGTTTTAAAGGGAAAGAGGGGGCTTAAAATGATACATTAAGACTGGACTGGATACTCAATAGGCAGACAAAGTTCAGAAAACACACACACACACACACACACACACACACAAAGAGATCAAGAGGATCAAAAGTCAGAATCACTTTGTAGCACACTGGTCTTTATTATTGCTTTCTGAATTGGCAGCATGTTAGCACACAGAAAACAAAAAGGAAAGCACGCAGATCAAGTGAATTCTTCATCTGTAGAGAATTAACTGTTTATTAGTCACTAAAGCAAAGTGCGGACAGGATAACCTTCAGGCAAGTACAAATGACATAATCTGTGGCGAAATCTCAGAAAACAAGTGTTTGTTCATTCTTCCCAGCTGTCCAACAAACTTTGTTTCAACAGAATTTTTGAGTTGGCTTTCATGGACTCAAAATCTTGTTTGCATGAAGAAAAAAACAAAAAAACAGGAAAGAATCATTAAAGGACAGATCTGTCATAAAGTTACACTTCTAGGAAATGTAGCCTTTCTTATTGGACCAAGTTACACACAGCAACATTAATTTGCTGTGTGGAGTGTGAGGAAGTCAACAACAAAGCATCTCCCTTAAGTGTCCTCCTCAGTTTTCACTGGATTGCAGGGAAGGACAACAGAGAACAGATGCCCTGCAGTCATAAAGTGAAAAGGGCAACAAAAACAGACCTTCTAATTTGTTTAAACTTGAACTCCAGCAGGCTGATGGGAGGTGGGTTTTGGGGTGAATGGTGCCAGAGTGCTTCCCCTGTATGCAGAGCCTCCCTGTGCACATCAAAGATCATCAGCATTAGCAGATAGCTGGTCAGCCCAGTGAGCAAAAACAGCTGGGCCAAAGCAAAACAAAGATGATATAAGCAGCTTCCTCCTTAGGGGCAGCACCAGTGCAGTCAGCAATGATAAGTCCCAGCCTATATATATTGTTTGAAGTGCACCCCCCCCCCCCCCCCCCCCCCAAAAAAAAAACCTTCTTACTCAACACGCACCGCCCTTTACCCCCCACCAGTCCTCATACCGCACTACCAGCACCATCAAAAACACACAATTTACAGCCTCATGTAATGCAAGAGGAAATATAGACTGTGATCTCTTGAACCCTCTCAGGAGAAGAGTTCCGGCCTTTGTCTCGACAACCATTTTGGGGAAGTAGTGAGTGTGACTTTAACTGGCAAGGATCGATCTGTGAAATCATACAAACATGATTTAAATCTCTACTTCCTCGAAGCACAAGGATCGGTAAATCAGACATATTTAAAATGATAAAAATCTCATTTTGAAAGTGTAAACTTTGAAGCAACGTGAGAAAAAAAAAAAAAACCTGTCCAGTCTGCACAATCTACCCACCGTGCATATGCACAGAAAAATAAATAAATAAATTTAAAAAACTGGAAGACACCCAAAGTGGAGGTATACATTTCCAACTGCACAATTTCCTGTTGGATTTAGCTGACAGTGCTTGAGGCATGCATGACAGAGCAAGCAGGAATCCCTCTTTAGAGGCTGCCAGAAGCAAAAGTTCATATTTGTACACATAAGATCCTTTTCAAAACAGAAAGAATTTAAGCTAATTTGTTTCCCCAAGTCCATGCCTGCAGTCACAAGGACCAGAGAAGAGGAGGAGGAATACATATTTGTAATGCTATGATTCTCATATAATCCAAACAAAATGTCAAGAGCACCAGGATAGAGTTCTGCAAGGGATTACACAGTATTATGTCAACGAAGGGGCTAATTTGATTTTTGTTTGCACACGGTGCAGGCTGTATTCTTTTGGCACTGAATGGTCATTATGATCATTAATTTTAATATGTTTATATTGAGGAAATCCATGTACATATGTGACCTGTGAGCTCTAATTTTAAAGCCTATTTTCTAATGAATCCAACACACATTAGTCGAAAAAGGATTACCTGAGATGTATATTCAGAACTGGAGTTGTGAACCAGCACTCCGAGGAGGGAATTTGTTAATAATTAGACTGCATTTATATAGTCTATATTTTACAATTGGTTCTCAATTCTTTCAAATGTCAACACTGCCAAGAGCATCCACAAGGTTGCAGCACAAATCTTTATTTACTAAAGTTCCATTTTATGCCCCAAATTGGCTCAAAGTGACATCACTGTCCCTGAGATTACATTGACACTGAAGGCTAGGAGGGGCCAGCCAGACCCCATCGTCCCCAGGGGCTGTCCACAGCCACAGCAATGTCTGGTGAAAGTGTGAGTCAAACATCTCACAGCCAGGGTTGTTGCACCTCCATCTGGAGCCCTGAATTAAACATCATCTAGGCAGACGGGCTGCCTGCCCCAGAGCCTGAAGGACCAAGAACTGAGGCCAATTAACCCATGCTTGGTCTATTGAGACCTTACTGTGTAGCCAATTAGGAGGGCATGTCAAAAGATGATAAAACGGTTGGATTTTGACTTGACATCAGGCGTACTGGACACCATTTGCATAAAATCACAGGGACTGGAGGGGACATTTTGTCCTTGGCAATGGTACTACTCATCATAATCCAAGTAAACAAAGAGCTGAGGATAATCATGATTATTAAGTGGGTATTTTAAGAGCACCCACCAGTATTTCCCTTCAGTGTTTTAAAAAATAACAGACCTCTTTTGTGTAACCACTAAATAGTAAACTTTGACACTAGACACTACTCTGTCTTCTCTTCAGCTCAGTTCCTCTGACGTCTATTTAGTATGAAGAAATCCTTCTGCAGATGAGACAAGGTCAGGAAACACAGCAAAGAGAGGAGAAGTGAAAGGAATCAGGAAGTAAATTTCTTTTGTCACTATGACAGATGGAAATGACCACATGTGACCCAACAGAACCTCAATTATTAGATTGTGAAATGGAAAATCAATTGCAGTGTAAAGACAAAGTTTGATTTAGCTTTCACTGAATGGTGTCATTAAACATCTCTGAATAATATAATATGTCCAAGATTTATCATTACACAGAGCAGTCTGTAAGTATGAGGACTGATATGGTTTTCATTGTTTGACTCTTCTCCAGCACACTGACATAGAAATGAAACATATGCTATGTAGTCAAGATGCTGGCTTTCAGCTTTGAGTATCCATCCATCCATCCATCCATCCATCCATCCATCTTCTTGAATGCTTAATAGCTTCTTAACCTACCTTCGGTGAAAGGAAAGAAAATAGAATTAGGGGGTCTCTATATAAGAAACCCTCAAGAAGGCTCAGCTGAAACATTTTCACAAATTGATTTCACATTTCACAAATTTTGCTGATCCTGCTGGCACAGCTGCTATTGCTGCTACACCTGTAAATCCAAAAAGCTGGCCTATGAAACTCTTCTTTTATTAAATGCATTTCTGTGTAAGTTTTTGTTGCCAGCTGCAATATTAAAGACACTAATCAAAAAGGTGGGGAGTTTGAAATAAGCACCTTCTTAGTTTAATGTCAACTGTGATATAAAACACAAGGACACCGCATGCTTGTTTGACTGTTCTCACCCATGTCTGAAAACCTGCTGCTTTTAATTCATCGCACACACACACACACACGCACACACAAGCATGCACGTCTAATCTTTACAACATTTGTAACTAGGAATTTATTGCATTCAGCCCTCTGTACACCCTGCGTTGAATAGCTAATATTTTACATCAATCTGTTCCCTCGGGGTAGGAAAAAGTGTAATGATGGTGAAACTAGAAGAAACAGGTGTTCTTCTGGCTGCGCGTTCCTTTGAAGGTGCTGAGAGTTACAGAAAGATTGTGAATCACTGATAATGGCACGAAATTATAGTTGTGGGGCTGCAAAATGAACTCATGCCAGTGCAGCACAAGACAGCACAGTAATGGCAGTACTTCGAAGGGTTGTAGATGGCACACTTTGTGGAATGACGGAGGTGTGTTATACGTTAACAATGAACAATGCTGACTGGAAATGCTGCGGGGGGTGGGGGTTGGGGGGCGTTACAGAGAGCTCCCTTGATTATGATGACTGAAGCACATTTCAAAGGCAAATTGTTTATTTATTGGCATTAAAAAAAAAAAAAAGCCAGCTCATTTTCAGATCTGCCAAATTAAAAACTTAAAGACCGTGAAAATAGCTGAAGCTCTGTGCCGCTTGGAGACTTGTTGAACTAAAACTAATCGGGCGAATGAGGTCAGCCTATTAGTTTTTGCTCAAAGGGAAATACTGTTGTGTGACTTTCAGCACCAGCGCTCTGCTCTCGAGGGAACGCTTTTTTATAGTTTGGATTGACAGCTGTGGCACATCTCTAATTACAAAATACACAAGTTGAGCAGTTTAACTGAAGCCACCTAAATAAAGGCATTGGCAGCAAATATTAACAGGAGGCCGTGGTCTCATTACTCATTTGCTTTATCAGAACAGGCGGCCTTGACTAAACCAATTTGGACTCCACAAATAAAACTCATTTGTATTCTTCGACAGCCAAAAACCAATAACCAGAATATATAAAGCAAAGGCCAGCAGGGAAATATCTTACTGGTGATCTTTCATACTATTTCAGTAATCTAATATAGCATGTATATTACGTTTCTGAAATATTATACTATTGCTGGATGTGTTCTCTTTACAGAGCACAGATCAAATCATTTATCTGAGTGTGTTGTTCTTAGAGTGTCTTCTAATCTCTTCCAGTATGTGTGAAGATTGAGATTTGGACCTCTGCAGCTACACATAAGCACAGATGATGAGTTTAAAATATTGAGAATTTATTTTTGAGACCTTCATTGTCATTACTGGAAATCTGTACCACTTTGTATTCACCATCTATTTGTCCTAAAAGAGAAATCCACCCTCAGCCGCTTTTCCTAAACGTTATTAGAGGTGCAATGATAGAGAGAGCTATGCTCTGCCGATTTAAAAGACATTAATTTTAGTAATGGTTTATTAAGCAGTATTTTGACCACAACTCTTTTACCACCCGGGTCACAGTCGGTAAAACGGCAGTGAAATGCGTATTTATGTCACATGAAGAAAAGAGAGTAAATGACAATTACCACATGACTCTGACGGCACTTTTAGTCAGCTTTGCAGAACTGAGAGTGGGCGTTTTAAGAAATAGTTTGCTTACTGGAGATTCACTTCCCAAATTTGTTACATATGTGTCAGTTATATTCTTTGCAAATGTAACACAGAACAGGTTCTGAAGCAGGACTTGAAATCATCTCGACTTCTTAACCTTTATACTTTTTGACAGTTGTTTGCAGAGGCATACTTCTGGATATCATGGCATATTTTACAGCCGCACTTGGTGCTGCCATTTTGTTGGGATTCATCAAGCTCTCAGTGGCAAATGAAGCTACCTGTGATCTCTATGCTGTTCCTGGGCAGACTCTGACTCTGCCTTTTGTCTTTGAGGGACTGACAAACTTACATATTGTGAAATGGACTCATAACAAGAAAACAGTTTTCAACAAGCAAAGAGGAGTGATTGTTGGGAAACCAGAGGACATTTCTTCAAAAGGATCACTTGTGCTTAAGAAAATTCAGTTGTCAAGTGAAGGGATTTACCAGGTAGATGTGCTCCATCCTAATCATACTTCTGCTAAAACATGGACTGGGCGCCTCTGCGTGATGGACAAAGTCTCAAAACCACAGCTCAGTTATGTCTGTGACTTCAGGTCTATGGCTGTCAATCTTAATTGCTATGTAGCTAAATCTAAGGGTCTGGTGTTCTCATGGACGCGTGATGAAGAGACATTAAAAAATGAAACAAAGGAAACACTCAGCATATCTCTTATGCATCTGAAAGGGGAGAGAAGTTTCACATGCAGCGCGGCAAACAAAGTCAGCAAGGTGAGCAGCGACAAGGTTCGTCCAACTTGTCCAACTTTACTTTCTTTTACACCCAAAACTGTTCTGGCAGTGCTAGCAGGCGGAGCAGGTCTGATTCTTTTTCTGCTCGTCATCATCATTGTATTATCCTGCTTACTCAGACGCAGTAAAAACCAAATGAGTTCCACGGATGTAAGCGAACTGAGGACGCTTTCTCTAAAGAAGCGAGAATCGGATTCTGTAAGCCCAAAGTATGAGACCATGCAGCCAACAGAGGGCTCTCCGCCCCCCAAACCCCAGCCTTCACCAAGAGCGTGTTACCAGGATGTTTCACACTTTGAATTCCAGACTGAAAACAGGCCTCCACAGCCTTCACCTGTACCAAAGCCAAGGACAAGGAACCTCCAGGGAGCAAACATCTGACATCCCACTGACTTTGTGAGAAAAAAAGCACATTTGTGGAAATTCTCCTTATTATCTTCACTTTTAATTTACACTTTGTGTGTGTGTGTGTGTGTGTGTGTGTGTGTGTGTGTGTGTGTGTGTGTGTGTGTGTGTGTGTGTGTGTGTGTGTGTGTGTGTGTGTGTGTGTGTGTGTGTGTGTGTGTGTGTGTGTGTGTGTGTGTGTGTGTGTGTGTAAATTTAGCTCCTTAGTGTGCTGGTTTACACACTCACCTAACAAGTGAAAGAGATCTGGTTCAATCCCAGGAGGAGACACAAATCTCTTTGGGGTTGTTTCAGGAAGGGCATCCTAGTGTATCCAGTGCCAAATCAAAACATGTGGGGCTGCTCACTGTGGTGCGCCGAGGAGCTGAAAGTAGCTTTAGTTTCATTTAGAGAATATTGATGTTTTAGTGCTGTGGGTCTGAGAAGTAAAACTTGAAATATTAATACCTTTATTTCCTTTTCAACTTGATGTTACGTGATAATTTCAGAGACAAATGTTAGAGTTAATGTATAATTCATTACTGATGGTCTTATGTGTTATATCATGAATGATCTAACTGCAGAGGTAATTTAGTCTGAAGATGTCAGCAATTTTTGTGTAAAATAGTGATAACTGATATAATAGAAAAAGAGCATAATACTGATGATATTCCAGTCAGCCACTCCCATGAAACGGTACTTCAAGCTTACTAAATAATTTTAAAAAATACTGGGCACTTTCTTTTTTTTTTTTCTTTTTTTTTTGACTGCATAAAAATATAAGGCAAATAAAGACATTTGGATGCCCTTACACAAAAATCTTACATGAAAGCAGGTTGATTTTCTGCTGTATAATCACAGTTTACTTACAAACAGTATATGGTGTTTGAAATAAATAAAGCTGTCAAAATGATCTTGTATCTCGTATTTGGATGGAAAACTGCATTAAACAGCTTATCTGTGTCAAACACAGCCCTTTGTCCCAGTTTCTTACATGTCAGCATTCTTGCACTTATTAAAATTTGCTTGCTTGCAAGAAGTTATTAAAGGGAAAAAAAATCAATAGAGAAATGGATTAGCCAAGGCAAATATCTATTATCTCCAATGGGTAAATGGTAATCCACACATGAAAGTGTTTGCTGTCTCGCCTAATGCTGTGTGACAGCCACATAATGGAATCCCCCTGAGCGTCATCGCCTAAAACTTACAAACCAATGTCATCTTTTGTCAGGTCCTGCTCCACTCCTGCTCTCTATACATGGCTAAAATTTTCAGTGCGGCCGGATTTGGCAGGAAAGCTTGTATCTGCTTCCTGGAACAATGCTTCTTTTTCTCCATTTCTCAAGAAACACTGAGACGTGGCTGGCAGAACGCCACATCACTTTCATTCACCAGCTAAAACCGTGCACGACATACATAGATGGAAGCGACACACACAAGCATACATGTACACTGGGGACTGCCATTATACAGTTTAATGAAACACATCTCATATGCTTATTCCAGGTCTACCCTGGAAATGTAAGGGAAATACTTCTACTGTAAATTATGCTTAATCAGAGGCTCTTGGAGTCTAGAGGATAGAGCCTTTTGATCTTGATGCGTGTGTCCAGGAAAAGGGTCAATTACCCTCGGAAAGTATTGTGTCAAACCGTTCCCACTACAGTTTTCTTGTTGTTGGGGGCTGCCAAGTCTAAGGAAAGTACAAACCAAATCAGAACATCAGATGTCAGCCAGTGCAGAGGCGGTTTTCATCAGATTGTTCTGAAAACACAAAAATCTGATTTCTGTAGCTATTTTCCTCTCTCTTTGACCTCCGTCTATAACTGACACTTAATGTATGCTGAAGCCACAATCTTCCAAATCAAGCTGCAATTTGTTGAAAAGGAAACGTGGCCAAATACTCTTTAAAGACTCAAATGCAGTACATGCAATTTTGTTTCCACTCACTGCCTTTAAACATCATTCACTGTGGGGAGGGGGAAAAAGTAGGACGTGTAGGTTGTGGTCTTGCTGAATATATTTTTTCAAATGTCTCATTAAGAATCAGATTTACAGTATCTGTCAACACACCAGTCCCATTGATGTTATTCTTCTCCATCTGTGCACCTCACACTTTTTCTCCCCCCACACAGCACATGCAGCTTGCTGGCTGTCTCTGCACAGTCTGTGGGCGACTGCAACACAATCTTACAAATTTGCTGAGAGATCTGGCAGAACTGATTACGTTACATTTATACTTTTTTTTTTTTTTTTTATGGACGCACAATACATCCCAGAGTTCAGCGAGATTTAGCACCTCAAAGACACTGGATGTCAAAGCAATAATACTGTGTGCAGAATCTTTCTAACATCTAACTGGCTCTCATATTACTTGCTAAAAGATTATGTCTTTAAAGAGAAATTAACCTTTTCATCTGACCTTCATGTTGGCTGCATTAAGCAGTCCCCCCCCCCAATTCACTGGGTTGTGCCAGGTGGTGTGTGACTCCTTGCTACATTCTTGTAAAAACTGGTTTAAAAGCAGTGTCTTAGTCATTTGGGTTACTTTAAAACAACATTAAAGACTCAACAATAAATAAAAGAAGTAGGGGGCTGTCCAAAAGTCACTCTAGCTTCACTCTAGAACACTGGAGGTAAAAAAGTTGACCAACTAAAATGCAGATCTGACTTTTTTCTATTTTTTAGAGACAGCAGTTTTCTATTGTTGCGAATTGAGCATCGTCTTGATGAAATATGCACGGCCTTAACTGAAAAGGTCATCCTGTGGATGGGAGCGTATGTAGCTCTAAAACCTGTATATGCCAAAAGTATTCATTATGCTGAAGATGTTCCACAATTTGCAGTTTTTTTGCAGATTGGAAGTCCTCCGCCCGTCCCTGTTCTCCAAGACGTTCTTTTTATACCTGATCATGTTACTGACCTGTTCCCACTTAAACTTGTTATCTGCCAAATGTTCGTCCAGCTGTTTCATTTTAGTACCACTTATTTTGCGAGCCTTTTGTTTCCCCGTCCCAACTTTTTTGAGACATGTTGCTCTCATCAAATTCAAAATGACTTAATTCTTTTCTTAAAATGGAAATTTTTCACAATTTAAACACTTGATGTGCTTTCTGTGATCTATTGTGAATAAAATATGGGTTTATGAGATTTGCGAATCCTTCAGTTCTGTTTTTATTCACAATTTAGACAGCGTCCCAACTTTGTGGGAATTGGGGTTGTACTTGTGCCATATTATTCATAGACTGATATCTATAATCACGCATTATAACTTGGCAAGAGTTAGAGTGTCTGTGAAAAAGGAGTCCCAGACCCTTGAAAGATTCTCACATCTAGACAAGAAACCAGCATATGAAATTCTGTCCTATAGGTAATTTTAACTATTATGTACCTATTTAGTTTTATCAGAGAACAACATCCCTGTTCCTAATCCTCTTGCCAAATATTCCTAAATATCTAAATATTGTCTACTTTCACATGGAAAACAGGAGAAAATGTAAGACTTTGACCCTACAATTCTATTTGGGAGGCTCTGTTAGAGAGACAGATTTACAATTATTACCTCAAGACCAACTTTACAGATGTCTACATGTTGATGTCTGCAGTTATCTCTGGATGAGTCAAAAAAAAAAAATATCTGCTCTGGTTAAGAATGCATGTATAAATCATTTGATAACATAAGTGTGCAGGAAATGAGAAACAGAGGTCACACAGGACGAAGGAGAGAAGAACAGAATCGATGTTCAGACCACATCAGCAGTGAGTAGAAAAAATATTCCCTTAATTTTATTCTAATGCCCTGGCAGCTGTTCTGAGCCAAAGAAGCTGGAGTGTGAAGAGAGGAAAGGCTGGGAAAACAACAGCCCTTTGTCAGACGCAGACCTAGAAGGGAGCGCTGCAACCATTAGTACTCAGGAAGGAATGTGACAGCAGCAACGTCTAAAGACAAGACGGAGAACATCACATTCTGTCCTCAGGAGATATTTTAAAAGTAGTTCACTGACACAAAGATTTGTGAGAATTTAAGAATTCTATATTTATAATAGCCACCTGTACAAAGGTTTTTTTGTCTGCCGTCATCATATCAGAAATATCCACATGTGAATCTTCATAAAACTTAATTTGGGGGGGGGGGGGGGGGGGGGGGGGGGGGGTGTCAGCACATTAGAACTGCTTACATGCAGAGCTGGCTAAATAAATGAATGAATGCCCTAAAGCTACATGAGCAAAGAGCCAATTTGTTAAATTAAATTTGTTCTGATGCCTTCTTAAACCTTGGTTGTGTTTTTATAATTATTCCTTATATAGTAACATTGTAAATGACATCAGTCCAAATGCTTTACAGTACAAAACCCTGTTTTTGACTTTTCTTATTATTTTTATTTCAGTCTAAGGATCACGCACTCACTGGAAAATGTCTTTCATCATTGAGTAAATGTTGCTTTGTACAAATTTAAAATGGGTTCACATAAATGGTGCTCCAAGAACCAGATTGTTCAAGCAATGAGTGCAAATTGCAGCTGAACAAGCATTTTAAATGCTGACCTATCGTTACATCTTATATACTGGATTTTTTTTTTTTTTAAATTGCAACTTTTTTCATTACTTACACTTTTAGTTTTTTCTATTTGGTGTCTTTGCTTAAGTTGCTATCAGTATGACTGTGTTTGGATCGTGTGAAAGATGTCATCGGTGGTTGAAAGATCCCTAACAGGGTGGTTAATCTCATCTCTTTGTTTTCCCTTACCAGGTGTATCTCAGAGCTCGTCTTCATCTAGGGCACTACTACAACTTCCAGGTGAAGCTTCCGTACAGGGGGGATGAGTCTAAACAAACATTCCAGGATAATCGGCTGTAGACAAAAGAAAGGGGGAAAGCTGCAGTCCGCAAATGCTGTAAAGCAGACCTATCATTTCCACTACAACGAGAACTCTATAATAAAAATATTTCTATCAGCGAAATTACCCTTCCATGGTCTTGCACCTGATGTAAATCAGATGGAGGAAAAATTCCAACTTCTGCTCTAATAAGCATCTTGTGTGCACAGATTCAGCGTTCATCCAAAGATCAAACATTTCTGTAACATTCTTGGAGATATGGTGTTCTGTATGTGCCAACATGAAATTACAACTTGGCAAAAAAAAAAAAAAAAAAGCACCCCGCTACTTACGATGTACATTTTGCACAGTAAGACTTTTTGCTTTGACATGTAGGGCATAAACATTTAGGATGACTCTCTCAAATAGCTATAACACCTTCTGAGGAACACCCAGAAGAGATCATTTTGGGTAGTTTGAAGCCCTTGTCTTGGTCTCCGGGCCTATCTCAACTCAAAGAAAAGGATCCCTTTAGCCTTATTGTCTGTGCTCTTTCATGCAGGGATAATAGCATATCAGTGATGGCCCATGCAACAATAGTTCAAGATGAGAAAGGTGTAAGGGTGCAAAAGAGAACTAACAACACAAGTTTTTGCTATGGCTGTGGCATGACTATCTAAGAAAGCATCAGCACAACACCCCAATGGCCTCTCTGTGTGGCCTCGGTTTCTTCAAACACTTTCGAAAGGCAGCATTACTGGAAAATTGTCTTGAAAAGTATTTTATCACCACAACAGATAAGCGCTTTTTAAAAAAAAAAGCATGTTTTGTGGTGTGTGTGCGTGCAGATTATTAATTGCTGCCATGAAAACCATTTGACTGAGTGAAGTGTTCAGAAAAATAAACACACAAGAGCAGGATCAACATTACAGCTGCAACACGTTTCTCATCCTGTCATCTCTACGTGTGATTTTGACAGCACTGATAAGCCGTGTTTGTGTGTACTTTTAATCTATCAGGACAGGTCACTAAGGATAAAGAAACAGAAAATAGTACATACGGGTTTATTATCTATAAATGACTATAAAAACTCTTACAATGAAGCATGACTGGCTAATTAGAAGAGATCTAATCGTGTCTAACGAGCCTTCTTGGCGTTCTTCTCAGTCAAGCCTAGTCCTTATGGCAACTAACAGACAGTCTGGTCAAAGTGGCCACTGATGCTGCACTCTGTGCCAGTAAAATGTGTCAGAAGCAGCTGGGTGGAGTATGAGCTTCAATAGCCAACCATATGGAGTGTTAAAACTGAATAAATCCTGCTGCCACCAAGACATGTGAAACACTATACTATATGGCACATCTTATCTCACTCAACACGGTCCATGTGCAAAATGCAAACGTGAATTTCAAGGAATAAGGCCGTGAGCTTCCTTTGAAATTTGTACAATAAAGCTTTGGTACAGAAGGTAGGTAACACTCATTCATTTTAGGGTGTTAGCAGGAAGGTTCAGCAGCAGTATCAGAAAGTTAAGAAAGAACTGCAGGTTAGAATGGTTGGTTTAGAAGGGCCATAGATCTTATTGACTACGTCTACAAAACAAACCAAAACCTGTTCTCTTAATTAGCTTAATTGACTTTTTAAATGTAAAAATATAGGAAATTTCTCATAAATTCAGTTTTAACAACAGTTGAGCAAGAGCTGATCCATGTGTTCTGTGTCATTTTGTGTCTGACCATCCATCCATCCATCCATCCATTCATTTTCGGGTCACAGGTGAACTGGATCCTCAGGTCCCAGGTGACCCAACTGTTACAGGACAAGAGGCGGAATACAACTTTGACAGGTCATCAGTCTATCGCACTCTTTCATTCTCAATCTGTGAACAACAACAACAACAAAAAAGTCTATCACAGTTTTTTAATTTCATCTGAAATTTCTTTTATTGGTCTCACAGATATTAACCTCCTCATCGTCCTTCTCATCCACTGCCTGTTATATTCATTCTTTCATCTCTACCTCTCATATCATTTCCTGCCTCTCACGCTCAGCTGAATTACTAACAAGTGGTGTGAACAACTTTGTGTTGCTGTGTGCAAACAATTGCATCTGTGCTGTAATTTTGTTGAACTTCTGCTGCCTGTGGTTGCAATAGCCAACACAGCAAAAAGTGTTTTAATAAGTAAATGAATGTATTTCTTGATGTTGTTTGATGCTGAATGTGGAAAGAAGACAAAGAGACTTGGTGGCAGAATGAGGAATTGCAGATAAGTATTTAAAGGGAGAAATTACTGAAGAAAAGGTGGGATAATCAGGTGTATGACGAAAATAGACAGGAGTACTGGGAGGCATACAGCAAAGAGCTAGCAAAGGCAAAGGTTTTATACTGACTTGTATGTTAGGTTGGACACTAAGGAAGGAGAAAAAGACTTGTTGGCTAGACAGAGGGATCAAGCTGGAAAGTATGTGCAGCAGGATAGAGTAATTAAGGATAAAATGGAAGTGTACCAACAAGTGAAGAGATCTGATGAATGTGGAAATGAGAGCGAGGATGGATGGAGGACAGTCCGTGAATCAGGAAGTGCAGAGGATTAGTAAGGAAGATGTGAGGACAGCTATGAAGAGGATGAAGAGTAGAAAGGTGGCTGGTCCAGATCACATACCTGTGGAGATATGGGGATGTCTGGGGAAGACAGCAGACAAGATTGTTTAGCACAATCTTGGAAAGTGAGAGGATGCCAAAGGAATGGAGAAGAAAGGTACTGGCACAGATTTTCAACAATAATGGTGCAGAGCTGTAGTAAGTACAGAGGGATAAAGTTGATGATGTACAGAGAAAGTCAGGAGTTTCCCTGTGTCTTTGTGGATCTAGAGGAAAGCATATGATTGGGTGCCAAAAGAGGAACTGTGGTACTGCATCAGGAAGTCAGAAGTGGCAGAGAAGTATGTGAGGTTGGTGCAGGACATGTATGAGGACAGTGAGACAGTGGTGTGGTGTGTGGTAGGGGTGGCATGTGTTCAAGGTGGGGGTGGGATTACATCAGGGATCAGCTCTGAGCTGCTACTTGTTTGTTATGGTGATGGAGAGGTTGACAGATGAGGTCAGGCAGGAGTCTCCATGGACTATGGTGTTTGCAGATGACACTGTGATCTGTAGTGAGAGTTTGGAGCAGGTAGAAGAGAACCAGGAGAGGCGGAGGTATGCTCTGGAGAGAAGAGGAATGAAAGTCAGCAGAAGCAAGACAGAATATATGCGTGAATGACAGGGAGACCAGTAACAGTGAAGCTGCAAGGAGCAGAGGTGGTGAGTGTAGCTGAGTTTAAGTATCTGCGGTCAACTATCCAAAGCAATGGACAGTGCACAAGAGAGATAAAGGAGAGAGTGAAGGCAGAGTGGAGTGGATGGAGATGAGTGTCGGGGGTGATTTGTGACAGAAGGATAACAGCAAGGTTTACAAGATGGTAATGAGACAAGATATGATGTATGGTTTGAAGATGGCTGCACTGATGAAAAGACAGAAGAGGAAGATGAACAAGAAGAGGAATGTGTTTCCAAACAGGAAATGAGATGTCCAAATTGGGTCTCAGTGAGCTGTTAACCATTTTGCTAATGATAATGCTTGGATCTGTTTAAGTGATGCTTTCCTTCCAGTTTTCAGACAATGCAATAGCTGCAGATTTGCAGCCTTTTGGATTGTAACTACAAATACGGGGTGACACACAGTGCACTCCCCGAATGGATCTTTTGCACGGTTAACATACATTACCAAGTAATCATTTACATTCACACAATTCACACAATTCATTAAAGTTCCAAAAAACACTGTCTGCATGTTTTGGGGACCATAAAGCAGAAACACCAGAGGAAACCCAAACAAGCAAAATACTTGCAATAATACAATCCTCTTCAAAAGCCAGTTTAATAGACACACATCAACTTTCTGATTAAATAATCTTTTTTCTTCTTCTTCTTCTTCTCAAAGCAAAGTGTCACGTGCACTGTGTGGATTCCTACAGACATACTTCAAAATAATATGAACAGGCTACAACAAAATCTACATATTTTATATTGTAAAATATAAAGATGTTCACATGGCAAATTAGGGCAGGAGAACTTAAAAGCTTTGCACTGGCTATTGTGCTGGTCTACTGAAGTGGTTTTTCTGTGTCTGAGCAGCTCTCGAGAGAGAGAGAGAGAGAGAGAGAGAATCATGAGTAAGACTGGAATAAGTGCCTTTCTTACCAAGCTAACAGATGAGGTCTGTGTGCTTGTGTGCCTATGTGTGCGTGCATGTGCATGTTGGCGTGTGTGAGCGAGAGAGAGAGATTGTGCTCATATTTAAGTGTGTTTGAAGCACATACACGTTATCAAACACAAAGACATCCCCAGACACAGATACAGTCTGTAGTCCAGACAGGAAGACATGCTCAGCACAAGACAGCAGCACTTGGACTGACTCTTAATTAGAGCAGGTAGACAAAGGGGTGGAGATGTTTTGGGGGGGAAGGACACAGTTGAGGTTTTGAGGGCCTTTTGAAGGACGAATAGCTCAATGATGGGGCTTTCTTGTGAGTTAAACATGGTCGCACCCTCATCCACAGAGGGAATGAATATAATAAAAAATAAGAAGTGTTTTTTTTTTCATTGAGACCCATTTAGAAAATGTACTACCAAATATTTAAGTGCTTAGGGATTTTCCATTTTTCCTTCTGTCCAGAGATTATATCTTACTCTGACAGATGAGGGCTAGTTTATAAGTCTCTTAAATACAAGAAAGTAGAACCTATTATTTAGTCAAGCACAGAAAAGCAGTAAGTTGTGACTGGAGAGGACTTTATACAATCCACCGCTATCTATATTATTTTACTAGCTGTAAGACTTTAGTGTGTGCTTGCTGAAGGCAACAGTGCCATCATTAGCTCATATTAAGCAAAGACACGATATCTATTTTTCCAAAAAAGGTCCCGTACAGTACTGTATGTAAATCAAATAAACTAATCCATGATGTTGCTGACAAGACAAACAATAAGAAATGCATTATTGTCAGGCAGATTCGTGAAACATACTGTACAAAAGTTTTGAGTCACCCCTCATTTCTTTATATTTTCCTTTTAGGGAGCCGGGCTTTATTGTAATTTTATAAACTGGTCTTGAGCAATAGTTCCCCAGGCTTTCTGAAGGTCTTTCAAAGTGTTTTTTTGAACATTGGCTGGTCTTACACTCATTTTCAGTCCAGTGTTTGTACCTGACCATTTTCAGAGGAATGCTTTTTTTTAAAAATTTGTTTCTTTAAGCTGCTTAACACTGACCTACAGTATGAGTCATTCAAGCGGAAAAAGACACCTGACTCCGTGTTGTGTCTATAACATACATCTTAGCAATGAACTGATTTTAAACTGTATCTTCAAACACTTTGTTACTAGCAGCTGCCCACAAAAACACATCATTTGTTCCCATTTCTTTAATTACATTTAAGATAAATGCCAAAGATGTCAAACACGGTTTGACAGACATAAAATAGTATTTTTGCACCAACAAGATGATTCCCAGTGAGCTACAAGCCAAACACGACATATCTCAGCATGGTGTGTAGTATGTACAAAAAAAAAACTATATACATTAGATGAACAATATCTGAATGTCATGTCTGTCAGAAATAGGAAAAAATCCAGCAATAATCTGACACGGGACCAAGACGCATCTGGCCTTTCAGTTTATCATCTACTGTTTGCCAAAGCCTCATCAGAAATGGTCTCAGTGGGGAGAAAATGTTGAGGAATGCCAGATTACACAAGAGCTGGAATGAAAATTAGTGGTCAGAGTGATGAATCCAAATTTGAAATTTTTGGTTCAAATTGTCATCAATCTGGGCTGAGGCGATCAGGAGAGCGTTACAAATGCGAGCATCTACAGCCATCTGCAAAACACATTGGAGGCTCTGTCATGGTTTGGAGCTGCATTTCACTCAGTGGTGTGGAGATCTTGTCAAAACTGATGAGTTTATGAATGCAGAAAAGCACGGTCAGATTTAGAGCCATCATGCAATACCATCTGGGAGTCGTCTTGGCAACAGCTTAATTTTCAGCATGACTATGATCCTAAACACACTGCCATGCAGTGAAAACCATACCTGGATAGAAAAACACGCAAGGACCTCAACATTATTGAAGAAGGGTGGGATTGACAGAGAATGGAACAAAAGGCAGCCAACATCCAAAGAAGAGCTTTGAATGTCCTTCAAAAAGCCTGGAGAACCATTCCTGAAGACTACTTAAAGAATTTACAGGAAAACGTGGCTAAAAGAGTTCAGGCTGTGTTGAACCATAAAGGTGGCCATAATAAATGTTGACTTTCAAGCTCATCAGAAACATACAAACTCTTTTTTTGCCTTATATACTGTGTTTCCATGTATGTTTGGACATAAGTCACTGAACCTTTTCCCCATTTTCCTAGCAAAATATAAAGAAATGAGGAATAAATCAAGATTTTGCTGTATAATTATTTTGCAATCATTGTATTAAGTATGAAGGCAATAAAACAATATTGAGCTGTTGAATTGAACCTGGGGTCTGAAAGACCCAAAAGAAAACATTAGAACTGTACTACTACTCCATATATTGAATAAATTTGGACTTTTTAAAAGAGGTGATCACTCTACACCAAAAAGCTTTTTCACTCACCAAACTGGTTTGGTGAAAGAGGAGCTGGTCATTGATAGCAGGAAAACAGCTGGTTTGGGGGAAAAAAGGGCATCATCTATTCTGAGCTACCCGAAAAGGAATTCCCTCATGACTGTGAACATCTTTTTCATTAGCTTTGCAAACATTTCCACTGACCCCCCCCCCCCCCCCCCCCCCCCCCCGACACACACACACACACACACACATAGCTTTAAACTGCCAAGATCCCGAAGCTGCAATAATCTCAAAGAGTTTCAGCTGCTTGCATTGTGTGCTGTCTGTGTCATCTACATGACAGTGCATGTGTGGCTTGTGCTGTATGTGTAGTTCCCAGTGGCCTGTTGCAAAACACAAAAACAAAGTAGACATTCTGTTAAGAGGTGTAATATTCCCTGGTGACATGAGCCCCAACAGTGTGTAAAAAGCCTCCAGACTGATTGGAGTGTTAAGCTGTTAAAAATAATTAGCCCCCCACCCACCCACCCCCATTGTGAGTCTAGTTTCACGCACAAAAGACTGCCCACAGCTCACAGCTATAGTCGTGTCTGGCCTTTACCTCAGTCATTCTAAGTATGCTGACATAGGGCAACATTTTCCAGGCTTTTTAACAGCCTAGGTTTTACAATGGGAAAGTATTTTCCACAACAAAAACCCCACCACTGACCATAATGTGTACATTTCTTGAACGACTTTCAGCAGGATTTCATGATTCCTTCACTGTGAAAGCTTTGAGCTTCTTTTTTTGGAGTAAATAATGATTGTATGGTTCTTACTTTACAATATGAAGTGCCTTGAGACGACGGTCTGTTCTGATTTGGTGCTATATAAATAAAATCAAATTGAAATTGAATTGAAAAAAAAATCGTGGCTTGCTGTATTATATTAAGTGATGACCCCGTGAGCCAAAGTGGAAATCCTTCAGGGAGCGTGTTCTGTTCACTGCTGGCCTTAATGTGAGAGTCACGCTGGAGTCTCACATCCACGGATCAAACAATGCAAGTCCATTTTTCACCACACCACATGTGTGCATAGGCTATCGGCACATACTTGCAGACCCCAGGGGTCCAACACTAATCCCCAGTTGGGCTATGCCCATTTCTGACAGCATACCACCCGGTTGCATGCAATGAATAGGTGGTCAGTTTTGGACCAAGGCTACAGTCCCCCACACATCGCATGCAGCTGTTACAAAGTGGACACTTTAGACGTGTAACACAATACCTAAAAATGACCTCATTCAGTCTGAACCAGTTAAAGTCAAAGCTGGCACAATTCCTTTAAAAAGAGCTGACAGACAGCCTGACAGTAGTGTCTTTAATGCCCAGAAGGCAAAGTGCCAACAGCTTCTACCCCTAAACAACTGATAGCCCAGTTGGCAGAGTAGATAACTTCTAAATTCTGCATGGTTTTGATAGATTTTGACACAGACGTGGTGCATCAAAAGATGAAACTGATACTGTTCAAGCCCAAATGTTTGAATATATGATGTATCTAAGGAGTGGAAGGGGGTTGTGTGTGAGGTTTACAGGATTTGAGTGTGCTTAACCTCGTCCTCCTCCTGCAAAAGCTTTCACTGGAAAAAAAAACTTTTTAGCACCTGCAGGGCTGTGAAACTGGATGTTTGTGCTCACTACTCTTTATCCAGTATGTAAGTGTATACATACATTTGGCCAGATATAAAAAAAAAAAAAACAAAACACTAAAGTATATGAACATTTAAAGCCTCACACTACAAAAGCAAGATCATGTGACCACAGATATGTCACATATGTGACACTGCACACTGTATGTCTAGAATAGATTGGGAATTGCTGATGGGACACTTGAAAAGTTTCTGTTTTTGTTTCTCTGCTCACAGTTAACCTTTGATGGGTAAGCCATGATGAAGTAAGCCAGTGGTTTTTCTAATGCTTTACCGCCATCTACTGGTCAGCAACAAAGGTGCTCTATTAGGTGCTCACCGAACTGCTGCTAAGGAAACCTTTTTTTTAATAGGAGAATTTGCAACAGGACAAGCAAAGATGTAACTTATAAAATCACTTATGTGTTTTCCTACAATAAGTCTAAATAGATGAAGCCTAAACTCCAATGCATTGTAAACATGTAAGCAAAATATACAGTACACATAAAGTAACAATAATAGGAAAGTTTTTGCACTATTTTTACTGCGTCTTTCGGGCACTTTGTTGCTCTAATTAGTCGCCTTTAGTCGTTAAGGCTCATGTGTAGTTCTCCATTTTCGACTGTAGGGGTCACTGTTTGTTCAGTTTGTGAAACGCCTGTTTTCTTAGGCCAGTAAATAAATCTCCACTTGGCTTTCAGTGTCTACTTTCTCATAACTGAAATGTAATTTAATTGTGTTGTGAAGCGTACTCAGATAACCTTTTATAACTGTACATTAGTGGTAGCTAGGCAATACTTCTTTTTTTTTTTTTTTTCCCCTGATGGAACTTTCCTAAAGGGATTAAAGTTTTATCTAATCTGCCTTATTTTTTTGTAGCATAGATATAACAAGGTGATGGAAACATTCCTCTTTTGGTCTATATCGACGTTATAGCGTCACAGAGTTGCTGCAGATTTGTTGGCTGCACAGCCATAATGCAAATTTCTACCTCCACCACAACCCAGTGGTCTTCTGCTGGTTTGAGATCTAACTGTGGAGGCCATTTGAGTACAGTGAACCCACTGCCATGTTCAAGAAACCAGATTGAGATTAATTGAGCTTTGTGACATGATGCCATTAGAAGGTGGGTAAACTGTGGTCATAATGGGATGGCCATATCAGCAACAAGGTAGACTGTGGCATTTAAATGATTCTGAATTGGTACAAAGGGGCCCAGAGTGTGCCCAAAAAAAAAAAAAAAAAAAAAAAATATATATATATATATATATATATATATATATATATATATATATATATATATATATATATATATATATCCTCCACACCAGTGCACCATCATCACCAGCCTGAACAGGGCAGGGTGGATCCGTGCTTCCATGATGTTCACACACAATTTTGACCCTACATCTAAATGCTGCAGCAGAAATTGACACTCATCAGACCAAGCAATTTTTTTTCCAGTCTTGTGTTTGGTGAGTCTGTTTAGCTTCAGTTTCCTGTTATTAGCTGGCAGGTGTGGCACCTGGTGTGGTCTTCTGCTGCTCGAGCCCATCTACTTCAAGGTTGGAGGTGTTGTGTGTTCAGAGATGCTCTTCTGCATATTGTGGTTGTAACAAAAATGGACTGAGCTGTTGCAATGTGATTGGCTGATTAGCCATTAACATTAACAGGCAGTTGCACAAGTGTACCTAATGAAGTGGTCAATTAGTGTATTATAAGGACTATTTAGTTCGTATTATTATTTACTCAAGAATGTGGCCATTGTAGCATACTGAAACTCTAATGCTTCCTTAAGTACTATGACAATAATGCAAAAGTGGCCGCAAATTGTACTTTGAGACATAGCGTACACATAAAACAAACATTTATCTAAGTTTTTATTATTTTAATTTTTTTCTTTTTCATATGGTTGATTCTGGCATACGTCCTTTAGAGCAGGTTGCAGCTGCAGATTACACTGGAATGTTTGTGTTGTTACCTCAAAGCAGACTTCATGGTAAACATCAATCATTAGTGCTTTTTTTTTTATGAGGATGCTCTGTGTAGGTTTGTGTTTTTCAGCTCAGTCATTAGCGATATCTGGTTTATTCTCAAAACATTCAGGCCAGAGAAGCTGTTTCCCAACTTGTCCATAGCCTGGGGAGCCTGGAAGGACCTCATCAAAGCTTGAATTCACTGGAAAACTGCTCTTGAAGGGAGTTGTTGTCGTGCTTCAGGACTATTCCAAATCCTTAGATTAGATTTTAGGAACCAAGGCAGGCTTCTGGCAAGAAATCAAAGCAGCTCTTGAGGCACCGCAGTATCTGTTTTCATTTAATGTACAAAGCTATCTCGGTGCAATGAGCCCTAGAAAAGTGGCTTATGCATAAACACTCTGCCTTTTCCTGACGTACCTGCACCTTTATTACCAAGGGAATTTGGTGACATAATTCCCTGAAAAGGACACTTTCCACCTCTTTGTGGGGTTTACATGGAACTTACCTCATTCTTTTAATTCTGACATACTGACACTCTAATGATTCATTTTAAAGTTGACAGCTTTAGCTGTTTCTAGATCTCAAGAATACATATGCATTAGTGAGAAAAGGTTTTAAAGGTATTTGCTGTGTTTATATGTCTCTTAAGTGGAGCTGAACTCTTGAAAATCATGTTGTGGAAAAGCAGCCTGCATCGCTAAGTGAATCCACATGGAGCCACAATGTGGTGAGCAAAACACCCACCCAGAGCTGACCTGCTGCCCTTCTTTAGAAACCAAACACACATCACTTTATCAATGGGTCTGCTGAAAAGCATGTTTTATTCTTATTTATCCTTTAACATTAGTATAATAGCAAGACATAACTGTAATCGTACGATTAGTATAGCACCAGAATCATTCATTTCTTTTATACGGACTGCATACATACTGTAGGTACATAGGATCCTTAAAACATCTTTGGATAAAGCATGGTGAACAAGCACACCGTTTCTCTATTCAGTACCAATGCCCATTCAATATTTAGCACACTGTTTGCAATTCAAGTATGAATATTACAAATACACATATATCATAAGTTACAAATCTTAATGGTTATTACAAAAAGACAAACAGGATTACATTTCTACAAAACTGATGGCACACAGTGCATCAAGAATTCTTTAAATTTCTGATACAGACCTCATAGCACAATTGACCATCATAAAATGTAATGACAGCCAAAGGTTTTCTAGCTGCTCATTGACTTTTATTGTTTTCAGCCATCCTTTATATCAAAAGAAGCTGCATTGTCTGAGAAGAGAGGAAAAAAAAAAAAAACATCTGCATCTATCTCCTAACTTTGGTTAAAGCTTAACATTAGCGTATCTGCATGTTCAGTTGGTTGATAGGTGTAATCGCGGTCATGGCGAAAGCCATATATGATGGGTTACAGTAAGTATTGCTGGAAGGGAGCAGCTGATCTATTTTATCTGGCGATCTTGCATTGAAAACATCAGCTCTGTTAATATAAGGACCGCGACAGGCTCTATAGGCAGATCCTACAACTGCTTTAAGAGTCAGAAAGAGTTGAACCTCTGCCCTATTGAGTGTTATTCCCAAAGCCAGTATGTTTCTTCTCAAGATTAGAGGTAATTCCAGTAGTTCAAAAGCACCTTTTAAAAAGATCCTCATTCAAGGTTAGTGGTTACAAATCGTAGGCTAATACCTTTTTAGCAGAAAACAGACAAAACATAGCAGACAATGGCTTCTCCGTTGGCAGTAGTCATTGTACCATCGTGATGAACATATCTACAAGTCAATACAGAATAAATATGGTCAAACATAAATATATTACAACACATATCTCAAGAGAGTATGGATGAGAGGTAGGGTTTGCAGGCACCTACAGTAGGCCCGACAGAGCGCGTGAGGTCAGACACGCACGCATATACACACCTTACAGTGTGTCAAGGTGTAACAGATGAGAACTTGTCTGCGTGACAAAGAGAAACACCAATAACAATCTAACGCGTGCACGTGCACACACACACACACACAGTCACACACACACGCACGCACGCAGGCGCAAAATAGAAGACTTTTCATTTGTACTTCAACACTAGGAAATATGGATAGTAGCTAAATAGTTTAGCTATTTCCTCACACCACTATTGTTTATTCTGGCAGTCGTATATCAGTGTCAGTCAGTGGAGTGTCTGCGTGGGTTTCAGTAGTTTTGTTAAATACCTGACAACAGATGACAGGAGACAGACTCATGAAGTACACAACAATGAAAACTAAACATTATCTGCAGTTGTTCTAAAGGCTCCTGATGTTCTCCTAATGTTTGACCTCTGACAGGAGGCACGTCTGGAAGCATATCAGTACTTAAGTTGCATGCCGATACTTTTCAGTCTTGAGCTCCAAACAAACCCATATGGAAAAGAAATAATAATTTTTTAATTTTCCATTTTACCTGTAGTAGATGTTTGCATGTGAAGACTGCATATCTCAAACTATCATTTACTCAAGATAGCGTCCCCTTTCATTTTTTCATAAACAAAATAGCGCTTATTTGATTTATACTTTATTCTCATTATTATATTGCATGTAAAAATGCAAAAGACCCCATCTCATGAGTACTTCACAGTATGAGACATATAAGTTGTATGGAACACACATTATTTAGGAAACCTGAACATTTATAACTACTTTTTTGTATTTCTTTTCCATATGAGAACAGTTTGTCAATTTGCCTTCTCATTTGTTGCTGAGAGCAACATTCATATCACTCTCACATCTAATGTAACATCATAAAACAACAACACAACTATCCCGTACATATACTTCAAATGTCTGTGTATAGAACTTTTATCTTTTTTAACCACAGTAGGATTGCGAGGGATGTTTCATAGGGCAGTATACTCGCTTTTGGACTGTCTCACTGATGAGTTGGATCAGAGCCTATAAGATTTCTACAAGTTTTTTTTTTCTTTTAAGTTTGAAAATATGTTCCTTATCAGTTTTCCTCATCTTTTCCTCCTGCCTGTGTATTTGCTTTCCCAGTGTTTTCAGTCCTATATCCCTTGTTATGATACAAAAAACATGCATAACGTGTGCATGACAGCCTCTGCAGAGCTGCTGGGAAGCAAATATAGCTGCATCTTCTTATGAGTTGGCAGTTTGAGTGAAGGACCTGATGGTGGCCCTGTAGTACTGCACTATACAGTATGTAGTATCCTGTCTGCTTTGGCTGCCATTTGGGAATAGAGGGAATTACTGTGGGATAATAACTGTTAAATGCTCCCCCACCACACTCACAGATGACTACAGGATCCAACAAATCTCTCTTATTGCAGGTATCTTATTTCAGACAGATTTAGGTGGTTTGGTCTCTGCACGGCCCTCAGTGGACTTGAAGAAGTAGGCCGTTGTGAGCCTGGGGAATGCACTTCCCACAGAAACCCCCACAGCGGCCGTAGATTCTTGTTCCATCCTACAGACAGAGACAAATGAGAGAGGAAAAAGTGGGCAAAGGGCAGAGAATGAAATCTTCATAAATGTCATGAAGGGATTCCTGTTCAGTGAATCACACTGATGACATTTCAGAACTACAGTCTCACTCCACCACTCTAAGGTCTAACATGAGTGCACCCCAGCGAGATGAAAACTGTGAAATCCATTACTTGAAATCCTCATAGCACCGCCAACACTAAAGGCAAACATTATGTATCAGTTCATTTGAAACTTTTTACCTCAGATCTGTGGACTTTGACGGAAACATAGTTGCCCTGAGACGTCCACTTGGTGGCCTGAGCCACTTTGAGGCCAGTGCCAATCAGATTAATGCTGAACTGGCCCTGAAAACACACGTCAGACTGACTGATTTCAGAGAAGTTATGGAACATGTAAAGTTGTGCATATTCATACTTGCACAAATATAAAACAAGCAAGCAAAATAATCTAGCAAACATTTCTGCAAGACAGTTTCTGCACTAACCTGTGGACATTTGGCAGCACTATAACAATCTCCCGCCGTAGCAAAGGGCACGGGTTGACCAAGAGGAGTTTGGGAAAACCGGAGGTCTGTGACTGGTAAACAGATACCAAAGACACAGATTTAGAGTCACAGTGACCACAAGCAGAAGAAAAAAATAGACTTAAGATGTCTGTGCAAAGGAAGATAACCACATAGAAGGCAGCAACAATTCTGCTTTTGGAGTTTAAATCTAAAACCAGTAACAAAATTTGCAAAAAATCTAAAAAGCATTTACCGATTTTCTAATATTTACTCTAATCTGTTTTATACCCCAAATATGGATAACATATACAATATACAGAAGGCACACGACATTAGCACCTCTTCATCTTCTGCCCCTCATCTTGAACTCATTATTTCTCCTCGGCTCTCTTTAAGCCACCTGAAAGCTAAATGAGGGCTGTGCAGAGAGAGTGTGGGAACATGTGCTGTAGGGACTAATCCAGCTTCTCAGCATGCACACTCATTCAGACACATCTTTGTGTACCTATCTTTATGTGGACCCATCACAGACATGATGCGGTCCCTAGCCCCTTAAAAAACTGAATGTCGAAACCAAACTGTTACCGTTACCCTCACCCTAACCTAACTTTTTTTTTTTTTCTAATCTGAATCTAATACCTGAGATTTAACAATCAAACAGCCATTTAATCTTGTACAGTCCTGCATTTTGGTCCCCACAAAGCTGCCTGATCCCACAAGTGTAATTGGCTCCCAGTCTTTGGGCCTGAAGAATAAAATAAAATGTGCTGTAACACAAACACACAGACAAAAAAAAAAAAAGCAGCACAGTAATCTTCATTCTTTAATCAAAAGCATATTTGGACACAATAGGGCAGGTGGAGCTGAGTGGAATAATGAGCAGAGGAATATGGCCTGAAGATGTGCATGTGTGCACATCATAATTGTACGACTGCTTGCGTGCAAGCGTGAGGACGTGTTTTATTACTGACGCAAAAGGACGGATGGGTGCTGACGGGCACGGTTTCAAGTCCTCGCCCAGTGATGTGAACACAGAGTGCTGAAATCTCATTATTTTGATCTCAGAGGAGAAAGCGTGGAGCAAGGCTCACTTCATTTGGACAGGGTTTTGGATGTGGCATTAGCATTCTGGAGCGAGGCGTGTGAGGGTTAAAAAAACAGTGATGTGTGGTCTCATTACAGTACACAGCGTAAGGCAATCATGAAGTAATTACTCACTCATTATCCTCAGGGAGTTAAGGTCCAGACGAACTTTGTGGAAGAGTGTGTACCCGGCTGCTGAGTAGTCATTCCTGCACTCGCAGTCCTGTTTTCGGCTGCCGTTATAAGGGCATTCAAATGGGTTCAGCAACCTGTGTGTTTAAAGAACCACAGGAATCTAACCTCTCCTTCAAACAGCACAATATCGCATAATCATACAGTGAGTCACTGCCACATCACACACACCTGTGGCCATACACCTCAGAGTAGTTATCCGTCTGACCACTTCGCAAGGTCACATACTCCTTGGGGAAATCAGTCTGCATCTCAGCGCAGTAAATCTAAGAGCAAACACATTGAGGCAAAGGATGAAATCCCATGGGGCTGCTGCTGCTGCTGCTGCTTGAATCATGATGTGTGCACACGTAATTCTGACAGAACAGACAAACCTGTAGGATCCGGGATTTGACTTTGAGATAGTATTCCCCATCTATCCTCACACCCCGTCTCATCTGGACCTCTCGGCACGTACCGAACAACTGGCCTAGGAGAGGGAGGAGCAAGAGATTTCAGCGCAACAGCAAGGTAACAGGAGCCGTCTTTGACCCTGAGGTCAACAACTTTTTAAAATTCAGAGTGTTTAGCCACTCCACTTTGAAGGCTAGTACATAAATCTTTTGTCAGCAAATGCCAGAAATGTTTTAAAGCTAATAAACTAGGAACATCTCCATAAAAGGATTGACTTGGATCTACCTTTCCTGAGCAAGAGCTGTTGGAAATGTCTCGTTCGTGTTGCTTCAGTGAGCTATTGGCTAAATTAAAATTAATACTTGACCAGAAAACTGGCTGTCCAGGATATCCTCTTAATTTCACCAGTGCCTGACTTGGCAGAATCTCAGTCAGGAATGATTAGCGATCCACTACGCCAGTTCCGAAAAACATCTGAAATGCGGGGGAGTGAACCTGCAAACTTTGGCCTGCTGTTTTACAGCACTTTCCATATCCACAATAAAAGCTGCCTCAGCTGAGGCCCTCGAGGCGTTCTGACAGAATGTCCATTTCAAAATTTGCATCAAACTGCTGCCTGTCTGATTATTGCTCCACTAAGTGATTCATCCAAGAGGCTTCAAGTAGAAGTTGCTGCTCTGTCTAATGTGCAAAAAAACAAAGCAAAACACTGAGTTTCTAGAAATGCAGTCAGATATGGTGCTTCCACGTTACCATCACCATTACGGTCCATAGTTCTACTCACATTCTCTGTCCTGACATGCAGCTTGAGACTCAGGTCTTTCTGACAGATGGCAGAGTTTGGACAACTGGCCTTTTGAGGTCACACACTCCAATCTGCGCTCCATCACTCCTGCCCCACAGGTCTGCGAGCACTAGTACACACAGACGCACACAGACACACACACACACAAAGTCAAAAAGCAACCAACAAAGAAGCCCCGTCCAAAACCACAAATGAGGTTTATTAAAATGCAAAAGTCATCAAAATATTTTGTTAAAATGGCAATCAGCTGAAGAGGATTTCTTGCTGACTAACACGCCTTTTCTGACTCACCTTGCTCCATGGGCCAACTTTCCAGTAGGACGTGTGCGGGCAGTCCATGAGGAGGCACGGCCGGGTGCCAGGAGGGTGGGGCTCAGGGCAGTTTGTTCTGGCAAAGGAGGACTGAGCATACGCACGCTGAGCAGGAGAGGAGGGCATCAGGGTGCAGGAGACAATACGCTGCTGATAGCCAACACCGCAGCTGGCAGAGCACTGAGCCATGCAACAATACACAGACACTGAGTTACAATCACTGGCTTTATCAGAGGGGTTTGTACAGTAGAACAGTGATACAGAAGTGGATTTCTTCTTCTGGGCCTCATCGGTACTACTGATGAGAAATGATCACATTATTCATTTTTAAAGCCTCCTCCTGAAAAACACATTTAGTGAAGCCATCAGTTGATTAATATGAAAATTAAATTAGTAGCAGAGGTCAAACGTTCTCGTGTTTTATTTAATGAAAAATTTGCATGCATGATACAAAAAATACCAAATTTTCATCAGTGTCATCAGATTACACTAGTCAGGGTCGCTAAAAGGTCTGTTACAGTACTGCGCAAATGTCTGGAGTCACCCCTCAATTCTTTATATTTTGCTAAAATGGGACAGAGCCTCAACTGAGTTTTACAGATGGCTGTAGACACTCACTGTTTGACCTCTCTCCTGACCTCTTCTTTACATACTCACTCCATAAGACCTGTTGCCACTGATTTTCAGTCCAGTTGTATAATTTGGCATACCTGTGCCTTTTTCACCCGTTGTTTCCCCTCTTTAGTGAACAGGAGACAGATCACAGGTCCTGTGTCAGGTCTGTGCTTGAGTTTTTTCCTGTTTCTTAAGTTGTCTGTTATGTGTAAACACAACAGTGGTTCATCCCTTGAGTTAGGTACCCTTTTTTATGCTTGAATGATTCATAGGGCAGACACAAGACTGAAAATGAGTCAATGTTCAAATCAAAACCTTGAAGTCTGGCTCCTTGGAAGCCAAATATAAACAATTGAAGGTTGTCTTGAGACTTTTGCACAGCACTAGTTTCCAGAGACTTTACTTTCTGTTGTGCATCTTTTTTTGCATATGCAGTAGCTCTTCCTACAACTATCGGAAGACTTTTATGTGAGAAACCAGAGAACAGCTTCAAATCGACACAAAACTGGTTCCAACTTTTTATATGATTTTAAAGTGAATCCTTTGTGGGTTCAGACTAAGGACAAACAATGTGAAGATGTTGCCTCTGTCTTTGAGAGAAGAACTATGCTTTTTTTCCCCCATACCAAAAGTAATACTAAAACACATTAATGCTGAAGCATAATCCTTTTTTTTCCCCTTCTCACCTGTGACCATTCTCCTGTTATCCACGTGTAGTGACAAGGAGCTTCTTTGCAGGGCTGGAATGATGACGGCTGGGGTAATGGCTCACAGTAATCATCCTGGGCAGGTGTCATTCCTGGACCCATGCACACCACCTTCCTGCTTCTCATGCCTTCTCCACAGGTTGCATTACACTACGAAAAAAACAAAACAAAACACGGTTGATGAGGCTGGAGAAGAGCTTCCAGTGGGCGTGGGGGTGAGAGTAAGTTGAACTGTGCTTTCAGCAACTTCATTAACTTCTAAGACGCCCGGCCGTCCCTTTAGTGCTCTTGACAACATTACCATTAAAGATCAAATTTAAACTGGTTTCCCCTCAATAATGGCTTATGTATAAAAAAAACAAAAAACACTAAAAGTCATAAAATGGACCAGGATTTGAAAAGGATCAGTGTGTGTTTTTTTTTAAAAATCTGTTTCTTTATATTTCATGAGAACAGAGAAGATTTCAGAGGCAAGTTGTGAAAAAGAGAAGAGTCAAAGTTCTCACAGTGACACAGACAGAGATCCAAACACTGCAAACATTCAAGCAGTGCTATGTCCCCACATGGTGCCCCCCCCCCCCTTTTTTTTATGCCTCGCTTTTGAGGACAAAGCACATCACATTAAAGAAAGATGAGCCAAGAAGACAACAGTCTACTAGCGTGACACAGAGCAGTGCCATTCAGCAGCACAGAAAGGACGATGGCCACCGCTGCTCTGAGGTTTTGATAATGTATCACATTTAGTGATGGTTAACACTAAAGCCCTCACAACTGATGCAAGAGATAAAGGGTACATGCAGGTCATCCATTTAATGGTGCAGAGAGAGAGAGAGAGAGGGAGGGAGGGAGAGACAAAGTTGAGATCTCAGCCAATAAAAACCTTAATAAGATGGTTAGACATCTGTTTCACACTGGGAGACTGAGCAAAGGAAATGGGTAGTCACAGACAGGAAGAACGAGAATAAACAAGTCACTTACATCTTTCCATTCACCGGCGACCCAACCATAATGTGTGCAATCTGCAACCTGGCACGGTCGCACAGTAAGAGGACGTGCGTGAGCGTCGCACAGGTTCTCGCGGACTCGTCCTGTCCCTTTTAGCCTGCAGTAAACATCACGGTTCTGAACTCCGACTCCACAGGTGACAGAACACTAATAAAATACAAACAAAACGCACATCTGATTTAGAAAAACAATGACAAGCAAGTGGAAAATAATACTAAAGGATGTTTGTTTCTCTTTTGCAGCAATAAGGCTGCAATACAGTCTGAGTATTTATTTTCACTGCATTTCAAACTCAGTAATGTTGCAGAACTGACTTTAAAAGGAGCATGCTGCTGATTTTTACAGTAAGCAGCAGGGGTCAGTCGTAAGAACTGAGAACTGAGCGGCATTATGGGAGTTGCTAGACCCTGTGTTTATGATGCTTGATACAATTTTAAATTACTGAACCACCTATTTAAATTGAGACTATGTAACTTCTCCTCATGAGCAGCCACGACGAGGTGCAATTAGAAGGTAATTTCCCCTTATTTTCCAAAATGCTTGTCCACCAGTTTCTTCTAAGATATTTTGAGTGGTGATCAAAATGCATCAGTATTTTATTACCTCCTGCAAATATTTCCTAGTGGTCAACTATAGTACTACAGCAAGAGAAATCTGCAATCCAGGTTTTCTTATACTGTATTCCACCATTTTAACAAATATGCTAAGAAAAGATGTGTTGTCATTAGAGTACTTAAGGTGAGACATGTCTTAACATTTGCTAGAGAAGGTGCTGATTTTCACTCAGAAGAGGAAGATTGTGCTGGTTTCATAGGCTGTCACAGGGAATATTTTTATAACGTTTGTTTGGTCTGTCGAGTCAAGATCTGGTGCTTTGATGCTCCAGTTCAATGCACTTCATGAATCCAACACTGGTTTGTTCCTATTCTGTGTGCTATATATGTGGGATCACACAAAGATTTATCTCAGGCATCTCTTTGAAGTTCTTTGAGAAGCATACCTGCATACTAAGGAAGCACTCTGTAAGATTTAAGCTGATCACGCTGATTTCTCAGCCTGCCAGGCACACATTACACATTCATAAAATCAGCGCATTATCCAGAAAGTATCAAATTCGCCCCCCCCAAAAAAATTCCAGATCAATTTGTGGTGTTCGTTTCTCTCTGCAACTTCATGTTATTGTTGCGGAGTTTATCCTTGGATGTGAAGGTTCAGCTCTTTGAGTTTGGAGAAAGAACAAAAAGCATTGCAGGAAATCTGACCTTCAAATCAAAATATGCCTTTGAAAAAAAAAATTGCATCAAGCATTAAAATAGAACCTGCTGTTAAAGCGACTCTCATTGCTGTTAACTTTAAAAAGTTTGCAGCCTTTAATCACAGTGTTAAGTAAGCAGTTTAAAGGGTCAGTTTAATCCAATTTTTCTCCCCTTGCTTTAATAGTTATCTTGCCTTGTACAGTCAAATCCAGTCATTTCTCAGCTGATTTTATTGCAATCTGGATAAACCATTCTTTTAACTACAATTTCAATTTTAACACTAAACATGTGTAACATGTTTACTCTGTTCTCATGAAATATAAAGAAAGAGATTTAAAACCCCCCGCAGGCCTACTAACATGTTGTCAGTTACATCCACAGCCACAGGTGACTGGGTGCTGAGGTTTCAAAGTTGTCACATGCATGGATATTAAGATATAAAACATGTCTTTATGCTCTAGCTGAGGATTTCATGGTTGCTGGTGGTATGTGGAGGAAGATGATTGCTTCCAGACACCAGTGAGAGAAAAAGTGAGAGGGGAGGAGGAAAGGCTCAAAGAGTGGGGAGTGGCAGGAGTCTTGTGAAGGGGGAGCAAATCTGGTCCTTCCAGGACCTTTGAGGATTTTGCATTTATGTTTTACACTTTCCTACTGAAAAGCTTTTCAGGAATCGGTACAGAAGTATGTTAAGTATCCAAAGTTACCAAGTAGTACAGAAACTGCCAGACATTTATCCTGGTTTATCCTATTACTTTCACTCAGATAGATTATCATTCATCTGGTCAGTTTGTGGTCTGACAAAAAGCTTTCAAAGAGCTGCACAAAACTTTAGATTACTCTAAGCAAAGATTTTCACATGTTCTTTAAATGCAAAATGTTCTTTATGTGCAAAAGTCAACCCTTATTCCTTCATAATTTGCTGCCAATGAGCCAGACGTGTAATTTTTAAAGTGGTCTTCAGCAATAGTTCTCCAGCTTTCTGAAGAAACCCAAGCACCTAGGCATGCAGACTGCTTCTACAAACATTTGCGAAAGAATGAGTCGCTCTCAGGAGATCAGTAAAATTCTAGCATGGTACCGTGATAGGATGCCACCTGTGCAACAAGTCCAGTCGTGAATTTTCCTCACTACTAAATATTCCACAGTCAGCTGTTAGTGGTATTATAATAAAGCAAAAGCAATTAAGAACAACAGCAACTCAGCCACAAAGTGGAAGGCCACGTAAAATCACAGAGCGGGGTCAGCGGATGTTGAGTGTGCAGAGGACGCCAACATTCTGCAGTCAATCGCTACAGACCTCCAAACTTCATGTGGCCTTCAGATTAGCTCTGGAACAGTGCATAGAGAGCTTCAGTGATTGGGTTTCCATGGCTGAGCAGCTGCATCCAAGCCTTACATCATACAGTGTAAGGCAAAGCGTCAGATGCAGTGGTGTAAAGTACGCTGCCACTGGACTCTAGAGCAGTGGAGACGCGGTCTCTGGAGTGAGGAATCACGCTTCTCCATCCGGAAAGCTGATGGATGAGTCTGGTTTTGGTAGTTGCCAGGAGAACTGACTGCATTGTGCCAAAAGTTTGGTGGAGGAGGGATTATGGTGAGGGGTTGTGTTGGCCTTAAGAAATAGGAAAGAAAATCCAAAGACCTGACAAAGGACTTGAGCGACACATCTGACCCTTCAGATGATCCATCTACTGTTCACTGAAGCCTCCATCAGAAATGATCTCAAGGGAAGGGTGGCTGTCAAGAAGGCATTCTTAAGGAGGGGAAACAGAGAGAAAAGGCTGAAGTATGCTGAATTCCACAAGAAAAATGGAGTGAAAATAGCGGCAACAGGTTTTATTGAGGGATGAATCCAGATTTGAAGTTTTTGGTTCAAATTGTCAACTACAGAGGTACTACAGTGAGTGTCTACAGCCAACTGTAAAACACGGTGGGGGCTCTGTCATGATTTGGGGCTGCACTTCAGCCAGTGGTGTTGGGGATCTTGTCAAAAGTGATGAAATTATGAACCCAAGAAAGCACCATCTGATGCAATATCATATGGAAAGCATCCACATGGTATTGCATCAACTTCATTTTTCAGCATGACAGTGATCCCAAACATACATGGATAGAAACACAATGGAACACTATCAGTCATGGACTGGCTTCCCCAGAGCCCAGACCTCAACATAACTGAAGCAGTGTGGGATCATCTTAGAACAAAAGGCAGCCAATATCCAAATAAGAGGTTTGAATGTCCTTCAAGAAGCCTGGAGAACTGTTCCTGAAGACTGCTTGAAGAAATTATAAGAAAGCTGCCTAAGAGGGTTCAGCCTGTGCTAAAGAATAAAGGTAAACATGTTAAATATTGGTTTTCAAGCTTGTTACAATTGAACAAACTCTGTATTGCCGTGTATGTTTGCACGTTTCAATAAATCTGAACCTATTTCCCATTTTCCTAGAAAGATATAAAGAAATGAAGTGTGCAAGATTTTTGCAAATCACTGTACATAAACAGTTTTGGCCAATAGAGTTTAGTTTATGCCCTTGGGAATGACACATAACTCTTGAAAAAGAGTAAACTGAGTGGTGATTGGACAGGTGCTCTGTGTGTATATGTCCTGCATCTGCAATCTCTAGAAAGCCTTTGGCTGTGTTTGTGCTTGTGTTTCAGCTGCAAGCTGCAGTTACTCACAGCATGGCCTCTCAGAAGCTTTGGCTATTATCGGAGCCACAGAAGACAGAAAGAAGAACAAACATACCTCCCTCCATCTGTTAGCTTTCCAACTGGGGCACCCTCGAGCCCGACAGGCCTTCTGTGTCCGTGGCCGGGGCAGATGACTGCAGCGATCCTCTTCTATTTTGGTTTGGTTCTGATAAACACAGACTATGTCCCGCTGCTTGGTCCCTCTCCCGCAGCTTACTGAACACTGGGGAGGGAATAGGAGGGGGGTTGGGGGTTGGGGGGTGGGATGGAGAACAAGAAAAAATTTAGTAAAGTCTAAGTAAAGTCCAGCTCATAGCTCAACTAGTGCTCATGCATTTCTGTATGGAAATTCCTTCAAAGGAAGTTAAAGTTATTTGGTAAAGTCTAAAGTTGCCCCACTGAAAACTGCTCATAACAAACTAAAACCAGAAGAGAATTCTGGAACGGTTCGCTGTTGATTTTTTTAACGCAATTAAATTCTGTTAAACAGAAATCTCATTCATTAACATTATGCTCTTTTGCATTGTGGCTAAATTAACCCTTCAAAATGAGAACACAGCCATAGACCAGTGGGCATAAACAATAGCATCTGATGCACGCAGGATTTAAGACCTCATTGGAAGAACACCCAAAGACTTCCATGTAGCACTTAAAAGCCAAGTGAACACACACCCCAAAACAAACTTGACTAAAACAACCCAAATGGGTGTCACCAAAAACCTTTTGTTAAACAGTCACACCGATGGAATGCAACCAACAATTTAACATGTAAACAGAGAAATTGCTTTTAGAGCTGCAAACAATGGCAGAGGCACAGGAAAGAGGGGCAAGAGATGCAATGCAAAACATACTGTAGATGCACAAGCGAGCGAGACATTCATCTGGCACCAATAAGGAACTCAGATACACTTCAGGAAAGCTAGACAATGAGACAGAAGGAGACAAAAAAAAAAGCATAAAGAATAAAAACCAGACACACCAATAAAAAGTTCTGAAAAAGGCCTGAGATGGCACTACAGTCCCCATGAGGCCAGACAGCAATTAGGGTGCCTATTTCTGCTCGCTGAGTGAGTGCCCGCGTACAAAGCCACTCCAAAAAAAATGTGATACTAGAATCAAACACACCAGATGAGGAGATTTTGCCTCAGCATATTTTCCAGTGCAGATAATGAACATAATATTCCATTGTTCTGTAATTATGATCTCAGATGGTGACCTGTGGACTTTTCCAGTTTCTCAGAGGTAAAAGGGATGTTTTCCTGTTAAAGGACTCTAATGATCAGACTGTCCATTCAAAGCCTTTAAACAAAGTCACCTCATCCTGCCTTTTCTTCTTAAGTATGGTGCAGGCAGCGGTTGACACTGCACACACATGCATTGTACACATTGTAATTATCAAGGCATTTTAAACACAGGGCTGGCTCAGCTGACAGACGACATCAAAGCCAGAGCCAGAGCTTGAGTGAATAGTCCTGAGCACGGCAGATTCACATACCTGCTGCACACTCGCTCAAAAAGGATAACAGAACTCCCTTTACCTCAGACAAGAGCAGAGAGAGGCAAACGAGTTGGAGGGGGAATGGGGGAGGGGGGGGGGGGGGTCTTGCCCCTCCTTACTCTTGTAAAAGAAGCAGGAAGAAAGAGGAAAAAAAAAAGGGAGGAAAAAAGGAAATCACAGCCATACGAGCTATGCTCCCGCAGCTGAACTGTATCTGCGTTTTAACAGTGGGAGAAAAGACGCTATACACCAATGCGCTCTTCCCTCTACCCTGCCAACCTCATCTGTCAGCCATTACTTAATCAGGGCTGATAACACAGAGCACAGAAAGCTGGCACAGCGCGTGGGACCAAAAGACAGTTTCACCTCTGAGAGCAAGAGGAGGGCAAGGACTCGGGGACCTCTGATTCACTGATCTACAGCTGGGTTGCTTCACTCACCAGCACCCACTCAGGTAAGACTATTTTACTTGTCATTTGGCCTGCTGCTGTCTTTTATCTCCCGCATTTGTGCCATGTTAAATGTACCAAATTTATGCTTTTTTTTTAACATTATGGAAAATTGATTCCTGAATATTAACAAGCATATTTTATGTTATGGTACCATTTAGTGCCTTGTATTGATATATTTCATCTGAACTTCTACATATTTATGCTTTATCAGATGTACTGGACTACTACTGTTATTATTATTCAGCTATGCTAAGGTGTAGCAGTGTTTTGAATGTAAGTTCATAGTTCCTGGAGAAAGACACATAAATCAATAGGTCACATGGGAAATTAAACTCTCTTGAGACAGATTTGCCCTCCCACGTTGTCCCAGCAATTAATTTCACATGATTAGACAGGCTAAGTCTAGTGTAATCCAGTGAGGTTCATTTAGGCATAATGTGGATTACTCTCAAATGAAACAACTCAACAGCTTTCAATCTGGCAGCTGAAAATCAGCCAAGTAAAACAGCTTTTGTGAAACAAGTGTTTTTTTTTTTTGTTTTTTTTCCCATGCAGAACAAAACTTCTACAGAGGAAGGCATAATTAATATTTACAGCCACATGTAACAAACAGGCAGCTTTTAATTATTTTACTTAGTGGCTCTAGAGCAGCCTTTTTGAGTTGATCGGGACTCACAGCTCTACTACAAATCACATAATTGAGTGCTAAACCAAACCCAGCTAATTCATACCATTTTTTTTCCCCCCTTGCATGCTACAAAACCATAAAACAGTCTGGAGAATTTTAAAAACAGGCATCTGATTTTGATTAAATGAATGAAATATGATTCCATACAGACAAATATCCAACAAATATCCAACTGGATAATCAAACTGATATCTGATACATTTTCGTGCATCAATGTCTCTGTCTAGGACTGGCAGCCAGAAACCTTGAGATGACCCAACCCACTGCTTTAATCTAAACAGGTAAGCAAGTAGAACACATGGAAACTGTTAGACACCCAAAGACAAGTTTAAATATGTGTCACACTGCTAATAAATGGATATGGCCTTGCAGAAAGGAAAGAAAATTCTATGAAACCAACTAACCACCTCGCTCACACAGACTCTTTTGTCATCAATCATCACTATGGCTTTAAGTAGCAAACATTTATTGCTGCTTGAACTATAATTATATGATTAAAGAGGTTTTGTTTGGCAATAAAAGCAGAAATTAGAGTTGTTTTATGTTGGGACTGAAATAAAAACCCTAAGAAATATTATGTACCTCCTGCTAAATATCATGTTTGTTCAGATTAGGGACAAATATCTGGCTAAAAACTGTTTGCACGCTTTTTTCTTAGCTCATGCCATTATATTGCAGCATAAAAGCATAGCAGCTGTTTTTATGACACCAGAGCGGATCACAGGACAACAAACAAATCATAGCTTTAACATTTAAAGTAGTCATATAGATAGAAATCGTTACAGAAAGAAAACACACAATGACAATAATGATGTTGTATACTGGCTACAGTAAGTGGGTCTAACTGAGTACACATCTTAAAATGTGAGCACCATGGTTGCATTCCAATCACATTGCAGCACGCTCACAATGCAAGCGGATGGTAATACCAAGCATATGGCAACTGTAGTTGCATACAGTCTTCAAAGGCGCTCAGTGCTGACCTGGAGCAAGAACAGAGCGTGGACTCATACCCCCAAGCACATGCTGTCAAGGTTGAGTGATAAAGTATCTTTGACCAAAGTTGTCTCCTCTTGGTTAACCGTGCTAACCCAGCAGAATATTAATCTAGCAGGATCCTTTAATAGTTGGGAACTGAACACACTTTAACATGGTGTCATGCTTTGAGTCACCACATTCTTGCCACAGAGCAGATCATAAATGTTCAGATGAGAAGCCGAGGAAGACGTGGTGTCGCAGAACATTCAGACTTTTCTGTTCGTGGTCTTGTTTTTCAGGGAGGTTTCAGAGACAGAAGTCAAAACAACATATGTTATCAACATGGGAACAGCTGGTAAGAGTGGCGTCATGGGGCAGAGGAATGTCAAGACTCATAGATCTTTTTTATCCAACAGGCTGATACATCCAACCAGACTTGAAACCACGCACAGAAACAGAATCATTCATTTATGCTGAATGTCCAACTCTTGCCATGCTATCTGTAACTAACTTTATCCACCAATCTCATAATGAGGCTTTGAAATATTAAAATAATGACAATTCAGTGGCTCCTATGAAGATGCATCCCAGTTCAAAATATTGACATCTATTGAAGAACAGTCCAGTGATGACTGTGGCAAAAGTCACACTGAACTTCTGATTGGCTAAAACTAAAGAGCAGATTCTGACCTAAATGTGTAAGTATGAGTTTGCCATCTTTAAAGAGTGGGCATATACAGTGTCTTCAACACAGTTTCCTTTTCAAGTCAGCACCACTCAGAATATAACAAGTGACTGGAGAAAAAAATAGTAAGCAGCCAAGTTTTTCCATCTCTTTAAACATTCCACTGAGACATTTCTCAATGAGTAGCACTATAAGAAATGCTGCTAAAAATGAAGCACGGTCATATAAGCAAACGAATAAAGCAAATTCTTGAAGACACAGCTTGCAAAAACACAAACAGGAGATCAGTTGTAAGTGATAAAGTAGTGACCTTTGACACAGGGCAGCCAAGTCAAACTCCCTCTTCCTGCTAAACATTAAGCAGCTGCTTTTCTAATCTGTCATAACAACCAGCTAGCAAAGTATGGAAAAGCTCAGAGAAGTGAAAGGTCTTCATAAGGAATTGATGTAAAGGAGGAGAATCTTATTCTTAATGCATTACGTGTTTTGGGTTTTTTTGTTTTTTGTGTGTGTGTGTGTGTGGGGGTGGGGGGGTGCACTGATGTACAGATTGTCTTGTTTACCTTATAGATTTTTTCCCCCCATTTTCTCATCATCTTCTTTTTGTTTTGTAGCTCTCCAACACTGTGCATCGTCTTAGCCAAGTCCAAGAATGTATCAAGTCTTAGCAAAGGAAAATGTCTCCACCAGTGGAAAAATACAATAGAAATCAAGACAGAATGTAAATAGCGGCATATAAGGGCACGGATAATGCTCAAGAGTTCCTCAGTCAATCCAAATGCATCGTGCAGGGGTCATGTGGTGAGAACTCTTAAGAAAAAAAAAAAAGACCTACCAAGTAGTCATACACTGGTACAGTGTTAACAGAGTTAAATCTCTGATCAAAAACATATCTTTGAGTTTTTATTTTAGCTAAAGTTGAACAAAGTGCTATTCACTCTGTTAGCGAAACTGAGCTAGAACACAGTATCTATCATTATCGCTCCCATAAGAGGGGAAACAGCTCCATTTCACTTCATCACTTGATAGCATCGACATGCCCAAACATGAACAGGCCCCATTAAGTCTGAGGTGGTAGCCTCATGTGAGAGGACTGTTCATATGAAGCCTATGAAGTGACTCCTGAATGTTTAAAAACACTTCAACGTCCTTCACTTAAGGAATGAGATGCTCTGTAACTGTGTCAAAATATGATCACCTTCTCTGCCATTCAGTGGGCCTGGAGAAGACCAAATTAAATGCTTCCAGAGACTTTCACTCCATACCTCCTCTCAATCCTTCTTACTGCATCAGCTCCCGAGCTGGATCACCCACAGAACAACAGCTATGCTTACTGAATGGGCTCAGATGGGTTCATATTCCTTCAGCTGGAGCAGGAAGAGCTTTAATAGACTTGTGTTAGCTGTTCCTTAAACTGTAATAAATCATGAAGATGTGCTTGCAACAGCCTGCAAAGAAAATCTATACTATAGTGTTTAAACCTTTATTTATGTTATCCAACTTCTTCACCACGCTTCTACCCCTGATGTAAAAACCACACCGCTATCCAAATATTTTGAATCTTCTGATAGCATCTCACAGCATCTGCTTTTCTGCCAGCTATTAATGGCCAAACATCTGTAAGCCACAATGATTGATTCTGATGATTGAAAACACTTTTTTTTTTCTTAGCCACCAATTCAGATTTATATAAAAGCCACAGCAATGACCATACTAGTGAGCACCACGAGGGAACCTTTCAGCTGCTGCTCCAATAACTGAAACTCAGCTAGCACATGGGCAGCATAAGGAAACACAAGCCTGATGATGTCACAAGCAACTGACCCCAAAGTGACAGGTTTGGAAGATGCCCCCCCCCCATTGCCCTCAAACTGGCGTTAAGTACATATATCATCAATGTTCTGCATGTGGATTTCATTTGAAGCAGCATCATTAGTGTGCAAACGCTCTGCTGTGATCCCCCCTCCATGGGAAACCCACACTTGCCGGGAAATGGTATGTTTTTGTTAGCAACAAACAGGCATAAATCACATAAGTGGTGCAACACGGGCATACTGTTGGTCCTTACACCCAGCTGAAATCAGCATTGCTTTTAAGGTAATTACCATTAGCTAATGATATTTACATTCCCAAAGGTTTATGTTGCACTGTGTGCCTGAAATCTTTAACCTGTGCAATAAATGTGGTAATTGTTTTGTGTCTTTTCTTTTCTTTTTCTTTTTTTTTTTTGAAAATGCATTTTGATGGAAACAATAATATTAATGTAACTTTGACAGTAACTGATCAGTTTCTGAAGCTCACACTGCAAGATTTCTCTGCAGACCTCTCAGGCTATTTACAACAGAATTTACAGCCTGGTTTTATAGATTTGTAAAACTCTCCACAAGTAAGTCAGCCAGTCAGTAAAGACGCAAGTAAACAGTTTCATTTACCAAGATGTGTTTCATATGCAGAAGGTGCCAAAAAACATGAATAAAGATGCAAGATGCTAAAAAAATAAAAATGAAGTCAAGGAGACAACAAGCAAGATAAATGTCTGAGACTGTCAGCCCGAAAGGTGGGTTTTAAAAACTGGGTGGTTAAAGAGGGTCAGCATTTTGTAACTCGAGAGGCAGAGAGAACAAGAGAGAGAGAGAGAGGCAGAGAGAGAGGCAGAGAGAGAGAAAGAGGCAGAGAGAGAGAGAGGCAGAGAGAGAGAGAAAGAGGCAGAGAGAGAGAGAGAGAGAAAGAGGCAGAGAGAGAGAGAGAAAGAGGCAGAGAGAGAGAGAGGCAGAGAAAGAGAGAGGCAGAGAGAGAGAGAGAAAGAGGCAGAGAGAGAGAGAAAGAGACAGAGAGAGAGAGACAGAGAGAGAGAGAGAGAAAGAAAGAGGCAGAGAGAGGCAGAGAGAGAGAAAGAGGCAGAAAGAGAGGCAGAGAGAGAGAGAGAAAGAGGCAGAGAGAGAGAGAGAAAGAGGCAGAGAGAGAGAGACAGAGAGGCAGAGAGAGAAAGAAAGAGGCAGAGAGAGGCAGAGAGAGAGAAAGAGGCAGAAAGAGAGGCAGAGAGAGGCAGAGAGAGAGAGAAAGAGGCAGAGAGAGAGAGAGGCAGAGAGAGAGAGAGGCAGAGAGAGAGAGAGGCAGAGAGAGAGGGAAAGAGAAAGAGGCAGAGAGAGAGAGAGGCAGAGAGAGAGAGAAAGAGAAAGAGGCAGACAGAGAGAGAGGCAGAGAGAGAGAGAGAGCGGCAGAGAAAGAGGCAGAGAGAGAGAGAGAGGCAGAGAGAGAGAGAAAGAGGCAGAGAGAGAGAGAGAGAGACAGAGAGAGAGAGAGAGAGAGAGACAGAGAGAGAGAGGCAGAGAGAGAGAGGCAGAGAGAGAGAGAAAGAGAAAGAGGCAGACAGAGAGAGAGGCAGAGAGAGAGAGAGAGCGGCAGAGAAAGAGAGAGGCAGAGAGAGAGAGAGGCAGAGAGAGAGAGAAAGAGGCAGAGAGAGAGAGAGAGAGAGACAGAGAGAGAGAGGCAGAGAGAGAGAGAGACAGAGAGAGAAAGGCAGAGAGAGGCAGAGAGAGAGAGAGAGAGACAGAGAGAGAGAGGCAGAAAGAGAGAGAGAGAGAGCGAGCCCATCAGGTTTATTTCCAGGAATTTTCCAGTATTTGTGCAAGATCAAAAGAAATGTAAAAATACTGTCTTTTATGGAATCTTTTGAGAGAATATAAAGAGTATGGGATATATTTGTAACTTTACACACACAGATTTCATTCAGTTACTGCTCCAAACTGATATGTCTGATATTGAAGATTCAAAATTACTTTCTATGCTAAATTCTATTTGGTGGATACTACACAAAGAAGAGGCCAGTGCATAAGGTGAGCTCCTTTAAAGCCATGATGAATATTTTGAAATGCTAATTAAAACAACTGCCTGACCCCCCCCCCCCCCCCCCCCCCCCCCCCCCCCCACACACACACACACACACACACACACACACACACACACACACACACACAGAGTTTGATCCCTATCTGGCATCTGTGGGTCTCCTATTTCATCTGAACAAACAGTATGTTTGTATGAACAATCAGTAAGTTTGGGGTCACTCAAATCATTGCAAATTCACAAATTATATAACAGTTCATGCATTACAGAAGCTGCATAGATGACTGTGAATTGATTTTATTTCATTCTAACAAGTTAATAAAAGATTTAAGATTAATAATTATATTAATAATTAACCTACACTGGTGCTTTGCGGGTTGTTTAAGTGATATATTCAGTGTATTAATTTTTCTTTTGTAGAACCAAGCAATTCTGGTATATTGTGTGTTATTTGAAGACTGTGCCAAAATATTAATTTGAATAGACTGCTTGACAGTAGAATATAATTTCCTGCAAATGGTGATTTGTTTTTTTAGCTTTTTCTCCTGAATCTCATCAACTAAACAAGCCTAGCCAGAAAGAAATTATACCAATTACAGCTTTGGTAGATAAATTTAAAATAATAGTAATAATACTCTGTCTCCAGCCAAATGCATTACAGAGAGCACCATTAATACAATGGTAAACAGATGTGCCACCCAGCGATGAAGCTTAATTTGGACTCTGCATGTTTTCTCCAAGGAAATTACAGAATAAAATGTTAAAACACATAAAAGGGGAAAGCCTGTAGTGTTATTACACTGTATTGTGCCAAGGTATGTGAAGTACTATAGATACTATAGAAGCAGCGTTTAAGTTTGCCACCAAAGATTTAATTATTTAAAGGATTGCTGAAAAAGACCAGTTGAGTCAATTCAGGGTCAAACACCAAAACACCTCTAATGGCCTGCAGATCACATCTT
This sequence comes from Archocentrus centrarchus, assembly GCF_007364275.1. Taxonomy (NCBI): domain Eukaryota; kingdom Metazoa; phylum Chordata; class Actinopteri; order Cichliformes; family Cichlidae; genus Archocentrus; species Archocentrus centrarchus. Next base: position 14,571,671 of record NC_044351.1, on the reverse strand, counting down.
CTCTACAGGGTGTTAAAAGTATATTAACTTTGTACATATACTGTATGTGTATTGCATGCATGCAGCATGCCAGAGCATTTAAATGTTCTGTATATAAAAAGTCACTGTATGTGAAAGCAAATGCTTTTAAAGTCATTAGCTATTTAATTCAAGGTTTTTTCTGTCTTTCATTGCTGTTTGTTGTGGAGCATTTTTGGGTTTATGTGTGTTTATATAACATTCCTCTAGAGTAAAAAGCAGCCACTGCACTGTAGTGTTGATTTTTTTTGTTTGTCAATAAAATATTGCAGTGAGAAACAACACAAATTTCACAGTTATGTTCCTTTAATAGTCTTTACAGTTGGAAACAGCTAAATTAACATAATTATATATATATATATATATATATATATATATATATATATATATATATATATATATATATATATATATATATATATATATATATATATATATATATTTTGCATGTGAGTGAAATAAATAGCAACAAGAACAAGAATGTACCAAAATATGCAAAATAAAGCAGAGTTGGCCCTTTGAGTTTGTGCAACTTTGCACCACAGAGTTAAATAAAAAGACTGGGAGTGAAACTGCCACGGGTGAGGAGTCTCGGTTGCAGTGGAAGTCTTCACGCAAAACACACAGGGAGAGAAGCGAAAACACAAAGAGGGAGACTGCAGTCCTCCTCACTGGGAAGGATACCAACATAAACAGAGACCAAGCTGCAACACTTCACCTGAAATATCTGTCACGATAATTTTATGTTGCCTTAATCCAAATGTAACTCGGAAGATTTACACATGTCACATTGTATAACTGGTAATTAAGTGTTTGTGGAAGCCTGACTCTGCAAATAGATTCAATCCCTGCACAGTGTGTAAGTCCGACACATACTCGGACTGTATATGGCAAATGCACTGTGTTTACCTGGATCAGTTACAAAGTCTTCACAGTTTATGTTACCTAATACCAGACTGAAAAGCAGTCTTTTTACTGAGTTAAACATTTCAAGTCTTTCATCCATATTCAGGTTGAATGTGAGCCTAGCTGCACCTGTAATGACACTTAAAAGTGAATTTAGTGCTTACAAACGCGCCTTGAAATACACTTCAACATTACTACTGAAAGACGAAATGTCAAAAAAAAAAAAAAAAGGCTTCAAGATTCTACTGCTTAGCTGCTCTTTAAAGGTTATAACACAATAAGAGCAGCAAACATATTATTGAAATAAAATATGGTCTCCATACTAATAACTATAATATACTTTTTTACCTGATAGAAGAATATGGAAACTATGTGATGTATCCCAGGTAAGGTCACGTGATTGCAAAGGGGATGTGTGTAAAATGGCAAATAATTCAAGTGAAGCATCACATCAGTCTGAACTGCAACAAAATATTAAAGCTACAACAATTAATAATCTATTGTAAACAAATAAATATGTTTCATTTCATTTGAAAGAAATCCTTCAGGAAAAAAAAAAACTGGCCAAAGGATAAAAAGAGAAACAACAATCGACTTATTTTATACAAAGGAGGTATCTGTGTTCTTTTATGCACAATGGGAGAAGCTGGAAATGAACTTCTCACTGGTTTTGCTTTACTGCACAGCACTGCATGTTAACTAAGCTGAACTGACGCTACCGACCAAAAACAGAATAAATTAATTAATTATAAGCCTGGAAAAATGACTCAATCTTCACAATACCAATAAGTCATCGTTATTTAATATTAAATTATTAGCACCTTATCGTATTGATGTATCCCTCCACAACTGGAAGATGAAATATGTAAAGTGAGAATCAGAACAAGTGTTTGAAAGCTGTTGGAAAGTAACTAAACCTGTAATGCTTCTTCTGTGTGATATATTTTATATCACGTACTAAACCATCTTGACTGTAATGGTTCTTTTGTAATAATCTTGCATTTTAATTTTATGTCCTTTTGCTATGTTTTTGTTTTTTTTTTAACCGTGACTGCGTATATTTTCAGTTTAACCCAACAGAGATGCATTAAAATGTGAGTCAAAAAAATGAATGGCAAGATTTGAAAATATTAACCTCTGAACATATTGTAATTATTCATTGAGATATACAAGAGGTTTGACCAAGAGCACCAGCAAAATATTAAATATTCAATTATGAAAACCAGCTACTTGCAAAATATCATGATCCTGTACAAAAATACACATACACAAAATGCACTGACAGTCGTTTGTTGTTGTTCAATAAAGGTCATAATATTAACTCTTATACACAAATATACACTTGTGTACTTCGGGTACAGGGTGAAGATAGCAATAACAACATAAATCATTTACTTCACGCCTCATATATAAAATAAATATTTTCTGAAGTTAGAAATATATGGCATTGTTAGACAACACTGTCCTGATTTATATGTTTTAATCTGGAGCCTTGGCTCAAAATGGGACCCGTGTGTTTTTAATGATCCCCTAAGTGGAGCAACATTGTTTTGTTTTATTTTTTTTCTCTCTCTCTTTTTTTTTTAACATTTTAATCAGCACCATGCCACTACAAGGCCCATCTGGGTGGGCTCAAGCTGGCTAGGCAACAGTGGTGCGCAATAAACCAGCTCTTACTTCAGAACCTTTGATAGTTTCAGGCTGAAAACACACTCGGAGTAGAGATCTGAAGTACTGTCAGCACACCTCTCTTGAGGAAGATAAGCACCGAAGGTAAATTAGTTAGCACTATCATACCAGATTCCACGGTCCACGGTGCCAGGAGGCAGAACCTGGGCAGGGCTGCAAGTTGCACTGCTCCATGTCAGGTGGTTTGTCTAGGATGTCACAGTTGTAGTCATTGAGCCTCTGTCCGTTAGGCCTTTGACATACCACCAAGCGAGTCCTCCTTCCTCCACCGCAAGTTTGGGTACACTGAGGGAAACAGTAAACAAAACAGTGAATGCACTAAATGCAGTGGTTATATGGTTTAACAAGGCCAGTCTCCTTTGACCTACAGGGGCGTGACTACCACACATTTAGACCGAGTCCCTGTTTTATGTATGATAAATGAGAGGAGAAAGACACCCATACAGATATGCCATATATGATTGTGACAACGGAAAACAAAAGATGTGTGGGGAATTGTAAAAAAGTTTCATGATGAGAAAGCAAATCACAATGATAAAGACTCCTTCTAACTATAAATATGGTCTCACCTCTCCCCAAACACCGTAGTTCCACACAGGACAGGGCCCAGAGTCGCAGTTCTTCGACTCAGCCGGTTTAACCCTCTCATCACAGTAGCTGTTGCTGCGCCCTTCAGCATCCTGACAGACAACCACCCGCCTCTGGAAGCCTCCTGCACAGGTACTGGAACACTGGGGAGCACACACAGTATGTCATTATATTCACAGAATGATTTATTTAAAACTATTTGACTATCTATTCCTTGAATTCTTGCTTTAATATAAGTGTAACATTTGTTTCTAGAATCTATTTTCAATTCAATTTTATTTATATAGCGCCAAATCACAAAAAACTGTCGCCTCGAGGCGCTTTATATTGTAAGATAAAGACCCTACAATAATTACAGAGAAAACCCAACAATCAAAATGGCCCTCTATGAACAAGCACTTGGTAACAGTGGGAAGGAAAACTCCTTTTAACAGGAAGAAACCTCCAGCAGAACCAGGCTCAGGGAGGGGCAGTCATCTGCTCTGACCGGGTGGGGGTGAGGGAAGGGAGACAGGACAGCAGACGTGCTGTGGAAGAGAGCCAGAGTTGGTTCCACAGAAGAGGGTCCTGAAAGCTGAAAGTATCCTAGGAGCCACAAGTAAGCCAGCAGTCTGAGAGTGAAGTGCTCTATTTGGGTGATATGGTACTATAAGGTCTTAAAGATAAGACGGGGCCTGATTATTCAAGACCTTGTATGTGAGGAGAAGGATTTTAAATTCTATTCTAGATTTAACAGGGAGCCAATGAAGAGAAGTCGATGTGGGAGAAATCTGTTCTCTCTTTCTAGTCCCTGTCAGTACTCTAGCTGCAGCATTTTGGATCAGCTGAAGGCTTTTCAGGGAGCTTTTAGGACAGCCTGATAATAATGAACTACAATAGTTCAGCCAAGAAGTAATAAATGCATGAATTAGCTTTTCAGCATCACTCTGAGAAAGGATGTTTATAATTTTTGAAATACTGCGCAAATGCAAAAAAGCAGTTCTACATATTTGTTTAATATGTGCATTGAAGGACATATCCTGCTAAAAAAAAAATGACTCCCACATTTCTCAGTGTTACTGGAGGCCAAGGTAAAGCCAACCATAATAAGTATCTTGTTAAACACTATTTCTAAGATTTGCAGGGCCGAGTATAAGAGCTTCAGGTTTATCTGAATTTAGAAGCAGGACATTAGAGGTCATCCAGGCCTTTTTGTCTTTAAGACATTCCTGCATTTCAGCTAATTGATGTGCGTCATCTGGCTTCGTGGATAGATAAAGCTGAGCATCACCTGCATAACAATGAAAATGTATGCAATGCTTTCTAATAATACAACCTAAGGGAAGCATGTAAAGTGTAAATAGAATTGTTCCTAGCACAGAACCCTGTGGAACTCCAAAATGAACCTTAGTGTGTGAAGAAGACTCCCCATTTACATGAACATATTGGAGTCTATTAGATAAATATGATTCAAACCACTGCAGTGCAGTACCTTTAATACCTATGGCATGCTCTAATCTCTGTAATAAAATGTTATGGTCAACAGTATGAAACGCTGCACTGAGTCTAGCAGGAAAGGCACAGAGATGAGTCCACTGTCAGAGGCTGTAAGAAGATCATTTGTAACCTTCACTAATGCTGTTTCTGTACTGTGATGAATTCTGAAACCTGACTGAAACTCTTCAGATAAACCGTTCCTCTGCAGATGATCAGTTAGCTGTTTTACAACTACTCTTTCAAGAATCTTTGAGAGAAAAGGAAGGTTGGAGATCGGCCTATAATTAGCTAAGACAGCTGGGTCAGTGACAGCTTTTTAAGGAATGGTTTAATTACTGCCACCTTAAAGCTTGTGGTATGTAGCCAATTAATAAAGATAGATTGATCATATTTAAGATTGAAGCTTTAATTATTTGTATTTATTCAAGCAGTCTTGTAGGAATGGGGTCTAATAGAAATGCTGATGGCTTGAAGGAAGTAACTATTGAAGTTAACTCAGACAGATCAAGCGGAGAGAAACAGTCTAAATAAATATCAGCAGTACTGAAAGTAACTGCATACAAACATAGGTCTGTGAGATGGTTATGAATATTTTTTTTCTAATGTTTACAATTTTATTTGCGAAGAAATTCATGAAATCAATAATAGTTAAAGTTAAAGGAATACTCAGCTCAGAGCTCTGACTCTGGCTACAGTGCTGAAAATAAACCTGGGGTGGTTCATATTTTCTTCAATCAGTGATTGATAGAAAGCTGTCCAAGCTTTATAGAGGGCTTTTTGTTCTCCATAAAGTTTGCTGCTTTGCAAACTCTTTTTCCAGGCTAAATAAAGATCTTCTAAACTAGTGAGACTTCATTTCCTCTCAAGCTTACGGGTTATCTGCTTTAAGCTGTGTGTTTGTAAGTTATACCAGGGAGTCAAGCACTTCTGATTTGAGGCTCTCTTTTTCAGAGTCATACGCAGTGAACACAACTTTCAGTCTCACCCCCACTCCCCCACCTATTAGATATGATATTTAAGAGTACATATGATACAGTATAATGATGATCAACTAAAAACTAGATGTGGATAACATTCTGAGTAAAAATGACCCATATATGGCACTGCATTTGGTTTCACAGTGATAACAGGCAGGAAGCAAATGAGCAATTCCATGTCAAATGCATGTAAAAATTCATTTTATATATGTTAACAATACTACCAACAGGCACAAGCACACCTGCACCAAACTTCCTGCACACAGGCAAACTCAGACATAAAACTTCCAGACAAGGTTAAAAGGAACAAAAGAAGAAATTAAACCTAGAATTCTGTCTGTATTTGGGCCAACCTGATTCAAAGCCAGGAATATTAAGAGCTTCAGCTTTGTTTGTGCCAAACTAATTTCAGCCAAATAATCAAGGCTAACTTATCTGTTCAAGGGAGCGTCGATGAAAACAATGCTGAAAACAACACTTTTGGTAACCCTTTTTTTTTTTTTATTAATAAAGCTATAAAGTACTGAATGCCAATACATAAACTGACATGAGATATGCTATGTATTCACTACACTATAGTCTTCAGTATTCCTTTTTAGCTGTCCCTTGATGCTGTCCTTTACCATGTATGGCCTTCTGCCCTGGGAAATGAAAACATCTGCTATCTCACTGTCCAAGTAAATGTGCTCACAAGAATGTGTTTACACACACACACACACACACACACACACACACACACACACACACACATACACACACACAGGTCTTCTCAACAACATGTTATATAAGTATAGTTTGTATATAGTACATTATGTAAACATTAAAATGAATGTGAACCATTTATATAAAAATAAAAATATTAATTAACCTCCAAAGACATTAAAAGAAACATATTTAAGGTCGACAAACTATTTCTGCACACTGCCATTTCTTCAACAACCACATGCTGAACATACTGCGCCCCAGGGGCCGGTCCTCCACTGGTTGTCTGCTGAAGGCACATTCCAGCTGCTGTGGCCTGGGTGACGTCCTGGATCCTGAGGATATCCATAGGGCTGGTCATTGATGCGCTGGCGGTGGTAAACAGAAGGACAGGGTGCAGCAGTGCACTCCTGCTCTGTCACAGGCCTCTCATCTGGGTCACAGAAAGACTGGTCCACTGGCTGGGGGTAGTTAGAGCAGACCACTTGTCTGGTGGTTCTTCCTGCACCACATGTCACTGAACACTGGGGCAGGGGACAGAAATCCAAAGTGTTTTAAACAAAGATGGAATAGAAGCACCAAATTTTAACAAGAAAAGCAATAAATGTAAAAGAAAAAAAAGAAAATCTCTCATCCTGAAATTCACTTTGAGTGCAAGGTCACTCCACAAAGCAGACTCAACTGCATGTTCTGCAATGCTGTGAGGACCACGTGATGTTTTCTATACCCTCTAAATAAATCTTTGCTTACCCCTTTTTTAGTTTGCTTTTGTTCAATTTCAAGATTTTTTTTTTTTGTCAAATTTATATCACTCATGAGATTTTTGTGGGAGGTTGTTCTGAATTACATTTGAGCAGTGTTGTTTTCACTGATGTTCCCATGAACAAATTCGTGGTCATTCACGGTGAGGTTTTGATGGGAAGCCCCCATGAGCCTGGAGCTATGAATCCAGCAAGAGTAGAAATCAACTTTATATGACATTAAATTCTAATGCTTTTAATGGGGCCAGTGGGGAACTCCCTTTTAACAAGAAGAAACCTCCCACAGAACCATGCACAGGGAAGGCAGACGGCTGCCTCAACCAGTTGTGGTGAGTAGAGAGCAAAGAGAGAATTCAACAGAGAATTAACAACTGGCAGGTTGGTCCCACCAGAAACTGTAAATCAGAGAAATCCCACTTGGGTTTTTATATTAAAAGGAATTTGTTTTCACATGAACAAATTAATGCAATGGCTGCAAGTCATCGCCAGCTCCACGTAAAAGCTGGTTTAGTGACATCATCAACAGCTCTGTTGTGGTTCAACGTGATTTGAACATTGTTGGGAAAAAAAAAAAAAAAGTCACCACAGAGGAAAACAGCTGTTTGGTTTTTTTGTCAGAGTTGGATGTTTTACTTACAGGTGACCACTCTCCGGCATGCCATTGCCCACAAGGGCTGAAGCAGGTGGAGAACTCAGGGGGGCGAGGCAGGTGGGCGCAATAGGATTCGTCTGCCACTCCTCCGTGGACATCTCTGCAGCTGACATAACGAGCCTGCTTTCCCTTGCCACAGGACACTGAGCACTGCAGGACATGCCGATACAAGCAGAGCTGTCTCATTGTTGGCTTTGTGTTTTCTTTTTTCACCCGCTGCATCATACATTAATGGGAGCATACGCTGTACAGTATATATATAAAAATATCAAATATATTACCAGCAGTATGTATATAATCAAGCAAATATCCAACTGGCTCCTTGTGTCTTAGAAAACGATACATTAATTATCATCGTCATATGTGTATGTCATAACTCCCTGATCAACATTCACATGTTTATACTTTGTAGGTATATCCTGCCATCTCAACAGGACAGCATGGAAACATCTCTGAAGGGATGAATATCTAATGCAATCAAGTAGCTCTGGCTCAAACAGGAACACTGATACCCCTCCCATATCAATGTCACTCTGAGGAAGGCTATTCCACTCCTTGGTGAATGCATTCATGTTTATATGTGCATGTGGAGCATGTGTGTATGAAAGACCATACTGACGCTGGCCTCTTTGGCATGTGAGCTCACATCAGTTTTCAGATTGACAGACGGGGTTCAATCTCAGACACCGAAGACTGGTGTTTAGATGAAATCTGGTTTTCATTTGTTCTAAGTAACAATGCAAAGTATTAGAAAGGCGGCGGGATCTCTCAGCCAAGACACTGGAGCCTGCACGTGTCTGCATACTGTGTGTGTGTGAGAGAGTGTGTAGATACTGTGGGGGGTAAAACAGGCAATGCCAAAGAGGATCATAGTTATGTGCAGTATGCACTTTCTAAAGGAATTTTGGGATATACAGTGAAATTGAATATGTCAACCTAATATTTGTAAACACATATGCAGGAGGCCTAACATCACCTCAGTGGTTCACACACACACACACACACACACACACACACACACACACACACACACACACACACCCCTCCATCGATATTCTTATTTTTCATTCTTTGTCACAGCCCCGCAGAGAACTGTCACGCAAGCTACACACAGAGTGATGAACAGAACAATTCAACAAAACACTCTGCTTTTTTTCTCTGTAATACGCTCCAAAAGACCCATCAACCTCTAGCTGTTTCCTTACCGCAGTCCAGGAGCCATATCTCCACTGAGTCAGGAACTGTGCAGAGTTGTCTGGACGAGGTGTGCTTTGTGCTGGAGAGGCCCGTGGGCATGGCGACATCTCACAGTCCTTTAATGACAAATACAGAGTCCCATTATGAGCTCTTAGTTGTACAGTACAGCAGTAAATATGCTACACAGATATCTTGGATACCCTCGGGTGCAATCTTAATTCAAACAGCTGGCAAAGATCACTTATCTAAAGACTTAAACTCTTCAGCCAAATGGATTGAATATCCATCAGTGTCAATCGACCCTTAAAGGTGCCCTACTCACACTCAAAAAAGGTGTTTTAGTAAATGCCACTTGGATGTTCCACCTTCTCTGATGCATCTACAGAGACTAACACTTAAAGACCTGTGAGCAAAATTTATGACATCAACTAGTTTGTGAGCCAAAGTAAACTTGTGAAGAGAAGATTTGGGAAAGTGATGCTGGAGACAACACATATCCAACAGTAAATATAAAAAATAGGTAGGTACTGTATTTTCAGCTAGAGAGGAGGTTCAAGCTAAATCCAGTAAGATTTCAAGTGACACTTATTAATATTTATATCCTAAAAATTAATCTGTTCATCTGAGCTATATTAAGCCTTTCAGTAACTTTTAGCTCATTGTTGACACCACAGCTGCAGCGTTTGGATCAATTCTGTCACTCTTGCCAACCTCCTTTCCAGCCACAGCAGGCAGCTGGATTTACTCAAAGAGCTCTAATAAACCCACTGTACACTTGTGTTACCTGACCAGCACCAAACCACAAATAGTTGGCAAGTATATGGTGAACATAATAAAGCATCTACCATCTTAAAGTGCCAGATTTTCCATAGGGAGCCAGTGAAAGCCAAACCAGAGCAAACAGGAAAGTGAATACTGGACTTACAGCTGATACATTTGCATTCATTTGTAGCTCTGACAGGAGTTTGGCTCTGTGTTGCTAATATTACTCCAGGTCTCGTGGTTGTTTAGATTAAAAAAAAACAAAAAGTTTCTTTAGGTGGTAACATACAGATGTGTTTAATGCTTTTCCCACTGCCCCCAAAGTAATCAGAAATTACTCAGTGCTGCTTTAAACTGATTTAGGAACATAAACTCATCAGTAATCTGAATCTACAACACAAGTTTCCAGATTTACAGCAATAAGCATTTTTTTTAATACTATGGGATGCATTTTGGACTCAAGAAGTTGTATTACTATACATATTTTCAGGGACCGGTCCCATAAAACAATAGACTGTTTGTACAACATTTTAGCATTTTGGTGAAATTCTTGTAAAACCCATTTTATGACCCTGAATTGATCCTCTTTACGGTTGCTTCTTGATCAGAGGTAATGCACAATATTAGTTTCTGATGCGTCTTTTTACCTGACTGTCTCTGGGCCTCGCAGCAGCATTGCACTCTCTGTCATCTACTGTGTCGCCATACTCTCCTGACACACACCTTACAGCTCTCATCTGGTAGCCATGGCCACAGGTCACTGAACACTAAAAGAAAAAAAAAAATTACACACACGCACACACAAGAAAAGAGGTACCCAGTCAACCACAAGCTATGTCAGCTCTACTGAAGTTGAAGGTTGATATCTTAAACAGAGCCTCAGTTAAAATCCTGCTCAGCAGAGACCCTGACATGTACACACAGACATCCATTCACATACATACCCAGAGTCTCAACTCGACCCTTAACCCGGTTCTTAATTCACATACGAAGCTCGCCCATCATAGGCACCACACGAGAGTGCAGGAAGTGACACGAGATAGGTTTATTTGAGCTGCAAATTAAAATTACCCAGGCAATAATGAGCCGATATATTCCAGCTCTGTAAATACTACTATCTGACTTAATACAAACATGTCTGGGAGGGCATTAGAGCTACATGTAAACTACACTATGAATGGCCAAAGACATCCATTCATTCATACTGGTTTCATTTAGTTTACTAAAATGTAGATAAATCTACCCAGAGGCAAATTTAGAAATGTGAATGCTGTCAGAGGTGTGTGTGTGTGTGTGTGTCTCCTAGTGTGGGTCAGGTTTAGTCTTACAGGATATGAGGGCAAAGTGAAAGTAGCATAAAGGAAATGGCAGCTGGTGTCACAGTGAGCACACTTTGCTGTAACTTTCAGGTATATCAGGTTACAGACACACACACATTCTAGAAATCTACACTGTCTCTCCTACACACCACATTCTCTCTCTTTGGCCACACACATATTCACCCCCCCCCATACACACACACTAACTCGAAGGCACTCACACATGCAACCCATTTCCTCAGTCAAACACTGAATCGCGTCACCTCGCCCCGGCGTGTCAGTCTTGTTTGTGTACGTGCGCAGGACTCACCGCTCCCCAGACGCCAACTTGCCAAGATGCACACTCGGGCAGCTCACAGCTTCCCACTGCAGGGGGTTTACTAGACAAGTCACAGAGGTGCTCACTCAGCTTCTCCTCCCTGGCTCCCATGCTGCAGGATACTTGTCTGTGCCTCATCCCTTTCCCACAAGTCACCAGGCACTGGTTGGGGGGCAGATTTGTGTTGAAAGTTGTAGCATTATGGTGAAGCTGAGTGTTGTTTCTTTTATTTGTGTCTGTGGGTGTGAACACTAAAATGATCAAAGAAAAAGATAAGTACATCTCTAACACTGGGGTCAATAAAACTGAAGTTATGCTTCACCACACTATACTCAATATACAGTATACCAATAACTTTATTGCTTATTATAAGCACTTCAGCAAAGCCAGGTGCTAGTTTCACAAAGTGTGTTAAAGTTTGGAGAAGTCAATTTCTCGTTCTGGGGAATAAATCATTTCCATTCTGTTCTTGAATGTGTTTGTGTGAGGCCGTGTCTGCTTGCCAAAGTGTATCGAGGCTCACCTCACTCCACTCACTGACAGTCCATTTTGGACACGGCTGGTCGTTGCAAGTTCCTGTAACTACCCTCTGGTATTCACTGCATTCTCTGTCCACGAGCCGGCGGCCCAAATTGTTCATACAGTAAGACTCTCTGCTACGGCTCCCGTGTCCACATGTCTTAGAGCACTGTATATGGAAAAGTAAGGTTGGAAGCCTTAAACTTACTTAACTGGGCTAGGCCTTCAAAAGTAGTCTGAGTTTAAACTGTATTCAGTTTGTTTGTAATGTAAATTTTCTGCTGACTGTACCTGAGACCAGGCGCTGTACTGCCAGCTCTTCAGCAGACAGTCTCCGTGGCAGGACTCTCTGGTCGGAGGTTTAGTGATGCCTGCACAGGCACTGGGCTCCATCCTCTCGCTCTGTCTTTTCATCAGGCTGTACTTCATACACTGAACATCCAAGCTGTGGTAGCCTGAACCGCATTTAGCTGAACATTCGCTTTTTCCAGCAACGTGCCACCTGTGAGAGAGGGGTTGTGTTTGACTGTGCGCGTGCTGTAGGAGTTTGCTCCATGGAAATATGTGTGTGACCTTAATACGCACCTGACTTCACAGTCAGTGTTGCAGGGCTCGGTAACAGCATCAGGATGAGGTAAATGTTCACAGCGCTGGTCTGACACCTCAAGGTGATCACTCTTACGTACACACACCCCCTTTCGTCTTCGCTCACCTACACACACAGACACACGGGGAAATAAAGTTCAGATCTTACAACATCTGGTAGTCACTTTCTTTAAAAATATCACATTTCATCACATTTAACAAGTCTTGCTAGCTTTCTAACATTCAATCCTTCAGTCATACAGCCTTAGGGGTCTGTGTTGGTCTCAGACCCTAAAAACACACACTGTGCACTCTGATCCACTGGGAAACCGACTAGCTTGGTACTAAAACGGAAATTTGTGGAGCATAGTTGGGTTAAGACCAAGGTGAAGGTGAAGGTGTCAGGTAATGTGATTACCTGGGATCAGATTTAGGATGTAAGGAAGGGGCTTTTTAGAAAGTGGAGCTTGAGTGAGTAAGGTTTTAGAGATAGAGGTGTGAGTTCCAGATGCACAAGAAATAATAATAATCCTAATTTGCACGGCAGCTTAGACCACACATTTTAGTTCCTACATATTGCACACTTGAAGATTTTTCAAAGTTTGGTCATTTCACTCTTCACAAGGATAAATGATGAGCAATAGTGAAAAATATTTATTTATGAAGGCATCGCAGCAGCTCACAAGGTCTCTTCTGGGTGTTTTTTTTTTTGTGTGTGTGTGTGTTTCTGAAGCCTTTTCAGATCCACAGAAGCCAATGAAAAATGATCCTGCTCTTCATGTGCGGAGAGTTGGAAGCCAAGCGATCTTACCCTGGCAGATGCGGTTGCACTCGAGCCAGGAGCCTGAGGGATCCCAGACAAACTGCTCCCTGTGTTCCTCAATGGGTATGTTAAAGGAGTAGCGAACATCTGGGTTGTAGAGGTTTCCCACACACAAGACCTGTGGGAACAACGTTGAAAAACGCAAGGTCAAAGGGCTGACCTGCTTATTATTTTGTCCACACAGAGTTCTCACCTCTTTAACAGAGGGATTAAGCTCAGTGTGTCGCTAGGTGAAGAAAAAAAGCAAACTTTTGCAGAACAGGACGCTAAAGCGGTGTGACCAGAAACATAACATTAGAGTAGACAGCATGCAAATAACCAAAGCAGCACTGATACAGTAAACATAACACAAATGCCATTAAACATTTAAGGTCATTAAAAAACGTCCTCTTAATACCTGCAGAATAAGTTCCTCATCAATCCGATCAGTGCAGTTAATGCGCTCAACTTTTGTGTCTGAGCCACTGTAATCAATGACGGTTCCCTTGAAGTTGATTTCCCTTTTGAACATGGCCACCACAAAGTTTCCATTTAGGAGGAAGTTGGACTGGCTATCGGATAATGCTGGAATAACAGACATTCATATAAGAACAACACATTTCACCACAAGAGAAAGAAGAAGGAAAGCTTTGCTCTTGATTGAGTTTGTCTCTTGTGATTTGGAGTTTTTTTGGGGGAATGCATGGGATGGCATTTGTCACTTTCAGGCTACATTTTAAGTAAACAGTCTGGCAGAGAGTTGCCAAACTATTGTTGTGAAAAGCGGTCGCTGTTGAGGAGGTACTGTATGCTGAAACGCTGGTGGAGTTAGACTCTGTGACTCTCCTCCATGACTGAGACTGCGGTGGAAACAAAGGATCTCCACTGATTGCAAATGCACACAAATACCTAACCAACCACCTCTTTCTCTACATGAAGTCAATTACAATCTGCCAAAACAGTCTGATTAAGCCTCGACAGAACTTTTGTTGTTTGCATTTAAGTCGGCACTCAAATGAAGAACAATGGACAAAAGAAGTCAATGTGATGCTGAAGCATGAAACGCTGCATTTACATTATTTTGTTTTCATAGCAATAAAGCCTTTTGAAATATAGTCACAATATACAGGTGATAAATATAGAAAAATGATCTTCTCCAAAAATGTCTGCATTCAGCTGATGTGGCAAAACTGCCAGGGTGTTGCAAACACTGACCACATTTAATGCAAGCTGCACTCACTCACTTGTGACACTTAGAAACAGTGGGGCTTGACCTTCTCACAGCAGTGTGGCAATAGGGGTCCACCAGATGTGTCTTCTAACAATTTGAATTAAAACATCTTGAATACAACTTGAACCATCTGAACTTTTTCTTTTCAGTGTCTTCCTCTTGCTCACATGCAAGCACACAGTAGGTCCACCTAACCCTAAACTCTTATTTCTACTTCCATGCAGCTTGGGCTCCACATGCATCTAATTAGCACTTATTGCTGCCTCATTTATCTTTCTCGGTGGCTGACACTCCATTTGCTTTCCCAATGAACCCTCAACCAACCCAGATGAACCAACGCTCCTCACATTTCCTCCATATATGTGCTCAGTAAAAATGGCATTTTCGTTTCATTTATGAAAACGACTTGACAGTAACTTGGCCCATTTCTCAAGTTCAGACCCTCTTTTATTATCCCTGCCTTTACTGCTCTGGGTCACCAAGTCAGCGTGGTTTATGGTCATGTTAGGGATAATGGCACTGGCCTATGAGCTGAGAACTGAAGAAATGTAATATATACATCTGACTGGTTTGAACAGCTTCTGTTTCAGATTGATTCTAATAAATGTGATACAGTGTTGCTTAGAAACCAGATCTTTTTACTGGTATACTGGCACACAGCACGCTCACCGAGGTAGTTGTCATCTTCTGGTTTTCCAGAGTAGCTGACCTGTTTGATATCAATGTTGGTGGCTCCAGCTGGGATCCGCACCACTGTGTTGTAACCTAAAGAAGAAGGAAACACAACCAGACAAACAAGAGAGTGAGACCATTTTTAAGAACTTTCGAGAGGGGAAAAAATGTAGCTGCAATAACACCAGTGAACACTCCCAATGTGATTTCCATAATAGCTTCACTATGCTACACCAAACCCCAGTTAGGGAAGTTCCAGCCACTAGGGATTTAAATGTCGCACTTGGAAAAATACAAAAAAAAAAAGAAAAAAAGTCTAGTCATCTCAAATAACCTGCAGGAGGTCCTGTTTTAGTCTCAGAGGCCTAACCGTGAAATGATATGTAATTATTCCCTGGACTTACCTTTGGCCTGTAATTACTACACCAGGCCTGTTGTCCCGTGATAAACTAACACAGAAGATGACTGAGCGCGAGCAAGAGAAAGAGCCTGTGAAAACCAAGATAAGACAACCAGGATGTAGGTATAAAGGTTTAACAACAAACTAAACAAAATACAGAACCAATGGGACCAGAATGGGATCCGTATTCGACCTGTGACATTTAGGTTCTTTAAATTAACACAAACAGAAACTTGTAGATGAATATAAATATCCAAACTGCAATCATAACGAGCAGCTGTTTGGTGCAGCCATTATCTCGCACTTTTGGCCTCCCTGCCAGTCTCTAATAGCCTGCCATTAGTCTAATATTTGTAATAGCTGGTAGGTAGATACACTAGGAGACAATTAGCATTTGCTCATTTCCTTTTTCATAACAGTTCAGCTTGAGAATCACAACTGAGAAGTTAATGGCATAAAATAAAAGGTGTGGGCTGATGTGATCTGACAATTAGCCTGACACCTTGAGCCACTCGGGGGCAGCACTTGTTTTCCATATCATCTTCTCATCGGCCGTGTAGATCTGACACAGGCGCACAGACAGCCATGTAGGTCTCTCCTTTTCTGCCTGTTAGTCTTGCCTGCCTGCCCTTGTTTTGTATCAAGAGGAATGAGAGCCTTGAAACTTTTCGCTCATAAAGATTTGCGTGAAACAAAACTACAGTGCATATTCCTTTGCCATTAAAAACAAAAAGCTTTATGAAGTTAGATTTGGAGTCCACTTTTACTGTTTTTAAGTGACGTGTCAAGTTCAATACCTAACCACTGGGGGAACCGATAAGCTCACAGGCACACAGAAATACATCAACTTAACAAACAGCCAGCACGGACCCTCTCTGAGGCTACAAGCTATCCCCGAGCTTAGCAACTGACCACAGACGCAATCAGCAGTCACCACAGAAGGAGGAATAATAAACACAACACCCTGAGGTAAAAAAAAAAAAAAAAAAAAAAAGCCCACAACCATGCTGCACTCTGAGAATGAAGAGGTTTACCTCAAACACGCTTCTCTCTGTCACTACCAAGAAACAATACAATATAGTATTAGTAGGCTGAAGATGAAAATGATTTTTTTTTCATGTTTTTAACCCCTTTAGCACATTTTGCACAGATTGATTTCATTTCAAGTGAAGAATGTAGAGGACACTAAGTGGTGTTTTTGGACTTAGGAACCCTCTTCAGCAGTGGACGGTGTGTGGGGGCTTGATTCAAAATCATAACTAATGAACAGTTAACATAAGTGAGCCAGCAATTCCTGTGTTTTAATGGATTTAACAACAATAATGTAGGTCTATTAGGTGAAGGATTATCAGTCTTAGGTATAAAAACACGTTTAACACAAACTGTATTTAGAGCATACAGACATTTGTTTATTAAAAAAAATGGTGACTAGACTTAAACCTGAGAGATCACCGTTTCTGCTGAAGAAGATTAAGGAGAAAACAAAATAAACACAATGAATGAAACGAGGACAAAAAAATAAATAAATCAAGCGACATCAAAAGAAAAAGAAAGAAAAGGGTGAATGGGGAAAAAGACAGGCTCAGACTCAGGAGCAGAGGGATATCCTGCCTGGGCTGCACTCCCACTCCTTTTTTTTTTTTTCTTTCTTATGGTTAAGCCAGATTTCCAGGGCTGAGGTCAGTGCCTGATTTGGTTGAATACAGTTCTCAAACTCTTTGCCACCCCTGAACCAAAAGAGTGCGGAAAAAGGAAGATGGATAGAGATGCTAAAGTCCAGTGCCAAACGAGCACAGTACGAATGACAGAGGCCACACCCATTGCTTTTTATGCTAACGCTTCTGCTGTTTTACTGCCCAGACTTAAAAAGGATTGGATGCAATCAGCACTTGGCCCACAGTGAGGCACTGCTTTGAGCAAGGTTGTTGAAAGGGATGATGTCAGGTTTGTGTTTGCTATCAAAAGACCAGAACAAGTGAGATCCATAAATTTAGTAAAGCTTCAGAACAGACTGATTGCGTGCATGTTTCCAAATTTGGCCAAAGCATACATTGTTCTTAATATCAAGCTTAATATGTTAACCATAACCAGACCTGACATCAGTGCCTAATATAAGCATATTGAATGTCAGTGTTGTAGTCACATATAACTGAAAGTCTTTCTAAGCCTTCTATGTTTACTGCATATACCATTTATTATAGCCTATTTGCAGAAGGTGCTGACACCCTGAATGTTTTTAGAATAGTCAGTTATTAATGGACAGGACATGCAATCTGAGCTGCAGGACTTACCATACTGAGCATCATTGAAGGTTCCTTCCAGAGTTTTGCACGATGAGTTGTCGCCGCCACACACTCCGCATTTGTCATTCCTGGCCTTCGAGTTAAGCACGTGGTCGCAGCCTGCTTGCTGCAGAAGCACAGATGAAGAAAAGCTAGAAACATGTGCTTTACAGAGCGGTACTGAAGCTTGACGGTGTTGAAGCATGTGTTTTGCTTTGTGCGGGAACAGGACAAATAAGAAATACGCAGACGTACTCTGCAAAGGCCTTGAACGCAGATGTCGTAAGTGTCTGGTCCACACGGTGTGCCGTCGATGACGCGGTCCTTCAGCTGATAGTATGCCATAGTCCCAGCAACCCGGCAAAAGAGCTTACACCGATCCTTCATTAATACTGGAAGGAAAAAGAAAACAAATAATGGAAACAGTAGAACTGTGGCTAAATTAAAATCCAGAGCAATAAGAAGAAACTCTCAGCGATGACATGCAAGGGATTAGGAAACAGTTTTTTTTTTAAATCACACAACTTATCATTTTTGGCTTTAAACCAATTAACTTTTTTTGTGAATCTCACCAGACTCTTGCTATATCTGTAAAATTTATGTTGTATCACATGGTATCTGACAGTGTACTGGCTCCAGGTCTTGGCTTGTTCACTTCCACGGCATCAATTAACTAAATGAACCACTTGCAGAAACTTTGCCAGATGGTAATCTCATGGGGCAGGCTATCTAGGCAGCTTTCTCTCCTAAGAGCCAGGAGGTTCATATGGAAAGGCTTTATGTTGCTCTCGATTAGTGTCAACTACAGGTTTACTTAAGGACACAGGAAAAAAAAATAATACAGCTGTAAAACTGTACCATATATTCACAGATTTCTCAATAAGAGTTTTCTATCTTTCCCTGTCATGCATTAAAATTCTGTTGCAGCCCAGGATGCCACAAGACATTCAAACTGCATGGTTGAGTATACTCACTGCCACTGTACTTGGGGACCCAGCGGACGGTGGGAGGTAGACCGTTGATGTTGAAGTGCTTGCCGTCAAACTGAGAGCACTGCTCTTCCCGGAAATCCTTCCGTCCTCTCGGGCATGGCTCAGTGTTGCAGGAGCGGAACTTCATCCTGCGACCCACACAGAACTTACCACCATTTCTGGGCCTACAGTGACAGGAAAATTAAAGAGCACAGAGACACTAGTCTGAATTCAAAGAACACATTATGTCTTATTTGACTGGTGTCCAACTTCAAACCAGAAAACTGTTCACATTTAAATCACACTTAGGCTTTCCCTGAGGTTGACATTTGCTAAATCTAACATGGTGGCTTGTTTACCCTGCTGTCTCGCTCTCTTTTTAACTACTTCCCTTTCTGGTTCGGAATTGTACACATATTTTTGCTCTGACCGTCGCAGCTGTCTCGTTTTTATCTTACTCAGGCTTGTTGCAGTCTCTAGAGGTGCTTCTTGTTCCTCCACCACAGGACCTGGAGCAAACACTGTAGGGGCCCCAGGGACCCCACTCCCCATGGACTGGTTGCAGGTCCAACTCTTTATTTACACACATCCCATGTCTGCAATACTGAAATGGAATACATACAGAAGCACAAAGCAAGCATGTTAAAAATGATCAAAGCAACCCCTGTATTACTGAGGGCAAACATAATCTGGTGGAACACAGCTGGAAGTGGTGTTCCTCTTTGCCTTATCAGTTATCTGCTTAGATTTTTAGTCCCAGACGAGAAAATTGCATTTCCACAGCACAATCGACAGGGAGAAGAAATTCAATGAAAGCAATGGCAGTGTGACACTCACAAATGTGGTTTAATGTATATTTAGTCCTATCCCACTATTACAAAGTTTTTATTTTATGAGGTAAAGTCACCTTCGGAAATAAAAAAAAAATGACAGAAAAGCTTTCATACAGCAGACCCAATGAACCTACAAATAAGGCATGCAGTATCAAGCACTGTGCACCCACTAAGCAACTTTTGCCAAAAAGAGCTAATACCGCTTCCATAAGCAAAGCAAAGCACAGCACGCACGTTTCCCTTTGTGTGTAACCAAATCCTCCTCTCAGTGACTAAGATATTGGAGGGTCCTGTTCACAGAAAGAATGCAGGACAAGACGGCGTCTGTCTGGGTACGTAGCCTGCCGTCCGGGCACACAGGCAAGGGGAGTCGTGGCACCATGATAAGGAAACTCTAGAGTCGTGATAACAAGAGGAAGAAAGTTCATTACTAGCTCGATATCAGCGGCTCCTCAGTTTTGTATGAACCCAGCTTCAGAACTCCAACCAGAAAAAAGAGAATGCTTTTATTTTGACTGCACTTCGTTTGCCTCGTGAGGTTCGTGTGCAAGTTCTTACTCTCACTCCCAGCTCCAATCAGCTGAGAAATGAATCTACTGTCTCTAATTCTCTTTCCACAACAAGACATTTGATCCCTTGCTTCATGTTCTGAAGACTCATGAAAACAAAACCATGTGACATTTGCTTCCCTGAAATTGTATCATTTAGCTGACTAAGCAGTGATATCATACAATCCAAGTTATTTCCTGACCAATTTCTGCTTTAACATAATTTTATAACATGCAATCATTATTTTAGGTCTACAAATGCAAAAAGGGCTAAGGCGCACACACAACCACATGGAAGCATGCACTATTTGGCACTGCTGCTTCTACTATCCTGGCTTTGTTTACATGACTCTTGTAGGTCTAATGATGGAGTGTAAAGTCTGTACACAATGGCAGGCAGGTGTTAAGAGCTGCAGGGTATGGACTAAACAAGCCACAAACATTTCCATAATCCACCAGTTTGAAGAATTCTCGGGCTCACTCTTCCTGTCTGAGTCCAGCGTAAACGTGAACTGAAGGCCCTGATAATTCTGCTGGAGCACAAACAATGAGTTAAGAAAAGAAATAACACAGAAAGCGCTGAAAAGAATTTGATAAAACATCTGCATTAGTGGAAACAGCTTCCACACCGCGAAAAGGCAAACAGGTGCTGGTCTTTAAAGCTCACTGAGTTCATGGAATTGTCAAAGAAGCACATTTAAGTCCAAAAGCTTTCCTTTGTTACAGCAAATAGCTTTCCTCCCCTTCCTCCACCTCAACTTAGGGACTGTCAGCCCAGACCTGAGCATCCCTTCTATACCTCCTCTCCAGAACCACCCATCCCCCTTATCCCCTTATGGCAAATTGCAAGGGCCGAGCAGAGACCACCACAGCGCAACCAGGCAGCAGGGCCCAAGGAGCTGTCAAGCACAAGGCGGACTGTCTGTCACAGAGGACCAAAGACTGCGTAAGCCTCTGAGGCATTCCACTATCCATGCTGGCACCCTGTGCTTACAACCGTTTTGTTTGGCTTGAAAAGGTGATGTGGTGAAAAAAGAAAGGGCGGTGGGGTGGGGTGGAAGTGGGGAAAAAAAACATCTGTGTGAGATGTGTGCACAAGTGTGTGCAAATGTGAATGTGTACTAAGTGTAAAAATGACTGCTTAGGGTCTGAAGGCATCTGGGGTCCACACTCAATTCCAATTAACTTCTTGCTGAATTGCGCATACACACTTGGAAAACATAAATAAAAGGCAGTCTTGGCAAAGCCCAAATGCCCATTAAGGACACTTTTTTTGTAAAAGACTGTCAAATTTTGCCCTCAGCTGGGAATGTGGTGAGACACTTGAAGGTCCCATGAGAGAAACCTGTCTAGCTGTGACTAGCATGTGTTTCAAATTAGGAATTTCGCAAAGGCACATGCTGACTTACCAGCTCATAACAAGGTGTGCATATGTGCATATATCTATATCACAGGCATGCATCTTGCACTTAATTGTACTGATATAAATAAAGCAAACGGAAATACACACAATCTCTTTGCCTCTTGGCTGTCAACAACATGCATCATAAAGTTTAAGTAAGTGGCCCGTGGAGTCACAGAGAGTAGTTACCAGCATGCTAACAGTGAAAATAGTTAGACAGCAGCATCTGCTCTGAGCACCTCAGCTGGCTGCTTTGGAAGTTAGCACCCTGTAATTGCCAGGAAACTGTTGCTGAGAGCACCTCATTTCTGAACCCCAGCCATACATCACAAGAGGAATGAGAAGGTAGAGGACTGATTTAAAAAGCACTCCGCTCTTTCATTTTAACACGGCCATTTCCAAAAGTCATCACCTTTCATGTTTGCGGTGCCTTTCTCGAGCCTCTGGGTTAGGAGTTCACTCTGAACGGTTGGGGGTTTGTGTATCTGTCCCTAACAGCTGTGAGCCCCCTCTCCTCCCAACAATGCAAAATTAAAACAAATCTTAAAAATGCTAAAACCATCTGGAACAAGCATTCAAAATGGAACAACATGGACCACCACTGTTCATTTTCAATATGGCATCATTTCCTTTTACAGTATATATTTTCTAACTTGACCTGGAGGGGAGGGATGCTGCAGAGGCTATCAACACACAGGAGCAAAGGGCTGTATGTGATGTTTTCTTTTGCCGGCTATGAGACTGGAAAGGGTTAAGTTGACAGCTGCTTTTATAGAATGGATACACACAGACTCACTTTCTTTTCTATTAAAAGGCTTTGAGACAAGAAAGAGAATTGACAAGACACAGAAGAAGGTGTGTGACAAAGAACAGGAGTAATGACAGCCTCTAATTCGATCTTCTCACTTTGCCTCCTGCCCTCATTTGCCACCTCACTGTAGTCACTGTCATTCCAACTAGTGTTAAAAAAAAAAAAAAGGCTGGTATCAAGCTTGAATTTGAATTCTGAACTGATCTTTTTTTTTTTTTTTTAACAGCAAAAAATAAACACCCCAATCTGTGATGGGTGCTCAGTACAAAAACTGAGGACAGCCACAATCTAGCAAAGACTTATGCATGTGTGTAGGTGTGTGCCACTCAAGGGTATAAAAGTACACAACATCATTTGCTGTTTGATCCTGACACATCCCGTGTCCAGGTAATTACCAGCCACAACAGTGCAGCTGGTGTGTATGTGTGTGTGTGTGTCTGTGTGTCATCATGACAAAACATGGTCACGGAGAAACTTGGTGCATCGGGATCTACCTGCAGGCGGTAATATGTTTATCTGTTTCTGTGTACTTCTGTCTTTGGACAGATTTTGTTAACAGGAAAAGTGTATGTATGTGCTAATCTAATGATAGCTACATTATTACATACATTATTACACAATGTATATACATACATACAGATAAAAGAGTCCAACAAATATCTGTAGGCAAAAACTAAACTTTATAGACTCTTTTTTGGTCAGCAGCACACACCTGTGTGAGCAAAAATACAGTGGATACAGGTAATCTCATAAAAAAAACAGAGTTAGCAATTATTTGTTTATTTGGGATTATTAGCAAAGTAAAAGTCAAACCTTCTCAGGAAGTGGTGCAGTTTATTAGACACATTCATTCTAAATGCATGCTTATACTGGGTCTTTGCAAGATGTATAAATAGACAACTGCTTGCTAACAAGTTAGCCATTTACATTATATTGCCAAAAGTATTCACTCAGCCATCCAAATCATTGAATGCAGGTGTTCCAATTGTAGCAGTGGGACTACTGTACCCATAATGCTTTTTGAGACAGAATGTTTGGACTGTACATGTTCTGGGGTGGGGAGTAAAAGCTTGATCTGAATTACAGCTTATGGCGTCCGGTGTCCTCATTATACATGTGTCAGAAGTGACGGACTACAATTCTCCGTGGTAGAAGAGGAAAATCGGGTGAATTCACTTGTGTATGCAATGGGAGACAAAGCTGATGACATACTGGCCACAAAGTTTCAGCAAATGGCATAGAGCCCAACCCAAATAAAGTCAAGGCAATCCAACAGCTGCCACAACCTACCTATGTGGAGGATGTGAGACGCCTTTTTTGGGCATGGCCAACTATCTTGCAAAGTTTTTGCCACAGCTGGCCATATGAACCACTCCACTGAAAGAGCTGCAGAAAGACAGAAATGAATGGATATGGGTGGAGCCCCAGGAAACAGCTTTTCTGAAAGTGCTCGCTCAGTATTCCAACACAGCTGAAACAAGAGTTACCGCTGATGCATCGCCGTACGGTATTGGAGCTGTCCTCACGCAGAAACAGATAGATGGCTCATGGTGACCAGTCACATACATCTCACGAGGACAGACAGACACAGAGAAGCGATAAGCCCAAATTGAAAAGGAAGTGTTGGTGGTTACTTGGGCGTGTGACAGACTCTCATCATATCTTCTGGGTCTATATTTCTCACTAATGACAGACCGCAAACCCCTGGTTCCATTGCTGAGCACAAGAGGCTTGGATGATCTTCCCCCACGGTTCCTGAGATTCTGCCTGCGGCTGCTGCGATTCTCACACCAAATTATGCATGTCCCAGGGAAGAACCTCATCTCAGCAGATGCCCTGTCTAGAGCCCCACTGGCAGGTCCACCCTCCGAAGGAGATCTTCAGCTGGAGAGAGGCAGAAGTTTTTGTGGACTACATGATAGCTCATCTCCCAGCAACAGACAGAAGACGAGGAGAAAAGACGACAGAAAGAGGACGACGTGTGCACAAAAATAACAGAACTATGTCACACAGGATGGCCACAGAAAAGTGAGCTGAACCCAGAGATTAAGCCATACTGGCAGTACAGAATGGATTTTCACCTGGCTCACAGCCTTCTCATGAAAAGAGTTAGACTTGTGATACCAACCCCATTAAGAGCCGAAATTCTACAGCGCCTGCACGAAGGACACCAAGGAATTTCAAAATGCCGAGCAAGAGCTCAGTCTCAAAGAGTCAGTCTGGTGGCAAGGCATCTCTACCCAAATAAGTCAGATGGTGGACAGGTGCAACAGGTTTCTAAACCACCTGAGAGAATGGACCTGTGAACATAACATTAAGAATAACATAAGTTCAGGTAAACTAGTTCAGATGTCCTGATAAAAGAAAAAAAAAGAGAGAGAGAACTTTAGCTAAAAGGAGGAGGTGTGGCAGTGGGACTACTGTTCCCATAATGCTTTTCGACACAGACTGTTTGGACTGTACATGTTCCAGGGTGGGGAGCAAAAGCTTGTTCTGAATTACAGCTTATGGCATCCGGTGTCCTCGTTATACACCAATCACTTCCATGGCCACTGGTGTATACATAAAGACATGGATGAACTTGACCGACCTGCACAGAAGGACTCATACATGAACTGCAAGACAGAGCCATTCCAAGCTGTGTGGCCTGCTCAGGCAAGAAGAGCTTTTTAAAGGATGATTTGTATGTGCCCCAGCGTGCTGGGCAGTTCAGGAGTGTGCATAGCATTTATATTACTTATACATTGTATGAGCACAGTAAGAATAAAGGCTTTCTGCATTTAGTCTGTGCTTGGACTTGTGCAGGAAGTGGGATCACTGTTGTGTTTTCAGCTTCTTGCTGTGTTCCTATCATCTTGTAACTCTTTCCAGGTTCCAGTGAATATATCACCTTCCACACAGTAATGGGTTTAAATATCACCACGCTACGCTGTAATCTAGCAAATACACATGCAATGAAAGCTCCACTCAGTGGTTACCGGACACAGTATTTCAATCAGCAAACTGCATGAATACAAAAACAACAATCCTCTTGTTACCCCAAATCCACAGATACGTCTGTGATGATAGCAAATCAAAGTGGCAACATCCTGCAAATACCCAGAGATTAGCTGAGAGTAACACTGATACCAGCCTCGCGATCCCAAGCTCCCATGCAGACGTGCACGCTCACACAACCTCACACAAGAATACACACTCTGTCCCAGCATCGCACAACAAGTCTGTCAGCCTGCCAGTGGAGATCCAGCCAACACTCACCGCCTCCGCCAGCATACTCCATTCTGCCCTGGCTTCACTTTTCAAGACCTCACTATCTCACTCTAAATGGCTGAAACCAGAGCAGGTCATCATTCTTTTCCAAAGAACGTTCTGGAAATCAAAAACAACTTCCTGTTTCTTCATTTACACTAACTGCTCAATTAAGCCCCTATTAAGAGTATCTTTTTTTTTTACACACACTTGGACAAAAACTCAGCTAGCTACCACCATACTAAACAACAAGTTAGTCGAATACTTATTTTAACTTAATTTTCTTATTTTGCATTTTGTTCCCCACAAAATTTCTTACAAGGAAGCTTACAGACAAAAACCTTTATCAAAAAAAAAAAAAAGAGTTAATTCAAGCTCTGTTGCCTCCTTTTCTCTCTGCCACCCACTGAGCGACGACGTGGTGAGAAGCAGCGCCGGATTCTTCAAAGGGTAGGGATATTGATACAAGGCCAAGCAGTCCTGAGCTTCAGCTTGACACTTATTGACCAGGATGGCCCCTAATCTGTGCACACATACACACATGCGCAGTTACCCGCACACATCTCCACTTAAAAACAGGCAATTCTGCAACGCATGCTTATATAGGAGCACACAATTACAACACAAATGCAAAACAGATGCACTGAGATTTGAACGCGGTATCCTTTTGAAGAGTGAGGGAACTGGAATGGGGGGGGAGGCTAAAGGAGAGAGAGCAAGAAAAGAGAGGATGGAGGGGAGGGAGAGTGGTGGTGGTATTTATAGACAACAAGTGATGGGATGCCCTCGTTAGTGCATGGCCCACTGAGCCAGATGACAGACGCAGCGCCGCAAGGTCATGTGACCGCATTACTCACTCCGGCGCCCAGTGAAAGCAATTGATGGGGAGAGAGGGTGGGAGGGAGACAAAAAGGCAGGACTGGAGATATTTAGAGAAGAAGGGAACAGCGAGGGAGGAAACTACCCATAAACTCTGCACTGCCCATCGCCCTGATTTAACTAAGAAGTATACAAACAACTTTTTTTTCTTCGTACGTGCCACTCCCCCACTATTTAAGCACTGACCTCAATTACCCAGTGTGGTCAAAACTTTGTTTAATAACTCCAAAAACAAAAGGTAACAACCACTCACAAAATATTTTATGAGATGAGCTGGAATCCCTTACACTGACATGGTAAGCAACAAGATGGATATTTGAAAGGAGTGCTGCTTGCCACCCCCCACTCCCCCCATAGAGGCCGTAGCTGCAATCCTCCAGATCTGACAACTCCCAGATCTGACTCCCAGCCCATGCCTCAGACTTGAACCTAACCGTGGACCAATGCAAAACCAGCACCAAGAGATGTAAAGAAGGAACAATGCAATTCTGACACAAAAGAATGAAGCGAAATCATCTGGGCATGCTGATTACCAGACTTTAAACATACACAAACACACCACACTGAAATACCACATTAAAGAGCACTTGTGTGGGCAGGTGAGTGTTGGTGTAGGGTCCCCTGCTCTTTCAACTAACGCTACTTCAAAGAGCACCCTGCATGAAGATGAGTCTGGGCCTCGGCACCACAAACAAAGGCGGTGCCCCCGCTGACGCACACGCACCGAAATGAAAGAAAACTGTTCTCTTATTTATTATTGCAGAAAAAAACACTACTTAAGGATCACGTTTTTAGACACATTTGGGCTTTGGAGATGTTAAACGTTAAACTCTCAAAACCGATTGGATGGATAGACATGAAACCTGGCACATATACTGTACTTGTTTAACCTAAAGACAATCTGAATTTTTATAGTCTAGTGGGATTTTTTATACAACCCTTTAAAAAAATTATTTTTAAAGGTCTGCCTAAATATTTTTGTCAGAGATATCTCCTTTTAAGTTAGTTTCAATATACTGATTCATACCTACTCACAAATTTTTAGTATATCCAGTATTTTGGCTCCAGACATACATTCATTAGGAGGATGGCTCCCCCTCAGCAGTGTGGTGTCCACGAAGATGCAATGATCCAATGAGCAGCAGCAACCACTGTGGCATGTACACTAACTGGTCACTTTATTAGATACACTCATTCAGCCTCTTGTTAATGCAAATCTCCAATGCACTTAGGCATGTAAACATGGTCAAAATGACCATATTTCAATGCGAGCATCACAAAGCGGAAGAAAGAGTGACTCTGAATATGGCACGGTTGCTGGTGTCAAACTGGGATTTTCCAATACAAAGAGAAAATATCCAGTGAGCAGCAGTTCTCTGGGTGAAAATGCCTTGTTGATGCCAGAGGTCAGAGGGGAATGGGCAGACTGCTTTGAGTTGACAAAGAAGGCAACAGTAACTCAACTACACATTACAACCAGTGTATACAGAAGAGCATCTCTAAATGGAAAACATGTGAAACCCTGAAG
The DNA here is from genome assembly GCF_007364275.1 of Archocentrus centrarchus. Taxonomy (NCBI): domain Eukaryota; kingdom Metazoa; phylum Chordata; class Actinopteri; order Cichliformes; family Cichlidae; genus Archocentrus; species Archocentrus centrarchus. Next base: position 14,543,593 of record NC_044351.1, on the reverse strand, counting down.
CAGATGGGTTGCAGCAGCACAAGATCACACCAGGACCTGTCAGCTTCGAACAGGAAACTGAGGCTTTGCACCGGCTCACCAAAATTGGAATAGAAGAATGGAAAATGTCGCCTGGTCTGATGAATCTCGATTTTCCCTGCGACATTTGGATGGTAGGGTCAGAATTTGGTATAACCAACATGAAAACATGGATCCATCCTTCTTGTATCACTGGTTCAGGCTGGTGTTGGTAGTGATATAATGGTGAGGGGGTTATTTTCTTGGCACACTTTAGGCCCCTCAATACCAATATTATTTAAAAGCCACAGCCTACTGACAATGTCTATCCCTTCATGACCACAGTGTACATGTCTTCTGATGGCTACACCCAGCAGGTTTGAGATGTCTAGGCCTTAGACTACAGTGAAGATCAGACATCAATGGTAATCTAGCAAATCAGCTCCAGTGGGATTAAGGCATTAAATCTTAATAAAGCAAACTACTCAGTGTAATTCTCCCACATACAAGTTGAGAGCAGTATGGGAGTTACAATCCCAGGACCATTACTGTTTAGTCTGGTTGTTGTAGTTGGATTAAGATGTTAGCTATCCCCCGTTAACCTTTCTTCGCTAGACTGGGCTGATCCAGGACCTAACATGGAGAGGAGGGAGATGGAGCAAGATGAAAGGATATAAGGGATACAAGATTTACATGTGTCTACACTACAAGACTCCTGGAGGGCATAAGGTTAAGGAGAAAAGAGAGCCCTCTTTCTCTCACTCCCTCTCTTTTCATTCTCCCGTGCATATTTTGAATGCTAGTCCAACATATCAGCCTCCTTTACCTCCTCCTTGCTTTCCTCATCCCTCTCCTCCCCACCTCCCGCCCAGCAGAATCACTGAAGTGAGGTCTTTTGTGAGAGCGTTGGCTGGCCTCAGACTGGCTCTGTTTCGGCCTGACCACTGACCCAATCACCCGCCTTTTAAAGAGGTTTTAGGGTCACGGGTTCACAACAAGGTGACTCAACTGTGAATGGCAGGCGGCATCCTTTTTCAAAGGGCCCATGTCTTTACCTTTCCCTATCAGGGCTTCGTCTCCCTCTTTCCCTCGCTCGCTTTTCTTTACATTTTTTGCTTCTCCTTTTTCCCCGGTTTCTTCATGTATCATCAGTAACTGACCCGTCTCACGCCTAATTAGCATAGCATCCCAGAGCGAGGGGAACATGAAGGCTAATGGGGGCTGGGTGCCTGGAAAAAAGCTGAGGGTAAAGCTTCAAGTTTCTAACAAAGGCCATCACCTGAACACATCTGAATGGGTTTCTGCAATCAAGATGCAGGCAGCAGAGTAATACATGATAAATTATTCCTTTTTTCTTGGCAGAGGAAATGAACCAGAAGGAAAAAGCGTCATGATTCAAAGCAGCGCTGCATTAGGGGTTTGGCTTGTGTCAGTAATGTAAATGTACTGACAGAAATATCAAATTGGTAGCCTTTACTGCACCAGTGTAATTCACTGTATCCATTTATTAGATGAGATACATATGTTTTCCTCCCACAGTGCAAGAAGTGAAGGGAAAAAAATCCTATGGAGCTCAGTGCCCAATGATTTAACCTACACTATAGGTCCAACAGCAGCTTTATGAAGACATCTGCACTCCCAAACTGGCCTTGAATATCAAGTGGGACACCTTAATTGACTTCCTTAAGACTTTAAGCATTTTAAAGTCATATGAACTATACATGGACACTTACCATTCCATGTCCACAGTCAGTCCCATCAGCGAGTGGCATGTGCTGTGTGCGACACCCTTTGTGGTCCCCCTCTGCACTCGTACACCACAGCCTCTTGCACTGTTTCTGTGGGAGGGGGCGGACGTAAGCACTAGTAGTAAATCATTTGGGGATGAAGGAAAAGAGCTTTTCTGTGGTTTGACAACATCCTTCAAGTTGTCAAAGCATGGAGAAGACACCTGGTGTGAACTTTGAACAACAGCAGAAATGAACTACTCCATCCTTCCATATTTGTCTTACTTAGGATAGGTAAAGTGTCAGTGTACTCCCAATATATTAATGGGTTTCTTCAAACATTATTTCAGTCCAAGTTGTGCGTAAGTGTTTTCCACAAATGTGCAAAATATATTTTAAATATCTCTGCATCAGGTATTAATCAGCATTTGTGCATTCAGCAATAGACTAAAGTAACTGGCCTTTTTCTATCTTGTTAAAATGCATGTTATGCATGCAGTTAAATGTACTCCACTGGGTTTTACAATAAACAGCACAATTAACTAACTACAATTTTATATATGTTAGCATATAGAGACAACTGCTTTGCTCAAATGTTTCAGGAAAAGAAAGATTTTCCTGTACATCTGGGAAAAAGAGAAAGATTTCACAGGATTTTTATCCGCACTGGTAGCAACTTACCATGTAAGGACAAATTTGGGAACCAGGACCGAACATCAGTTCACACTGTCTGTTGGCATTGTAGAGCTGACCAGGGAGGAGGGTGGGCAGCTCATATGTTCTCCCTATAGGCTCGTCAAGGAGGCACTCCCCATAGCCAGTGCTAAAAAATGTAACACGTGCAAATTAAAAAGAAAGTATAAAGACATACACAATGCACACATTCAAGAGGCAGACTTTCATAGTATAGGATTTTTGATAACAATCCAGTAATTTCTAACCCCAAAATGTATCAGCACACCTCATCTCTTTCATAAAAGCAAAGCAAACACCTCTGTGTCATTGTCTGTGATCATCCTCGGATGTGTTTTCCCTGTGGGTGGTCTGTAAAGTTACCTAAGAAAGAGACTGATACCACTTCCCCTTAAAAGCCTAATAGTAAACGCTGTCACTGTGAAACTGGAGTTAGGCGCCACAGACTGAATAAGACAGTATTTTGATGGAGACAAAAAAAAAAAAAGGATCTGCTTACTGATCATTTTTGTATGTGATATATTTTCCTCTGCTGAAGGCAAACAAGAAAATTAAGAATCCTAAAGCACAGTGATTACGTTAAATAAATCTCTGCCAGCACCAGCGTAGAGGTATAATGACAGATTGCGGCGTATATGAGCCACACCCTGAGCCATCACATAATAAAAGAGACAACAAAAGCACAGCTGGACTGACTATATATGCACCAACAGCCAGCATATAAACTCAGCCGTGAAAAGGCACAAATCAAACATGTTAGCAGAGCAAGCCGAGCCACAAAGGATCTTTTCCTCTTTCTCTTTTTGTTTACTTTGGAAGAAGGAAACTTTCAGATGAGATGTGTATAGATGTATAATTACACAACATGTCTGCACTGCCCTGACAAATTTCATCCTGGATCGAGCTGCTAAAACACCTGCTCAACAAAGCACCAGCTGATGTGACAGGCCAATAATTACACAGGATTATCCTCCGTTACCATTACTTTGTTTCTTTACCCTTTCATTTCCAGCAATAATGTAAGAAACTGTAGCGAATGCTGACTTGTGGCATTGGGGTGGGGTGGGGGGGGTGGGGTGGTTACACAAGAAGAAAGCAACAGCAGTGGAAGACACTGAATGCAAACCACAGAGCAGCCTGTCAAAGAATCACACAGATATTACAGTGTCTTTCAGCAGTTGGTCATCTGTCTAATCAGGGTCCTGGAACCTAATGGAATTATTATTAAGACCAAGACAGACAGAGGGAGAAGGGGTCAGTGTGATCATCTTTTAAATGAAACATCTATGGTTTTTTTTTGTTGTTTTTTCTTTGGGAAGGGGGGGGGGGGGGGATCAGCTGTGTGGATTCAAGACAGGCAGCTGAAGAGCTCTCACACCTGGCAGCCATTGGGTGTTTATTTATAAGATGACTTGGCTATTGTGTACCTGTCACATGAGACTAAACAATAATAGTTTTCATGTTCACCATAAAGACAAGAAGTCAAGAGGTCTACTCATATGACAGACTGAAGGATTCTTCAAAGAGCTGAATGACACAGAGCATCACTGTAGCAAGTTTTTTTAATGAGAAACCCAAGATAATGTGATATCATCTTGTTTGTATCAAGAAAAAAAAAAAATGATTTCACGTGCAATTTTATAAGAGAGCTGCTTATCAGAAAATGATAAGGCGACGCCAAAATAATTATGTAGTTTCAATGCTTAGCTACAACAACTAGAGGGTGGAAATAGTCAAAGAGTTGTATTTTACTTTTATATCCAAATGTTGTGGCTTTAATCAAATGGCAGAGTGCCAGAGTAGGAATGAATAGTTTCTTTATGCAGTGGATGGCACCTAATGACACTGCACGATAGCAGTATAGTTTTCATCAGCTTTCAGGTGCGGGATTTCAGTGCACATTATTACAGCAATGTTGTTTCCCATTTGAAAAGGGATGTCTGAGAGGTGGCACGGCTTTTCGTTTTGTAAACTTGCAGGAGAGTGGTGCAAGTTGAATTTGCTCTTCAGGGAGAATGGGCAGTGAAAACACTGATATACTTGACCAGGTCGTACCACTCAGAAGGAGTGGTACTGTAGAAGTGCTGCTTTCAATCAATGCTCGTCATTGTTGGCTGGAGAAAAACTTCAAAAGCACTTGGACTGCACTCTCAAGGGCCTTTCCCACCACTGCGGCTCCCACACTGAACCAAGTGCTGCTTTCACCATACCTGCGCACAGCCCATGTGACTAACAACTGTTAAAGTTTGGCATGAATGCATTTGAGATTTACATCTTACTCTTCCTGTTTTTTCGTCTCGTAATTAGATACAAACGGAAGAGCAACACAGCTGGCACGGACTCATCCAAACAATAAAGAAAGTAATGGAGATTCTTCTCATCTTTGGCTAAAATTTCCAACCACTGAATGCTGAGGTCAGTTCTGGCTGGAAACTATGCAAAGCACAACCTAAAAAGTCCATATGAGGCCATCGCCCAACTCTGTGCTCTCGAGATGCATCTGGTCAACAAGGCTGCCCTTTGTGAAGGCCTCCACAATTAACAGAGGAAAGGAGGCAAAGATTAAAGGGTCATGCCCAGGAAAGATGTAATTATAACTGACATTTTCCATTTTAAATGGAAGTTCGGATCAGCAACCATGGTTTGGACTAGCTGAATCAGCCACTTCTCCATACACAAGGTTGTGGTGAGGAAATGAGATTAGTGACTAGATTGCTATTTGCCCACCCTCCTTACAGAATGGCTCTGTCTGAGTAGGGAGACAGATGAATGGCTGCAGAAGATCCGTCACTCAGGTCAGTAGTGGAAGACCCAAAAATTCAAACAGGAAATGCTCTTAACAACTTCATACAGTTTACACTGCACTGACCTGTCTACAGAGTTCTGGGGGAGACTGGAAGCCGTTTGTTTTGCGAGTTACGTCACAACATGTAAAAGTTGATGCTGCAGTTGCAAAACCATCACTTTCTCCTTGATGAGCCCATAATCAGTCATATGTTTTGATTACATAGTAGTTTAGAAACAGATAGAAGAGCTGCAGATACATACTCAAGAAACTCAGTGATGTACTTGCGACTGCACTTGGACCACGACCAAGGATTGGTATCGTAGTTAAGTGTGGGAGCCATGACGTGATACTGGTGCTTCATGCCTGCCTCCCGGCATTTGGGGTTGTCATCATGAGGCATATTGAACCTGGTGCAGAACAAAAAAAAGGGAAATTTAGAGATTGTGAGGGGTATATAACGAACACACAAAGTGGTTATCAGCTGCTTAATAGATATGCCGTAGTAATAAGGATAAATGTCACAATATTTGCTTTTAGCCATTTTCAGCAGGGGCTCATACCACAACCAGCCCACAGAGCCCACAGATCTGTGGGTGGCTGTGGCTCAGAGGTTGGTTGCTTGATCCCTAGCTGCTCCAGTCTGCATGCCAAAGTATCCTTGGGCAAGATACTGAATCCCAAGTTGCTCCCAATGCATCCATTGGAGTGTGAATGTGTGTGAACGTTAGATAGAAATCACTTAGACATAGGAAAAAAAGTGCTCATACGGATGTGTGTGTGTGTGTGTTGTTTCTTTTACACTTCCAAATACATGCACATCCTTATTTGCGCTATTTCCCAAATATTTATAGACTAAAATCCTTAAAAAGTTTCAATCAAACTCCAACTGGCCAGTAGGTGGTGCAGCGTTTTCTTTAAAACATCCTTCTCCATCTATCAGCATCTACTGACTTCAACATTGTGAACAACATGCTAGTGAGAACTACCTCCAGCTTAGAGGTCAAAGCTCACCATCTCACATTCTCAAAGGGCTTAATGCATAGAAAAAGGCAGGGGCAATACCACCCACACATCAGTTGCTCCAATGTCAATACATGGGGGGAACAAGGCAGATGTCTTTACACAGCATTATCAATAAAGCTGCAATAAGACTGTCATAATCATCTGTTGAGGTTGTATTTCTTGTACTTCCTACAAGTCCAAAAATCAATTAACCAGCTAATTGTTTCAGCATTTGTCTTTAGTGATCAAGCAGTGAGACAAGAGTCTTCACAGAAGAATAACTGTAAGTAATGAGGCATGGCATCTGCAAACTAATGAATTCATCCAGGCTGTCTGTAGCTGGCAGTCTCATAAAGCAAGTTTTCCTGATCACGTCCAGAAGAGTGTAGTCCAGTATGGATGTCCTGTTTTGTACTGCGCTTTGGCGCATTACCCATAAATACATGCACACATGAGTGCACATGTATTTATACACACAGGATCCCATGCAGCTGTATGATGTCTGAGATGTTTACACCAGGATGTGAGCCAGTGCGGCGCTCTGGGCTGGAGCTGAGGCTCAGTCCATACCACCACACAAACAAGACCTAGCATGGCTGGCATGAAGCCCACCCTACAGGGGCCTGAGGGCCTGAGGGCAAACACCCAGGAAATAATTAAGCCTCTGGCACAGTAATAAGCTCTGCACACAAACCAAGTTGTTGGATAATCCTCCCAACATCAAAACTTATTTGACCGGTATTTTCCAAATTGTTTTTGTTTGTTTTTTTGGTCACTTACTATGCTAAACAGGTGAACTGTGTTGAGTTTTCCCTTTACAAAAAAAATAATGAGATAAGTTGCCAGCTGGATATCTTGCATCAAAGAAGCAGATTTTGTCATTATGATGATGGCTGATCCAGGAATTGTGAATGTTATGATGAACTAGTTCAAGCAGATCTGAAGGAAAAATATGAGGATACAACCTTAAAATCCTGGGATGAGAGCCTTTTAGTGTAATTAGACTATAATTCATGCAGTTTTGTGGGTAGATCAATAGAGAAATCAATTTCAGTGATTTACTTAAATGCAGCCCCACTCACTTAACAAAATAACTGCTTTGCTCTGTGCACATTGCTGTCCCAATGTCACACTGCTACACTATTTGATGGATTTTAAGCATAAAAAAATATTTATTTGATTAAATGCCTTTGAGAAGCACTTTAAGAGAGGCAGAGCTCGCTGTCGGTGAATTACACATCTTAGCTGCTCCAAATGTACTTATCCATGAAAGAAATCACTTTTAACAATCCCAGCAATTGTATCCCATTAGCTTTCTAAGGCTGTTTTTGTGGTGCTCACTTTCATATATCTTAATATGTTAAAATAAAAAGCTTGTTTGCGGTTATTCTAAACGTCAGGAAGATTTATTTTTGATCGGGGACATCTGAAGCCAGACAAACTTGTTAAGTCCTTATATGTGTCACCTTTGAAGAGCTATCAAGTGATGCCACGTCACCTAAAAATCCCCATAATGCCTATTACTAAATGCACATTCTCGCAGTTATCTGAGAAAGGCCTCCTATCCATTAGTCTAAATCTGCCGTTAATCTGTAGCGCTCTTGAGTGGCTCCCACTACCTGACACTAGCTTTCCCAGAGCACTAAACACTCATGAGCGTTCACGCCTGCAAACATAGCGATCCACCATGCCAAGAGACAGAGCCAAGTCGGCCTCCAGCTGCTTGAACTTTAGCATAAACAGATCCACATGAGATGCGAAGGAAGGAGGGAGGGTGTAAGCTCAGTCCATCTGCTGCTGCTCCGGTCCGATGGCTCCACTGGAAGAATGTGTGACCGTGACAGAGGATTTAGACAAATATCTTTCATTCTTAACTATTACCTCACAGGCTCACAGTGGTCCTTTTTACGACACAGACAGAGGAAAAAAAAAAAAACAGACAAGAGACCTCGTCTTTATCAAAAATGCATCCAAAAGTAAGCTCGCTGAGGTGGAATATGTATCAAAGTTTACGTGGAAGGTTGGAGTGCTAAATAATGGTAACTCAAATGCACCACATTTAAATCACCTGGAGGGTTTCCAAGAATGAGAAGGTGATGAGTTATGTATCATAATTTCGCCACAAATGGATGTTTGGAATAAACATACGAGAGATAAAGTCATGTGTTTTGACTCGGTCATTTGAAGGCAGATTATGCGTACAAGTCTTTCTTCACTCCACGCTTGTGGCAGTATTTGCTTGTTGTGAAAACACTCTCTGGCAGAAGGGCATGTTGTGATAACTCCGCTATTACCCACTAGAAGGCAAAGCAGCACATGATGGCAGCGTGACACCTCCAGTTTGTTTTACCTGTCTTTGGGGCTGATGAGTGGAAAAAGGCTGGAAGGCTCCCAAATACTAAACACAATATTAAGCCTTGTATTCACTGATAAAGCTCCTTGTACCATTTCCAAGAAAATCTTTGTTGTTGTTCAACTATGCAGGGTCCAATTATTATTAGAATAATTTCTAACATATGCATACTAAATTGCGTCTCTGAGCTTATCGTTATCAAGGGGAAGCTCGGACAAATAGAGGGCTAACTTCTTGAGCTGTATAGTAAGGTATTGTAGGCTGGCATGTTATTAAAAGTCAAAGCTTTTTTTCTTTATTATGTTTTGCACCTGTGTCTGCTGCACCCTGTGTCTCTTGATAAGAGCGCTTTTGTAGTCAAGGCTGGCTGTGAGTGGTGACATACATCCTGTGTGTGCGTGTGTGTGTGTGTGTGTGTGTGTGTGTGTGTGTGTGTGTGTGTGTGTGTGTGTGTGTGTGTGTGTGGGACGGTGGGGGCCACAGGTTTTGACCTGCAACTTACACATGGCCCAGCTCATGAGCAATGGTGAAGGAGGCACTAATTCCATTTTCCTCACTGATGGAGCAGCTCCGGTATGGGTCACACATGGTCCCCAGCTCAGCAAGCCCTACAGGGTCAACACACACACACACACGCACACACACACACACACACACAGGAAAACAGATGCAAATAAGCATATAAAGACCAACTGCCTTTGGAAATTTTCTGGAGTGTTACGGACAATTAAAGGCATCAAACCCTCTGTTCCCTAAGAGAGATTAGCACAGCCACGGTCTCCCTCCTCCCCTTTCTACCACTCTGTTCTGTCACTTTAATATTATTAGCTGATGGCTTGCCATAAACTCATTACAGCACAGTTCACGGGCTGTGGTCAGTGGAATGGAAAGTTCATGTGCAGAGATTTTTTGCATGAAAACGTAAAAGTTTACCTAATGTGTCACATTTGTCTTTTGCACGGCAGATGTCTTCCCTGTGAAAAAGAAAACGCAATCCTCTCTGAACAGGGCAGTTTGAGCAACTTGCTTTCAGAAGGTTTGGGGTGGGGGGGGGGGTGGGGGGGGGGGGGTGCAAATACCTGGTTATGAGGAGTGCAGTGTCGTGGTGAGAAGGATGGCTGTCATCCTGGATGTTGTGGCTCTGCTGCCAGACACAGAAGTTGTGCAGAGTGGTGGCAGCATTGAAGCTCACAGTGGGACCTTCCTGTTTTGGGTGAAACACCAGTGGGGTTGTGACCAAGAAACTGGGCTTACATATAGGAAATATTTTAATAATCCTGGTATGCACACTTACAACCTCATGTTGAAAGAATCTTTAATGTGTAATTTTTTTGTCCTTTATGAATATTGGTTGGCCTAGAGTAGTCCTAGATCTTTGGCAGGAAGGCCATTTTCCACAATAATCTGCCAGTTGGGCCTTCATTCTTAATCAGTAAAAACTCAAACTGAACCACTGTGCTAATTGGCTCTCAAAAGCTAAAAGGGTTTACACATGATTTCTTTTTGTCCTGGCAAAATCTTCTAGATGAATTCCTGCAACCTACAACAGCCTTATGCTCTTTCTCGTGGTCCTTATCAGCCTATCAATAACTGAGGTAGTGAGCAAAATCTCACCATGACCAAAAGTAACCAAAAAAATACATAAGAGTAATCTCAAAATAAGAATAATGTCCAAAAAAATGCCTACTTGTTTAAAAACTAACTATAGAGCGTTTCATTGGCAGGTGGCTAGCAGCCTTAGTACAGAATGATTTTTTTTCCCATGCAGACCTCTCTTGAGAATTAAGCCTGACAAGAAAGACAGTGTCCTTTCAAAGAGGCCCCACAGAGGAAAAAGCCAGGCAAGGGACACCTGCAATGATGTCAGCCATGCGCAGATGACCTGCATACACGTAGTATTCAAGACCCCACGCTCACCTGCTCATTGTGGATGATGACAAGCTTGACAATCTTGATGTTGATGAGGTTTCCTATGCTGGGGTCCCTGTACACTGCTGCTACCTGTAACAAAGACAAAACACACAGACAAAAAAAATGCAAACCTCCACTAACCCGAATCAGAGCAGAACTGGAATGTTGAAGCTAGTCAACTACTTTTTAGGTAAAATACTTGGAACAGGAACACACAGTCAAGGCTCTTTTGATTAAGCTCTATTGGGTTCAGTCAAAATAGCAACAGTTCACTAAAGTCAAAAGAAAGCAAAAATGCCTCCTTGAGGGTAAGTTTAATCAACAGAGTATTTAAACCAATTACAATCCCCCCCCAAAGACCTTAGGAAAAAAAACAAAACAAAACCTGGACCTAGCTACAAATGTGAAACAGCCAATCTGTGAGGACAGCAAAACCTTTCCCCTCTGCTCCTCTCGCCTTTCTCGTGCATCCCTGTCACGGTCAGCCAGCAATCCCCCCGAAACCGAGTACGGCCTCATGACAGGAACTCATTAGTCAACTATAAACATTTAGCTCATCATAACATAGAGGGAAGCACACGCAGCCCAGGCTTGTTCAGAGCGGGCAAAAAGAGATTGTCTTTGCATGCACTTCATCCAACTGTGACACATGACCCTGTTGAGTATATTCTCACCCCCAGTGGATGTTATTATATGATTAGTGTAACATCCAGAAGTGAGGGGGGACTACACCCTAAATTACTGCAGTATTTCTGTTGGCCAGTTAACTAAAAATGTGCTCCTTTTAACCCCAAAAATTTGGATTTGGATTTTGTTACATTAGCCAGTTACCATGTGCAAACAATGTTTTAATGTGGCCAAAAGCTATTTTCTTAAGTCGGAAATGCCAGAAATAACAGTGACACATGCACCTTCTCTCTCAGTGATCATATCTATATAGTTCATTTATGTTATCAGCATGACCAATAGAAAATAATTTTAAAAGTTCAGTTATATTGTGGCAAAAATAGAGCAAATGGAACCATGTAAAAGAGGGGGGGGGGTATGCATTTGTGTATGGCTGCACCCCTGTTGAATGGACAAATGTAACACTCACTATACGCCAGCAGTCTTACTTACGGACACTCGACTGACAATCATTACTCCTTTGCAAGTAAATGAGTTTCAAACATTTTGCCTGTTATACTGTAGAGAGCAGATAGTAGACACAGTTCAATTAATAACCAATCCCATTTTTATTACCCACAGTGTTACTGGATTAATTACCAGCCTGCCCTCACAGACAGAACTGGAACTCATAAAGAGGCCAAGGCACCGGCAAACAAACGCTGAGGTTACATCAGGGTTAACAACCAAAAGGCCAAACAGTAAAATCTGAGACTGGAAAAACACAAACCTGGACTGCAGTTTGCACTGTACAATTAGTGTGTTACCATGGAAAGAGATATACAGTATCACAGAATATGTGACTTATACTTCCTAAAGCTAAGTGCAATTTAATGTAACTCCTTGCACCCTTCTGGAAAATTTCTTTTTAAAATATTATCAAATGTGAGGTTCAATAACATTAGTGTCACTGATTTATTATTAAAATCTCACCCTCGTGATGGAGACTAGTACAATAGGTTTCCTGTCCAAGGTTGCTTACTTTTTGCCCTAAAGTTTTGCAGCTATTATTGGTTGAATTTGGAAATGCTTTTCCAGGTGGAATTTAAAAGAAAGAAAGAAAGAAAGAAAGAAAGAAAGAAAGAAAGAAAGAAAGAAAGAAAGAAAGAAAGAAAGAAAGAAAGAAAGAAAGAAAGAAAGAAAGAAAGAAAGAAAGAAAAGACAGCATATTAGGGCTTTTAGTGTTGTGGTAATTTCTAAGGCAAATTCTCTTTTTAGAGACGTTCGTTACAATTACACAGAACAATCAGTGTTTTTAATGTAAAATTTCAACTTTGTGTAAACCACAAATTAAATTACATTCTGCTCCACAGCAGGCTAGGGATCAATTTACATTAGATCAAAATCATGCAGTGGGAAAGTTAATGTTTGAAAATGTTTTCAAGCCTAATTTTGATCTAGTTTGAGACGCTTATTTGCATATGGGGAAAATAGAAAGCCGAATATACAGCCAGGAAAGAGACGTGGTCACAAGGAGTTTAACACTGCTTGTGCATTTACCTGCTTTTTAGCAACCACGCAAGTTTTCACCAACTTAGAAGTGTGCTGCTTTTGATTCAAGTTTAAACCTGGGATGTGAAATGTCTAGATTAACTATTCCAAATCTCAAGTTTAAACTATTCAGTGACCTGCGGCGCCTACTGTAAAATTTCGACATGGCTAACATTGACAAGTTTGTCTTGTTCTTCTAGCAGGCAGCATACTAATATTTATAATGCTAGCCAAGCTTGACTGGTACATCAGCAACACAGAAGAGAAATAACAGCATCATACTGGCATTAACATGGGCCTTACTGGTTTGTTACTGGTTAACTTGAAATGCAGTGGTTGCTCTACAGTGTTATGGAGATAGTCAATATCTGGCAGTTACACTATACTTAGTTTTTGCCCCTCGTGCACACAATTTGTCTATATTTTTCATTTTTTTGTAAAATTTAAAAAGTAAAGTTAAATTGAAGTTAGGTGAATTTAGGTAAAGTTAAACTAAGTTTGAGTGTTTTCAGTGAAGTGGCTACATTTAAAATCCTTCTCCTCACATACTTGGTCTTGAATAATCAGGCGCCATCTTATCTTAAAGACCTCATCGTACCATATCACCCCAACAGAGCACTTTGGTCTCAGACTTAAGGCTTACCTGTGGTTCCTCGGATACTTAAGAGTATAATGGGAGGCAGAGCCTTCAGCTTTCAGGCCCCTCTTCTCCAGCTCCCAGCTTGGATTCAGGAGACAGACACCCTCTCTATTTTTAAGATTAGGCTTAAAACTTTTTTATAAAGCTTGCAGTTAGGGCTGGATCAGATGACCCTGAATCATCCCTTAGATTTGCTGCAATAGGCCTAGGCTGCTGGGGTTTCCTATGGTGCACTAAGTGTTTCTTCTTCACTCACCTCTTTTCCCTCTGTGTTTATACACTACTCTGACTTTAATCATTAGTTATGATTAAACTCTGGCTCTCTTCTGTAATGTGTCTTTTGTCCAGTCTCTCAGATGGCTGCCGGAAGTGCTTGCTCATAGTCTGATTGTTGGGGTTTTCTCTCTTAGATTGTTGGGTCTTACAGTATAAAGCGCCTTGACGCAACTGTTGTTGCGATTTGTCACAGAAACGAGTCATTTAGACACGCTCATACAGGAAGACAATGCCACCAAATAACACTGAGCAAAAAAAAAACTACACATTTTAACAGTGAAAAAAAATTAGAAACATTATTTTACTTACTACTGACATGATTGTAAGGATGTAGTGCTCTAGGTTTCGTCCATGGTGGCGCACCATTTTGGCATCCGCTGTCACCATTAGCTCAACGTAGCGAGGATAGGACAGGAAACGCTTGCGCCTGCGAAGCGATTTGGGGTGTGGGCTGGTGGAGTTTTTCTCATGCACACGTTGGTCATCTATTGTGGTTCTGAGAGATTCTAGCTCCTCTGTCATAGTCCCTCTCATCTCTGAAGATGCTGGCTTCTTGGAGTTCTCTGTTCAAGAAAGAGAAATGATGAAAAACTCTGGAATTATGATGGTTTTTTTTATGTGGGAATGAACCTTTTTGTTCTTAATGTCATGAAGACATTTCATAAGAGAGCAAGCTACATCTACACTTCAGAGCCACATTTTCAATCACCTGAATTCCTGTTGCATAACTCAAGCATGCTTTGACTTCTATGGCAGAAACCTGCCATAAACTGTCTCATTCAAGTGTTCAGAAAAGCAGCTGAACCAAGAGACACAGAGTCACTGGTAAGCTTTGAAACTAGCTCAGGCAGTCTGAATTCTCCTGTCTCAAATGAAGCCGCACAAACCAAGAAAATCCCTTGACAGCACTTTACTGAGTCACAGACAAACTAGGCTCAGTTTACACCGTGCAGGAGGGATGTAAAAATCCTCAAATTATTCCACTCCAATACCCCAGTCAGTGTATTATTTTGGTAAACAGTAACAATCATGGTGAAAGGAATGCATTAACACTGAAACGGTTCCATTCATCCACTGCCTTCAACAGCAGTCTCAGAACAAGAATGACAGCCATATACTTTGCACAGTCAAATGGCTCACTTCGCTCAGCTGAAGTGCGCGTGTTGTGCTGGCTACAAACAGTAGATTCCATCACGATGACAGAGTGAAGTTAAAAGAGGAAGACAAAGGCAGAGACACAGACTGAACACCTACATTATTAGAGGCAAGGCAAGGTAAACTTGCTATAATTAAAAAAAAAAAAAAATTAAGCAGACTTGACTGCATAACTGTACATTAATAAGAATGCTGGAGTTTAGAGAGACCAACTGGTAGAGGGGACAAAAAAACAGCAAGAGGTTTCCTAGTCACACCACAGGAAAGATCCAAATCACAAAAAAGGGTTGGTTTCCACTGCTGTTTTGCCAAATGTGATAGAAAAAAGCTTGCTTAAAACAGTTTCACCTGTTGCTCTGCTGAGGAAAGACTGATTTAACTTGTGCCAGGCAGGAGAACAGGGGAGACCAAAGACAAGATTCATGGACGTAGTGAAGAAGAAGAAGAAGAAACAAAAGTCCCACAGAAATATACCAGGAGCCACTGGCGCAAGACAACTTTTCTATTTTGTCACAACTTAAATTGCTGCAGTTTTCTTTAAATGGGGCAAAGTTTGCACACATAGATGCATTGCACTCTTTTCTCTTAGTTTAATTAAAACAAGCTGCAATGCACACAATGTAGCGAAAGTTGCTAAATAAACTACACTGACTGAGTAATTACTTTAAGTAAGACCGCCAGTGATTACGATCCAAGCATAGTTTGGAATCCGTCATCCTCCTCAACTTTGGATAACCCGATTACAGTGAAGACTTCCATTGTGTTCTGTAAACTCAATCTTTCCAGACAGTCACACAGAGACAGATTGTGTGTAACTGTTAGATTAGGGGAAAAAAAAAGAGAAAGGAAAACTCATTCAGTCCTCTGTGAGTATTCAAGCGATGCCCCCAGTGGGCACGCGAGGCGAAGCGTGACTCCCTGGCACAATGGTGCACAGCTCTTGCCGCCGTGAGGCCCAACGCCATGCCAGAACCAGCATCCAAGTCAGCACCAAGCCGGTCTGTGCCCGTGCACGCAGCCCGGGCAGCTGGGCCAGTACAGAGCTTTGTATTTTCCAGGAAAAAAACTTTCAAAGGCCAAACCCACTACACTAAACCCCTTAAACAGACTCATCGCTGCAGCCAGTCCAACATCAAAGGGATTATCAAAGCACAGAGGAGCACTTCTCCATCTTCAGAAATTGGTGTTAAGACTCAAAGTAAGCAAGTGTGTGCTGGAAAAAAAAAAGAGGAGGAGGTGAAAATATTGTCTCTGCTATAACAGCCTTTGAATCAGCGCAGATTAGCCACACACAACCTTCCCAAATCGCCTTAGGTTGAAATCCCCCTCTCACTAGGTAGTGAGCTGCTACTTACACCATGAGAAGACAGGGGTGACTGACCTGCTGTACACACAGAGACGTTACATCACCCAGTGGGCACTGGAGAAATCAGCTACAGAATGTCTTTATATATCTGAGCTGTGCATGTTAGAATTTACTACCAAAAAGAATATGACTGATATTATTTCTTTTTACGCTAGGAAAAAATGTCACAAGCATTCTCCTTTAAAGTCAAGCTTCTGAGGTTTCTCATAACAAGGAACAATAAAAAGGGGCCCTGCGTGGTGTGAATGTAAGCATTTCAAACTTGTAATCTGGTTGATTCCAATACACACAGAGCTAAAAAGGACCAACACCACACTCACTTCTCTGTTCCAACTCGTGGATGTGTACATCTTTTTATCACTTTGCCAAAAGACAATCAAAACAATGAATATTACCATGTTTATGTATTCACTCAACGGCATGAATAATTGCAGACACAGTATCCCATACACATTATGAACTGTTTTAAACATATTTAGACATTTTATTTGGGTTTGAATGGCCACATGTGTTAACAATTAAGCATTTATTTACATTAATCCATAAACATTAAAGTGTGGAAATATTTTGCTGTTGCATACTGGCCTGTTCACGTTGGGATTTCAACCAATACCATTCTGTCAAATGCACAGGACCAACAAATACATAGTTGAACTAATTCCCGATGCTTTACAGTGGCCTTCTGAGAGTTAAAATGTTATATATTTGGCTACAAATTAAACAGGCAGTATACCGTACAATGAGTATAGGTACCGCCTGCTTCTTTACAAAATCAGACAGTCTGGTTATTGGAATTTAACTGACAGACAGAAGCACAATTAAGTGCAATTCTGTGGCTAGACAGAGAGAAGTACGGCAGCTAATCGCTTCAGAGAAGGCTTTTAAAAGTGAAGTGGCGTGGCTTTTGACCTCACTGGAACACAGGTCTTTGTACACTTGCAGTGCTCTCAGCTGTTATTTTCAGTTGGGCGATAAAGACAGCACGGTGGTCAGCTGCAGACTGCATTTGGAGTAGCAGACCTCCTCAAATGACAAAACACTATCTGTGGATCGGGAATCCTGATGCGGGGCGGTCGCCCGGAGAGTTATCTTAGTCAAAGATACTTCTGACACCTAGTTTAAAGACAGACCAGTGTTTTTAGGTTGCTCTATAATAATATTATCCTTTATTTATCCAAGTAAAAGTCCCATTGAGATTAAAAATCTCCCCCCCAGTAGCTACTTTTGACAGTTTCAGCGCCATCTGTAGATTATTCTATGAAAAATGGGCGACATACTGATCATGGTTTTACATATGTGTGTACACAGATACGAGGAAACCAACCCAATTGGAGATTTACACACATAAACCAACCAACTGGAAAATCTGCCGACATACAGGAATGGCCACAGAAAACAGTGATTTACACTATTTCCACAACCAGTAATAAAATGTAAAGCACAATGGTAAACAGGAGACAGTCTGCTTAGGTTTGGTCAAGTGCATTCCTCAACACTCTTAAAAAAAAAATCATGTATACCATGAAACACACAACTACACTTATACCTAGTTGTAGAAAGTAAGTGTTAGAATACTTGCATTACTTTTTTCCACATCACCTGTTAAGCATTTTTATGCAATCACATTCCATCTGATAAGGAGGACACAGGATCTCTGCACTTTACCTTATTATTCTTTTCCTTACACACAACAAATCCAAAGGTACATAGAATACAAAGATACATTAAAATACATAAATGCAGAACTACAAATATCACAACTGTGAAACAACAATGGTGATAGATCTGTTCAAGGAGCTGTTTAAATAACGAGAGTTCACTACAAGTTCATTTTTCTCCAACACAATCAGCGCTGATGACATAATATCTGCCATATTTAAAAAAAAAAAAAAAAAAACTACTTGAGATACTGAACTATCATTGAACTTTACATAAAGATAGTTGGTCTGTGTTTTTGAATGATGTCTGGCCTCTGTGATGGTAAACAGCCCGAACCGCAGGCCATGTCACTGATGATTCCCCGGCCATCTCTTGGGCCTTCCCTTCCCCAGTCCACCTTAGTGGGAAACTGTTGCTCCCCTGTCATTCATGCCACCATGCAGTCAGTCACTGTCACTCAAGTTTTTGAATAAGCTCAAGTCTGTTAAGAATGCTCAGACAGTAATCAGTGGCAGAAAATATGAGCAACACACCCAACACACTGGGCTCAATAGGGCTGCAGCCTAAAGGCAGGCACATGGCAGCTATTAAAGTTACAGACTGTGCGTACCCAAGCCACTCAGCCTTGTCCATAGTATCTGTTATCCTAAAATCAGTGAGTGCAATAGACCAAATTATTAGCTGCTTGATTACCTGCCATGGAGTGTTACGAAATTTGAGGCAATAACTTGACAGAGCATCCTACCTGAAGGGGCAACTTGTGGTGACTCAGACTCGCAGTCAGCGTGTGAAATACACATTTTTAATTCGTGTGATTCATTTTAAGGCCAATATTCACATCTCAGTAATTGAAAGAACACAGAATTCAATTGGCGTTCAAAAGACAAGAGAGATTATGATTCCTTTTATATGAGGGTCAATGCAGTGGGTGAGAAAGCTACTTTTAAAAGTAGGTGTAAAAGAAGAAAAGCAGGCAGTGGGAGCTTAAGAAAAAAGCAAGGGCCACTGCCAAGCTCTGAAGCAAGACTGACAGGCGCATGCAGTGCAGGCTAAAATTGCTCAAACTCACAAAGAAAGACGTTGATTTCCCCATTCCTCTGCAATCTTGCTCAGCAATTCTCAGCACTCAGTGGGACATTTCATCCACTAACAGGCCACAGAGATGACATGCACTTTCACAAACACACATTCACAAGCATGCATGAATACAGAAGCCCCCCCCCAAAAAACTTGCAACAATAGGTACTTCCTGGAATGCACAAGGTTGAGTCAGTGCAAGAGCCATAAGGCCACACAGTAAGCCTAAACCCTTTTTGGAGCCAGAAGTTCCACACCATCTAAAGAAAGATGGTGAAGATGACAGAGTAATTGCTGTTCACCCATCACACCCTAGCTGACCACCTTTCCTGACCCCATCAAGAGCTGTGCTTAAGAGGAAAACAAAGGGTTTAATGCATACATAGTTCCAAGTGAGGCCCAGCAAACAAGCTGGCAAGCCCAGAATCCACGCACCTCTAGGAGGGAAAAGTTCAAGGTCACGTCAACTCATCGAGTGAGTGACTCCAAACAAAGAGGGAAGTGAGGTCACAATCAACAAGTGCCTCCATTCACATACATGAAAGCGCAAAGGGAGTGCAGGCACCAATTCAAGTCGGCTAGTTCAAACCACAGGCGGGGGAGGACATTTTTCCATGTAAATGAACCCATTGACCAAAAACCTGATGCTAGCATTTGAGCTACCATGTTTACTCAGTAGGCACCAAGAGGCGAATCCTATATGATGATTGTGTTAAGGGTCAGGGGGCACAGATGCCATGTGTGCCAAGTATTGCTGCATCGAAGCCAATCAATTTGGTCTCCAAGCCGCCCTCAGTTAGCCATCAAGAACTGCCTGAGAGCCAACACTGGAACAGGATTTTGGGTATTTGGATTTCAGTTTGGTGTCAAGCTGTCTTTTAGTCTTTTCACTGTTTCTAATTCAGACAAAATATGACACCCCACAGCTTTGGACTTGCAGCCAGTGGCTTGGTGAAAGAAATGCTTTGCAATTCCACTTCCCTTCGTCTTTTGCTTGTCTTTACACGGATTTTAAAAAGCAAAGGGATGAGAGCGACAGAAGAATCCACCCCTACCTGCAGCTGCCCTCATTTTTGTGCTTATCTCTATCAAAGGACGACACAGGGATTCACATGCAAGCTGGCAGACTGATACCCTGCAGAATGTGTCATTAAGGGTCGGTGCTGTGTTGTGATTTGAGCCCATTAAGCTTTATTCCCTGGTTGCTTTTAAAATTCAGAGCGAGGCACAACAAGGCCTTCTGTGACTTTAAAACATTAATCACCCACTCAACAGCTATCTACTCCAATAAAGGCATTTCTAAACAGCAGGGAAGCCACCCAGGATGGCTGACAGAGCAAGGAAACTGATCCAGCTGCAAGCAATGTCAGTCAAAGTGACTGACATTCAGTCATCCATTAGGTTATTTGGAGTTTTTGATATAGTTCTAATGTGCACTGTTATTTTGGAATTTTGCCTTTTAAAATGTATTATAAACTTCCATCCATTCAACACAGCATACAAGAACACCCTCCTGCTTTACCAACACAGCGTGAACGTACGTAGTGCAGAAAAGCAGCTGAAGACAGGCATATAATCATGTCCCAACTGTTAAAATAACAAAATATCATTTTCCATCAAGGTAACACTTTAAAAGCCCTTATCAGTCCACCTCTACATAGGGCATCTCACAGGCAGTGACAGCACATGTATGAAAAAGTCGAGTATTTGTACGTGTCAGAGATGACAAGCACAAAGCTTAAAACACAACGTCATCTTTGTGCAATGTTTCTATGTGGAAACATAGCCTTCCACTCCTTTCAACACATTTTTTCAGAGGTGTTGGAAACCCTTACTATCTTGAGATACAGAAGTCCCCGTTGTTCTGGCACAGGGCGCAGTGCACGGGGGAGGTATTCTGAGCCAGCATTTCTGAAGGAAACTCTTATCTTACCAGATGTAACCTCCTGCTGATGCACATGTTGTTTCCTGAAAGTAGTGTTTGATGAAATACAGTTTGTTTCGTCTTTATCATTTTCAAAAATATGTTTTCCTTCAGGCCACAGCAAAAACAAAGGGGTGGACAAAGAATAAAAAAAAAATCACCATGGCGAGTAAAGGTGTGTGGGAAAATGATTCCTTTGCAAATCAGAGCAGCATTTCCATGTGTTGCAAACTACAAGGTCTCTAAACTTCCAAACCTGTCGTCCTCTGCGTGAAACATAAAATGCAAAAAGAAAGCGCCAAAGAGAAAAACAGAGTCATAAGATCACCCTGACCTTGACAAAGAGGCCTTTTAAATCTATTCAAAAAGAAAAGAGATTGGAATCTGTTCTCTTGCTAACATCAGAGGTTTGGGGGTGATTTGTGTGCTTCTTGCTGTGAATCAGGCTCTGTGGATATATACAAAAAACTGAAATGCTTTTCAACTGTAACAAAACAAAATTTTCCCCAAACCTTTAAAAGATGTTTATTCAGCTCAGTGGTCATTCTAAAATGTTTAAAATGTGGTCTTGTGTCTTCCTATACCCCCCCCCCCCCCCCCCCCCTCTAATCTAATAATAAAGCTTTACAAATTTGAAACATGATGACAACTTAGCAGCCTTGTGTATCTTGACTTTTTTTTTGTGCTGTATTTAGAGGTCAATTTAGTCTGATGAAGAAAACGAGAAGACAGTTTGCCTTCTGAGCTGTTAATGCTGCAGAGTAGGTGAAGTTCAAAGCCAGAAGGAAAATGCCCAAAGACCAGGAGTAATAGCTGCAAGCAGAATGGCACACACCAAGACAGTGTTTATATCTAACCTGCACTGCGCTGCTTCCCATAAAAAGGACAGGACAGACCTGTTAGTCTGTACTCAGTGTGCCCTTCAAAGAGCCCATTTTGCACTACATCTGGAGATTACCCAATCTGATAAGGGACAATCCCACAATCTGGGACACCTCACAGTCCTAACCCAGGCCCACTGCTGCTTCTTTTAATCCCTTGCTCATTGTTTACTGGCTGGCCTTTGATGAGGCAGGTGTCTCAGCCATTTACACACCTACATCCCTGCTACCTCCTGCTATACAGTGAATAAAAGGATTTCATTTCATAGCCGAAGTTATGAGAAGATATTTCAGGATGCTTCTCATTTAATTGTTAACTAGGTATTAAACTGTTTTACACATTTAAACTGAATGACGGAAGTGGATGTTTCTAAAACATTAAAAGTCAGGTGTTATTAGATACAAACAAAGCTTTCGCACACCTGGTCCTTAAAGGAGAGGATATTTAAACACGCCTGAGAGCAGGGGCTGAGAAGTCTTCTAGAACACTCAGTCTCTGCTTACCACACACAGACTGAGAGAGTGAAAGGGTAGAGCATATTGAAGCGGCATTGGCCTGTCCAAGTTTTTTTAACCCAGCGCCACACACAAAGGCCACCACCAGGCGACAATGGCTGCGTTTAGACAACAAACAAATCAAGCAGTCTGAACATAAAAGATTTATTGCATCATTCAACAAAGGCCCCCCTCGTAGCTCCCTGTGAGGACAACTTTAAAGTCTTCCATCGAGGTGAACTTCACTCAGTCACCATGCCTTTCTCTTGAGGGCCTCTCCACCAAGCAAAAGCCTCAACCATAAAAATTCAAATGAAATTGGGGGAACTTTCAAGCAGCCTCCCAAGTGGAAAACCTCTCCAGTTCTTTTCAACTACAAACTGAGAAGTTATTATTCCTACCCTCTGAGCTGCTGCTACAGACCTGGGACTCAATGTTCCAGCAGAAGAGGCATAAAACCACCAAGCAGTGCTGTATCGTGTTTAGTAACAGCCCCTAATCAAGGCTGAAATCTGCAAGTCAAAGATCGTGACTGAGTACAATTTACATTTTAGGGTAGTGATTACTGCCATGGTTCAGAAAGCAAATTTAGGAGATAAGGAGCTAAGTGTTTGTGGGTGAAAGTCAGACAGACTGTGGTTACAGGTAGTATAGTTAAGCAGTCTGTTACCTGAGGCACTGCAGGGCTCGGCGCTATTGTCAGTTTTCAAGATGTTTCTTTTCCTCTCATGCCGATAGACGAGATGAGGTTTGTTGTGTTCTTCATCATATTCCTCCCCCACAGCATTTAAAAGGGGCTCCAAGAAGAATTCACCATGTTGTGTTGTAAAAGTTCCAATCTATCAGAGGGAAAAAAAAGAGAGAGATGTCACTGGCATGAAGCATGCACGTGCATTCAATTCAATTCAATTCAATCCAGTTTTATTTATATACTGTAGTGCCAAAGCACAACAAGGAGTCGCCTCAAGGTGCTTTATATTGTAAGGTAAAAACCCTACAATAGTTACGGAGAAAACCCAACAGTCAAAACGACCCCCTATGAGCAGCACTTGACGACAGTGGGAAGGAAAAACTCCCTTTTAACAGGAAGAAACCTCCAGCAGAACCAGGCTCAGGGAGGGGCAGTCATGCCATGATCGGTTGGGGGTGAGGGGTGAGAGACAGGACAAAAGACAAACTGTGGGAGAGAGCCAGAGATTAATGATAGCTAATGATTAAATGCAGAGTGGGGTATAAACAGAGTTAAAAAGGTGAATGAAAAGAAAGTGTATCATGGCAACCCCCCAGCAGCCTAGGCCTATTGCAGCATAACTAAGAGGTGGTTCAGGGTCACCTGATCCAGCCATATAAGCTTTATCAAAAAATAAAGTTTTAAACATAATCTTAAAAATAGAGGGTGTCTGTCTCCCAAATCCAAATTGGGAGCTGGTTCCACAGAAGAGGGGCCTGAAAGCTGAAGGCTCTGCCTCCCATTCTACTCTATCCTAGGAACCACAAGTAAGCCAGCAGTCTGAGAGCGAAGTGCTCTATTGGGGTGATATGGGACTATGCGGTCTTTAAGATAAGATGGGGCCTGATTATTCAAGACCCTGTATGTGAGGAGAAGGATTTTAAATTCAATTCTGGATTTAAGAGGGAGCCAATGAAGAGAAGCCAACATGTGAGAAATCTGCCCTCTCTTTCTAGTCCCTGTCAGTACTCTAGCTGCAGCATTTTGGATCAGCTGAAGGCTTTTCAGGGAGCTTTTAGGACAGCCTGATAATAATGAACTACAATAGTCCAGCCCAGAAGTAATGAATGCATGAATTAGCTTTTCAGCATTACTCTGAGACAGGATGTTTATAATTTTAGAAATATTGCACAAATGCAAAAAAGCAGTCCTAATTATTTGTTTAATATGTGCATATCCTGGTCAAAAATTACTCCAAGATTTCTCATAGTGTTTTATCTGAATTTAGAAGCAGGAAATTAGAGGTCATACAGGCCTTAATGTCTTTAAGACATTCCAGCAGTTTAACTAATTGATGTGCGTCATCTGGATTCATGGATAGATAAAGTATCATCTGCATAACAATGAAAATGTATACAATGCTTTCTACTAATAAAGCCTAAGGAAAGCATTTATAATGTAAACAGAATTGGTCCTAGCACAGAATCCTGTGGAACTCCATAATTAACCTTAGTGTATGAAGAAGACTCCCCATTTACATGAACAAATTGGAGTCTATTAGATAGATATGATTCAAACCACTGCAGTGCAGTACCTTTAATACCTATGACATGCTCTAATCTCTGTAATAAAATGTTATGGTCAACAGTATCAAGGTCCAACAGGACAAGCACAGAGATGAGTCCACTGTCAGAGGCTGTAAGAAGATCATTTGTAACCTTCACTAATGCTGTTTCTGTACTGTGATGAATTCTGAAACCTGACTGAAACTCTTCAAATAAACTACAACTACTCTTTCAAGAATCTTTGAGAGGAAAGGAAGGTTGGAGATTGGCCTATAATTAGCTAAGACAGCTGGGTCAAGTGATGGCTTTTTAAGTAATGGTTTAATTACTCCCACCTTAAAAGCCTGTGCTACATAGCCAACTAATAAAGACAGATTGATCATTTTTAAGATTGAAGCATCATGCATGTGTGTATACTGTACATCTGTAGCTTTATTTTCCAGATAAGGGCACAGTTTCATTTACACAGGTTGTGGTCTATTTACAGTCACTCTGTCCTTGCCTCTGGCACCACAGTTCACATTATTTCCATGTTTCCGAACAAGCTCTAGTTGTTGACAGGTGCGTATGGAAAGAATACGCTGATTCTAAAGGCAGAAGGGTGTCGGTAACCATTTTCACGTCAGTTATTGTTGAAGTTTTAGCCCTGAGGATGAAGGCCATTTCTGAAACCTTTTAAGCCTTTTACACGATACATTCATCAATGTGCAAGTAAGTTGCTGTGATTCAGTAAAAGCGTTCCACATTTTTATGCACACTTTTATGCACAGGCTGTTAAGTTAGTGCTTGTTATGAGTGTGAAAATGCATTTTCCCTCAAATCCTGACACCGAGAAGAGTGACATCATCATACATGGACAGAGCTGCTGACAGAGGAATGCTAATATTGATTTGGCAGCTCAGTCCCGCACAAAGCTTCTTAGCTCACTCAGCCATGAGGCACACTGGTGTTTGCATGGTAATTTCATGCGCACACTTAAACAGGATATTGGATACTGGAATGTTATCTTTAAGGCAGCATCACTCCATAACCATCCCCACAAGTGACAGACATTTGACAATGGAAAACATACAACTCGGACGTGGAAAACGAGTACAAACTCGATGTTTGTACTTCCCACCTTTCAAAGAGTGAAGGATTAGGTCCCTTGCAGGTTTACACTATAGTTACTCAAAAAGGTTAAAGGCGTTCCGTGTTACAGTTAGGTATTTGGAAAATGGCATGATTTGTGTAATTTTGCCTGCGCATGTCACCACAGTGATATTTAATTCAAATCAAGATGTGAAAGCAGTTTTATGGCCAAGTGAGGTCTGTTTCCTCATTATTCCGTGACAAATTGAGCAGATCAAAGTTCTGGAGTTGATTCCAAGTGTTGAACTTGCATTAGTTTGATGTTTACTGGAACTCACAATATGAGGGCGAAAGAGATGGAGGAGGTCATCATTAGGCTGATAAACCAAAACCCTGAAAAGGATAAGCGGAGGAGAATGGATGGAATTGTGAAGTGTACAGAACTATACGCTCTTCTCAGATTCAGCAACAGAGCAGCTTTTCAGTTTTTGAAGACAAAGCCGAAGGCAGAGAGACCCACAAACAAGCAATAACTGAAGGTGGCTGCAGTAAAGGCCTGGCAGAGCATGTCAAGGGAGGAAACAGCATGATAGACTTCAGGCAGTCATTGACTGCAAAGGATTTTCATCCAAATATGAAAAAGTCCTTATATTTAAAATAATGTTAGTCTGTCCAATTAATTTTGAGCCTCTGAAAAAGAGCATTTCCCTATGTGCCTTGAAAAACGATCACTGAATATGAGCATTTCTTATTCATTCTTGTTCATTCTTGACCTTGGAACTTAGAATAGTCTAAGTACAAGGTTCCTTTGGTACATGTTCTGGCTCTTTTCAGTCGTGATCCTTAGCAAATGGTGATTACTCAGTTGTCATAAAACTGTAGATGGAATGTCCTCTTTGTTCACAGCAGGCTTAAAACATTCACTTTTGTCTCATCTGGTTGTGAAAATAAAACCCTTTTTTTTAAATGTGCTTGATTAACACGAGATTTTTTTTTTTAAACTACTGCTGCCATAATCTAAATGTAATGAATGATTTACACAGTGCAACAATTGGTAGATGTTTGCTGGTATCTTGTAAATCACTGTCTATGGTGAATTAACTTTAATTAGGTGATTATAGTTGATCCGTTCTAAAGTTTCATGTAGTGTTAACAGAAGGCTGAACAGATAAATGCTCCCTTTAGTCAGTGGAGGGGAAGAGATTCAGGGTTTCCCAGCATTAGCTCAGCAGCAACTCTGACAAAAGTTTGGACAGACACAATAGCTGCTGTTCAGTAGTGGGTGCTGAACTGGACCTTACAACTGAGAGACTCCCTTTTGAAGTGAGGTCACATTCATGACATGAGTGGACTAACTGTTGGCACGCATCTCTTTTATAAAATCCCACAAAGACACTATGATTTTCTGTGGCTACCAAGTCATTCAAAAGTGACAAACACTTGTTGTCGGTCTCTGTTAAAGGCATGAAGGTGCCATGAACCTGATCTGTACACAGAGGTATTTCGTTCTGTGCTGGAAATAAAACAGATTCATTTGTCAGGACAGCCTGACTCACCACACACGTCTATTATGTGAGTGGACTGAAAGAGCCAGCTCCTCCAGGAACTAAAATTTCCCACGGTGCAAGCAATCTTTAAGTCCCCCGCAACCTTCACTGGCAGCTGTCTCCTCTTCAGAGCATTTCTCCTCTTTTCTGCCCATCACAGCTCACTTTGAAAAGGCCAAAAGCTCCTCAACCCTGCCTCCACCAACTCCCCTCAGTTGCCCCCTGGTGATAGCTTTGAGCAACACTGGACGAAAGGGGAACCTGCTTTTTTCCAGAATGACCCCTTTGTTTTAGGGCTTAATTATTCCTTAATGACCTCATCCCAGCAAAATGTGCCCGGCCACTAAGCCCCAGTGATCAGACACGGAAACATTTATGACCCAATAGCCCCTGGTGGTGTATCCATTGTTCTGTCATTCTCAGTGAGTGATGTTGCAGAGAAGCAGCAAAGATTGTTGAAAAAAAGGATGCAAACATGTAAGTGAGTCATATATCAAAGATGGGCAGAGGGGCAAATAAAAGCTGGCCTGATAAATGTAAAACACCTTGTGTCTTAACTTGCTGAATAAATAGGAAAAAGCTTTATTTGACTGATTTATGCTATAGCTGCACTGATGTGAGTCAATTCTTGCATAGTGATAATACATAGATTTTTTTTTTGTATGTCTCCTCGTGAATGTGAGTAAATTATTAAAAACAAATAAAAGTGTAAATAATTATGTCCTGGTACTGTACACACTGTATATTAAATAAGGATTATGTCACTGATAGTGGCCTAGATCAGGAGTGAGACTCCAAGGATGTGGTCACTCTGTCTGTCCACTCTAACAACCCCTTTTCAGCCCCCCCCCAAAAAAACCACCCCCAGGCAGAGTCTACGCCAGAATCCGCCTGGCGCGACTAAGGTCAACCCCCTGCCCCTGTACCACTAACCTTATGTGACCCATGAAGTCATCCCTGTCAACAGTTATCAGATTCTCTCACATAAGAGTCAGCAAACTAAATGAATTGGGCATCAGGATTCCCATATTACGTATCAGTCCCATAAACCATACATTTATACATTTGGGGGAAAAAAGAAGATAAATAGCTGCTTTAGAATTAATAGGCTGTTATGACTTTAATCAACAAGCAACTTGCTTTTTTTTCTTTCACTTAATTAACCTACCTTTTTAGGCTGTAAAGGCTGTGAAGAGCAAGAACAAGAGAAAACCCCAGCCACAAGATTAATTGCTTATTTGTATATCAGTCAGATTTCAAGACATTCACTTTATAATGTTTTGAGTATCATATTACATTAGGGAAGCTGGGACATGGAGATGTTAAGCATCTTTATTGATATAATAATCAACTTGAGTTCTTTAAAAGTTTCAGCTGACAGACTGCTTGATCAGCTGATCGGCCTTTCTCTTTTTTTTAAGACTGAGGTTTGCTGCTGCAGCAGCACTTAAAGCAAAAGCACACGCATGACACCGAATAACCAAAAATCCTTTTCTGGGTTTACTGATCTGGTTTTGTGTGGGAATCCTCCACAGCCAGATCAGGGTTTTAGTGTGTTTGCTGAGGAACAGAGTGGCTTGTTGTCACATCAGCCCCAATCCCAACCATAAAAACCACCCTAATTTCCTAGACTGCTCCATCCCATCTCACCACCCTACAGGCACTTAGACGCAGGGCTTCTTATTGCCGTTAGTCCAGTAACACTTGCTCTTGTTACACTCTTACACACACAGTTTAAGCTGTGGGCTGTGGGGGACTTTGTTGAAATGGAAGAATGCATGTCAGCGTCGCTTGATTAAAGCGTCCAAAAAACAAAAAACAAAAAAAAAAGTCGGCAGATAGTGGAGTGGAGAGCCAGTACTCACCAGACCGGTGCACAGGCTGAAGACGGCCGGGTACTCGCTCTTGGCGTTGACGTGTCCGCGGAAAAAGCAGTGGCGCATATCGCCGGGGTCAGGGAGGTGGGAGTCCGTGTCGTTGCTCTGTTCCGTTCCCAAGTGTGTCACCGTGTAAGAGGGTGCGATAAAGCTGGAGTCTGCGGTTAGATTGAGATGAAAGCGTTCTCCGAACGCATCAATCCTGTAGTGGACCCGTAAACCAGACAGGTCATCGTTTAAACTTCTTCGTCTCCTTCTGTAGTGCAATTTGTGGGGGAACGACTCTCCGAAGTCATTCACACGTAACGGTCTGATGATTTCGTACGATGACAGCTGCTTGATGAAGCTCTCTGCAGAAAGTCAACAAAAAGTTGTGACTAAGACAAAGCAACGGCATAAACAGCTATGCGTCTGTGCAGCAGGTTAACTACAGATGCACACTGACAAGCCTACTGTTCACCGGGCTTCATCCTCAAATGTCACTGTTAATGTTGAAACACATTTAGCGGTGTCACTTAATCACACTCATAAGTCAAGAAAATACTACCTTGTTTCGGATGCAACTGGTATTGCAAAGTCTCCCGGACAAAAGCTGACAGATGACACATTAGTCCAACCAGCCAGATTGCAAACTGCATGATTTCCTCCGCGTAGAAACCCAGGCTGTCGTCTCCAAGGCAGTACCCTCTATCGCTCCCTCCGAGCGGCTTCCCCTCTGCCTCTCCTTTTCCCCGGCTTGTCAGCAGCAGGTCGTGGGATCCGCGGAGGCTCTCTGCAGCACAAGTCTTGCAAAGTGCACTGGCCTCATCGCATTGCTCAACATGCATCCACTGCCCTCTATAAAGGCGAACTATTTATGACACATTCATCTCCCCCCCCGGACTTAAAAAAAATGCTCCCTAATGTTAATTGCAGTCTATACTGAAAGGATCAGTGCCAAGTAAGCTTTCCCTTAGCCATCCCTAGAACACCCCGTGCACCCTAAGCACTCACCGACTGCGAAGCAACGCCCCTACATACACTCGAGCCAATAGTGAGTGCGCTTCGGCCACCACACAAGGTACAGACCCGAGTGTTGCAGTGCTAAAACCAGTCATATAAAAAAAAAAAATCAACCAAAACAGTAAAACAAACAAAAGTCAAACCTTCCCTTTTGTCTTCAGCAGTGATTCTTGCTCATTTTAATTTTGTCACTATCTCTCTCTCACACACACAGTAACACACACTTTTGGGGAAAGTAAGCCACACTTTGAAGCTGTGCCATGGAGTACTGAATTTCCTTGCTTCTATATTAGGCTATTACTATAAAGACTCGTGATGTAACTGAGATGCCAAACAATGAAGTCATGTTGGGTTTACAGAATAGGCTGCAGACCTGCTATACCAACACACTCGTGGATAATAACTATGGCTGATAATATCTGCATGGGTTATATGCCACCCAGTAAGTAACTTCAAGCTGTAACACAGAAATGTCATATGTTTCAGGTACTCTAAACAGGTGTCTCCATTGTATCTATCAGAGCAGTATCCTAGCCTAAGAATCACTATTTTAAAATTCATTTGTTACATAGATGTGGGTTGCAAAGTGGCTTGCAGTTGCACAGCAACCGTGGGCAGGCTAAAGCCCCCCCGAAGAGCATGTCCTGGCATAGAGATCAGCTGATCTGCAAGGACTGGCAGAGCTTGACTTGAACACCTGCCTGAACTAATTCCATGCATGATATTGTTTTGTTTTTTTTTTTTTTTTTTTTTTTGCCATATGTCAGGGAGTACTGAGAAACACCCAGCAGTCAGCTGGTTTTGTTCAGAGTTCAAGAGTTTGTGTTGCTCATGATCAGTAAATATCATACAATAAAGAGAAACCATAGAATAGCTGCTTGTTAAAGTTTAAATGTCCTGTTTTATTTGCTCTACACATAAAAACATGCAAAAAATGTGATGTGTGTTTAACAATAAAGTAATTAATAAGTAATAAAATACCTTTGCACATTTAAAGTAAGTTGCATAATTAGACCACATCATTTATAATCACTCATCATTATTTATCATTTAATTAACTCTGAACCTAATCTGGATAAGTACAAACATACAAACACAGCTCAAATTAAAGTATGAGTCAAGTCATTAAGCTGTAATCTTTGCAGCACAAAGTAAGAAAAATCAAGCGGATGCAATGCAATATCTACTGTAATGAGTTTAATGAAGTAAAATTGCAGTAGATTGAACTGCACGTTATGGACCTGCAAAGTTACACCTGATAAACTCAGTGTGTAGGAGCCTCTTACATCCTTATGGTCCAAGATAGCCCCCCAATAGTGTCAGCCCTGTCTACACCAGTAAGAACCTGTAATACTACCATTTTAGTATTATGATCCCCAACTATGCAGTATCACATAAATACTAATAAATGAGAAGATTTGTGCTTTAATTTGTCGTTATCTTTAGGCACGTTGGCCTATGTTGTAATTTGTTGTATTGTTATTGACTTTTTTTTCTTCATGTCTATCCAGCAGTATTTAGTTGCAACTTGTGAGAAAAAGCATTAAGGAAATCAAAGCACAAAATAATTAGGATAGAGGGCATTATGAGCCATTCTTCACTGCCATCCACTGAAGGAAGTGGATTTCCTTGGCTGTGAAGTGGCCAGCTTCTCGTTAATCATTTGGGCACGTAAAGTCTTACTCAGAGTTGATGGATGTGTGAAAGAAATTTCGTCTTTTGAAGACTAATGTCACAGCATTGTTAGTAATTAGGCACAGTGATCTCACCGGAAACACTTTTGGATCCCATAAGCTCTTTCTTTGACACAAAACATCAAGTCTCCAAGTCATGGCTGTTACTTTTTAAGTCTCTCTCACTCTTCTCTCTCTCCCTCTTTTCCACGAGCTTTTATTTCATGGACACATTTCTGATGTGGTCAGTGGTAGACCAAACACTGGTTTGCCACTTGAATGTATTACTTATATGTATCCCTGCTAACAAACTGAAGTTCATATACAGCTATGTGAGACAAATTCAAAATCCCATCAGTATGTTTTCCTTGTAATATGGTGTGCATCATTTTTCATATATTATGTTCCTGTTAAATGTGTAAACATCTGCTGTGATGAATTAAACTTACACCAAAGAAGAGAAGAAGACCGAGAGCACATCTGGACAGAGGTCAGTCTTCCCAGTAAAAATGCAGGATTCACACATTCCAGTTCCTAAAAGCTGACAGCATTTTAAAGAGCGGATCCTCGGTGTTGAAGTCAGGCTGTCTCATCTGAATATGAATTTCAAGCTTCTGGTATGAAGTTATTGTTATTTTCAGCAAAAATCTCTCCACTGTAACTCCTCTGATGCCTCCCTGATGTGTTATTCATTCACTTTCCAAGCCTCCTGTGAGGCTTTTCATTGCTCTTGACCAGTGTCCCGACTCTTTCACTGAGTATGTGCAAAAAGAACTGAGTTTGAGGCAAACCAGTTATGACAAGAAAAGCAGATTTACATATCAGTGACAAAAGATGTAAATTCTGTTCAGCTTTAAAGGAATATTACAAAGGACTGCTTTGGCTCTTAAATCCTCTGTGTTATTTCTAAAATATAATGATTGATACTTCAGACAAATATACTTTTCTTAATGACATGT
Organism: Archocentrus centrarchus; assembly: GCF_007364275.1. NCBI lineage: Eukaryota > Metazoa > Chordata > Actinopteri > Cichliformes > Cichlidae > Archocentrus > Archocentrus centrarchus. The sequence goes on along the minus strand of NC_044351.1, from coordinate 14,511,128 downwards.
TTCAATTCTGGGGTGGAACTTATCTTAATTCTGTGAAAAGAACAATAAGACCCAGATGTCCCGCTTTCTCATACTGTAAGAGCCATTGCATGGCACACAGGTGCCAGTGCCTCTAGCTATTACTTTAACACCTCTTCATCCGCCCATCCACAAACTAGCTTTTATCATCTATGGTGCATTTTAGAGTTAGCCACATGACTGCACCAAATGGCTTATTTAGATTTAGTCTAGCTACTCATGTACTCATTATTCCTGACAGATGTTTTTGGCTAATGGGTAAAACATGACTGGTTTCCCAGATATGCAGTGTCAGGGTGCTGTGCATGTCAATTTCTCTTCTGGTTATCTATACACACTATGAAACCTTAAATTGGAGAAAAAAAATCTTGTTTGTGTGAAGTAATATTCTGTCACTGGCATTTCCATTTCTCATACATTTTATGCAAAATGCAGCAGGAAGTTGGCTCTTGATGGCCCTGGCTGTTGCTGGTTTCCATCTGATTATCATTTCAAATTTTTTTAAACATGTATCTGATATGGTCTCTGGCCACAGCGCACCTTTAGGGGTGAAGACAAAGACATGCATAAGGTTTGGTTAAAGAACTGGTTCATTTAGGTAATTAATTTATAAGGCCAAAAACATTTTAAGGCAGTGTGTAAGTCCCTCACTTTAAAACTGTCAGGGAGATGAGAGTGAAAGTGAAAGTAGAAGACGGCAAAGTTCAGTCAGTGTATCTAAAAAGTGTTTTTTCTATGTTATTGTTTAAAACTCATTAAAATAAACGGTCAAAGAATTAGAGATATGGTATTGTCAAAATGCCATACACTGTGTAGTTAATGTGTCATGTATGGATGTGTATTTGAATATAATTTGGCCTCTTTAACAATGTATTTTTTTCATTCTACAGTGTGAGGGGTTTTTCATTTCCACATTTCATGTTTCTACCCTCAGCCACTCATTAACTGTACCAAGTGTTTTGACACTGAATCATGGCTTTAAAGCAATACTTTATTTTTTTTTCTCAAAATGGTCTAATTTTTAAATATGCAATGAGAAAAGAAATGACTGAGACACACACACGAATAGAAAAAAATAAAGTCTTTCAGTAAACCTAATCATTACCCTGTCCAAAGCACTTCTTAGTTATACTGTACACTTTAACCAAAGACAGCAGTGGAAGCTCACCAATATGTCAGGTGATTTATCATCCGAGGTCTGAACTCCCCTCCACCTCAGCAGTACCCCAAACCCAAACCCGAGAGCTCAAGTAGCCCCAGAGCCGCTCCGCCTCTCATGGTTCACTGGTTTTGAACTCTGCAGTCATAACAGTGATGTATACCTCCTGATACACATCAGGGCCTTGCCTTCACCATGCAGCCACTCCTTGTGGTGTTCCAGCCTCTGCTTTATTTGACACATATTTGCACGTGTAAGAAGTGTCAAGTGCAGAGATTGGAACATAACCACAGAGAATAGTTCCTTCCAGGCGGGTGCATAACTGCAGTGCATTACATTTTGTTGTATTGGTGTTTGACCGTAAGCTTTACCATGACAGTCCACAGAACTCTTTAGTATTACTTACCGCAGTAGGTATTGTGTTGGGGTCACTGGGATGCAGATGGGGGTTACTGTGTCACTCAAAGAGGCACCATAACATACTGGCCACACCTCCTCTCCCATCTCCCCCATCTCTGACCATTCAGGTGGTTCTCACGGTGCACTGATCAAGAAGCTCGGCCACCTGAGACTTGTGTTGGCTTGTAGTGCAGATTAAGGCACTCCAACTCCCTCAACAGGCTTCCGCCCCCCCCAATTGCCTCAATGAAGTTTCATAAGCTGGTGAATTCGTGGTTCCCTTTAAACACAGTGGTCTGTCAACCTTCTTCCTGCTCCCATTGAGTGAGGCATTGTCTGCCTTAGCTCTGCAGACAGCTGTAAAATAATGTTAAAGCACACCCTGTCAGCACTCTCCTGAGCACTGACTTGCTGATGAATTATCATATTATGGCAAAAACAGACAAACAAACAAACAAAAGGATTCTTGTTATTTGTCTATTTAATTCACGATGGGAGAAATGGATGGACTATATAATATCACGTAGGCCCGATACTACTTTGGTTAACTTTATTTAATGCATGATTCATAAAAACAACCACCCCCTCTCCTCAAGTGTTCATGTTCTTGATAGTTTATTGTACTATTACCTTTTTTGTAGTTCTGTGGGGTTTTTTTATTTTAATTTTATCTTTACTTACCCAAAAAAACGGGACGTTCAGACAGATACATGGCAATATGGTTGGAAATAGATGTATATTGATTTTCTGGATGCTGAATGTCAATAAAAATGCAATTAAAAAAAAAGGATTATTGTTTGCTAAAATAAACGAAACAGCGAGGGTTTAATTTCACATTGTGACGACTGCTGCAAAGCCAGTTGAGCAAACACATTATGACTTCTTGCTGCTTCACAAGTACAGCTCTTGTGTTTTAACATACTCTTTTCTTGGCTGGGTCAGTGTGTTTATAATTGTGCTGCTGAGCTCATTACATGACAAGCAAAAGCCTAACAAGGAAGGCTTGTACTGTACTGTTTAAGGAAACAGTCAGTTACACTTTATATTACAGAACACAAAGTTCTGAGTTCTTACCGAGGAACAATCAGGCTCAAACTGGGTAGTATAGCATTAATTATTATTGAAACATATGAGAACATTCTTTAACAAGTTTTTTCTCCTTTAAATTTACAGCAAATGGCCTCCATCACCCAATAAATGCAATAGGTTTAGTTCAGAAGCCTAATTCCAGTTCCAATTTGTGACTTCCTAACACTCTTTTTTTCACTAACAGAAACTTTTGCGCTCTATTTCCACTCCTAGTAAAGAGTGTAAGTGAACAGGAGACAGACAGAGCGTGTGTCTTTAAGTCAGGAGAAGGGTGTTGTCGAGGTTAAGTCCGGTGTCATAAAGGCCGAATTTAATTCCTCATGTGATTGTATCAATTACACTAAAATGAGAAGGCAAATCATACAGCCAAGCGAAGTGAGATCATGTTTAATGGTGAAATTGACTTTAAAAAGATCGGACACTGAGGAGGCGTCATAAACTGTAAAAAGACATCGCACTCATGAATGTCATGCTGAGTAGATGGAGATCTAAACAGAAGGTATTCAACCGTTTCACACCCGCGACGTATCCGGTGTGGCTACACTCACAACACGACACTTGCAACACAAGTCATGTGACTGTCTTCGTGATTAGATTTCACCGAGAAATGTATTCCCCTTTTGCAGTTGTCAACAAGGCAATCATACAGCCACCCCCTCAATAAAAATAGTGGGTGCTGATTTCTTTTGACAGCTGGCCTCACCAGTGTTGATTTATTTTATTCTGGAAAAATGTCTTTGTCTGCTGCGGGAAATGGAAATAGCGTTTCTTTTTAAAAAATAAATAAATAAATCAGCATGGATGTTCCTATATAATACAGTCATTTAAAGCAAACTCAGCTTTTCAGTTTGGTCTCCCCTCACTGCTAAATCTGTGGACAAGGACAAATATTTTGGCATCAACATTCACTGCACAACAGCCATCAATCTGCCACCTGATATGTGTCCATACCATGACTGAATGCCACGCTATTCACCAGCAACCATCATGTTTTACTTAAAGTATGACCAAGAGGCTAATTCCTGGCCATTCCAACTGCACATAGTAATTTACAGAGTACAATCCCCAAGAGTCGTAGACAGGACAACTGCTCTACTATTTGTGACCGGTGACCAAAATAACAGTGAGGTTGGGGTGGAAATAGATAACATGCCTGGCCTGGGGGGTTCACCACTTCCATTATAAACCCAAAACTTGAACTTGTCATGACAGAAAAACTGTCATGTTAGAAATAAATGGCAGTATGAGAGTGCACTGACTGCCAAAAATAAATATATTAACCTATACATTAAGAAGATTTTCTTAGGAGTGCTCTCTTGCCTTATTGAAGGCAAACTGGATACTTGCCAAGTCCAGTTTTGGGACACAAACACCTTTTCTACTTAGTAAAGCTTATAGTCAAGGCTGGATCAAGCAAGCCTTAACCCTATATGCTGCTATAGGCTCAGGCTGCTGGGGGATTTCCCATGATGTAGTGAGCACACCTCCTCCTCTCCCCTCTTTTCAGTGTTCTTTTCTGTGTTTATATGCCACTGTTGCATGACATTCATTTTTGTTCTCTCTCACCTATATTTTATGTTTGGCGTGAGATAAGTACAATTTAAATGAATTTAATAAAACTGAATTAACAACACCAATGTTGCATTTGTTTAATATGTGTTTTAAATCTTTCATATCTTGTCATGACCTGTTTCTCTTGAGTGAAATGGGCAGCAACAGGTGAGGCTGTCATGTCCTGGGCCGTTGGCCCAGCGTTTTGTGTTAGTTTATTTCCTGAGTGTGTCCTCCCAGTAGGTTGATGTCTTGTGTTTCCTAGTGTTGTGATATGTCTGCGTCTCTGTCCTGAGTCTGTGCCTGTTGTTTAGTCAGTATGTTCCTTGGTTTGTCACTTCCTGTTTATTTTGACAGTCTGGTTTTCCTGTGCTTTGTGTTCAGCTTTGCTTCCCCTGTGTAATTAGTTTCATTTGCCTCACCTGTTGTTCCCTGCTGTTTCCTCTTGCCCTGATTACCCAGTGTGTATTTAAGCCCTCAGTTTCCATGTGTTCCTTGTCGCGTCGTTGATGTTGTGTGCCCGTGTGTTCCCTGTGTTTGACCGTCGTCTCCCTTCCAAGATTTTTGTATTTGTTTTTCCCCTGCTTAAATAAATCCCTTTTAAGTTACGCTGACTTCTGGAGTCCTTCGTGTCAGCCATTCCTCGCCTGTTTCCTCCCCGGCCATGACAGAACGACGCGACCAGACTATGGACCCCGCGGATACCAGGAGCCCCTCCGAGCAAGAGGAAGTGATTTTGGAGCTCATAGATCTCTCCAGGAACATCATTCATGCCACTGATGAACCCCGTCAGATTATTCAGGCAATTTTCTGCTGCAGACTTTTTTCTTCCTCCACTTGGCTCCTCACCCATCCTGACACTGCCTCCCTTGCCCATTCCATAATCATGCTCCGGAAAAACTTACAAGCTAAACTGTATAATATTGGTCGCCCTGTCCAGGGCAAAGACACAACCTTTTTCCTCCAAACCATCACTAATTCACCTCTCCTGCAGCCGGTCATCTCACCTCCGTCGTCTCCTCCGCACCACTGCAGCTCAGCACCACAGGCGCTGCCTCGCTTTCCGGATCCGCCGTCATCCCTTCAACTCACCTCTCCCACCTCGTCATTTTCATCCTTTCACCCACAGCCCACCGCCTCCCCAGACCTCTCTTGGCTGCCAGATGATGTGGAGATTATTGATTCACCTCTGCTGGTGGACATCCTGGATGCTGAGAATCGTGCTTCCCACTCCAACAGAACGCGAAGGAAGCAGCGCTCCCGGCGTCGCCGTGCTCCTCCCCAGCCACTCTCGCCTCAGTCAGCTGTAGCGCCTGCTCAGTCGCAGTCTTCCCAGTCAGCTGTAGCTCCAGCTCCCCCTCAGTCGCAGTCTTCCCAGTCAGCTGTAGCTCCAGCTCCCCCTCAGTCGCAGTGTTCCAAGTCAGCTGTAGCTCCAGCTCCCCCTCAGTCGCAGTGTTCCAAGTCAGCTGTAGCTCCAGCTCCCCCTCAGTCGCAGTGTTCCAAGTCTGCTGTAGCTCCAGCTCCCCCTCAGTCGCAGTGTTCCAAGTCAGCTGTAGCTCCAGCTCCCGCTCAGTCGCAGTGTTCCAAGTCAGCTGTAGCTCCAGCTTCCCCTCAGTCGCAGTGTTCCAAGTCAGCTGTAGCTCCAGCTCCCCCTCAGTCGCAGTGTTCCATGTCAGCTGTAGCTCCAGCTCCCCCTCAGTCGCAGTGTTCCATGTCAGCTGTAGCTCCAGCTCCCCCTCAGTCGCAGTGTTCCATGTCAGCTGTAGCTCCAGCTCCCCCTCAGTCGCAGTGTTCCATGTCAGCTGTAGCTCCAGCTCCTCCTCAGTCGCAGTCCCAGACCCCTCAGTTAGCTCCAGCTCCCTCTGTTCACCCTGCTCCAGCTCCCTTAGCTCCAGCTTCCCCTGCACCTGTACCTGTTCGGCGGGTGGGGGCAGCCATGGACGGGCTGACCTCGGCACTCGCACCTGTTCCGCGGGTGGGGGCGGCCACGGACGGGCTGACCTCGGCACTCGCACCTGTTCCGCGGGTGGGGGCGGCCACGGACGGGCTGACCTCGGCACTCGCACCTGTTCCGCGGGTGGGGGCGGCCACGGACGGGCTGACCTCGGCACTCGCACCTGTTCCGCGGGTGGGGGCGGCCACGGACGGGCTGACCTCGGCACTCGCACCTGTTCCGCGGGTGGGGGCAGCCAGGTCCAAGCCTTCGCATCGGTTTTCTGTGTTAGCTGCAGCAGCAGGGTCTCAGTCAGCTCTAGCTCCAGTCGCTCTCCCTCGCCTTCAGTCAGCTCCAGTAACTCTTCCTCGGTCCCCAGTGTCAGCTGTTTCAGTGCCCTCTCAGTCAGTTCCCTCAGCCCCTGTCTTAGTTCCTTCGGTTTTGGTCCAGTTCCCTCAGCTCCTGCTCCTTCTGTAGCTCCAGTAGTGTCAGCTCCCTCTCAGGCCCCAGTGTCAGCTAGCTCTCGGTCTGTTTCCACGCAGCCAGATCTCCCTAGCTCTCGGTCTGTTTCCACGCAGCCAGATCTCCCTAGCTCTCGGTCTGTTTCCACGCAGCCAGATCTCCCTAGCTCTCGGTCTGTTTCCACGCAGCCAGATCTCCCTAGCTCTCGGTCTGTTTCCACGCAGCCAGATCTCCCTAGCTCTCGGTCTGTTTCCACGCAGCCAGATCTCCCTAGCTCTCGGTCTGTTTCCACGCAGCCAGATCTCCCTAGCTCTCGGTCTGTTTCCACGCAGCCAGATCTCCCTAGCTCTCGGTCTGTTTCCACGCAGCCAGATCTCCCTAGCTCGCGGTCTGCTTCCACGCAGCCAGAACTCCCTAGCTCGCGGTCTGCTTCCACGCAGCCAGATCTCCCTAGCTCGCGGTCTGTTTCCACGCAGCCAGATCTCCCTAGCTCGCGGTCTGTTTCCACGCAGCCAGATCTCCCTAGCTCGCGGTCTGTTTCCACGCAGCCAGATCTCCCTAGCTCGCGGTCTGTTTCCACGCAGCCAGATCTCCCTAGCTCGCGGTCTGTTTCCACGCAGCCAGATCTCCCTAGCTCGCGGTCTGTTTCCACGCAGCCAGATCTCCCTAGCTCGCGGTCTGTTTCCACGCAGCCAGATCTCCCTAGCTCGCGGTCTGTTTCCACGCAGCCAGATCTCCCTAGCTCGCGGCCTGCTTCCACGCAGCCAGATCTCCCTAGCTCGCGGCCTGCTTCCACGCAGCCAGTCGTCTCCCGGCCTGCTTCCACGCAGCCAGTCGTCTCCCGGCCTGCTTCCACGCAGCCAGTCGTCTCCCGGCCTGCTTCCACGCAGCCAGTCGTCTCCCGGCCTGCTTCCACGCAGCCAGTCGTCTCCCGGCCTGCTTCCACGCAGCCAGTCGTCTCCCGGCCTGCTTCCACGCAGTCCCCTGCACCTCGGCTATTCCCCGAGCAGCCCCTGCTGCTCAATAAAGCAGCAGTGTGCCCTGTTCCGCGGTCCCAGCCTACGCATCCGGTGCCTCACTATGTAGGCCCCGTTCAGCCCATGGGCTCAGCTCAGTCCGAGCCGATGGGGGTCTCCGCTCAGTCCGAGCCAGGGGGTCCCGCTCAGTCCGAGCGCTCCGCGCCAGAGGGTCCCGCTCAGTCCGAGCCGATGGGGGTCTCCGCTCAGTCCGAGCCAGGGGGTCCCGCTCAGTCCGAGCGCTCCGCGCCAGAGGGTCCCGCTCAGTCCGAGCCGATGGGGGTCTCCGCTCAGTCCGAGCGCTCCGCGCCAGAGGGTCCCGCTCAGTCCGAGCCGATGGGGGTCTCCGCTCAGTCCGAGCGCTCCGCGCCAGAGGGTCCCGCTCAGTCCGAGCCGATGGGGGTCTCCGCTCAGTCCGAGCCAGGGGGTCCCGCGCAGTCCGAGCACTCCGCGCCAGAGGGTCCCGCTCAGTCCGAGCCGATGGGGGTCTCCGCTCAGTCCGAGCGCTCCGCGCCAGAGGGTCCCGCTCAGTCCGAGCGCTCCGCGCACGAGGGTCCCGCTCAGTCCGCGCCGAGGGGGGTCTCCGCTCAGTCCGAGCGCTCCGAGCCAGGGGATCCCGCTCAGTCCGAGCCGGTGGGGGTCTCTGCTCAGTCCGAGCGCTCCACGTCACCCGAGGGTTCCCCACCAGAGCCCGGGGTCGCCCTTCTCCGCCGCCGCATGCCCCGCGGTCGGCCTCCAGTGTCTGCTCCCCGTCGCCGCCGCCGCATGCCCCGCGGTCGGCCTCCAGTGACCCCTCCTCGTCGCCGCCGCCGCTGGGAGCGCGGTCGGCCTCCAGTGACCCCTCCTCGTCGCCGCCGCCACTGGGAGCGCGGTCGGCCTCCAGTGACCCCTCCTCGTCGCCGCCGCATGCCGCGCGGTCGGCCTCCAGTGTCTTCTCCTCGTCTCCGCCGCCGCCGCTGGAAGCACGGTCAGCCTCCGGTGCCTGCTCCCCGTCGCCGCCGCCGCTGGGAGCGCGGTCGGCCTCCAGTGACTCCTCCTCGTCGTCGCCGCCGCCGCTGGGAGCGCGGTCGGCCTCCAGTGACTCCTCCTCGTCGTCGCCGCCGCCGCTGGGAGCGCGGTCGGCCTCCAGTGACTCCTCCTCGTCGTCGCCGCCGCCGCTGGGAGCGCGGTCGGCCTCCAGTGACTCCTCCTCGTCGTCGTCGCCGCTGGGAGCGCGGTCGGCCTCCAGTGACTCCCCCTCGTCGTCGCCGCCGCCGCTGGGAGCGCGGTCGGCCTCCCTCGTTGGGACTTTGCTTTGTGGCCCCTTGGCCTCTGCGGCCTCCTGAACTGTGTGTTTTTTGTTTTGGATTTCCCACTGACTCCCCTGAACTGTGGACTGTTTTTTCCCCTGCTGTTTTTGTTTTGTCATAGCTCCTGGACTGTTCCTTGTTTCGACCCCCTGTTTTGGACATTGGAGCTCTCCGGCCTTGTGCCGTCGCTTTTTGTTTCATCCGGTTGTTTTTTTTGTTTTCTCATCCCCGTGTTTTTGCTCTGGTTTTTGGACTGTATTCAGCTTGTGCCATTGCTTTTCTTTGTTCGGTTCCTTGTGCTTATTGTTTTTTGCCCTTGTGCTCTACCCTTGCTCCAGTGCTTCCTTGTGTTTTTGGGTTTGTTCCTGACTTTGTTTGCTCCCTGTCTGTTTTTGTTTCGGGCCCTCCTTCCTGGTCCCCCGCCTCCCGCCCTGGTCTGGTTTTGTTTCTTGTTTTGGCCGTCGGGAGCCGGCCTTTGAGGGGGGGGTACTGTCATGTCCTGGGCCGTTGGCCCAGCGTTTTGTGTTAGTTTATTTCCTGAGTGTGTCCTCCCAGTAGGTTGATGTCTTGTGTTTCCTAGTGTTGTGATATGTCTGCGTCTCTGTCCTGAGTCTGTGCCTGTTGTTTAGTCAGTATGTTCCTTGGTTTGTCACTTCCTGTTTATTTTGACAGTCTGGTTTTCCTGTGCTTTGTGTTCAGCTTTGCTTCCCCTGTGTAATTAGTTTCATTTGCCTCACCTGTTGTTCCCTGCTGTTTCCTCTTGCCCTGATTACCCAGTGTGTATTTAAGCCCTCAGTTTCCATGTGTTCCTTGTCGCGTCGTTGATGTTGTGTGCCCGTGTGTTCCCTGTGTTTGACCGTCGTCTCCCTTCCAAGATTTTTGTATTTGTTTTTCCCCTGCTTAAATAAATCCCTTTTAAGTTACGCTGACTTCTGGAGTCCTTCGTGTCAGCCATTCCTCGCCTGTTTCCTCCCCGGCCATGACAGAGGCATCAAATAACCTTTTTTTATGTGAGTGTGCACATACAGTTAGGTCCATAATTTGCTGGGCAAAGACATCATTTTTGTAGTTTTGCCTCTGCACAGAATTTTGTGTTAACTGTTAAAGCATTACTGCCATTTTTATACAGTCCGCCCATTTTCAAAGGCTCAAAATAACTGAACTGACTGATGAGCAGTTTCGGGTGAGGCCTGTTCCCTTGTTATTTAATGACATATGAAGCAGATATAATATCTGAATTTGATTCAAAGTGTTGAATTTACATGTGATACCTTTTCACTCTAATTTTAAATATGAGGCCCAAAGAGATGTCAGTGCATCACTAGGTTTGAAACCCAAAATCCAAACTAAACCTCGCAGAGAGATAGAAAAACACTTCAGGGGTGGCCAGAATAGCAATGCGATACATTCTTAAAAAGAAGCAATGGCCAATTCAGCGACACCAAAAGGCCTGAAAAGATCACAGAAGACAATGACGCAATTATTTCCATGGTTAAGATGAACAATTCATAGCATCTAACCAAGTCAAGAACACTCTCGAGGAGGTAAGCGTCATTGTCACAGTCTACAATTAAGCGACGCCGTCATGAGTGGAAATACAGAGGGTTTCCACAAAGTACAAACCACTGCTTACAGTCAAGAACAAGAAGAGCAGATTAGACCCAAACATCTCAAAGAGCCTCCACAGTTCTGGAAAAAAATCCATTTGAACAGATGAACTCAAGATTGACTTGTACCAGGATAATGTGAAATGTATGGAGAAGGAGAAAAACATCTCATGATCTGATGCAGAACACATCATCTGTCAAGTATGGTGGAAAAAATGTTATGGCCTGAGCACGTATGGCTGCCATGTATGGAACCGGACCTCTAGTGTTCATTGATGATCTGATTGCTGATAGAAGAAGCAGAATGAATTGTGACGTGTACGGGCTATGACTATACTCACTGCTCAGATTCAGCCAAAATGCTGCATAAAGGACCAGAAAGCACTTCACAGTGCAAACTGATAATGACCCAAAGCAACCCAAGAGTTTCTCAAGGGGAGGAAATGGGATATTATTCAATGGCCAAGTCAGTCACCTGATGTCAGCCAAACAGAACGTTCTTTCAGTTATTAAATACAAAACGGAACACAGAAAGACCCACAAACATGCAGCAATGAAGGTGGTGGCATTTGGGGTTGTCCATGAGCCACTGACTGCAAAGAATTTTTATCCAAATATTTAAAAAAAAAAACTTTATATTTAAAATGATCTTAGCTTGTTCAGTTAGTGTTGAAAGGGGACCGTGTTTAAAAGCAACTGCAATTCCAAACAGTTACTGCAACAGATTTGTAAAACATAATGATTGTTTGTCTAAAAATCCATGTGTCCAACACATTATGGGCCTAACTATAGACTGATTTAGAAAAGAATTACTGCTTTCATTATATATGTGAAATTCAATTAAATATTTTCCAACCTAAATAATTATAGATTTCAAATCTATTGTTTTTCATAAATCATACCAAAATTCATGGAGGCCACGAGTTGTACATGAGGCATGGCTGATCATCTGTGAGCTCTGACAGTATCAGTCTGTCCAAAGCAGAGCTCATCCTTTTACACACCCACTGAGCTCACTGCTATTCTAGACTCACGCAAAGAAACACTTTGCTTTTCGCCTCATTTCATTCCCTCACAGAAGGATTAGGGCCTGTAGCACAAAGGTGTTGTGCAGACATAAACACACATGCACACAGTATTTTAGTGTTTTATTTAAATCTTCTTTCTCAGAGACCAAAAGAGTATTTTAGAGTAAGATACTGCTTCCTTGAGCCAAATTCTTAAAACAGTGGTTTGATGAAAAGAAAGACTTAATATAAAGCGGGAGCCACCAGTCTATTGGTTTAGTTTATCGTGCAGACTGGAAAGCCAAGCTATGTGCAAAAGTCCTGTCAGCATCTTGTTTGTTTTTATATGCAAACTGAAATTTAATCCAAATTCATATCATTCTACTTGAATTTCTGGCTCTGATTAAATCTCTAAACTGGAAATGATCTGGCATTAACTTTGCAAAGTTTAGCGATATACTGTTTATTACAAACACATCTTTACATCTTCTGTACTTCCCTTTGTTTAGTTGTGAGGATCTTGTCCTTAAAATCATACACATACGCTGTTTGCTTAAGTTGGTTCTGTCAAACGAGGCTTTCATTGTGCCAAAGTGTCCACTGATGAAGACCTGGTTGTTACAGAGTGTAAGATGTCAGCTTTTTGTGGGCCCAGGAACCTTAAAGGCGCAGATAACCTGGTCTCAGAGATACCAGGATGTCTAAAATTAGTGTTATCAAAATGCTTCATGATAAGAAAGCCTGAGAATTCACACTCAACACTGGTAGTCACTTTGTTCACCTCACTCTGCTGCTCTTTGAGCAGCCTGCACTGTAGAGAGAGGCAAAGCAGAAAGTGTGTAACAGAAAGCAAGATCGAGATTTAAGCCATGAGCACATGAATGTGTGAATAAACAGAGTTCCCTATGAAGTAAGCCACCATATAGTAAATAATTCAGTCTTAAAGTGGTGCACACAAGTGAATATAAACATGCTAACAATAATAGCTCTAAAATCATGTACAAATATAACTTTATGACTGCTGCTTCAAACTTCTGTCCATTTCCAACACCGTGACACTGAAATCGGCAAGTGAATTTCAGCCATGATTGCATATATTATCTATTTACCCCTGTGCATTTTCTACTGTTAATTAAACATAAACATGAAACTGAATGAACTGAAGCCAACATTCAACAAAAACACAATGAAATAATTCAAAAATATATAAAACTCTTATCAATAACTTCCTTTCTTCCACACTGAGAATACCAAAAATGAAATAGGTGCAAAGCCTGGAAACCCACTTTCATGTTATCTTGAGACATACGTAGACAGCCAGTCTCCTTAGCTCATGGAATCATGTAATCTTAATGTGCATGTGCTTACTTGTCTGTGTGTGTGTGTGTGTGTGTGTGTGTGTGTGTGTGTGTGTGTGTGTGTGTGTGTGTGTGTGTGTGTGTGTGTGTGTGTGTGTGTGTGTGTGTGTGTGCGTGCGTATGTTTATAATACCTTGTGGGGACAATTTTCCTGACATATACTACATTGTGGGGACCAATTGCTCCTTGTGGGGACTGGAAACTTGTCCCCACAAGGGGAAACCCTGTTTTTGGGTCAGGGGTCAGAGTTAGGGCTAAGGTATGAATTGAGTTTAGGTTAGGGTTAGGGGTAGGTATGTGATGGTTAGGGTTAGGAAAAGGGTAAAGGTAAGGTTTAGGCTGTAGAAATGAATGGAAGTCAATGGAAATTCCCCACAAAGATAGCAAAACACACTTGTGTGTGTGTGTGTGTGTGTGTGTGTGTGTGTGTGTGTGTGTGTGTGTGTGTGTGTGTGTGTGTGTGTGTGTGTGTGTGCGCGTTCTGCTCAGCGCATTTGTGTGTGTGGCATTTCTACAGTACCACAAGGTTAAATCTGATGTTAGATATTGTTTGTGACTGTTATCATATACACAACTTCAAAAGCCCTTGAATCTACAAATCTAATCTTGATCAAACACACTACAGTGAAGGCCTCGATTCCCTGCGCATTAATTTTAGGTTGCAATTGTGTCAGGTCTTCCCATGATTTAATAATAGATACATTTGGGCAAAAATCAGATACAAACATGAAACTGAGCACTTAAAAATAAAACTTTTATTATTACGCATTAATTACTTATAATAGCCTCCAACCGAACACAATATTCTGCTCTGTATGTGAGCTCTGACCTTTGGCTGGGTCATGACATCAGAGATGCAAAAGAAAACGTTCTGCACCTCCTTCCTCCCCCGACCTCCATCCACACTTCAACTACAAGAGAAAAGTGGGGAAACCAAAACGGCCTGGTTCAAATTCAAAAGAGTGTAAATCCTATGGCATGAGTCCATGAAGCAGTCCACTGGAAGAGGATAGTGTTTGGGGGATTAGCCTCAGTACAGGTGGTCTTCATTTAGCCTTCTCCCCCCATCAGGGGGCCTGTGAGCTGCTGTAAGAGCTCAGCACATGGACATCACAGCTTCCACCAGGTTCTGATCTCCTCTCTAGCCACTACAACTCTGTTTTTTATGTGCTTTATGGCGGTATCTACCTGAGCGTTGCAGCTCATAAAACATTGCTGAATCTGTATCAAGCATGATAGGAACATGATGGACTACATTTTCCATCTTGTAGTGTGTGGTTTGCAGCTGTGAGGTTAGATTGTTACTGCAAAAATTGAAAGACTGTTGTAGAAAAGCAAATGTGGAAATATAAGCAGTGTTTTTCATGTTTAGTGGTATCTTTTTGTGGGAAGCTAATGCGATTTGGTTTCATGAAACTACCAACAGTGTCAGACTTCATTATAAGTTGCCCACTATACTCTACATTTTGCCCAGGTCCTGAAATAGTCTCCCAGGTATTGTCCCTGTGCTTGTTAGAGTCTTGAGTTGTGTAAACAGGTCTAAATGGCAGGGAAGTTGCTAAAGATCAGAGAGAAACTCTGATCAAAGGAACCTTTTCATGCAGCCTGTGTCAGTGTTGTGCATTTGTGCGTATGTTTCCCAGAGTGAGATGACAGATATAGATGTGTCTGGTGTGATTCCTTTAGATTCCTTTAGAACCTTCCTGCATTTCAACATACTCTGTTTGCACAACACAAACCATGGAAAGCCCACTCACCTGCACCTATAGCTCATACGACACCCCTGATATTTTAAAGAAACACAACACAATCCTGTAGGATGTGTGAAATGAGAAATTACTGAATTTCAGCTAACTGTACACATCGCATGTTGGTGGACAAATTCTCTGGCAATATCTTTGTGAGCTAAAGATACCTTTTCATAGACACCTTTTAAGCCAACAAAGACAGGGAAGGAACCAAAAAAGGAGGGGGGGGGGCTGATGGGTTTGAGCTGAAGACAGCTTCCATGGTCAGCAAGAGGCGCCTTTTAAAATCCCTTTAACAAAAAAGAAATTGGGCAAAGTAAATGTCTTTCCAGGAAGTCCAAACTCTGGAGAGATTTTACAGATTATTGTTCGAGGTGACATTGCATGAGAGCTCTTTTGGATGGGCTGCTTGCATGCAGTCCAGTCCCGAAGTAAAGGGACCACCCATTAGCTGTGTCTGAAGAAATGCCCATTCAATTTCTGTTCCTATTCACAGACCTGCCTGTCTCTCCGGGCTTGCTACTACACAGGGATTGTGACTAGGGAGTTGGGGGAGTGACAAAGTTTCTAAAAGCAGTGGTCTATGGAATGAAGTCTGGTTGCCGTGAGCTGCCGAATAGGCCAGAACAAGTCAGAGTCGAGGGGTTTCCTGCTGCGGGAGAGCAGAGCTTTGATTCACCATTCGGCTCCACAGTCGTGTCCCGAAACAATCGACAGCCAAAACCCCAGGGGCCAGGCTTGGTGAGAGGAAAGGTTAGCACATGTTGCGCATGGTGATGACAGTGACACTGACAATGATGCAAGGACAATGTGGCAGCAAGCAGCTGTGTGGGAGGTGACAGCGGGGTGAGGAGAGAGGTTGAGTTTTGAGGAGCTCTACTAACAAACTTCTTGGACTGGAGTGTTTGAGTGAAAGGGCCAGACTTTCTTTGTGTGCTAGCTTTGATTCGTGCAGCTAAGAACTGTGTAAGCATAAAAAGTGTGTGTTTAGATTCTAAGGCATTTGTGGGGTTTAAGCTCTGTCTGTGTGAGTGTGTGTTGTGTGTGTGTGTGTGTGTGTGTGTGTGTGTACAGACAGAGCTTTGGTATATTGTGATTTCTAGGCAAAACACATCTATACAGGTATGTGTCTGGTTCTGTCACTGCATTATTAATTGCTGAGAGGTTGAAGGGCAGCTTTGACACAGCTCTCATGGCTCCAGCAGATGTAATCAAGCCCACCTGAGTTCAGCTTCACATATCTGCTTCTTATTAGTGTTGACCACATCCGCCAATGTGGCTCACATTATGGGATGCTCCACAGCACTGTGGTAAGATCGGAAACTGATTCAGATAGTGTGCATTGAAGGGAATGAGCTAATTACTCTGCAATTCGCGAGCTACATCAGCCTCTCGGAGATCAACTTGCAAACAGACCCCCGCCGGTTGTTAATACATTTTATTGTCCCCAAAAAATTGAATTTCCTTTGGGAGATTATCAAGCTTTTGTAAGATTTCCTTCCCTTCACCACCTGGCATGAAGCCAGCTTACCCTGTAGGTTTGTGTTACAGCTCAAGCAGCTGAGAGCGCAGTGGGTGAATCACTTTTACAATCAATGCGGCATCAAGAACTGGTCTCAAGGAAAGAGAGCGGTTGTTTATTCTGTCTTCCACCTGCAGCAGCAACTATCTTGTTATGGGGAATCCTGAGAGCAGATCATAATGGTATCTGACAGCAATAATTCAACAGATGTTCAGTTTTCCATTGCTACAGGACTTTTTTTTACTAAAGATTTTTAAAAGAACCAGGTCATTTCATGTTCCGTAACTATAAACACGTAGATAACGGTAATGTTGTTTCTGGGACTGTCACTGTAGTTTAAACTGATTAGATGTTTAAATGGTCTGTAGTTAAAAAAATAAATACATAAAAAAGGACATGGATACAGTGTTGACAGGGTGGGTGACTGAGATTTTATCAGCACTGGCAAACAAGAAGAAACAAGACCCTATACACTGGGTTGACTTTTACCATTAGAATGAACGCACACACAGAGACCTGCAGCAGACGCACAAAAATGTGCACACGTGCACACAGTTTGTACAAACACAGAGAATGCAGGCAGACTGTTCTTGCTCCACAGTAATACTGTACGTGTAAACTGCACCAGAAAAGATGTTACACAGCACCTCAGATTTTTGAATGACTTCACTGAACCAGAGTGCATCGGGTCTGTGTCAAATTAAGTTTTTTAATGATACATGCCAACTCAGCAGAAAAAAAAACAAACTTGCTTTTAATATTGGCAATCTCATCCCAGAAGAGACTAAAAAACACAGAACACCGCCCTTCTCCTTGAGCTTGATGGGGCCCAGAGAAGGAGTCCCCAGAATGCTGATAACTCCCCCCACTATTCACCAGTACTCTCGGTTCATATTTTTGTGGAGGTCCATTGACTTTCTCCTTTTCAGTCTCCCTTTAATCCCTGGGTCTGTATCCTCAGTGGCTCTCTACAGAGGGGCTATTATTCGGGGCCTTATTACTACGCCCCTCGCAGCTTATCTCCTTCCTGGTGACAGTCTTTTCAAGCCTCTCCCTAATGACCTGGGGAAGCTCACATGCTCAACTTCCCAGGGCTGCGGGGCCTCGCTGATGTCAGAGGGGGTGGCCCCCACGCAGGGGTTCCTGGTCCTGCCAGAGGAAAAAAAAAGAGAGAGAGATAGAGGCAGGAAAAGGTCCTGCTAAAGCCACCATCACACATCTTTACACATATGCCTCCTTGTGCAGGTGACCAAGGCAAATCTAAAGTGCACGAGGATTCCCTGAAGTGAACCTCAGCTGCTCAGTGATGGTGTCAGAGTCCATTCAGTGGTACCTTTGTTTCTCATCTGCAGTCAGAGCTTGCTTTGCCTCATCAAGGTGATATTAGACGAGGTGCTGTAAAGCAGAACTTGAATTAAAGAACTTACAGTAAAATTTAAAACAAAAATCAAGTAATGCATGGTTATTATTTAAAGGATCCAATCCTCCTGTTGATATTCAGAAGTGGTTTGCTGGCAAACACTATGTTGCATTCTGTATTCTTAAGCCTTGATTAAAAGTCTGCTAAAGCCAACCATTCATCTTTGTCACAACAAGTGAAGGGGGGTGGAACTGCATATATATGAGCGAATGTTTTCCATTCTGCTAACATTTTCTTTTCCCAGTAAATCAAGACTGGAACTCCAGCCGGGACCTCATGCTAAATTGGCTCAAACTCCATTCAGCATGTCCAAAACATTGCATTACAATGTACAGCAATATCACGCTCAGGGGCTATTGAAGCACGGAAAACTCCAGCTGTTTGTAGATCAGCTTGTTCATTCACATGTGATTTCAATTCACACAAATGCCACAGGAACCAGTGAGGAGGAATGATCCCTCTTTTAGGTGATTGTGAGTGAACATGGTATCCTACTGCTGTACCTTCTAATTATTATCTCCCCCCCCCCTCCTTGTTAAACCTCATGGTGTCTTTGGAGAGGTTTGAAAAGAACATGGCAGGCGATTAGGCCTTCCTCTGAGACTGGCCCCCCATTAAACAATAAGCTGACTACAATTTGGTCAATGGGGCAGACATACTGATGTACGGTATAGAAAGAGATGATGGGAAATGTGCTACAGGTGTCTTCCTGCTTTCTCACGTGGCGTGCAGGCCTGTCACCCTGAGGGAAGGGGTCTTTAGTGTTTGGTTTGCGTCTCTTAATCATAAACTGTTTAAGAGTTTGGGAAACATGTTGAACTGCTCCAAATAAGAAACTAATGACTTTGGTGAAGCCATTTGCAGCGCAAAAGGCTGGAGACATGCAGGGAAAGCCCTGGAGGGGTTAATGGAGACATCTGCTAAGCTTTTTTCTTCTTTTCTGTAATTCCCATCTGGTCCATCTTTAGAGCTGTAAATAAATGCACCTTAGCACTGCTGCTATTCAATGAGTGTACGTGCAGACGTCTAAACACTAGTATGTAAACACAGGTCCTATTTTGTTGTTGCTTCCTTTCCGTGTGTCAGCAGGAGCAAATTTTAGTTTATTATTCATAATTTTCTCCAATAACACACTTAAAAGAGTTTGTGAGTAGAGCAAATAAAGTAAACACGGTACTTTATATACACTAAGTATGGGACATGTACAAGCATGTAATGTACTTTATGTAGTGCTACCAAAATCCACATTATCACCTTTTTTTAATTAATTAATTAGACAACCTATTCAGACACTAAAATCGTCCTCTTAACAGAAGATTGTGGAATCTGCAAATCCTTTTTCAGCATCCCACTGATGCCCTTTAACCCTTTGCTTTGAGTTTTCTTTTAGCCCCACTTTTAATTACCCCAAACACTTACCCCCGCCAGCCTCCATCAGTAATGTAACTGAGGGAAAAGGAGAATGTCCAGGCACTGAGGTAAAGACAGAAAGTAAATGCACCAAAATCTGTTTAGTGAAAGAAGAGACCGCAATCCCGCCACACACCCTAAATTTCAATGAAGCATCTCTACGCCGGTGCCTGACCAGGATTAAGATTAAAAGGCCACCAAATCTGATCAAAACCCATTAACTTGAAGAGTCATTGCAGCCTTTAAAAACAACGTCTAAGTGCTCCATTTGTAAATTATGCTTCTTAAATCCTGGACATAGGCAGCATTTATGGGACGCACAGACAACCAAGTCAGTGACTATTTAAATTTATATTTCTTTTTCTAGCATTAAAATGACATTTATACTGCCACAAACCCTCCAAATGATGTTTTACAAAAAAATGTTTGATGCAGTTTATTTTATTTAATCAAAAACTAATGATGTGGGCATCTAAAGCGGCTTTTTAGCTGCCTAGAAATATAGATTTACTCTAAGCGTTCAGTATTAAGCATTTTGGAATGTGGTTTATTTACGTGAAAAACCAAAAACAGCACAAAAAAATGTGATCTGTTTTCAGTAAACAGGCACACCATTTTTAGACTAGTTATAAATGAAAGTTACATACAACATAGTGTTGTCTTAATCCTGACAAGTCAGTATTATATCCTGAGATCACACAGAGTGTTCCTGTCCCCTGGGACAGACTTTATTCATTTGTTTATGCATCCTGACAACTCAGTTAAGCTAAAAAAGACCCAAGGACTCGGCTCCTGCATGGTAACAACTGACATCAAAGGAAAAGTGGGGGTAAAAAGGGCTCTGATGATAATGGAAAGTGTTTTGACATCCAGGTTTAAGTAATTATTGGATTTAGATAAGAGGGGAATTCCATCTGATGTGAGGTAAAACAAACAAAACAGGAGATTGCAAATTATTCTACCAACAGCAGAAGTCTTATTGTAGCCTCAGGGTTGGTGTAGCGCACTGACATTACATCATGGATGTAAACACAGGTGGAACAATGGAAAAATGCATGTAGCTACAGTGCTATAAAGCCCTGTGGCCTTCCTGCAGGGTCAGAATCAGGGCAGAGGGATTTTACCACAGTAAAGAAAAGTATAATGCTGTGATGCATTGTTGGTGAGTGAATATGCAGCCATGAAATGTTCCTGAAACCAAACTGACTGTGACTCAACTTGTTCCACATCCTCCACTTCTGTGTGTTCTCTAATTAGAAATGTAAGCAAAATCTAACATGTAATCATGGCCTGGGAGGCCCTGGTCTTTTTTTTCTAGATGCAAGTGGAGACAAATATAAATTCTCTTAAAGCTGTTTCTGAGTCTTAACATGTAGATGTACATACTGTAAGTGCAATTCAGCAAAAAAACCCCAAAAAAAACCCATAAAATTTTAAGTTTTATTTATGTCAAATACCAAAGGAAGTGGTGTGCATATCGACAGAACTGCAAATGGAAGTCCAGGTGGTGAGTGTCATGGTGAATCAATCACCAAAAATAAATTATTAATCCAAACTTTTGACTGGTACTGTATGTTGTAGAGACAAATTACCAGTGAATAGAAAAAAAACGAAATCCTAGGCTTTGCAGTACTGTTTGGTCTGGGGATAAGTCTGCCCCACAAAGATGAAGGTTAATGTATTTTTTGTGGCAGTATATGGGGGCTGAGGTCAGGATGACCAAAATACAGCAAGTCCTTTATGTAATGTGTGAGGTTAGATAGGGGATTCTCACACAAGTCACTATTTCCTGCTTATATTATCTAAACTATTTCCGTCTTTTCCCACCTGATAATCATTTCCTTTATCTTTCTGGCCTCTAGCAATAGCTCAGTCTGTATCTCCAGTCTGCTGCAGAAGGAAACAAAGAGTTGTCCCTGGTCTTTGACCCAGTGCTTACTGCACTGAAAAAAAAAAAAAAAGTCTGTAGAAATCACAATAAATGACTCCTGTTACCCACAGACATTACCAAGAAGCCCCAAACTGATTCCGAGCATACGTGCTAGCCCTCTCCTTCCACCACACTTAAAATAAATGACCCATAAAAGCCCCAGTGAGTATCTCTTTTTGCATCAGTTAACTTTGGCATCTGTCTGAAACACCTCAATTTGTCTTCTTTATCCCTGAGGACCTCTTTTGTGGTTTAGCCTTTATGGACAGAATAGCTTTACAACTGCCATTAAGCATTCCCAGATCTAGTGATGCACATCAATCACTTTGCAAAATGTGTGGTGTGTGTGGTACTGTGCCGTGATGTAGCTCCACATTCTGGATGAGTTATACTTTTACAAACAGCATTAAAATGTCTTTCTCAGTGACTAAAGCTTTCCCTTTAACAATGCTTGGAAACAGAATCCTCGAGCAGTTAAAGAATTTGATGCCTTTTTTATTGCCTTTCCAAAACACAAAATACAGCTGCATACAAAAGTAACAAACCACTTGCCTGCAAAGTAAGCCGCAAAGGTTTATTATCTACTAAAAAAGGTATATAAGTCAAGCGATGAACCAGTGTTGTGTCTACACTTAACATACAACTTAGCCAAAAAAATATTTTAAACTGTATCTTTAGGCACTTTGTTACCAGCAGCCTGTGGCAAAAATATATCATTTGTTTTCATTTCTTTAGTTGAAGCTACAAGAAAATGTCAAAGATAACACAGTTTGACAGGCATAAAATATATTTTGTACCAACAAGGTGATTCTCAATGAGTATGGTGTATCTCTAGATTTTGTGCATTTTGCTTATGTGTGTGTGGGGACTTAAAAACTATCCATAGCAGATGGACATTAGCTGAAAGTCATGTACTTAAAAATAGGGGGGAAAAAAATCCAACAAAGACCTGACACAGGACCTGAGAGATGCATCTGTCCCTTCAGCTGACTGAATACGCTGGATATCTATACTGACATAAACTGGGTAATGTGTTAGGAATGAAAGGATGCTGCATTGTTTGATAGAAATTAAAATGATCAACCTGCAGAGAGCTGATTTTATAGATGCCTGAAAATCAAAGTGAAAAAACAATGTGGCAGCTAAGTCCATTTTTGCCGAAATGCAGCAATTCAAAATGGTCCTCAGAAGTTTGCATGGTCCCCATATGCTTGTATGCTCGCCTGACAACATTGGGGCATGCTCCTAATGAGACAGCAGATGCATCCTGGGAGAGCTGGACCAGGACATCCCTGAGCTCCTGGACAGACTCAGTTTTAACCTGGAAGCATTGGATGGACCAAAACATAATGTCCCAGAGGTGTTCTGTTGGATTTAGGTCAGGCAAGTGTGAGGGTCAGCCAATGGTATCAGTTCTTTCATCCTCCCAGAACTGCCAGTACACTCTTGCCACATGAGAGCAGGCATTGTTGTGCACCAGGAGGAACCCTGGACCCACTGCACCAGTGTAGGATCTGACAGTGGGTCCAAGGATTTCATCCCAACACCTAATAACAGTCAGGGTGCCGTTGCCTAGTCTGCAAAGGTCTGTGTGTCGCTCCATGGATATGCCTCCCCAGACCATCACTGTCACTCATGCTGAATGACATTAGAAGTAGCATAATGTTCTCCACTGCTTCTCCAGACCCTTTCACATCTGTCACAGGTGAACCTGCTCTCATCTGTGAAAAACACAGGGCACCGGTGGTGGACCTGCCAATTCTGGTATTCTGTGGTAAATGCGAATCAGGCTCCACGTTGCCGGGCAATGAACACCGGGCCCAATAGAGGATGCTGGGCCCTCGGGCCCCCCTCATGAAGTCTGTTTCTGATTGTTTGGTCAGAGACATTCACACCGGTGGACTGTTGGAGGTCATTCTGCAGGGCTCTGGCAGTTCTGGCTGTTACTCCTTTCACAAAGAGCAGATACCAGTCCTGCTGAATGGTTAAGAACCATTCCTGTTTAGGAGGTTGTCTCATTGTTGCCCCTCGAGTGCACCTGTTTTTAATTTCATTAACACCAAAGCAACTGAAACTGGTTAACAACCCCCTCTGCTAATTAACTGAACAGATCAATATCCCAGAAGTTTAACTGACTTGATCCTATACTCTGATTAGAAACTGTTCCTTTAAATTTTGTTGAGCAGTGTATAAAGAAATGAGAGGTGACTCGAGACTTTTGCACAGTCCTGTATGTTGACATTTTGTATCTTTATTTAAGATCTTTCTATCCTTCCCTTTCAGCCAGCCAACATTTCTTATCAGCTCAATGAGTTAATACTAAAATGCTAATAAAATAGCTGATAAAAGTAATGTATTTGCAAAATGTATTTTGTCTTTATCTGCTTATCACTTGATATACTTTATAAGATTTGTCACTTGTAAAGTATATCAAGTAAAAAGTATCTATGGCAGTGCATATTGCATGTACACTACTATACTGAAAAGCCAGAGGGCCAATAAGGCAGCAAGAGATGAGGGTTGGAAAAAAAAAATGTTGCCCTGATGGTCCAGGACATTTAATTGAAATATAATTATCTGGAGCCTGGCCTGTCTCTGCCTCCATGTGTTGCTCCTGTTCTGGCTGTAACAGATGCAGAGAAAAGTAGGTGACCAGTGTTTTAAAGAGAGCAAACAGTGTTATCCAGCCAACCCTAGACTTGAAGGCATGCTGATAACATCTGTATTCCATCACTGACAGACAGGGTGTGGCTGGTGGTTTCAAGGGTTTGAGATGTATGTAAGTGTCCATTCGTGTATGCGTGATGGGTGTGTGGTACTCACTGGTGGGATGGAGGTGGACCTGTTGGACAAACACTCAAGTGAACTTTTTTTCAGTGGGATCACATGACTCCCTGCATAACTACTATAAAATCCTTTACTATAATAACCTTTTAAAGATTATTCAGTGATACATTTGCGCTCTCATAAGTCTAGTTGTGGTGATACAGGAATACAAAGACATGTTATGTAAAAATGCAAGTTGCTCTTACTTTATGGCCAGTTTGATTTGTATGCAGTAGCTGCTCCAGATTTCCAGATCGTGGTAATGGAAGGTTATCTTTTCTTAACTCAATATTTGACAATAATGCAAATATTAAGATGCATCTCTAGCTTTGATTTGTTTATTCTTTAAGTCATTTGGAAATCAGTCAACTCTGGGCAGGACTTGCTCCTTACCCAACAACAAGCTCAAGCCTGTAATTTGTGGGACTCAGTTTCTGAAGTATGGATGCACCCTTACACTTGTCTTCAGTGTCCACTTCTGCCTTGGCTTTTGATCTACTCTTCAATTATACCCTGGAACAATCATCTCCACATCCCAGAGATAGTGGGTGAAGTTAAAAGGATTCACACTGATAATTTGCAAACACACTTGCCATTGTTAGGCAACCACATTTTACAAAGCTGCATTTTAAAGGAGTTTGCTACTTAAAAAAAACAAAAAAAAAACAATTTGTAGATATTACTTTTCCTGGTTAATGTCCATCCTCTACTGTAGTAATTGTATGTGTAAAAGCTGAAAAAAAAAAACTGTGGTTATTACAGAAGCCTGAAATAATTCTGTAGAGCATAAAAGAGTGGTTCAGATCATTTTTTCCCTTTAATTGTATTTGTTTAAACTTGTTTAAAGGTGTAACCAACATAGTAAATGAAAACCAATTTGGTTTTTTTGAAAGATCTAGTTCCTGAACTGAGTCACAGCTAAATGAGATGTTGAAACGTATTCCCTCATCTGCCTTCACATGCATATGAACTTGAGTGGCATCTCATTCTTAATCCGTAAGGTCTAATATGATGTCGGCCCACCCTTTGCAGCTATAACAGTTTCAACTCTTCTGGGAAGGCTTTCCACAAGGTTTAGGAGTGTTTATGGGAATTTTTGTCCATTCTTCCAGAAGCACATTTGTGAGGTCAGACAATGATGTTGGATGAGAAGGCCTGGTTCACAGTCTCCGCTCTAATTCATCCCAAAGGTGTTCCATCAGGTTGAGGTCAGGACTCTGTGCAGGCCAGTCAAGTTCTCCCACACCAAACTGGCTCATCCAGGTCTTTATGGTCCTTGCTTTGTGCACTGGTGTGCAGTCACGTTGGAACAGGAAGGGGCCGTCCCCAAACTGTTCCCACAAAGTTGGGAGCATGAAATTGTCCAAAATGTCTTGGTATGCTGAAGCATTAAGAGTTCCTTTCACTGGGACTAAGGGGCCGAGCCCAACTCCTAAAAAAGTAACTCCACACCATAATCCCCCCTCCACCAAACTTTACACTTGGCACAATGCAGTCAGACAACCACAAACCCAGACTCGTCCTTCAGATATACAGATGGAGAAGCGTGAATCGTCGCTCCAGAGAACACGTCTGCTCTGAAGTCCAGTGGTGGCATGCTTTACAACAATGCATTCAGTGCTTAGCATTGTGCTTGATGATGTAAGGCTTGGATGCAGATGCTCAGCAATGGAAACCCATTCCATGATGCTCTCTACGCACTGTTCTTGAGCTAATCTGAAGGCCACATGAAGTTCGGAGGTCTGTAGTGATTGACTCTGCAGAAAGCTGGTGACCTCTGTGCACTATGCACCTCAGCATCTGCTGACCCTGCTCTGTCATTTTAATGTAAGTGGCCTACCACTTTGTGTCTGAGTTGCTGTCGTTCCCAATCACTTCTACTTTGTTATAATCCCATCTCACCAATCCAACAGTTGACTTTGGAATATTTAGTAGTGAGGAAATTTCACTGAACTTGTTGCACAGGTGGCATCCTATCACAGTATCACGCTGGAATTCACTGAGCGCCTGAGAGCGACCCATTCTTTCACAAATGGTTGTAGAAGCAGTCTGCATGCCTAGGTGCTTGGTTTGATACACCTGTGGCCATGGAAGTGATTGGAACACCTAAATTCAGTGATTTGGATGGGTAAGTGAATGCTTTTGACAATATAGTGTACATCCTGGCTTAACTTTGGGCCACCAGACTATAATGGATAGCTGCATTCACCCCAAATAAATGTCTTGACAGATATTCAGGTTTGAAAGTCTGTTCTGGAAGACTCAAAGTTATATTACTTGTCCTATTTTCATTAAATGTCGGGGGATAAAAAAAAAGACTCACACAGCCCACATGATCATGACAGGAGACTGCTTAATCCATAGACTGAGTCTGTGGTGGGTGTGCTCAGTCCACCATATCATCCACAGTTACCATTATTCTGAGCTGTTCTTATTTATAGTCCACTAAACATTGCTACCAACTGTTTTCACTGTGGATAAAGGATAAATCCATGGGATTAACATGACTCAGCGTTTTAGGTGTAGGTATAAGAGCTTGTGAGGCGTTAACCCCAAGTGTAGTCAATGCACAAGACAAAAAGCCTTTGGTTTTGGAGATCAGGAGGGATCAATCGCATGATAAATGCGCACATGCCTCACTATAATGAATAGAAGCCCAATGTTCGAGCTTGTAAGAGTGATTATGAGATTTACGACTTGACCACAAAGAAAACACATTTGTGGGCTGCTGAGGAGCTGTGACCTGGATACTAATATTTTTTGTATTTTTTTTTTTCAATTATTATCTTTGTACACCTTTGGCTGATATTTAAGGATTATTTAGTAAATCATTCGAGTAGTCAGCATTATATTTGTGTTATATATCACTATCACATAACAAAAAGCACACAGGCAAACCAAACAGGGAAAGATTACAGTGTGTGTCAGTGTATCCACCCTTTTATTGCTCCTCTTTGCTCTCCGCATAGTGTAGACCTTAACCCCATCCATCAACGAGTTCTAACAGGTTTCAAATGAGGAACAAATAAGGTAGAGCATTGTTTTATAGTTTAAAGAATAAACCACCTGTGGCAGTGTTTTGTCATTTTTGAGAATATTCTCAAGGCCTCAGAGCTGAGGTCTAGGCCCGCTTTGAAATTTCACAGAAGTTTATTGTGAGAGATCAGAGCAAACCGCTCCAGTTCGCCTGGGGTTATTTATTCAGCTAAAGGCTGGTATTTTCAAGCCCATCACTGGGTGACAATGCAAGGGAACAGTGTGGAAAGGAGGTCAGAAAACCTTAAACAAAGTAGGAGTTTGTAAACCATTAAAAAAAAAAATCTGCTTTTTGTACGTGAATACTGCAGCAGATTAGCAGCAGCACACCTGCGGCTGAAAGTCTCTTCACATCTCAAAGAAAGGTCTTCTTAAGTGTTTTTGGCACTTGTTATGCAAACTTGGATGGCACAAGAAAGAATGAAAGCAGGCCAACTCAGTCAGTTGACCCTTGACTCCTTAGTGGCAGTCAATCAGCCTGACATCATCAAAGAGGAAATCTGTCATTTTTCTGTCAGAATCCAGAGAAAATTAACCAAGACGTTTTTTCTTTTTTAAACTTCTAGTCATCTGCATATTATGGTTCTTACTTGCTTGTTAATGTCAAGGAAATGTTAGCAATTTAAACCCATAAGTTGCTGGTCTCTTTGTAGCTGCAAAGCTACAGAGATTAGCACTGATGAGCGTTGGATTACAGGGTCCCTGCTGGGATGTCAAAGGGCTTCGCGGGCTTCTTTCACCTCCACCCTCAGTGGAGCACAGCATCAGTGGCTGAGGTTGCCTACAATCAATGATTTTCTTCAAGAGGATCAGAAGGCCTTTTCAGCATTCAGGGTCACTATTGACCTGCCTCAGCCCACCATACCCATGAATTACACCCCACTTATATCTTGGCAAACCAATACAAAAGGATCTCCCACAGAAATCTGGATTCAAACAATGGAGGTTATAGGCTCAATGAGAACCACTCCAGAGCTCTGACCACAGGGGAAGTTGTAGATAATGCAAGGCAATAATGAAATGGAAATTGTAACATTTGATTAAAACATCCAGTGGTTACAGATGCAACATTTGTTTAGCCTTAATTTCATCCAGATTTTCAATTCTTTGCAGCTTGCTATACATGCAACGATGGCTTAATGACTTTGTGGGGAACAAACCAAACCCCCCCTTCTTGACTTTAACTAATGAACTTTATTCAACATAATGCTGGAATTAGTCATGATGAGGAGAAGCTGCAACAGCCACTTTAAGACATGCCTTCAAAGACTGCTGGAAACATAACCAACATAGACTTTTTTAGGATCATTTTCAAACTTCCAGACCAAATGGTGTCTGCACCATAATGGGGCAGCTTTCTCGGACAATCTAACAAAAAGAACTGTCTTACACAACCAGGCTCAAAGACTGGCAGTCATCTGCCACAATGCTACGTTCATAGAAATGTGCTCCAGAGCTGCTGAGAGTGATGAATGAGTTAATCTGAGTGCAACTAGTCTGCTGGCACAGTTGGCAAAGCAAAACATTGATTCTGGCAAAGCAAAAGTAGCAAAGGTTTGAACCTAAGTATCTTGAGTGCCACACAATCTGATGTCATCAGGCAACCAAAGATAAGATTATCTTTGGTCTTTATTAACAAAAAATAGAATTTGGTGAGCAAACGTCTATGATGAATCCACCTTTATTTATATGTGCCATTCTTCATTAAAATAAGGGTACGCTCATATTAATAAATGATAAATATACCTAATGGTCTGTTTCCATGTATTAAATTCAGATGTGGCATTGCATGGCTCTTGGCATTTTGCCAGATATCCCAGAATACACCAGGCTAACAAGTAGCCTCAGAGTGCTGGAGATGCCAGGGGAGGGTGTTCTTTTTGTTCTCATGCTGCTGTGCTTGGTTGGACAGATCATTTTGGGATCACAGCCAGAGATTTTTGAGGAAATATGAGAGGGCAACCTCCTGGAATCAGGCAGTGTCGATGACCACTCGACTGCAACGCGGTGGTGAGCTGCCACTCAAGATGCCGCCAGATCATTCCTTAGAAGTAAACTCCTGATGAGCTCTGTGTGTGTGTGTGTGTGTGCGTGCGTGTGTGTGTGTGTGTGTGTGTGTGTGTGTGTGTGTGTAGGCCAAGAGGAAATTGGACAGGCAAACAGCTGCTATTCCCCGCAAATTCTTCAGCCCACAAAGCAGAAATGAAAGGAGACTTTGAAACACAAAAATTACTTTAATTTCTGGTTGACTTCAGTCATATTGCCTTAAATTATGTGAACTGCCATATGCTGCCAGGCTTTCTGTGTGTGTGTGTGTGTGTGTGTGTGTGTGTGTGTGTGTGTGTGTGTGTGTGTGTGTGTGTGTGTGTGTGTGTGTGTGTGTGTGAGTGATTTCAACCTTGCCCCATATTCTAGTTTTAGGCATATCTAAGGATGTGCTAATATTTACCATACTAGTCATTAATTAGTAGTTGCAGGCTGCCATCTATGTGTCTAATGGGCCATTGCAGTATCCTTGTGTGCACACATTTGATCCAAGATTTGACATGCAACATAGTGGTGGGTCTCATCAATATTAAAGCTATAAACATTCACAAACCATAGCGATAAAACACCTTCTTGTGCAAAAGGCTTTTTAATTGTTGTTCAGTCCCTGGGGTACATTGATTTGGGTCAACAGTTTTCCACTATGAGAGGAGACCTCCTACAGTGAATTCTCAGTGTCTATCAGTGGCACACTGCTAAAAGCCTTGTATGCACAGGCAGTATACATACAAAGATACATTGAAGTTCTTTCATTTGACCCTGATGCTGTGCCCATACCCCCTGTTGCTCTTCTCTGGACCTCCCATTCATTCGGCTCATTTGAATTCCACCATGGGAGACCTCCGATGAGCTGGGTGAACTGTTAAACTCCCCGACAAGACTACTAATTAATTTCAACAACTGTACACACTGCAGCTTTGGTGTTGATTTATGAGCATAAATCTGTTTTTTGTTTTTTTTTTCTAAGAAGTGGGCTGCATCTGGCTAAAGCCCATAATTACTTAAAGCACTGCATGCAGACATGTATCAGAGACGAGTTTGTGTTGCTGTCTCATTTTAGATATAAATAGAATAGCAAATTCAAACATGTTTAACCTGAAATGTGGCATGCATAGACCAGAGAAAACGACAAAGTTTAGGATCTGTTTTTGGTTCCGATTGTTGTCCTTCTGTTGCATCGTCTACTATTGCTGCACTTGTTGATTGACCTTTTCCTTAACTGCTGTGTTTTCATTTAATTTGTGCACTGCTGCAGCCATTCAGTAAGCGGAGACATTTAGTCAAGAGACCAGTGATACCGAATTACTCCGTTGGATTCAATATACAATAAAAGAAACACAATCAGCATCCTTTTGGTGAACAGCAAACCATGGTAGAAGCTTCCAGCATTCCAGTTATCCCATTTGAAGATGTGATCTCTATAGAAGCTGTCAAAGAATGCCTTCACTGCAATACATACTGTCACAATTTTTCACATGTGGAGTTGCATCATAGCCATGTGTATTTCCAACACTCTATTGTGGAGATGCTGACATAGGTGACATTTTGAAAGATATTTTCCTCCATGCTGTAAGCATGTTGCAGGTCTCTTTTTCTTTTGAGTTGCAAAAGCTCATCATCAGCCACCATCTTTGCCAGCGCCTTTCTGTGGGGAGTTTGCAGGTTTGCTCTGGGTGCTCCGGCTTCCTCTCACAGTCCAAAGATATGCAGTGTGTGGGGTTGGGTTAACTGTTGATTCTAAATTGCCCATCCACATTCACAGGTCTGTGACAGACTGGTGACCTTTCCAGGCTGCCTCTCGCCCGATGGCAGCTGGGATAGGCTCCAGCCCCCCCTGTGACCCTGAATTAGATAAATGGAAGAAGATGGATGGAGAATAGAAGATTTTTTTTTTGTTTTTTAATCTTGCAATTTGTGGATTTTAGTCGCTTTACTTGCAAGATTTTACAAAAACATTCCCTCTTAATAAAACACACATTTTCACTGCAATACATTTGTGATGCATAATGGTGACCACATGTTTTAAAATTGGAGGCAATTGTATATTTGCAAATAAGATCATTTGCAATTATGCTGTGAACAGACACCAAATGGTTTTAATCAGTTGGGGTCTTTTTATTATCATTTGAGAACTGAGCCCATTATGTCCCCCTGTGTTTTATTGTTATTCAGTATCCCCTTCAGTTTTTGACTATATTCTGGTCTCCTTTCAGAATAAGATCCTGGTGGGACTTTCTCGATTAAATAAAGGCTTCATCTGTTATTCTGAGGAAGAACTTTTTGATCAGTTCTTACGTTGAACTGTTAATAAAATATCTCCCAAATCCTAAATGATAAGAAAAAAACCTCACTTAACCACATTTAAATCTAACACCATAATCATAACAGCCTCTATATCATCCATGTCCAGCACTAGCTGTGTCCTTGTTCACCATTAAAGTTTCTGAGATAGCACATGATTTCCTCTGATCACTTCCTCCACCTGCAGAGTTTCTACCCGCTGATTTAAGCCACTTTGGCACTTCTCCCACCTCTGCCCTTGTTCCCAAACTACAGGGGACCTCGCTTTCTGCTCTCCACCTCTTCTTCGCCTCTATCAGATCCTCTCCTCCGCCTCTTTCTCACTGCACTCTAATTATTGTGTGCCTTCTCCCCTGTGTTGCTTGTTGGTTTTCTTTTCTTTCTTTTTTTTTTTCTTAACTTTTCTGCTTCTCATCATTTTTAGTGTCAGACTCTTTTGCTCTTATTCTCTTCTCCCCCCCTTCCTTTGTCTCTCCGCTCGCCACAGGAGAGCCCAGATTCTGGCTTCACTCCCTTCCTCTGCGTGTGAAGTGTGCATGCAGCGTTTGGATCCTGTCAGTAGGGTTAGAGGAGGCATGTATGAGATGATTTGGTCCTTCAAAGGATCCCCTATGCACAGGTGTGAGGGCTATCCTTCATCAGCAGCACAATGATGCAAACACACACACATACACAAGGGGGGGAATTTACCTGAGCTCTCTGTAACTCAGGTCCCTGTCAAACGAGGATCTACTTTGATGGTCTCTTGGTCACCGCTGGCTTGTGTTCGCACCCCAGTTCAGCACACAAAAGCATACACACATAAAAAACAAAGGCACAGATACACTCACTAACCACATATAGTTGCTCTAATGAAGTCACACATCATAATGCAGAGGTACTCAAATGTCCTCACATCATATTTAATCATAAACAACTTCTGGCAAGCTCCAGCTGAAGTCATGAATTGTGTGTTTTTGAAAGATGGTATCAAACCTCAGGAATAAAGAGAATACACACTTCTGCCCACCACAATTGCAGTAATGGCTCTCATTATGCGTTTCCCTACAAAATAACTTAATTGCAGTTTGGTGAATGCGGTGAAGTCTCCTTTTCATGTAATTCAGACCATGTGGATGCACTGTCATAGAATCCATTCGAGAAAAAAGAAAAGTAGCTATTAGTTTATGAGTCACTAGCTTTTATCATTCACGAAAAAAGTCAGCATCATTCATGGTGTCATCAGCCTAGCCTGTAAAACATCACAACAGGCCTGCGGGTTGCAGTTGCCTCTCTCTGCTTGGATCTTCTCTTGTATGTTCGTTGCGTGGCGACAAAGTGAAATGATGCGCAACCGTGTAAAATCATGCAAATGTTGCTTGTCATCATCCGGACTCATCAAAATCAAGCGCGGCATTTAAGGATTGTTTTGTGTGAAGTCTGTTGCTGGGACATTAGTGATGCCATATGCTTTGGGTCAGTGGTTTCACAAGCTCCATGCTAAAATAATAATCTATGAACATTATTTATGTTACTTCACATGGTTTCTGGTAGATGGAGCTGGAGATGGAGAGGTTTAAATTTTAACATATCTTGCCGTCTTATTCATTTGACAAAATTCTTTTGTGTTTGCCCGGAAACAAAAGTTGAATGCAACCTTGATTCAGAGTGAGGGTTAGAACTGCATCCCAGTCGTGACTGTGAAAGCTTTATAGCTTAACCATATCAAATAAGATCCAAATTAACCTTTACTTTGTAACTGTTTGGTGTGTTCGCAATGCTGGCAGCATGGCTCTCTGGATGGCTGGCTCAGTGTTTTTGATCTATTCATAAACATGTTATTGTGAGCCTTTTCATATGCAAAAAAAAAAAAAAAAAAGTCTTAATCTTGTGTGTGTGGTTTTATTTGTCAGAAGTGTATTATTTCTCACACACACACATCTTGCACTTTATCACCCCACCCATCCAACAAGGCCTTTCATTTCCACATGGAGCTGATAGCAATTCATCAAACACAGTGCAAACTGCAACTAACACGCCATAAACAGATCCAGCATTTCTGCTGGACAGAGAGAGAAAAAAAAGCACTCTAAGCACTTTAGACCAAATGCCTCCAGCTGTTTGCCAAATTTACTTGACATGAGATTTTACAGTTTCCAAGAGAAATTTTGAGCAAGTTTTTTTTTTTTTTTTTTTTTTGCTGTTCTGTGTGAAATGCCAAAAACTGCCTTATGTGCAATTGATAGATTGATCAGTACCTGACATCCAGCCAATAACAGTCTGCACCCTTTTTTGTACACTGCATTAGAGCGTTTAGTAACATATTCACAAATTTCCAATTTAATGTTTAAACCAGGTATTCAGCATATACAAAAAAGTACACAAAAGATGTTTATTTATTTTATTAAATTTTTTTTTCATAATTGTTACCTAGATCATATTTTGATCATCTATTCAGAAAAATGCAAATATGATTCCTAGAGTTCACAAAGCTGGAGAAGCTATTGTGGGACCTATTAGTTATGCATCTGTTTATTTTGTTCTTGTCTACTACTGAATGTATTCAAATTATATGCATAAAGTTATCACAATATTTGATATATGCAGCAATTATTATGTTATGTTTCAAGATATCTCAAACTATACATTTTAAGGCAGCTGGAATCTGACTTTTAAAAATCACAGAACATTCACAAAGTATGTAGCTGCTGAAAATACAAGTTAATCATAGAAACGTGCATTATTTCCTCATTAGGTCTTCTGTGCACCCCCAACTGGACACTTTGTTTCTCTTCATGATCCACTAGAGGGCGCCATGATACTGCAATTCTGTAAACCGCCATCACAGGACGGCAGTCTCCCTTTCTGCGCTTGTGTTAGAAAAAAAGAATAATGTAACACACACACACACACACAGACACACACACAGAGACACACACAGAGCAGTTGTTAGTTTGTTGCGTGCTTGTTTACAGGTAAGAACAGCACAGACTGTACTATATGACAGCACTCATTCTTCGCATTTCCGCTGTGTAGGTGGAGACTTTCTGTGGGACGGCCCTGCTGTTTACGTTTAGGGGAAGTTGGTCAATATCGGAAAAACACACGTTTTTTTGTTTTTAGAGCTGTGAACGAAAAGAAATTCTGTTTGCGATTGTTCTGGTTCAAAGAGTGCACTCGGTGGAGTATAATTAACGTCTTTAGGTCTAATGTCATGACGGCATGTTTTTTTAGATAAAACCCAACCTCGGGTTTTGTCCGATTTACCCCGTAGAATGGATAATTCAGTAACTTCCGCTACTTACATTCGCAACGTCAGTTATCGTTTACGTCGCAAGTTATCCGATTTTTTGGATCCTCAGGACAGGTGGAAAGATGTTCTGGTAGATATACAAAAACCGAGCGGGGAGCCGAGGTACTCTCAGCTCCACGTCAGGTAGGACGGTGGCAGACTTTCTGATGCGTTTGCGTTTCATTGAATGAAATCACACTGATTGATTTTTATTTCTGCCGCTCTCTTTTAAGGAGATTTGAAGGTCTTGTGGCACAAGGTCGCAGTCCCACAATGGAGCTGCTCAATGACTGGGGGACGACCAACAGCACTGTGGGTGAACTTGTGGACATTTTGAAGAGCCACCAGTTACTGGCTGCTGCTGGTGTTCTGCTACCAGGTATGAGTTTTAATAATATCTGCATGCAGCAGGTATAATAAGCCTGTTGCAGCTTAGCTGATCCCACCCTACTTACTTGTGCTTACGTCATCCTCACCAAACCCTTTTTTTTAAATCCTCCCAACAATATGATCAGTTAATTTGTTACTTTAAAAAATTGTCAGCAACTAAAAAAACAACAACTTCATAACAAAAGTTATGAAGTTGCAATAATAGATTTA
This sequence comes from Archocentrus centrarchus, assembly GCF_007364275.1. Classification (NCBI taxonomy): domain Eukaryota; kingdom Metazoa; phylum Chordata; class Actinopteri; order Cichliformes; family Cichlidae; genus Archocentrus; species Archocentrus centrarchus. The sequence continues at coordinate 14,476,130 of NC_044351.1, read as the reverse complement.
GCAAAAAAAAAAAAAAAAAATTAAATAAAAAATTTCTTGTGTTCCAGTAAAGGTCAAGTGATGACTGGAAAATAAAGGGAAATTTTAAAACCACAGTTTTAAAGGATGAAAAACCAGGCTTGTGACCAGTGCACCGTTTCAGCCCAGTAACTTATTCTGAGAACTTTTTGCTTTTGTCCCCACACACATTGGAAGAGGCCAGTCCATCAGAGACGGAGCTGACCCCTCCAGTAAAAACCCAAAGCACCGCTTCAACCAGGCTGCTGGGAGAGAGCAATGCATGGGCGCAGCCTGTCACCACTATTCTGCAGTGTCGGATACCGCAGGAGAACACTGAACCAATACACACAGGTCACTTTTCTTTATTCTGAATTCTCTGTTCATATCTTGATTGATTTTTATGGCATTTCCTAACTCAGTCATTTGTGAGTCATATCCATGTGATGTTTTTTAAGTATATCTCATTGGCGAACTGTCATTATCTGCTGAAAACCTCAGCTTAAAAAATATCCTGTCCTCCCTAGTGATCAGATTATGTAAATCTGCAACTGCAATACTACAGTACAGCAATAAATTTACACGATTAGATTCGATTGTTATTAAACTAAGCTGTTTCACAGCGGTGTAGGGTAATTAACAAAGATGATATTTTGATTTCAATGAATGAAAAACAGTAAATGATGCTGTTTGTTTCTGAAGTTGTGATTTAACATAATTGACAGCAGGTGGCAGTATTGGGATCTTAATCATAGACGTTAACTGTGTATCCCTCCTTAGGCTTCTCCACTTTCTTATACAGTGACCTGATGAGGATAACGGGCAACTTTGATGACCGTTCCACCTCAGATGGCGGGAGCCGACTTGGAGAGGGAGGCTTTGGGACAGTATACAAAGGTCTCCTGAATAACAAACCGGTTGCAGTGAAAAAAATCAAACCGGTAAGTGAAAAGCTTTTCAGACGAACCACACGCTTCTGTAGATGTTGTTAACCGCATCTGAGAAAAAACATTATTTAGGTGGATGACATGCCACTGGACAAGTTGCAAGATCAGTTCAACCAAGAGATCCAAACTCTGAAAGTGTAAGTTTCATACGTCTACCTTCAGCAAGAAGGTGGAGAAGCATGTTTAACATGCTCTAACATTTTAACACAGTCACTCTGGAATAATAACAGCATTTTTTTCCCCCACAGTTTGAAGCACGAGAACTTGGTTGACATGGTTGGATTTTCCTGTGATGAGCAGCACCTGTGTTTAGTGTACACCTTTATGGCCAATGGTTCTCTGCTAGACCGACTGGCTTGCTTTGTAAGCATTGTTCACTCTTCTACACACAGTCTGCTTTCCGCTTCCTGTGCTCTGACAAAGGGATTTAATCGCATGCTTTTTTTTTTTTTTGTTCATTCAGGAAGGAAGTCCTCCACTTTCCTGGCACCAGAGATGCTTGATAGCAGAAGGGACAGCTAGAGCTTTGGAGTATCTGCACTGCAACCATCACGTCCACAGAGACGTTAAAAGGTTCAGAGAGTGGAAGCTTTCCAGCAGTTTTTTTTTTTTTTAAAAAGAATAGTTTAACAGCTTTTGGAAATACCCCCACAGAAGAGAAAAGATGCTACATTAACTTCTGTAAGGGTTCTCTATGGGTGATTAATATCTTGCACCATTAGTTAGATGATGGTATTTCATCAGAGGCAGTTGGTGAACCAAAATGTAGACTTTGAGGATGTAAAGAAAGCTTTCCCACATGGTTGTCTGCAGGTCATATGAGAAGGTTCTGTTTAGGGCTAAGTAAAAAAAAGAAAATAGTTTCATTGATGCAGTTTTACTCCCCTGCTCCAAGTCAGAGGCTAGTAGGCAAAACTTGTTAACACATTGTTTTAGAGTTAGGAGTTTATATGCATAGACAGTAACATGCATACGAATAAGATATAGTCTCATATTTTGACTAGTCAGCTGTAAGGGTGCTAGTGGGTCAGTTTCTCTCAATAGAACCAGACTCACTGTTTCTCCCTGTATCCAGTGAATATGTGAGGCTAAGCTAACCAGCTCAAGCTTAATTTTTGAAGGAAAGGCATATGCGAGGTATTGACCTTCTAATTTAACTCTTGGCAGGAAAGCCAATAAATGTAGAAATATACATGTTATATATCACCGCTCACTGTCACTCCTATTTTTTCCCATTAGTGCAAACATCCTATTGGATGAAAACTTTGTGGCAAAAATCTCAGACTTTGGGCTGACGAGAGCCTCAGCCAAGCGGACGTCGACAACCATGATGACGGAGAGGATTGTAGGTACCCGTGCGTACATGGCACCTGAGGCGCTGAGGGGAGAGATCACACCAAAATCCGATGTCTTCAGTTTTGGAGTGGTAGGCTTTCTGTAGACACAAATGTTCAAGTGGGGGGTCGGCACTTTATTAAAATGTCTGTCCTTGCACAGAGTCACTATGCGACGCATATGCTTATTAGGACAGCTGTGGGAATTCTGCCGTGCTGGTGATGCCACTTGGCACATGGTGGGGTAATAAGGTTTTCCTGTTGCCCGAAGCCATACGATTAACCCCGCCTCTCTGCCATCTGCAGGTGTTGTTAGAAATATTGTCTGGACTGCCGCCAGCTGATGAAAACCGGGAGCCACAGTTCTTGGTAAGTTGCACAAAAGAGGCTTTCACAGTGTATCTGTCAAGCTGCAGTTTGTGCTTACAGCTGATTAAAGGCTTTGTGTTTAATAAGTCAGGGAACATTATCAGTTATAGCAAAATTGCAAAGGGTTTAAACCAAAAGTTAAAATCTTTTTCCTTTTAAATGTTTAAAGCTTTATCTGTGCTGATCGTATGCTAATACCTCAATTGGTGTTTAACACACAAATGAGTTTATTGGCATGTATGGCCAGTGGAACATATTTGATGGAAGCAATATTACTGTGTTTTTTTTGTTTTTTTTTTCCCCTACTTCACTTCCTAGATGGAGATTAGGTATGACATAGATGATGAAGATGAGGAGCTGACTCTGGAGGATTTTGTGGACAAAAAAATGAAAGACTGGGAGCTGAGCCAGGTGGAGAGCATCTACTCGCTGGCTTGCAACTGCCTCCATGAGAGGAAAAACAGACGGCCTGTCATCAAACAGGTACAGGAAAGATCCTGGTAGATATATTGTATAGGTCAAGCTACTATTTTGGAATGTGCACAACTCTGCATGTCAGCCTGAGCTGCATACCTGTGTGATGAGCTTCAGGAGCACTGTTAAGTCTGTTGAATTAAGAAATCTCACAAAGAGGAATATTTTTTAACTGTTTTTGAAAAGAGGACACTTATTAATGGAATCAGGTCATAGTTTATTTGGGTTTTTTTATGCCATTTGTTAGCAAAGGCCAGACACTTGTTCAACTGCTTAATAAGGCTAATCTCTAAACAGCCAATCGCAAGGCAGCAGCTCACTGCATAATAGCGTGGGTATGACGACTTGCTGAAGTTTAAAGCGAGCATCAGAATGAGGATGAAAGGTGATTTAAGTGACTTTGAACGTGGCATGGCTGGGACCAGAAAGGCTGATCTGAGTAGGTCAGAAACTACTGGGATTTTCCCACATAACCATATCCAGTGAGTGGCAGTTCTCAGGGTGAAAATGCCTTGTTGAGGCCAGAGGTCAAAGGAGAGCAGCCAGACTGTTTCAAGCTGATATGAAGGAAACAGGAATTCAAATATCCACTCGTTATAACCAAGGTTAGAGCAGAGCATCTCTGTATGTACATATTGAACCTTAAAGCAAGATGGGGTACAGCACCAGAAGACCACACCGGGTGCCACACCTGTCAGCTAAGATCAGGAAACTGAGGCTACAATTCACAGGAGATTGGAAAAGCATTGCCTGGTTTGATGAGTCTTGATATCTGCTTTGACATTCAGATGGTAGGGTCAGAATTTTGTCATAAAAAATATTAAAGCATGAATCCATCCTGCCTGGTATCAGGAGTTCAGGCTGGTGGTGCTGTGGTGATGTAATGGTGTGACGGCCTTAGTACCAACTGAGCGTTGTTTAAACACCACCACTCATACCTGAGTATTGCTGCTGACCATTTCCATCCCTCTATGACCACAGTGTGCCCATGTGAGCCATGTCACAAAGCTCAGATCACCTCAGACTGGCTTCTTGAACATGAGAGTTCACTTTACTCAAATGCCCCCCCACCCCAGTCACCAGATCTCAGTCCAATAGAGCGCCTTTGGGATTTGGCGGAACAGCAGGTTCACATCATGCAGCTGACAGTGTCTGAGGAATGTTTCCAACATCTTGTCGAATGCCGTGAAGAATTAAGGAAACACTGAAGGCAAATGGGGGTCCAACTTGATACTAGCAAGGTGTATGGAGTGTATATAATATCAACAAACATATCATTTAGGGGATTTAGCAAATGCAGGTAGTAAGATAATAGAGGATGTGCTCTAATCCTAATAATGAAGACAAAGCAAAATCCATTTTGAGATTTTAAGATTTGATGAAATGTCATATTGATGCGATTTCTTTTTTTAATCAAGCATAAATGCAGTAAAACCTGAAACGTTGGTTTTAATCTAGATTTGAGACATATAGATGTTATTAAAAAAAAATTATTTGTGTGCTTCCTGATTTAGTTATGTGTCTGAACAGGTTAACGCAGAGATTCACGGAGTTGTCAAAAACATTTCACTGGATCTTCCCGGAAAGGAGTGAAGCAAAGCATCCCAGGGATTTGAGAGCCTGCTCCAATCACACTGCAGATCCTCAGATGAGTCTGCTGTACTGCAAAGATTTAACTTTTTTTTTAATAGGTGTAACTGTTATGAAAATACTGCAGTGTGGTGCTGATTAAGCTTTAGTGAGGCGATTATTATACTGACTAATGCTTTAAAAATTACAGTGTGAAACATATGTATTGTGAACATTAAAATAAAATGAAAGTGATTTAAATATTTTTTATTTTTCTTCTTTAAAAGAATTATAAGAAAACAAATAAGACCAAACATGATTTTCTTTTTTTCCTATTATGACATTGTATCAACATAAAGGGACATTCCCTTCAAACATGAGGTGAGCTTAGTAGTTTGCCTAATATTAATCAGTACATCAGTGGATGTGGCAACATTTCGATCAAGGTACTTATAGCATTCCCTTTCCCATCCAGTAGCTTGGCATTCCATCTCATATGGGAACCGGCAAAGTTGGAGTAGCTTCCTCTTGTGAAGTCTGAGATGTGTAGATGTAATATTTCTGGAAGCCCCAATTCTTTTGCTGTGATCCTTACTGACGCGGACAACTACCACCAGAACAGACCTTTTCTGAATCAAAGAGCATCACACAGCTACAATATGTACATTTACAGCACTTGCATAGAAAAATAAGTTTCTCAGCAGATGATTTTTTTTTTTTCATGTAAACCACAGTTATATCAAAAAAGAAGTCAATTTTCCAATATAAAATGGACTGTTAAAATGAATCATCAGACACAAGTTTGAGAATTATTTTTTTCTGCTTTGGAGCACCTCATTGTGCAAACAGTAGGAGACAAATAATCAACACATTAGACACAGAAACATTAATTGACACAAGAAGGAATGGAAGTTAGGAATTCGAGCATGTGAACTCAAAACTGGGGGGGGGGGGTTCTCATCATATTGGTGCAAGTTCACATTAGTCACACTAACATTTTTAAGGTCTCAGAGCTGGCAACGATGTTAAAAAAAAAAACCCTCAACTTTGACTTTGTTTGGGCCTCATGAATTATAGTAATTTTTGAATGAATGTACTAACCTACATAAATGTACTTCCATTTGGCAAGCTACAAATGGAAATTCTGAAGTGTGTCATTGCTCAGTTGTCCTTGGCGTGCATAGCTGGGTCTGTGGGTGAACACTGTGGGAATTTGAGGTTTTTGTCTTATTATTTTAAACAAGCGTGTCAAATATGATCCCCCCCCACTGCAGGAATGTTCCATTGTGGAACGCGCTTGGGGTAGAGGTGGTGGTCGGGCGGTGAGGTCTCTTTAATCTTCCTCCTCTCGCTCTCCCGGTGGTCGGGTGATGCGGCGGCCACCCTTCTTACCAGCAGGGCCTTTGGGCTTGGCAAAGCGCTGCTTGTGCGCGTGCTGCTTGGGATGCACCTCCTCGTACAGGAAATCACTTGTCAGTTCTTCTCCATTTTCTATTTCCAACTGGAAAACAGAAAATGCATGAAGAAGAATTTCACATTAACGAACATTTTTCTGAAACTGTTGCACAATTTATAGACAGGTTTTTTTTGTAGACTGATGAAACTCTGCCTCTCTAAGATGCTCTTTTTATACCCAAGCATGTTACTGACCTGTTGCTAATTAACCTAATTAGCTGCAAGTTCCTCCAGCTCATTATTTTTAGTCACACTTACTTTTCAAGCTGTTCATTATAGTATATCATAACAGTGTCTTACCTTTTTCTCAATCTCAATCTGAAGATTATTTTCCACCATATCGACCAAGGGATTTTTGCAGCTGGAATACAGCATCCTCTCTTTGATGCTACACTTGTACCCTGGCATAGAATAAATGAAGACTACAGAGAGAGGAAAGAACAGTGAGATGGGATCACTTGAAGCACTATTCAGAGCAACATAGAAACCTTGATGATTTTTTTTGCAGCTGGTCATAACCAGTAAGAAGCCATTTACCTGTGGACTCTAAGTAGTCACCCTCATGGGAATGTTTGTAGAGGAAGAAGTGGTAACGTGGAGTATCTTTAGGGATTCTCATTGGGAGGTCTTTCACCTCTGTTGGCTCAGTGCTGCACAACCGAATCAGCTCCCGTTCAGCATCTAATTGCTGTCGACAAAAGAAGCAAAAGGTTACCCTCAAAGTAAGCTGAGTGCGTTTGTAACCACAAGGTTCCTGCTTTCAATACCAGAGAATCAGAAAAATCCAGGTGGGGCTACTAAACACCTCCCTTTATTATGCACAGTTGCAAATGTGAACCTTTAGCAGCCAGGAGTGAAACTAACAAAAAGTAAATCTGATGCAAAACCACAACAGTGCCACAAGTATTCCTTTGTACTGGGCTGATGTGATCTTGTGACACAAACCATCTGAATTTCAATGAGAAGAACTGACACAAAGGCTTTTTGGACTAAATGACTAACTCATTGTGTCAAACTAAAACGTCTCCTCACCAAAATGAGCTGCATCTTTCCAAACATCCCAAGGTTAAAAAAAAAAAACTCAACTTCACTTTATTGACGTTGTATAGGTCATTTAGACCAGGATTATACTGCCTTGAAAAGCTGCAGACTCCACAGACGTGTGGTTGGTCCTACACTATGTTGTAATCCCCTTTGTTAGGTATGATTGCCGAGTCACTGCTTGTAGTATTGTGGCAGGTATGCTGCTAACTGGCAATGCAGAGTGTAACCCCAGCCAATAACTCACCAGCTGTACATAGTTGATTTTCTGGTCCCTGAAACGTTCAAGTGCTGCAACAGCATCTTTATGAATAGGGAAAGCCACTCCCTGCAGAGTCTGCTGCTTGGTGTCCACACTGATGTCAGTCTGCACCTAAACACACCACAAAGACACAGAAACAAAAGCTACTTTTGATTTCTACACTCCCATTAATGACACTAAAAACACACTACATATACAAGAACACTTGTGAAATTGAGGCCTTTAAAGTAGGCTGATCAGTGCATTACTTAGCAAGCATCAACTAGCTTCAAAATCAATAAGTGGGCCACAATAATTCAATAAATGTAGTCATGAGGGAACAAAGCAATGCAGCATTTTGCCAATGTGTTAACAGGTTTCCATTAATAAAAATAACTTTTGAATAAGTTAAAAAAAAAAAAAAATCTCTTTAGTCATCAGAAAGTGAAGAAGTTTACAAGTGCACTGCGCATCTCCAGCGCTAGCCCTGATGATTACAGATGAGGTGCTTGTATCAGAAGTGACAAGGCACCTCCGAGAAAACTGGAAATTGTGGAAGGATTACGCTGATGGATTGCATCTATTTTTAGAGGCTTGTTTCCACAAAATGAAATGCCATGCAAACATGATTGAGCCTCCAATGTAGCTATCACGCATTCCAAAAAGGATTGCAGTTCTTTTATCCGTCTGCTTGGTAAAAGGCAGGCAGTCTCCAAGGCAAAGCAGTGGTAAATATTTCAAAGCCTGTTTGATCTAGGCAGTACAGATTAACGGTATATTATCTTTCCTCAACAGCTGGTCAAGTGGGAAGAGCAAAAACCTCACTTCCCATTTGCTCTGCTGCTTTTAATTGACCGTCCTTTGCAGACGGCCTGCAGTACTCAGAGCGCTTCCATATATGGTAAGAGAGACATTTCTTGTTCGTGTGGCAGGCTGGGAGAGCAGCAATTAGAAACAGGTTGTTTCTTAGCAATGAAGAAGAGTTTATCTGGTTATTTGGGGAATAATTCCTATAAATTTTCAAATGCTGCTGTTTTCATTTTTGTCTGGTGAAGTCTCTACGGTACATCCCTGAAGATCATATTATCAGCAGTGTAAACACTGCTGACCAACATTAGCAGCATGCAAGAAGTATCACATTACAATGCTGCTTTACCTGATCACAACAAAAGGCAAAAGCCACGGCTACAGCTCACCTGTACTCTGACAAATCACGGCTAAACTCATAGCTACAGAACTCTGTCATTTGCATTTAGCTCCCAATATGTAAATCTTAGATTTAAACAATCAAAGAGCTCCTCTTTTAGCCACGCTCTTGATTAGGCTAACCAGTGTTCACAACTCTAAACAGTACTTTTTAAATGGAGCTATTGGTGCTCATGGCTAATAGCTTTATCTCTGCCAACATCCTGCTGTTCCAATGCATCAGCATCTCTGCACCGTGTTGGTACTGCCAAGCAAGCATATGCACACTTGCACTGCTGCTGACCTTGTGCTGTTTGGAAGGCTTCGTCGCTAGCTCTCATTGATACCCTACACTGTACTGGTGGGATTTACCTATCACACGCAATTAGGAGGAATTCTGCTGCGCTAAGGTAAGCCATTTCTTTCTGCCACTGAAGCATCGAGTGTAAAAATTACTTAATGTCAGCCTATTTGTGGACCGAAGGAGAAGGAACCTAAATCCACACCCACTTCAGAACACTTCAAGCCAGAGAACCTGTGAACAAGTGGCAGCATTTGTGTAGACGAGCACTGCACACAACATGATTTCATTTAAGATGATGACAACTCTAAGTGGTGACCAAGTGATGACATCTAAATCACTTGTCTGTGTGTGTGTGTGTGTGTGTGTGTGTGTGTGTGTGTGTGTGTGTGTGTGTGTGTCTATGTTTACCTCATTCAGTTTGATCTGCCTCAGTTCCTCTTCTGCAGCAGTAAGAGGCAAGGGTGCAGCTTGAGAGGTCAGATGTTTCCTGTAACCATTTAGGCTCAATTCATCCTGCGAGTAAAGAACAGCGCAATCACACGTCGTGCAGCAACACAATGCAAACACACACTGATACTAATAATAATAATTATCACAGTCACTATCAGTTGCTAAATTGATCTAACATTTACACCTAACTTGTCATTGTTAGATTCTTAAGCTTTCACTTTGACCAACCTTGGCGGTACCAAAAAGCTCATCCTTGATGTGCCCGCCTCCAAACTCTTTCTTCAGTGTTGCTCTGGTAGCAGCATATAACATTTTGTGTCGCACCTGTTGTGAATATGGAGAAGAAAAAAAAAAAAAACTTAAACTTTATATGGGGCATGTTGTAATGAGAACGCCATCTTTTAAAACTGCGATACTGCTGTGTAAAGATATTCTCTCTTGTGTTTGCTGGCTTATTGCTGCATTTCCTGCCATAAAATGGAGAACCACTCAAATGCGTAGTTGCACTAGCAGCAAATAAAACTTTACAAGTTAACTTTAAATATCAAATGTGTAATTTCAGGCTATATAAATCCAGCTGCAGTTCCATCAAATTAAAAAAAACAAAACAAAAAAAAAAAAAACACACACACACACACACACACACACACAAGCCAAACAAGTGCATGCAAGCATGCATTGGGGAGCTGTTTTGTAACTTCCAGGCAAGCCTAAACCTGAAGGCCTGTGCTTTGAGCTAGAGATCAGGAATGTTAAGCTTTGTATATCCTTCAGAAAGTAAATCTAAACTCCACTGTGCTGTGCTACAAATATCCTACATTATAAGTTATTTAGGCACCAGTCTCTTCTCCTGGCAACATTCCTCTTTCCGCTGCTACAGAAAAACACTTGTCAGTTTATTCATTACGGCTATTCAAATTCACAGCAACTCCAGGCTGTAAGGTGATTCATCAAGTTTCAGTGAGACCAAACAACAATGACTTAAGTGACACTGTGTGAGTCAAAAACACATAATAAGCAAAACACACACACACTTGCATTACAAGGAAACGCCAAAGCACGATAAGCATATTCCACCTAAAAGCAATAAGAGTATATTTTAAGTCAAAGATGAGAGGTTGAGGCTATGCACCATATTATTTGGAAACGTAATTTACCCATATTTAGATTTCAAGAGGTCTTTTAGGAAATAATGAATGCATACAAAGAATGGCTGCCTTGATGTGGCCAACCCCACCCGTCTGATACCCAAAGCGGAGGAGGACAAATGCCATGAAGAATGGAAAGCTATTCATTAAAGCTGGGCTAGCCTTGGTTTTCTTACAGCAGAGTGGTCCGGTGACCAGGCCAGGAAGACCCACTCGTAGCCTTGGTTGTTAGAGGAGTCTAGCCGGTACAGAACGTAGCAGGGAACATCATCGTCGAGGAGGGGCAGCACTAAAGAATCATACTCCTGGTCCCATTTTTTTGATGCTTTCCTGGTGGCACCCAGAGTCAGCTGCTCTGGAAAGCAGATGTGTGCAGCAAAAATATATATACACAATTCAGCAGAGCATGGATTTATTTCTTTTAGCTGACATGCTAATGTCAACCTTAGCAGAAGCACGAGTTAAGAGTTTTCTTGGCAGAAGAAACTAAACATACTCCAGAACTCTGGAGCGTTGCTTACCATCCTCGATGACGATCTTTAGGGCTCGATACTGCTCTCCGCTCCTCGCACTGGCAAATATATCCTTCACATCATTCCCCGCTTAAAAAAAAAAAAAAAATAATAATAATAATAAAAGGAAGGAGGAGAAGGGGTCAGTTTTTCCCCTCCCTCCTTTAAACAGATGCAGGCTCGACAGCAATGCACTCATCCTAACACGGCCATTATGAGTCATGGATTGTGAGTCTACACCTAAAGGTTTAATGACTCAGCCCATGAACCATCTGATGTCAGCCATTAAACAAAGGATACAAAATGACCTTCTCATTAAACATTCATCACCTACAGACCATTGTAAAAGTCAGCATTTCATTCTGCTATTACACAGACTTTGAGCAAGCAGGCAATTAAGGAAGCCCATTTTTGGTCCTGTAACTTTTTTTAAGACCTTTGATCTCAAACCAGTCACAATAAAAGATGAAAAAAAAAAGCTGATAATTTAGATTCAAACCAGCCTCTTAATAACTTTAGTTATTAACCCCGAGGGCACAAGTCCAAACTATTCAAACAAGATATTTTATAACGATTATGCAGGATGGCATTACTGTAAAATCTTCCACATAATCACACAGAAAGTTATTAAATTATTAGATGAGTTTTATGAAAGGGATCTTTATTGAATGAATTACTAGGATTTACTTTCATATTTCACCCCAAAAAGTGTAAGGTGCGCACATCGGTAGCAGGTACATTTGTGTTTCTATTTTGAGGTCAGCTAATTTGCAAGTTGTTTAACCTCAGGGTAAAAAATGTGACTGATTTTGCTGCGCTGCTATCGTGTGTACCAGGAGGTCACACCCTGCTTAAATCCATATTTTGGAACAACACAGCTTATGCACTGCCACTGCCATTCACGGATTTAATGCAAACACCGACAGGTACCAGGCCGGCAGTTTGTCGAAATGAAGGCGTCGTCTGTCCATTCAAAATCTATCCTAACAGTACCGGATTTATGCTTGATGCTAAAACCCCGAGGCATTACAGGCTTTTAGAGTACTGCAGGGGGGGGGAGTAAAGAGTAGTCGTATTTTAGGTCGCTCGTAAACTGATTAAAGACTCGGGATTAGATTTCCTGGTCCTAAAAGTGCCCAAACACACACATACACACACACAGCACGATAGCTCAAAGCTAGCTAGGAGTGGCTAGCTAACTTGACGCTAGCTTCCCGTTGCATTGAATTGTTGCAGGCGCTTAAAGCTCACCCGGGACTCACACACCCGCAAAATAAAATACATAAAAGCCGAAACACGTAAATCAGAAAAAAACGCATCTACCTTGAATGCCCGTTTGATGTGACATTGTGTCTTTCGTCGGATAAAAGGCTGATGCAGCTGATCAGGCGAAACCAGGGCAGAGAAGCAGGAAGTGGACTACAGCGGCGAGACCCGCCCCAAGGCTGTCGTCACTAAAATCACAACACGAAGGCAATCAGTGTTTTATGTCAAATATTTTTATGTATCCGTTTTGAATCCTATTTTTAAATAAAGAAGATCCGTAGGTTGGGTCATGCATTACTAGATTTTTGGTCTTTTCTTTTAGTGGAAGCTTTGTCTAAATGTAAAACTGTATTTGAGTTTATTTTTCCCTGGAAAAGTTGGACAGCCCCGGATAAATGATCCACATAGTTTGTTGATTTCTGTTGATAGCATTTATAAATATTAGTTTTTGTCATATTTCACTCAGTCGTGACAGCTGAATCCTGATCAGCTCCTCCGGGTACGCCTAATACAACTTACTGCACCTGGATGAAAACGACCAATCAGATTGAGGAGGCGTGTCCAATGCAGCGTAGAACACTGAACGTACACAGGCATAGTAACAGGTGACTTCTGCTGTCAACTGAATTGAAATGGACAGACCAAGAAATGTGCTTTTTTTTTTTTTTTTGGATATACAGAACATGCTCATATTATAGTATATTTTATAAGAGTACTTTCTGCTCAGACTTTTCACTTGTTTAATTGCTGTTTAATTTAATTTCTCTCTTTTTTTCATTCCTGTGCCTGTGTCCTTGTGCATGGTAGCAGTGGAGTGGTGAAAGACAATGTTTTATTTAACATGGACTCTGATGCTGCCTGCCAACCAGCCAGGAGACCTGCTCAAGGTCAATCATTTCAGCTCTATCAGTTAATCAGAAGAATTGTATTTTTCTTCATTCATTTTTAGCTGTCGAGGTATTGTCACAGCCTTGGTGTCAGCTGCATGTGCAAAAACTTTAATGTTGGCCATAACTTGAGAACGATGTGACCTCGGATGTTCAAATTCACACCTTAGGTGCACACTGTTAAAGTTAGACCCCTCAAACTTCACACACTTGTTCACTGACTTTACTGGCATTGGCACCCGCTCAGTGGTGCTCTTGTTGTTATTCTTGTCACAGTACAAATCTTTTTTGCTACACCTCTCTGAGTAGCTGCACTTCAGAGCTCTTAGAAAACAAATGAGAAAATATCGACGCTTTGAGTGTAAGAGTAAAAGCGCTAGAAACAAACCTCTGTAAAATATGCGTAGTTGTTAGTATTGCTTTAAATTGTTTGTGCAATTACTTTGAAATATACATTGATGGTGAATTCCAGGACTAGCACTGAGATGTTTTCATTTGCATAGTGAATTTCAGCAAATAATAGTAATGTTAAGTTGATGTGCTACTTTACTGTACTCCATCTTGTCTCTGTGATTGAGTGTCTGACAAAAAAAACAAAAGTGAAAACGGAGCATCCTCACTCTCACTTTTTTTTTTGTTTTTTTTTTTGAGAAATGTTCTTGGTAGTAAACAAAGATAACCATATCCTCTTTTCACATTTGCACATGTGTTCATGTGAGCATGGATGAAATAAGCAACCTAAAGGGGGACCAGACCAGATGGTGGGCAAGTGTGATGGCAGTACTCACAGGCACACATCATTTTTAAAACAAGACAATTATTTAGTCTCTTGGAAAAGTTCAATTACAATGGTTCAAAATTGCCAGTTAACCTAAAAAGCATGCCTTTGGACTGTGAGAGGAAGCCGGAGTATCGTGTGAGAACTCAAACAAGCACAGTGAGAGCATGCGAGCATCACATAGAAAAGCCAACACAAAGAGACAGACAACCATTCATGACACCAGGCACCAGCCACTGAAAATAGAAAAGTTTGGGGTATTACCATCGACATGAAGTCAAAAGCCACACAGACAAATGGCACAGGTTGTTATTTTTTTAGTCTCATACAGACTTTGCCTGTTTCTATCAAATAAAAACTTCACTGGTAGCATCCAATGTGTAAATGCTTCTAGATGGTGCACCGGTATTCAAACCCATCCCAGCTAAGAGCAATTCTTTAACCCAGACTTCAACCCCCATCAGGGAGAGGCAGAGTGGAGCTGTTTGGACCTTCAGGCACCAGAAAGACAACTGCCATTTCAGTGACTATACTGCAGATACATACACCCGAGAAACATAGGATATACTTCATAATTAGATAGTTGGATGCAGCACGGTGGTGTAGTGGTTAGCACTGTCGCCCCACAGCAAGAGTCCTTGCTGTAGTCTTTCCGGTTTCCTCAAGTCTGATGACATCAGATACACAACACAGAAGGCACTCATATCTATGCCTTATAATGGTATATTTTTTAAATCAAACAGACACATTTTAAGAGTTAGCCCATAAGCTTTGGTTGCATTTCTCAAAGGTGTTTTTATTTATTTATTTTTTTTGTAGAAGCCTTTTTGCTGTTGTAGAAGCCTGTCTGCATGACATTTGTTGAAAATCAGTTCTTCCTCTCTGAGCAAGGATTTCTGTGCCACTGACCACCACACAACCCTGAAGCACAGTATTTTCACCCACATGCTCTTTTTTACTCTAAATATACCTTTGGCGATAGCGGCCAAAGAACTCAATTTTGGCTGAAATTGCACACTGCACTTGAATCCAAAACAACTTTGGCTTATCCAGATGTGGCTTTGCAGACTAGATATCTTAACTTATGTAGCTGATAAACACTACAATATCTTGAAGAGCTTTTTATATCTTCAGTCTATTGGCAAAGATCACCCTCACTTTCAGATCCTCACCTGTTTAGAGGAGCTCATGGTTGTCAAATGATACCACAATATTTGGACAGTCGGAGAATTTATGCCCCAGTTACTGCCTCTACTTTTTTTTTAAGTTACATTTGAAGATAGGCTTGTTTCTGTTTGCTGTCATGAAGTCTTTCTTTTCACTTATTAACAAAATAATCCGAAATACCTAGGCTGCCCAAAGCTTTGCATGTGACTCCATACACTATACTATGCCCACAAGGAACACCATTCTACATAAAGTTATGTTAAATGAAAATGCCAAAATAAATAAACAATCATAATAATAATAAAAATATAATAAATAACAGAGAAAGGGCCAGGTATAAGGGTACTCAAAGGAATTTTGGTTCCCTGGTTTTGGTATGTAGAGATGCTAGAAGTCCAAGAACAAGAAGAGCATCTTAATTATGTACATAAACATCATGACCATGTTTTACTCTACTGTATATGCTTTGATAATTTAGTAAGTTGTCAGATATATTATACATGTTATACAATACTTCAAGGAAAATATATATTGATTTATTTACAACTACAAGATGGATCAAGATTAGTCAATTCGTTCATCTTTCTTTTTCTTTTTTTTTTTTTTCAGTTTTTCCACATCTCTGATCTGTCATACCAAGAGATTTCCGCCTGTCATAGCAGCAGATCCTATTTGGCGTGAAATCCGGCAACATCTGGAAGCCACGGGGCTTCCTGTCTCTGGTCTCCGCTTTAAATAAATAAATAAATAAATGAGCCCTATGGCAGCAAAATCATCCCCGCCTCAGCTTTGCGTCAAGTACGACACACACAGCTAGTAATACAGGAAACAATGTGAACCCTTTTTTTGCTTACAAAATAAAATGTTTCTAGTGCCGCTGAAAAGTTAGTGCTGCTGCTAAAACTGGCATTTAAGCATCTTTTTTTTAAAGGTTTATGTGAGACGAGAAATTCGCCAATGATGTTCACTAAATGCTGCATAATTTGCAATATTCTGGTTGTAGATGAATGAACTTTGACACTCACATCTTCAGGAGATGCCTACAGATCCCGCGAGAACCCCCTAATTTTCAGGGGTTGCCAGTCCTGAAAAAAATGACAGTCTTTAATCTACTCTAGTCTCAGATGATTGCCAGAAGGAATGTTTAGTTCAAGTAACTTGGAAAAACTTTAAAATTCTTTTCCAGACTCAAAGACATGCCCTTTAGCTCTTGGCGTGATGATGGCAAACATTTTAATAAAGAGCGCTCATCTCTAGATGTCAGAGGTTTGGAAAAAGTCAGGTCCTCCTGTGCTTCCTAAGGTGGTTAATGATTAGCGTGGTGTGATAAATGTATGGACATAATTGCTTTTTTTTTTTTTTTTTTTTAAAGTGATTGATCAGATGTTTGTATGTGTCAGTTGTCATAACTTTAAAAAGCTGTCAATAGATTCCTCAAGTCTGTTAGGAATCTTCGTCTCATTTTATTTCGAAACGCATGAGCGGAAGTCGGGTATTTGTACTGGCTCGACTTGGCGCTGGTGAATCAACGTGTTGGCTACATTGCGCTGCACTGATGCTGCGGTTCCTGCCTGGATGCTGTCATCTCCATCCATGCTACAGCAGCGGTAGAAGCGTCCCGTTTGCTACCCAGAAACAGCACCGCACGGCGGGGACCCACTGACGAAGCATCCCCTGCCCCCCCGCTCCAGCCACCCCGCCCGGCGTATGGAAAGTCCGGCACAATGACAGAGGATTTGTGGGTGCCTCTGTCGTATACCAACAACAGGTCGCATGGATAATCCCGCTACAACCCTCCAGTATCATCTCCTGTTTAGGATGATTAGAGCGCCGCTGTCGACTTGATGTGGCCGGAGAGCAGAGCGGGAGCGGGGCTTCTCGTCCTGGCTGTCGACTGAGAGGAAAACGGCGTGGAGCAGGTGTGTAAAATGATGTTGACTTACCTACTGCACATGCACAAATAATACACGGCGACGTACATGCAGGTAACTTGCACGGATTTTTGGCTGTCCCACATCTCACTTGGTGCACCTACATTCAGTATAAAAAAAAAGAAAAAAAAAAAAGGTCAAGCTTGTTGTGATCTCTCGTAATTATGTGGAGCCGGCGATGTGACATTTGGCGTCATCAGTGTTATGATATTAGAGGGGATGTGTGTGGTCACGGACTAATGCTCTGAACATGATAGTCCATTCAGAAATTGCCAGAACTGCTCCAAATAGAGAGCCACTGAGTGTATTTCCTGCAGCACTTAAACTGTTTTGATCAGTACAAATCTAATTTTTATGGTTTAGAGAGAGTTCAGGGGAACTGCCATGACCAGGATCATAAGCATGATGGAGATGCTTAATGTGGTTGCAGGTCTTGAAACATCAGTCGAGCTCTCCATTACTCATCGTAATTATCTAGGCTATAGCCCACTGTAGCCCATCCCTTTATGCTAAAGTTATCCCGGACCCATTTGTTCTTTCAGTGTCATGTTTGCATGGGTGTCTTTTGGGTATTAAGTCCCACTTAATGCATGTTTTGGGACTCTCCAGTCATGAGGTGCTAGCCACAGAATGGGAGCAGGTCCCTGGTCACACTAAAAGGCTGCCTCCTCCCCCCTTTCTCTTAATGCTTACAGTTTGATAGGGAAGGAAAAGTAATATCACTCACGGTGGCACCGTCATGACAAGACAAACATGATGCTGTTGAAATTTAATAGCCACCTCTGTTTCTGGAGCCATTACATAATTACAAATTTGCCCCATGGGGTATTTTTAGGGAAGGCGTCAAGCAGGCAGAAGTTCAGCCCAGCAAAGTTAGAACACTCAAAGAGGCCTGCAGCAAAGGAGTAAAGAGTGGACTCGTGGGTGAATAATAATTAAAAATACAGGAGGGACGGGCTGTCGGGAGGTTACTCGCGCACTGCTTGGCTGGTCTTCCTGGGGAAAGCTTCAGTGTAATGCTGCCACAGTTTTTAGAGGGGAGCACAGAGCGGACAAGCTGAGCGGATAAAGAAAAAAAAAAGAAAAACAGTGATTTATAGCTGATTTATAGCACTTTGAGATTATTCCACTGCTTCCAGGTATGACACATGATTTACTGATGAAGAATTTAGTCTTTAAAGCATTTTGTTCAGCAACTTTACTTTCATTTATTTTCACCTTTAACTTGTTTTCATGCTGCTAACTGTTTGCTGGTTTACAGCTGTGTGATAATCTTATGATTGAGTGGAAAGTCTGGTTTGGGGTTGAGAAATCTCCATGTATCTATGTGTACTATTAGCAATTTTGCTCAACTACCTCAGCTGAGTCTGAATTGAGCATGATCCTAATCCACACTAAACTTTAGTGATATTCCAACCACTAATCTGTGTCTGAGAGGTGCGGTCACTCTAATCTGCCTGGCTGGTAATGTAATCTGACTAAAAGAAGCACTTTCTCTCTCTGTCTGTCTCTCTCTGACTCCCAGGTGTACTGTGGCTGGGGGGCTTATCAAGATGGAAATAGATGCCCTTTTTCGCTACTATTTCCAGCACCCATGGTCGCGTCTCATCGTGGCCTACCTCGTCACCTTCTTTAACTTCCTAATTTTTGCCGAGGACCCCGTCTCTCACAGTCAGACGGAGGCCCATATGATTGTGGTGGGTAACTGCTTCTCTTTCCTCTTCAACAAGTACCCGGGCCTTGGGTGGAACATCCTGAAAGTAATTTGCTGGATACTGGCCATTATCACTGGCCTGTTAGCCGGGAAGTTTATATTTCACCGCCAGCTCTTTGGTAAGTCATGCACAGAGTAATGCAGTGGAATGTGCAGAGTAATGGCTCTTCTGTGGGAGGGAAGCTCCCTCCAGCGATATTCTTGTTGTGGCTATTCATCGGGGAGAAGCACCTTTTACACTCGTACTCCACTTTTTTTTTGTGAATGGCAATGCAATTGAAGAGATTGTTGATTATTTTCTTTGTTGAAATGGTTGCTGATTAATCTTCTTCCTAACTAGATGTGCATTGAAATTCTATACAAGGACTTACATTCATTCTTCAGATCTCTTCCACTAGAGGTGTTTTGAGATGCCTCAGTAGAAAAAGTGCAGGTGTAAATAATAATTTTAGAAGCTATGCTAAGGTTTGTGCATACAGAATGCACTCTGTAAGTTTTATGCATGTTTCTTACATACAGTACTGTGCAAAAGTCTCGAGCCACCCCTCGTTTTTGTGTTGCCCGTCGAGAGGCAGGGAGACACTTATGGAGCGATAAGTCTCTGACTTTCTGAAGGTCTTTCAGTTTGTTAAGCCAGTTAACGCTGACCTATGAATCATTCAAGCATACAAAAAGCACCTAACTCAAGGGATGAACCGCTCTGGTGTCTACACATAACAGACAACTTAGCAAAGAAGCAATTTTAAATTGTATTTTTCGGCACTTTGTTACTAGCAGCCTGTCACAAAAGCACATCATTTGTTCCCATTTCTATAAAAAATGCCAAAACTAACGCAGTTTGACAGACATAACAATATTTTCTGTACCAATAAGGTGATAATGTCCTTCAAGAAGCCTGGAGAACTGTTCCTGAAGACTAAAGAAATGACAAGAAAGCTGTGTTGAAAAATTTGTTCACCAAATATTGATTTTAAAGCTTGTTAGAATTGTGCAAATTCTGTTTTTTTGCCTTATATGCTGTATTTCTATGTATATTTGCATGTTTCAATAAATTACTGCACCATTTTACTAGAAAAATAAGAATAAACGAGCAGTGGCTCAAGACTTTTGAACAGTACTTTTGCACTTTTGGCTTTCAGCAGAGCTGCTGACAAGAGATGGTTGATGTGAAATAGCATTAATTGTGGCAGGTTCTAGTAATAAAAGTGCAATAAAAGCTGCTCAAAAATTGTTACACCAAAGAGAACAACAGTGAGAGAGAGGAGAGAGAGAGTAAGAATCTGACATCATCATCATCAAAGCTGTTCAGTTGTGCCAACTTAGTTGACAGATTTTCCAGTTAAGTAACTTGAGGTTGAGCTAGTGTGAAATACCTCCAAACTGATGATGTTTTGCTATTAGCCTTCTCTGTGCTGTATTAGCTTTCCCAATGGCAGCCGGTGCACTGCTGTTGATGCATGGGGTAGTAAACACAGAAGTGAATTGAAGTAGATTGGCTACATACACCAATCAGGCATAACATTCTGACCACTGACAGGTGTCAGAATACACGGTGCATTGCAGTTTGTTGTGTATGGGGCTGCATAGCCACACACCAGTCAGGGTGCTGACCCCTGTCCACTGCTGAAACAATGAGCACGGGAGCATCAGAACTGATTCGATGAATCACGTTTTCTTTTACATCACGTGGATGGCTGGGTGCATGTGCAGGGCTTACCCGGGGAACACCTGGCTCTAGGACGCACTATGGAAAGAACGCAAGCCGGCGGAGGCAGCGTGATGCTTTGGGCAATGTTCTGCTGGGAAACCTTCGGTCCTTCCTTCCTTCCTTGTGGATGTTACTTTGACACGTACCACCTACCTAAGCATTGCTGGTGTACACCCTTTCATGGAAACAGTGTTCCCTGTTGGCTGTGGCCTCTTTCAGCAGGATATTGCGCCCTGCCAGAGAGCAAATTCTTGAGTTCTTTTTTGTGTAGTTCCATTTTGTTATATTTTTTTGCTGGTGGGTGTTTATTATTTAGAGCCTCAGTTTGTTATGGTTAGGTTTTCTGTTAGTTGTATGTTATTTTGGGTTTCTTGTGTTAGGTTTGGGTGTTTCGTGTTTAGTTCCACTTCCTGTTTTATTTTGATAGTGTCGTGTTCCTTGTGTGTTGTATTCAGTTTTGCTTCCCCCTGTCTTGTCTGCGTAATTATGGTCAGCTGTTTTCCCACCTGCTGTCACTCCCCTCATTACCCCTTGTGTATTTATTGTCTGCTCTTGTCTTTGTCCTTTGTCGGGTCCTAAGTCTATATACGTTTAAGTTAACAGTCGTGCTGAGTGTTTTGTATTTTCAAGTTTCTAGTGTTCTAGTCTTTTCGTGTAACTGGCCTGTCCAGCTTAGTCCCTTGTGTTTATTTGTTTAAATAAAGTTTTTGTATAGTTCAGCTCGTGCCCCGCGTCCTGCTTGGAGATCCTCTCTGCCCTGCCTGCAGCACCCAGCCGTGACAGTTTGAGGAGCACAACAAGTTTGAGTTGTTGACTTGGCCTCCAGTCAAGCATCTGTGGGGTGTGCTGGACAAAGAAGTCCAATCCATGGAGGTCGCACTTCGCAACCTACAGAACTTTTCTTGCAGAACTTTGTTTTCTGGATCTGTTGTTAACATCTTGGTGCCGGATACCACAACACACCTTCAGGGGTCTAGAGGAGTCCATGCCTCGACAGGTCAGGGTTGTTTTGGCAGCAAAAGGGGGACCAACATAATATTAGGCAGGTGGTCATGATGCTACGCCTGATCAGTGTATATCAGCAAATTGTCACTGATACCTGATCTAGCTTTCTGAGTCAGGATAGGACCCAAATCGATGCTTCTCCAGTCATTCGTGGTTGCAGCTTAGGTTACAACCACAATTTTTTTCCCCCCACATTTTGTGCTGTTTCCCCCTGGGCCCACAAAAGTCATCATACATCTTTTTTTCACAGATGCAGTGGTTGCATCACATTTAGGTGTGTCAGCATCAGGTTCCAGGTATTGTGTGTGTTTTACAAGAACCTCAGACTAGAACTGAGTCATGGATTTTTTTTTTATGCTATGGTAAGTCAAACTGTCTCGAGTAAAGTAAGTATTAACACTAATGAAGGCTTTGTTCAAGTATAATAGAATATAATAGCAGGATGTTGTTAATTAGACCTGTGTTTTCCTGCTCTGACAGGTTGAGAAGCTCTGCAGGGGAACATGTTAGTCAGCTTTCACATTTCTATGATACATTTCCTCTTCTTTTTCACCAACATGACATTTTTTTTTTCATCTCTTCATACAACTCTGCAGTCCCTCTGTTGCTCGATTGACTTCCTCCTTGTAACTTTCTCTATAAAGGCTGTGACTCCATTCTCATCAGCCACAGCCATTTGTAGTGCTTCCAATTCAACTCGCGCCTTTCATTTCCTGCTCACTTCACAAGTCACTTAGGCCGGATATTATTGGGCACTGTAGTTTATTTTCTTGGATGAACCATTACCGACTATAATTAGAGGACAGAGAATGGTGGCGGGTGCTCAGAGTGATCATCTTCTCTGAACATAAATAGAAAATCTAGAATCCATGATGACATGATAGTTTCAGCAAATGCAGAATCCTCCTATAAGATGGGAAGTGGAACATGGGTTTGAGGACTGTGGTTTTTCTATACTTAGAGAGTTCCTAGATGTAGAAATACCAAAATTCTGTCTTCATTGAATACGTAGAGTCTGTAACAATGTTTTGTTACAGACTCCACTCTGGCCTGCTTGACCAATATACAAACTGGGTCCTTAGAGAATTATTAGGCTGAGATGAGAAAAAAGTTGATTTGATATGCTTTAAATAAAATTATCTCTGAAATAGCATGTCACATTTTGTTATACAGACAAGTAGAGTTGTTCCCACCTTTGAAACCTGAAAGAAAAACAAAAGAGATTTTCTGGGCTCATCAGCCAGTTGTGGTTGGTGACTGTAAACTCTGTGGGTTCATGTTTACCCTACCTGTAGTGTTATCTACCCACGCAGGTGGTTTTTCTATTTTAAGAAATGCAATATGTTGAGAAGTTGGTTAGAACACCAGTGCCACTTTTCAAAATTTTTAAGCCATATCTCAATAAAAATGAGGTTTGTTATAGGAGGTTAGGCTGCTGTAACCACGTCTTGGTCAGGTGCAGTGAAGAGATGAACTCTCTGATTATCATTTAGTTTAGATTAACTAATTGCCCAGTGGTTCTAGATTAATATTTATAGGCTAGTGTTTTTGTCACTGATTCATTTTGATATTCTGGCGTATTGCTTCTTGATGTTGATTCTCCATCAAAAGTTGTCCTTCTGCCACCTGAGAGCTATAAAAAGGTCAGAAAATGAAGAATCATGTGTAATATAAAATCTCATTGCTTTATTTTAGTGGTTCTCTTTCTTGTTTAATTTTTAATAATTGAAATATCTAATGGCAATTTCATACAAAATAACAAAAATGAAAAGGGGGGGTTAAAATTCATTGTAATTGAGTTCTTGCAGCCCACATGCAGTACTGTCTTTGCCCACCAGGGGGACGTGGTCCACACTTTGGGAATCTGATCTAGGAAAAACCCCAAAAACAAAACAGTCTTTTCATTCATCTTCTGAACCACATACCCAGTTTGGTCGGGGCAGTGGATAAAGTCAATTGGCCTGGCAGATGAACACACTCATGTGAACACACTCATGTTCACCCCTGCTGGGGTGTATTAAGAAAACCGTGATTGACAAATACGGCAATATGGCTCATTCCTACATTGAATGCCTTCATTTTAACAGACTGATGAAGCCAGCATGTTATATATTCTAGATCTGAAAGGGATTAAGAGTATTATCCCAAATGTCAGACTGCTCCCCAAGATAACGGTCTCAAAAAACGCCTGCTGCCACTTCATTACAGTCGGGTTAATTGAATTGTATTCATGGTGCACTCGGCAATCAGAAAAGCATTTTTCAAAATTTCTCCAGCGTTTCTTTGAGAAAATGTTCACTGAGTCTATAAAAAGTGAGTTCCGTGATTGATTGATTTGTTTTCCCCCCTCCAAACCAGGACGTGGACATGCTCCAGTATTGTTTGGTCTGTGATTTTAGCCTGTTGTTTAGGTGGTTGTAGCCAACATAATGGCATCATAGTATGTCCTGCTGAATTCAAGTTTTTTGCTAATATAAATTAGATGTTATAGCTGTGGAATTAAAATGTACTGTGCTTTTTATGTGGTGTTATATGTGTATAAATACAAATGGGTCATTTTAACCCATTGCTAAGGTGGCTGCAACATGATGATAGATAAGAACCTTCAGGTACCTGTGTGCCAAGTTTGGCTGTTTTATAGTAAGATTAACTAGAAGTCTCAAAGACTGATAATTAAGGCAAATAAATCCATAACTATCTGTAAGACAAGTTTGTAGGGATTAGAGAGGAACATTTTCATAATTTAGGTCGCACTTAAAGTGGGATTTTTGTGTCTCATTTTAAAATCACAAACTATTTTTTGAGTAAGTGTTGTGGAAGCCCAGTCAGCTTTATGTCAGGCTTTACACTAAGGTCCAGTGTTTCTGGACAACACACAATTGCATTAGCTTGAAGGTACGTAGGACAGAAAGAGTGCAGCTCATTCACAGCCAGGTGCAACTAATGCACTTCAACAAGCTTCTGAACAGATGGTTTGGACTTCTGCGTGTGGGCGTGTGTGTCTGTAAGTGTGAGAGAGTGGAGATATTTTGTGTCCACGTGCATAAATGTGTGTTTGTGTGTGTCTGAGTGAGGCTGTGAGTTGGAGAGGCGAGATATGCCATGCACGACATTTCAGTAGAGCAGTTATGCAATCATAAACCCAGGTAGGGCATAAGAGAAGCACTATAGAAGAGGGCCCACCATAAAATCTATCATCCATTATAATGCTGCCACACGCCCACATGACCCACTTACTGCTCATCGTGATATCCCCACTCCTGCAGATATCAATCTACTGTCTCTTCTACCCTGTGATATGTAAGGAGGCAGAGGGAATGACTTTAGATAGGAACACAATCCATGCAAAGGTCTGAGCATCTTAAAAAAACACTTTGGGGTTACAATCTGAACATTTTTATTCCTGTAGCCACATTTGGAAAAGGGTGTTTTCTGGTTCCCTTTAACCAGAGCTATAGTTCGTTTGAAACTAACACTGTTTCATGCTTAACTTCATAGAAATTTGTCACAAGCCTGGAAGCTGACATTGGTTTTGAAAGGTGACACATGCCCTGCATCATTTATAATTTATGATGGCCTAGAAAATCGGTTGCTGTGAATTACACCCACACCCTTCCTGTTTTTGTGCACTATTTGTCACAATATGTGATTTTTTTTTTTTCCCCTCAGAAACTCATACAGTTTTTTTAAAAAGAAAATCCAGTTGCTGAATAACACTTTATTCAAAATATTTTTAGTTCATGTTGCTGTATAGATTAGGCAGGGATGTGCCAAAGTATTTCGTAGTGAATAAACTCTCAGTGATGAATAACTTGTGTGGGTTTTTTTAAGATGGCATTTGAGGCTCAAGAAACAACCTATCCTGCTCCATTCAGCCACTCAAGGCTATGTTTGCTCTCTAATCGAGTGGGTGCCAGCCAATGACTTCTGGTCATCCGAGGCAAGACTGGCTGTCATTACACATTTGTATTAAATCTTAGGTCATACTGGGTTCTCTGGGATTCATGTCAATGAGTTCCTAATGAAATAAGTGTCGGAGCCCAACTCACTGTTTCATGCCCCTTTCTTTCAAACATGCAAAACATAAATTGATTTCCCTAACATTTGTTATGTGTACTTATTTTTGAGTCCATACTAAGATAACATGACAGTGCAGTTTAAAAATAATAATTTTATTGGAGTTCTCATTTACGCTCTGCACGTCTGGTGGGCAAACTATGTAACATCAACACAAGGCTGAAGGGTGTTTCTCTTGCTTACCATTTTAATTTTGTGTTGTCGGCTGTTATCAATGCCGATACCGATATATCGGTAAATGGCCAATATCAGCAGGTCATTCGGGCTCTAATAAGTGTGTTAAAGGTTAAATGATGTGGAGAATGAAGTACTTATAATGTAAGTTATAAATATTACCTTAAATTTGGTTGTTACATTCTCACTGTCCCTTCTCACTGGGGTCATAAAACACCATGATTATGGTTTTTTATGATATTTATGACAGGCACAGCAAAGCAGTGAAGCTTCATCCTGTCTTTGCAGTAAACGACAGTGCCCGTCTCCTTAATGGAAAAAGTGAAACTGCTTTTGATTTCTCTTTAATGCTACCTCAGTGACCAAATTAGCATAATGTATTCACCTATCTCTCTCCAAGGCTTTGTGAATTCCCAAAGGTAAAATGAAGGGTAATGTTAATTCATGTGAAGCACTGTCCTAACTGGATTAGATCCTACTTTGCATGTTATTACTGACACTTACATTCAATCAAGCGCTGACTGCTCTCCTCCACTTGGATGAGTCTTTTAAGGCTCCGGATATTGTGAACAATGCTAAAAACATAAGTAATGTGAGAGCCCCCCCCCCACTGGTGACAGACCTGTTAAGACTACTGGATGTTCTGTGTGTGTGAGAGAGAGACTGTGAGACTTGATGTTGGCTGCTCTGTTGCTGGAGTGCCTCTCATCCCCCTGTCCCTGGTCTTGATGATTGTAGCCTGCAGGATGCCATCTGGGTTCTGTCATGAGTTATTACTGTGGCAAGCAAAGGCTGACATGGCTTATGTACAGCAGTATGTGGCCGCAGGTCAACGTGGAGTGAGTCTGTGTAGGAGTGAATGTGTGGGTGGCAGGATAGGAGACTTTGCGTGTTATATTTATATGTATGTAGCTATGGGATATTTTACTGTCCGTGTATTTGTCTCTGAGATGATGTTTTGCAGTCGAGCAGAAAATCCTTTCAAAATAAAAGTTTGTTTCCCTGGTTTCTGTCATTGTAAATTTAGGTATGAACAAAAATAAATGCGCCACCTTGGGATTTAGGAGACTGCAAGGTGCTTGATTACCTTCGGCAACCCTCTGTGGAGTGTTTTCGTACCTTTCAGCTCATTGTTTTGGTTTTACAGCCTGCTACTTTACGGCTTTGGTTCATTCCCACCACTCTCATCGTAAGACCAGACATTTAGTTCACTGTTGACTAGCTTTTGTGCATAGCTGAGGATGTAGCAGGTAAAAACACAGCACAGGTTATTTCCCCAGGAAGTTGTGAGACAAAAGCCCAGTTCTATTCTGGCTATTGCACCACCTACTACATTATAAGAGACAGGCCTTGTGGAATTGCACTTGCAGCTGCTGAAGAGTGTCCTTCTCTCCCTTCTTTTTTTATTTTTTTTTTTAGAAAAGCCTATATTGAGCTCTAGAATATAAAAACATATAAAAACTATTTTGAATAAAGTCATTCAACAACAAAACATGTTGAGACATTAGAGAAGAGAGAGGAAAGTGTTGAGACTGAATGGCATCTGAGGGTCTGCTGACTCAAACCTTCGCCCATTAGCCTTCATTATTTTGCAGTATAAACAAAAAATGTTCTTAAGTCTGCCACTGGCTGACTATTGCTGCTCAGTGTCTGAGAGAGAAGGAAACCATGGTTGAATGTACAGCTTATCTTCATAACGTAATAAATGACATTTTTGTTGATTGTGCTGCCCCAAAGTGGCCAAACTGGTCATAATTTTGTGAAATGAAGTTTCTCTTGATTTGATATAAGAACCTCAAAATGAAATATCTTATAAACCTACCGGTCAATATTAAAAAAAAAAAAAAAAAAAAGTATTTAGACAGCACTGAGAGAGATAAAGACACAAAGCAATAATAACAAGAGCAAGCAAACAAAGGAGACCAGCCAAGAGGAAATTGCTTATTTACCTGAAGTGCACGACTCCAGATCCAAGCCATAAATAACAAAATGAACCAGACTTTCACACCGCTTTACTGGAACAGGTACAGTGGTACAGTGGCCTAGTTGCCAGCTCTCTGTGTCTCGGCTCTACTTGCTGCAGTCTCCCTGTGGAGGGAGTTCTTTTGTCACTTCCCACCTCTGATTTATTATCCATATGCTTAGTTACAGAGGTGTTCGGCTCTGGGGACATTAGTAGCTATAGCGGTTTCAACAAACATACCCTCACCCCACCAACCAGCGATGCTATAAATGTGTGATGTGATGAATGGGTTTGCTCCTGTTCACATGCTCGGCTGCAGATGGAGAGGAAACTTAGGCTTTCTGATCTGTTTTTTTTTTTTTTTCTTTCTTTCAGGGAAAATGCTCATTAAGATCCCTAAGGGGGCAGGATTGTTGTTCTGAGGCTTGAAATCCAAACAAGATACAGTAGTGCTGCATACTGAAACCTAAAATAGATGAAAGTGCATACGCAAGAAGTGGGGAGGGGGGGGGTGTTAGCCTCACAGCTTGCATATAATGTGTATGAATAGATGACTTGAATACAGAGCAATGTTTGTGATCAAAAGACTGTGCCATCTGGACTTCAGGTACCAGTATGACTTTTTTTGTTTTGTTTCAAACAGCAGTGTTTACCTGTGGCATTGTTAAAGCTGATCACATTTTCCACGGGCAGTGTCTACTTCTTTCCACTGCAGTCAAAATATTTGAACAGGTAATTGAGAAGACTGTAACAGGAATCGCACTTCCCATAATTAACAAATAACAGGTACCTAACAGGACTATATTTAATTGTCCACCATTATTTAAGCAAGACTCAAGCTTGTGTTATGCCTTTTCACAATGTCAATCAATGAGATGTTAGCTGTGCACAGATTTTACCAGGCACAGCTTCAAAGCACAAACAAGGATAAGACCACTGCACATTTATTGACTTGTCAGATGTATTTTAGATTTTTAACAAAATGTTTTTGTAATACAGAACAGACAATAATTAAATTGATTTCAATTCAGTTTTATTTATATAGTCCCAAATTACAACAACAGTTGGCTCAAGGCAACAGTAATGCAGTCTTACTTTGTTGTATTGATCACAAATGGTCAGTCACAGCACTGTCCTTTATCATTCTTCTTGCACAGTAATACAGTTTGCTAGCAGACATGGCAAGATAATTGTACTGTTATCATATCATCTCTGCCGCTGGCACTGTAGCAGCAGTGAAGCTGGATTCATGCTCCAGTACTTTTGTCCATTTGCAAAGGTCTTGGGTAGGTGCTCGTGGCATGGTGTCGATTGCTGATTGCGTGAAAAGTTAGCTTGGAACAGGGAAGAGAAAGTTCTACTATACACACTACTATACTACACTATACTACTGTACTGCTATACTACAGTTCTTTGTCTGTTATGCCACCTGTCTTCTCCATGGCAGGGGCTAAGCTACACCTGTCACTAAGATGAGAGCTGGCTCTATATATGTTTGTCACTGCTCCCAAGTGACAGGGTCTGCAAAGCTCATCTCACTACCATGCCAGGACCGTAATACAACCAAGGTAACTTAAGGTAACTAGCCGAAAACATGTTTGGCTCAACTAAATCACCCAGTTACCCCAATCCTCCTGCTGGCTCTGCAGCAGAACCTTCTGTATCGGCCTTGTTTCCACGCCTGCAGCTTCCTCTGGAATTGCTCACCAGGCAAAATGTACAGCACTGGATCCAGGCAGCTGCTTACACTGAAAGAGGATGCTGCCATATATGTTGATGTTGAAGGAGGCCTTTTTGAACTGACAGAAGATCTGTATGTTTGTGATGTGGGGCGCGTTCAGGGTAACGTAGAGGGTGAAAGGCAGTGTGAGGATCCATGCTGAGTCGCACAGAACCAGGTTAAACAGGAAAATTTTGTTGCAGCTTGAGGTTTTCCTAAAGCAGGTGTAGTTAATTAGCACTGCTAGGTTTCCCAGGATGCCCACCGGAACAGTGAAAATGAAGAGCACCAGCAGGATGTAGCAGTACCACTGGCTATTCTCAAAATAGCTGCATAATTCTGTTGATTTAAGGACAAGAAGTAGTCAGTTTTACTACCATATTCTTGTAATAGATTATGTTTTTAAAGGGGGGTCAGTGGTCAGCATAACCAGATTTTGATCAGATACCGTGGAGGGACATTTAAATTTGTGCCTGAACCTTCAGACTCAAGATATCAAGGATCACACCCATGTTTTATCATCTAAGACAGCGTTCCCTTCACCAAAGAAGGAAAAAATGTCAAAGTGTCAACGCCACTAGCATCCTAATAAAATGCCATCCTCGTCCTGCTCACGTTAAGCCTCATCTCTTGAACTGATGTCAGTGCTGAAGTCATGCTTATTTATTAGTGATATTGTTACCATTTCTTATTGTCAGCAGATTAGACACGCGACTCTCCTGTCTCCGGATAGCCAAGTGTTGATACTGTTCAAATATGTTAAAATGTAGCGTGAATGAAAATGACTTTTTTACACAAACAGTAGTAGAAACACTAATTTTAATGTTTTTGATCTCTCTTCTGTGACTAAAGCGTCTTTGTTTTAGCTAGGATTGTTCACTTGAATTGAGGAAAACGGTTGACAGCAATCTGCAATCTACTGACATCTAGTGGTGAAAGTATTACACACTGTAACTTTAAGACTTCTGGAAAATGCTGCATCCTTATATTCAGTAGATTCTTCCATAATCAAGCTGTTATTTGTTTCATTAACTCTGCTGTTAAGGCCTGCACTTAGAGCGTACTTAAAGTAAGATATGTCTCCCCACTCTTTCTCTCAGGGCTCCGTATATTTACACATATAGTCTCTGAACATCACTCATCAGTGTTTCTAGGAAGAAAATGTTTGATTGTCTGCTGTAAAGACAATGAAACCTGGGGGGATGATTTTCTCCACCGTGTCAGTCTGTTTGCACTTAATCAGAGATCAAACATTCATTTTGTTCAGGTGAGCGGATCTTTAATAATTCATGTCATCCTCTTAGCGCCCTCTGAAGAGGAGAACAGAAAAATTTCACATTCTTTGGTTGTGTAAAATGTGTACGCTGAAATATTCATCACACAGGGATGTGGTACGTTGTAAGTAATACATTGATAAAAGTGCTCTGTATCATGAAGACACTGTTACTAAAGCTAATTTGAAATGTACTGTTTTAACTTATAAAAGCCTGTTTCCTTTCTAGTTTCATTTCAAAGCCGTACAAGAAGAAGAAGCTACTTTTGGCTGCTGCCTTAGTCACAAAGGGTCGCCACAGCAGGCAGCTCCACATGTTTGGCAGTTTTATGCCGAATGCCCTTCCTGACGCAACCCCCAAGGGATTTGTGTCTCCTCCCAGAATCGAACTGGGAATCTTTTGTTTGTTAGCACTTGAGTTCTTGAATTGAGTAGAAAGGTGCGATATAAATACCAGTCCATTTACCAAATATGTAAACAGCTACACTTGACTTACAAGCCTTATGTTAAATATTACAGGTTAATTTACATTAAAATAAGCTTATTAATTAAAGTAATTGAAGTTCATATTTGATCTTACCTTCTTTGCTTGCTGAGGTCCTGTTAATGTTGACTATCATGATGAATGGATCACATCCCAAGCTGGCTTCAGTTGCTTCACCACCAACGGTTTGCTTCTCGTGTGGCTGCGGTGCACTGCTTTATCTGTGTGTGTGTGTGTGTGTGTGTGTGTGTGTGTGTGTGTGTGTGTGTGTGTGTGTGTGTGTGTGTGTGTGTGTGTGTGTATACATACACGCAATACCACAAACAGAGGATTAAACCAAAGTACTGTTTAAATATCGGACATAATTGCTTTTTCACATGCGGCAGTGCATGCGGTTAATTGTTGATATCTGTTAGTTTTTACTGTTTGTGTTTCTACCGTCTGTGTGGACCGTACCGTAAGTGGATTATGATTTTATAACCCGAGCACTTCCCGGAGATATCAAACAGAGATGGAGACTGGTGACCATAAATCCCAGCACTTGGAATGCTTTGATTGCCCGAGACAATCTGGACTGACAGGCATGCAAGAAAAAATGACGCAGTCAGCTTCCCAGTATTCAGTTTATTAGGTACACTTAGCTTGCTCTCATTCAGTCTAGGACAACAGCCCTGCACCATTTGCTGCACTGACAAAGGTTATACTATTCATTTATTATTAATACTTTTTAAGAAAGGGGTTGATTCAAATTGGAAATAATTTTGGATTAAGTAGTTTTGAACTTCATAGCATTAGAAGTACATTATGTTTGGTATGAATATGGTAGAAACTGGACAAAACTCTAAAAACATCTGTTTTTTTGTTTTTTTCCACAAATGCAAATAGTTTTGACACACACACAGATTTAACAGT
Organism: Archocentrus centrarchus; assembly: GCF_007364275.1. Lineage (NCBI taxonomy): Eukaryota > Metazoa > Chordata > Actinopteri > Cichliformes > Cichlidae > Archocentrus > Archocentrus centrarchus. Next base: position 14,444,045 of record NC_044351.1, on the reverse strand, counting down.
GTGCAGTGTCAAAGTATCACCAGTAGATGGAGGGAGAGCTACATCATTGATTCAGATGGAAACTACTTGAGGAAAGGCGGGCATGATGTCATCACAAACAGAACTTCAGTAATAGCTTCAGAGGAATGACACTGTAAACGCTGTGGATCAGAATGTGGTAGCACTCCTGTCTGTGTGTCTGTGTGTGTGTCTCTCTCTCTGTCTTTTTTTTTTTTTTAAGCCTGTGTTTATGTGTGTGGCTTCCTTGTCCATGTGTGGCGGTGGTGTTGTTGTTGTTGTTGTCCCCAGCTGGGCCGAGCCTTGCAGTAGACATTACTCATGAATCACTCCTTATCGGGGTCCTCTACGGTAGGGAGTTGCGGTGACTCAAAAGGCTTGGCTGAATAGCCTCGAATCACCCCCAAGTTAAATCCTGCCCATATAGGCAATGAGAGGACCCTGTGTTCGATGGCACGGCATGCTGCTTTAAAAGTCAGATGTGCCGATGCACACTGTGCATCTACATCTAAGCGAGGACTCACTGGCACCGGAGGCAATTAAGTTCACCCATGCAAGTCAATTCAATTATGCAACTGTGATGAGCCCTGAAATACCACAGAGCAAGACGTATGGTGTGGCCTCACACCAGGCCACTTTGCTTTTGCTTCAACCCTCGCCCAAATTTAGAGGTTGAATAATGTTATCGATGGAACTTGCAGTTTTCTATTCTCTGCAGTGCGTGCAAAAAAAAAAAAAAAAAAGTTTTTACTAATACAGCAGGATCCAAAAGTATTGGAACAGTGAGGCCAATCCCTTTATTTTTGCTGTAGACTGAAAACATTTGGGCTTGATATAAAAAAAAAAAAATCAATGAGAGACAAAAGATCAACATCAGTTATATTTCCAGGTGTTAACATCTGGATCTGATAGTTCAGAAGATGGAACCTTTTGTCTGAACCCACCCATTTTTTCCTGTGAGCAAAAATATTGGAACAGATAAACTTAAAATAGATTAAGGTGACTGACTGACTGAGGACCTTTCATGCCTATGTGGCATATTGGGCGGCAAAAGATCGCCACAGGGCTCGGTCTTGTGCCCGTGTTTCGGCTTCTTCCAATGGAATATTCGATGTTCTAAGGTCTTGGTAAAATGACCTTCGCCAGGTATTGCGGGGGCGTCCTCGGGGTCTTTTGGCACCCGGGGGCTGCCAGCGCACCGCTATCTTCGGGATCCTTGAGTCATCCATGCGAAGGACATGGCCGGCCAGTCGGAGTCTTCGACGTGCGACGATGTTGTGGAGTTTGACCGAGCCGCTCCTTTGCAGGACCTCTTCGTTGCTGATGTGTTCGGTGTAGTGGATCTTCAGAATCCAGCGAAGGCACCGTTGTTGGAAGACGTCCAGCTTGGTGTTGATGCTGGCCGAAGACTTCCAGGTCTCGCTGGCGTAGATGGCAGTTGGGATGACTATTGAATTCAGCAAGCGGAGCTTGATCTTGAGGGAGATGGTCGGGGAGGACCAGATCTTGTTCATCCTCCAAAATACCACGGCTGCCTTCCTGATGCGGCACTTGACGTCCACCTCCGCGTGGACGTCAAGTGCCGCATTAAGGTGAATAAGACTTAATATTTTAGTTGCAATAACTGCATCAAGCCTGTAATCCACTGACATCACTAAACATTTGCATTCTTCTTAAGTGATGCTTTTCCAGTTTGGTTATAGCTTTCTTTAAATTGACAGACACAATGTTTCTGTAAACTTCTGAGTTTGTTGTACTGCTGACATCTTTCCTGACATCATCGATGATTAATGATTAATGAGCCCGTCCCAGAAGAAGCCATGCATGCCTAAGCCATGACATCACCTCCACTGTGTTTCACAGATTGTATGTTTGGGATCCTGAGGTCTTCTGTGAACAGTAGATTGGGATACCTTCACTCCTGCACTCTGGAGGTTGTTGCTGATGTTTTAGTGTCTTACAGTACTTACAATGTTTCTGTCATCAACTGCTGTTGTTTTCCTTGGTCTACCTGTTTGACATTATATATATCTACAGTACCAATCAAAAGGTTGGACAGACTTACTGATTCATATGAATGAATGTATATATGTATGTACATATAGATAGAGTACATTTTCTGCAGAATTTTCACTCATTATAACCTCACTTTAACTCAACACCCCTTTCCACTCCTTAGGCATGTCAATCTCTTGGTTTTTTTATGTGCACAGTGGAAAAAAACTGACAGCGAGCAAGCAGAGATCGAACAGCATGTAAAACTGTTCAAGAGTAAACCAGCCAGGCTGTAATGGGAAAATAAATGGAGCATTCTGCTTTGCTGTCTCTCTCTCTGGCTGTGTTTGTGTGTGTGCTTGTGAGCACAAACACAATGAGCTCTTCAGGGAGCTGTAACTCAAAGGGACGCTGACTGAGCTCGAGGAGAGGGAAAACAAAGAGTTGTTCCTGGGAAGATGGCCGCTTCTGGCACTGGATCACAGCTCACAGAGATGAAGCAGAGAGAGAGAGAGAGTGTGTGTGCGCACAAACTGCTATAAACAGCGGAAATAGAGTATTATAGCCAAGCTTACTCATCCAGGATTCCTTAATTAACACTCAGCAGAATTGCCTTGATGCAGCTGATGGGTGGGGACATTCATTAACTGACTGTCAGATGCTTTGAAGTTTTCTTAGAATTGTTTTTTTAATTTAAAGTGGCCCTTCACATTATTTTTAACATTTAGTTCTGCTCCCTCACCATGGCAGCTGACGTTCTTGTGATGTCAGCATTACGTCACATCCTGGGCCTGGAGCACAGACAGTATAAAAGTTGGACATAGCTGCCATGATGTCCTGCATTGATTTCTGAAGTCCCATTTTGAATCCTGGAGATGAACATTTCCGCTGTGGCCATTGTGGTTGCAAAGAAAGTGCATGTGATTTGGGGGGGCGGGGGGCGGGTGGGGGGTAGATTCACGACACAAGTAATCCTTCATTTTGAAACACAGTATTACCAAGATATATAAAATAGACTACAAAAGTGCTTACAGAGGTCAAGTCAGAAAGCTGCTTTCCCATAGACTGGAACTCTTTATTTGCAACTACAGCTGTCGCCATCTAGTGGCCTTCAGATGAAATGCAGCTGTGAGTTGTTTTAACATTGGCTTCATTTTTCGACCCGGAAGCTACGTCCATGTTTTATACTGTTTGCAGTCTGGAGTCTAAACATTTGTTACAGAAAGTCACTGTTACGAGTGCGTAACAGTGTTTTTCCTGCATAAAGAAATTTTTTGTGCATGCCTCACATAATTTGCATTGTAATACAATTATTTGTTAATTGGGTTTACTTTACTTAAATAGTAATAATAATAATAATAATACACATTTTTGTTCAGAGTAAAGGCCAGAAATGACAAGATATGCTTAGATTTCTGTCATATAAGGATACGCACACTAATGGATTTTACTTTGTGTGGGTTAATTGTGTTTTTGTGCTGAGTCACCCCTCCAAAAGGCCAGTTCTGAGCCAGGAAAAACCCTTAATGAGCACATTTCAGTTGGAATTGATTATTGAAAATGAGATTTTCAATACCGCTAATTACAATGGCGCTGAGGTATGTCATCTTTATTAGCTAATATTTATATGGATGTTCTGAGCAGAGCTGCCAAAAAACAAATTTGCTTGCATTTGTATAGCACTTTTACCCAAAGTGCTTTATAATTTGCCACTCATTCATCCGTTCCATTCTCATTCACTTAGACGCTAAAGGCAGCAAACCAAGGACACTTCAAGCCAGCAGCGCTGTTATTCAGAGATGACACAGGCTCCTGAACTAGTCTACTAATGCTTTTGTTGAGATTCTAAAAAGTCAAACAAAATGATACTGTTGGAGGCGATATATATTTTTTTAATGAAGAGAGTGAAGGCTCTGATCAGTTTCATTAATCATCTCTTGTGATCCCTCCAACTTTATTAATGCACGGTGTAGAATCTCTTGGGTATCTTTTTAATTATATTTAAGTGTCATTTATTTTGTTTAAAAAGTCAATTTGACCCAGGTGTGATGGTGGTAGTAAGAGCTGCAGTAAATGTACAAAGCAGATTGCTTCTGTTATGTGAGCACTTTGGGGGGGGGGGGGGGGGGGGGGTGGTGGGGATAGTTAAAGGTCTTTGATAGGTGTTTGTGCAATTATCATTATGCACGTCTTGCCTCATACTTGCTGTTTTCTCATCCTCTCGGTGGTTTATACTGTACTTATGAAATGGCTTTTTCATCCCACTCTAACCACCAAGTGTGATTTAAAGTACAAATATAGTTTTGTCATTAAAAGCAGTCATTTACAAAAGAACAAACAAAGAAACACCAGCTGTAGTCTTATCAGTGCCCCCCCCCCCCCCCCCCCCCCCCCCCCCCCCCCCCCAAAAAAAACAAAAAAAAAAACCAAAAAAAAACCTTCCAAGTTCTGTTGAGTCTCGCCACCAGAGGACCGGCTTTTTTGATTATGCATTCTGTGCAGAAGGCTGCATATCCGAATCAATCTCATGCTCTGCCAGAGAAGTATTTCTCCATAATTTGATTCCAAGCCAGGACTGTATAAAAAAAAAAAAAAAAAAGCACCCACCACGGGTTACAAATGTTTGAATAATTTCTCTAATCTCTAAGCATCGTGAAACACATGGGAGCATCCACCGATGGCATCTGTCGGCAGATGAAATGATGTGTATGTAGAATCTTTACTGCAGAGACTGACGATGAAATAGACGAAATTGTTCAGGGTATTACTTCAGGGTGGTGGGAGTGACACCTCTAAGCGGTCTTTAATCTTAATTTCATTGTGTAAAGGGCACATGCCTGGCAGCATAGGACATTATTGATCTCTGACTAATTAATTTACTTTCATCCCTGTTTTCATGACCATACATGTTAGCAGGTTGACATGCTGTTTGAAGCGTCACTGACAGCACTGTCCTTGTCATGCTCCCTTTAGGTCGATACCTGCGCCTGAAAATGTTCCGTGAGGATCATGGCTCCTGGATGACCATGTTCTTCAGTACCATCCTCTTCCTCTTCATCTTCTCACACATCTACAACCTTTTCCTGCTGATGGCTGGGAGCATGGAGTAAGACATTCAATCTCTCTCTCTGCCCCCCCCCGTGCTTCCCATTTGTTAGGGCCATTGTATGCTCCCCTTTGCCTGGTGTGATTGATCTAAACGTCTTGCCTGAATAGAGACTCGATACCAGTCTGATAAATCAGCCCTGACTTTAAATCTCAGGTGAGGGCAGGCAAAGTGGAGGGTGGTTAATCCTGAAAGATCACCTTTAGCACTTGCACTTATTCTCCCATGATCTTGACTTTTTTTTTTTTGACACCTCTCTGGCTTGAAACAAAGATGTTTTTCCGTGTCACTCAGTCTGCGTCTTGTGTTTTGCTACCACTGCACCAGCTTTCCTGCTGAGAAACCACAGCAGAGCTTGACACCCACGCATCAAGCCAGTGACAGAAATCAGTTTATGCATTTGCAATGTGGTCATCTAGATGAAGGAAAACACGCCCTTGAAGCCGAGCCAGCCAGACACGAGGTCACAGCAAGGTGATTTACCATTTTATCTCTTTGGGTTGTAAGAACCGTGTGGCAGCTGTCTTTTCAGGTACAGGCTGTCAGGAGGGAGGCCAGGGCTGTAATGTGACGTGCCCATACAATGCTGCTTTTCCATATTAACAAGAAGCTTCGACTCTCCATGAGGTGCAGGCAGATGAAGGCTATTAGCTATAGGCAAGGTGTTATGTTTTTCTGTGGCCAGAGGGATGAGTTTGTATAATCAGCCCATCTGTCACGCTGGCCAGCACAATGGCACCGGCATCCATCTTGTTCAGTGTCTCGTCATCCGAGGGACGGGAAGCGAACGGCCAAGCAAAGGGGCAGGTCCGCTGAGAGGATAGATGTTGCTTGCTCAGGGAAAAGTTCCGCTCGCAGTTCCACCGAGTCCATCTGTCACAAAGACGACCCTTTTTTTTTTTTTTTTTTACTGCCTTTGCTGCTGTTTCAGTCTTGAATCACTGAAGGAAAAGGGAACTTTTTAATCTGTCAGTGCATTTTTGAACTGACTGACATCTGGATAATAGCTGGGGGAAAATTATGAGTTGCTCAGACATTTTTGAGAGGCGTAACGCGTGCAAGTTACACACTCTATGCATGCATTAGCTCCATCAGTTGCCTACATATAAAAAAAAATGGCAACTGTAAAAGCCAATTAAGCAATTACACGAGCTTACACAACACTAAAACCCATCCGTGAGTGTTTGCTTTGGATGTGTGTAGTTATAGCAGATATTCGGGGCTGTAAAGCTCTACTCGCGAAGACAGATGGTGCTGTTGTAAAGCGAGTTAGGCCACTGCTGCCAAGACACCTGCTCCTTGTTTTTTTTTTTTCTGCACTCGCTTCCTCCCCCCATCCTCCCACCCACCCCTCCTGTCCCTCTTCCCTGCTTGTTTTCTTTCAGCTCCAACAGTGTGTCCACCAAGGACCCGGGCCCTGCCAAAAACCATTAGTGTTCACATCTCTGTTCAAGACAGACATGTAAGAGCAATGTTCACACTCTGCCAGGACGCTCCCTCAGAAAACGGGCTCTGGGCTGCCATAGCATGTATGCAGCAGCGTGAGCGAAAAGGTGACGAAGGATGGGAGGGAAGAGGCGTGGCGGGCAGTGGGAGAAGTGCTTCAACCCTGATGATGCAGTGAAACTTAAGTCTTTTGATCTATGTCCAAACCCTATTTGCATCGCCTCCCTTCACTCCTCAAAGCGCTCCCTCAGCCTGCAGCGAGACTGTTGTAGTTTTCTCTCTTGCCACAGCCCAAAGGAAAAGTGCAATATCCCTTTGCGGCTGCAGCTGCCCCTCTGTGGGGATGAATGCTGCTTTACCTTTTTATTTATACTGAAAGAAAAAGCTGCTGTGAGATATTATTACTGCTAAGGGTTTTCAAAGGGAAGGTGTTTTGGCATGGGTTTTCCAGCTTTGACATCTAGCCATATTGGTGCACTGCAGGGGATGCTTTTCAGGTGGGTAGACGGGGGTGGCCCACACACACACACACACACACACACACACACACACACACACACACACACACCACATATTGTTCATGTCTTGCACCTCTCAAGTTAGCAGGAACATGCACGTGTACGTGGGATTGGGAGTCTGTGTGTGGGGGGGGGGGGGGGGGGGGGGGGGGGGGGGGGGGGGGGTTATGTGTGGAGGGGTGTTGGCTCAGTCCTCCTCCTGGCTCCCTGACCTGATGCTGTATGCTGCCCATGCCCTGTGCTCATTAATATGCTTTAATTTTCTTTGACCTTTCAGTTGGTCTTGAGCTTGATTTAATTAAAACCAGTAATACACACAGAAGGAAAAAAAAAAAAAAAAAGATAAACTGTGCCATCAGGACACCAAACAATCACTGATAAGAGATTGCTTATCTTCTTTTTTTTTTTTTTTTTTTTGAATGACAAGTATTTATTCATGATTAGTCATGTAAAATGGATTCATCAGTGCTGTTATCACTCAGCTGAAAGAGGTTACCACACTGTGTAAATCTCACACATCCAACTGCATGTTAGCCAATATTTAAACAGCCACTTGTGGGTCAACAGCTATCAACCTGTTACCTGGCTTATGTCACACCAGGAAAAAGCTCCATCCGTCGTGGCTCCCTGGGAGCTGTAATCTACACTTGTTACCAAACCCTCACATCTGGGCTATTTGCATTTTAATGTAACTGTCAGATTAGGAGGGGTGGGGGGGTCGGGGGGGGGGGGGGGGGGGGGGGCTGTTTGTGTGAAACCAGGGGAGTGTGACCGCCCAGGGAGTTTGACGGGCTTCATGAATGTTCTGTCACGCCGCACAATCCCATTCGCCATCTTACGGTGCCATTACCAACCGAAATCAGTCCCTAATTAGATGGTGTTATTTAATTAAGATTGCCCAATGCGTGGCGTACACATTAATCATGACTAATTTAGAGGAAGGGGGGGGTGAAGTATGTGAAGGTGGAGGCTAGCCGGGAGCCTGGAAGTTTGTGGGGATCTAAAAGAGAGCTAGAGTGGGACAGGGACACTAAAGCTGAAAAATTACATCTATATTTCTTTCCTTTGTTATCTAAAAAAAGAGGTTGATGGATGGGTGTCGGGCTGGCGGGGAGGGGGTAGGCTAGGCAATGGAATTGTGGAGTGATGGAGAGAGGGAGCTTTGCAGCGGATGAATATCTCCAGTGAGGAGCAGGGAGGGTTGGACATGACATTTGACTACAGTGTTACACTGTGTGAGATTAGAAGCCACTATAAGTTTATTTGTTTTGTTTACCATGATGCTTTGTGCTCCATGCATGCAAGTCCCCCTCGACTGTCTGTTTGCTTGTCTGGCACTAAGCTGGGGTAATACCACAGACAAAAGGCTAAATAAACAGCATGTTCTGGTACACGGATACATCCTGTTGCACCCAGTGTGGGACTTTCTGCTGCCTATGATACAGCAGCACATTTATAACAGCGGGTTCAATGAACTGCCTTTTAAATAACGACAATTAATTATTTTCTCACTTTGCAGTATTAGTAGTATGTGTTATGAAATTGTTTAAGATTCTTCCTTTTTCTTTCCTGCATTTATTTGCTGGCAAATATTAACACCATATATAGGAATGTAAAAAAACAAACAAACTGCCAGATACTTAATACTGTTAAAACAGAGCCCGTTGGTTTGACACATAATTGTTTCTTTGTGCTTTGGAGATATATATGGCATGTATGAAGCATACCCTATAACAAAAAAAAAAATCTACACTGTAAACCCAAATTTTGATTCCACTTAAAAATATTGAGTGAGTAGATGCTGAGTAGACTGTACTTTTTGATGGTCTATCTTATTGATATTAAGTTGTTTGAGTTCAAACAACTTAATATCATCAAGTTTTGCACCTGCTAAAAATCTAGTTTATACCAGTTTAAACAGAGTGACATAATGAGCAGCAGCATGATGGATAGCACTGCTGCCTCACAGGTAGAATGCCATCTAGAAGGTCTGGGTTCAAGTCCACCTTGGCCCAGGCCTCTCGCTGTGTGGAGTATGAAATAGCAGACATTTGGTCCTTTTGTTTGGTTTTTGTTCACAACTCTCTCTCATATAGTTTTTCATTGTTCCATGGACAAATGTTATTTGTAAATGTACCAGCATTCAGCAGGGCTGAGTTTTATCATGTTTATTTACTAAATTTAAACAGACACAGTTCAACACTGTAAAAAATATTTTTGTTACTGGGCAGCACGGTGGCGTGGTGGTTAGCACTGTTGCCTCACAGCTAGAATAGCTATCTGATCGTCTGGGTTCAATTCCACCTTGGGCCGGGCCTCTTGCTATGTTCTTCCTGCGTCTGTGTGGGTTTCCTCCCACAATCTGAAGACATGCAGTTACTGGGGTTAGGTTAATTGGTTAATTGGTCACTGTAAATTGCTCACAGGTGTGAATGGTTGTCTGTCTCTGTGTCAGGCTGGTGACCTGTATGGGGTGTATCCTGCATCTTACTGCCTTGTCAGCTGGGATAGGCTCCAGCTCCCAGCTTTTTTTTAAGTAGATTCAACTTATCTGGGTTTACAGTGTATAGATATAATATTCACTTTTTTGGCTTTTCCCAATCAGTTCCTTCAATGGGAAAATAATTGTCAGATTAAACCGTGATGAAAATAATTTTTTGTAACAGCATTAAATCGACATGTTGATAATATTTTGGATGCTCCGTGTTTAAGACATTGTCAAAAATACTTTATGCTTACGCCTTAATATGGAAACTCATTATAGGAAATCATAGTGAATATCTTTAGATGAATTGATCTGCCTTTACCTACGCCTGTATGTACATCCTAAGAGCACCTCCTGCTTTCTTTCACACTCCTACACACCCATTTCATGTTGTATCTGCAAATGTGACTCATTACTGTGTATTTATTAAGTGTTTAGTTATTGTAAAGCTTTCTCTCTGCAGTTATTTTCTCTTCTCTTAGAATATCTCTAAAACAGGCTGTGTGCTATAGGTACTGATGTAAGTAACTAGCTGATGTCATACTTCATCATCAAGACAAATAGTTGCAAGCTTGGTCACTACTGTGTGCCAACTGGGAACAAAAGCTATATTATTTGCATTATAGTATGGACATGTATGTGTAGATGAAAGGTGGAGAGGGAAGTTGTACTAAGACGTGGGGGTCCTGTTTAGCCCTGTGTAAAGCTCCGGACCTGTTATATAGGAGGAACAAAACAAGCACTCCACAAACGCGTGGCACAGCATAGGAGAGCCACCTCGACAGGACTCAGCAGTACACCTGCACTTAAAGGAGAGAGGACACACTTTTGAAGATGCCAATATTCTCATTTTGGACCGAGAAGGCAGATGGCTTGAGAGAAGAGAAAAGAAGGCCATCTTTTGTCCACTGTGAACAAACATTGTTGAACAGAGGTGGTGGCTTACGACACAAGCTGTCAGCCACCTACAATGCAGTCCTGAGATCCCTTCCCAAGTGTTTTAACCTCCACTCTCACCTTGCCTGTGGTGATCTCAATAGCTCACTTGATGCTGGGGTGGGGCGGTGTCTTACAGAGGTTCTGTACCTCTGCCATGTTGACCGTAATGACCCGCACCTTTTCCTTTTCTTTTTTTTTTCACATCTTGGCTCATGTGACAACTCACATGATCAATAGTGGGTCAACGACCCTCAGGACCACCTCCAAGAGGACAGCCTCCACTAAGGGTTAAATACCTGGGATTCTCTGCCAGCTGTTTTATTACTGAAAAATTCTCTTGGATTAGAGAAATAAGTCTTTCAGTGCTCCAGACTGGTATGGATATTTGGTGATTTAAAAATCCCGTATATCAGAGGATTTTTTTTCTTTGAGATACACGAAACATAAATAGATTCTTTTATTGTCACTACAACAAATAGCTTTGCACAACTCTGCTCGGATCAGCTGGTGTTTTTGCAGCATTACGAACACGTGTTGCCTGCGTGGTGCCCTCCGGTGGACAAACTATGCAACATCAACACTCGGGGTGTTTCTCCTATCTGTTCTTTACGTTTTAAATGATCATTTATCGGTCGGTTCTATGAATGTTTTTCACTGCCTTATGTTGGAGGCGTGTTTAACTAAGATTGAACTCTTTTTGATTTATGAGCGTTTATAACAAGACATATTTAACAATATAAAAACTGTCACTGACTGCACAGTCCAATCAGCCTGAAAAATCCTAAGTTTAAAAATAAACTGGGATTGCCGTGTGTATATTTGTCATGGTACTGTAATAAGGCCACCGTGTTTGTATCGACATTAGTGCCAAAGGCTTGGGATTAGTGACAAATCCACCAAGAGCTGTCGATGTCACCAAGAAATCGACAGACGAGAAATAAAGAAATTAAAGAAATGACTTGGTGTAAATTCTGCAGCACCTTTTGCCTTTTGTTTTTAACCAAATGTCACATCATAAACACTATGTATAAATGTGTCATTCAGTTTTCTTTTTGTTTTATTGTTAGGGCCTGTTGGGGTTACTAGAGTGCCTGTAAATGCATTTAGTGGTAAAATACGTGGAGACCTGGTTGTGGACCCTTCTGTCCTAATGGAAAACTGATGGGTAGAAGAGCCGCATGCTGTCTATGATATTGCCCAATGATATTCACTCCGGATCCTGAGCCAAGGGAATGACAAAGACTATAGGACTCAATCTTCAGCCAGTTTAATACAATGGGCGAGTGACAAATTGAGACTGAGATTTTAAGTTGCCTTGGGAGACGGTGTAGTGATAGTAAGGAGAGTCAATATTGACAGCTTTATGCTTCCTGGTAACTACTGCTGCTCACTGTTGTATACTGTAAATACAGTGTTGTGTACTGTAGTGCAGAGGGAGGAGACAGGCAATGCATTTTAATGTGGAGCCAGCCAAGGTCGCAATTTAATGTTCTGTGGGAGTCCAGCCTTTACGGGGCAGAAGAGGTCACTCGGTTGTTGCAGTCACTAAATCACTGCCTGTCTAACAGAGAAAACAAGTTTATAAAAGCCAGTGTGAGGGCTTATGTATACGTCCAAGTGGACAGTGAAAAAATTAATAGAAATGAGGGTATGTAATGACTCAGAGTAGTGAAAGCTCTCGCAGCAGGCTGTTTTAAAACCTTAACCATCAGAGCTGCCATGGCGCTTAAAAAGCCCTCACTTGGGACATTTGATAAAAATAAAATTAAATCATAAACTTTTTTTTTTAAATAGGCGAATATAAAGGAAGACAGTGCGCAGTATGAGGGTTGGGCACAATGCTGCATTGCAGATTGCTGATGAAATGGAAAAGCCAGAACAGTAGAGGAAAGACTTTTATTGGTATACATATTTAAAACCTCTATACAGGGCCGCAGTATTCCTAAGAGTCTGTTTACATGGCAAATTTGTGCGGTTTTATGTGGCCACAGTTCTAAAAGGAGCCTTCCCATTAACATTATCCTGGGAATACATTTACTTCTGGCTTGGGCAATACATAATGATTTTAATAATGTTGGTGTGCTATTGATGAAATGAAATGGCAACTCTAAAGCCTTGGGAAATTTTAACTGGGCATTATAATTTAAAGTGCTGGACTATAACTTGCCATAGCAGTTATCACCCCCTGCATGAGGCCACAGAATCTGAATTGAAAGTCAGTAAACAATGTTTAAATACTCGCTTAGCAATAATTAATTACAATGGCAATAAACACACAGCCTAACTGCAAAGAAAAATTGGGCTGTCAGCATCACTTTGATGAAAATGAATATTTGTTTAGCCTGAAAGCTCTCGTCTCTTTCCCATAACCCCCAACCAGTTGTGGTGGTTGGCTGCCCCCCCGAGCCTGGTTCTGCTGGAGGTTTCTTCCTGTTAAAAGGGAGTTTTTTCTTCCCACTGTCGCCAAGTGCTTGCTCATAGGGGGTTGCATTGTGTGATTGTTTTTTGTTTCTTTAGTGTCTTTACCTTACGTTTCAAAGTGCCTTGAGGCAGCTGTTGCTAATTGGTGCTGTATAAATAAAATTGATTTTAATTACTATTGAATTACTGTGTTACAGTGAAAAAATTGAAAAAGAAAGGAGCTCAATAGGTAAAACTCTAAACAGGTAATCGAACATAAATAGAAATAATTAATAGAATTGAATATAATGTGACGTGAACCTGAGACGTGACAGCTAAAAAAGAAGATTTTGCAGTTGGCAGCATTAGCGCAACAGTTAAAATGCTATAGTTAAAGTCAAACAGGGGTAACACCCAAACTCCCAACTTTATAACTCTTTACCCTCTGTAGCGCAAAATTGTAATTTCTCGCATGTGATAGGACAAGACAAGATAGAAAGGCATTGAAATGTCCTTGAATATTATGTCTGAACAAGTGTGGGAAACCTGATAACATTCCTTGGAGGGTCAAAGCTGGCTGAGCTGGCCGTGCTGGCACTAACATTGCAACCGGCTCTGCGATTAAGCCACGGGAGCCATTTTAGGGCTGATTATTCATGGTGCTACTGTACTGATGTTCCACTACACTGAATTCTCTCATTAGGTCATCCGGCTCTAAAGGCCATTAAATTTTCAGTCAGCATGAATAAGTCAGAGAGTTCTGCCTCTGATCATGCAGTGCGAAGAGTCCCCAAACTCATCATAGGTGCTCTGCAAAAAAAAAAAAAGAAAAAAAAAAGAATTCTTTTTCAGTGCAGGGGTAACATTTGCTCAATTAAATATGTGAGAAGGGCAGGGGTTGGCAGGAGGTTAGTTTTTTAGATTTAAAACCTAGCATGTGGTGCCAGACAGCATTTCCAGAAGTATCGATTAGAATTTCGCTGCGGCTAAATGACTCCCAATGGGATCTCCTTGGCAACTGGAGCAGCGCCAAGCCACTGAATGTCTAACCGACTTAATGCAGATATAAATCGCCATTCCAATCAAGGCCGTTTTATTTGCGGCCTTAAGTGAAGCAATACGTCACCTGCATCGCTGCGCATTTTCGTCAATAAAATCCTGTCAGATCTGTTAAATGCATGCTGCATTGATGACATGTGATTTATACTGGTTCGTTCCAGGCAAGGATATGTCTTGCATAGTTGCAGTAAGCAGGTAGTTAAGAGCAGTTGGCACTCTGGGTCCCTAGTGCACTGCAGTTAATCACCATTGCTTTGTATTGCTTATGAGCCTGTATTATGCTTTAGATCTGCACTCCCATAGCATGAAAAGCACGAGCAATTAGCATTAATTAAATCAAATTCCTACCAGTAATATTTTGAATGGGTTGCCTTCCACGACTTTTCATCAGATTGTTTAGACTTGTGTGACAACAAGCCATTTGCAAAGTAAACATGAACATGAACCATTATGGCGAGACATGCGCTGAAAATAAACTACACACCTGCAAGGCTGCTGGCAAGATTTTTTATTTTATTTTATTTTTTTTTTAGAGGTTTCAGTGCTATAGAAAATATTTTCATTGGTGTTTTTATGTGGCCGGAAAATGACTGGAGAAAACAAAGACAAATTGAACCATTGACTTCAAATACGACCCCTTGAAAGCACAGCCAGAGCCCTATCCACTGCCATCTATTATATTCATGAGTGTGACCTGTCGGGGGTGAGAGGAGGCTGGAGGGGGAAGTGATGGGCGCCCACCTGCTCCACTCAGCTTCTAAGACAACTGCCTGCCAGGAGATCAAACAGGCCTCCTCGCTCCCCTCTGTTCTCCTCCTCCTCTCCCTTGCAAGTCCCATATAGGAGGCGACTGACCCACTTTTCCTGCCTCCCTGAGCCATTACCTGGAGAAAATGTAGTAATGTGGTGTGTGAGTGCGTTGGGTGGTGGGTGGGTTTGCAGCACTGAACAAAAGCTTCTCATCTTTTTCTACTGTACAGAAACGAAGGTGTAACCAGGACTCCAAAGAAAACATGTCATTTCTGATCAGATACCATTGCGTGTGAGATTGCTTCTCTAATGGCGTGTTTTTGCCTAGTATGTGTTTTGATTCTGTGCTGCCGCACATGTTAACCGGGCTCACTCTGCTAGACATGAGGCAAATTTGCCAGACAAATGGATAATTTGCCAAACACTGTGGGACCAAATGAAAGTAGTGATACTGCATAAATTCCATTGCGCTGGTGTAAATTGTTTACAATCCTGAGGGCTTTATGGAAGGTAGAGCCATCACTCATTGTTTTCACAGCATTAGATTGATATTGATTGACTCTGACAGCTAGCATCATGATACTTAGGCACAGTGACCATTTTCTCTTTTTTCCCTCTTGGCTCGTTTTGTCAGTTCTCTTGCCACCTTCCTTTGTGCTTGCCTGTAGTACCCTTATACTACTTTTTTATATATATATATCCTTTTCACTCTGGCACTCTCTTTCCTTACAGGCCTCACATGGTGACAGAATACATGGGCATCAGGAATGAGAGTTTTATGAAGATTGCTGCAGTGGGGACATGGATGGGAGATTTTGTCACTGCTTGGATGGTGAGATTTGAGCTCGTCCGTGTCCTTCACATTAAATAAGTTGGCTCTTCTGAAAAGAAAGACAGACCTTCAGATTTTAACCCTGCTTTATAAAAAGTACAGTGATGCATTGAAAATAAACCTCTGAAATAAATGAAGGTCCATTAAGCTTCATTTTATCCAAAATGTCCAATTGTTCAACACACAGTATATTATAATTTAATAAAGAATATTTTAGCAGCTATATTTGAGAAAAATGCTCAGAAACACCATTCTGAATAAGTAACATATTGATAACTTTTGATAATTTTATAATTTCTCTCATACCTGATGTAACCATTTTCATGTAATAGAAGACCGAGAAGTTCATTAAAGTGCAGTAAACAGTTAGCAAAATTATGGTAACATATAAATTTGTGAATATGTAAGCAGGTTAGGCCAATATAAAAACACAGCGAGCCTAAATACCCAACCTTGCTGGACATCATGTTGGATTTCTGTTTTTGAAATTTCTAAACTACAAAAATAAGGAATTTTTTTCATAAAAATCTAATTTATCCATTTCACACAATGTGTATGTGACTGAAGAATAAAAAATAATAGAAAAATTTTACAAAAAAATAACTATTATATAAATGTGTTCATTTTATAAGCTTTGAATAAATCATATTTACAACCAGGTCAAGATAGAGATGAAGCCATTCTTCACATACTCAAATCTAATTTCTAGGTCAGGTGTATCCTCTCAGCCATATCAAGGCACACACTTACAGTACAGCTTTCCACACTGATCCAGTTCAGTCTGCTATCAAACCCTCGGAGGAACATGCAAGTGATGTAAGGAGGGTCAGAAGAAACAATAGGTGCACAGGGAGGGACTGAATGTGTTGTAGAAGAAACCTACCTCTGTTCATTTATCAAAATAAAAAGAGGAGGAAAGCTCCAGCGGGACTGGACTACCTGTGGTGGGAGGAGTGGGGCTCTGACACCGGCATGCATACTGCTGAGACAACTTGACAAGCTCTCTCACCGGTCACATTAGTATTCTACAGTACATACTGCAGAGAAAGAGAGCGGGTGGAAGGAGAGACGGAAGAGGAGGAGGGAGGTAGTCGGTAAAAAAAAAAACAGAGGTGAAGGGGAAAGGGAAATGTAGAAGTGTGGTCGGAAGGGAGCCGGGGGAAGAAGCGAGTGGGAAGGTGAATCAGGGAGACGAAGGTATATGTACATATGAGAGAGAGAGAGAGAGAGAGAGGTAGGCCAAGACAAAGTGCTGATTCCAAAATCACTCACAAGTTGTTGTTTGTTTTTTACATTTGATTAATTCAGTGAGGCACTTTGAAGATGACCTCTGTGTCTCCTCTGCATAGCAGATTTACAGCATGCCTTCACTGGATGAGTGAACAGGAAGTGTCTGTTTTTGAAATGCTGCAAAGCCAGAAACATCTCATTGATTCCCTGATTCACATTCTTTCTCCAACACACTATCTGCAGTGAGGTGCTTTATTGATGAATTGACCTTGCCTCTGCAGCAGCTCCACATAAAGAATATAGAGGATTTTTTTTTTAGACACTATGCTTTCTGACACAACTCTGCAGCTGTGTAAGAAAATCTCCCATAAATGACTTTTAATGGCATTAAGGATGATGGTGTAAAAACAATATCCTCAGCTGCTGCAAACACATTAATATTGAAAGAAGCGAGTACATTACAAGGTGATCAGTTAGTTATTAGAGTTAAATCAAAGATGTAATGTTATTCATAATTAAAAGCTTTATACCTGTGCAGTAACATGTCATATATGTTTGTAACTCTATCATGCAGCATTATTATTTGTTTAGCGTATAGTTAACATGTATAATTGAAATGTCCTGGTAAACCAGATGGTCTGGTTATGAATTCCACTAGATGAAAACTGTCAACTAAGAAATGCTAATAATATCCATATGAAGAAAACATTATGGGACATGATTACCCTGCCTGGGGCAAGGCTACCAGGGCTCCACCCTGAAGCCATGCATGAGGAGGAAGAAGAAACACTGGCCTACCCTCCTGTGGGCATACCACCCAGAGGAGGTGCTGTAGGGGTTGGTTACACTGCAGATCGGGTGGCAGTCTAAGCAGAGGCCTTGGAGGTCTGACCCCCAGTAACTGAAACAGATATTATCTCTCTGCTGGCTTGCCAATGTCTCAGTGTCCCCCTGGATAAGCTGCCTGGGGAGAGGGAGGTCTAGACTTCTCTGCTGAGATTGCTGCACCCACAACGCAGACATGGATAAGCCGAAAAAGATGGATGGATGAATGGACTTTTTTGACAATTTGCTCACTAATTCCATTCATCCACTTGTCCGCTTATCACAAGGTGGGTAGTGGTGGCAGAAAGTTAAGCATAGTAACCCAAACATCATCAGCTTCTCATCCTAGACTATATTGCCAAAATAATTTGCTCGTTTGCCTTCACATTCATATGAACTTGAGTGACGTCCCATTCTTAATCCATGGGGTTTAAGATTTGCAGCTACAACAGCTTCAAATCTTCTGGGAAGGCTTTCCACAAGGTCTAGGAGTGTGTTTATGGGAATTTTTGACCATTATTCCAGAAACACGTTTGTGAGGTCAGACACTGATGTTGGATGAGAAGGCCTGGCTCACAGTCTCCACTCTAATTCATCCCAAAGGCGCTCTGTTGGGTTGAGGTCAGGACTCTGTGCGGACCAGTCAAATTCTTCCACACCAAACTCCTGATGTCTTTATGGACCTGCTTTGTGCACTGGTGTGCAGTCATGTTGGAACAGGAAGGGGCCATCCCCAAACTTTTCCCACAAAGTTGGGATTATGAAAGTGTGATTCGTCACTCCAGAAAACACATCACATCTCCACTACTCCAGAGTCTAGTGGCGGCATGCTTTGCACCACTGCATCCGACACTTTGCATTGTGCTTGGTGATGTAATGCTTGGATGCAGCATGGAAACCCATTCCATGAAGCGCTCTACACACTGTTCTTGAGCTAATCTGAAGGTCACATGAAGACTGGAGGTCTGTAGTGATCGACTCTGCAGAAAGTTGGTGACCTCTGTGCATTATGCACCTCAGCATCTGCTGACCCAACTCTTTGTTTTTTGTGGCCTACCACTTTGTGGCTGAGTAGCTGTTGCTCCCAATTGCTTTCACTTTGTTATAATAGCACTAACAGCTGACTGTGGAATATTTAGTACAGAGGAAACTTCACAACTGGACTTGTTGAACAGGTGGAATCCTATCACGGTACCACGCTGGAATTCACTGAGCTCCTGAGAGCGACCCATTCTTTCACAAATGTTTGTAGAAGCATTCGGCATGCCGAGGTGCTTGGTTTATACACCTGTGGCCATGAAAGTGATTGGAACACCTGAATTTAATGATTTGGATGGATAAGTGAATACCTTTAGCAATATAGTGAATCTCTAAAGCTGAGCCCAGCCACTTTACAGAGGAATTTTCTGTCACTCGGATCCGTGACCCTGTTCTTTCGGTCACTACCCAGAGCTGGTGTGAGGGTTGGAATGTAGATGGACTGGTAAATCAAAAGCTTCGCCTTCCAGGTCAGCCCGCTTTTCCCCACAGCGGTGAGGTAAAGTGCCTGCATTACTGCAGGCACAGCACCAGTCCACAGGTCAATCGTATGCTCCACCTTCCCATCACATGTGAACAAGATTTCAAGACACTTGAACTCCCTTAGTTGGGGCAACAACTCCCACATGGAGAAATCCACTGCAGAGAAACCACGGCCAAGTTACTGCACACTGTTACAAATAGTCTAGAATAAAAAAAAGCCTTTCTGCACTTTTTCTACAGATTAAACTGTATGTTTTGTTAATATTGGATGGAGCCGGGCTAACTGTTCTCCTTTTGGTTTAATTTCCTTTAAATACACTCTGCATAAGTAAGTGACTATTTTATATGTATACTTTAATTTCTACAGGTGACAGACATGATGCTCCAGGATCAACACTACCCAGACTGGGGCAAAGCTGCCAGAAGGTTTTGGAAACAAGGCAACAACAGGATTGTCCTTTTCTGGTATGTCATCCTTTTACGCATATAAAAATGTGTGTGAGAGTGTATTTTTCTTTTGACCAGAATACACATAAGATATCAGTAGTAGAGTATTTTCTCTAGCTTTGAATTATACTATATGTTCCTACAGTGCTCTGTAGGAGCGTGTGTGTGTGTGTGTGTTATGTGGTCTGTTCAGCCCGTTGCAGGGTTACACACAGTCAATAGCCATGTTAATCTTCCCTCACTCAGTGTCAGCACCTTTAATTAGAAGAACAGGCTGAAAATCAATGGACACAGCGAGGTCTCCAGGCGAACCGTACTCCTGGCTTTTACTTACTCATACCACAAGCTGTGACCCTGAAATAAGTGCTAAACAAATGCTGCAAACCATGTCTGATATGCACATTTCTCAACAGACAAGTAGAACCATTCCCTGTTGAGATGCACCACACCACCGCTGCACGGTCCCAGCGGTGTTCATTCAGAAGAGTCCTTTGGTGCTGTCAGTCAGATAGTTTGACGTGGCAGTCATTCAGATATGGCACGCCAGTGGTTCATCTTAGGGTCACAGTAAAAAGTGAGAAAAAAAAAAAAAAAGAAACAGGTCTGACATCTAGTTAATGTGAACACAGAGAGCTCGAGACATCTCAAACTTCAAAGAGAGTTTGGCCCGCGATGTTTTAACATTTCCTTTTGCCGAATTGATTCACCTGCGATTAGGGTGCAAGCGGACGAATTGTTCTGCGACTTCTCTGCAGCCCTTCATTATATTGATGGATGCCTCGACTCTCAGTGTGACAATCAATGCCAGATTTGATGAGCTATGGTTTGAAATTCAGAGCTTGAGATGTGATTGATAAATGCGTCGCTGGATATGTCTTGTCAATATGTGCTGAAGGACCGTTGGAAATTGTAAAGGACAGTGCAAAAAGTCATCCATGCTGAGGAAAGGAATGCCGCTGTGGAATAATAAAAACCCTCAAAATTTATCTCTCAAACAGCTGAAATGGGATATGAGCTGGCAGTCACTATCTGCAATGCAGCCAACCGATGTGTGGTGTGAGAATGCACACAACTGCACAATAATCGCTGGGTGACATTGAGACAAAATACACAGCGGAGAATAATACTAAGTCGCATTGCCTCTCTTCACATGGCTGAGAAATTTTCCAGTAAGCAGTGAATGCAGAGTAATCCCAGTGTGACATAAACAAAATGCTTGAAGTGTTAAAGAATGCAAACAAAAAAAAATAAAAATTTCCAGGTAAGTGATATTTTGGCTCATGTTAAATATGTAAATACATGGAAATATCTATGCAGTAGAATTTTGAATTACATTGTCTCTGCATCTACAAACAGACACAGTTTTTGTCTGTGCGCATTCATCTTCCTGGAAATTCAGGCCATTTGTCTAATCTTAGTGAAAAGTGCGGTTCAATGCATTATTGAGTCCATGAAGAGAGACTGAATAGTGCTAGATTTATCTTCTTGTGTACCTGTTGTTTGTCTTCCAAGATATATGATGCTAACTGTGCCCCCCCCCCCTCAAGTTTAATGTTTGTCATTCATAGATTTCCTTCTCCTCTCCTTTCCTGTCCTGCAGGACAGTTCTCATCTCTCTGACATCAGTAGTGGTTCTTGTCATCAGTACCGACTGGATCAGCTGGGACAACCTGAACCGAGGCTTCCTGCCCAGTGATGAGGTCTCCAGAGCCTTTCTAGCCTCCTTCATCTTGGTCTTCGACCTTCTCATTGTCATGCAGGTAGACCACTCCCTGGGGGCTAATTAAAAAAAAAAGAAGAAAAAAGCGAGCTGGGATGTCTCTTGGCTTACTCCACTACCTGCCTTGCCAGGCCCTCTTCCTCCCCCTTTCCCTCCCTATTCATCAATGGGGCACTGCGGCACAAAGCAGTGAGAGGGTGCTTGATCCCTCTCATTTGGCACCGACACAAACATACCCACACACATATATTTATATCTGTTTATACACAGAGATACAAAAAGCTATGAGCTAAATATACACACGTGGGTGTATTTGTGTATGCATAAAACTTTTTTATGCCTCATTGCTTTCACCGTCTTCATCATTCTTTTCCCAGACCACAGCCAGTAGCTCACCCGTTCCTCCCCCCACGAGCCCAGTTTATTTTGTTTAATGATGACTCACAAGATTGGAGTTTTTCTCTCACTTTCTACCCCCCACCTTTATTCCCCAATCCAATGTCCTCTCTCTCACAGGAGAGTGAACATCAATAAAGGCTGTGTCAGTCACTCATGAATATGCAAATGTATTTGTCTGGGAAAAAAAACAAAACAAAAAACTCCAAACACATATAAATGTGTACTGAAGAGAAAGAGTGTGAGAGTTGTTGTTTTTTCACACTGCTAACCATTATCTCGAACCACAGGCCAATCATCTGTTTGCACAGAGCTTCTTGAGCCTAATTCAGCAAAGTTTCTCTCCATGTTTAATGAACATAATTCACTGGAGCTTCTTAGCAGGCAATAGAGGAAGTGCTCTAATACCAATATTTGATATACCCTAAATATATATTTCTTCTGTGTTTATTGTGCTAATTATAAAGAGCTAGCAAATGCATGGGAGAACATCTTTGAGTGTGCCAGAGAACCCTAGCACAGACACCATTCTAATTCTCTTGGTAATATGTATTAGAACAACTGTAACAGTAAAAGTGATTTCTAGACTTATTTATTGAATTAGTTCATTATTTTAAGCAGGGCTTTTGCTGCTTTAGCCAGTAATTGCTTCACACTGTGGTCTTTTTCTCACAATGATTGTGATTATGTAGGTATAAAGCAGTAGCCGGTCTTACATTATGCAGGCGTTTCCTCACAAACATCCTCACATCTTGCTGAGGCCAGCTTTTTCCACCTTCCTGACCAACTCCCGTGATTTGAAGTCCCTGTTTTGACATCCCCGTTCCTGGACTCTCGACTCGGTGTCCCTGCAACTTGGCTGTTTATCATTCCCAGCTCACCGCGATTTGTTTACGACAGGCCTCCTCTCATTTTCTGCGCGGTGTACAGCAAGCACATTTACTGCAATTATTTATGAGTCAAGTTAGCTTGTGCCGTTACAGGGCTCTCGCACCGGTAGCCGTCACTACATGCCATCGGTCAATAAAAATTAATCCACCGCAGCCCTCCCAACAGCTTCATTCACCTCCATCCTGGAGCTGTGCCATAGTTAATCTCTCGCCTCCATGAGAAAAGATGGGTGATTTTGTTCTCAAACTAATTAATGCCCCAATTAATGACCTGTCTGGATTTGCCTCCAAGCAGGGTTTTACCTTTTTTGAACCATTTTTTGCGTAATTGTGGCTTTTTTTTCTGCTTTTTCTTGGCCGGATGTCAGATTTCTATTCCCATTGTGTATATACATATTTAAATATGTGAAATATGTTGATACACCCTGCCAGTTTACTCTCCCTGTACTTGTTGTAGAGACTCATTATTTTGTGGTAGAAAGGTTTAAATGGCATGGCCGCAAGTGCTACAGCAACAGATACAACAGCTATGGAAGAAAAGTGGAGGACTTAATTAATATCCAAGGGGCTCTCATCAAACTGTTTTGTTGTTCTGTTCATAGATATTGGCACAGGAGACCTGGGGATCACATGAGGATGTAGTGAATTCAGATGCGCTAATTTTGTGCAGCGATGCTCTGTGCAAATAAGAGAATCAAATGGAAAAGTAGCTAATCTGAAATTGTGTGTGCCTTGCCCCCCCCCCAATAGTGATGACAAAAGCTAATTTGCAAAATGATTAAGTCAGCTCAGTAGAAAGAAACTGTTTCATAACATTTTAATTTTCATCTCTCAGTCTCTCTGTGTGATTTTCATTAGTTTCATCTGTGTTCATAATCATTTTAATTCCATGCCTTCATAGTGTTAAGGAACTAATTACAGTGACATACGTTAACAGAAATGTTTAAATACGTTTAAAAGTGGTGTTGTAACAAGAACATAGAGTATGCTGACTTTATCAGTGAAGAAATCATCTCCAGTACCAAACACTAGGCAACAGTTTAAGGCTCCGTATTCATTGTTAAATTAGATTTGACTAAAAACAATTCAATAAGGAAAGCTCATTAGGAGATATTGAACAAGATTCATTGAAAATAAAAATAGCTGATTTGGCGATTAGACTCCCATCAGAGCTGAAGGGAATCCCAGTAGAGATAGGAATTAGTCAGGACGCCCTCCCCCCCGGATCTGGATGCTGGTGGTGGTGGAGACTAAGATGGAGGCTTGGAAGGAGCTCTTAAGTGGTGAAGGGGAGGAGGTGGGTTGCATGCATGCATGAATGTGGAAGGGAGAATGACAGGTAAGCAGTGATATTTAGTGGAGGCTGATTGGCTCAAGGAAAGCGGGCAGACAGATGATTGGACTAGAAGAAATGTGGGCAGCACAGAGTGTGACAGCGCGGGAAGTGGAGGTGATGTGGTGGCAAAAAAAACCCAGGAAAGAATGTGGATGAGATCTTCCTTACTGAACTTACGCCTAAGCTTCATAAGAATTTACTGTATCTTTAATATTTTAATAACAAAAGCAAATTTACACTCATTGCCCACTTTATTAGGTACTTGTGTTCAAGTGTTTGTTAATAAAAAAAAAAATCTAATCAGCCAAACACATAGCATTCAGACATGTAGACATGGTCAAGATAGCCTGCTGAAGTTTAAAGTGAGCATCAGAATGAGGAATAAAGTTGATTTTAAGTTACTTTGAACGTGTCCTGGTTGTTTGTGCCAGACCAGCTGGTCTGAGTATTTCACAAACTGCGCATCTACTGGGATTTTCCCACACAGCCATCTCTGGGGTTTACAGGGAATAGTCCAAAAAAGAGAAAATATCCAGTGAGCGGCAGTTCTCTGGATGAAAATACCTTGTTGATATCAGAGGAGAATGGCCAGACTGCTGATAGGTAGGTAACAGGAACTCAAATAACCACCAAGGCATGCAGAAGAGCATCTCAAAACACACATGTTGAACCTTGAAGCAGATGGGCTACAGCAAGAGAAGACCGCACCAGGTGCCACTCCTGTCAGCTACTATAACAACAGGAGACTGAGGCTGCAAGTCACACAGGTTTCCCCCAGATCTCAATCCAGTAAAGCACCTTTGGGATGTAGTGGAACAGGAGACTGCCATCATGGATGTGCAGCTGACAAATCTGCAGCAACTGTGTGATGCTATCATGCGAGTATGAACCACATTCTCTGAGGTATGTTTCCAGCAGCGTGTTGAATCGCTGCCATGAAGAATTTGGGCAGCACTTCTGAAGGCAAAAGGGGGTCCAACCCAGCATTAGCAAGGTGTACCTATTAAAGTGGCTGGGGAGTGTGTGTGTGTGTGTGTATACATATATATATATATATATATATATATATATATATATATATATATATATATATATATATATATATATATATATATATATATATATATATATATAAACTAGAATTCAGTTATTTTTTTAAATAATTTTAAAAACTCTCCTGCATCTGAAGGTAAATAAAATGTCGTAGTTAACCGGTTTAAACATGCAAAATAATAATAATAATGTTTTTACCTAATAAATGAGCCACGTTATGTTCATGAACAGTGACTTTCTCTTAAAGCCACTAGCTACCCAATAAAACCACATATGTGCAAAAAAAACAAACAACAAAAACAAAATGACATCATGGGGGGGGCAAAGAAAGCTTCTAAATGTCAGTTTCAGCTGCCTGTTTTGAAATGATGTGTTGAAATCCCAGGCCACACAAGTACACACCACATGTGTGTGAACACACAGGGCTGTCTGCTGTCTACAGCGGCTGGCACGATGTTTAACCTCCAGTCAGCTTATGAAGAGACTCCACAGAGTCTTAATATTAGCTAATATGAGAGCCGCCGGTGAAGTGTTCAACATCCAATAAACTACGATGCAGAGTTGACATTTGTCATGTCAGCGTGTTCAGATTTCTTCAGCTCAGGCTGCAGCATCACAATTGGAAGCAATTTTTTTTTTAAAACTCGTTTGTTTGTGTGTGTTTTAGGACTGGGAGTTCCCTCACTTCATGGGTGACCTGGATATGAATCTACCAGGAATGTCAACAACGCATGTGAAGGTTAAGCTTCCCGTCTGCAAGCGCATCTTTAAAGAGGAGTACCACATTCATATCACAGGTACGCTCACACACGGCTACTCCAGACAGAGAACAGGGTTATCTCATTGTTTTTATGAGAGCCACTATCTGTTCTTTACAGTGTTAACACACCAACTGTTAGAAATGCCTTAGGTAGCAAAAAGAAATGGAAATGTCCATGAGGGAGACAAAATTTTGTCCTATTTTTGAATGGAGTTGTGAATACTAGAAAATGCTGTGGCTGCTCCAGTTTTCCTCCTTTCTCTTTTTTGGAGAAGTGTTTGCTGGTTAAACCACAGCAACCATTTATAATACATGTGTAGCAGCCGTGGAAAGCCAGCGCCGCCGCCGCTTCAATTGTGCTTCCTGTTCCTCGTGTTCCTCCCTGATGTGCGAGATGCTTGCCTCATCATCTTTCACATCTCGGCGTCTTAATGTTCTTGGCAAATGAGTGTATTTCCCATTTTTAAACCGTCCTCCTGGTTTCTCTGTTTTGTCATGAACACGGCCGGTTGCGACTATTAAGAGAAGGCAAACCAGTGTTCCTGAGCTAAATGTTAAACTGTTCAAAGGCTCAGTGATTCGCAGAAGGTTGTTAACCTTAATGTATTGCATATCCATTAAGCATTATGGAAATGGCTCCAGCGCGACGTGATTGGTTTAACTGAAAGCTTATTAACATCATATCTTGGGGAAGGGAAGGAAGCAGTGTCACATTTACCAGGGGCGACATCTGCCTGCTATCAGCCAACCTGGGGAGGCTGATGTGGGCTGTCTCGTGGTAATATAGTGATCTTGTTAGGAGATACTGTAGAGGAACTAACACCTCTGTGTGCATGCAAAGTGAGAGGAATTTCTGATAAATGAATGTGACAACATATCCAGCTATAGGACTCTGCCCTCTTAATCATGTTTGGAGGAGGCTTGAGTTGTACATTATTCAGGATATGCTTTTAATTATCTTTACAGTGCATGCGTGTTACGTAGCTGTCAAAGATAAGTATGGTATATGCAGTGTAATCCAAGTTACAATTCTCATTGCAGGTAAGTGGTTCAACTATGGTATCATCTTCCTTGTGCTGATTTTGGACCTTAATATGTGGAAGAACCAGATCTTCTATAAGCCCTATGAATATGGTCAGTATGTTGGGCCTGGTGAGAAAATCTTCACAGTGGAGGAGCCAGAAACACTCAAGGACTTCAACCATAGCACGCTCACCTACGAGTGGCGCTCCACCAACATTGACCCTAGGACCAACTCGACCTATGTGGAACGGGACATGTTCCTCCACAGCCGCTACATCGGAGCCAGCTTGGATGTGAAATGTCTGGCCTTTATTCCGAGCCTCGTGGCGTTCGTCCTGTTTGGATTTTTCATCTGGCTGTTTGGTCGATTTCAGGACAGTGAGACCTTCACAGAAAATCCAGACAAGACATACGAGAGGATTAAGAGGAAGTCGCCCTCCGAGTACAGCAAGGAGATGGGCGCGACGCCAGAGGAGACGCACGTAACCATGAGTGATAGTCTCAGACGATCCGGAACGCCGACGCTTCTGTCGGTGGACATGCCACACTTTGGAGCGACGCCCTCTACGAATTCTGCTATTTCCGTGGAAACCCAAGAGACAAATCCGAGCACTATGATTGACAGCACGGCGCAGGAGGAACCAGCAGTCTCCTTCGATGTCCACAAATTCTCCCCGTGACTTAATGAACTTCTGAAACTTCAAACTTTTTTACCTGCAGACAAGCCGGAGGCACGATGATCAGTGAGCTCACCGTTTTTCTTCAGAACAGACCAAGGTGTCACAGAAAGATCTTTAACACAGTTCTTCGAGTGAAGGACAAAGTGATATTTACCAAACCAATCTAACCTTGATGGCTGTTGCAGTCATATTGATATATTTTTGTACAACAGCCTTTTTAAAAAAAAGTCTTTAACCGGCACCAGATCTGACGCACCATAGCACATCTTTTGAAACCGAATGCAAAATCTTAGCTTGACCTGGTGCTACCTTGGATTTTACATATTCGTAAGTCAATTTTGTCAAGGTACGCTAATGGGTGCCTGTAACAGAGGACTATTTCTACAGACGTGACCTCGGGTTAGAGGGATTTTATTATTTCAAAGCAGTGTTACAACTACAACAGTGCCTTGATGTTTCATATATTCGCAAAACATATTCAGCCTGTGTGACTATAGGCAACAAAATGGATGATGTCCTAGTTATGGTCTGATTTATTAATGTCTGATATACTGTATGCTCTTATCATACAGTTACCTCATTTGATCCTCGGACTTTATCGTTTTAATTTATTCTTTTGTGATGTCACTCTTACTATGGTTTAATTGTATTTATGAACATCAGTGTACCGTGATGACCTGTTCGTTTACCCTCACTTGATATTAGTTGCAAAAGGAATAAATGCAATTAGCAGAGATAAAATAGCTAAGCAGCAAGCCATGTCATGATTGCTTATGTGGCTGCTGCACCTTTATTGAATACCAACAGAGTGAGAAAGGTGCTTTTGCCCTTGGCATAAACATAAACATACCATTGAAGTGTAGCGGTGGCTTCTCCAAGGCTCAGGGCTTCTTTATGTCTAGCTAAAAGTTGTACAAGCAGCTTTGCTGGTTAATGCATGAAAAAAAGAAAATCTTGGGAGCATTATGCCGCTGTAAAAGAAACCCTTATTTCAAACACAACTGAAGGCTGCAGCATTCGGCTTTAAGGTGTAAAAAGTGATATAGAGATATAGACACTGAGAGAATGCAAGATGGCATGTGCTCCTGTATTGCTCTGCGTTAATGTATAATGCACTATATCGTGTCAAATATTTATCCGATATTTCTAAAATAACCTGCTTTGTTTGGCAACGAAAGCTACAGCAGTGATCATTTAGGAATAAAGGAATACAGAATAGGAACCGATTTATTCCAGTCAATGCCAATGTTTTAATTCAGTTAACTACAATTCTGCATTAATATACTTACATAATTATTAGAATATTTGTTAATGATTTGGTTTCTTTATTTATGTTTATGTATTCTTTATGTATCATAAATTTTTGTTTTATCTTTCATGTTTTTAAATCACAAAATTAATTTACAGGTTTTTAAAGTTGACTCCTATTCTGGTTGAACATCATACAGTGTGTGTGTGTGTGTGTGTGTGTGTGTGTGTGAGAATTGTGGAAGCAGAGAGAGCGAGATGTCTGGGTTTTTTTTTCTTTTTTTTTTTTCTTTTTGTCTGAACACGATGTTTTATAGTTACGTAAAAATACATGTGTGTGTGTGATGTTGTGTGTGGAGGCTTGTGGAGTGTGTAGGTGTTTGCTACGACACTTCTCTTCAACAAAGGCCATTCTGTGAAGAGGTCAATTTATTTAGCATAATTGGTTTGCAGCTCCTGGTTTGGTAATTATCTTTTTATACACTAAAGCTCCGTGAAGACATTAGATATTAGTGTTTTACCAAAGAGCAGAACCTCTTTGGACATGAAGGGGCTCCAATATGTTTGGAATGCAGCTACACTCGTTTGGGTGAGTGAGGGCTTTGTCTTGTTCAGACTGTTTTCATTGTGTCGTGCTGCATAACTGACACTTCCTACAGTTCCTCTCTGTTTTTAATGTTTTTAAAGCAGAGGAAATTGTTCAGTGTTTGCGCATTGTACTGTATATCTGTCGAACCTTGTGTTACCAATAAAATTACTAATTTTTTTACAGACTTTATTGTTTGACCACTTTTGACACCCCCCCCCCCCCCCCCTTCCCTTTCATTATATGAATCTTTTCGTACAAGGTCACCGATCTCTATAAGGAACTCGCAACGAGAAAAAAAAGTTCTGCTTCTGGTTTTTCTATATGCTTGGAAAGTATAGTTGCCAAGCAACAGCCCAGGTCAAGCTCCTTGCATCTGCTGACCCAATTAATGTGAGCAACATGAGAAATAATGATACTATCTCTTCACAAGGACACTTGAACATGTAGCCTGCATACACATAGCACCCAGCTCAGATTAGCATGAGTTCTCCTCTGGGCCTGTCCGCAGTTTGATTTATGCCGGTGGGAAACAATTTGAATTTGTTACTTGTTTTGCTCCCCGGCGGGATTTGTTTATAGAACATGTCTACGTGTAAATGAGTTATAGATTGGATCGAAAATGTCTGACGGATGAAAACTGAGCTCATTGCAGACAGAATTGGTTCTCAGTGTGGTGTTGGGACTCCTCCAATGAAGTTGAGAGAAAAATCTGAAGGGCCTTGAGATGATTGATAATATAAATGCTTTGTTACAGAGAATTATGGTTTTCATCTTTGCTGTTTTTCCATGCACGCGGCCTGGCTCTGGATGGCAATGCTAAGTTGATCACATCCACACTGGATTCAAATGGAAATTTTGAAAGGACTGAGGCTGTCCTATTGATGAATCCCACAAATGTTAGTGATCACTTGATTATCCTTTAGTAACATTTATAGATTGAACGAGTGCCAGATGCCCAAAATTGCACAGGTATGAGCCTCAGCTGCACCGTGCACTTAGTGTTAATCAGCAAATGTTACTATGCTAATTTGCTAAATTATTACAATGAGCACAGTAGATATTACACCATCCAACTTTTGCACTTTAGCTCAAAGTGCAGATGCGTCTAAATAAGAGATGGAGGTTACGAGGAAGGGCTGAAATCCAGCTAATGGTTTAAGAGAATATGCCACACAGAGGAGTGTGTTATGAAAGATCTGTGATGTAACAGCAGTTATTCAGTTTCCTCTGGTAACAATTCAGCTATTCTTCAAAGATTCTTGGATGTGTGATAAGCAAATATAACCACGTTTGTCATAAAAGCACCAAAACACGGTCAAGTAGTCCAGTTTGGTGACTTGAATGAGCTGATTAAGTCTAGTTTTGATACGAAATATAGGCGAAAACTCTATTAAAAAACCGGTACATAAACCTAAATTTAAGCCATTTTAAAAACATGGAAGTTAGTAGATAAAAAGGACTGCAGGGGATGCTGGTGGTAAAAGCCGGTTAACCATTTTAAGGCAAAATCCAATTACTGCTCAGACCTCATGGCTTTATGCAGCTCGTGGCAAGAGTCACTGGTTGCATAAAGCTGCCACTGGTTTGAAAGAACAGAGGAGTGAGTTATGAAAGATCTGTGATGTAACAGCAGTTAAAACAAACTGATATGAGACCATGATATCACAGATTTCATCTCTGCAGCAGTCCAATGTCAGTAACCGTGTATCCTGGGAAGTGTAATTGCACCCACAGCACTTGAATCCTGCCGTGTTATTCACTGTAAATTAGCTTTAATAAGAGGCTCAGCTAGATTGCTTGAATAGTAAATATTAAAACACCTGCGGTGTGAAAACCAAGCAGATTTGTGAATACCTGAGGTCTTACTGATGCTTGTTGTTTGTGTGGGAAATAAATCTCATTGCCAGAGTGTATTAGCTGTTTTTACTGAGGCCTCTTCTAAGTTTGCCATTGGGCTGAGAAATTAGATATTGATTTTTTTTTCTTTTTTTTTGGAGGACCATGGAGTAGTGAGAGAGCACATCAAAAACATGAGTTTCAGAAATGTTTATAGGGTGTTGGAGCCTGATACCCATGTTGTCTTCCCAGTGTATTGACTTCTTCCTCAGTGCCGTGGATGCATTTATGTTGGAAACGTTCACGATCAATCGCATTCTGTTTAATAATCAAATTTTTAGAATACTTCTTCTTTCAAAGTTTTGAAATGTTCCCCATTAGTTACTATTTGCATCAATAACACGATCGCTACCAAATCCAAAAAGACACAAGAACTGGTTTTGAAGAAAGAGAAAAACGAGGAAGCGCTACTGTTGCACCTACAGCTAAATATAAGCCAGAAAAAATACCTAGAGGGCATGAGCCATAGCTACAGATCAACTGGAATCTCCTCTACTGTCTTTGAGCTATCCTCCAATTAGATCAGTGTATCATGTCCCAGCATGGCCCATCACTCTGTGCTGGCAGCTCCGTGACTCTTAGAGACCTTGTGAAATTTATCAGTACTGCCAGTCCCAGCCAGCTACTAGGTTTCCCTTCAGTCTTTTCACCGAGTCTGAGATGGTTTCTGTCCCCAGCGGCCACAAGGGAAAGAGAATTCATCAGCACTTCCTTCTGTGGGTTTCTGATATCCAACAGAGGAACATGTGGTTTGGATAAATCTCTCAGAACCTCTGACAAATCACTCGGTGGACTGAAACCCCAGGGGTGGGTTTGTGATAATGATGTCTGCCTTGCTATTCCTGTGTCGAGGAAGAGGATCAAATTTTATTCAAATTGTTCTTAAGTTATAGAAAATGAAGAGCTTCTTGGTGAATATTAAGACAAATTTTCTGCTGCAATGTCCTTCAGTGGTGCAGCAGTCACATAGTGACAAAATCTCCTTTTTTTTAAACACTGGACCCACAAAACAAAAACTATCAAATAGAAAAACATATAATAGAAAGATATCTGTCATTATGCAACATATTTCTTTGTATTGAGAAATGTTGTTCTTGACATTGCAGACCTTGCTGCAAAATGCACTGTTTAAACAAAAAAAAAAAAAAGGCTGAATAAAATATTAAAGTTGATGTGGTAGACTTTCAGTGGAGCATTTAGCTGCATCTTCCAATCCAAGCAGACTGAGATTTAAAGCAGCTGAGATTTTGATCTGTTTGTGGGTGCCAGGAGCTGTGACTGAAATCCATGGAAAATGCTAGTAAGTGATGCAGCTTGCAATATATATATTCATTGGTCACTTCATTAGGTACACCTGAGAAGCATATTTACGCATAGTGATATGGTCAAGACAACCAGTTCAGTTCAATCTGAGCAGCTTTTTAGGAGTTCAGAAACTGCAGATCTACTGGGATTTTCCACACACAGCCATCTCTAGCATTTACAGAAAATGGGGCAAAAAAGAAAATATCCTGTGAGCTTAGAACTGATAGAAAGGCAACAACTCAAAAGCACTTCTTGCAGCCAAGGTATGCAGAAAACCATCTCTGAACATAAAACATATCAATCCTTGAGGCACGTGAGCTGCAAGAAACTGTGGCTACAATTTGCATGGACTCACTAAAATTGGACAATAAAAGACTGGAAAAATGCTGCGTGATATGATGAGACTTGATTTTTGCTGTGTCTCCTGAGATGGTAAGTTAGAATTTGGTGCTAAACATTATGAAAGCATCCTGTTTTGTATGAACGGTTCAGGCTGCCGTTGTTGGTGGTGTAATGATGTGTGGGATTATTTTCTTGGCACACTTTGAGCACCTTAGTACCAAATCAGAATTGTTTAAATGCCACAGCCTACCTGAGTATTGCTGCTGACCATGTCCATCCCTTTATGACCACAGTGCACCCATCTTCTCGTGGCTGCTTCCGGCAGGTTAAAGCACAACGTCACAAAATTCAGATAATCTCCGACTGGTTTCTTGAACTCTGACAGTGAGTTCATTGTACTCAAATGGCCTCCACAGTCGCCAAATCTCAATCCAATAGAGCACTTTTGGGACATGATAGAACGGGAGATTTGTGTTGTGGATGTCCAGCCGACAAGGATACTAGCACATCAACAAGGACCAAAGTCTCAGAGAAGTGTTTCCAGCACCTTGTTGGATCTCTGCCACGAAGAACTAAGACAGCTCTGAAACCAAAAGGGGGTCCAACCCAGTACTAGCACTTGTGTGGATGCCTGTACAGACAGTTCAAAGTGGCTTCCTTTCTTGCTTTGGCTGGTGCTCTACATGGTCATGCGTTAAGTCAGTCAGAATGAACAGAGTTTACCCCGTGGCAATAAGAGGTAAATATTCGACACACAAATGCTTTAAACTGCACATCCATGCAAATATGATCAGGTGACTGCATTATTAAATGCTCCTGTCATCTTTTTGACAGACGAAAACCTTTTGCAGACCAATTAGAGCTATTTGAAGGCTAGGAGATCACTGAAAATGGCCTGTCAGCACAAATCTATCAGTAATGCATTTTTTTTTTCTTTTTCAATTTAAACTCTGCACTTGAGTAAAACTGACTTTTCACTGCCTTACTTCACCAGCTCCAATCACAATGATATGTGTGGTCATTAACAGTGAATATAGGACAGGCAGTAAAGTGGACTCCCTATGGGTACAGGCATCTGTTGCAGAGGGTTCAGCGCTGCCATGGAAAATTGGACGTTTAGGAGCCAGCTGGAGGACCAGTCTGCCCTGCTGTGCCACCACTACTCAGGTACCCACTGGCTTCATGCCACCACCAGCTAGAAGCCACTGGACCAAAGCAGGCCAGATGGTGCCCTTGCCAACCAACGAGCAGCCGCTGTGAACTGTCCACTGCACACTGTCCATTGCCCTATCATTCAACTCAGGGATGAGTTTGGAGTCATGTTAACCTGAGGTAAAAAGTTTTCGGAGCGAGAGAGGCACAGAAAAAAGCTCAAGTGAACAGAGTATGTGTCGGAATATAAATGGGGCCCATTACGTTGTGTGTTTGTTAATGTAAGCAGCTGCGAGGTGGAATCAGTTCGTGGAGAGAGACTGTTCCACAGGGAAATAAAGCCATCTCCAGGCTGAACTCATTTGTCTGTGGCTGTGACGGGATAGATAATTATATTAGGAGCTTTAAGTGCTCTTCTGCGATACAAGTATTACTACCATCTCCAAAGGCGCAGGACAAAGTAGGGAGGAGAGGAATCTGTGCTCTACAGCGGCAGCAGTCATCGTTCTGCATCCAAATACGCAGATCTGAAAGTGTATCCAATGCAAGGGGCCTCGTTTAAAATCCAATTATTGATAGAACATTGTTAAATCCATGAACCACACAAATTTACTTATCCAATGTACAATATCTGCGGGATACAAAATCTCTCCTCACCTCATAACAAATTAGTTTTGATCAGTGTTTCTTCTCTTAATTGTTTGAGCTTCACTGTGCAGAATAATATATGTTCACAGCGTGACACTAGTTCTAATTCTAAAATCTAAGCCAAAAGTGTAAAGTTCCCCTGAACCGAGGGGAATTGAAGGAGTGTACCTGCGTGTGGGTTTTGTAGCATCGCAACAAGTCTGGAAGTGACTCATGAGCAACTTGCATCAGTGGGAGGGAGAAACGTAAAGCCTGCGTTGCACAAACACTGAGGAAGGCCTTTCAGTGAAGTAGGACAGTTAATTTTTTAGTTGTTAATTTTTGAAATGCCTCAGTATTTATATATTCATTTTTCACAGAAGTAGATAATTTATAAACAAGCAATGGATTTTTTTTTTTTTTGGTAGAAAAACATTTTATTCAGAGCAGAGCATTTTTTATATTCTTGTATCAAGTGTGGTGGTGGTTTTAAAAAACTTATGATATGAGGCATTAATTATACACTAACATTTAAGGTCAGTCAATCTATCAGTGTTTATTTCATATTTTACTGTGTAATAATATGACTGAAAATATTAGACTGCTGTGGCTGGTGGAAGGGGGATTCATTTAAAGTGTTTTATGTATAGATGGGTAGCTGAATCGACTAACAATGCATCGTAT
Organism: Archocentrus centrarchus; assembly: GCF_007364275.1. Lineage (NCBI taxonomy): Eukaryota > Metazoa > Chordata > Actinopteri > Cichliformes > Cichlidae > Archocentrus > Archocentrus centrarchus. Next base: position 14,408,794 of record NC_044351.1, on the reverse strand, counting down.
TTTATAAACTTGGTAATTTTTTCAGTTTAAGTCACTTCCTATTTAGTTTCCAGGCCATTCTTTTGCATCACCCGTAGCCAATCAGCCACTCACTCCTCTCTATATACTCCCCCACTTCCCTTTTGTTCTTCATCTGATCGACTTCATAATCTCAGACACTTTCTTGTTTCCCCTTGAATTCCTTCTGCAGGTTTCCCCCCTGCTTGTAGTTTTTGTTCTTGTGTTTTCCTGGTTCCAGTTTGTTTTTCTTGTGTGAAGACTTTTGTCATTTCTCTAATGCGCCCTCTCATCTCCTTTTTCCTGCATCCTGCCTGGGACCTGGAAATCAATCTCAGTATCCCATGTTAAAGGATGCCTGAATTGCTTAAATGGATCAGAGAGGAGAGGGCAGGCTTGCCAGAGGAGGTATAATCGAGGATGCACAGGTGTATCCTGTGCATCAACATATAAAAGAGGTGTGGCGCACAGCTGGAATACACAAACCCTGCTGGGAATGGTGATGATATCCGGTTACACTGCATGTTGTAACTTTAATTAAAACTAGTCACATCTGACCTCATAAAATACAGCTGTACTGGATTAAAACAAGATGTTATATTTAACTGACATTGGTTTAAAATGAAGGTCCAAAGCAATAGTGTCATGTTTTATTAAATGCTCGTTGCCTCGACTCACATATCTGGTCGGAGTGACCAAAATGCAAGGAGAAGAGGCAAGAATGGGAATCAAGTACGCATAATGAGAAAGGGGTGAGGTTTTTGCTTTTTGGCCCTTGTATTTTTTCACACACTGAATAATTATCTGTATAAGACTTTTGGTGATTAGAAACTGGATTTAAGACTTTAATCTGCTCTGGTTTCCTTCCTTTGGGTCTTCTCCTCTGAACAGTTTTAGTGTCGTACACTCAGCAAACACTTCAGCAAAGTTTACTGGATGATACACTGTGCCACATGGATCTAATAAATCCAGTTTTATGTATGCAGACTGTATGATGATCAAGTCTAATCTGCTCAAAGGCTACAACACATGGTTGAAATCTCTTCTGCATTTGTTTCCACATTATACATTCTTTGGTGCAGTCGTGCTATCTGCTGGAGGACGTGTACAAACAAGGCTTCTGCCATCTAAAGTCTCCACATTTCCTTCTTTGTTGGTATGAGCCCAAACAGATCTGCAAGCACTTCAGAACAAGAAATAAATTTGGTGATTTCATGATCACTCAACAACTGAACCACTACAAAAATAATTTAAAGGTGAGATTATTTTATTGAATACCGTTAGTGTCTCATTAGTAATCAATAACTGGTAATGTACTGATTAATAAACCTTGAGTAATAAAGTTAGTTGAAATATAAACTATAGAACATGTGGAGGGCAAAAATCCCTTAGACCAACCTAAGTATTTATCAACAGGTGACAAAATAAAAGAAAAATAGTAAATAATTTTTTTCTAAGCTGGTATAATAAAATGCAGTCCTAATGATGACTTACAGCAGATGTGTGCTGAACGACTGAGTTATTTCTTAACCTTTGATTAGGCTTAATAGCTCTAATGTTTGAATCCTCCATGGAGGCGTTTTAGAGACTAACAGTGAACCCAATTAAAAAGTCTAATTTAAACCAAAGTACAAAATATTCCTGTAATGCAAATAAAATCACTGTCAAAATAATTTACAGTCTTACATAAGAAAAAGACGAGCATTAAATGTAAATGGAAATACTTTATTTCACTATTACACAATAACAAGCTCAAAAAAAATTTTACAAAAAAGAGAAATGAAACAAAATGCTGCAAAGCACCACATAATTTAGACGACTTGTAAATGTGGCAAAGGAACCTTATGCTAACTGCCTTTATTCTATCTAATGTTTCATCATCATCGAGAATTTAGAAATCAGCAAAAATATTTGGACATCAAGCAGAGTCATGCCAGTAATAGTAATATCTTACAGTTTCATGTAGCAATGATTCAGGGTGGGGAATGGTGATCCTTAAAGGTTCACTCTAAGTGGTGAAGACATTACAAAGTGGTGGGTTCGAGGAAACTGCAGTCCATCATCTGTTTGGTATGATATACATTTGCATTTGGTATAAAGGAGTTGAGGAAGCAGGCGCCGGTCATAGAGTATTTGCTCAACACGTTAAAGCTTAGCACCAGATGGATGGAGTTTACTGTACAGGACATACAATAAACTGTGGCTAATCAGAGGAGAAAATACCTGAAGGTTAAATTTCTTACATTTGTCTGTATCTGACGATGTGACGTTATTCTGAACTTCCACCCATCTGATTCAGCAGGCCGACACAAATCCTTACAACGCAAAAACAATGTGACCCACGTCTGTGAGGAGGACAGTGAAGAGACACAGGGATGGTGATATTTTTTCTTTCTTTTTTTTCTCTTTTTTTTTTTTTTTACATGGAGAACACTGTACAGGTGCCTTCAGATCTGCCAGGACTAAAGGCACATGGGATCCACTGAGCAACAGATGTGTCCATTCTGGAAACAAAAAAGAAAGAGAAGGAAAAGGAGCGCAAGTTTGTTATCATTACAATTTAACCTCAGGCCAACTCTTTTTTGAGACCCACCAGATAATATTTTCAGGTTATAGCGGCGCACAGACTCAGTTTGGCATTTAGAGTTCGTCTGGGCACTAACTGATCTAAGGTGGCGATTTTCCACGGAGAAATGTGAACGGTCACTGAGTCATTTTGGTTTAAGTCATTATATGCTGGAGGTCCCTGTAGTGGGACTAGGCTACATATGTTATAAAAAAAAAATGTAACTCATGGCACACTGAAGAGGCTGACTACCACTACTATGACTAAAAGGATGAAGAGTTGTTGTGCTTCATTTCTGATGCTTCAGAAGACTGACTCATGGCTCTTATTTCCTTTCAAATTTACACTTCTAATTTAGTGAAGGTAATGTCAAAAATCTCATGTTGGCCTGGTGATAAAGATGAGGACGCTGGATTTCAAGTATCCAAAGACTTCCAGTTCACAGCTGGCACTGATTCAGCTTAAAGGATTTTTTTTTTTTTAAGGTGGAATTAAAAAAAAAAAAAAAACCTGATAAACTGCCTTGATCATTAACATTTGGCAAGAACAGATGTATCTAATCTGTGCTGAATATTTGAACATAATGTAAAGATGCCCCCCAACCCCGCAAATTGGAAAAGCGAAAGAAAATAGTTAGATGGATGGTAACGATGCCAAAAAAAATATAATGTTTACCGAAAGTCCTTTGAGAATGGCTGCTATTTTCTGTCTAAGATGTGGACATCATTGCAGGCAGGCACGAAGAGAATATTTAATACTAGAAACTCAAGCGAGGGAGTCAGCCTTGGTGGATTAGTACTGAAGCTCGGGCAAACAATTTACGCTCACATTTGGTAATGAAGAGGATATTGCCTGCATACTTTACTCTCTCCGTGACTGCTCAGTGCCGAAAAATAAAAACTCATGAAGAGCAGCTTTCTCCATCTGATTTACTACAGCCAACGATGTGAGTTTGTCTCCATACATTTCATTATCACAACACAGAGGAGGGAATACACCCATGATTTCCTGCTGTAGCTGAGCCAGAAGCCAGGAAATACGATGCTCCCAGAATTTCAGTTCATTTTCATCTAAAAGAACATTTCAACATAAAAAAAAAAAAAAAAGAAAAATTGGGGGGGCTCATTATAACTCAGGTTATAGACCTAAAACAGGAGTCCTGTCATCACTTTGAGTGGTTGCGAGGCAACCGGTGGAGATTCAAGCAAGTTGCCGCTCCGAACCGAGAAGCAGGCTGGCACATTACCTTGTAAAACTATAACTTATTTTTACACCCTAATTAACAGCTAATTAAAAATGTTAATTAGTGACCTTTAGAGGTGGTAGTAGATTATATTACCACTTAACAGACCACCAGTCTCTGTGCCAATCTAACCGACTGTATCATCACATTTAGCAGACATACAATATAACGCATCTGAGTAGAATGTTCTCACCTAATGCTAAGCAAGAAACTTCTGCTTCACAGAAAACAGTGTTCTTGTTAATATAAATAAAACATGCAATCTATGATCTAATGAACTCTAAATTAGAAAGGGAATAATTGTGGAAAAGAACATCATATCTTATTTATTTGATGAGATGCGTCAGCCCTCTTGTTCTTAGAATGAATATTAGATTTTGTTTTTCAAAGCAATTACTGTGTATGTATCTTGGTTTACTAAAAAGCTATCAATAACTGCTCTTTGAGAAATTGGTAAATTCAACTTCTGCAGTTTTATGCATGAATCAAGATGACTGCACAAACAGCTGTACCAGCACCTGCAGTATATTTACCACCACATGTAATAAAAAGTGCTGTGCGGTGTTAAAGATGCACAAATTGCCTTCCTGTTGCAAATACTAGTACTCTATTTTTCCCCTGAAAAAAGGCACAAAGGGTTCTCACTTTTCAAACCATTTTTCCTTTGTGTCTTGCCTGCCACTGAACTAGGAAACTGTAATTTACTGTTTCCATGCTGCCGGCAGGACTAGCAGCTTACCTTGCACTGGCACAGAGTGCACTCTGTGCCATGTTTAATCCAGGAGGAGCCACTGAAGCGTGAGATGTTGTGCTCGTCCGTACATGTCTTGGTGATGTCGTTGCGGATGGTGTCGGCCTGGCAGGGGTCGGTGACACAGCGGGGACAGCACTCGCCCTCGGGCACCACAGTAAACTCACAGTCCACAGGCGGGCACGGCAGAGGCCAGCAATCCACCTGCCCCTGCTGTGAAGGTGGAGACAGAATTTGAAAAGGATAGCCAGACAGAGAGGGAGAGGAAAAAAAAAATAATCACTGCAAATGCATTTTGCATTTCCCGTGTCTAAACAAGTTATTCATACAAATGCACATTTCTCCTGACGTTGTGTATTTGTATGCTAGAGGGACCGTCTCGACTTGTAAGGTACCTCGAAAATAAAGATGAGCAGAGCAATCTTTCAACAGCGTCAGCACTTTTTCCAGACTGTTGAGGTAAATGCTCCACCCTTCTAATTGACTTGTTCTAGTCTCGTTGTTCTCCTATTAATCTTACAGCAAACTTTCAGCACAGAATGCCTTGTTGGATTTTTTTTCCCGCTGCCATTTTCACTGGCCTGAGAAAACAGGTCACATATTTTGTCCATCTTTGCAAACCCCTACCCGAACTCTGCTACATCACTCTGTCCTGACCCACTTCTGCTTACGCTGTCATACATGAGCATTTCCGCCGGGCGCCTTATTGAAACGAAATATGAGTTCAGACTGTTTATGTTTAAACACAACAGCGGATATAAAAGGGATACGCATGCACGCATAAAGTTACAAGAGGCTTGATGCAAGTGTCCCACTGGGGATATTTAAAATCTCTGAAAATCATCTGGCTCAGCATTTCAAAAGTGTTGTAGTAAATTAGGCTGGCTATAAAGCACAGGCTCACGCGGAGCTAATGCCCACTCCATGCTTCTGTGTTGTGTGTAAACATTCGAAGTGGGAAATCCCCCCGAGTGGAACTTTTTTTACTCGAAGCCAGAGGGAGGGATAGAGTGTAGCCTCAGGTATCTGTTCCACACTGTGATAGGGGACAATGTCATCTTTGTCTGTTTATGCAGATGTGGTCTGTTATCACAAAGGAGAGACAGACTTTGGATGCAGCTTTTCACACACAACAGTGCGGCACAAAAAAAAAAGAAAGAAAAAAAAGGTATCACACTAAAACTGATGCTGGTGTTTGACGCCTTTGTGATATTTTTAGATTAAATTATTTTAATATGGCTTCATTCAGCATTTATGGTATCTCACTGCTATTTAATGTCTTTGCTTTTACATAGATGTAAAGATTCACTGTTTATAAGACTGAATGCTACAAAATGCCTCTGGGAGACTAGAACTGGTGACATTTGTCTTTGTCTGGGAATTAGTTTGCAAAAAAGAAAAACTATCTACACGTGTGGCTATGAAAATCAATGCTGCTTTGATATTTTAGTGATTTAACAAGATAGCAAATTGCAAGTGGCCCGTGTGTGCACGGTGTGCAAAGGCCACATTCTTGATTTCAAATGATTGCACGGTTTGCACAAAAGGATTCACATGTTGGGCTTCACTTGGAGAAAATGTTTTGCCCATCTGCCGCCTGTCACTGTGTATTTTAAGGCCCCTGCTGAGTCTGGACAGCCATGCCTGTGCTAAGTGTAGCAGCATTCAAGGTTCATTTCACGTCCCTGTCACGCTACTGGAGCCCCAGTACGGTATCGCAGGAGCAGCCTTCTCCCCTTTCAAGTGCTGCTCTTTGTACTGTGTGCTGGTGGTCCTTTGCTTTGCGTGCGCCTCTGTGCATCTTAAACGGAGTGTCTATCTGTGTACTGTATATACTGTACGTGGACATATGTAGGGCATGTGTAGCTTTTCTAACACTTGTATACTATGTACATACTCGTGTTTATATTGTGTGTGCGTGCGCGTGTTGTTGTTACAGGGGTGTCTATATTCTCAAATGTGCTTGTGTCTGCTTGTGTCAACATAAGTGCCTTCACTGAGTACTGTTTCAGAGAGAGTGAAGCTGAAGCAAAGCCATTTTCAGCCAACTGTGCTTCCCCACTGCCCCTCTGCTGAGCGGTGATTTTCAGGCTCTTCTATAATGGCTCGCTGTAAGGAATCCAAAAAGCAGCTCTCAGGTCCCGGCATCAGGACAGCATTACAATAGTGGGAAGGGAGGGAGGAAATGACATCGCTATTGCTACTCAGACCATAAATCAGTCAGAGTGGAGCCACCTTATAGCATCTTAGCTACAAGTATGGCTGATCTTTAAATGCAACAAAGAGTGGATGAAATAAATAATAATAATAATAATAAAAAAAAAACGAGTTGTAAAGTGAAGATGGTTTGTGTGTCATTCAACAGAGGAACTGACACTGGTGTCGGCAGTTGAGATAAGACGGTGGGGTAGAATCGAAAGTGTTCCATTTGCATGTAAATATGCATATGGAAATATGGTAAGAGGGGCATCACGGCTGGAAAGATTTACTGTTTTTGTCAGGTTTGTTGGGAAACACAAAATGCTTCCCTGTTGCTTCAACATAAACACTGTCAAAACCTTGAAAAGGTCAACACAGCAGAAGATGTGAACGCAAAGGAAACAGCGCACGCGTCTAACTGTGAAAGATTCATGTAGTGAACAAAACAGTTTGCACAGAAGAAGAAACAGGATTAGATGTAGCGGACGTCGCAGAACCTTCTCAAAGCACACAAATAATGCTCAGTGTTTCGCCCTCTTACATTATAGACGCCCAGACATTTTCTCCTGTTCTCCTAACCTTGAATGTATTCTTCAGTAAAATGTGTAATTCCATTGCAGCAGACAGCAGCGCGTACAGTTCATTGAATTCTTTAAAATTTTAGTAATCACTCGCTTTCTTTCGTCTGCACAAGTGGAAAACCAATCTTCATTTTCTCCTCTCTGCAACCTCCCTATTCACCTCTTAATCACTCCCCCTCTCTTGCCACAAAACATCTTTCCTTGACTTTCTTCACAGAGCACATCTCTCATTCATGAGCATTTCCATGGAGACTGGAGTATTTGTTACATTTCTTGTGTAGGCACTGCGGCACAGCAATGAACGCCTATGTTGTTTTCACTATCACCTCAAATGACTCTGGATAAAAGCATTAAATACCTGCGCTCTTATAAATATTATTAACACGCAGGAGTGTATACATGTGCCCCATACTCACCAGGCACTGACACTGCTGGCAGTTCTCCACCCATGTGTCCCCACTGCCGTAGGTGAGCAGGCCGTTTTGGTGCAGACACTGGCTGCTCAGTCGAGGGTCGCACTCGGGGCAGCAGAACAGGTCGGCGTTGGGGTTGTCACAGTCGCACACCATCCTCCGGCACATCACTTGGCCAGCCTGAGCAGGGAGCACAATTAAACACTGAACACAGGCTGACACGCGGGCCAAAGCAGCTGCATGCAAAGACAAAACCCTTTGTTTGATGGGATCATTAAACATACATGTTGGTGATAAATAATGTAATGAAGGCAATGCAGCTCACGCCAAGAAAACTGTTTTGAAGCAGCACTTTATGGTTATTCAGCTCAGAATGTAGCCAAAACACATCCGATTTAAATGTATACTTTATGAATACTGATGCACAGTTTCTGTTCATCAGTGTTGCATCTGAAGAAGCATCTCAGTGTTTTAAGGTGTCTTCCAAACTCATCAGAGGACAGGAAATAATCTGTAGCTTTGAGAGATTGTAGCAGGAGTTTCAAGCTTTTTTTCTGAGATTTTAGGAATTAACTATGAATTGGTTGAGAAAAAAAAAAATGAATTGCACCATACTGATTAATGAAAATAATCACAGAGAGTGGTGAGAGAAACAGGTACTTCTTCTGATTGTTTCCCATCAATATAAAGCAGAGACAATACTCCAAAGCAGCACACATCATTTGATATCTTATATCCACATTTTTCAGTGTGTGTCTGGAATCCTGACCCTAAATGGAGCCATCATAACAATGTGCAATTTTCCACACAATTCCATTTGAATCATTACTTTTGCTTTCTCATTGCATCTAATATGTGGATATTCTTTTCATATTGTTACATATTGTTGCTTATGCTCACGGTGGATAAAGGTTGATTATAAAAAATAGAAAGTGTGAATTAACTATAGAGCACAAACTGAGATCATGTCTATGAATTAATTTTTTTCTTACATTTTTTCTAGATTATGTACAGGAATGACAGGCATATGTTCAATATTGCCAATTAAAGCAGTATTTTTATTTTTAATGTTTTATAAATTGGCACAGACGCATTAACGGGTTACACGCCACCCATTGGCTCTGCAATCAGAGTAAAACAATGACCTATTTGTATGTTGCTTGACCTCAGTCTGGACAGTCTTTGTCTCTTCTGTGCTGTTTGACTTTGGTTTCCCCTCTTCAGTTAATCGCAGCTCTCCATCTAATATCCAGCTGTGTCCACCCACTTCCAAAACAATAACATGTTTACTCCTCTGCTCACTGAACTGCTCAATACCAACTAATTTTGACAGGCAGCTCTTCAATCTCTCAAATCAATTAATATGACTCATTTAATTAGGGAGCCATTTCTGCCCTGGACCTTTGTAATCAAATGAATAATTTGCTGCTTGATCATTCACTACCGACACTAATCCACTATAATCACCTTCCACTAACACCAGACACTTGGCATTAGGTTGAGTGAAATGCTGAAATGCAAAGTCTGACTGCTCTGTGACCTGATAATCATGAAGGAAAAATGTGTTTGGGATGATGGAATGAGTTTTCTGGACCAACTGTTCCCAGATGCCTTGTCACTTTGATGTCAAAAATCAATCAAAACAAGTACATCAAGAGCCTGAGTCACTCCTTTAAAAAGGCCTATATATAGAGAGGAGCTCATGCACTTTAATTAAGTTGCTCATCACTATTACATCATCTCCCGCCCTCCCTCCATCCATCCATCCATCCATCCATCCATCCATCCATCCATCCATCCATCCTTTTAAGTACCTTGTCAAAAGAATAAATAAGAAAAAGGAGACAAGAGGCTGGGACCAGGAGCCTACCTGTTGTTACTGAATTACATTTGCTTTACTGCTTTAACCCCTGTGGCCAACACAGTTACAGTCAGTGTGGGTCATTAAAGATGATCTCTTTACAAAATGGGCCAAACTGTGTGACAAACAAAATGTCCTCACCATATCTAAAAATCAATTAATAATAAAGAAACAGTAATTGCTGGACAATAACGTAAATATTTAAAACTGCATCAGCATGTCATCTGTTCTCTGTCATTAAGAAAAGAATAGGAAAGTATAAAACAGCGCATTTTACTATCAATTTTCACTTCTAGCTCTGGTTTGCTCTCCAGCAGCTTTTGAGAAAGTTACCTCTCTCTTTTGCTGCTAAGTAATCAACAACATTCACCAGGGGTATGACAAAAACTGTAGTTACACTTCTTACCATGTGTTTATATGACTGGGTGCACACTCCAATTTACCACTTTACCACAGAGGCAGTAAATGGCATGTAATCTGCTCAGAAGCTTTCATATTTTTAGACTTTATGAAACTTTATGGAGGTCATTCAGGAGCAAATTCGCACCTCAAAGCTACCAAAGGTGGGTGCAAATCTTTGCTGTTGATGGGCCATGACAATGCCCGACGGTGGTATCCCATTTGTCTTTCATCAATTATCACATCATGTCCAATTAAAAAAAAATGAAAAAGGAAAGAATCATTCATTTCACTACTGCGCTTCAGTTGTTTAGTTGTTGCTTTTTTTTTTTTTTTAAATGTCACTGATTGTTTAAAGAGGATAAAACAAAGTGGCATTTGCTGCTGATTGGCCCTGTGGGGAACAACATCATTCATACAGAAAAACTGGTTTACATTTGTTTTTTTGTTTTTTTTACTTTTTTTTTGTTGTTGTTTAAACACTTGGAAAGCAGAGTGAAAAATAACAACGCTGAAAAAATTTCACGCCTAGATCTGCTGAATGCACACACTTTACGAGAGAGACAGAGAGAGAGAGAGAGAGAGAGAGGGGAAATCATTACTCAACTATATATGGCTGTGGACACATTTCCTTGTCTTTTCACTTGTCTGCCTCTTTCTGTTTCTGCGGATCCATTTACCTCAGCTTTTGTTACTCTGTTCTTGTATTTTTTTTTTTTCCTCTCTCTGATTTCCTTGTCTCTGTATTCTCTGTGTACATCTCAGCCTGTTCATTACCTGGCAGGAGCACACCGAGCACCTATCGCTGTCCAGCACCCAGATTTGCCCGCTGTGCTTGACCTTGTTGTCATGGATACAGTCGCCGGTGCAGTTGTGCCCGTGGGGGCACCGACAGTCATAGCCTCCTTCCAGGTTGAAGCACACTGTGTCGTTGGCACAGGTGTTCCTCCCTGTCTTGCATTCATTAATATCTGCAGGGAATACAAAAAGCATGACATCATACATATGCTCAGTGCAGATAACACAGTTTATGTCGTTTTTTTTTAGTACAAGACCAGAAATGTTACTTTAATAGCAGGATGATAAGGTAAAGGGAGTTTTCCCCTGTAGATGTTGATACTCTTATATGTCAGCAAGCAGCCGTGCTTTTATCTTTTCCAGGACAATACTACCCGACCCTCTGTATGTGAAAATTGCTGAATCGAGGATTTGAAAAGCAACTGTAACATGTAGCAATAGAGCATTTTTCAAATCTTGCTGGGAACATGCAGTATACGGCTGTAATGTAACCCAGAAACCCACTTTTGGCAAAATTATAACTTTGCTTTGTGAGGCACAGACAGGCTAGGTTTTTTTTTTTTTTAAGAGTGGTTTTAATGCACTTTCCTCCCTTTTTCCTCTCGCATCTCAAACTGACAGCTCAGATTGGGTCAACGAGTGGAGCAGCGCTAGCACTATTGTTACAGGCAACGCTTCAGTGTTACTGTAGATTGAGGGTTTCCGTTTTGACAGCTGACACTTTTTTCTGACAGGCCGGATCAGAGAGAATGTTTCAGAAAATGAACAGGCTGCAGAAAGAAATGTGATATTTTTAGGAGGAAAACACACTCATAATGACATATCTATGCAATCGTAAAGCCACACAAACATATCAAAAACATCTCAAAAGTTAAGTGAGATTTTGAAAGTGGATGACTTAGGAATTGTTTTTTTTTTTTTAGATTTATTTAAAAGCAATTTTCAGTGTCTGTTTTTGTAATTTGAAGCCCTCAATCCTCATCCCAGGAATCAGAGACGGATTTAATGATGTGCTAAAACTGAGACTTAAAAAAACAGTCAATGGAAAATGAATGGGTGTTGCCATTAATGGGGGATTGTAACGCCTAATGACGCAAACAGTCATATTTTTGCACTGCTGAAACCAGAACCAGAATGTAATCCTAAATTAATGCAAGAACTTAAAAAATTTAAGGTCAAACACTGATAAATAAAGTAGGCGTTGCATCATCTTGACCATTTTACTGTATTTCAGTCAGATTACTCATGCTTCAACTGAGAACTGATTTGTTACACCTGCAGAGTTTGGCATTTAGGCTCCAAGATTACTCCCTGCAACTATGCTTCTTATAAAATTGGGGAGTGACTTCTCCCCAAAGCCTACAGGTGGATATTGGGGTAGGGGTTAAAATAGCAGACAGCAAAGCAGGGAAGCAGTGACACTGACATGTCAGAGGGAAAGATGGAGAAATAATATAACTGCAGTGGTTTGTTTGTTATATGGCGGGAGGAGAGTGAAGTATGTCATGCGTGTTTGAGTTTCCTGCCTGACCCAGCTTACAGGCTTCTCTCCACATCTTATTGTTATCTCTGTTAAGTTCATGAAATATCATTCTACATTTTACCTCCATTGCACATATGATAAACTCAAATATGCACCTTTTCGGATGCAATTTTTAATTTTGTAGTGCAATTTGCTAAAAAAAAAAAAAAAAATCTAATTAACTTGAACAAAGTTGACATCCTAAAATTGAAATGAAACCTTTCTGTCAATGTTTACATTGTGTAAGTGCAGATGGGCTACTCACCTACACATGATTCCCCATTAGCGGAAAACAAGCCGTTGTCATGGTAGCCATCGCGGCACTCACAGTGGTACCAGCCGGGCAAGTTGACACAAGTGGATTTACTATCACACTCGACAAAGCCGTCTGCACACTCATCAATATCTAGAGAAGAAGCAAAGATAAGAAAATCACGTCAGATTTAGTCAACATATCATGTTGGTTCAAAGCAGTTTTTACAGTGAATGAGGTGCTGCGCTCCATTCTTGCCCGGCAGGCATTTTCAACACTGACTGATTCATAATTGATAAAACGACATGTCTGGCATATCAGTAAATCTGGTCCGAAGGCTTTATTGATCAAGCATAGTTTCACAGCCAGAGAAGGACATTTGTATCAATAAAAGATAGCAGGGAATGAATGAATCTAATATAACAAGCTTATTCTAGGAAGACAGAGTAGTGGAGTGGCTCCATACAGTACTATAGTGGTTTATGCAAGTGGAAGATGCCCGGTTCGATCCTGGGAGGAGATGCGATTCTCTTTGGGTTGTATCCGGAAGCGTATCTTCCAAATCAAAGACATGGAGCTACCTTCTATGGCAGCATCTTGTGCGTAAGGGAGCAGCTGTGACCAGTTTGCATTTGAAGAGGCCACAAAGCTCCTTTTCAGTCTCACCTTCTCATCAAAATATGTAGTAAAACAAATAAAGTCCAACGTGTGTGCACAGTTTTATACAACTCTGCTTGGACAAAGGAGTTTCTGTAATGCCTTTGGCACAGCTTCTAACAACCTGTGGGTGGCCGTCAATAGATGGAGGTGATGTTTGTCTTCACAGAGCTCCACTTAGAAATATCCTTGACGCTGCCTCCTTCAGTTCTTGTGTTTAATACAGGACTGAAATTACATGCGCTGACTTTCTTTTCTCTCTCTCTCTTTTATTCTGTTTAATTCTCATTTCTCTTTTTCACTCTTTCTGCCTACAGCTGGGCAACCTTCAACCCTTTCATTACAACAAGCAGCCTTGCAAACGGCAACCGAGAACAAATCCAATACAATTTTCAACAATGAGCCTAATACACACAGAGAGAAAGATTACTCTGATATTTTAGCTAGCATTTAATTAAACTAAGGACCAGGCCCACACGAGAGAGGAAATAAAGCCTGTTATTACGCAGTAGGGCTAAATATGTTAGGTCCAGACATGCACCGTGATTAAATGTGTCTGCATATCCAGTGATGGCTTTTTTATGATTGTGCATGATGCATGATGCTCTGCTCTCATTATGAAAATGGCAGCGTGCCGTGTATGACCTTCTCTGCGACTGCCTGCAACAGTATCCCCCACAGAGCTACAGGCAGACGGGCTCATGGTCCCCCTCCCACCGCCCAGGCAGTAATGGGATTAAGATCTATTGGCTAATGAGCCCTCAGCCTTTTAATAGAATTCTGCAGCAGATTAATCGTTGATCAAATGTCCCACAGATTAGGGCTTTATCTATTTAAAAATCACCCGCATTTGTCTGCGTAAACTGCAGGTTTCCTAAAAAAAAAAAAATAGAAAAGACTATAGCATTTTTTTAAAAAATCTAGTTTCCACACTGGTGAGGTTCAAAAAATTCTCTCTTACAATCTGGCAGACTTAAAAAGTGAAACACATTTCACCAATTACATCAAACAACCTTATTTTCTCCGTTTAGGACAGCAGTGTTGGCTTAAAAGGACACTGTTTAAATCACGAGTCTGCAGCAAATAGTATAACCAGCCTATCTTTGAAAATTAATATAAATTCACCCCACTCCTGAAGAGAAATATCCAATGCTCTTTGTTGCTTGTGAATTTCAGGGCGATAAAAGTGCTGGGAGGTTTTCAAGGGAGGAGCTGCATGAGGTATACTGCCAGTATATGAAAACGGAATCATGCTGAATTTGTTGGAATCATTCTCTTCTCCCCAATACGACCGCATGAAATAGTTCAAAGTACAACTGAGCAGTCGGATTCTATTTATAACAAACACTGAGGGTGAAGCGAGTCTAAAAATATGCTAATGGGTTATTTTCAGCCAGTTTCATTCAGGTGTTTTAAACACTCGCCCGTCTGGTTGCAACAACAGAGGGTTACACCTTCAGCAGCAGATGAGTCTTTTTCCTCTTTTATCTCTGCAAACCTGTCAGCTACAATTATGGTGCAGCGCTTTTCAGCCTTCTGTCAAATCAACCTTTTAAAGTGCTGCAATGTTTTAGGACAATGAAACTCACTGTTGTCGCACCTTGGATTCGTAAGATACAATGTGTGAGGTACAGCAGAGATGCAGCACGCTTGCACAAGTCTTGCTTTCTCTTTTATCGTCTTGCGTAAATGATAATGGAGGATCACTGTAATTAAACCATCAACAGTGACAGTCAGACAAGGGCGCAGCTGAGAAGAGCTGTCTGCACCGAATCATGGCGCTTTTGCTTTTGTTGAATCATAGATGTGGATGTGCTGTATTTTTACTTGTTAAATCATGTCGTGTTTTTTTTTTTCTCCCCTCTTTCTGCTTTAAAAAAACAAAACAAAAAAACAAACAAAACACCACCACCACAAATTAAAAAAAAAAAAAAAAAAAAGCATTCTGCTTCTTTCTCCTGGAGAGGTCAAGGCAGTGGTGCAGCAGTTATTTTGAAGTTACCTTGCTGCATGAAAGCCACAGAAATGCCTACACAGAGGAAGAGGATGGGCCAGATGAGGAGGAGAACAACGACAAACGGAAGAAGGCGGAGGACACAAAGAGGAGTAGGAAGAAGAATTAGAAAGACGAGGAGATAGAGGAGGAATAGTTATTCTACTCGTTATCCTGAGTGGCAGGCTGGAAACAAGAGCTCTATTAAGGAAACTCTCAGAGGACAAAGTGAGAAACAAGAGGACCATCTTTTCTCTGCCCCCCTCCTGGGCTTGTTATGCCACTCGTCCATGAACCACCCTTCCTCCCTCCATATTCAGTCTCTGCCTTCACCTGTCTGTGTGTTTCCATTTTGTCATCTGTCTGTCGCAAAGCTAAGGCAAAAACAGAGGTGCTCTAATTGCTGCTAATCCTTGTAGTTTTCTCCCTCTTTGAGCAGAAAAAGCCAGAGTTTAGAGATGAGTTTAGCCTGCCCCTTCTCTTCACGTCTACTTTTCATTGTCCCTGCTCCTGAACACCACTTCACATCATTCTCACTGGCTATTCTGATCCTTAAAAGGTACAATTCTATGACTTTGCCCCTTTCAGCTTACCTTCCTTTCTCTATTCTTCCTTCCCTGTTTTTTTCCCTTTGACTGACAGATAGCCCTAGGGGTTAGGATGCAATTCTGTTGCCTTGCATCACTCATTGCAAAGCCTGTCACTGCTGCCACATGTACATCTCCTGTACAGTAACCTAATTCAAAAGGATTTCCATTTCCCTGCAAGTCTACCTGATAATCCTGATAGGCTCAGGGAAGAATTATTCCCATCAAAATCTCACCCAGCCATTTGTCAAGTCAAATGCCATTGGAATGTAAATGGATTTTAGAATAGGCTGAATTTGTCATGTCAGATCAGGTTTAAAATAATGGCTGAGAAAAGACTGCAGGACCTTTGAGTCGATAATAATGTTTACAAAGCTTTTATTAGCATGCACATGACACAGCGATAACATAAAAAAATGGATTGCTGATCGCTGTTCTTTTATATATAGTGAAGTGTAATTGAGTGATTGTCACTGATCCTCAGTCTTCATTAAGAGAAAGAGTGAACTCATATAAATCAATCATTGTGAAACCCGAGGCAAACTGAGTTACTCACTGACTTCCTGAAGATGAAACAGACACTGAAAAGCAAATCCATATCTGCAAGCACTCGAGTAGGAGAGCGGATGAGTAATCATGGTAAATTGGAAACAAGTCTTGTGAACAATCGGTAGCTGCAAGAGCATACAGAATGCAATCACTCGCCATGCAAGTCCCCCACCCTTTAAAGTAAATCTACAGCTAAAACTACAATTTGACAAAAGTACAAATTGCATTGGGATGGTTATTTCACTTAAAAAATAGAAAAATAGAGAGGTCCTTAAATGTCTGTCTAAGAGTATGGACATAAATATAATCTTCATAAGTTCTATTTGGCCACATTTTCTGTTATAAAGGTTAAGGCACTCAAGAATGGCAAACTGTCAATATGAAATGACTTTCTTCTTTCAAACACAGAACAAATAAAATTGAAAATGTCCATCAAGAAAAGTGGAGCAATTTATAATTACCTCAAACTAACCATTAAACCCTTCATTGCAATTTCAGTACTTTAAACATTGTACAAAGTACTGCTGCTGTGTTCTCTTTTTGACAACAAAGGGGACGCAGCCAGTTTTTAAAATAAAGTTTACTGGATAAAGCGGACAGAAGCTCAGTGCACCCCAAGTGGTGGCTGTGCGACAGACCGAGTTCATAGATTCTGGCCAAAAGAGAAGGCTGATTAAAAGTTAACCTTTACCATATTTAAATGTGTCTGCCCACCTTTCAGGACTAATACAGCTAGCATACTGTGGTCAACAGACAGCAACTGGTGCACAGCAAATGTTCTGGGTGCAATTCACAGCACATTCTTTACAGAAGTGCATGCATGCAAGAGTATGGCTCATAATTCTACCTGAACAAAGGAAATGTCATACTGAACTGCACAGTGCATCCCAAAGGACAAATATATGTGCCGTGGCCTACTAACAACAGGAGCAAATACGATGTGTAGAGTGAAATGTGTGATTTCTCTTGATGATGATGAACCCACAGATCCCTTGATGGTTCCTGTTAGTTTTGGGGAGTATTTAAGCAGCTTTCAGCCTGTTGTTCCGGCTTTAATGTTTTAGTTCATTCTCACGGCTAAAATAAAGAGTTTCAACCACACAGTGTAGCTGTTTTTAGTGAGAAAAGGAAAAAAAAAATAATCAGTGTAAATCTTACTGATGGTATGCTAGACTAATACAGACATCAAACGCATACCAACATTGCTCCATGTGCTGCTTTTATATAATTACTTTTTTTTCTCTCTCTAAAGAGAGCACAGGAGGGCACCAGTTTAGCTCAGTGGGTGAGCAGGAACGTGCATGCCCTGTGGCTAAATGCAGCGGCCCGGGTTCGAGTCTGACCTACGGCCCTTTGTTGTGTGTCTTCCTCTCTTCATTGCTGCTATCAAATCAAAGCAAAAACAAGCCCATTCATTTGTTTTGGCCTGTGATGTACTGTAGCTGTTCTGTGACCACTGCAGCAGGTACAGTAGGATCCCTGTGAGATGTGTAATTTAGGTAGAAGCAGCAGGTTGCGTGCAGCTAAACGACAACTCTGGCCATTAGCAGGGCCTAATTAAGACATGCTAATTACAGGTGATGGAGAGAGTGCTTTGTAAGGCCGTCTCTAAATAAATAATGAATACACAATCACTGTGCTTAAACAAGCCGCTTGAGCAGGCCCCGAGGCCTTGTGGGTAAATTGTGGAGTGAAGGAGGGAGCGCTGCAGTGATGCATCATGGGAGCTGTCAAGAGAGTGAAAAAAAAAATGAATATGGTTTTAAATAAGTGTTAGGTGCCTAGGGAAAATTTAAAAGATTTTAGTTTTTTAGGGTGAAGGCTATTGTAGGGACACACACTGTTGCCCTTGCTGTTTAAAACGATAACAATCAACAGCTTCAATAACTGTTGGCAGTGTTAGAAAATTTACCCTGGAGTGCTCTGTTTTCATACACACGCAACCCTTCTGTCTCAATACATTAATAAAACACTTAATGCTGGCCCTATCATCTGCATATGTTTTTATTTGCTGTTTATCTTCCTGCCTGTATAACTGTGGTTGCTGGCTAACTGGTTTAGCTTCTGTTTTGTCTGTCTTTTAAGCCGCTCTTCTTTTTCCTCTGTCTGGTCTGTCATGTTGTCTAAAACTCTGACAATCCTGCTTGAGTTCACCATCAATGTAAATGAGGTCTGAGGGAACAAATTGTTTGTCTGGCCCTGTTCTGCTCTCTGTCCCAGTCAATATGCCAGCATGACTTCAGCACTCAGCACTCTCTCACTGCCTTCAAGGTTTCCTCATGAACTCACTGGCCATCCCTGTGTCTCCTCCCATCCTCCTCCTCTTCTTCACTGCTATTTTTCCTCTTCCATTTTTATATCCTGTTATAAATCGCTTACTTTTTGCTTCCACTCTTTGTCTCTCTGTTCTACTCTTCTGCCCTCTTATCTGCTATCACCCAGTAATTAAAATATCTTTTTTCCCCCTGTTCAACCATCCACCCATTGCCTTCTCAAGCAAATTATTTCTTTCCTTCTCACATCTTTTTGCTTTACCCACAACATGGAGAACTCTTTGAGAAAAGGTGGCAAAAAACACGCTGAATATTTAACTGGCAAACTAAACAATTCGAGAACACTGATGAAAAGGCGCATTTTCTCTTCAGATTATGTCTCTTCATGAAAGTAATACTTCGGAGGAAGACGTGTGCTGGCAAATGATTACAACTTTAGAGACCAAGTGTTTTTTTCCCTTCAATAAAACATCATTTTAGAGTGTAGGTGTGCTGCACCAGGGCTCCTTGATCGTGCTCTTAAACATTAGCCTCCAGGAGTGTGTAGGAGTCACAAATCTAAATTGTGTCATTAACACCAAACATAAAAATCTTTTATCTCTTTCTCCTTGTCCTCAAAGAACTTTGTTGATGCTAAAATAGCTGCCGCCTAATTCAGACCTGCTGATTAAAACCGCTCACGAGGATTTGAGACTGCAGATGAATTGAGAGATAAAAGGGAGAGGTGTCCATCCTGAGCATCTGATCAAATACTACTCTCCCTTCAGCAGTCCACAGTGTCCTTTGAGAAACTAGCAAGAGGCCAGCCAAGGACAGCAAAGATGGCCATTAGTTACAGATCTGACAGCATAGTGACAGAAATTTTTAACTGGTGGCCAAGCATCCTAATAAGCTTAGAGAGGCTTGAAAGGAAAAGCTAATGAGCTGAAAATAAAGGAAATACAGACACTACCTCCCCATTCATCTTATAGGAACAGTTCTGCAACTGAGTCAATAAACACAAATCTGAAACCTAAACAAGGAGACGAACAACAGTCCTTGGTTAACTAAAAGATGAGCCATGCTAAGATATACATAAAGGCCTTTTTATAACATCCTCTTACATGTATGAGGTGTTTTCCAAAAAAGTTTCATATCTGAGAGATGCTTTAGGACAGATTACGAGTTACTCCTGCTCACTTATCTTAATAAGGCTAAGGACCTTCAGATGGACCTGGATAGGGAAAACTGAAGTTACTACGGATGATAATTATCCAACACTTATCCATTCATATGAATGGGTGAGTGTGTCCAAACTTTTGACTGGTACTGTGGGTCTTATGAACTCTTTTCTAAAATCCCAATTTCAAAAAGTTGAGATGCTGTGTAAAATGGAAATAAAAACAAAATGCAATGATTTGCAAATTTGAAATTCTCATCATTTACATTACATAATATCAACAAAAGATTTAAAGAATCTGGAGAAATCTCTGTGTGCACGGGACAACCATGAAAACAATATGATGCCCGTGACTGTCTGTGAACACAGTTCACTGTGCCATCTACAAATGTAGGTTAAAGTTCAATCATGCACAGAAAAAGCCATATACAACATGATCTAGAAACAGCACTGTGTTCTCTGGGCCAAAGCTCATTTAAAATGGACTGAGACAAAGTGGAAAACTGTTCTGTGGTGAGACAAACTGAAATTTGAAATTCTTTTTGGAAAACATGGACGCCACGTCCTCTGGACTAAAGAGGAGAGGGACCATCCAGCATGTTAGCGGTGCACAGTTCAAAAGCCTGCATCTCAGATGATAAGGAGGTGCAGTAGTGCCTATGAAATTGGTGCCTTGTATATCTGGAAAGGCACCATCACTGCTGAAAGGTATATACAGGTTTTAGAACAACATATGCTCCAATCCAGACGATATCTTTTTCGGGAAAGGCCTTGCATATTTCAGCAACACAATGCTGAACTGCATACTGTAGCTATCACAACAGCATGGCTTCATAGTAGAAGAGTCTGGGTGCTGAACTGATCTGACAGCAAAAAATGAAAAATATGACAAAGAAGACGACAGGACCGTTGAGCAGCTAGAATCCTCTATGAGACAACAATGGGACAATATTCCTCTCCCAAAAGTCCAGCAGCTGGTGTCCTCAGTTCCATGATGTTTATGGACTGTTGTTAGAAGAGAGGATGCTACACAGTGGTAAACATGACCCTGTCCCAACATTTTGTTTCTTAAAATTATAAATTTTCCCATTTCAAATTTTTTTCTATATTTCATAGTAAATTTAAAAAATGCATTTATGATATTTGCAAATCATTTTTTATTTACATTTTGCACAGCATCCCAACTTTTTTTGGAATTGGGGTTGTACAATTTCAGAAGTTTGAATACAGGTTTATAACTTGTTATAACATTTTTTAAGTATAGTTTTAATTTGTGATTTGTAGCATAATAATAAAGTAGACCAATCATATTTAACTTAATTTAACTTCAAATTTAACTTGTTATTTAACGGTTAAATATCCCTTAGCAGTTTAGTAAGGAACTCTGGGCAATCATATCCACTACACGCTTCACAATGATGTCTTTACTTTTGATGGGCAAATATATAAGCAACTTGTATTTCATCTTCAACCTTGAAATAAAGTTGCCAGTGCACAGCTAGACCTAGGTTTTCAATATTACACTAATCTAATCTAAAATGCCATTTTCTTTCCTTTTTTAATATTACTATTTTTTTTTTATCCTAGTGCACTAGTTTACATATGTTTTTAAAAAAATAATTCACATAAACTGAAGCTCAAATCTGGCTTAAGTGCAACATTAAGCAGCCAATTTATTGAAGTACACTGGATTTGCTTTCTTACACTTTCACCCAGTAACAAGCATCATGTAAGATGCTGAAAGCTTGAAGCTCTGATAACTTCAAGTTAGGCTACATTTCTATGATGCTTTCAGTGCCTCTAAGTTCTTTTTTTATGTATTCTTTGTATTTAATGTTTGTTTACAGCAGGTTATATTATGGTTTCCATAAAAGTATTAAATTGTCCAACATAGCACATACAGCCAGAGTAGCTGTGTGAAGCTGTGTATACATTTTGCTTTTTGTGTATTAAGAAAAGCGTGTTTAAAAATTAACCGGTATTCAAAAAACCCAAAAAAACCCAAACACTTATATCTGTGAGGGTCTAATAATATATTTTGGTTTGTTCAGTGGATAAATGTTCTCTGCCCTTTATTAATACTACAAGACAAAGCTACTTGCAAAGGAAGAAAAGGAAAACAAACTACACTACACTACTACATAAGAAACATTTAATAAAAATACAAAATGCTGTAAAAAATAAACACTGAAAAAGATTAGCTCAACATTTCTTAACACAATCTGTTTCATTTCTGTAGGTAAAAAGCATCTTAGTGACCTACTGAAGAAGACAGACCAATTTTACTGAAAAATAAACAATATTTCTGCATTTGCTCATCTCTCACAAGCCATGCAATATACACAGTGCCAGCCTGGGGCTACCATGTTGACGATGTGGCATGTTCAGGGCACATATTACATGGTGGCCCTGCGTACATTTATATCCATGACTGAAGTGAATGTGCCCAGCCGCAGCTGTATCCTGCATAATTCATGATGTGTCAGAGTTCTCCACTAGCTGGTGTCTGTCTGTCAGCACTGCGTGTCCCCTGTCCCTCCCCATCTATTCCCCCTGAATGGCAATGACAAGGCAGCAAGTGCACCACACACACAGTAACAAGAACACACAAGCAGAAAGAGACAATACCATATTCACATGCATACACAGACCAAAAATACTAAACTTATGCATACCATAAAACACCAGTTTGCAACAGCCTGAAATAAGGAGGCTTGCTGACAATTTGCAAACTGTTGGCGTCCTCTCATACGTTAACGCATGCTTATAGGTGTGCGTGTGGATCTTGAAGAGCCCCTGTTCGGCGTCTTATGACAGGTCGTCAGTCTGCTGCTGCTGCAGCAGCAGAAGTGGTAGAGTCCCTGGGGAGGCCTCTAAAAGCTCACAGGGTTCTGGGAATGGGGAGCCCAGAGTTAGTGAAAGCTTTTCCATGTTCATTCACCAGCTCTGACTCTCCTCCTCCGGCAGCCCTAACTCTAGCAAGTCTCATTCCACATCCAAATGCAGAGAAAACTCACTAACCCCTACGCTCTAACCACCCATCTATCCCCTCACATCCTCCATTCCATCTCTGCATCATGTCTGTATCTTCCTTTCCACTTCACCTCCTCTCAACCCCCTCCTGCCCACAACCTCTCTTCTCTTTTCCTCCTTGAATTTTGCATCTGTCACTCTCCCCATACATCTCCATCTCTTCTCCCCAAACTGCTGTTCTCTCTCCCTCCTCCTGCCCATCCTCCTCCACCTCTTTACCACCAGTAGAGCAGAATATCCAACACTACATTAACCCCCATACATCTTTGTGAGCTTCTGCAGTAGACATGTCCGTCACTGGGAGCTCCTGTCACACTGAGGGGACAGTAAGAAAGACCCCTTCTTTCACATTGACTGACTGGTAAAGTCACTAAGCAGTGCCAGAAGCTTTAGCCCTATAGAATAGGGCCCTGATGGTGGTCCTAGACTCAAAAAAACAAAACAAAAAAAAAACATCAGGATGGTAGCTGTCACAAGGCTGACTTGGACGAGACTGCGAGAGAGTCAGATTGTGGGAGGGAGGCGTACACAACACAGCAGAGGCATCTGTGGTGACAAAAAAATCCTGCTGCCTGAGGCATGAGGAGCACGATTTGGTGTACATGTGAGAGCCTGTTTGTTTGAACCTCAAATTCTAATGAGCCGCAACGGGGAAGAGATTGATCCCTGAGCTACCAATCATCCACCCCCAATGGTGTCATTAAGAATTGTACAAGAACTGCATTTTTTCTGAATTTTCAGAGAAAATCTTGTGGAGAAAATTTAAAAAATGCAATTACTGTAAACATCTTGGGTCCTAGAATTTTTCACTTGTAGCTTTGGTACTGTTGAAATTTTAACAGTACAATGAGTGGAATTTTGCTCACTGCAGGAAAAATTTAAAAATAAAAAAGTGGTTTCAACATTTTGGGAATTGCATTTATTTGCTCTCTCTCCCAAGATTAAAATAAGACTGAGCTCATTCCTTTATGTCCATTAAATATAAAGCAAACAAAAGGAAATCGGTAACCCAGCTTTAACAAATGTTAAAAAAAATCTACTACAACCTCTAAAGACCACTAATTTCCACTTTATATCATTTTCAATTAATATAAAAAATGTTTTTGTATGTGTATTTTCTTTTCTGTTATTATGACATTGTGTTTTGCGTGGCATTTTGTATGTTACTGAGTACTGAGCAGGTGTAATGCAGGATCAAGCAATCAAGTTGCTAACATGAAAATTCTCATGTGTGATTGCGTAACCCTGAAAATATAAGTAGGGGAAGAAATAAGTTAACCTATAACAAAGCAATGTTTTCTATTTATTTCTTAGTCTCTACTTTTACAAAATGCAGTAAAAAAAAAGTCCTATGGTAACACTGCCCTATATTTTATACAGAAAAAGGTGGGGATCTAAAACACTATAGAAAGTAATGAAATGTGTGATTGCCTGGAACGTGCTATTACTAAGGGACGAGGTTCTCAGCACCTTCTCTGCCGCAAAATGAGAAGGATAAGGCATTATGGCAGGCAAGGTGTGTTAACACAATCTCTGTAGCTCTCTCTCCCTCTCTCTCACACACACACACACACACACACACACACACACACACACACACACACACACACACACACACACTCCTTCCTCAACATCTCAGGAAATTCATTTACTTTAAGACGGGCAGTAAAAAGAGTGCCTTGTAAAAAAAAAGGTCCTTTATGTGCAATCAATACCTGAACCAATGAGAAAGCAAAGGGGCTCAGTTTGCCTCATTCAAACACAAGCACACACAGTGAGAGAGCTGTCATGGCTTTCTATTGCTTTGGCCACATGTCTCCTGAAGGACACTCCATGAAAGGTTGAAACGGGTTATGAGAAAGATGTTGCTACTATAGATTAGACATATAATGCATCAAACACAGCCATAAGGATTATAGTGTTTCTTGGTTACCTTAAATCACCAATGCTGTAGGGAAACACACGCAGAGTAAGCCCTGAGTCTTATCACAATGTCTGATATATCTCCATCCAGGGGAGCAAGTTGTGATATGGTCTTAGTTTTAAATGCTAGCTGACTCAACACTCAATTAAGCTGTTGCGTCCTAGTTGATATCGTTTGCACAGCTGTAATGTGCATGTGGCATGGAGCCCATGAGGAGAATGCCATGCTCATTAATATGGGCTGTGATATGTATGGGGTAATGCCCATACTGTTGCAGCTGCAGTTCAAATCCTCCACTGGGCCACTGGAAGAGGTACAAGCTCATTACTCACCATGCAGGGCCGACCCACACAGTCAGACGCATTCATGGGCACGCACACAACCGCAAGCACATTCAAATACACACACAACCTAGATAATATAGGTAAGTGAGAACACTGAAAACAATTCAGCATTTACAGATCAGCTGTTTCTTCAAGGGTCAGAAAAGACAGCTTCACAAAGTAAGACGATCCCAGAAATGTCAAGATGACTAAAGAAACAATCTTGATCTTACGTAGCTTTCTGCAGCAACTTCCCATTTTCCTTCCTTTTGTCTTGATCTAAAGAGTGTAAAACACCCCCAAACAACCATCAACCACTTTTTTACACTTTTACCTCCTCTTCTGCTACTTGTTCTTTCTTGCACATTCAGTCAAAGGTTGTTTTTTTGTTTGTTTGTTTTATGAAACAAAAAATGTAAGCGTGTAGCAAAAACAAATGTTTACCTGTTTCACATCTCTTCCCAGTAAATCCTTGCTGGCAAACACAGTTGTTAGGTGAAACGCAGGTTCCCCCATTCTGGCACAATCCATCACACATTGCTGGAGATACACGAGAGGAGAAGAGCCATTACTCACCAAGATTAACGAGCATTAACTATGTAATTAGACCAGCAGCAGCATATGTATTTGCATACAGAATAAGAGCTAATTTGGTGATGTGATTCATTATAGGCTTGCACAATATTATTTTGCGTGATTAATGCATTTCACCAAGGTTAATTCAAAAATGTTCCTTATCCATGGGTAGGCTGTTAGTTAATGTGTCCCCAAAACACAGACAAGTCACTGAAGTTGACAAAATGAAATGGAAATAAATGTAATATATGCACAAATCATGCTATGCTTGCCAGAATAAAGAGAGAAAGGTACTGAAAACAAAAGAAAGCCTGTTTAGTAAGATGTGTAAAACACAGTGCTTACGTTTAATTTTTAAAGGAGCACTCCAAAAATTAAGAACTTGCACTTCCATTAAGCTGAGGGGACACATAACAGGCAGATGCAAGAGTCTCTGAATTGAAACAAAAAGGCTTGAGATTTTTATTAAATAATTTAGGCCAATAAGTATTCCTGCTTCTATCATCTATTTGTATGTGAATGTTTGTGTAGTATAGCACTCATCATGACTAGCAAAGTTATCTTAATGTGCAGCTCCACCATGAATAGATTTCTACTCAGGGAATAGATTAACCAGCTGAGGTCAGGTCAATTTTCTAGGAAGCACAGAGATCACATATAGAACTGCAAACATGACAGAGGCACTCATTAAATCTGGGTCACGGAGGGCTTTTCAGTGGGTGCCGGAGAGAGTATAACCACAACCACAGACTTGAGGACTTGCCAGAACAATGGTTCAAAATTAGGATCTTTGACAGAAATTTGACGAAGATGTGGCTGAATTAGAATATTTATTTTGCAAGATTAATTTATCTTTTAATTTTCAAAGCAGGTTTCAATGTGATACTTGCTCCTGACAAAGAACCAAAATACAAAGCAAAAAATACTGCATGGAAAACTCAATTGCTTTCTGGTGAGTGATGGTGGCTAACACCAACACGGGAAATTTAAGCTAACTTCATATCGGCAGACAACAGAGCTAACTAGCTAGCCCAACTCAGGGCTAGCTAGCAATTACTTGGTCTTAGTGAGGTGAAGTGAAGGGACTGTGATGATGGGGATGTATATGTGTAGGCGGGGCTTCACATATGTCACCACAGGTCATCTGCCTTAAAGGCGTGAATAGAGGAGACCTCATATCCCATAGTGTATGTGTTGCACCAAGTGAACTGACTGACAGTGAATAGTTTTCCACTTTGCCATTTTAAATTAGTTTTGTCCCAGAGAAGAAGAATGGATCATGTTCACATATGGTTTCTTCTTTGCATGACAGAGCTTTAACCTGCGTTTGTGGATGGCACGGTGAGATACGTTCACAGAGAGTCTGGAAGTGTTCCTCAGGCCATGCAGTGATTTTCAGCCTCGTCCCTTGTACAAAGAGATTTCTCCAGATTCTCTGAAATGTTTCATATTATTTACTGAAAATGATGGGATATTCAAAGTCTTTGCAATTTTATGTTGAGGAACCTTATTCCAAAATAGTTCCACAATTTGCAGGTTTTTGTAAATTTTGTGAACCTCTGCCCATCTTTACTTCTGAAAAACGCTGCCTCTCTAAGGTGCCCCTTTTATACCCATTCATGTTACGGACCTGTTGCCATTTAACCTAATTAGTTCGGAAATGTTCCTCCAGCTGTTTCTTTTTTAGCACCATTTACTTTTCCAGCCTTTTCTTGCTGCCTTTCCAACTTTTTTTGAGACGTGTTGCTGCCATCAAATTCAAAATGAGCTCTATTTTTCCTGAAACAGTACAATGTCTAAGTTTAAACATTTCATATATAGTGTAAAATATATGGGTTTCACAAATGATTGTGTTGTTTTTATTTACTTTTTTGGAATTAGGGTTGTACTTTGTGTGAGCAGTAAGCTGATATTCTCGAAGACTTGAGTGCAATCAGTGTTACTGGTGGACTGACGTGCTAAAACTGTAGGATTTTTATAGCCTTGAGGCTATTTAAATATTTTAGTATATAAAGTCTTTGACGCAAAACCTAAATTAGGAAAATGCTGTTTACTGAAACAAGCAAAAAAAAAAAAGGAAAAGAAAGAAAGCTACAGCGGTAGAACATCACATGAAGACGAATTTAATAAAAAGTTAAACTGCTCGCGTTACCTTTGCAAACGGTCCCATTGCCTGTGTAGCCCGGCTTACAAGAGCAGCTATGGCCTCCAACCATGTTGAAGCACAAGGCATTCTCATCGCAGTTGTGGAGCCCGCTGAGACACTCGTCATGTTCTGAAAACGACACAATAACACACGTATCAATCTGACCAAGTTGCTCACTATTACACAGTATACTTTATACAGCGCCTTCCTGAATAAAGCAGAAGAAAATGCTCTAGTAGCAGTTCAGAAATCACCTTCACATCTGCAAAGAACTACAGCTATCAAGAAAATAACACTTGATTAAAGAAAAGAGTGTTTATCTTCCTTGCAAATATCAGAAATGATCGCAGCCAGCTGGTAATTTGTTTTACTTTCCATTAAGGAAAAAAAAAAAAAGGACAAGATTTCCAACTGTGTCTTGTTTTAAATGTCTTGATAGTTAGACAGCTGTGAGTCTTGTAATAAGACATCAGTAACAAACAGCCAACTGGAGGATGAGTCATTTCTCTCTTCAGTCAAGATTTGTCATGAAAAATTGTCTCAGATGTTTTGCTGTAATTTGCCGTCTTTGTTTTTGCACATCATGTGGGACGGAAACGTCTGAGTGTCTGCTTTATCACAGCTGAAAATAAACTCTTTAATTTGCACATATACACCAATAAGGTTCTTCCTTGTGTAGCAGTTTACATACAGTATATAAGCCATTAGCCCTTAGCTTGAGTGTTGCAATTGGCACAATTGGCGTGTTAAGTGCCCACAGGAGATGTTTTATACAAGCATTAACAAAATGTCCCCTTAGAACTAGAACTCCCAAG
The DNA here is from genome assembly GCF_007364275.1 of Archocentrus centrarchus. Classification (NCBI taxonomy): domain Eukaryota; kingdom Metazoa; phylum Chordata; class Actinopteri; order Cichliformes; family Cichlidae; genus Archocentrus; species Archocentrus centrarchus. Next base: position 14,380,176 of record NC_044351.1, on the reverse strand, counting down.
CTCCCATCACTGCGGAGTTGGTGATATGGTGTGTTATGAATCACTGACAAGCTTGACTAATGGCTACAGCCCGTGACAACATACTGTATCCAACTGGCAAACAAATCTCTTTCCCTCTGTGAGGAGAACTTCGGGAAGGCTGAAGTGGCAAAATACTATCAGATGAAAGCCTGGAGTGAAAACCGTCCAACTACTAATACTGTAATGATAGCACACAAAGAAGAAAACAATTAAGCCATTAAGGCTAGTGGTTACGAATGCAAAATAATAATAATAAATAAAAAACAGCTTTTAAGGTGGTCTTCTTCTTCACAGAAGACAGAATGTCTTGTTACAGCTGTCAAGAAATCTCAATTAACTGCCATTTTTTTTAACTAGAGGCAACAGAAATTATAAATAGGCCTCTTTAAAAAATGAAGGCTGTAAATGAAACCATTTGAAGCAGCAGGAGAGACGTTTCCTGATGATATCACTCTCCATGTTTCTTCTTTTTTTTTTTTTTTTTTGCTCAAGAAGATGTGTTCTCAGACAAATGTGATTTGATTTGATTTGTCTTGCTGGCGCTGGATCGCAGCAGTTCCCTGAAAAAATATCATGTTCAGTTGTCACAAAAGTAGCCAGTATTACACCAGACACCAGTTCAGTCATTTATTCGCCTTTTAGGACACTGATTACATACCCCGAATTCATTAAATTCACTCATTTAAAAAAAGAAAAGGACTAAATTTTGCCTATATTCTTATTAATGAACTTATTAAGAAACTACCACTGGTGTGTTATTGGTATTTTAAATGTGTTTACACTGGTAGAATTGTAAGGCTTTGTTATATTTCATTGAAATGTGCTCACTTATTGACTCGTTTTTATTTTATCCTCTTTGTTTACTGTGGTATAAAACAAACGAACCATCTGCAATAATAAGTTATTGGAAAAATCTTATTTGAAGCTGACCCAGACTAAACAGGTAAAACATTTAAGCCAGTTCCCTTGCTATGGGAAGACGAAATTTAATGCATGTCTTTCATCTGCCCCTGAACACAAAGGCAGATCTTTATCCCTGTGAGAATCACACAAAAGTAGAATACTCATCCATAGTGTTTTGAAAAATCACATAAATATTGCATTCAGATAGGTACTTGCTTACCAAGCACTGTATACGCTAAAGTCTTGAAAACCTTCTAAACTGTATCCTTCTGAAATCTTCTTTTCCTTACTTAACATCTCTGTATCCCATCGCAGCCCAAGAGGCTGCGAAGCACAACCCGTTCATCAAAGCTCCATATTTTGGCAAAGAGCTCTCTCTACAACTACAATATTCCATCACTTAGCTGGAGAAAGCTTGTTTTAAATTCATATCGTCATGTGTTTGTAGTGAAAACTTTTAGAGGCTGCTAAATGGATAAGCAGTCAACTAAATCTCTCCGAAAAGGTTAAGACTCTTGAAAAACACACATACAAAGCATTTAGTGCTAATCTGGAGTAAACTGTTTGGACTGCTTCTTCGGGGGGGGGGCTTCGAGCTTGCCAGGAGACAGAAATAAACAAACGTCTCTCAGCTGTTTTCTCACATACATTTTCTTTAGACGTCAAGTAAACCTTTGGAACATTCTTTAATCAGAGAGATTGTATAGTACTCACTCATACGTATATTTTTTGCACAACTTGGGGCTTTTTATATGCATGCAGTTTTTAAAGACAGTCAAGACTGAAAGATGGCACCTGAAAGGTGAGAGGATCAGAAACCCGAGTGCTTGTTGCGGGAGACCTGAGTCGCATCATCCATTTCTCTGCCATCGCCCAATCCATTATATCTCCTGAGCAGACCGTGGGCTTTTCCAAATTGAAAGTGACATTGTGATGAGCTCCTCCATCGAGAGCATGATGTATGCGCGCATGTGTGTGTGAGATGGATTGAAGGGCACTCAGTAGGGCCCACTGTACTGCTCGTTCATACATGTCTCACACACAGACACACACACACACACACAAACCTTCCTGCTGTTGGGCAGAATTAAAGTCTGCTCATGGGCATATAAAAAGAGTAATAGGAGCACAGGAGAGAGGAAAGAGAATTAGGTGCTTTTTTTTTTTTCTTTCTTTCCAAGGTCACATCTGCCAGAGCAGCAAACACCAAGCTGTCCGTTTGAGCGGAGCAGCAGAGCCACCGGGTGCTCTGTGTGTGCGTGTTTGTGTGAATACAGAGTGTGTATTAGCACTGTGACCTGTGAGTTTAGTATTGGTTCCTGGTAATTTGGGTTATTTAGGAATTTAGGCTCATTACACTCCTGCACTCAGTGTAAGCGACTCCTAATTTAATCGCCAACTAAATCCCTAAAATGCGTACGTGTGTGGTAGCGTGAGAGAAGCATTTCCTTGCTGGCTGCTGCTGCTCAGGCTGTAGACAGATAAACAATCAATTATGTACAGCCTGTCACCAGGGATCTCTCTCTAGCTGTCTGTTTCTCCTCCCGCTTGACTCCATCCACCTTCTGCCAAAACAACACCAGTTTCATTGAGGTCTGACCTCTGGCTGCTTTCCTCAAAACAACCTAACCTTCAACTTAATTTTATAATCACAAACCTAAAAGGATTTTTTTTTTTTAATGTTCATGACACAAAAAAACTTCTGTTCCTTCCTCAGTTTGTCTGCTATGGTGAACAAGGGAACGGAAGAAAAGAAAAACTAAACCGCAACGAGCCAATAATCACATATTCCTCTGATATAATAAAGTTAAAGCCAGGTTTGCTTTTGTGATCTTGTACCATGTGCCTTTCATTTTGTTTTAATCCGACACCTGCATGAAGAAACATACCGTATGTACCTGGATGATGTGATGCAAAGTTTATTTCATCAGTGTTTTCCACTATTCGTTTACCAGAAACTTGAACAATATGCAAAAAGGGAGTTTTGAAACTGAATAGGAAAATATTAAAACATAAAAATTCATTTAATGTACTTCCAATTTTTAACTAGAAACGTGTTTGTTGAGAAACCTCTTAGTAACTTATGGAACACAAACTCTCTAGGGCACCTTTAAAATGCCAAAGACATAAGACTATTTTTAAACAGCGCCCATGGCAATACTATCTTTCAACCAGAATACAGATGTCCTTAAAAATTAGGAAAAAACTCCAAGTCAGCTGCAAGACCTTTAGAGTCATCAGACTGAAAGTCATCATTTCTAATCTCTGTTGTTGACAAACCCTCCCGCTCCACCCGTGGTCTTCGTCCATCCTTTACTCGTCCTCTCCGCCCAGCAATTCACTGGTTACTCAGCCTCAGGGCCCCTGTTCTGGTTATCAGAGGATTAGAACCAGAACACACACTAACTGCATACGCAACTTGGGAACAAGGTATGCATATGTACCCCTAGCAAAACACACACCTCAGGAAAGCCTTCTTTAATAACATTTAAACGGAGAGCACAACCAATCCGGTACCTTTCATGGATTAGCTGCTAATCTCACAGACCCGGGAGCACCTCGGGCACTTTGGGGAAAAGATGAAGACTAGAGGGGAAGGAAGAGGAGGAATCTTGACCTTCATGATGAAGGATACAGTGGGAAAAGAAAGCTGTGGACCTTTCCCTTACTGTAGGCTCGACCATACAGAGCCTCAGCTTTTGGTTGGACATATTTCATTTAAACAAGTACATGAAGTCCACATGTTCCAGTCTACCACCAGCTGGGGTCTAAGTCCATCCACCTCCCTCACTGCAGGTGGTTTTCATGTAAAATATGGTCTTCTGTCTGAGCTCGCTGACCCCCTGATAAGCTGAGGATAAATAAAACCGGAGTTCCATGCTGTTTCTCTCAGGCCTAAATCTGCAGATCAGCCCTTTAATACACTATCCTGCATATAAACACTCAGCCATGAAATGAGCTAAGGTCAATTTAATCCTCTTTACTAGGCATACTGGTTAATATGCAACACTGTAATGCATGTAGAAATGTGTCTATCAATACTGGACCCATTGTTTCTGCTGAGTTTGCAATTTGTTAATTGGTGAACGGCACTGCAGATGATAAAGTCACACATATATCATGCGAATGTACAATGTCAATAGGTCCTGAAGGGGGCGGTTAAATGTTTCCTCCCACAGCTGTAATATTTTATGTGTGAGCAACTCGGAGAAATCAGCATTCCCTTTGGACTCTTTTCAAACACAAGCAGATGTTCAGTTACTAATAAGCAGTAGATTCCCGCAGCCAGTAACTTAGCACCTTCCTGTTTTTACTGTCAATTACTGCCACCAGGACTACTAAGGTGGCACCGATCCCAGCACACAGGTATACATTAAGAGAAGTGGGTTTTCCTGCACATATATGAATTTTTTCCCATTAAAGTATACTGAAACCTAACTTGGCTAAAATTCAGCCGACTAATTAATCTAAGAGGTAGGATGACGCTATACCACTGACTGCATACTGTATCATGCAGTGATAGCAGTAGCATGAAAGAACACAGTCCAATAAAACAGCAGGGAGATCATGACGGTAATTTGACTGAAGCAGGGAAAAAGTCATTACATCAAGCCTTTGCATAAGCCTAGGTTTAATCACACAAATTGACTTTTATAAGGAGATGCATAGCTGTGTGTTCCACTACAGTGGCTTGAAGACATTTTAATAGGAAACTACATAAAATATAGTGACACAATTTAATCCGTTGGGTTTGTGGAATTAATCTTCATTGTGAATCTGGGGACTGAGCACACAGTGGAAGAAAGACAAATGAGTAGAACAATAAAACTTGCCCACAGCTCAGAAGACTAGAGAAAACACAGTGAGTGAAATCACATAAGGTACAGTGGCTGTCTACAGATAATATGAAAAACGACTGAGTAAGCAAGGATGTTTCTTTCCAAATAAATCACAAGAGCACAAGACAAAAAAGATGAATGTGCACTTGTTACTGCCTTAAAAAGCTATTCCTCAGTCTCAAATTTAACTTCTTTATGCCTGTTTTAAGAAGACATAAAAAAAATCCTTAACTTCGCTCTATTATTCCCTGATTTCCATTGATGAAGTAAGGTAGAAACTTTATGGTGGTGGTGGTGGTGGTGGGGGTGGGGGGCAGACGGAACAGGAAGTGGGAGGTTTCAAAATCGTCATGTTGCTGAGTCTCAGAGCTTTAATTCAAACTGCAATGGCACAGCAGGAAGTCTACGAGCCTAAATCTGCTGCTGAAGTGCGCAGGCGGCAGCCAGCTCCTTCACTATGCCGCCACTGGGTTAGTTTGCATTGGTGCAAATTGCTTTTTTAATTACAGGCACAGAGGAAATGCAGCATGTTGCCTCCTCTTCGGAACAGAGGGAGCTACTTAGCTGCAAACAACTGCTGAGGAATGAGGCAGATCTGCTTCTCATCCCTGATGTATGACATTGTGTCAGTCCCGTTGAAGGACAGCGACATTACATCATGAAAGGATTACTGATTTTTCCCTATGGATTTTATTCTTAAGTGGGGACCTGCATTTGGCATTTTAAAAGTGGGACATAGAGGTGAACTTTTACATAATCCTTTCACAATATGCTTTCCTGTATTCCTGCAGCATTCTTCACATTAAAGTCTCTGACACTGCAGAATCTCATCACTCCTTTGTCCACTGATTTCTGTCAGTTAGTACCATATATATGTTGCTGCCTCCTTGTTGTTGGTTTTTATTCAAAAGGCTGCTGGATACATAATAATAATAATGTATCATTTGTATCAAATGACATCCATATATATATATATATACAGACACAGTTTAAATCATTATTATATTAAGCTTTGGCTGGGCATAAACCAAGAAATATGGTACACATTTGCAAATCATGATTGAATTTGGGAAATTTTAATCCCCTCAGGCTTAAAATTCAGAACATTCATTAGATTTAGAACCTGAAAAATTATCAATAATTTTATGATTTTTCAACTAACTGTACACCGTGCATATCTAGAGAACATCCATGGCTTCGGGGCTAAGACAGTGAGAGCATTAATATCAATAATAATAATAATAATAATATTGCAAATAAAACAGGCAAGTGCTGGATTTAGCAGACTCCATCAACTCCTGATGGGATCTCCATTCCTAAAGCCCTGCCATAAGACTGCATTGAAAAGAGAAATGTTGCCTTTTCTCTTTGTTATGTCTTTGTGCAAATGTGGCTTTTTGTTTATAAATAAATTACTCCTTTGCTGTGTTTTTGCACAGTAAATGATCAAAATAGAATGATGTAATATGGGCCTATTTCTCTTATGGTTATGACCAGCAGTGCTACAAAGACAATCTATATAAGAAAGGTGGCAAAACATCTACACAGGTTGATGTGGTTCCAACTTTGATCATGAACAAATGGATGTGCCGCCTCCATGTACAGGTTTGCTGTTTCTCAGGTTCTCCTTTTTTTTTTAAAGTGAATAAGTTTTAGCCAACTACTGGAATCCTTTAGAAAACTTTAGAAAAAGTTTGGAGTAAATACGTTATATAACAAACAAGTGACTTTTCTAACAATACAGAGCTGAGAGATGGAAAGTTTTCCTGCTCAATAAATATACGTGATTACTTGGCAGTTTGACAAAGCTGAAGTTTTAACAAAGCAAGGAGACAGAATTTGTAATCTCCATTAAGTCAAAGCAATTTAAAATTGATTTAATACTTTATCTCAGCAGTCAGTGTTTTCTTTACCGTCAGCGTGTGCTGAATTATACACTGCTCAAGAATATTAAAGGAACACTTTATAAACACATCAGATCTCAATGGAAGAAAAAAAAAATCATATGTGTTAGGAATGAAAAGTTGCCACATCATTTGATGGAAATGAAAATTATCAACCTATAGGGTGCTGAATTCAAGGACACTCCAAAAATCGGCGGCAAGCTAGTCCATTTTGCCAAAAGTTCATTACAGAAACTCAAAATTGTACTCAGCAGTTTGCATGGCCCCCACGTGCCTGTATGCATCCCTGACAATGTCGAGGCACGCTCCATATGAGCCGACAGATGGAGTCCTGGGGGATCTCCTCCAAGATCCGGACCAGCTGGTGAATTGCAAGTAGCTGTGGCAACCATCTACTTGTCCAGCCCTCAACCTCTGGGTGACCGCTTTTGTTTGCAAGGTGATTGCACAGGTTGTCTTGTGGGATGCAACTGGTCTCCAAACAGCTGCAGTCGGACTTGAACTGACAGGAATTACTCTCAGCCAGATTAGCAAAGTTTTGCAAATAATTTATAAACAGACAGATTGAAAAGATGTTGCACTCAATCTGAGTCACTCTGAGCTCATGAGCACAACTTGTCTGCGATGTGTCTCTTTCCAATAGGGGACTTGACTCAACTGGTTGCCAACTGGTTACATTCTGGTTACAGAGCATCTATATTATTTTGCAGTTAATTGCTGCTTTGCAGCAACTATGTCATTATTTGTGGAGGAATTTCTGAATTTATTTTTAAAATATAGGAGGTTCTGGGTGGACTCTGAATTTAAGTACTTAAACTGAATGTCTGCATATCTAAGTACACAGCAACACATTTTTGCTGATTTATCACAGTAAATCACTGCATTATCACAAACAGGATGCATGTAATTGCCAAGTTAAACTCAATCATCGCAAACTGATTCCGTCTTATTGCCATTTTATCGCCGCACTAAAGTTGCTTTAAAAACAGCAGCTGACTGCGAGTTGTCTCAGATCTGGTCCTTGTCTTTGAAGCAGCCATTAATTAAATTAAACTTCATTGTGCATGGTCGCAACTTTGGTTGTGCCGCAGTCTTCAACTACTGTTTTCCCTCAGTGTGACTGTAGCTATTAAGTGACCAACAGACACAAATTAAATACTGACATTTATGCCTACATGTGCACATCAAGGGATAGATTCACAGACACGTGTCTAACCAGCCACCGTCTCGACTGTGACAGAAAAACGGAGAGGAGGTGTAGCACATGGCAAAGGTTTACAGCATGTTTTGCAGGTATTGCTTGATACCTATGCCTTCCTGTCATAATGTGATTTTTTTTATTACACAGCTTCCTCATTCTGTCACACACTGCTGATAACTCACAATGTTTATATCTAAATGTCTGGCTGATTCTTGCTCTCTCTGTCTCCAGAAGTCTCTGCATCTTTTGGCTGCAGTACTTATCGTTATGAAATAAAATACCATAATACCATCCTCCAGTGCATGACTAAAGATGTTAATGAAATTATTTCTGTCTGGCAGTAACCTGCTGCAAGTATATAGGTCTTCACGCCCATGCAAAGACTCCATCCTTGTGCATATGACTTGAAGTTGACTGTTAGGAATCTCTCGGCAAAAATAGCTGAAACTGAGAACTAGAATAATAACAGAGTCTCCTGTGCTTGATTCCCGCCTGTCAAAAGGCCAGCAGAGGAACTCACCTGTGCAGGAATAGTCATCGATCCTTATGTAGCCCGTATGGCAGATACACATAAAGGAACCAGGGGTGTTAACACACATAGTGTTCTCCCTGCAGTAGTGCTTCCCTTCAGCGCACTCATCAATATCTGAAGAGAGGGGAGAGAGAAGCAGAAAGGGGGGGGGGGGGGGCAAAGCAAGGTGAGATGAGGGTTGCTCACTGAGAATTCTGTCAATTGAAAACACAGCTAATGAAATTACTGCCAGATAAAAAACAAGCAGTTATCTCCCATGCTGAAGTATGATGGTATATTGATTACTATTATCTAGGGGCTTATAGATACTATTACTTGTCACTTGAACATGAGCATATGTTGCTTCTGGCCACTTGCTGAAAGAAATCTCTTGTTTCTCCTTGTTAACGTTATCCCCAGTGTTGTATTCAGGCCTACTTGGGGGAAGTGTGTCTCCTCAATGCTGGGAATCACCTTGCACACGTGTAGAGCCAGTGAGAAAGTGCCATTTGAATTAATCAGCGGGAGACGTCAAAATGCAGAGGGTTTATGAAACTGGCACTGAAACACTCAGTTTTCAATCTATTAAAATGAACTCACGCAGTTGCTTAGCTGTATTTCTCCCGGTCATTCGGATGATCTCAGTGCTTTGACCATGGGCTGAATTTTATATCTTTTAGACAGACAGTGTTGGCTAAGAATCATTCTGATGGAGAAGTTCATTATAAAAGCTGTGCACAGAAATACGGACATTTTCACTCATTCTGGGTGATTAAGCCTCTGCTAAGCTCGGCAGAGCTGTGTTGGGTAGTACATGAGATTGTCAAATAACACTGTGTACAAAAAAACCCCGATGACAATAACAGTGGGATAACAGCTGCAGTGGGAGTGAAAGTGATGTCAATAAAGGGCCGTGTATGCAGAGTCTCCATGGAGGTCTAATCGAGCAAAACGAGGAGCACCTGTGAGGGCGTAACACGGCTGTCTAAGCATTTTAGTTATCCTCTTAAATATGATTGTATGGCACTGAATTTATATTTCTTATTTGTAATATTAAACCTCTTCACACCAATGCTGCATAAAAATCTTTATCATAAAAATGAATGAAACATGTTTCCCGCTTTAAGGGCAGGGACACGATCACACAGAAAAAGCATCTCATGTCTGTGCTTGACTATGGAAATATCCTTCATTCTCATGCTACTCCCTCTACCTCAAACACTGTGATGCAGTTTATCATTGTGCTGTGCATTTCATTACAGGAGATAAATTTCATACTCATCACTGCGCACTGTATGAAAGAGCAGGCTGGCAACAAGAAGAGAACCCACACTCTGTCATTTTTATTTATAAAGATCTCCTGCAAAAGCTACCTCACCATATCACCACTCTTCTCAAATTTTAAAACAACTGCCGACTAGAAAATAATTTAAGACTGTTTAAAAATATATTACAGAGAATTTTAAAACTTGAATGACCCGTCTCGCTGGCTGACGTTTTAACTTCAAATGGTGATATCTTTTAGTGACTCTTAGGCTTTGTTATGTCTGGCTTTACATATTCTTTGCATGCACATGCATTTACATTTGTCTTGTTTATTTATTGTATATATTTGTTATTTTGCTGTGTCTTTCTCTGTTCTCAAGTCTTAAATAAAGGTTAGGGTTAGGTCTGCTCAATGAAGTTGCATGATTTCATGATTTTTAGTATCTATGCTGTTTGCTTCACGAGCTGTTTACTCACTTGTTAGGTCAAATTTTTCTCTCATTTCATGAATTGATATGAGATCCCCTCAGGTCCATCTCTGCTCACATGCAGAAACTAAGAGATTTTTTTTTAACTATTTTTGTGTGTCATACCACACATTTATCATAATCCAGTACAACAGGATTATTAGATGCTTTTTTTTCCTAAACTTTGAAATACAGCAGTAAGCCTGATTTAACAGTGCGTGTCTCTAAGATGTGCCTGGGTGGAGTAGATTCCCTTAAAAAGCTGCTCAGTAATATCACTGCGAGTTAGGACATTCAAGTCTTACTCTATCATATGATCAGTAAAGCAAAGACCACTCTAACGCTGGGAATCTATTATTCCAAATAAATTCAGGGAAGGCTTTTAGTCTCTGGAATGAGTTTTCTCATGGGAGCAATAGAAGATAAATTTTAGAGTAAGTATTAATTTAAAAACAGTCATAGCTTAAAATGAATGTTTCCATTAATCATTGCTTATAAAATGTCTTATTCCATATTTCTTATAAAGTTTAAACTAAATGTGCATTACTTAAAAATATGAAGACATCTGTAATGACTTTCAACTTCTGAGTGGTAGAGCATGATGACTTAAGGACACAGGACACAGCTAGCTAGACATAGCTAGCTGTGTCCCCAGTCTTATTAGTCTGTCCTTTCTATGAATGGGAAACAGTCATCCATCCATTCAGCTGTCTGGAACTCTTGCTTCTCCGTCTTTGTTGGATGTGTACACAATTACTTCCTAACATGTTACCATGACAACTTCATTAACCAATGCTGTGTCAGGGCTTTGTTTTTAGAGGTTTTATGCCTCATGGTAGTTAACAAAACAAACTTTGCTAGTGCAGCTTTAAGAATATAATTTATTAGATTGTTTTTCCTTCTCACTCTCATGATTCCAAATTTGGATCCATATTAGCTGTTGCCTTAGCAACAGCTATTCCTGGGTTCTAAACCGCATGCCAAACCTTCAGACAGAAGATGCAAAATACTGCCAGGGTAAACAAAATAATCTAGATAATGTGATGCAATCAAATGCAATTCAGTCAAACTGAACAAACCCAGCCATGTAACATCCACGAGGCCTTTATTTCTACTGACAATACAGGTCAATTGTAGACATTTTATGAGAGACAAGTTCTATAGTTCTTGACATTACCAATTTATTATTAATTCTCTGTATTTAGTGTCTATAAGAGAGCAAAATGATACAAAACCACTGAATATGTTCTGTGCCAGATGCTTTTGCGAAGAGCACTTGAAATTGAATTTCAATAGATTTGCATTGGCATTCACTAGGCTTGCATGTCCTTGGGTAGTGCACCGCCCACCACCCAGCAAACTAAGAGCTCAACACCTGCCTACAACTGTCGCATTCACATTTACTTGGACTTCTTCCTTTCACAGTTCCATCAATACTTGCCGCCTTAAGCTATTCAGCGGCTTCACAGATAAATAAGGCAAAAAGACAATCACAAACCACCTACAAAGGTGCATGTGTCCTTCACTATATGGACGGAGGCCAAACACCTTAGTAGCTTTGAAAGAAAGAGGAAACAAAGTGAAGAGAGCAGGATGAAAATGGAAATTAAAGGGAGGGGCAGACAGCAGGGCAGGTAAGTAGAAGAGCTGGATTAGAGATAAAGATACAAGAAGCTATAATGCAGAGCCAGAAAAACTGGAGATGAGACAGATAGGGACAGAGAGGGATTGACTTGAGAGATTGAGAAGTGAGAGCGATACAGAAGACAGTGGGAAGAAAAGGGCAGGCAAACTTGTAGAATAAGCATACACAGTGAGAAAGAGTTTTTTTTTTTAAAAAGTGGTGAAACATGTGTAAGGGAGTGAACAGCTGAGATAGCAGGAGAACGAGATTTAGATGGCAGAGAAACAGAAGAGGAGCGAAAGCACCAGAAAGGTATTAACTGCAGCTGAAGAGGCAGTAGGAGAAGAAATTTAGTGTGTTCACTGTTGCAGTGGTAACCTTCAGCACAGATCTGGTGACAGCTTCCCACTTTCTGATTGGCCATCCATAGTGCAGCTTTGACTTAGAGCCTATTAAGTATAACCATCCATCCCGCCCCTGGTGACAGGAGTTACGTTTGCTAAAACAATATGTTAGGGGGTGAGATGATGAGGGCAGCGTGACTGCGTGGGGGAGAGAAACCATCTCCATCTCCATTAATGCACTCCATTTTCTTGATTGGCCTGTCACATGGACACACGTGATGCCCTAGGCAAAGAAGGCTGGCCAGGAGTCAGTGGCAGCCTTTATCACTGTATGGAGTGCTTGGGGTCAATCTGTTGCCACACAACGATGGATGGCTAGAAAGTGGCTATGTTCTTTTTTTTTAAAACCTTTATTATTCATGCATAACTACTGCATCAATCATAGTCATATCTGAGGAGATTGAATAGCTTTGCATTTTTTGGACTAGAAACATTCCTCTTATGCATAGAGAGTGATGTCTTTAAGTTCATGTTGCCAGACAACAATCACACATGACAATGTGCAAGTCACTTCATTTTTTGGGGGGAAAAAATTAAAAAGATATAAAATACTGTTTGAATGATATTTAGGTCATCAGCAGCAAAATCACCCTCACTGATGGAAAGCATCTTACTATTACAGTATGGATCTGTGTGGGTTCTCTCCGGGTACTCCGGCTTCCTACCACAGTCCAAAGATGCAGTTTCTAAATTGCCCATAGGTGTGAAAGTTGGGAATGAGTGCGAGTAGTTGTCTGTCTCTATGTGTTAGCTGTGCGACAGGCTGGCGACCTGTCCAGGGTGTAACCTGCCTCTCGCCCTATGGCAGCTGGGATAACACTCCAGCTTTGGAAATTTCTAAAAAGCTGCCAAAAATGCCTGCATACCCAAACATGTTTATATATAAAGATATATGTATTCAAATACATAAAGCATACAACAAATGTTATTACCAATTGTTGTGTTGACATTTAAATATTCCCTCTACTGTTAAGTGATACCACAACTACAGTATGTAAATAGGAAATAGCAACTTCTCTTACTGCTTGCATGGTAGGTAGTTTTTAATAGGGACATCCTCACTAGTCGTGTCTCATACTGCAGTACAACCAAGGTCTGGGAGAACGGAGATAACAATACCATTTCCTTTGGACATCCAACAAAGGACCCTAAATCTGTCCCATTCCACCAGCAACTCTTTCTCTCTCCAGCTCTTCATCTCTCTTTATTTTTTGTCTTTTTCATCTGTTCATTCATTCCCTAACCAGCTCACTTACTCATGCAGACAGTTTCCAATAAACAGCAGAGGAGCCAGGCTTGCCAAAATATTGTCTGATATTCCTCAGTAGTCAGTTCCTTTCAAACGTACTACTGTCAAAAGAGAAATAAGAAAACAAGCTGTCCCTGCTGGCCAATCTGTGTTCCACTCAGCAGATTACCTAAACCGTTGGCCTTGGTTCCTCACGGATGGAGAAATGTGTTGGAGAATGTTATAAAGGGTCTTTTTTTAGTCTGAGGGAGTGGCCCGCGCATTGTGATGTTTCAAGTGGCACTGCAGGGTGAGCAGTACCACTTGGAAGTGGTACTGTTCAAGAAACTAATTTACTCTAAATAAACTACCTTTTTTAATCAAAAGAAATCTATTAAATAGCATTGCAGTGAGGTGCTTTTGAATCTGTCTGGTTGTTAACTTCTGCATTCTTTAGGGACAATTACTTACTTTCATTTATGCCTGTAGGGAAATCGCAGTGGGAAAGAAAAACAGTCAAATGAGCTTCTTTGAAATGGAACAAAGATGATTCTCTTTTGAGTCATTACCTAAGGATGAACTACAGATCAGCAGAAAACTGTTTTCAGCATATTTTCAACTTGCCAATTTGGACAATCACTCCTAAACAAGCAGGCCTGAAAACACCCAAAACAAATATGCGGAACGTCACTGTCAATTTGGGTAGGAGCAGGAGCCAATTAAGAAGACTGAGTGCAGAGAATACCATTAGGAGGCAACAAGAGTATAAATCATTCTGAGAGTGCAGTCGTCTAAATATCAGACACACTGTAATCAATCACTGTAAACTCTCAGAAGCCTACCTGTTTGAGAAGAGTATCACTGCAAGTAGAGTTGCCAGAAGGTGTGTGTGTGTGTGTGTGTGTGTGTGTGTGTGTGTGTGTGTGTGTGTGTGTGTGTGTGTGTGTGTGTGTGTGTGTGTGTGTGTGTGTGTGTGAGAGAGAGACCATGTGTTGTTGTTTCTTGTCAGTTTGTGCACACAATCTACATCATTCAACTGCACATTACAAATTCCACATGGGAATAAAGTTTCATCCAATTTAGCAACAATCCTAGAACCTCTAAACATCTAACAGCCTTTGAAGTGCGCACAGGTGTGTGTCATATTAAACATGCACTTTTTCCTCTTCGATTTGGAATGACTCAAGTGAAGGCTGGTGAATCTCATGGACAAAACTGCCTTGTTATTCTCAGCAAGCCTGAATGGGGTTTTGGTCTCCATTAAGGCTGTCATTAATCTGGGAAGTGTTTTCAACCATGCGTAAATCGATTGAGCATCGTCATCAATCACTCGTCACTCTGCGACTATTTGTAGCCAGCAGGCCAGAGGTCTAAACAATCAGTAACAGAGGAGCAGTAACAACTACCAGAGCTCTCTGAAATGCTGATTACAAGGTCACACTTAGTCTTGAAATATGCTTTGCTGCATATTAAGGCTTACTTTAAAGACATGAATACAGTATCCATTACACAGTTATTACACAGTTGGGTGCATGAAAATAGATAGGAGCGGTTACCCAGCTTTAAAAGGGTTCCCCTACTCTTACTGCCCCAATTTTTTTTTTTTAAATATTTGGATTCTTCACTGAATTTAAAGCACCCGTAACACATTGATAAAAAGTATAGCTGAGTGTGATCCCATCTGGAAAAAAAAACACAGGGAAGTGATCTCCCACGTGACATTTAAAAGGTAGTGGGTGAGTTTGTTGAGACACTGTTATTTACACTGGAGGGAACTATCTCAGTGATGGTCGGACTGTCTGCTGTGGGTGACATTTCGGCAGGGTTACAGAGGTAAACACACATGACCAGTCCGGATGTGTATTTGTTTCCCTGTGTGTATATGTGTGCCATTCATCAAAGTATGTTGGGGTCAGGGCCCTAGCAGGTGGGGAGCCCAAAGGCTCAGGGCTCATCCCAGCAGTGATTGGGTTTTGGAGCGGGCCGTGCTCTTCAGTCAGTGCCAATTAGCCTGCTGCCACCTTGTGACATTTAAAAGACAGCTGCAGCAATGGGATTGGTCTGCGCACACACATGGTGTACTTCCACATCATGTGCACACACAAAGTCAGGGATTATGGGTAATAACACATTCTGTGTGCAAGCAGTCTAGTCCTTTTAATCAATTATTAAAATGCTTGTGTTTTTTTTCTCTGTCAAACAAAGTCTCAGTATCTTGTCTTTTGGTCTTTGCTAGGTTGTGGTTTTTTCTTGGTTGCTTTGTAATGTTTTTACAGTATGCATTTGGACATGTGTGTATTTATTGTTCTTGCTCATTTTAATTATTGATAACAAAAAACAAAAAATGCAAAGGTAGCACAAACTAGTTGGTAACATCAGCCATTTGCATGTAGACAACAAATTAGCTGCTGCCATCTTTGAAACGGGTGCATCTGACTGAGAAACTGAGGACAATCAATCACAAGGTAGTCATGCACTACACCATACCCTGCTTTATTGTCTTTATTGTTTTGAACTAACGGATAATAATTTACAAAAAAAAAAAAAAAAAAACATCATCTTGTACCACATTTGATTTAAAACATTTCAACTGAGACCATAAACTCATCAGGAAAATGTTTACTTTGCTCATAAATAATTTTAGAAGTAGGCACTTTTTCTCATAGACTTCTATACAGTTGGACTTCTTTTCGCAACCACTGTTGCGAAGTGGCCTTTTGCTGGCCATTAGAAAGAGTGCATGAATAATATGCTCCCACAATCACTTAATTTTGTCATTTACTATGTGGGAAATAATTACTGAATTTGCAAATTTGCTTGCTTACAAAGAAATGAACAGTCTCTGATTTTTATGGCTTTAGTCACCAGGTTTGCACACATCTCAGGAGGAATTTTGGCTCACTCCTCTTTACAGAAACCCTCTAAATCCTTTAGGTTTCTTGAATGCCATCTTGGCAACTTGAAGTTTTAGCTCCCTCCACAGACTTTCTATAGGATTGAGATCTGAAGACTGGCTAAGCCACTCCATGACCTTAATGTGCTTCTTCTTTAGCCACTCCTTTGTTACCTTGGTGGTATCTTTTGGGTCATTGTCATGCTGGAAGACCCATCAATGATACATCTTCAGTGTTCTGGCTGAAGGAAGGTGGTTCCCATCCAAGATTTTACGGTACACGGCCCTGTCCATTGGGGTGAAGTCATCCTGTATCTCTAGCAGAAAAACAGCGCCAAAGCATAATGTTTCCACCTTTGTGCTTGACTGTGGGGATGGTGTTCTTTGGCACATACTCAGCATTTCTCTTCCTCCAAACACGGTGGGCCGACTTAATGCCAAAGAGCTCGATGTTGGTTTCATGTGACTACAGCACTTTCTACCAAGACTTCTCTGAATCATTTAGATGTTCACTGGCAAACTTACGATGGACCTGTACATGTGCCATCTTAACCACGGGGACCTTGCAGGCACTCCATTATGATGTAGTGTGTAACCAGTGGTGTTCTTGATGACATCCTCTAAGATCTTGTATGGAGCTCCAGAGTGAAGGCAGTTGATAGTCAATTTATATTTCTTCCATTTCCAAACTCAAGTTTGGAAATGGAAGCCAAGCTTCTTGCTGATGGTCTTGTAGCCGATTCCAGCCTTGTTCAGGTCTACAATTTTGTCCCTTTGACAGCTCTTTGGTCTTGCCCACAGTGGTGGAGAGGTTGGAATGGAAGAAACTGATTCTGTGGACAGGTGTGCTTTATACACATAACACGTTAAGATCAGGAGTATCTGTTTTCCTGTTTAATTACAATTGTAATCAATATGTAATTTGTGGTTACATGGTCATTTCCATATGCTGTATTCTGTGTGCATTTAAGAACCAGTTTGCACAAGTACCAAATATAAGGTATTCAAATGTTATTTTTCAACACAAGACCACCATTGTTTCTCTTGTTTTGTTTTCATAGGTGTAAGGTTTCCTTTTTCTTAGCGTCAAAAAATCCATTATGAGAAGAAACCAAATAGCAAAGGGACCAAGCCCACATGTATGGGCTGTGAACCTGAAGCCTGGCTTATATATATCTACATCATTACTTCATAGCTAGATACATTTAGTGTTGGTGTTTTACTTTTAATTTGGATGAAATGACCCCTTAATGTTCATGCAGCTATCTAACTTCTTCTATTAAATACTGGAGGTGATTTTGTCTAAATGTGGTTCGTTAAATCATCATTAATTCAATAATATGGCTGTTTCTGCATGTAAAGTGAGTTAGAAAAATGCCACAATCCACGATATGGTACGCATCAGAGGCCCATTCCATACTTGTCTTTTTCCATTCTTCATTTAACAGAATATCATTTTGTGTTTCACATTTCCCATATGATTGCAACAAAAAAATATTCAAACAGCTCTTATTTTTGAACAATTCTGACAGTGAATTTCTAAAGTAGGGCATTTCAAAACCAGACAACAATGGGAGATGTCTCTCTGCCTGCACTCCTCTACAATGCTGAGATGAATAATGGTATTATCTCAACACGCTGAACTATACTGATTGTTCAATTTAGAGACAATCACACAGTCTGTCACTTCTCCACTGCTCGCCCCTCTGTCTAATTCTGTCCTAAACACACGCACGCATGTAGCAAAATAGGCCTTCAGCCTGACTGCGCTGTAAGAATAGAACGGAGAGAAAACTGGGCTCTTTTTCTGTTGGGGAACTCGGCACTCAAACACACACACACACACACACACACACACACACACACACACACACACACACACACGCAACTTCAACACACCCACACAGACTTACACAAAGGCAGGACTAGTATCCCCCTGAGTTTTCCCTACTGCTGTTTCTATGAAAAATTTACACAGAAGTGATCTCATCGGCTATTTTGAGAGCATCTCTGACCCAGGAATGTTTTAAAGAGCTAGTATCTGCCTCTGCTTTTAGTAATCTCCGTCGTTATGTTTGGCATAAAGCAAAAATATGTGTGTGTATACCTAAGGCCTCTGTTAAGTCGTGTGCCCGTGTTTTTTAATCTCCCTGCTTTGTTCAGTACACTGATTGGCTCTAAGTTGGACTCATAATCCTTCTTATGAGTGTTACTGTACTGAACCTCACTTACAATTGAAAGCAGGTGGTTTCATTCATCTTTCTTTACATCTCATTGCAGCCACAAACTAGGGTATCTACTGCATTGCACATACACTAATATTCTTTTGTTGAACTGAGCATCATCAATGCTTTAGCAAGACTTACTTTCTACACAAGACCACACACACACACACACACACACACACACACACACACACACACACACACACACACAATCATACAGTGTGCACAGAGACAGATGAAAAAAAAAATCAATTGCTTTCAAGAGAACTCCATCATCAAATTGAGTCAATTTCAGGTTTCTCTGTGCAGTCTTTGATGCAAAAGCTAACCACAAACACAGCCATCCAATTTAATAGCAAGAGTCAGCCTGCTCTCGAGAAGAATAGAGATGAATAGTTGGGACCTGAAGTGTTGATGTTTGAGGCACAAGTCTGTCTGCTTGTACTCACTTTTACACTGGTAATGACATGGGTGACTACATCCTTATTTCTACAAGAATGACCTGCTGAAAATGTTCAAGGAGCTTTTGTGATAAACTTGTGATAACAAAAGAGCAAAAGGAACCAAGCTGAAAATTTTAACATGTTTTTAAGAGTCTTGAAGTTCACTCTACTAAAGTACAATAGCTATTTCAGCTTAAATGACACTGTTACGTCAAATACCCTAATGGATCTATTTCTAGAAAAATATTAGGATATGTCTTGGAATTTTATTTTTCATTACTGTTCATCTTTTTTAGGGAAGATATACATTTTTTGTTTATTTTATGTGCACGAGAGTGTGTGCATGTATGATTGGTAACAGTTTTTTTTTTTATGAGAGACACAAAATTTTGTTGTGACCATGCAATGACAACAAAGATATTAATCCATTCAGTTACTGCATCTGTTGTGTATTTAGCTAGCAGCAGTACTATTGAGTCAAGGTAAATTGTTGTTGGGTGTCTCATGGACTTGAACTGTAAATGTATGTTTCCCAGATTTATTCATGCATATTAATGTATTGTACAATTTAATGTTGTTCTTTCACACTTTGTTTCACTCTCACAGGCTTTAAAAGTAAGGATACACTGTGTCAGATATGTGACCCGTATAGGCTAATTTTGGGGCCAATAACATATGAATCAGTGCACTGTATTGTGTGTCATTTTCAAGAGATTGCTTATATGTTTTGAGTGCTCTTATTGAGTGCTCATCACTGGTAGCCAATAAGAGCTCATTTTTATTTTGCTCTCCCTTGTTGCTAAGAGCATCCTGTGAACCCAGAAATGACCCGCAATACAATGCACTGAGTCATATGTTATTGGCCTAAGAATTAGCCTTGGTGACTTCTGACTCATTTTGCCAGATCAGATCACATATTTGGATGGGACTGATTTTTGGAAATGCTAGGCTGGGTATCAGTGACAATGGGGGTGATCTATTCAATTAGATTTTGTTCTGTGTTTATAACTCACTACATTAGCACTGGTGTACTGGTTGCCATGGTATGTTAGGAGACCTACAGTAACATACCGTCAAGGAAGCTAACAGGAAAGGGTTAGGATCAGTTATCCAGGTCATTGCAGTCTTAAATGCTCAAACTGAAGGGAGCCAGGCTTCTCTTTCGTCATCAACTTATTTCCCTCTCATCTGAGAGGGTTCTTCAGTTCTAAAAGCTGATGGGGAGTACCAGGTATTTAATCCCCAGTGGGGTTCTCACTAGAGCCGGTCCTAAGAGTCATTGACCCA
Organism: Archocentrus centrarchus; assembly: GCF_007364275.1. Classification (NCBI taxonomy): domain Eukaryota; kingdom Metazoa; phylum Chordata; class Actinopteri; order Cichliformes; family Cichlidae; genus Archocentrus; species Archocentrus centrarchus. The sequence continues at coordinate 14,359,960 of NC_044351.1, read as the reverse complement.
CCCTGTCATCACGTGCGTGCTTAAGGTCACATGAGCCACGGTGTGAATTCTTTGAGACAAAGACTCACAGGACCACCTCCAAGGTGACAGCCCCATTGGGGGTTAAATACCTGATACTTCCCATCAGCTTTTAGAAGTGAAGAAGACCGAAATATGTTCATGAACCTAAAAAAGGAGCCCAGTTTCTTTCAATTCAAACTCTCACGACAGTCAGCAGAGATACTTCATGCCCATAACACTAACAGATTTGTGTGTTTGCAAGAGTTTTTTTTTTTTTGCTTTTATAATAACTTCACTTCTGCTGTCTCACATGAGCACAATACTTATTTGTAAATCACGGTCCCATTTGGAGTAAAATAGCCAATAAAGAAGGATTGTGGCATTTCACTACCATATCATTGTGCAGTATCCGATATTTATCAGCCAGATCCACCCCTGACTTGGAAAGAGAGAGAGAGAAAGAGAGAGAGAGAAAGAGAGAGAGAGAGAGATGGAGGTCACCAAAAAAAGCTCCACACGAGGCTTCAAAATGGGGCTTAAAAGAAAGTTTATCCATGAGGCATAATTAAACTAATTTAACCAGCAGTTTAAATTCAGTTCACTTCTTATTGTGTGCTGATTCATTTGTTTCAGTCTGACTCATATAGACAATCTAAAGGTTATCTTACTGATGTATTACCTACAGTATATGCAAAATTTTCAAGTTAAGGTGTAACATTTTAAATTCCTTTATCCTGTTGGGAAGTTGCACAATGCATCATATTCTATAACTGATGTTCAGAAAGTAAGAAGAACATCTGAAATACAGTGGAATATATTATACAAAGTAAGTTTAAACAAACTCATTTAGAAATCATTTAAAAAACAAACGAGTTAGCACTGTGCTAAATTATTTCTGGTGCATGTTTTTTTACACTTACTTTATGTGACACCTACTCCAGCACTGCGCTAAAGAAGTGCTGGAGCTGATGTTAATTACTGTCCACCACTGTCTGAATGTTGTTTTCAAGGGCATCATGGTTATACACTGCTATTTGATTACAACCTGCAACCCACAGCATTACTCCCCATTAACTTAAGTCAGATAGTATCTGTAATTATGCAGATTCCCTCCGACTAATTACCTGGACAACTGCTCATATCAGTAAATTAATGTGAGATCCGCTGAAGCTGTGAACTACTACTCCTCCATCATTTAGCACCCTGGTTACAATTTAAAAAAAAAAAAGCTTCTTGAGTGACACTTGTTGATTACAGAGAGTGTGATGACTGCAGGCATGAACTCACTAACTGATGCTCTAAAACTGCACAGACACAATGAAAAAGAAAGATCAAGAAAGCTGAACACTAACAGGTCAGCTGTCGGGGTCAAAAGCAGAAGACACCATGTTTGATCATTAATACCAGAGATACGCAGGGGTAGCAGTTGTTACATGATATTTACTACATTTTTTATTACAGGATAACTTGGGAGATGATAAAGTTATCATTTTTTAATCATGCATCTTGTAAAATTCCACCAAGATGTCAGATGAGAAATTCAGCTGAAGCACCATCAGTTTCTTGTGTGAACGTTTGAACTCTGCGAGGAGGTTTTTCATAGCTTCACCATCAACGTAAAATGATCTGCTCAATGAGGTGGAGACAGTGCTTTTCAATCGGGCAATTTGAAAGTGCGGGGTACTCAGACGACAATAAAGGAAAACACTGTTTCTTTGTGTAAAGGAGCAGTGCTGGTATAATTAATCCCATTGTGTTGGACTTAAAAGCGCAGGACAGTTGCAGACATGTGAAGCTTTGCAGGCATTTAGTAATAAATGCCCTCAGTGATGATAGATCTCATGGCCAACGGAGTGACCCAAGATATATGCAAACATACAAACTGTAAGCATGTTTTTATATCACAAATTAATCTACTGACTAAGAAGACAAACACAAGACTCTCAAATTGTCTTGTGAAAAGCAGTTATTGTTGTTGTGGACACAGATAATGAGAGGATTACACTTTCCCATCACAACAGGATTATGTGAAAAAAAAAAAGCCTGAAGTCAAGGGGGTTTATGGGAATTTAAGGAAATGCTTGCATTCTTTTGCAAATTTGCTTGTATGTGTTTCCATTTTTTAGGTAAAACCCTGTTTTTAAGAAAATAGGAGGGTATATAACATTTAAACAGAATGCAACAATTTGCAAATTATTCAACTCCTATATGTGATCAGTAACACAACAAAAACAATATTGCTGTAGTTCTGAAAGTGAAATGTTTTTACATTAATGCTTTACAGCTGCTCAACAGTTCAGGGCCTCCTTTGAAGGTTTTTTTTTTTTTCCAATAATGTGCCAAATATTTTCAAAGGGTGACCGTTCTGGACTGCAGGTAACCCAGTTTAACAATTTGAGTTGTTTTTACTCTGGAGCCGTGAAGTTTAAAGACATGCAGAATGTGGTTTGGCAGTGCCTTGCTGAAATAAGCAATGGCTTCCCTGAAAAAGAGATCATCTTGATGGCAGCACATGTTGCCCCAAAACCTACATCATCATTTGCATCAATGGCAAGTTACTCATATTTATTTACAGCTTCCAAACATATTTGGGGTACAGGGTGTGTGACCTTTTAAGTTGAATTCAGTCAAACTAGGAAACTTATAAACTAGTGTTTCTTAAAATAAAAACTACAAACATTTAGAAACACTGGCCTGATGTTTTGGATTTATAGTGCAGGATTATCTACCAAAAGCCTGAAGGCAAGTTTTGTAGAGTTCATTTTATAATGCTGCAGACTGAATAGCATAAACACTCTTTTGGAAGCTGGAAAATAAGCTGTCACAGCTGCACTGACTGTAAAATGACCTTTGCAGAAGTAAAAGAAAAAGCCTGGCTGTTATTGTGTTGGCATATCTAAAGGAAGGAAAGTAATTCACATAAAACATTATAAAAATGCTGTAATACTTGTGCAACACTGAACAAATCAATGAACATATAAAAAAAAGAAAAGAAGGGGAAAATAAGAGACATACATGCACTCCTTTGATCAACACACCCTCATTTTCCACCTCCTTGCATAACTAAAACTAATTAAAACTTGCCATGCCATCCCCAAAGCACAACTTTGTCACAAGACTTTTCGGTCTCCTGTAAGTCTCTTGGTCCCCTTACGTTTATGTGTCTGTGTGCATGAATGTTCCTCTCCACCCCTAAGCCACGGTGGTTGGCACCGCAGCACAATAACGTCTCACCATCTATATCAAACTCTGTCTTCTCTCAGTCTAACTCTAACCCTACCATCACGCCTAGTGTTAGCTACACTCTCAGGCCCACTCCTTTCAAGTCCCGTTTCTCATGTTCTTCCTGGTGCTAACTCTCCTTGTTTTGCAGATCATTCTTCATTTGACAGCCTACAGTCAGTCTCTCTACCATGCATTCTACTCCCCACTGGCTCTTCACCTGACAGAGCACTCTCCACCTCCCACCCCCCTTTACACTGTTAACCCTGACCAGCCTTTCTTCAGTCCACCATCTCTAAGTCCTCTCCCACTCACTCACCATATGCTCTTCAAGTTTTCTGTTTTTCAATAAATCTTTAAATCCTTGCCCTTTTTGAGGGGGGGGGGGCTGCTTTTGAGACCAGCTAGTTGCTAAACTTTAACACAGACTGTTATTCAGAACCATACTATACCTTCACAGTAGGCATTATCATCTCGCAGTGGGCGGAAGCCATCCTTACAAACACAGCAGTCTCCTGCCTCCAGGTTCACACAGTCAGAGTTCTCCATGCAGCCATGGCCCTCTGAACAGAAGTCATGACCTGCGGGAGGTACGGAGAGGAAAAGGGTGAGACTCAGAGGAGAGAAAAGGAGAGGAGTGATGGAGGCATACAGAGCCAGTCGAAAGCTTCACACCTTTTTTTCCCACAGTATCTAACTGTGGTGTTTTCACTGGCATATTAGGGAAATATACTAATGTGCTATGAATTCTCTGCATCTGACGTCACAGAGGAAAATCTGTTGGAATATGCTGCACTATGAACGAGTAGGTAAGACTTTAAAGGCCATACTTATTTTTTTATAAATCACATAGACTTTTTAACTGCTACCTTTTTTTAAATGAAGGAAATCGTACTTTCTCACAGAGCAGTACAAAACAACAACCTAATCACCATGCAGAGAGAGTTTGTTTGCCAAAGATATTGCAACAAATGTCAACACAATGCTGGTTTAATGTCATGCTGAATGACCTGAAATCAAATGTACAACTCAAACAATTAGCATACAAACATACTCTAAAAGAGTGAAGCATAAGATGATGCAGACTCAATACCTCTGCAGACTTTACAGCATCTGCCACTCAAAGCAATCTGCTCCGACTCCGGACATTTGAGTTCGGGACAAGGCTCGCTGGGGACCACTCGATGCATGGTCCTGTCCTGTGAAGAGCAGAGACAAAATCCTTGTCAGCAGCTTCTTAGGTGAACTCTGCCCCCTTCATTTGCTAAGGGCCCAGAGGTAATTACGAAGGTAATTATTCATTCATTGTGTTTCCTCTTTCATGGTCCCAGTCTCCCTCCTCCCTCTGCGTTCATTATAAGCCAATTACTCATTGGTCAATCACAGTTTTTTTTTTACTTGAGGACAGGGAAAACATTCTCTTCTTCTCCCTTCCTGTTATCCTCAGCAATTTACATCAGGATTTATGATGCATCGTTATTATACTAACAGTGAATCAATCTTCTGGATTATCCCTGCATGTGCGTTTAGTCAGAGTGTAAAACCTGATTATGAGGTTCCTTTTCCCTGCATGTCTTTGGCAGGCCCATCTGATGATCTCATCCATGTACCACTAACTGATGCCCTTTTAGAATCCAGATTGGCGCAGAGAGTTCGAGAAAAACAACAGACCTCATCTATTAATTTCTAGTGGACAATTTACTGCTTAAAGATAACCTTAAATTTAAAATCTAAAAGGGTGTCTCTATGATATGCCATGATCTTGGCTCATACACAGGGTAATATTCTGGAACAAACTTCCCCCAAAACTCCCCAAACAACTTTCTAAACAAGGTTTGCTATCTACTTCTTGCCACCCACTACCCAAAAACTTGCACCCCCCATCCCACCCGCCTCCCATGCAGCCAGCAGGCAGACAGAAGATCAGAGACGTGACAAGCAGCTGTCAGGGGAAGCCTGCAGAAATCTGCAGCAGTGGGCTGACTGACAGCACTTCTTTGATCTGCCTGTGACTGCCAGTCAGTTAACTGGGACTACAGATGGGCCAGGTGTGGGCAAGCAAGCCAGACAGCTGTCTGAAACTGCAGATTCTAATGGAGCTTTGCAGAATTCATGGAGGAGCTGGATGATATGATAGAGCTGGGTGATTAAAAACTTCAAATCATTTCTCTGTGATTGATTGGGCCTGCCTGGAATAATGTCATCAAGTGAATTACTCCCGAAAGTGAGCAACCTACCCATCTGGTACACCAGGCAGACAAAAGCAAATACTTTGAATAATTGGGGAATTAATCTAATTTGGGACCACTGTGGTATCTGATGATTGGTACTGAAGAATAGATGTGGCATTCTCTGACTGACAGGTGAACCGCTTTGGCCTCCAAATGTAAAATTGAGCAGCAGGATTCAGCCATTTTTTTAGGACGGCGACAAGTCAGATCAATGAAATTGAGTTAAAGTGGTCAAACTCAGAAGCTGGCTCAATGTATCGTGCCACAGTGGGTCACCGGATAAGTATTTAGTGAGCTGTCATGCACTGCAACATGGAAATCGGGAGCCCTAAAGCGCTCAGTTCCATGAGTTAATGGTTGGTCTCTCTCTGAAGAGAAGTTTGATAAAAATCCTTTTGAATAAAAATGGTTGTGTTTGTGCGTGTGTGCGTGTGTGCGTGCGTGCGTTGACATGACTCACCTTGCATTGAAACAGCAAGCACCTGCCAGAGGAGTCGCGTACAGCTTTCTGATCTCCTTCCACCAATTCTCTTCCACCAAATAAGCAGATAGCTGTTATCAGACACAGTATACATATAAATAAATAATACATAAATGAAAAGCAAATAAATAGCACGATAAACACATATTAAATAAGCATACACAAAATAAACAGTGCTCTCTTAAAATCTGCATTTATTTAGTATCACATTCAGGATGATAATCCTACTTCTCTTTTTTTTAATGGCTGTGACCTATTTTTAATGAATTAATGCAGGTCCAAAAAAAAAAGTGCTGGCATAAGACATTTAGATTCAGAAAACATTTAATAATCACCAAAGCACAGCAGAAATATTAGCTGAAATATATGTGAGCTGTAGGATTATATGTGAATATAAAAAAAAAAAATACAATACAATATAATATAACAGAAAAATGCAACAAAGAACTAGCAGTTGTCGGGTTTGGAGAGGGAAGGATGCAAACAATGATTCCTTTTCCTTTCCCCACAGTTAACAATTCAGTACTTACTGTATGCTGGTTGAGTTTAAACAGCTATTGGTTAGGTAAAGCAGACAGGCTTACATTGCTTGCAGATAAAGTCTCTATGGAGAGCAAAGCAGGGATTGCACTTGCTCAAATGTGGTGTTATTGTAATCTACCGCACTTTGAAAACAATGCAACTTTTTATTAGCTTTTTTAAAAAAATGTATCTCCATTTGTAAACTCTGACTCCAGGACAGAATAGGAAGCCTTGGCCTGGATATGTGCTGCATACAGTGCAAATATAAAATGTTTTCCCCCAGAGGTTCAAGCCAGGAGACACACCTTTGGGTTCCCAGATTGGCTCTTAATGTCTTAATGACTTTAACTACCAACAATTCAAAACAAAGAAAAGCAAAACATCTATAATTCATCCTTCATTCATAACCTCATTAATCAGAAAATAATGATTTTCATTATGAATTTTCATGATTGTTCTTTATTTGTAAACTGATTGATCACTAAATCCTTACATAGAATCTGTTGGTCAAAAATGTTCTCTTCCCATATATTTATTCTCTGACACAGCGGAAAAGCTGCAAAAGCATCCTAGTAATCCAAATGTCACAAGATTTGTTATGATGTGGGAAACTAATTAAAAGAGCCAAATAATCTGTTACAATATCATCCAAATTAGGGGTAACCAGTTTTTCACCCCAGGATGAGCAGATGCTACATTCTGGATTGGGGCTTCTAAACGGCCTGAAAAGATTTAGGATCTGCATGTCCTTTGAAGAATTCAGACATGAATTTAATCTGAGGTTGAATGGTTTTTAATTTCTAGTTTTGTAAAAGTACACAACTAATTTAGTAGACCTCCACAACGAGCTGCTGATCCGCTTGCATGCTGTTCATCAGAGAGCTCACAATTTAAGCTACATGCAAAGAATAAAAATCTAATAACTGAAATCTCGGCAGAGGATTGGAAATCGGGATGTGATGCAGGTGGTGAAAAATACAAGAAATGGTCAAAAAAATAATAATCATACACATAAACTAAATACACAGATGCTATTTTCTCTTGACTGGAAGTGCAGAAAGATTAAAATATTTTGGAAAGCGGTCAGAGTGACATGTGAGAAAAACATCTCAAAAGAAATTCCACAAGCCTGAAGATCATTTCTACTCGGTTTATATCCAGACAAACATAATTACTATAAAAAGGAATAAACATTACGAACCTCGGTTTTTAGATGCCAAACGCTAACAGCATTGTTTGAGAAAAAGACCAAATGTTACACAGTGAAAAAGCCTAATGATGAGCGTCCACTTGAAAGAATAACACATAAATTGAAGGACAAATAATGAGTGTTAGAAACTGTTTGGGGAACTTTTTTGAACCTTGTAGGTGATGTGGATCAAACAGGACGTTAATCTGAATCACTGCTTGATGTAAACTGTGCGGGTTTTTGTTCTGTTCTTGTTTTGTTTGCTGCGTTCTTTGTTTTTTTTAAAAATATCATCATATATATTTTTGTATCATACTGCTCCCTCGTAATTGTTGTAACTACTGAACCCAAATCTGTGTCTCCACTCAGCTGTGACCATAAACACTAGTGAGATGTCAAGAGTTATTTAACAGTGCTGTTTAACGTGCATCACACAATCTGTCCTTATTATTTACACTTTTTTGCGAGACTTTTTTTAAAGGCCTCAGGTGAATAGAGTTGAAGCAAATCAAGCGTGCCAAACTCAATTAAGTAACAACGGAAGAAGTGATGGCATAATTAATATGCAGAGAGAGAAAGTACTCCTCAGTGCTGCACTGAGGAGAAGCCATTTCATTTTGGGGCGTGTGTGTGTGTGTGTGTGTGGGGGGGGGGGGGGGGGGGGTTGTAATCACATGGGCAGAAAGTGCATGTTTGATGAACAGTTGGGGTCAGACAGATTTAGTCTGATACAAGGGGGAGAAATGATTGACACCAGAGGTCAGGCCCTATCACAAAACAGTGTATCATGAAAGCGAAGGACTTCTGAAACAGCCATTTGGCGTTCTACTTGACAGACAATCACACAAAAAACAGAGACTCAGAACTCCTCCCTGTAAGGCCTTGTGCTGTGAGATAAGGCTTTAATTTGGAGAGCAAATCATGTCTTTATAGCAAGGAAACTTGTGGTACACTTCTCTCCAAACCCAGAGCATGTGTAATTAGCTGTGTGTTTGTCTACCTCATTGACATAAGTGAGAATTGGGATATTGAATTTAAAGCCATTACTTGCTACGTGTTTATATTTGTATAACACGGCAGCAGATTTAGTCACGCTCAGGGCCCCTGCGTATCAGCCCTGGTCTATGGTTCACTAGAAAAAGATGCTGACACAAGATGATTAGGATCCCAGACTAATTGTTTCTTCCTGATAGAGAGCAAATCTTGTCTATTATTTGCTTTTGCAGCATTTTCACTGTGTCATTTGCTTACAAGCAAGACAGGAAGAAGGATGGCAGAAGGATGCGTGGGAGTTTGTGATGGAAAAGCTCTCAAATGAAGTCAGCTTGCACAAGATGTGGAGTCAAATCTGCTAAGAAATACTATATACTCATAAAGTCTGGTACACTTTTCTATCACTCATATGGTGTGTAACCTTCAATACATCTCAGGTGAGAACACCAGTTATTGAAAACACTCAGACGTGTTAAGGTAATAAATTCCTCTACTTAATGCATATGCTAGACTGTGTTCTATAAGTTGGCAGGCAGTTCTTTTTGCCTCTAAAAAGAAAATATATCACATCTGTTAAAGTTTCATTTGGGATACTATCAGTGGCATGTAAAAAAAAAGATAATACCCACTGAAATCCATTTTTATTGAGAGGGGAATTGAGAGAATATGAGATGCAGAGTGCTGCGGTGAAGAGGCTAATAAGAGTTCATTGCTTAGCTCAAAGTCTTTTAGAAAAAAAACAAAAAAAAAAACAACAGATGCTCTATGTAGCAATGTGATGAAACAGAATTATTTATCCAGCCAGAACACATCAGTGTTCAAAAGTTAATAAATGGACATTTATGAAGACACTATTGCCAGTGTGAGTATGAGCATCATTTTAGACCCTTAACATTCCCTTCCTCTTCAATTTTCTCACAGCCTCAACATGCCATGCCATAAATAGGAACTAGTTTACATCACATGCAGTGATACCAGATTTATTGGCTCAAGTCTGTGTGACTGGTGGCCATCTGTGTTTTGAAAGCCAGCTAGTGAATAATTGATTGGTCCATGTATATGCAAAAAGGATGGACTCATCTCAAGAGACATGTTAGGAGGTAGCTTAGCAACACAGCAGAGCCCTGGTCAATTGTCAGGCAGCCCTTGTGGAGGCGTTATATGTGCTCTAAATCTGGTGATGGAGGTTGTTTTGCTGTTATGTGTGCGCGTTTGTGCGCAATTGTGTCCATGATTGTGTGAGTGTAGGAGGGTGCTGAGGTTAAGGGTACTTCACTCACGCTGGCACTCCTTGCAGCAGGCACCCTTTACGTAGGCAGGCGCTGTGCCCGCCGGGCACTGAGGGGGAGGGCAGGAGATGGCCTCACACTGCACTGTGCCATTCTGGTAGAGAGAAGCACAACACTTTGTTTAAAGAGTAACTACTAGAACTCAAGTGATACTGGATGTTTGATGCTTGAACTGATAGATATTAGTTCAGTATCAAGAATGCTAAGAACCGACAATATTTGTATTGATAACGTTTTTCTTAAGACACTAACATTTTTGAAAATAATCACTTAAATTAGGTAAATAGCAAATTGTGACTAAGATGTCTAATGAACAGAACTTTATAAAATTGAAAAATAATATAGCCCGACCAATATCAGATGTTTAAGACCGATACCAACACTGATATTTCAAAGTCTGATATATTGTCCAATAATTTTTCTTTCAGACACATGAAACACAAATAGATAAGTGCTATTATAAGTGCCTATACTGATATAGCAGCTGATATATTGGCAGGGTCAATATATCAGTCGGACTCTAGTAAAAAGATTGTTTCTGAACTTCAAACATATATTGGAATTTCTGTCAGACAGTTTTACAGTCCTTACTGTCCAGTATACACTGCTGTAGCTGAACACAAGGGTCCACTAATAAATTATTATCCATTTGTATAATTAGGGTAGGCTAAATGCATGTGAGACTGCCATTGAAATCAATTCATTTTAGACTGTAATTATGCCATTATAAATACATTATAAATCAAGAGGATGCACAGATGTTTGGATGCTTACTCATCCACAAATCCTATGTTGCATCTTTTAAATATTCACAGGATTCTGGCAAAGCTCAATGGTATGAACACTGTGTTGTGAATCTACTCCTAAACTGTAGACTTCTACAGTAATCTGTATATCTAATATATTTAAATACTATCTCCTTTTCTCTGGCTGTTACTGTAATTAACATAGTTTCCACGGATGAAAGCTCTGTGACAACAACATCTATGAACCTGATCCACATAATTGATAACATCTTAATGCATGACCTTTGAATTTTAAAGGTCACAGCTAATTGCCACACATAAGGTAAGAACATATCTCATTTAATTCCTTAATTGCAGCCCAGGAATGGCAAAACATCGTTCCTGACGAATGAAGCGATTTCATTGGATGAGTGGGTAGAACAAATCCCTGATGATAATTATCATCTGTCAAGTGCAATTAGGTGCGGTGCACTGAGAGATATGTGATTTCCTCTTTTTTGCATGTTGGGTAGTGGTGCGCAAAGGCATCTCATTGGCTGGTTGGAGCAGTTCAATAGCAGTGAATGCGTTTCATGTTCCAAAGCTGAGAAGACTGAAAGGGGGTGTAGTACCGATGTAGTACAAGCCCAAGATCTCCAGTCGCTTATAATTCTTCTTTTGGCAATTATTCACACTTCGTGCAGCACAAAGTAGACCCTTGAGAGAATAGAGTATTACTAAACAGTGTTGTTGATGTGTCTAATCCTGAGTACTGTGGAGGTTTTTAATACAGTATCTTTTCTTGGGTAACTAGGGCAACCCTTAATCAAATGCATGAAAATAATGATACTCAAATCTGTCAACAACGGGGGCCCCTGCACTTTGCCCCTCCACCCCACCCAAACCAGCACCCCCATCTTCACACACTTGATCAACAGGGTTTCATGAAAAAAAGGCAGCTTACAATAGGAGCAGAGAATGTATGTGTAAATGAAGACGCACACAGACGCACACAAACCGAGGCATGCACGCAACAGAATAAACACATGATTAAAAATGCATGTTGTCAGACGCAAACGCATATCCTATTCATACAAATGCACGCACATTCACACATATTTCTTTATGACCCACTCACATGCCTGCAAACATGTAATCACACACAGTAAGACAAGTACATAATTTCAGACTCAGTAAGTTCACATACACACAAATGCAAAACTGAATGCCCCCCCCCTCTTCCGTTTAATGGTCAAACATACACACAGTAACATGCATGCACACACAGTCAAGCACCCTTGTGAGAAGCCCCACCGTGCATGTGCAATTCCTGCAGCCATCTGTCCAGCCCTCATCCTCCCTGTAGACGACCCCCTTGACGCTGCAGGTTCTCTCACAATAGCAGCCATCCAGCCCATTCATCTTCTCCTCCGCCCTGGACAGCTGCTCACACCACCAACACCCCCCCACCCCCCCACCCAAAAGACACAAAGCAAGTAGAAGAGAAGATGTGAGTCAGCCTCGTTCTACGTCTATAGTCACATGAAAAAAAGAGCTTCAAAAGCAAACTAGCACCATCACAAAACTCATTCATGAGAAACTATTAACACCTCATACACTCTCAGTCTCTCCATCAGAAGAGAAAAGACTTCATTAATAGGCAAAGCCAAATGTTAATACGGCTCTGAATGCCTGTTGTAATGAATGTTAATAACAGAACCACACTGACAAGGGGATATTTTGTACTCATTTAATTCAAAGCAGCAATTACCGTTTCTCTTTTTTTGGATTAAATGTCAGATCAGCACACATAATACACACATTACATTACCTTGCTGGATGTTTTTGCAAGTATATCCTGTAGTTCCATGATTTTCTGCACAAGTCCATGGAAGTCATTGCAGGTTGGACATGCTGAGATACAAGGGGCAATATAAAGTAACTTAGATACATGTAATACTGTGGTCTTCCATTTTGATAATCTATGATAACTGTGAAGATAACTACAGCAGATAAAAACTATTTTGGAATTATTAAAAGTATATTCTCAGGTGTCCCCTCTATCAAAAGGCCTCATTAACTGTAAAATACAGACAGCAAACTTTTGGAGGCACAGGGACATATAATCCATGTGAAAATCATTTTAAAACCATGAGGTATGGGTGTGTGTTTTTCCCCTCTCAGCAGAAATAAACACTTTGTCTGCAACAAACTCTAACAATGAGATATGCTATAAGAGCCACCTGGAATATTAAAAAAAAAAAAGGGCTCCCAGCAAAAACACATCATCATAACACACAAAGAAAAGCATTTCACTACACAGTGATTAAATTGGAAAAAAAGCATAGCATCAAAACATCCCAAATCAAATAGTCTCACAGATTACAACTTAAAAGTCATGCTAAACTGATTTGTGAAATACGCCTGCTACAGCTTATCATATCTATCATATTTGCTCAGATAAAATCTTACGACTTTCACACTGATGTAAACAGCTGTTTTCTTTGTGCTGTCAAAACTGAATAAAACAGCACCATCATCAAAGTCACGGCAATAATGATGATAATAATAATCACAGAAGAAAAACCCAGAGAATCCCTCCTTCTGCTCACTGACTAATTGCAAAACATTTTACCACCCAACAGTTTCGCTTTATTAATAAATCAACCTAACCAAGACCCTAGCAAAATAAGTTTGAAGGCGATTCAGTCGTCTGTTTAGTAAGAGTCTGCACTCACTTCTGTTAAGGTCTGGACACTGTGAGATGTAACCCTGTGGCATCACCAGGATCTCCACGTCCTGCATCACTCCCTGCATACACAGACACAACAACTTTTTGATCATAGGGAATAACACCTCACGCAAAAAAAAGAAAGGAAATATAAGAAACATCAAGCAGGTGTAGTAAATAGATGAGGGCCCAGAGGCATGGGGGTGTGGGGTAGATTGATTGTCTAAGTAAGCTTGTAGTATATTTTCCATATGAGATAATTTGGGACTCGGGCATATGCATCCTCACAAAAACAAGTGGGTAGAATTATGTTTTTCACTCTGAATAATGACAGACAGGTTGTTGGGTGATTGCTGGATAATGTGTGTCACAGACTGTCGCGCTGATCAATCATATCTCATATCTGGGCACCTACAGGAGGTTAATTATGTGGCAAATTTAGTTGGTACATTGATTTTTTTTTCTCAATCTCCTCTGATAAGCATAAACAGGAGAGATTCAATCATTTCATAAGTCCAAATTGTCCTGCGTCCGAACCCCAAACACATACATACCCGTGTTCAGATACTCTGTTGCCATAGAAACCTGGTCCATTTGACTCCATGAGTGCATTTATTACCTTTACAGAAGCGGAACAGTGCAACTTAGGAGAAATTGTTTTTTTAAATTGTCTCGCCACTTCAATTTACCAGTCATAAATTTAAAATCCAGAGGAAATTATTTGCCGATTTTTCACGGTAACGTGCAGAAATGGGAGTAGATAGGAGCTGTGTCGATCAAATTTGTAATAAACCCATTTACTTACTGGCACTGTGCAAATTCTGCAAAATGCAACTGCTATGAACTCATCCGAGTTATTTTTTTGATTAATATACCAAATTACAGTTATTTGCTTGCATTCCTGAATAGATCATATTGTTTTAGTGTTTGAGTGTTACGGCTGATTCAGTTCTGACTTCTCAGAGAAGTCCTGTGTGCCAACACAAACGTGACTATAAAAACATGAATTCAGTTTGTTATTTGCCTAATAAATAATATAATTTGTAGTTTAGTAAATAAGTTTTCAACAGATTTCCAAAATATTTGTTTTCTCTGTTTTTATGACAGGTGGTCAACTGGAGCATTTAAATTCTTCAGATTTTGGTGGTTCGCTTAAACTTCGATCTACTATGTAACTTAGCAAACACAGAAGGGAGCTGTTATCTTTAAATTAGCCCTTTGATATTTTGGGCAGTAAAGTGAGGATTTATTTAAAGGGCAGAGGTGAAATATACATTATTAACACAGAGAAACACAATTTTAGTTTTTCTACTAAAACCATTTGCCAGATTTTGCTTTGCACAGTCAACAAAAAAAAAAAGGTTGGCTACAGATTCCTCAGTGTGGAGTGACACGATCCTGTCTGAACCAGAAATGTGAATTTGTACAGAAGAGGGACAGAGAGGTTGAAATATACAATTGCATTAATGTTCTGTAAAAATGTAGCTGTTACCAAGAAACCTGTCAGACCAACAAAAAAAAAAAAACCTGAAAAATTCTGACTTAAGTATAATTTGTTCTTATGTTTTAACAGTGGTCTCTTAGGATGCAGAAAACTGCTAGGGCTGTGATATTCTCATCTTCAGCTAGCACTCACATACAGACACTGACCATTTCTGTGCGTGTGTGTGCGCGTGTGCGTGCGTGCATGTGAACTAATGAAGTAGTGTGTTTTTCTTAAAAAAATAAATAAATAAAAAAGGAGACATGTCTTCCCAGCAACTAATAAAGGATTCGCAGAGTGGCGAAGAAAGATGCTGCTGTGTGACAAGATTAGTGGGTGACCTCCAGAGCTTCTTTCATCAACCAATTAACACAGAGGAAATTCAAATGCCAGGACACAGTGTATAAAGCATTAACAGGTACACAAATACACAACCATGTCCACGCCATCAAACACAGACCTAGTCACCAGTAGATTGATTTAAATAGTTAGAATTGCTAGTAGGCTGACATTTTGCCCCAACAAGTCGCCCCAGGTGGGAAATTTGGGAATGCAGTCCAGTCTAAAAGAGGTGATATAAGTCTCTCTGTCTGAAAAACAATACTATGGACTAAGCTTAATGAGCATAGTCCAGAGGCTATTTAATGATTTCTCCCAAATAAGCACTGTGGGGGTTGCTGAGATAATTGCACTGGGCTTAGCTGCAGACTAAGGCAAAGGGAACAAACAATGACAAAAAAATGTCAATTCCTAGGGTAGGCAGAACAGGCCTCAAATTAAAATGGTAAGCCTTGAGAAATGCATGCAATTAAATCCAACAGCTATAATAAATAAAAACAAACAAGTGAAACAAAGAGGGAGAGGATACAGTATAAACCAAGTCTGAGCATGGGGAGAAACGCTGATGCCGCAGCTGAGATGAATTACTTGTTTATGCTCTTCTGAATCATTTATGGCTTAGTAATGACAGATCAGGACAGGCATCAACATGCATATATTCTGAAAGGGAAGTTTTTATTGCAGCATTAACCTTGAAGAAGCCATGAGCAGCGTTTCTTTGTCCGAGCCAAAAGGAAGTATCCTCAGGTATGTCCATGTAGGGAGGCTCCACCACCCGCTCATAGATCCTGAAAAAAAGAAAAAACATACATAGGTCAGTGGCTAAACTTGCAAAAAATAGGGTTACCCTACCTGCTTGGTTAATGTGATAAAAAGATGTCCCCCCCCCCCTCACACTGCAGGTCCTGCCCTTTTAAATCCTTCTGTTAACTCTTTCCCTATGGAGGGTATAGATAGCTGCATGCTTTCTGCGATACACATGGTGTTGCCGTCTGTTCTTTTATTGTGCCAAGAAGGATCATCACACACAAACAGTAACTCCCAAGTCTCACTCAACAGCAGAGGCATGTAAAAACGCTGGTTTTCTCAAGGTGAGTTCAACCTGCACCGGGCTCACGAGACATATGGCCAATGTCATTATGTTTATGCCCGAGTCAGCAAGTGAACATAGTCCATACATAGCACAGCATGACATGGTCTAAAAAACACAAGCCATAGTTGAAAGCACTGTATTGTTACCCAATAGGTTTTGGTTTCACCACTGTCTTTCAGTGAGTTTCTGCTTTTGGAGAGATATATATACATTTTATTTTTCCATACAAAGATGCATACAAACTGTAATATTTTAACTATTGAGAAGAAACAGTATGAGAAAAATTATTTTCTCAAATTTAAAATCTTGATCTCTCAATGCCTGGACTCACTGCAATAATTTTAACATGACTTACACGTCAGTATCTAATGAGCTGATGGCCTACCATGACACAAAAAAATACTACTCCTAGCAGAAGTGAACTGACATAGAAAATAGATTTTATCTGACTTAACTATATTATGGCAGACTGTCAGTTCAGAAAATTAAGGTCCCTGTGAGGTTTGATGCCAGTCTGTCGCATGAGATTGCAAAGTTTAAAGTTAGTATAACAGCACATTTAAATCTGTGTTCCCCGTTTTGAAAGTGAAGAGCCTCACCCCAGGATCTTACCTGTTGCAGTCCACATGTAGTATGACGTGAGAGGCGCTGACGGCGACAGAGACCTTGTGCCACTGGTCGTCAGCCAGGCTGTAAGGGAACACCTCAGTGTGATCCTGCTGCCCTTTGGTGCGATAATGAAGACGCACTTCACTCCGTTGGCCACTGCTCTCAAGCTCCAGGAACCTGCAATATAAAAGTTCCAGCAACCTGACTCTAGTAAAAACCACACAGTGACAACTTTGCTGAGACATTCCCCGCATTGTCCAGTGTATTAAAGTCTCATTGCTCAAACAAAATCCTTATTTGTCACACAAAGAAATGCAAAAATGTTTGAACTCAGGGCTCCTCGTAGCACAGTGCAGAGAGATGAACACCTCATTCGTCCCCAAGTAGTACACAGATTTCTCAGCAAACACTATTTTGAATTTAATCACATCAGCAGCTAAACACAATGGTGCTGTATTGCTGTCAAGTGCAACATCAACAATGCACAGCAGTGGCCCACACGTAGTGATTCAACTCTTTACATTGGAGCATTAGTATTCTAGGAGAATCCTCTTCTCCACACCACTGAGATTCACCCAGCATAGTGACACTAATGGAAAGAGCTGCCGATACACACTCATCACCTCTGCCTTTAAAGACAGACTTATTTGAACAAGAGTCATTTTCTGGAAACATTATTCAACAGAAAAATAGGCAGTGTAGCAATGGAATTGATTTATCTGCAAACCACATCTAATAGATTTACTCTCCCCTAGCCATGCATGCACATTCATCTTGACTCCATAAATGCACTAGCTAACACTTCAGATGCTGAATTATTTCTGCCATGTTTTAAATGAAACCATGCAGTGCTGCTTTGTTGCATATGAATGGCTGGGAAAGCTAATCATCAGTGGGGAAAGTCATTAACATCCCTGTGAGCTCTCTTCTCAGGACTGACTTTAATGTACAAACTGTTCAATCAACGCATTATGTGGAATTTAGATTGCTGTTCTGATCATCCAACGGCTCAGCTACCACAAACTAATGGAAAACATTAGCATGCTAACTGCAGATAGTGTCTCATCAGTTTTCGATTCACAATTACAGACTCGATGCTTGCATCGTTGATGGACTGTGAATAATACGCTGGCATACAGGGTGATTTTCTTTGTTTATCTGACTAGTGTGTAAAACATCTAAATGTTTATCAAATACAAATATCCAGTCTGCTAATCTGACAGAACAGAGAGTTACTAAATTTAGAGTACAACTGTAATCATGGGGCAGGGAGGTTTATTCTGAAGGGCTTCACTGTACTAAATGAGCTATACTTCAGTTGCCTAGTGATACATATGTATCACTGAACTTTCTTAAAATTTATTTTTACATAATGTACACAATATTGCATACACTTACATACATATATCTGCAAGTATATCCAAAATGAGATGGGCTAATCCTTCATTTATCTGTGTGTGGCAAAACTGATTTTAAAGATGTGATGAAACGAGAATTAATCCTACCTGTGCTCAGAATGATGGATGGAGAGGATGACCCCAGAGTTGAGGTGATCCTGTTTGAGGGTCACCAGCACAGTAAACTCATTCTTGCCTCTTAGCTTCTGGACCATTTGCTCTGAGACCTCCGCAGGAGCTTTCACTTCCCTGGAGGAGCCTGGAATAAACACAGGGATTAGAAGAAATTATTCACACAATTAATAGCCACTTCCTTGGAAAGACTGTCTTTTTATCTAACCAAAACATCACCGCTGAGGAAATAAACTCCAGAGCTAACAATGCGTCTTCATTACCTACGCTTCTTCAATTACTTTTAGGATATATGGATGACAGGAGGATTCAAATTAAGAAGCTGAGGTCCTGGTTGCAGCTGTGAATTGTCACAACACTTCTAAAAGCCATGCTTAAACACAGTCAGATTTGTTGACTTTGTGGCAGACTTTCTGCAGATACCCCACATCCAAAAAAAGGATCTTTCCTTCTAATTTAAAATGCTATACAAATGATATACAAGATTAACAATTTAATTACGTGATGAGGAAAATATGCTCTAGTGAAACTACTGTATTGTGGAAAAGTAGAAAATGTTCTGCTGGGATTTCATAAATATTAATAAGTAGTCGCATAATACAAGCCTGACAAATTACAATTCATGAAATAAAAATCAACACTAAACACTAAAAACATACTTAGTGGCACAAACTCAGCTTGTTTTTTAAAGTGATGGCCAAATGCTAAGAAAAAAAAAGAAAAAAATCTGTAAAAGTACCAAGCTTAAAAGCTTTATTAAACTGCAAGTCAAATACTTTTTTTCCCAATAAAACTTTAACATTCATTTTATTTATTTGGAAAACTGCTTGACTGCTCTATTTGGTCTAAAGCTTTTTTGGATGTAGTTTGATGTAAACTCAAGACTTCTTAAAACAAAGCCCAGGCCAGCCACTATACCCTGATCAGGCATAACATTATGACCACCTGTCTAATATTGAGTTGGGCCCCCTTTTGCTGCCAAAACAGCCCTGATCCATTGAGGCATGGACTCCACTAGGCCCCTGAAGGTGTGCTGTGGCATCTGCACCGAGATGTTAGCAATGTTTAACCATGTTTAAAATGGGGGATTATCTGTGTTATGAAACCTCATGCTCATTGGCTACTGTCTATGGTCCCATCTCATTCTGTCAATAGGTAGTCACCACTTCTAGTCAAAGGAACCCCACAAGCCCTGTCATTTTGGAGATGCTCTGACCTCGTCATCGACCATAATGATTTGGCCCTTGTAGCTCTGGCCTTTTCACCTGTCTACAATTCCATCACCAAACACTAAGGTTGTACCAATGGATGATGATGGTCAGAGTGAGTCAACACAGCTTGACAATCAAGCTTGTTTTTCTGTGTGCATGTGCTCACGCACGAGTTCACGTTCCCACCTCTGCTCTCGTTGAAATTAATGTTGAACCACTGTCATCTCAAAACAAGAGATAACAGAAGAAGGGTATTTCTGTCTGTTGTTTTAAATGAGAGCTTAAGGTAGCTGTGTGTTTGCAGCGACGATAGTTTTTCTCCTGTCTTTAACCTTTTTATGTCACCAGGTGTGTGAGCTGTTGGTGAAAGACCCCGCTGTGTGTGAGGTGAGCATAGCACAGAGTGGAAAGAGATAGGAGAGCGACTTTATACATAAAACAAACCGATCAAGTTAGCAGAGCTATGATAAAAAGAACTATAATCCTAAAACGTTTAAGTGTAAATCATTCATTGCTGTATGTGAACAGCTTTCTCCAGTTGGTCTCTTTATGCTGGAAATGGGACATAACCTCTATGGTGTCTCTTTGTCTCTCTGACCCGCAGCTATAGTCCCATTGTGCTCTTTATGTTTGGACCACATAATAAGCATATGCAAACCCTACCTACCATTAAGCTGAGGACTAGAGGAAAATGAGCTAAAGTGTAAAGCTGGTGCTGGTGTGGATGGGAGGGCATTTCCTGTGCGTAGTTACCTGGCAAGCTCCTGTTCCACGAGCATGCCCCCTTCCAATACTACACAAACCTTCTAACTCTACACAGACGTCTATGCTACTTTAATGGAAGCATCAATAAAAGATGATGTTTCTCAGAAGCAATCACATCAAAGACCTCACTTCCAACTATGGGATGCATGCAAGATGCCCTAGCACACTTAAGCGCTCCAGGAAGCTACCATGGTGGCTTTTCCTCTGTGTGTTAGCATTACTTCCAGCTGGTGGGAGTAGCCAGTTAACACAATGCAATATGAAACTGCAAGCAATGCTATGATGAAGACCGAATACACATACTCATCACTCATCACACATAAGACACAATGCCAGCATGCTTTAAAAAAAAAGGCCTATTTTGATTCAGTTGGGGTACTTTCAGTGTACACTTATGGTACAAGCATTAGATTTTTCCTGATGCAGGCTTTTAAGCCCATTAGGCCCATATTTTGAGTCATTTCTCTTTAAACAAAGACGTACACTAGATTTGTCTCTCACCAAAAGGAAATGCACAGAGCAGAGATTCATGCATTTTGCATCACCAGTGGAGCATCATCCCAGTGACATTGGCTGAGGTGGGACAGATGGTCCAATGACTGCAACAGGGGTTCTGCTGAGCAATAATCTGCTGCAGTCAACAGATCCTACTTAGTAACCAATTCCAAATGGCACTGCTGTCAATAATCTCATAGATTATATATTATATATATATATATATATATATATATATATATATATATATATATATATATATATATATATATATATATATATACATGTAATTAAACTGTAATTAAATCTATAATCAGGTTATATTATATATATATATATATATATATATATATATATATATACATATACATGTAATTAAACTGTAATTAAATCTATAATCAGGTTTAACTTTTTTTTTCCACAAAAATGACCTTTACAGTTAGTCATTTTCTGCTATTTAGGAAAGAAACAACCACAAGCTACAAAGAATTTACACTGTCTTTTGATATTATGCACTGGTCAGTCTAATGCTGTGCCATAGGTTGAACAGAAAGTAAAAATGACATCTCAATCATGAGCAAAATAAGCACAGTGGGAGCAGGTGTCAGGGCGGGGCCCATACTGAGAGAGGGTTGATGAGGCAGGGGGATGGTAAGGATTGAGGAACCTTTACTACTGGTCTGCTCTACAGCTTGAAAGCTATGAGGTTTTGGCTATATGTGGACACCTCCCATCACCCATCTTTTAATTTTAAGGGAAGCAACATCTTTAAATGGGTCTTTAAGGACTTGTTGAGTGGAGGCATTTTTTTCATTTCAGTGGTAAAATGTGTCTGTATATTTACAATATGAATTCAGCCAAGCAAAGATTAAGTTAGCACATGTATTAGTAGCATCTCTGAATTCCTACGAACATACATGAAAGATGAGTAGATGAGTTTGTGCTGTGATGAGTAGGCCAACTTTTCCTTGTGCCAAATCAATAAGGCCCAGCTGAGGGGGGGCCTTTGGTCGATTATATATTGGCAAGTGCCTGGACGGGGCAGCCACCTGCTCCTAATGACCACTCTGATGTGAGTTAGCGACACAAAATAGCTTGAAAATGATGACACAGTGCATAAAATTCTAATCAGCACATTTTCAGTGCAATAACACAGCTTTTGTCATCTGTTGTAGTTGTTTACAGGCTATAAGGAGCAGCTGATAGTGAAGAAACAGCTTTTGAGACATACAGAGTTTTATCAGCTGACTAAAGATCTCCAAAAGCCTCGGGCTCAATAGCATCCCTCGGAAGCAGAGCTTAGGGCTACAGCCTAATCTTATCTCCTGGGTACATTCTGCTTTATTAGTTATACTCAGGCCACGATTTCCATCCCTCAGCTTCACATCTAATCTTTAACTGTCTAACGGTCTTATTTTGTCTGACCCATTGCACACAAACCAAGTACACCCATTCACCTCCACCCACACCCACATACACACTCTATTCTCATAGAAAAATACTGGCAGCACTGCACCAATCATTGGCTAACACATTAAGCATTTAGAACAGGTGCCCCCACAGCACAGCGTGAGAGTCCAGATACGGCCAGCTTAGCCACAATCCTTTTCTCACACATTGCTTTCACGTCTACCTGTGCTTACAGAATGGGAGTTTTTCTAGCAAACATAGGCTGAGTTTCTTTCTTTCTTCCCACCACGCAGATGTTAGTGGTTTCTAAATTTCTTAGAGTGAAATTATTAATAAAAGCAGTATCACTGATATTAGATAAGAAGATTATAGTCACATTTGTATGCGAATAATGAAGACTTTCATTCTCTGGTCTCTAGTGGATTGCCAGAACAAAATAACACCTCCTACATCTTTGCAACAACTCTTCAACAACATTTTGCAAATAAGCATTCTCTCTATCAGTTAAGAGTGAGTGAGACACGAGATGCAGTAAACGCATAAAGCCAAGAGGGGTCCGAAAAACACACTCATACAATCAGAGAAGAAAAGAACACAACGCTGCCATAAACCATGTAAAACTGTCATATTTTCATACTGAATGATGTTTTGTATTTCTTAAAAATGACATATTTACACAGAGATTTTATCTGCTGGCCTAAGCGTAGAGGGATGTGTGTGGGAGGGATAGGCAGGAGAATATCTCTCTACAAGGATTAGAAAAATGATCAACTCTCCACCAGAAGCAAACTCAAAACCCTTCATTACTGTCAATATACACGCACTTGCGTCTATGAACGCACGCACGTGGACGGACAGGTGTAGACAGCAACACATACACAGACACTATAACACCAACATTTTGCCTAGACTACACAACTCTAAACAAATATTGAGTCAACAGAGAGAGAGAGAAACGGATGCAGAGGTGTGCAGTAAGGTACCTCAAAGATTAATGCTTACACATATTACATGCATACACAGAGACCAGCCCCCTAAAAGTTGTCCATTACAGCTACCGAATATTCCACCGCACTCAGGCAATCTGCATTCGGCGGACCATCTCCCCCTGCTGTGTCTCCACTCTCCTGGAACAAATACTAAACTGAGCCAAGGGCACCTCCAGGACTGGCTTGGCCAGCAATTTTTTCCCAATTCTCAGATCGCCTCCTCAGTGACCGCCTGTCTGACATTCACACATACACAGAGCTAATGACAGCCTTCCACCACCCAACTGTATAACTGCCCTGAGGGGATAGAAATGTCTCTCCCCTCCATGGTCACCGGTGCTTTTGTGTGGAACAGAGGATCAGGTTTGCCTCAGAAGGCAGCAAGCAAAAATGAGTGACCACAGGGAGTTGTGGATAATGTCAGTCATCAGGAAAGATTGGGCAACTTTCTTGGAAATGCAACAGAATACACAAAAAACCACTGTATATCAAAGGAAGTGGGATCATTTCATATTTATATAAAAAGCAGATGAACTGGACAAAACAAGCCCATCTGACCTCAGGTAAATTATGCCAGCTTCATCTTCACTGAGCATTTTGTTTGGTTAGTTTGTAACATTAACATCTAACATTAATGTTAATGTCTCGTGTCTAACGTTAACCTCAAAGTCTTAAAAATGTCTTTTTTTTCTGAAACCTGCTGGCAAAAATGTCCACACTGTACAATTTTTCAAAATGTTTTCTGAAAATGGAAAATTCTTGAAAGAATGAGCTTCTGCACACATTATGGTCTCCTAGTTAGGCTTGTATTTATGTTAACTCAATACGGTTGTGGCTTTATGTACATTGTAAGGCTGGGATTATACTATCACTTTAGAGTTCATTAGGCAGCACCCTTGAAGTATAGCATCTGCACTGACAATCCTACCAGGTCACAACAAAGTGGAGGGTACACCTGCACAGAACTTCACGCACATCCTCTAAAGATGAAATCAGTTGGACGCTTACAGGACATATGCAATATACAACAAACCTGTGTTACACATCACTGTAATCCAGTCCATATTGCCACAAAGAGATCCCTTCTGCAAGCTGTTATAATAAAAGTGATGAGGATAAATCGCTAATCTTTGTTCCACACAAAAATTCAGAGCTTCAGCTGAATGTGAGGCTACTGCAGTGTGAGATAGTCAGCTACTGAGTTTCCAGACTCAGTCTTTTTAATAACAAATTTTCACTTTCTTTTCCCATCCTTGTACTTTGGCTCAGCAAGTAAAAACTCTGTGAAACTCACAAAGAGAGAATTCCATAATAAGAACTGTTTAACTTCAGGAAAACCCAACTGATTTGTTTGAAGCTGTAAAGCTTCATGTTAGCGTCAGATTAACTATGGAGAGGAATGTGTATTCTGTTCCTCCACTGCTTTGGGTATGGATTTCTTTGCAGTCGGTGTTACCAAAAGTAACCGAATTTAATTTACATATGTGTATGTCAGTGAAGTTTTAGCTATTCAGCATTGTGAAGAAAAAAAAAAAAGGCTGACGAGCTTTACCCCAAGGTTTCTCAAGGGTTATGGTTATGATTTTGTTTGGATTAATATTTTAAGATATAAACTTAGACTGTTGATTTAAACCTCTTTAGCTAAACTCTTGAACTATTTTTGTTAATATGAAAGTTAAATGCTTCAGTCTCAGTCGATGTGAATGCAGCTGTCATGTGCAGAGTGACAAATTTTATGAGGAAATTTGAGTGACATCAGCCATGTTGTTACCTTAGAACAGGTTTGTGGAATATTCATTTGAACTGAAAAACTTTGCAAAAGGCTTCTGCAAGCACAAAGAGTCTAGCAATAATGCTACCAATAAGGTTTTTTTTTAATGATCTTTCTCCATATTAAGGACTAAAAACCTCAAATGTCTGTCTCGCAGCTCATTCTGTTTCGTAGAATACCAAATTAGTTGTGTTGTTTCTTAAGATTATTTTAAGGCCTACTGTGGAGCTAAATTGGTATGCTAGTTTTAGCCCATTAGCAAATTTTTCTATTTAAATATTTATGGGGGATGAGCAGAAAAAAAATGGATGGATGGATTAAATAGTATTTTTCGTCTCTATTTTAGGCGTTTTTTTATTATTTAATCTATTTGCATCATGAAACTGAAATAAAAGAAGAGAAGCAGCAAATGTAGCACTTGCTGTGGTAAAAAAAAAAAAGTGCACAGAAGTTTTGCACGATGTGATACACTAACCACTTTTGTCAGTGTTAATTACATTATTATTTCCTGAAACTGCTTTCCCATGTCACTTTGTCCTTCCTTAAAGTGTGAGGTTTGCCACAGAGCAGCACCCAGTGAACCTGCTCAATACAATTCAGCAGAGTGCAGCTTTCCTGTGCAGAAAGACTTAATTGCCCTCTGAACCTTTACATTTTTCTATAGCACTCCTCTGTATCATAGTTACTTGCAGCTGCTAAGTGTAGTCTCTGCACTGGAAGCACATCTGTGATATACAGAAAAATGCCAGACAACAAGCCGACATTTACACAATGTGCGCTAGTCTGTCTTCCTCCCTCCTTCATACACATGTACAAGAAAGCAGACACATACACCAACACAGTGCGGCTGTATTATAATGAGTTCCATCCTTTTACACTTTAGTAGCACAGCAGTCGGGGGCATCATCACCACAACATACAAGGAAACACCTCGCTGGCAATGCTCAAACAGTCTGAGCAGTAACATGCTTCTGAGACAGGCAGGATTCATATAAACACACACAGACAATTACAAGGGAGTCTTACGCTGCAGCTGAAACAATGCTTCTAGCAACTGTGTTGTTTGCACTTTGAATGAGTTTGGTCCATACACTTGTACCCAGAGAGGGTGTGGTCCCTGTGCTTGTATATACAGATAGATATCTGGATGTCTAGATATTAAAAAGTGTGGGGGAAGTGCTAATGATGTGATGATTTTGTAGCGAGCTTGATTATCATTTGGGCATCAGGACATAAGAGGAGCATAGCCTGGGGGGGGGGGGCTTTTCTCTGTCTTTATTATGCCCATCCCTGAGGTCCACCTCTCCTAATGTCATGCAATGTAGCTCTGACAGCTACCTTCAAAAGCACCAGCAGGGGTTCGCTAAACAGAAATCCCCCCCCCCTCACTGCTCATTCTTTTTCTATTTTAATTTTCAAAGCAAACATATTTGGCAGACAGAGATGCATAGAAATAACAAACAACAATGTGCATAAAACAGCCGCTTATCTACATATGGACATAAGCATATTTCTATACTGTGAATTACACTCTTTCACTTCTCTTAGCTTTCAGCAGATATACCCCTCCTCCTGCTTCCATCCAGCATCCAGAGATAACACCCTTCCCTTTGGGCAGGCAGGCAAGCAGTGCAGGGGACAGCCATGGATATGTTCTGCCTGCTATCTAATGAGCGTCGGAATGTCACTGTGGGCCTGTCTGCTGGTCCCAGCTAGCCAAGCCTCCATACATGTGGAATCAGCACAGTCTATCAAACAGCTGGCAGACAGCTCTACTCTGCATTTCACTCTCTCTCTTTCCCATCCCAGCTTGTTTCTCTCTAGCTCCCTCATTCATTTATGCTTTTACAGAATGTGCCTCTCCCTTTATGTTTCTGATTGCAAACAAGCAGAAGCCTAGGTCTGTTTTGCCGGTGCAGCTCTGCCCGCCTCCCCCTCACCCAACATCATCGACTTAACACAGACATCCCAAATGAAGGATGGAGGCGAGCTACCATAAATAAAACACTGCTGTCTCCGCCTGGATAACTGTATGTACTTAGCAAAGGTATTGCAGGAAATAAGATCGCATGATGACAAAGCAGTACCAGTCACAGAATAGTTGCTTTTTTTTCTGTTTTTTTTTTTTTTTTTTTTTTTTTTTTTTTTTTTTTTGTGTATGTGTGTGTATGGAGAAAAAATCTGTGGGAGCTTCTTTCACTAACTGTCTTTGTTTCTCTCCCCCCTAACTCTTTCTTGAAGTCTCTCTCATTCCCCTTTGCTACCTGCCTGGGTAGAGCACTTCTGAGTGTTGTCTACATAGAGGACATCAAATGGCCTGCCTTCACAAAGATGCTGGAGTTTGCTGCTCCACGCAGAAGTGCTGCTGTCTCAGCGGCTGTGCAGGGAGATTAGAAGATATCAGCAAGAAGGGAGGGAAGAAGAGAAATGCCGGCAAATGATTGTGGTGTTTCTCTGTCCCAAAACAACACCGTCACTTTGGTACATTACGTGATCCGTGATGAGATCCTCCTCGTGGATATGTGCATGTTGCCATATCCTTTGTTTTGCCACTGATCTGGGAGCAAAAAGCAATTTCCTCTTTTGCTACTTTTAGCTGGGTTATGATAGACATCTCCATCCCGGTGATGGGGCTGTTAACAGTCTCATTTGGATTGTAATGAGTGTCTGACATCAAATAACAAAGACGTAACACTGGCAGAAAAAAAAAGAAGGCAAAAAGAATATAAAAGTCAAGCACGACCCCGTCTTTGACAACTCTATTTTACACACTACCATTTACTAAATGGCATAAAAGCCTACACAGTGCCTTGCAGCTGACAACATGATCACGCTGCTGCCCATTCATATTTTAGCGATGCAAACTGTTCGAACTTACACACTCCAGGAGATCACCAATGGGTAAATTCTTGCAGGGGGTTCGGTCCCCCTCCAGACTCACATCCCATATCGCTGTGACTGCGGGATTTTGTCCCAGCCTAATCTGATTAAGCTCACTCATTCTATGATTCTTTGCGTGATCCTCCCATCTCTCCCCCTCTGTCTGCCCTCATCACAGCACTTTTTCATGAAAACCGAACATGCCTATTGTTCAGGCAGGTGGCAGTCTGAGGGCCCCCGAGCTCATTCCAAATAGAGAGGAAAACTGAAAATGTACTGCATGTTGCAGCTCAGAGTCTCTTACACAGGCACCCTGTAAACAGTAAGATTCATATAAAGGAATCTAGCGCACAGTATTATCACATGATCTAACATTTTCTGAAAAAATGTCTTCTTCAGACATCTACAGGCATCTCAGTGGAGGAGCTGATCTGAGGATTACTGGGGTGCATCATGTTACCCTTGGTGAGTTGTGTAAACAAAAGATAAAAAGGAAATAAATTAAATCAAATAAATAGCTCTCATAAAAACATTCTTTTTTACATGCACACCACTTCATCTGGATACATTTAACTTCAGACAAAAAATACAATGAATGTGTGTTGTGGTACCTTGGAAGTGGAAAGCTCTAGACTCGCTGTGGAAACCCTGGACCTGAGTAACTCCATCAAGCCTTCTCCAAGCGTTAGTTCATCAAATACGCTGATGCGCAGGGCAGGGTCAACCCCAAAACCTACAACTAATTTACAAACACAACACATTTTTATCATTATTATTCAAAGGAAAGGACTCTTGTGATGCTACAAAAAAAAAAAAAGAAAAAGATCATGTTGGTTTCAGGGGGAAGACATGTCAGGTTAAGATTTAAGTACTGATCTTTTCTGAAAAGGTTTGGTGGCAAGTTAACCAAAAAATAATAATAATTTAATGATGCTGATCTCATCCTAAAAAGCTATATGTTGCAACATATGGTTAATTTAAAATCAGTGACAGCCTTTTGTCCTACCTGAGGAGGTGAAAAATATACCGGAAACCAGAAATAGCTGTAATAATCCCATGGTGAATATATATATAAAAAAAAAACAAAATTAGTCCATGTTTTGTCCACTTCCGATAAATAGTGTTCTTCAATCACATGCGAATGATGTGTCACCCTCGCACAGGAGGCTGTTACCAATCCCAAATGCTGAGCGGAGGCATCATCACAACTTTAGATGCCCAATGATGCGAGATAAAAAAAAAAAAAGAAGCAAATCCGGAAAGGGGGGGGAAAAAAAAACAGTAATGATGAAGAAATTATTCCATGTAACGCGGGGTCTGCTCCATCAGCGTCATCCGCGGCACAGGTGGGTGACAGAGCACGGACAAAGCGAGCTGCTCCGCCTCAGCAGCTCAACAGACGCTCGTACAGCAGTGAGAAGGAGCTGTGTCCGCTGAAGGAGTGCAGGCGGAGGGACGAAGGCAGAGGAAAAACCTGTCCAGGAGCGAGAGAGGGGGGAAAAGAAAGGCAATAAAGCCCCCTCGTGGTCTAAGATGAGAAAACGCTTTATATCCATTACATGCATCTCGATTGCAACCACGCCTCATCCTAGCCTAGGTCTACAGAGCGCCCTATAATCATCAAAGAAAGAAGAAAAAAATAGTTACGGCTTAGTAGCTACATGAAACGCTTAGTCTGCATGAAATCCAGTTTGTTACATTTCTTTGAGATTATTTAAGGCTAATTTAAGGGATAATGATTAACGCCCCCAAAATATCAGGTTATAGATCAATCATACTTTCATTTCTTAGTGTTAAGTCTTTTCGATATTCAAGCGCCCGTGTGTGTGGTGATGGTGGGGTATTATCTTTGCCCATTGTACTCAAAACTGAGTTATCATATTCTTTCCTTATTCTCTGTCCTATATATATATATATATATATATATATATATATATATATATATATTTTTTATATATATATATATATATATATATATTATATATATATATATATATATATATATATATATATATATATATATATATATATAGTTACTATGGATGCTCATAGAAAACATGGCAAAAGTTTCAAATGAAGTGGTCAGCATATGAACAAGTAATCCCTGTGAGCCAAAATCTCAAGCTTTATATCTCCTATATCTATCTCTTTCTATGGAAAGGTGGAGGGCTCCACCCTCCTGTCCAAATCCTCTATTTGAGGAGGGGCAGCCAGTCAGAAGAAAGTTGGCTTAAAGGTGGGATGGCCATAAGCAGAGGTGAGCTAACATGGCTTGTTTCAAACAGCTGATGAATTGAGGGGCTGCATCTAGGTCCAGCATGAGATAAACAAGGATTATTTTGAACTATGAATCAAACAAAACTACTTTAGAGTCCAAGAAGAAAAATATGGAGCTGGAAAAGACAATAATAGGTCTGATATAAATGTGTCAGATCCTGTATGTAACTAAACTTTGATGAGTTACACCAGTCAGCCGAACCAAATGACATAACTTAAACTCTGCCTTAAACACGGCCTTGATTTTGCTACAGACAGTCTGTTAATTAGACTGAAGAACAAAACAAAATTAAATTAAATAATATAAGTCATTAGGCCACCTTTGCACATACCTTTATACTTGTGTATTTAGAGAGATATCTATCACATCATTGGCCTGCCATCATTGTAAATGTGTTGAACCAAATGTATCTTGGATTTGGATTTCCGGCTTAATGACATTCCACCACTTATCCAAAAGGCCTCGCTCCTTCTATGGAAAAGTGGAGGGCCAGCAAGCACTGCAGTTGTCAAGGTCATATAGCAACTGTGGATGTTAAGAATTTCAGGGATTAAAGTGGTAAACGTATGAACCTACTATGGACAGCATGATGAACAATCATTCAGGTATTGTCAAGGTCCTCCCTCTTCTTTCTAGTAATGTTTGTTTTTCAGTTTGATGTCGATAGCCTCTTTTACGTCTTCTCCAAACCATCTGTCTTCCTGTCCTTGTGTAGAATTCAATGGAGAAAATGCACCTGTCACAAAAGCAAACCAGTTACCAGATTATCATATATGCTAAAACAGTCTCGATCCTTCAATAAAGGTGAAGTCTGTCTTTTCAGCAGTGCTACGAAAGCAAATTAAAATCGAGATCTTGGCTGACTGTGGCCCAGTGCTGCTTTAATGCAAAGATGCTTGATCAATTTAATATTTATTCATCTTTTTATCTTCTTTATCATGGGACCAATTATCATTTTGAACCATAACCCATTAATCAGCAGCCATGCCATGCCAGTGCTGATTGTTTTTTCAAACAATGATAAATTATTACATTTTCAGTGGATCCTGATAAAAATTTCTGCCAGATGGACATAAACGGAAGCCTTTTTTCAACAGACTTTTTTCAGAGGCAATTAATCCTAAATCCATAACAAACTCCAGCCAATCCCTCGATCGCAGAGAAAGTCTTTTGCTGGCTATGCTGGTTGCTGAAGTCAAGCTGACAAGTGGGCATCAGCAGATATGATTCTGGGGACAGTTCCAGATACTGTGTGGTGCTCAGATCCATCCTGAGGACCTCAGATTAAGACCAACATATTTGTCATTTCAATTTGCCTCAACGTTAACATAGTCTTCACTAATGCCAATAATATGTGTTGTTTTAATTTTGAATCGTACAAAACAGATGTTTGTTGTTTGCTTTTTTTTTTTTTTTTTTTTTTAAAAAGGTTATTATATGTTACCAATTGCAGTGGCTTGTTCACACATCTACAGTGTGCAGCTAATGGGTGGCTATTGTCAATAAAACAAAGGCAAGCAATGGCTCTTCATGCAGTGTCACATCTGTTGTCTGAGAGGGCGACCAAGCTGCTATTCATTATTAATAATTCCATTTCTTCTGGGTCCAGACACAGGAAATGTAATTACTTTGTATTGCCCACAACTTGTCATTTCCTAAAGTGCCATCAGGAAAATAAGAGTCATTAAAGCATGCGCCCAGGAAAGAATCAAAAGTAATAAGCACACGCACGGCCAACACACACCTGCACTTGCACATCAAATCTCTCAAGGCAAAGACAGAAGACCAGCGGTACTTTCATTTATCTAAAAAAAGAAAAGGAAAAAGAAATCTAGATGGATGATGCATTACAAAGCTCTCAGGGGCTTGTTCACTTAGGAAATAAATACACCATATAGACATACTAATGTAAAATCTACAAAATGAAAATCACTTAAAGTAGCAGTGACAGAATATGGATGAACTGCTGGGAAATAAGAATTAAAAAAACTGGCCTATTGTTCCCACAGGGCTCTTCTGGTATTCATTTGTTGCATATTTCTATGTTCTAATGTCCTTGCCTGTGTTTCATATCTGATTATATTAAAAAAACAAACAAATCTGTAATGTTTTATTGCATCACTCTGCCCGGTAATGTGTTCTAATACCTTTGCTTTGATGTTTGCTTTAATTTTTTAATATAATAATGGGAAAATATTTAAATTAACCTGAGAGTGGAAAGCGTACATGTTCAACATCCAGCTGTAATATGACCAGAAAGATTGGGTGATGGTGTTAGACAGTCATCACTTACATACTGCTATTTGGTATTAAGTTGCATTTATGAGTATTTGGTGCTGCAAGAACCACACAAAAATGATTATTTTTGGCATTCCTGAGGTTGAAATACTGATAGTTCCCATTCTCTCAGCGCCATCTAGTGTGCATAACAGAGCATTGCAGGCACTTTATCACAGCAGAGCAGTACTGAGACCAGGCAGATAGTGTCACCCTTGGACCTGAAAAATGAGCAAAATAGACTCACTAGTCACTTTATTAGGTACAACTGTTCAGCTGCTCATTAACATAAACAGAAAATTAACCAATAACATGGCAGCAACTCAACACATTTAAACTGAGCAACATAATGGGGAAGAAGGCTGATTTAAATGACTCTGAACGTGACACGGTTGCTGGTGCCAGATCGGCTGGTATTTCCAAAACTGCTAGACGCCAGAGGAGAATGGCCAGACTGCTTTGAACTAGGAAGGCAACAGTGACTCAACCACTTTTTACAACCAAGATGTGCAGAAGAGCATCTCTGTATGCATAACATGTCAAACCTTGCAGCAGAAGACCACACGAGGGCCTGCTGCAGACTGCTGGTGGTGTCATGTTGTGGGGGACATTTTCTTAGCACACTTTGGCCCCTTAGTAACAGTTGAGCATCATTTAAACCCACGGCCTACTTGAGTGTTGTTGCTGATCATGTCCATCCCTTTATGACCACAAGCGTACCCGTCTTCTGATGGCTGCTTCCAACAGGATAACGCACCATGTCACAAAGCTCACATCATCTCAGACTGGTTTCTTGAACATGACAGTGAATTCACTGCACTCAAATAACCTCCATAATCACCAGATCTCTATCCAATAGAGCACCTTTGGGATGTGATGCAACAGGAGATTTGCATATTCATGTGCAGCTGACAAATGTGGAACAATTCTGTGATGGTATCATGTCAATATGGGCCAGAATCTCTGAAGAATGTTTGCAGCACCTTGTTGCCACAAATAATTAAGGGAGTTCTGAAGTAAACCAGGTGCTAGCTGTGTTTAAGTGGCCTGTGAGTGTAGGTAGTTCAGGGACAAGGCATAGAGTGAGACAACTGCAAGAACTATGCACTACAGGAACTCTGTGGGCGGCATCATTCAAACACAATTAAAATAATAATCCAATTAAATTCTCAGCTTTCAAATCTTTTTATGCTGCCTCCTTTGGAAAATAAAAATTTCTTCTGTTCAAAAGTACCTGTAACTGTGATAAATGTTCACATTTTTTAACTTCATTGCTCTATATTACCTTGAAAACTCATATCATGGCTTTGGGGGCATATAAAGTGTTCTGAGGATATGTGTTTTTCTCTTACCTCACTGCCTGCACAGCTCCACAAATATGATCCGACAGGCATGACATTGTTTTGTCAAAGTTAGCACAATAAGACACCCCAGTGGCATTTTATTAATTTAATACATTTATCATGAGTTGGTTTTTTTTGGAATGGTCCCTTTGATAATAGAGACTCTCGTGCAGTACATACAAAGCTTTAAAGTGGAGATAAAAACCAAAATCCTTTTATTGCAACCAGCTCAATATGACGTACTCCTAATGAAACGTGGTCATAGGTATGTTGAGCCTTTATAGACTGTCCATGCAGTGCAGTTGCTCCACACAGCCACTCCCATTACCCCCAGGATCCTATTGTGAATATGTGCAGTGAGCTGGCTCATTGGGCCCCTCATGGTGAATGGCCTGCAGCCATTCACTCAGCATACAGAAGCTCATTAGAACTCTATAGGCACACAATTGAGAGGCTCACATTAGAAACTTCCTGTTCTAGGGCATAGACACCGCACACAAAGTGCCAGTTTGCTGCTAAACTAAGCGCATTGTCCTCCTGATTCATAGAACCTGGCCCTCCATTCACGATATTAAGTTCGAGTGGTGGAATATCAATTGCGTGTGCAATGGGCCAGTATCTTTTTAAGAGCTTTAGTGGGGTTAAAAAAGAGAGAAAAGGGATCTCAGTCGGTCTGCAGAGTGCTAGTCTTCAACAGACCCATTGTGAGGACTGTGAATGAAGGGTCCCCTGTTTTTTTCTCTCCATTTCTAAAAAAGAGATGGGCATCAAATAAATTCACATGAACTTGCTTCAGGGTGTTTCTAAGGCCTACCCGTCAAGAAAAGGCCTAATTATACCTCCCTCTCTTGGAGAGCTCTATTGGAATCTGGCTAATTACACAGTGGTGAATTTTAATAATGAATCAGTGCAGATGCCTTTTAAAATGTGCACAAAGTTGGATGAGATTTGTTTTACCTAAAAAAAAAAAAGTCACTGAACACAGGAACTAGACAATCTTATTACAAACGCACAATGTCCTAATGCGTGTCATCACATTTCGAACAAGTTTTAAACTTACTGCACTCACATTTTTTGCTCAAAGACTAATATAAGAGAGAAAAAAGTGGGGGGGGGGGGGGGGGGGGGAACCCACATATACTCAGTGTTATTACATAAAATGTGCCTTGATACACAATGATTCACACTCAAAAGCAATTTACAAGCAAAAACAGTTAAAAATAGCTCTTAAGAACAGTCTAGGCTTCCCTCCTGCTTTCTTTCTGTCATGTAAACAAATGACTCTCCAGCACACAAAAAGCGCTTCAGGGGGCTATCACGAGCCACTGGTCTATGTGAAGCATGTTACACAAACTCACTTAACAACGGCGGAAGTGCATCGCAGACTTGCTAACACTCATCATGTGACAGAGCACTATGCGTTCTCCACCAGCCTGAGGAATAAAAGCCTCAAATTTGATTACAAGCAACCTTTGGCTCCCTGGCCCATCACACAATAGGCTGAGCTGTCTGGGCCAATTTCCATGCTCAGCATGAGGCATCTACACGCGCAGCCTGGCGCTCCCAGTCGCCCCGCAAACACACAAACACGCTCCCGGATGAGTGTGGTATATGCGTTTACTAGTGGCCTAAAGCTACGGGTGGTGTCACCCCTCTGTGGACTTTCTGTGACAATGTTGAGGATCATTAGCTGCAGTGTGAAAGGTTACACAAGCCTCTTATTGGATGTTTTATACCAAAACACTAACACACGTGTGTATTTGGGTGGCCGTTTATGTTTTGCACTTGCAGCACACTAACATGAAACATGTTGCAAACCACTACAGTGAAATGGAATATTTAAGTGCTTGGTTCTGCTGTCTAAGGAGGATTATGGAGCTCTGTAAAATTCTGCAACAGTTACCAAAACTGAACAAATTCTAGAAGTTTGTCTCCTTCTGTAGACCTGAAATGACTGATAACATACAATATGTTACAGAAAAAACTCCCTGTTGATACTGTTGCTGCTATTGGGGGGGGCGGGGGCGGGGGGTGGGGTGGGGGGGTCTTAACTGTGTTTGTTTGGAAATTAAACTCCATGTTTAGATAATTCCAGTCATTGTAAACAGTGTACAGTGTCTTCAAGCGATCTAACAAAAGGAGCAGACACTTTCTTCATTAGCTTATTGAAATTTGCTTCATAACTGAGGGGAAAAATTACAATGACATTACTTTGTCAACTGATATTCCAAACAACAACAAAAAAAACACGCAACATGTTTTTGGAATTATTCAGCAATGAAGAAAACTCTTACAGAGCACAAATGAATCACTGAGGTGTTTGCATGGTGCACAATGGAGCTCTGAAGGAGGCTGGAGAAAAGAGAAAACTATTTACTACTGGAGAAGACTGTTTGGTGCATGCTAAACTTTGGCCAGCACTTCATTGTCTCTGGTGTCTATCATTTAATAGGCTAGTTGACATAATGAATAAGCCAGACCCACCTTCTGCCACTCCAGAAAGGCCCCAGCCTTATCTGAATTGAGAAGCACATTAGAGCCCCTCGGCCAATCGTGACACAGTCCCGCAACATAGTGCAGGCCCGAAGGAGGAAGAGCAGACAACTTTTGTTTCTTTGGCTTTTTTTTTTTTTTTTCCCACAGTTTAATGAAGTTGGCCTACTTACTCAAAAAGGGATTAAAGGAGAATTTAGTGTCACTGGGCTGTGACTGCTGAAGAGGAAACTCTAGGTCACTGTGCGAACAGGATGGTCTCAGTTCAGAGCTGTACCAGGAAGAATATGGCTGGCTGTCCTCCCGCTGTACCAGGATATGGGAGCTCAGGAAAGAGTTTTCTTATTGACAATCTGCTGCAGTCTCAGACACCTTCAGCCACTTCAAAATGGACAAGTGGACACCTGAGACAGATAGTGTGTGAATACCCAAGGAAAACCTGGGGCCCTGAGGACGGAGCCTTCCAAAGCCGGACCCAAATTCTTCGGCAGGTCAAAGACGTAGGAGGACCGCATCTGCCACGTTCTGGTAAAGAGATTATTTTTATGCAAGCAAACTTTTAAACTTCACATTCAGTCCACACTTATTTCGATTTTTCCCCTCTTAAACCAATTTTTCAAACCCAGCTACATAGAGGAAAAACACTGTCCAATGAATAATGTAACACTGCCACTTTTCAGGCTGGAAATTGCTCATAATTATTATCAAATATAAAGGTAGGTAGGTATGTCTTTGCTAATAATGTCACAGTTCGGTATGCGTGAGTCCAACACATGCTGCCCTTAATGAACAGATTTTATAATCTTGTGTAACAACTTAAAAAAACATTTTCACCCCTTATTACTAAGTAATAACAAAATAAAAAAGAAATAAAAATCTAAATTTTTAACAAATTTGCAAATGCTAATAAATGTCATTACATGCTGTTTACATTTTTGACAGGGCAATCTCTAAATTTTACGCAGATGTACAAATGAAATTAATTTAATATTTAACAAAATATCACTTGAAATATGACAGAAAATTAGTAACTGGTAAATTTCGTCCAAAATACAACTGGTAACCAAAAATGTGTGTAAGTAAATGTGTCCCTCATCCCACAAAAACAAATAAATACATAATTTCAGCATTTTACTATATACCTTGCTTCTACAATATTTTACTAAAAAATATGTAAACTGTCTAATCATATCTTGGTCATTACCCAAATATCAATTTATTTTCAAACGGTTCATGTTTAAATACATCGTAGTTCTCAAAATGCCTTTAAAAGTTGGCAGTGATCCAGGTAAGTTCTTTTGAGAATCACTGATATCACACCTGGCGATCACGCCACCCTATCTGACTGTTCCTGTGTTTGCAGGTGTGCTGAGCAGTGTTTTCCTGCCGAGCCCGCAGTATCTGTTGATGCTGTGGTGGGTCCAGCCCCCTCCTGTCTTCTCCAGTGAGTGTTTTATGCCTCATCAGCAATGCCTCAGCTACTCTCTAAGCATTAGCAGCAGGGTCTCCCATGCTCTCCACAGCTAATTACCGATGCAATGCCAAAGAGCTAATTCTCCGTTCAATTCTGCACAGCTCTATTCATAAGCATTCACGGCTGTTTAGGAAGGGGAAAGAGGGGTGGGCTGCAAGGCTTTTAAGAGTCCCAGAGGCGCCCCCTTTTTTTGTACATGCAAATACACATTTACTAGTGCAAATATGCAGCACTAATAAACATCTTGTCTTCTGCTATATTAAGGTAATAATTACCAGGTGTGGGTGATTCTTAGTGCTGAGTAAGGCCAAGTGTTTCAAAGCTTTATTCCCTCAGCACATTAACAAGTTTGGGTGTGAATGCAAACAGCTTCAGATAAAATTTTCAAGCTGAATAAAAGGTAGCAACAATCACAAAAGCTATTACTGCATCTGAAATATTCTTATTTTCCGCTGAAGGAAAATTTTAATCTGTGCTTGGTGGAGGGGTGGGGTGGGGTTTCAGCGTATATAATTTAGGACTTGTGTAGAGCACTAGTTCTATTTAATAATTTAGAAGATTTAAATAAGTCAGTCGGTTGTGATATTTGATCATTGTCCCTCATTAATTGGAAGTTATTAGTTTCAGCATCCTGTGATGCCTGTCAAGAGTTGTGGAAAACAGCACAAATCAGAAAGCCATCATCCCACAAGTCCCTGGGGTCCTCTTAGTAGGTTGACACTTTCCCACAGTGCCCGGCAACGAAACAATGCCAACCCTAGCCGTGACCAATTGGCACTTTCACTCCACCATCCACACGCGACCTCGCTGCAATTTTTCACTCCAGCAATGAACTCCACTAAGCACAAAAAAGTCTCCCATTTCTCAGTAGAAGAGGGCTGGACAAGGAACACCCCCCACCCATTGTGTTGCTGCAGAGCTTGGATCGCTGACCCCCCCCATCTTTCTCCTGTCCTTCAGCTCTCATTCCTGTCCATTGAAGACCTCTTGACTAGGACATAAAGCATTCAATGAAAGTGACTTTTATAGACTTATTTGAGCTCATCTTCACATACAAACTGGCTTCAAACTTGCAAGAGAAAAGATTTAGTGTTGGGCCACTGAACCATCGAGTAATGGCATTTCCATTGAACAGGTCTATTGTTGGTGTCCCATATGGCTCTATAGTTGGCCCACTAGGGTAGACACACACGTTGCCCAGGAATGACATGGTAATCAGCTATTTAAGTAAAAGCTATTGAATGCCAATAGAGAAGTGAAAAGCATGTCCAAACCAGTGTTGTGCTCTCTAGAGGTGGTCTATGTGCGGATTTGTCGTACAGCTTAAAAAGGCAATGTTGAATGGATCAGATAAATTGTTTCACTTTACTTTTGTTGCGTGTGCACCTGTGAGTGAAGCAGCGTGGTATTGGTCCTCACAGGTCACCAAATCCCCTTTTTTTCCAGGTTGAAATGGTTTTCTATTCTCATTTAGTCACCCCCAGTTTGTTAAATTGGGCAAATAGAAAGAGGATTCAAAAGTGAGTGATAAACTAAGTGTGGCAAAGACAACTGGGTTTGAAAAGGTGGGAAATGTGGAACAGTAAGTGGATATATTAAGCGTGGACAGGATCAGATTTGATCTAAATTGTGAAAAACGTGTGTAAATTATCCAGGCAAATCAGCTCCTAATTGGGCTGTTTGATTTCTCTTCATAGGACACTGCCTCCGCATTCCACTGTCTGCTGCTTACCTTCTCCAAGATGTTTTTTCATGAAGCTACACTTGTTATTTGAGCAGTTATAGAATGTGTTACAACCACCCACTGAATATATCTATCTAGTACTTGAAACTTGTGTCAATACACTGACAAGCTATTGTTGCTCCAATTCACTTTCAGAGGGAACAAATATTCAAATGTGGTCTGCTAATACAAGCCCGAACTCACGTAGAGGGATCCTTAGGAGAGCTGTGTTCTCTGAAGAGCAAAGGAAGGAGCTGGAAAGGACCTTTCGAAGACAGAAGTACATTAGCAAGACAGACAGGAACAAACTGGCAGCTAATCTCAGCCTCAAGGAGTCACAGGTAATCGAGTTGGAATGAGCTCATGTTCTGAATATGGGATCCTAAAATGCCTTTTAAAAGGTACACGGGAAAGTGACAGCTGTACCAACTCACCTTGAAAATCAAACCTAAATCCCACTTAGTGAATCAGCAACTGAAAACTGCATTTATACTTAAGTTTAGACATTGAACATGATAGACAGCCATGTTTACAGCTCGGTAGGATGTACTAGCTCATTTGCATATCAGCTTGCCATCGTGTTCACGATTATGGTTGTCAATCTAAGCATCTATATTCTTCAGTCTAAACCAGTGTGAGGGAGTGACAGACAGATAATGCCATCCCTTAAGCTGAAAAGCTAACATAACTACAAATGAACTAAACCTTTTACTCTGTCCTGCTGCCTTAGGTAAAGATATGGTTCCAGAACCGGCGCATGAAGTGGAGAAACTGTAAGGAGAAGGAGGTTCATAACATTCGCTCCCCAATGGATGAGCTCATGGCCCGAGGTCTCGCTCAGGAAGAAGAAGAACCACAGAATCACACTAACACAAAAACTGAGAGATTATCAAAGTAAAAGAGTGCCAGGGACACAGTGAGTGGAGGGCAAACCTCACAACTACGAAACAAAAAGACTACAGTACTGGGAGGGTTTCTAGAAATATATGGATGGAAAACACTGAACATTACAGTATTACCATTTCTTTCAGCGTATGGCATGTTTCTCTGCATGAGAATTTATTTGGTTCAGCTGCTTGGTCAGCCACATTGCTATGCCCTGGCTTCAGTAAGCAGTTTCAGGGCTATTACACTGACAAGTCGTTCCAGGAGAGACTGTAATTGCAGTCCATTAAAGGGCCAAATGATTAATTTACTGCATTTCCATATCAGACTTTATATATCAATCATATTTTCATGAGTGCTACATTTATGCTTTGTAATCCAAATTCATTTGGAACACTTGCTATATTTTGTAAATATTTTTTTCCAACTGTAAATAAATCATTTCAATAAATCCTTTTTTCCACAATGTTTGTGGTGAATGATCACCCTACTGTAAACCATTTGTTTTGTTTTTTTTTATAAATATGATCATGTTAATGGAAGAGCATATTTATTAAAAAAAAAAAAAATAGTACAAACACAACAGGTTATGATGGTTCTCCTTATTTATAGGAGGAAAAAGTCTGAAGAGACAATTACCCAGAGCGTTACCAAGCTCTGCCTCTGGCTTTATCTATGCTGTAGAGAAAAAAAAAAAAAGGTGAAAATTTCTTTCAAAGAATGCATGAAGATAACAGATCTTTCATGATTTGCAATAATTCTATTTTATACTTCATCCCTGCAAACATTAAAAATGGTCCAACTGTGATTTGCAGTGAATACAAAGTGAAAAATATTTAACTGCAGTGTGACCCTCTAATTTTTTTCATAACTATGAAGGAATTCATGTTACATATTTTATTACAATTTTATGTAAATCTGATGAAAAATTGCTCTTAGATACGATCAGAAAAATCATCAGTGAACTCTTGTCCCTTGTTGGAGCTGTACTGTTGGTCTTGCTTCTGATCCCATTACATGCTCCAGCAGTGTTATGACAGGGGATCACTCCAGGGCCACAGATAGTGTCAGAATCAACTCTGTCAGCTGCTGTCGTTGTGTGTGAAAGAAAAGCTTAAATAACTTGTTGCTAGAGAACCTCATTCCAGTCACCATACAAAAAAAAAAAAAAAAAAAAAAGTGTTGCTATAAAGATTCAGTGACATTGTTTATCTTCATGTCCTAACCATGTGTCTATATTATTAACAGCAACATGAACACTCATGCCCAGTGCTTGAGCATTCTCTTTGTCATCTCCTGCTGGTTGCCTCCATATTCCTAAGAGGGTTTTTTAGGAAAGAAATATTACTTTTGTGTACACAGGACAAAACTACACTCAGATTTTGTGTATATATATATTTATATTTTAATGGCAATTCAAATGACGGTGGTTGATGATGATGAATGAATGACAGATGAAGGTTAATGGGTAGTGACTGATGTTCATTGTCAATTGACAAGCACCTAAAAACACACACAAACAGAACACAAATTTGGAGTGCAGGTCATTGGAGACGCCACGCATTCTTGAACACTGCTGCATAACTCTTGGAAAGAGAGAGAGATCTTTAAGGTAAGGAACATCCAGCCTGCCCGTAGCCACAAACCAGGACAGTACCATCCATGGAAAAGTTCAGGTATCAGTGTAAATATAAACCAAGAAGAAGTGAGAAAGAAACATTTGATGTAACAAATAATAATGAATACATTTTGACACCTGCTTTCATTCTTACCTTCATGTGGTGGGAAACCAGATAATGAATAAGCTCTTTTGCAGAGACTAACATGTACAATGATTAAACAAATTTGTTTGTAATGGATAAAAATGCTATTTGCATGTCATACGTTTTGCTTAAATAACCATTTAGTAGTAACCAATAACCAAAAGCAGATCGAATTTACGCAGGCAGGAAAAGGTATTACAGACTGTAGACTTCGACAATGTGTCAATATAAAGTAACAAACATTATCATAATAGATAAATAAAAGATTTGAATTTGTTGTGCTCAGCTCCTGTTCCATTTATATTGTTTTTTCAAGTGTTCGTATATATTATGTTCAAATAATCATTAATCATTAAAAAAAAAGTCCAAATACATTGTGCATCACATCATATCGCACATGCGACACACTGTGTATTACACTAAATGGAATGACGATGCTATCACTTCACTGCTACTCCGCAGGGCTAATTGGGGCTAACAGCATTTGTTTTGACCTCCAGGACATCATAAAAATGAAAAGTAACTTAAGTTTAAAAAAAAAAAAAAAGAAGTGAAACAACGTGCGTTCAGTCAAGTTGTGAAAACAAGACTATTGAAATGTAAAGTGAGTGATTAACCTCCTCATTAGCGTTACGCTGAGAACGTCGTCACGAATCACTAAAAACAGTTTGAAGTATGAAGATCAATTTTTAAGCAAAACAATAACATGAGAATTACATGTTACAAACTGCAGAATACAATGTTTCAGAACTGACACGGGTGTGCCACCTTGTGGTGACACAAGTGATAACTGATGAGGGCTTTTCATTAGTTCATTGGTCAAAGATTTTCATTTTGGTTTTAATAAAGAGATAAATATATTAGGCTACAGAAAGGCTTATAATCATGGGAAGGAAACCTCACAAGTATCCATCCAAGTGGTTTCATAGGACGACTGTTTTATTGTCATTTTTTCCAAACAACTCATGAAACATCATAAATACAGATTTGAACAGAAAATATAATCTACTATAAATTTATATGTATAACACTATATACAGGTCTTAGTGCGTCTTAATGCAGTGTGCTAACAAAGCACTAACAAAGAAAAAATGAAACTGATGAGCAAATTGTCTGATTCTGTGTGTTTTACCCGCCTTTACAAATGTTTCTTAAAATCCAACGCCAGGAAGCTCCTCCTGTCCTCATGTGGCCCTACGCTTCAAAGCACAGATTTCAAGTTCCTGTTTTTGTCCATGTCCATTCAACATCTGTGGTGCTTCCATTTTCGAATTGCCACTGCAATGTTTGCGTCTTTTCTGTGCCAAGGGAAGACACGAGTTAGAGAAAGGGTTCCATCGTGCTGCACAGAACCAGTCAGCACATAAAGCTGTGACCTCCCAGGACGCACGAGGGCGTGGGCACATCTAATGTTGATAAGGAGCCACTGCTGGAGCAGATGCTGGGTGTCATAGGGCAACAGAGGACCCTGACGGATAAACTCAACCCGCCCCTCAATTTCAAATTCTGGCTCTCCTGTGGGTAGGCGAAGACGGTGAAGTCTGGCAGTAACAGCTGTAGGGAAGAGAAAAAAAAATATTACCAGGAAAATTGGAAGTTGTGACCATTAAAAAACAACAACACAGTATGGCACGTGTAAGAATAACCCAGTTTTTTTGAGAGATTTTTTTAAAACATACCAAAATCATGGCTGCAAAAAGAATCCAAGACCGTTTTTGCTGCTGGAGCCTCTTCCACATAAGGACAGTTTTGGCAGGCAGATTTAGGCAAACCTGTGATTAAAAAAAATCAAATATAATTTAATCCAACTGTTGAGCATATGCATTATTTATAAAACAACCTAAACGAGCAGGCAAATAGTAGTCTATTCTTCAATGGAATGAAACATGCCTGTAGTCATTACCTTTCGAAAAAATGCCAAATTTTGCATGGGGAGAAAGACACACGTCTTCCTCAGCAGGGAAGCGGTCACAATCGAGAACATCAGGCCATGAGTGTCCTTGGCAGGCAAGCACTGGGGCACAGCTCTGCCTTACTGCCACACACAGACTACGGCAGGGCTGGATGAAACTGAGCAAACAGTGAGAAGATGTTACATGGTGAACCAATAGATCACAGTAGTCACAATTTTAAAAAAAGAAAAGAAAAAAGCTCCACACAGAAAATCTACTTACGTATCAAGACAGACAGGCGCAATGAGGGAGCAGAGAAAAGCTTGGGCTTGAGGGTGACAGCCTGTCTGCAACAGCGGCCTCCAATCCTCTGAATGTGGCACCACCTCACCTTCCAAGTTACTGTGGCCCAAAAAGTTTGGCAAACGCATCTCTGAATATCCAACATCTCTGCAGACATGCATCTTGTTGGGAATGGCAACGCAACGAGTAGACTGACCCATGTCAAATGCCAGTAAGGGACAAGCCATAGCCATTAGAGCCACAGTGAAGAAAACAGCCATAATGAAAGGCTCGTCAAAGCTGGAGATTACACGAGGTAAATGGGGGAGAGCTTCTAACCAGTTTCTTGTCAG
Organism: Archocentrus centrarchus; assembly: GCF_007364275.1. Lineage (NCBI taxonomy): Eukaryota > Metazoa > Chordata > Actinopteri > Cichliformes > Cichlidae > Archocentrus > Archocentrus centrarchus. The sequence continues at coordinate 14,315,240 of NC_044351.1, read as the reverse complement.
CCTCTGCTGTCTCTGCTGAAATGGGATGATATATATACAGCAAGGTCAGCCAGCCCCATGAGTCTGAGGATCTGTTATCAACTACCAATCAAAGATGCAGAGACGTGTCTTTGGAGACAACGACTTGTTTTGTGATGACTGCAGACGACGGGGTGGGGTGGGGAAGTGGGAGTAAACAGATGGTGGGTTAGGGGACAAGGAGGGGGAAACTCAGCCCAACTTTCACCATTCGGTGAAGTCACACAATTTCCTTCATTTGCCTTTATAGATCTACAGGTTAGGATATTTAAAAAAAAAAAAAAAAAAAAAAAAAGGAATTCCATAGACTCACTTATTTTTTTCTTTGCTTGACATATACAGTCCAAATTTCAAAAAAGTTTGGACACTGTGTAAATGAAAACGGACTGCAATAATTTTATAAATCTCGTAAACTGCATTTATTCACAATAGAACACAGAAAACATCAAATGTTTGAACTGGGAAAATGCACCATTTGAAACAAAAGGGTTTTTTCAATTTGATGGCAGCAACATGTCGGCAAAAAGTTGGGACAGGCCATGTTTACCACTGTGCAGCATCCCACTTGTTTAACAGTCTGTAACTATCTGGTTATGCACACAGACTCTTCTACTACAGTCATGCTGTTTTAACAGATGCAATATACAGTTCAGCATTGTCCTGCTGAAATATGTAAGGCCTTCCCTGAAAAAGATGGGAGTATATATAACCTGTACCTGTAACCTGTATCCTTTGATATTGTGTACCGATAAGATACTCAAAGCCTTCGCAATTTTATGTTGAGGAACATTATTCTAAAACTGTTCCATCATTTTTAGTTGTTTTTTTTTTGCATGGGTGAACCTCTGCCCATCTATACATCTGATAAACTCTGCCTCCATTTTTTTTTTTTTTTCTTTCTTTACACATAACAAACTAATAAAGTTGCAAAATCTTCCTCAGCTAGTTTTTGAGGTGTTGGTACCATTAAATTAAAATGAATATTTTTCTTAAAATGGTACAGTTTTTCCAGTTAAAATTTGCTATACATTCTATGTGCTATTGTGAATAAAATATGGGTTTGCAAATCATTGCTTTTATGTTTCACACAGCTCCCAACTTTTTGGAATTGGGTTTATATATAAAGTTGCTTTGCATCTTTGAAAGTTCTGTTTAAAAAAGAAAAATGAGGTTTAGTAGACAGTCAGGCTGTCTCCCTTATACTGCAGTCCTCTTTCATGTGTCCCTGCTTCCTAATTGGAGACTTTCATCTGTCGAGCCTCCCGTTCTCATTAGCAAACCTGTCTCTCTGGCACACCTGGCTTTGATCTGCCAATAACATAGATCCAGATGTAAAATGCTATTGGCCCACCATCTTCATTATCAGCTTTATGCAACCGCAGCCAAAAAAATTTCTGTTTCATAGCAATGTAGTGACGTGATGACATGTTCCAGATCTGTTTGGAGCATCTAAAGTTTATGCCATTTCAGATGTTCTTTCCTTATGATGCCTATATATTTTTCCTATGTACATTGAGGTGAAAAATCTATATTCTGAGACTCAAAGAATACTTTAAAATTTAATTTCAACTAAAACTAATAATAATACAACAACAGAGAACTTGTAGCATTCACTATCGGGGAGAAATATGCCCACAGTGACAAGCCAAAAACCCATTCAAGAGACCAAACGTCTCATCCTTAGTTGTCAACCAGTGATAAAGACACTCATTTGTCAAGTTCTATTGATACAACAGAAATCCATTACAGCATCATCAGGTTTGTTTGGATGTCGTCTTCTCCAGATCTAGATGTGTATCTGAGGCTGATGTCTCTGGGACTCTTCCTCATGAATCAGAAGTCTCTATCCCACCAGCTTTTCTCTGTTGCTTCAGAGATGACAAATTAAAGTGCTTTCTAACTCTCTACATCGATTTCTGTGTACCATCCCTGTCTGCCGTGAGGACAATGCACTTGCAACCAGGACAAGCCCTCCACTGCCAACAGCTTAGCCAGCTTTTACAACCTGATGAGTGGAGACTGGTTCCAGCTCGGGTAGACGAGTACAGTCAGTAAGAGGGGACTAACAGAGCAATAATAGTTAGAGACTAATTTGGGAGAATAGCTCAACACATTTAACAAGCTCCCCCTGCTGAGTGCCCAGCAGGGATCTATTGTTGAGCCTAATGGCCACTCTGTAGACACAGTGTCTGTCTTGGTAATGTGTTTGCCTGCCCCTACCTCTGTTAATGAGAAGGTGATAGTGCAGTAATCTTAATACCTGAACAGCTCTGTCAGAAAACAGTCGACAGTCTAGCTTTGACAATTATCCCCTAAAGCCAACAAATGCTGTAGCTTTAGCATATTTCCCACATAGTCTGCAGCACGGGCTTTTATAGACACTGACAGAGGATGTGCATGACCAGTAAACAGGTAACTGGGATTACTAACCTCTAGAGTTGAGTCCATCTGAGGTTGTCAGATGGACTCAATAGCCCATCATTGCCCACCACAGCATTCAATTTAGCTATTTACGTGTCTTGCTCATATTTATTTCAGTATTTAGGACATTAGTGTAAACTACAGAATGTTCTTTGACATATATTCAAACCATTTAGATTTTCAGCTTTTTTATAATACTTTTACTATTTAAATGTATAAAATGCTGAGTTGGTCACTTTCAGCTTACACTTCATTACATTTAGCTAATTATCAGTTACTACCAATTTATTCTTAACTTTTAGCTAATAATCTTAATCACCCATCCATTAATTTAAGCTTACCCTTTTAAAAAAAATTCACCCCAGGTAGCCTATTTTTAACTGCTTACTGTTTAATGAGATATTTAATTTTTTATTCACTTTTTTTTTTAGCTGTCTAATCTACTCAACTTTTTTGGCAATCTGTTTATTTTGTAAAGCTTAGGCTGATGTAATCTTTACATGCAATCTTCTGGCTACTGCTAAAGTCCCCCCCCCCCCAATTTGGCAGCCAGCTTGTCTGCTCTGGGGAATTCACAGCAATGTCCTACCTCCTTACAAGCACCACCTGCTATAATAAAATGCCCATTGAGACTAACAGGAATGTGTCCAGCCCTCAGTGTATTTCCATTTGTATTGCAATTTCCAAGTGAGACTGTGCTTTTAAAAAGTAGCTGTACAAGGTGAAGAATGACCTCTTTTATTCCTAAGAGGCATATGGGTGGGGTAGTTCCCAAAGTCTCTTTGCATAGGGCAATACACACCAAAATCAGTGCCCTCCTCGGTCACGCTTTCACGCTTGCTGCAGATGCGCTAAATTACTATTAACTGAATTAACACAAGTTTGAAAAGCAGAATGAGCTGCTTATTTCAGACACTAGCTTTAGCATTCTGTGGGGAAAATGGTAGAACTTTTTCCTGTTATAATAAAATCTGTATTCCAGAGCTCAACTTTAATCTCTGCGTCTGAAAATCTTCTCTTAAATAATTCATGAGCAGTTACTGTAGTAGTGCCAGCAGACCAGCTTTCACCACAGATCACCTCTTGCTTCAAAATCTGAGTGAACAACATGTCAAACTTTATAATCCACAAACTAACATTATTTAAAACAACAAATGTGTACGAGTATTCTTCCCTCTATGATACAGTCGTTACTGGAGAAGTGGAAAATCACCCAAAACACCTGAGGCATACATCAAAGACGGGTGTCTCTGGGAAGAAAAGAAAGGGGACTTGGTGTCTGAGCTGGGCTCCCTCACAGCTCAGCAAACTCAGATAAGAGCTGTCCCCTGCCTGCACCTAATAGATCCATTAACTTAAAGACCCCGAACCCCCATTTTCCTCTTTTCTCTCCCCACTGGGCTCCAGTAGGACTGCAAGTCAATGTGCAGACTTTCAATAGCACTTAATTGTCACATCTAGTCTCCAGGTCTTTATGGGCACAGCCTGCCACGTCAAGTTACGCAGACAACTTAAATCTGCAGACATCTGCTTTGGATAATGTTTTCAATACATCAAAACTTTTGTTTTTTGTATCCATTGTCTTTTGTTTATCAAAGAGCTGACACAAAAGCACTCAGAAATTTCTGCTGTAAAAGCAAGGTTGATTCTATTCAAATAATTCTGGACCCATTACTGTGCAGACTGGGTATATAAACACATTGGGACCAATTCCCAGTAATTCACCCGAAATCTCTGAACCATCTTATGCACTGTCAAGCACATCAACTTAATGGTAGGACACAAGAATGTTTGGGCAATGTTCATGTCATCTTTATTTCTTATCCCAGTGGGACTGCATTTAGCTCTTACATAAACAAGAATATTTTTCTTTTTAAAGAAATTCAGTTAAGCGCTATTCAGAGACAAGCCAAAAAAAATGTGGAGGAGGAAAAACAAATCTAAACATATTTGGATTGTCAGTGTATCTATGCTGAAGCACACACCCTCCATGAGTCCGCTTTTTCTTTTATGTACTCCCTTGCTCCTCTGCAACACTGTGGAAAAAATGACATGGGCTTATTTTTGGACAAAATCAGAATAAAAGCTGCCCTACAATATTTTATCAGTAGCCTTCTGATAGTCAGGAATATCCATTATGAGGCAGTCTACATACGTTTGAACATCTTGAAGGGAGGGAGGGGGATCGCAGCCCATATAGGCCTCATTGATAAAACAGTACTGAAGCAGAGCCCTGAAGCATGGATCCTGAAAGAAATAAGGATTTTATAATACAAAAGAGGTTGGATGCATTTTATTACAGACACAGTATGAAAGACAAAACTAAAGACAAGCAGGTCACTCACCCTAATGAGAATGTGGGGGTTTCCAACAATTAAAAGCAGGGCTTTGGGTCGGGTGATGGCCACGTTGAAGCGTTTTGGGTTGGCCAGAAAGCCAAGAGCACTCTGCAGATCATCACTCTGTAGTGACTCATTAGAACGCACCTATATTAAAGAATTATTTTTGATTTATTGCCGTGAATAAACTTTGAATGTTTGTACAAAGTAGACTTTTTAAATTTGAAAATCGGTCAGGATATCACCTTGTTTTTTGTTATTTTTTTTTTTTTAAGTGAGGGCTTCATCATAGTGGAAGTTTTATGTTACACATTTTATTCATTATTTAAGCAGTTATTTCATTCCTGTGAAATTTGCAGTTACAGGATACACACAGACACACACTACATTAGTTACAACTTGCTAGTACCCTGTTCAACCCCATTTTGCCTTCAGAAGTGCCTTAACTCTTCATGACATATGTGCCACTTTGAGGAAACACTCCTCAGAGACTTTGATCCATATTGACATGATAGCACCACTCAGTTGTTGCAGATTTCTCAGCTGCATGTCCATGATTCAAATCTTCTTTTCTACCACATTCCAAGACACGTTATAGGACTAAGATCTAGTGACTGTGCTGACCATCTGAGTACAGTGAATTTGAACACTGTCACGTTCAAGAAAACGGTCTGAGATGACTTGAGCTTCATGACATGGCACCTACTAAAAGCAGCCATCAGAAGATGGGTACACTGTTACGCCACCAGTAGCTTGAACCTTTCACACAACGTAGGATAGATTAATTCTTTCATGTTGTTTATGGCAAATTCTGACGCTACCATCAAAATGTCGCAAAAATTCAGACTCATCAGACCAGGCAACATTTTATCAAGTTTACATTATCAACTTTTGGTGAGCTTGTGTCAATTATAGCCTCAGTTTCCTGTTCTTCACTGACACGAGTGGCACCCGGTATGGTCTTCTGCAACTGAAGCCCATCTGTTTTAAGGTTCGACGTGCTGTGCTTTCAGAGATACCTTAATTGTAATGCTTGATTGTAATGAGTAGGCACTTAAATTACTATTGCCTTCTTATCAGTTCAAAGCAGACCGGACACTCTTTGAACAGTCTCTCTTTTTTTTGTGCCAGTCTCTGTAAACCTTAGAGATGGCTGTACAAGTAAATCCCAGCAGATCAGCAGTTTTTGAAACACTCACTACCTTTTAAACTGTTGTAAAAACCAATATCCCCTTAATTCCTCTGATCACAACACATCTTCCTAAACAACCCAAACCAAACTGCCTTACCACTAAATTTAATACAACACAAACATTGCAACCGCCAGAATTTGCCACATCTGGCACCAGATTGAGCCAGAGAATGTAGTTCCATCAAACTCATTAAGACATAAATGTGCTATACTACTGCACATAACCTGCAGTAATCTGCAATAATCAAACAACTGACCTTTTATTTAGATACAGTGCATACTGATATTTCTACCTTCATTCAAAGTATGTTTTGCCTACCGTAGACATGATGATGACCAGAAACTCTTGACCTTGGAACTCCTCCAACAGAACCCACTTTGATGTCAGATAGGCCCACCTTACTCAGCAGCATACGAATCTTCTCACACTGGTGAGGAAAACCAGGAGACTTTAAGGTCAACAGTACCTGTGCAACTGGCCACTTTTAAGTTTGAAAAGCATTTGGAGTTCAATTTTAAATTACATAAAATAGTAAAACGGAAAAAATGTACACAATGATAAATAGTGAAGTCAATGTTCTGTAGGGGGAAATGACACCAATGTCAGAGCTACACACAGGGTTGTAGAGCTTCTTTGCCAGTGACAGCAGTAGAGCATGACCTGTACAGCTTCTACTGGGTTAAACCCGATGGGTTGTTACCTTCCCTCATTTCTGTCCCCTTGGGAAAAGAAAACACAACAAACACCAAATAATAAATATGAAAGCTAAAAATCACAGTAACAAGAAATGCCATGTAACATTCCTTAGTAAATCAGCCTACCAAGTGAACAGTAAACAGTATTATAGGTTTTCATTACCCTGACTCCATGAAAAAGGAGTGGGAATCCTTTTTTGGGCAGATTTTTCCCCTGGCAGAGGGAGTCCACAATAGCCCTGGGGCTTTACACACAGTTCTCCCTGGTAGAGAGCTTGGAAGGCAGCGTGAGCAGGCCTCATGAGAACGGTAGTTGTAGACCAGCTTAGTTACCTGTTATATAATAAAATAGCACTTCTGCAATCATCATGTTATACTGTAAATGTTCTCAAACACATTCCAGTAAGTTCATTATACTTGCACAGCATCTGAATATTTTTACCTTCACAATGTTAATGACGTATATTTGCAAAGAACAACTTTAAATGCTTAACAGCATAAACTTCTGTTTGCAGTACACTAACCAGCTTTGGGTGTAGCCCCAGTCATGTCTGGCGTACAGAGGGTTGGCCATCAGCCTCTCCAACAAAGATACCCCAAAGCCAAAGGCAAGGGCTAGCTTAGACTTCACCACTGGACCCAACTGACAGGGGTCTCCTGCTAAACTACCTAAATAGGGATAAGATATAAAAACGGGTCATTATCAATAAATCTCAATTTAGTAATCACCCAAAGTAATCAAGTATGCAAGAATATGTGTGGAAATTAGTTAAGTCAGGCCGCTTTTCCACCGACGGGGTTCTGGTGCCAGTATTTGAACCATTCAGCGGTTTTTCCACCACGAACGCACTCAGTGCTCGGCTGAAAAACGGGTTCAACTCAGGGCTCGCAAGGCTAGCTGGTCTGAACCAAGAACGCGTGACGAAAGCTGCAGAGGGCGTGACTCTGCCATCTCAACATAAACTTTTTTACCATATTACATGTGTATTACATAAGAAAAGCGAAGCGATTTTCACAGCTGTGAATTAGGTTGGGCCTTAAGGCTGAACTTGCTGCTTTGTATCAGTTCATATCACAGATAAAAGAACACGTACTTGTGCGTACTTGTCGTCTTGCTCTAATCGCTGTCTGTGTTTAACTCTGTGCTGCACACAGATGCTGCAGTAGTTTGGTTTGGACCGTAAAATATGTTTGCAGCACAAGACAGGGGAGCGTGTTCTCCCACGTTTGCGCTCTTCGGCTTCCGTGTCCAGACAACGACCCGCCCACACTCATACATAAAGGAGTGGTTCCCAAGCGGTGTGCAAACACAGGCCCGTTCCTAAACTTGCATGAGGTGTTAGCATAGGCTTCACTGCAGCCCTTAAAATTTTCTAAACATAACCAACGGAGGTTCATGTGAAAACAATGTCTAAAACAGCTGGATCCAACACCATTCTGCCTCTTTAACACTCAAGTCAAACAGGTCCATTGTGTAAACCACACAGCAGTGAGATCTGTGAGCAACACGTGTGAACCAGACAATGTCTGAAACTCATTCTCCTGAAGCTCATATGTAGATGCACCTGTGGTTTAAATTTGAAAATCCTAGGTGGCTTCCTTCTTGAGTTATAGCGTTCACAGCAATTTCACAAAACTTGACCTCTGACCTGGAGGTCACAGATTCAAACTTTCCATCAAAGATTTTTAACAAACACACTTATGGTATCAATTTGAAACATATGTATCATCTTTATCGTGTTCACAAGATTTTTAGAAAATTTGACTTCTGACCTTGAGGTCAAGGTCACCACTTTGAAACTCGTCTAAGATTTTTAGTAGATGCATCACCTCGTTCTCGAGTTATTGTGTTCACAAAATTCAGTGTCCATGTCGCCCCACTGCTGTGATGACAATACCCCATCAGTCTCTCACGGCTGACAGGTAAAAAAAAAAAACTTAGGTGTCAATGAAATCAGTGCATGTGCATTTGCGCTAACCTGTCCATCTGTCTCAGATAAAAGGCTCATTGGGATCAGGGACTCTGGCTCAGTGGCTTGGCCGGCTTCATCCAGAAACAGATGGGTAAAATGTCCCACTCTGAAGATCATTCAGAGTTAGTAAACAGAGACAAAAGTGGGAGAAGAACATGATTCACTTCTATCCTACTACAACCCATGTCTTACGGTAGGTCTATATTATGGAACATGCCGGCACTGGAGCAGGTGCTGACCACAATCCTGTGGAAAGCAGCTTGACGAATGTCCTCTCCTGCCCTAGAGTACACTCTCAGCACCTCTGGATAGACTAGGGGAAGGGGGGGGAAGAAAAAAAAGTTACATCCATGTCGCAAATAAAATCTAGATTATAAAGCAAAGCAAAAACACAAAAGCAGTCAAACATGTTACCACAACCATGTCTGTACTGACCCACCACGTGGTGAATGTCAGTGGCATCTGAACGGACTTATCTTCCTATCAGAAATAAATGTCTGTAAATGTACATGACAATGTTAAATACCTCGTTCTGCCTACAGGACGCATTGACGCGGGCCAAATTCGCATCATGCATGAAGCCACTGTAATGTAGGCGGATGCAGATGAGGTCGGCGGCACTATTCGAAGGGGTGCACACAAGTACCCGACTACTGGGCATGAAGTAGTAGACCTGGAGGTGGAAACTTACAGTTCACACAAGTAATGGAAATAAACGGCTATAAGACTTAAAGTCATGGACAAACTACATTTGATTTGCCAGTGAAAAAGTTATGAAGTGCTAATTTTTCTTCACTATATCATAGAAATATAAAATAAATAAATAAAATAGCAGAAGTAGCATGTGTGTGTGTGTGTGGGTGTGTGTGTGTGGGGGGGGCAAGTATTGCCTCCATTGTCTGCCAGTAACAACAATACAAACGAAGAACAAAGTAACAGAACAAAGTAACAGAACAAGTAACAGAACAGCGTAACGCTAGTAGAACACAGATGAGGGTGGAGAAAATTAAAGAACATGGAGACAGACTGTCAAAGGTGTGGGGGTATTTGACAGAAACTAAAATAAAGCTGAATGCAGAGCAGAGCTTTCCTTCCACGGCAGCATCGCTGCAGTGCTGAGCGTTTAAAACGCCGGCACCCTGGAGCTGTGACGTCAGCTCTGGATGGGTACGTTAGTGCGTCGCTGATACTGTTAATGTTTGTACAGTAAAGTTTCTGTTAGTTACCTGTTGGAAACAAGTACCGCCATTTCAGTTATGTTCGCTAACGAGTGAAGGACAATAGGAGCAGCTACGTTGGCTCCTATTTATTTCCCCTCGCATTAATATCAGCGTTCATTCTGAATAGTAAACCTCTGTATGAACTGAATCATCTATAAAATTTTCAGGTGTTTTGGACGGAAAAATCTTTTTGATTTAATTTGAAGCCTTATTTGAACTTTTGGACAGAGGCCATTTTTATTTATTCGCACATTATATTTTCATTTAATAAATAAAAATTGCATTTACTTTAATATGCATTTTTAATTTGATATTTATTGTGATGGTCACAATGTTAAAAATACATTTGATTAGTTTCAAACTCATATTTTTATGGGTCATTATTTTAATTGTGAGAAGAGAACAAGGTGGTGTTAACAGGTGGGCAGGATTGAACAGGTGAGTTAAGACTGAAATAATCGTTGACTAATCGACTAATCGATAAGAAAAATGACAGATTATTCGACTACCAAAATAATCTTTAGTTGCAGCCCTATCCACGACTAATGCTACGAAAAATGGAGTCTGCAAAGTTTTTAGTTTTCAGATCAGAGCTGTTAGACCAGAATTTGTGAAAAACAAATTTCATCCATTGAAAATGCAGACTTGAATGTAAATACCAAAGATTAAAATGGAAAAAAACAACAACAACTAAAAGTCAAAGTCACAGCATGAACAAGAGTGGTACTTTAACAAAATTATGTTGACTATACAGTGTTTTGTGTGTGCACCTGCAGTATGGCCTCTATAATGGTGATCGTCTTTCCGGTACCCGGAGGTCCAAAGAGCACATACGGAATGGGCCGACACGCCCCAGCTAGGATCCTCTTCACTGCCTCTTTCTGAGGGGGGTTCAGGTCTGGGTTAAAGAAGTGCCCTTTGCTGGGGATGGGTTTAGATGTTGGTGCACAATCTAGATGCAATGAAAATGTGTTATTGATGCTGCTGGTGAAGTTATCTGCCAAAAAAAACAAACAAAAAAAGGACAACCAAACCAAAAAATAAATAAATAAAAACCAGCAAAGTCTGTATGACACTGAAAATAAAGACTTCAACCTTTAGTCTGTGTGGCTTTTGACATCATGTCAGTGGTAATGCCTGCCACCTTTCCATTTTCTGTTGCAGGAACCTGTTTTTCAAATACATTTACACTTGATTAAAACCACATTTAATGAACTAATGTCTTATTTTTCTTTTTTCCCTATTTTTCACCTTATTGCCCTCCACCATTTTGTTTTGGTCTAGGTCATCTATCCATTTTCCAGTCCACCGAGGGGTCTGAGGAGTCACTCTGGAGGGAAAGAGAACTACACAGCAATATCAAAGACCGGTTTAAAAGTTAGTCATAAATGTTTAGGTAGTTTCTATTAAACATGTAGCTATGACAAAATAAAACTAGATTTTTTTTTTTCCCTCAAAATGTTTGAAGGCATCTGAGCAAGCAGTCACTGCACTACATCCCTGCTCAAGACCTCAAGTTAGACATAAACAGCACCCTCCAGTGGCCACGTCCTCACATGTCACACTCAAGGATGATTTTTCAAGTGGTCACTTTTTTTTTTTTTAAGAAGTTGTACAAATTGCTGATTTTCAGATCATTTTATGCAATGATTATTTTATTAAATACATTTTACAAAATTCTGTGTAAAAGAAAACAAGTCAGGATTGCAGACTCAGAGCAACTTAGATTAAACTTACTCTCCCCAAAGTGTTTTGTCTGGTCAAGCGCACTGTGACACCGCCTCATGGTCAATCTAAATACACAAGCAACAAAAACATGAAAAAACAAAAAATAAAACATAACTGAAGTGCAGCAACTATGACACATTGTTTTCAGGCGAAAGAGATGTGCATTATCTTTATGAAACTATAAATCCATTATGATACTGAGGTTATACCCATTTTCTCACCTGTTGTAAGAGAACTCAACATCAAGTGGCTCTCCGAGGTAGCTGTGCTGGAAGTCTGAGTTCACTTTCAAACTCACATCTTCATCATTGATCTGTGTAATAGCAGAGCATTAGATTAAAACACAAAAGGCACTATTTTTTTTTTTTTAAGATGCTTTGGAATAACAAATGTCTGCATACCTCTGTAACATAACTAATGTACTCCAATAGCACACCATCACTCTGTGGTTTCTTCAGTACTACTCTGTCCCCTGAAGAGGAAGCATGTCAACCTTCTTTTGCTGAATAGAAACAATGCAACAGCAATAATGATGAAAGACACCCAAAGCCACCTCACCTATATTGAGATTAGGTCTGCCTTCAGCCAAACCGAGGACCTGGAGGTGCAGGTACACAGCTCCTTTCCTGAGAAGAGCTCCACTGATTGAAAATTCTCTCAGTTCCTTTTCTGCATGCAATTCTTCCAGCCACAGAAGGGCCGAGAAACGTGAATGCATGTTTGATGGTGACAGTGCCTGAGTAAAACGCATGATTTATTCCCTCACTTCATGCAAATTATAAATTTTATTTTATTTTCACACAACGAAATACAGCACAGAACAGCAGCAACCTGAGGCAGTTCAATCTGTTCTGTCCAAAGGCTGGTCATAAAACATTTTACATCACGTTGCTTTTCTTAGTTAAGATCTATTTCACTGATTCAAAAAGCACGCAGTCATGAAAAAAAAATTACAATTCTTTAATATTTGTATACAATGGCTAAAATACCTAATAATTATTGTTATTAATATAAACCTGTGTTGTCAGGCAACCATAACCAATACCTCTTTTCCATTTTACTTCAGGACCAGATTAACTTAACCATCAGCATGCTCACCTCTCCAAGGCAGGGCTGAACTACCAGGACATCACTCTGTGCTTCCACACAGTTCCTTAGAGCCTGAGGCACTGGGTAGCTGGGTAGGAAGTGTGGCAGCCGTCGCTTAGGAAGCCTAGAAGCAGGGCAACACAACATTACTACAAATAATTTTGCTCAACAAGACCTTAAAAAAAAAAAAAAAAAAGGCTGGATGATTGTCCATTTCTTCAATTAAAACAGTTTATCTAGAACATGTTAAAAATGTAACCAGAGTTCATTATTTTATTTTTATAGATTGTAAAAATAAACTACATACAAAGAGTGGCAAAATCCAACAAAAGCTATTTAATATAACCACTATGTATTAAACTATATAGGGCTGCAACGATTCATCGATTAACTCGATTAAATCGATTCTAAAAATTTATCGACACAAATTTACTGTGTCGATGCTTCGTTTAAACTCTGCAGCGCTCAGCTGTCTCGGTGTAAGCGGCGCTCCTCACTAGCATTAGCAGCATTAGTGCTGACGTTTTTTGTGGGTTTATTGGGGGCTGGCAAACCAACATAGAACTGCATTACCGCCACCTACTGGACTGGAGTGTGAATCACTCACGTATACACAAGCACACATTCTAAAAAGCTCTCCATCGCTGCGATGGATTTCATTTAACACAGAGTGGATCATCACTAGAGTTGCCACCTGTCTCGTAAAATACAGAACCCCGTATGTTACGGGACTCCGTGAAATACGGCTCCGTAACATGCCGTGTTCCGTACTTTACGGGACGGGTGGCAACTGTCGCTGACATGCATTTCCACGCCTCCACTGCTCTCTGTGTGTCTGTGTGTGTTGTGCTCGCTGAGAATTTCAGCTGCTATTTTTGTCTTTACTTCAGCTGTAGTTACCAGAACTGGTTTGCTAGCGAGCGCGGGCCATTAGCACTAGCGATGGTTCGGTACCGGAAGGCCCGCCCCCCAGGACCGAGGGGCTCCTTCAAAATATTTTTTATACTTTAATCCCTTATTAGTGACTAAATATAGACCTGCAGTAGAAACGTATTTTCGAGAATGCTTGTGAATACAAAGCATTACACCATTACTCACACATGCGCCATGGCTCCCGCAGCCACTAGTTTTTCAAAACACTCATAGCAGGCAGCGGTTTTAACTGCGCAAGCGCAAAGAGGCGAAGTTGTGACGGTGAGCTCAAGTAGTGAAAAAGGAAACGTTTTTCCAGCGTCCAAAACAGCAGCTTTTTCTTTTAGTAACCACCATTAAATCTGTGAAACAGCTGGAGGTCCTTCATCAAGCACCTGATCAGCAAGTGTTAAGGTGAAGAAAAGAGAACTTTGTAGCTGCTCCATTCACCGCTGTTTGTTCACATGGCGAGAAACTGCATTACGGAATTTAAAATATGCAGATAAACTGTTATTAAAAAAAGTATTTCTTATCCGATTACTCGATTAATCGCTGGAATAATCGATAGAATACTCGATTACTAAAATAATCGTTTTATGCAGCCCTAAAACTATATTTATAGATCTGTGCAGAAAAAAAGTGGCAACTATTAATGTAAGTGGAAGAAAGGCATGCAGTTTATTTCAAGCTTGATACTCCTTCAGAATCAGTTGTTTTGATACCTTGGTGTCTCATTCGGAGCAGCTACCGTAATCACGTGAAAAGGTGTCACTGACACTGGGCGATAATCAACAGGCGTGTAGGGCACAGTGGGCTGCAGCGCGGTCTCCTCTTCACTGTGCACTGTGACCTCCAGGCACCTCCCGATGGTGAAACAAGAGAAGCGCAGCAGTAGCAGCTCAGCACAAGCTCCCAGGCTCCTTGAGGAATTTCCCAAATAAAATTCAGCTGCTCATAAAAATCATACTAACAAAACAGTAACTGAGACACGTGACATTTCCAAAAGTGGACCTCTATTCAAATGGTAAGACAATAAGTCCAAAGAGAGACCAAAAAAAAAAAAATCTTTTTCATAAATTATCCATATTAGTGATTCTGTTATTTATACCACTGTACTGGTAAGAGCGTTAAAAGCAAAACTTACTTAGCTCGGCAGGCTACTACAACCGGCAGTCTCTCTCCTGGTAAAATATCCACCTCGCTTTCCCTTCTTCTTAGACCAGCAGACTGAATCGTCACCTTCAGCATATCACCATTTTCTTTGTCTACATCTTTTACCTCTCTCTCTTGTTTTTCTGAAGACTCAGAAGAGTTTTCTTGCAACTGTTCTCCTTTTTGCCTCAGTGATGTGGATCCTTTATCAATAACCAGCATGAACTGTTCTTCAGAGTCCCAGCCAGCAAAGTCACAGCATGTCAGCTTGTGGGTCTCTGAACCTTTATTTCTGTTAAAAGAAAGATGAAGATTATGGAGCACAATACTATTAATGAAAACAGTATTCTCATTTTCAAGTTACGTGCCCTTATAAGCAGTGCCAACACACTCGCCCACTGTCTGATCTGGTCTCCCTTTAGGTTGCCGGTGGAAAACGAGTATCTTTTTTTTCCCATCCATGCTTATATGAACATGTGAAAAAGTGTGGTTATCATTTTACTATCAGTGACATTTATCAAACAAAAGTGAGAGTGAAGTAGCTGTGTTTTCACTTTTGTCAGGCACAAAATCAGAGACTAGAGGGGCAAGGACAATCAATAAAATTAACACTTTTCTATTTATGTCTAGTGTTTTAATTTGCTTTTACACTCAAAATGACAATATTTTTTTCTTCCCTGATTAACTTACTGTATCCAGAACACCAGCTCCCGTATCTCCCCAATCATCAAATCCCCAAACTGGCCGTAGTCTGTTACATTCAGCCCTCCTTTGTTTTCTAAGATGCTCTTTAGTTCAGCCTCTTGGAGAGGTGTAGCAGAAAGACTTGTACTGCAACAAGAACAACAAAAATGGAAATATAAAACTGAATGAAAGCTAAAAACAATAAACCCCTTATGCTAAACATATAAAGCTGAAATGAGTGGTCATTTATCAAGTCATCAGTTTGAGTTTTAAGACTGTAGCTAATACCTCTGAGAGCAGGGTGCCAAGCAAAGAGCCCTCCAACTATAGAAAGACTGACGGCACTCCACCATTACCAGGTTAACCAGGTCTCCCAGCAAAGGCTGGTAATGGGCAGGCAGCAGCAGAGAGTCCAGGCTGAAGAAAACACTGTTATCCACCACTCCATTGCGACCATAGGTGCTGGTCACACGCACCTACAGAAAGGAGATGAAAAATATGAACAATTACAAAAACACTAAGTTTTACCACTGCAAATAACTGAGCAGGAAGTAGAATTACATGGACTTAAAAAGAATAAGTATGTACTTCGTATCGAAAAACAATGATACAATTACTTGGTCTAGGCGGCAATAGCGTAACGGGACCACAGAATGAGCCTGGGTAGTCCACTGGTTAGGGTTAATAAAATATTTTGCTTGGACCCAGTCTCCTTTCATTGGCTCATAACCTATGATAAAACAGAAAACACTCAAAAGATGCCTGCAAACAAAAAGTTAACAGCTTTCAGCAGAATGGTAGTAAATTTTGGTGCAGCTTTAGGTTTGTCTAATCTACTCTCATACTGAGAGCTAACCAAAGATGATCTTTAAAGATGTAAGTGGTTGTTAAATCAGTCAGAATGCTGTCAGGGGTGGAATGGCCAGCATGGGTGTAGCACAACATCATGGGGTGAAAGAGGCTCACAATTTTAGCATGTGACATAAAGTGAATATCGGTACCTTCCCAAAGACTGTGGCGTGGGAAGTATGTGGTCTGATTTATGTAGCCACCATCTCCATCAAATGATGTGACTGTGCCAATAAGAGGCCGCAGCTGCAGGTTTTCAGCTTCTAAGGAGGTTTTTCCTCCATCCTCCCAAGCGTCTGCACTCTTCTCCACCTAAAAGACAAGATTAAATGGTTCGTGTTTGACAAAGCTCACAAAGCTGCCAATTACATAAAGCTCAGGCTCCTCACCCTTAAAGCTTTCCACCCCCCTTGGGCACCATCTCTTACTGCTATACAGTTCACCAGGTCTCCTTCTTTCAGTGGCACGCCACCCAAGACCTCACCACTAGTGAAGTAAATTGCATCGTCTATCATGCCATAGTCAAGACACAGCTGGGTCACTACACGGCCCCTCAGGTGGCGAATGTCTGTACTACCTGGCCAGAAAAAATAAAAATGCAACGCAAAATTTGCATGGCACCTAATGTGTTAGTATGTTGTTACCAGCAATATGCACAATTAAGCTGATCAATTAAGCTATACATTGCGATACTTTGACGAAATGTTGCATTTACCTGGCTCACTGGAGAAAATGTCTCCTTCCACCTCTACTGTCCTCCACAATGGAGAAATCAGCTTGGAAAGCACACACCGCACCGCAGCAAGCATATCTGCAAAATGGTAGCTCAGACAGCTAGCTACACACACTAAGAAAACAGGCCAGAGAACAGTTTTTAACAAGCATTTCTCACCTAACGACACTCTGTATATTTGGCTGTTCTTCTACTTCACTGGTTAACAGTCCATTGACCGAAAATACAATTAAGAAAGAAAAAAAAAAACATTAAAGTGGTTATCCACATGACTAAGTTATCAACTTATGCTAATTACCGGAGGGCGGAAAACCTATTAGCACATTGACAGCTAAAATTAGCTAAAAGCTACCTGAGTCTAAAAGATTTCGCCTACAAAATCATTGAAAACGTTATCAAATAAACAAAGGGTGGTGAGAACATGTTTATATTAAATTAATGTATAATATTAAACTACAATTCACGTGTCTGGGTCAAAACCTACCTGCTTTTCCACGCCGGAGTTCTGTGGCACCTCACAGGCACGAGTACCGACGCGGGGACGCTCGGTCGTGGTTATTATCAGGAAGGGCGGGCGGTGCTATGAGAAGAAAGGTGGATGCGCCCAAAGGGGGCGCTGTACTGTACACAACCAAAGTAAGAAACCTTGAAAGTTTTATGTTGAGCAGAGCCTGACCGATGTAGGATTTTTGAGACGATATTTGGATCCTATTTTTGTTTCTTTCACACTCAGGAATCATAAATAGAAGTGCTGAACATTTGTAATGGCTAGTTATTTAGTTACTGTTTACACTGCCTGATTCTGCTTGGATCAGCCCATTGTTGTGTTTGTGGCTTCCAAATGTTTTTTGCCAACAGGGAAGTTGCAGAGTGCCCTCTGGAAGTCATGGCCAGATTATCCAAAGTGGGCAAATGCCCATGGGCCCAAGCACAACTGGGGGCCCATCAAAGAATTGCTCCCACATAACAGAACTTCCTGAGCAACCAGCTTGCTTCAGCATGTGGTTGAGTCCCGATTAACTCAGGGGGACCTCCCCCACCCACCTGATTAAGCTTTCCTTATGCCCAGGGGTCTGTGTTGTGATGATCCAGGCATGCTGGCAGTCAACATCATAACATGGTAAAAGGGTTTCTCCCATCTCTTGTGTGCTTTTTATTGGCCGTCATAAATGCCGATACCCACATATTGGCGAGCAGCTAATATCATCCAAATAACATAAATCAGCCAGGCTCTGATTTTGAGATGAATTTTTGTGGATTTTCTGCTTCTACCATCTGTTCATTAAAGGTTTATGGTCCACGTTGTGTTCATGTTTAAGAGGGAAAAAACACATTCTGGAGTGTGATCCTGCAGAAACTTTGAATAAAAAGCACATCCCAAGTAAATGCCGTTGGAGTACATGGCACTGGCAGAAGAAAACCATTTCAACTTCAGTTAACTGGGTTTTTACAGAGGCAGTTGAACCGTTCTATCAGAAATAAAACCAAACAATCACATTTTTAAAAAACTGCTGAAAATTCAGTGAGTTATAATGATTTTAATGCATAGAGACCTGCCTCCATAAGCATGGAAACATTGCTGCCCTGCAACAATATGGCAGCCGCATGACCCCCTCAAGAGGGTCAAGAAGCAAATAAAAATATATTCCGTATATATATATTATTCAGTAAATATATTTAACTTTACTGAGGGCCATAAATTGTTTACACTTTTGTTTACAGTTTGCGGTAAGGGAGGCATCAGGTAGGCTACATGAGAGGGAGTTCATCTATAATTAAACCGACAGGGGCAGAAGACATCCTTCTTCTGAAGAAAGAAGAAAGGTGGATGTGCCTAAAGGGTCAGCTGGGACCTTTTTTTCTGTTTTATTTTTATTTTATCCAGAATGACCCTCCTTTGTGTAAATACGTGGTCCTGCTCACGCTTGTTCCTATCTTTACCACGAGAGGGCAGCAGTAGCGCTTCTTGTGCACATCTCACAGTCTCCACAAACAGAGTGCAAATGAGGCCAAGGGAAGAATCTCATCAGATAATCTCAGAGTATGTGCTGCTATAAGTGGACACTACTAAACTTTGTTTAGTGACAACAAAATTCCATGCAAAATTATGCCAACTGTGTGAGAACCAAAGGAAAAAACAGATTACATGATCTCTTTCTTTTTTTCTTTTTTTTTCTGTCATGAGCAGCGAAAACACACATGCATATTTGCATATACCAGCACAGTCACATCTGGTCTGGTTGTTGGGCAGAAATTATCCTCAGCCAAACCATTGCCTCCCTGCCCACACTGCAACGACAAGCATGTCATGTGGTAAAATGTTTACAAGGACATTCAGTACCCGTCAAAAGTTTGGGCCCACTTTGAAAGTGTGTCCAAACTTTTGACTGGTACTGAATTTGAAAGTAGAGAAAAGAAAGTTAAGTTGATGGAAACTTCTCATAGTAATTGTCTTTCTTTCTTTTGCAACATACTACGTGATCATGACCCCATCAAAAGTAAAAACTGGGATGAGCAATAATTGAAGATTTGTATGAGGAGGTCCAGATCATCCATCCATCTATTTTCTTCTGCTTATCATTTTCAGGGTCACTGGGGACAGGTCTCCAGCCTGTCTTGGGGCTGGAGACAGGAATGAGAAAGGAATGTCATTCACACCCATGGGCAATCACCAGTGAACCTAACCCCACTACCTGCATGTCTTTGGACTGTGGGAGGAAACCAGAGTACGAGTAGAAAACCCACGCAAACACGGGGAGAACATGCAAACTCTACACAGAAAGGTCCCAGTCAGATGATGGAGTCGAACCCACTACCTTCTTGCAGTGAGGCAACAGTAAGGTCCTGATCCTTACCTGCATATCAGTCTTCATTCAGTGTTACCACCTCAGTGTTGCATACTCTGCCACCGTAAATGCTTTATTTCTCTCATTTTTGAATAAACTGTCTCTTAATATTTTTTGCACCTTACTGATACTGCGCAAGACCACACTTATCTAAATTAATAATTTCTTTGATGAACCTGACTGACTGTTTATGCTTAAACTTGATTCTCTCTGCAGACGAGGCTCCCTCCAGCCAGCATATGCATTCAATTTATAAAATTGAGGAATGCACTATTTTTCTGGCTGGGTCCTGCAACTTCCTAAGCTTCTGCTCAGTGTCTGACAACCTCCAAGCCCAGAAATAATTCTGTAAATAACTCCTGTGAAAGCACATCATTTAGTCTTTTGTTTGATTTTGGTACAGATTGAACAAACAACAGTATATATATTTGTTGCCTTCAGGCTTTGTGTTTTCCAGATTTCAGTCTAAATGCTGGCTGAAGCAAACTGGCTCAATGCCACAGCTCCTAGTATTAACATCAATCTTCTTTTCTTGGCAGGCAAATAAAAATAGAGCATTTTCCAAAATGCCAACCTACTCCTTTAAGGAAATGCGTGTATAAATTGGAGGTATATCAAATAGCCAAACAAACAGGATGAGATAATAATAAGGGATCAAAGTGTGTCTATGCTGACTGTAAGCGGTACTACAGTACATTAAAATATGTGGATCTGAACTACAGCTCTGTTTGGCAGAATAACAGTGGCAATAAGACACTGGAGGAGGTGGGGGTGGGGTGTCACCTCCTGTGCACATGATCCCTGGCTACGCCCGTGAGACTCGGCAGCAGTCATATCACAGAGATGTGAGAGGGGATGATGAGCGCACAAAGAGAGAAGGGAAGAGAAAGGACAGGGAAGGAGGAGATCTGCCTAAACCCCGCCTCCGGTCTCGGATCCTCTCGCATTCCTTCTTCACAGCCCCTCACGCTGAAGATAGAGAAAGAAAGGGAAGGAGAAACAAGAAGGCCACGAAGAAAAAGAGGGGGAGCAGCGAAACGACCATGGCAATATCCAAAACGTCTCAGCTTGAGATAGAGTCCGATCCCAGCGCGCTTCCACCACCGTCGACCCCGGCTCGGAGCATGCAGTCGCACAATAGACAGAGTCCTGATGAATGAGGAGCTTTACCTGGGCCGTGGACAAAATGAGGGTCATCTTCATCCAAAACGCCGGTTTCGTCGCAGCTTTCTCGCCTTTCTCGTGATGTTGGCAGCGTTTAGGACGACAGATGATGTGAACGAGCCAGAGATAACCACAGCTAGATCATGCAAGTAAATTGAGGAGTAAGGGGATCATAACAATTTATTTAGGCTGCTTTTTTTTTTTTTCTTTCTTTTTTAATGGGATAGAGAGCTTGCACATATTTATAGCCAGTATAGCATCTCTGAATCGAAAGTGTGTTCAGCTTCTGGCACGCAGCCTGAAATCTGAATAATATAGACAATATTTTATTACAATATTGGCACTAGAATGAATTTTTACCCAGTGATAGAGTATGTACCAGGTTCTTAAGGACCGATTCTTTTAGACTTCTGCGCTCCTTTAGTAACCCCTTAGTAGACCGATTACATAGCGATTATAATATGAATAGGTAGAAGGAGAAATATGTGGTCAAAGCCTATTGATCAGCTGAGACAATCTGGAAATGTTCGTTTCCACGTGTGATAACATGACTGGCGTCATTCCTTGTAATTTATTTATTTATTATTACTATTATTAGGCCTATAAGTATTATATTATCAATTTATTTTTAAGTAGGTAGTTTGAAATATTTAACAGTGGGAAGGCTGTTTAAACACTTCCCTATAGTGAGATGGAAACCGCTTATTTATCGTCGTACCGGGGGGCCACTCGTCCCGAGGCTCAGAAAGGCCAAAGCTCAGCGGGCAAACAGGCGGGGGGTGAGCCCTCCGCTGCACCTCCAGCTTCAACTCCACCTGCCGGCAGCTCACCTGAAGAGACCCCGGCAAGTGGTGATGGACGGAGAAACTCGGGCGTGAAGAAACACCATCACAAGCATAACCTGAAGCATCGCTACGAGCTGCTAGAGACGCTGGGAAGAGGCACCTATGGCAAAGTCAAGAAGGCCATTGAGCGGCACTCCGGCAGAGAGGTGAGCCACTTAAACAAGCAGCTGTACACATCTGCCGCGATGCTTTGGTAAACCCAGACGCTTGTAATTCATTACACTACACTAAACTACAAATAACACTGGTCCCAAATTAAGTGGTTTGTTGATCCCATAGGCGTGTGCGTGTCCTACCCCCGCTGGGAATTCCCCCATGCTCTAAAAGGCCAGTGCGGCCAGGGAGTTGTGCTGCACACGCCTTGTCCTATGCGAAGCCCCACGACCGGATGCTGGAGTGCAATTCCGGCTACCGACAGACTGATGGGACTTGTGTGACCCCAAAAGCATAATGAAAGTTCCCCAGAAGTTGCAGGCTAATTCATATTTTCATATAATACCTTTAAGGAGGCGCGGAATCAACCCCAAATACTCTGTGTTGCAAATGACTTGTAGTTGAGATAATCTAAATGTATAAAGCAGTAGGCTGATTAAAAACAAAACAAACCAACCAAAACATAAATAAGGTGCACTAGTGCAGTCCTGCTTAGGAGAGCTGGGCTGTTTGGACACCAAATGTTGATCTAATTTTGTTCTTCCCTGTTTATTTAAGTCTGTATGAAACTTTGGATGTCTTATTGTTTCATCACTTTGCACAGTCCTGCAGAGTTTTCCCTTTCCAGTTTTGTTTCTATTTTAATGTGTGAGGTTTTTCTGCACGGGTCTGTCTGCCACTTTGTGTATTAGTCACAGTAAAAGACACCATCTGCTGTTATGTCCTTGCAGACCGGCAGATCTCTCCAGATATTTCCACATGTGGCAAAATATGACCCGGGTGCCCATTCTGGCAGGGCACGAGGAACTTTCCATGAAATTTAGTACAGGCCAACAATGTCCCCCAGCGGTTTCACAGCTCCTGGCAAATGCACGTTTAATAGGGGAGGGGGGGGCAAACCCTCTGGTAGGACATTCCAATTTTGACCTGTCCCACTTGCCAACTTCTCCTTTCTTGAATTTGTTTTTCATCATTATTCCCATGGTAGCAGCTCCAATATGAATCAATGTATTTTCAGTAGCATCATAAAACTACGCAATGTATGCTACCTGGACAGGTCAAAGTGTATTTTATGATTGTTGGCTTTGGCTATCTTGGAAGACTTTTGTTAATAAATTGACAGTATTTCTCACGTAGTTTGTAAGTTTATAATGTTTCTGTAACTAAGCCATAAAGCATTTCAAAAATGTACCACTTGTCAGTTACAAAATAAATAAATAAACCCACAAATATTTATGTGTAAGTCAAAACACTGTGGCCTAATGGCTCCAGTTCTCCTACTATCTACAGCACTGCTCTGAGCATAGCATTAAAACTTAAAATAGAAAAATATTAAACCTTGTGAAGTCCTTGGAGAAGCAAAGCCTGTGCACACAGAATACCAACAGAGCCTGACTGCTGGCCATCTCACAGCTTATGTACATATGTCACTACATCTCTAGAGTTTACTTGACCTCTGATCCAGGGGAAGTCCCTTGTGTCCATTTGGCAGAGAGAGCAGTGTCGGCGAAACCGTTATTTAATCATCTCAACTTCCTGAACCTTTCCCTGCCTTGTTCCACAGACCCAATGAGAAGAACAAAGTGGAGAGATAAGCTGATGAAGCTGTGTGTGTGTGTGTGTGTCCATGTATGCACATTCATGGGACTAAATGAGGACATTAGAGTAATATAGATTAAATGTTGGCACATTCAGTGTGTCAGCAAAAATAGAACTGAGTGGCTGTTTTTATCTGGAAGGCCATTTGTTGTACAGCTTGGCCACAGAGAGAGAAAAAAAAAAAAAACCTAACATTAAGTGAAGTGCAGTAGATCACAGACAACACGGTGTGGCTATGTGGCATGTGCACAGCCCACGTGTTTTTGCGTGTGTGTAAAAGGTAGAAAGAGACCTGTGGCTTTGTATTAAATGTCTGCATTAGGTATTATATGACATCTGTGAAAAGGTTACGGTGACAAGCAGGCTTATAATGGACACTGACACATGAAAGGCCATCCACAGCAGGAAATGAGACTGAGAAGGTAATGTTAATATCCTGTATGAAGGATGTCACAGACAGGGGGGTGAGGAGTTAGCATAGAGGGAAGCTCACCACCATAACAAGAGAGAAACAACCTCAGTTAAAAGGGAGTCATATTAATATGTGCTTAAAGCACCAGATTACATCATTCCCCAACAATGGATTCAATGGGGAGGTACGCAAGAGGGAAAAACACTGGCATTCCTCTGTTATACTCTATGTGGTACAGCTGATGAGGCGTTGTGATTCCTGGCTGTGTTTGAGAATCTACTTATCTAAAAAAGTGACGGGCCTCTTTCTCCCACTCACTCTCTCTCTCTCTCTCTCTCTCCCTCCTCCTGTGTCTGACTCAGACACACAGTCAACACCACAGATGATCGTGATCTTTAGACAACGCAGGGACGAGTGAACTTGTGATGAATACTTCATCTATTTTAATGGCCTGAGAAAGCGCAGTACGATGTCAGGCTCCACTGAAGCGAAACATGGACTTTCACTTCAAACGAGCTCTTTTGAGAACAAAGTCTGGAGAGGTGGGGGGCAGACAAGGCCACCCCATACCTGGCAGGGACCAACGTGGGCAGCAGTGCGGTGCCTGTTTACTGTGAGTGACAGTAATAGGGGATCCACTTAAGAGCAAGCATAGCTGCGTCAGCCAGCCCCGCCAGCTGGCAAGTGGCTGATCTGCAGTCCTGTTTAATGATCCACATCGGGGTCAGGGCGAGGGAACATGAGGAGATACATGAAAGATACCTGGCTTTGTCTCAAGCCCAATATGGGAGAACTGTCTCATCCAGTGATTTATCATGCACTGTAGAATTAACTTAATGGCTGTTAAAGATTGATTACTGTCTTTGTGTGTAACATTTGTAGGTAATTTTTCAGTCGACGCCTTAATTTTAAAAAGTCCTCAATTATTTGCTACAAAGACTCAAAAAGGCAGGTTACATTCAGCTTTGCTGCTGAGCAGCAAAGTCAAGTGTTACTCACGTTTTGGGGATCAGCAGTAAAATCCTGATGATTTTGATGAGGTAAAGGAAAACATCAGCGTTAAGACACAAACAACTTTTACCAATTATGAACACAGCATGCGAACCCCCTGGACCCTGGCTTGTTTATTATGGTATCATTTCTTTAAATTCTATGTAATCAAGGCATGCTCTGGAAGGCAGCTATTCCGGTTTGGGGTTATTTTTATTGATGTACATGGTAATTAGCTTGGCACTCGCTACTGCCTGTGGTTTTTGCTGAATGGAATAAAGCTGGGCTCCACAGAATTCTGCAGTTTAGTTGAGAGGACAAAAGTTTAAACTAACATAATTCAGAATGAAACGATTCTTTACAGGCCTGATCAAAGAAAACCCAGGACTCAATCCGGATTGTTTAGGCTACAAGAGTGATGTGCTAGACCGTGTGCTCTCGATTGGTTTATTTGGAGAAGGCTGCTAACATTTCATTTATGGAGTACATAGGTTAGTGGTTTGAATGCATCCTGTTGCGGCTGACTCTTAACTCTGCAGCTTTGTCGTGACAGTGAAAATCATCAAATCAAGTGTCATTGTTGACTGTTGAATTTCTTTTAAGAGGCCCGTTTGGCAGGGCAAGAAGACTGAATCACTTCCTCGACCCCTGCTCGTTCTCCTGATACCTCCATAAAACTCTCAGCACGCCATCTTTTCAGGCGTTTTCAAATGTGGGCCATTAACTGTGTTTGATCAGAGCAACTAAATATAAGAGGCCAGGGTTGTGGTTAGGATCTTGTTAGGGACTTTTTGACAGGGGATGAAATTTGTTTCGCAAGTTAATATTGACAGTCTGATTTACGGAGGACCACTCCAACCTCCAGCTCTCTCTTTCTTCCTCTAGAAATTGATGCTCTCTTAACACCTTGCTCACTGCTTTTTCAAGATAGGTGGTGGATGACATTGTTGATCTGCCACCACTTTGGCGCGGGCTGTAATATCTCAACATTTTTAGTAGGTTGCAGCTAAACCCAACCATTACCGTATCGCCAAATTCCTGCAAACCTAATCTCCATCAGCCGAAGCTGCACTGTGTGTGCAAGGCAAATAAACAGATGTTAGCCTGCTAACACAGTGAAGTAGGGTAGTGACCATAGCTACTTAAATTACACCATATAATTATATCAGCATAGTTTTATTAGCATGAAGACTCTAGCATTTAGCACAAAGCACTACTATTTGCTTGTGTGGCTGTACAATCCAAGCCTGGCTCCGAAACTGTTCCCTATTTCCAAGATAGTGCACCACATTGAGTAAACTGTTGAGTGGCCATTATGTACTGACGAGGGAATGAGTGAGGCAGGGGAGTGATTTTTGGACACAGCTGATTAGTTGACAACAGCTGCTTCCAGGGAAATCTTTGCTGTGGAAACTGTCATGTTCCACTGTGTGAATCTGCCCTCTGACTCATCTCTTAAGAAGGACTCAAGCTACTGATCAGATCTATGTCTGTAATAATTACTGACTGAATGTCAAAAGAAGCCACAATTTTGGAACTGTGTTTCAGATTGCAATATGTTGACCTCAACAAAGCTTGGAAAGGACAAAGGTTATTAACAGTCTTTATGGGTTGAGAGGGGAGCTTTGTTTGTTTTTTTGATAATGAAATCAAGCAGTCCATGCAGACTGACATCACATGCTGATGAGATGTACAATTTAAAGTTCACTGATAACAAAATGCACGTGCCATGAATCTGTTGGACTTTAATCTTATTTCAATGACTTTTTGTGGCCGTTTGCCTTTCCAAATTAAATCAACCTTGAGCCTTAAACTGTTACACGTGGCACAATCAAGTATAGCTTACTTTGAAATCTACATTTATTTTTGACCAAAATGATTTTTGTCCTCTGTTTCCAGGTGGCTATCAAGTCCATTCGGAAGGAGAAGATTAAGGATGAGCAGGACATGGTACACATTCGCCGAGAGATTGAGATCATGTCATCCCTCCGCCACCCCCACATCATCTCTATATATGAAGGTGAGGGTCTGTGAATGTGCATGTCCACAAATGCGCGCGCACTCGCACAAATCGTAGACACTTATTTCATTTGAACACACAAACAAAAACACACGTCCAGAATTCTTCCCTCCTTCAGCTCATTTAGCACTTGTGGCCAAGCTGTAGGACTGTCATGTTATGACATGCAGATGTCATAATAAGTCCTGGACTACAACTCTGGGATGTTATTAATCTTCTCCGTCTGGCTGCCTGGTCTAGTAAAAGTCTGGATGACTTTGACAATTTGCATCTGGATTCCTCTCTTTGTGTCTGCATGTGTGTGTGTATATGTGTGTGTGTAGCGCATGCACATTTGTGAAAGTTTGTGTTTATAAGAGGGGTGATATTCTAAGGGATTGCCTCTCCCACATCTGAGAGGTCACATCCCCTTGTCTTCTCTGGTCTTGATCTCAGGGCCAGACATCTGCTGATACTTAGAGACAACAGCAGCTGGGAACCAGACTATACTCGCGCATGTGTGTGTGTCTGCACATATGTGTCTGTATAAATCCTAGTATATTCATCTCAGTGTATGAACCTCTGTGCGTGGCTGTGTCTGTGTGTGTAGCTGGGGAGACTCTGGATTGGCCTCAGTCACCCGGGCTTGCTCCCCGTCTGACTCCAGTCCAGTGCTATGCAGCGGGAGGAAAGACCATAAGCCTTCCCTTGGAGCAGTATCAACATATGTCTACCCCAGGAAGCAACTCTCTCTAAATATCAAAGACTTCAAATCAGACTTAGACAACATATTTATTGTTTTGGGCCTCCTTTTCTGATGAGTCCTCTTGAATGACCTTTACCTCATTGGAAGAAAACAGATCAGAATTAATGGTGAGTGTAAAGGTTGAACAGCTCCCATTGAATTTTCTCAACATGCTGCTTTCATTAATCATCTGTTAATATATAATATAGGCCTGCTTTCTGGCTCTTACAGTCACAAGGCACTGCTGTTTGAGGGTTTTTTTTCCATGTGATTTGTGACTCGTGACTATTTTTATTTCTGTGTCAACATAGCAACAGTTTCAATGCCATTTTCAGGTTAGCTGCCCGAGCACAATGGCTGCAGGTTGTGTGCCACTTCCCTAACTGGCTTAGCCACTGTCCTTTGTACAGTTTCAAAGTCCTTAGGTCATTATCAGCAATGTGTATATGCACCAAACATAACTATTTGTCATGGGAACGTGCCAGTAGTCAGTTGGAGGGCTGAGTTTTATGGGTTTTGTGAGAGAAGAATTAAAGAACAACCAGCTTTATAAACTCAGACTAGCCTGTATGGTGTTCCTATGTATGCTGCCGTCCTTTAAAAGCAGTCAATTCTACCAACAAACTTAACCAGACTCATTGCTCTCGCTCTTTGGTGTTTCTCCTCAAACCCAGCGTTTACTGTTGTGGCCTGGCCTCCACCCAGCCTTGCTTTAGAAATGTATAGGAGGCCCAGAGATTTGTGTATCCGGCAACACCCTCTTCAACAGCCCCTGCTAACTGCCTTGTGTGAAGCAAAGCTGAACCAGATGTGTGCGTGAAGATTGATTTTTACCACTCCCTCACATTCTGCATCCATCAGCATGCTGCGTGGGGACATTTAAAGTGGTTTTTGCTCTTTGCTCCTCAGGCAAAGCTATGCAGTGCCCTCCCTTAAAATGAAATAGTCAATCCCACAAAATGCTGGAACTGCACAAACTGATACAGCCAAAAAAAAAAAAAGTTTAGATTGAAATGAATCTTAAAAAATCAGCTTATTTGCCTTCTTACGACAAAACAAAAAAATGATCACTGTCCTCGTTACTGTGCAGAAAATATAAAGCTAAAGTCAGGACCTTGTCAATTTTGTTACCTTGGCAGGAGTTTACTTTTTTTAATCCTCCTTCAAGATTTTAGTGCTAAGCTAAGCTAACTGGCTGCTGGCTAAAACTTAAATTTCAGCTGTGATAGTGGTATTAAATTTATAAATTATATTATTCCAAGAAAGTAAATTAAATCTCTAATATTCAGTAAATATAATTAATAAAGCGAAAAAAAACTAGAGATAGTGAGCACATAAAAATTTGCTTGTTTATTTCCTGCTTTAGAATTATTCCTTCTCTGTGACTCTTTGGCCCCCATGCAAGTTTTCAACAGCAGTCTATCATCAGTGCAGGCACTAGGACAATAGGTGCTAATTAGTCAGATGTGAGGGCCTGACCTGTGAACAAAGCCCAATGAGTGACAGCGAGGCTTTAGTGGTGGCTGGCGTGCCCAACGGGCTGTAACAAACCCAAGTTATGTAAGCCAGGTAATTACTTCACAGCAAGTGCTCAAAGGTAAATGGGAGTGCAAGCTGAGAATTGGCTCTCCCAGTCTAACCCCATCAAGGTTCACTGTGAATGTCACCCCAGGTCACCACTCTGTCAGCCAATCAGAGAGCTGGATCTGCTTTGCCCTCCCAAGTGCTTGGCTTACATCCCGTCTGTTATTTCCCAAGCTGCCAGACAGTCACAATCAGGGAGCATTACCATCACTCAGCAACTGTGTGTTTTTGTAGAGGATTATATCTTTAAAAGGACCCCAGGAGAGGAGGGGTGGGATGCTGAGGAAAGTAGTGCGACAGACTATGAAGGTGCTCACTCAAGAGTACAGAAAGCGGAGGCCCCCACCCCGGTGACCCTGCTGTGTGGGAAAATCAACACACACAATATGTAGCAACATGACTGACTGTTTTCCTAGTCTTTTTTCTCTCTCTTCTCCCCTCTCTACCTAACCACTGTCGTACCCTTCATGCCAAGATGTATATTGCCAGTCTGAAATTATACAGTGGATGGCTAAAAACTGACACAGAATGATATGTCTGGTGAGCTGCATTTGAATGGTAATGCATTACGGAAATTAAAAAAAAAAAGAAGAAAAAAAAAAGCAGCCCTTCAAAAATCAGCACACGTGTAACAAGTCACCAGTTTTATTCAGGTTATACCCTAAAAAGCTTTAAACTTTTTAATTTTGCTGCCATGAAACGGCTGCGTGGCAGACAGGATTTGGACCCAAATGCAGAACACGGGAGGCAGGGAATAAACTCAAAAACTTTTTTAATGCTGGACTCCAACAAAATACAAAACAAAGGC
Organism: Archocentrus centrarchus; assembly: GCF_007364275.1. Lineage (NCBI taxonomy): Eukaryota > Metazoa > Chordata > Actinopteri > Cichliformes > Cichlidae > Archocentrus > Archocentrus centrarchus. Next base: position 14,285,089 of record NC_044351.1, on the reverse strand, counting down.
CGGCCAGGAACGAGGAATCCAAAAAATAAGGGAATACAAAGCAGGGACACACACAAAGGTGAGGAAATACAAAAACTCAGGGAATGAACTACAATTGCAAATTACAGAACCAGGACTGAGAATAGAATCATGATAAGAAAGTGAGCTAGAACACCAAACTCAAAATGGCCAGAACTAAGCAGAGAAATACAAAGGTGAAGAATCTAAACCACCAGCAAACTAAGAAACAGAAGATATTTAACAATAACAGAACTTGAAAGACCAAAAACCACAAAACGCTGGGCAAAAAACCAGGACCTTTACAGTTGCTGCCAATTTTAAAAGCTGCTTTTAAGCTTACTCATCCATTTCATTTCATTTCATTCCTATCCTAATTCTTGATTTTGCTTTGGCCGTATAAAGTTCAAAGTCTGTCTGTTAAGTGTAAAAAAGCAAGCAAAAAGCTGTCTGCTTCACAAGAGTACACACAAAAGATAAAAGAAATGTTTAAACAATTACAGCTTGGTTTCTGTTATGATTTACATATGAAGCAGTTTAATTACATTGTCAAAATAAAAGAGGAGGCTCTTTGCTATGTTGAGTCATGATTCACTAATGAATGAAGCAGTACATAGAGTAGTTAATTACGAGCCCCACACATAGTTATTAGAAATATCGGAGTGTGTTGTGAGAAGTGGCAGAACCTCCATCTGTGAAGGAAGCTCTTTCTCCTCACTCTGGTTCTTGCTCTTCTTCTTTTTCTTTTTTAAATCTGTTTTCATTGCTCTTCACTCGCTCTGCTCTCGGAGGAGCGGGCTTGATTGAGTTAACGGCCCCTCCCTGCAGTGCTGTGAAGGAGCCAGGCAAACGAGGTGGGGTCTGGGTGATGTAACCCTGGGAGAAATGCAGGGATGCAATGTACTGCTTTGGAATTTGGATTCCTGATTCCCTCCAAAAAGCAAACGGGGGGGTAAACTGGTTTATTCTGCTTTTTACATAAAGGTGCCCATTAATATTTTCAACAAGACAAAATGAACATGGACAGACTTAAGAAGTTGTTCTCCGATCCTTGTATGTTTTCTGAAAGTTGATGGTAACGGACTGCAATTCTTTTCTTATCATTTCTCAGTGTTTGAGAACAAGGACAAGATTGTGATTGTGATGGAGTACGCCAGCAAGGGCGAGCTGTATGACTACATTAGTGAGCGTCGGCGCCTCAGCGAGCGAGAGACGCGACGCTTCTTCAGACAGATAGTCTCCGCCGTGCACCACTGTCACAAGGTGAGAAAACCCATCCATACCTTATGTGGAGAAAAACGCACAGTGCTCTTTGTGTCTCCTACACACATCGAGACTTTGTTTTCTGCGCTCACATTCAGACATATAGCTAGTTAATCTGCCAGCCCTACACAGTGTGCTTTTCTTGGCGCACTGGTGTTAGGGAGTCATCTGTTTCTGAGTGAAGATAGAATGCAGGCCAGTTTAATTCAGGCTTATGCTCCGATTACAGAGCAGTGCAACAAACAGGCCCTTTATTAAATCTATGCTCAATTCTTGCCGCACACACAGACCGATGTCCTGAGATACTCCCCGAGTCATTCTCCAGAGATTAACCCTCTGTTCCACACCTCGCTTACTCTGTTTAAAACCCCAAGATCCCTGCATGGACTCTCCCCTTGTCACACTTTTCCCAGCTGTAAATAGGGATGATGTCATAGTCTTCAGATAGGGGAGTCCCAGACTAATCTCTATAAACACTTGCTTTTTTAAATGATTTGCATTCATGGTTAGTCTATAAATAATGACCACCGGACAAAACAGGAAGTCCTGGAATGAATGTCAATCATGCATTACCTGTATATCTGCCGGCTTCACTGGAAACCCCAAAACACCGGTCTTTTCCCCTAGAGACTAAGTTATCAGACGGTAGATGACGGGTTCCCAGATTGGTCCCAGACAGCCATGAATGATGAATCATTACCACCAAGCGCAACCCCTTGCTGGGTGGGGTGGCGTGAGTCACAGGCACAACAAGCAAGCAACCACTTCTTCCTTGTATTCACCAATCAGAGTCATGTGAAAATGAGCACTGCGTTAGACAGTAACCAACAGGAGATGCAACACTGAGCTGCTCAAACAGACAGTGGGTGACAGATGAAGTCACTCCTCCACATCTGAGCTGGGTTCTGTCTGTCTGCATACCACATGTTAATTCCTAGATTTTTCTTTTTTTTAATCCATGCATTAACAGCATAGTTGCTGTTTTATCCCATGATGCTCTGAGAACATAATTCATACTGGGTGGTAATTACAGGCTCATGTTTATGTCACACATTTGAGTTGATTTAAAAGAAAGTCACAGCAGATGCTTCAAGATCTTTGAGGGGACAAGAGCAATTAAAAAGTACTGAACCAACAGGCTGCTTTGATTTCCTCCGAGAGCTACAAGCTATCTTTGTCAGTGTAAATAATTCTGAAAGACAATGGACTGTTTATTACTCGGACCTTTTTGTTATGAATAATGAATTAATGGATACATCAATCAGTTTCTTTCTTCTCACTCACTTTCAGAATGGAGTAGTGCACAGGGATCTGAAACTGGAAAATGTGCTACTGGATGAAAACTGTAATATTAAGGTAAGTTTGCTTCTTGGTCGGTGATGCGTTGACCTCAAATGATCTGTGTGTGAGGGATTAGCAATCACAAGACCTGAAATTTAAACCTAGCCTCGTGTTCACAGATTGCTGACTTTGGGCTGTCCAACCTCTACCATAAAGACAAGCTGCTGCAAACCTTCTGTGGCAGCCCACTCTATGCTTCACCAGAGATCGTCAATGGGAGACCATATCGTGGCCCAGAGGTGAGGCTCAATGAATCAAACAATGGCACACACTATAACCCCAACTCTTTGTGTGTAAATTCAATAATTTATTGCCCTCCCTGAAAACTGAGTTTTGAATGAACCATCAGTTATTATGATCATCACGTAGTCCATATACAATCGGTGGGTAGACTTTCTTTTCAGGCCCTTTAATGGGATTAAGTCCCTAGTCCAAGGGAGGTCTCTCTCTTGTGGGTCAGCATCCCTCCCCTGTCCTCCCTTTCCTACAATATTCGAGTCCTTTGAAGTGAGAAACTGGGGGATACTTTTGCTCACTTTGTCATCAGCTTAACTGGACTGGAATGAGCTCCCCAGCCTCAAAGAGCAATCAATGTCTAAACAAATAGTTTTGGTGAAAGAAATAGTGAAAATGTCTCCCCAAAGCCACTTATCTGGCAAGTCCAGAGTCACTCTGAAGGGCGTTGTCTCTGCAATTCCATCTGATGTATAAAACAAAGCAACAAAGGGGAAAAAAATGTTGCATTTTTAGATTTTGAAGTCAAACCGTTCAATTTAGTGTGATTCACTATAATTTACTCAAGAGTGCTAAAAACTACAGCAGTCTGATTGCAATCGAAATGACAGAACCACGACTGGGGTGAGGCCGCAAATTACAGCAAGCACAGGCAACAAAAATAGAGCACAACAATAGTGAGTGGCCTGTCTCGCCCTCGGGAATGGACCAATGGCAACATAAGAGTGAAACATTCTTGATGCTGGTCCAGAGTCTTAGAGGAAGTACAACAACTTCTTTACTGGTCCTATCTCATTTCCTCTTCAGAGAATATGTCTCAAAACTTTAGCTACCCTCATCAAAAACACAGCGCATCTTATCCTCCCCCTACTACAGTCGATACACTTATTTTGTTCCATTCTCTTGCTTCTATCGCTCTCACTACCACAGACACACAGACAGGTCAACTGCATGTCTCTAGCGACTGTCAGGAGCTCAGCATATCACAATTGCTATCTGCTGGTCTCATTACACTCTTCCGCTCCCACCTCTCTGCACCTCCTCGTGCCCCAAACACAAAGTCTTATGTAACATCTTAGAAAGCCACATTGCGTTACACAGAAAGTGCGTGCATCTGCCTGAGAGAGCAGGAGAGAGTGGGGCAAGGTATGTGTGTAAACAAGCGATAATTCATCAAAATACATTTGTCATTATATCTTCGTGAGAACCAACATCATACCAAATATTATACAAGAAAATATTGCTTGTTAGTGCCAGAATAAACTCAAAAGTTTAGCGTAACTCAGAGGATGTTGAGCAGAACTGAGCTCATTCCACAGCATTAATTTTAATGCCATGAATCACTAATTACTGTTTTCCCCAGGTGGACAGCTGGGCCCTTGGGGTGCTGCTGTATACCCTGGTCTATGGAACCATGCCGTTTGATGGGGGAGACCACAAGAACCTCATTCGCCAGATTAGCAATGGCGAGTACAAAGAGCCCACTCAGTCCTCAGGTACTGCTGGAACCTCTGTCTCAGCTGGCATTCCTTTTGGTTTTTGTCATACTAGGAAACACACCTGATTTCAGTGTGCTGTGTAAAACAATAGCACAAACTGTAATTGGCAAATCTAGTTCAGCTGTGTTGCAGATAGAAACCATGAGGGCTGTTTTCTCATAAATTCCATAAAATATGAAAGTCTTTAAGATGTTTGTTCATACTCTGTTCAGTGAAACACAGATCAAGGAGCTCTAAATGTTCTCATGTACTGAATTCAAATTGCATTATATATGATAAACAGTGCCACTTTTGTCCAGACAGCATAAAGATTCTCATCTCACCTAAGCAACAAACCACTGCACTTGTGCTTTATTTGCTTCAGGAACTAAATTATACTGGACAAACTGCAATGGAAAAATAGGATTTTCTGTGCTGGAAAATAGTTTCATAGAAAAATAAGCAGGAGAAATGTGTAGTGATTTATGTTTATGGTATAGGTGCAATGGCAATGAAGCTGTTTTTAGTCTCATGTAGTGCTTTCTGTGTCAAACTCACTCCACAGCTCCACTTAGGACTGTAATGGCATATGATTTTAGTATTTCTATGTCAAATAATGTGCAGCATGAAGCATTTAACAGATTTCTGTTTGCTCCTAGATGCCCGTGGACTGATCCGCTGGATGCTGATGGTGAATCCTGAGCGCCGAGCTACAGTGGAGGACATTGCCAATCATTGGTGGGTAAACTGGGGCTGGAAGAACAGCGTGTGTGACTGCGAGACCCAGCGTGACCATGGCGGCTCACCCATGCTGGCCCGTTTCATCGACTGGCAGAACCGCACTGAGCCACGTGGTTCTGGAGCCAAAGCTGCGGCCATGCCCCAGCTGCTGCGCCAGAGGCCCAAGAAGTCCAAGAAGGAGAATGTTGAGGCAGGACAGACCCATGGTGGAGGGGAGGACAAGCCAGGTCTAAAGAGACCCAAGGGTATCCTGAAGACCAGGGTTACTGAAGAGCAGCAATCTGCAAGTCTTGAAGAGGTGGAGCTGGGTCAGGCAGTGCTGCCTCAACAAACTGAAGGTGGAGAGGAGGCGTCCAGCCCAGACCGAGAGGAAGAGGAGCCGACCATGGGAGGAGTCTCACCAGCTAAAATGGTGCCATCTCTGCCCAAAAAAGGCATCTTGAAGAACAACCAACAACGGGAATCAGGGTACTACTCTTCCCCAGAGCGCAGTGAGTCCTCTGAGCTTTTAGGGGGTGCCAGTATGTCTCTGGTAGCCACCTCCCCTCCTAAGAGAGCGATGGGGAGAAAGGGTATTTTGAAGCGAAATGGCAAGTACTCCACCTACAGCGGACCTCCCTCATCAGCAACGGTGGCCGGAGTTCTTGGTGAGCCTTCTCCATCAACCGACTCTGGTTTGTCCCGCAGTCAGAGTCGTCCCTCCAGTATAGTGGGGGAGGACAGCTCCGTCCTGTCCCTGTCACCCAATTCCCTCAGTGGGGCTGAGTGGCATCCTTCCACTCCCCACCTCTGCCCAAACATCAGGGCTTGTGTCTCAGCTGAAAACCTGTTGCAGCTTGCCAACTTTAAAGGCTTCCAGGCAGCCCCACCACTCCAGGGACACAAATTCAGCCGTGGCCCCAAAACAAAAGGCTCCCCAGGGGACAATGGCAGCTTCTCCTTGTTGGGGGACCTGGAGGACATGACTCAGGTGTACCAGCAAGCCCTGGACATCAGCAGCAACCTCAACTAATAGATAGGTGGAAGACAGAGAAGAAGAGGGATTTTAACATGACTGTGTGTGTTCGTGTGTGTGTTCGTGTGTGTGCGCGTGCATGTGTGTAGATGTGTATGCGTGACATTAACGACCAGTGCGTTACTGGGATACACCTTTTAGAGGTTGTGGCTTTACAAATGGAGTTGAAATCTTGATGGAAAAGAAATGTCACTACACTCACGCACATGCACACACATGTAGGTGCACTTCTCTGGCTAGAGAAAATGTAGTTAAGGTTTTCTGCACAGGAGAGAGATGGAGCTGGCATAAGAGAATGCCACCCAGTCTGCTCTCTTGGCCCGCCCATAGACTTTGCTGTGTTCAACATGTTTACATATTCAGCAAGAAGGCAAGTTAGAATCACAAATGCAGCAATCAGAAACTGTTTGGCTCTGCTTAGACATCACCCATTTCATATATGAGTTTACAGCGGCACCTTAAAACTCAAATGGAGCACATGCTTTTGTGATCTTTACTTCCTTTAAAAAAGAAATAAACCAGGGTCTTGTTCCAAAAAAAAAAAAAAAGTTAGCATTGCTGATTATTTATTAATATTTTGTAGCTTTAGTTTTAAGTGCAAAACTGGTGGGCGCTGGCTATTACTGGAAGAGCCCGAAGCTTCTTGTCTCCAACTGTTTTTGTGGAACTGACATATATAATTATGTTACTCAGTGATGAGAAACATCTATATACCCCAATATATAACTATGTCTGTGTATGTAAAACATGCAGGCAAATATACCTTCATATGTCCTATATATATTTATGATACTAGGGAATATGTAGGAAGTGCCTTTTTGATTCATAATACAAATTATGTATGTCATTTCCTTAAAGTTGAGGGAAAAGCCAGGCCAACCTGTCACCAGTTGTGCTTTTTATTGTGTTTGTGAATGTGGAGTGACCCAGGGCCTTCAGAGCGCAGCTGACTAACTACTTATTATGGGGTTCAAAGGTCAGTCCTCCCCCCATTCCTTCCACACATAAGTGAAATTACACACAGATATACCAGCAAATACAGGCCAAAAAAAAAAAAAAATCCTCCTCTTTGTTCTTTATCAGTGTCCACAGTTTGGTTTGTTAGCAGCTTAGGCTTGGTTGAACACACGCTTGCACAAGAGGTCTGGAGGGGCTCACCTAGTGGGACATCTAGTGAAGGGAGATAGCGCAGACACCATCTCACAGTCCTGGAATGTGCCTGGCTTAGCCCTGGTTGTTTCACATTTTTGGGCCTACCTGACAAACGTGAGAGATGCTTTTCTTTCTTTCTTTTCTTTTTTTCTACTAAAGAAATGTTAGGTGTTTTCCATTACTGGGCTAGTTAATATTTTACCCCAAGCTCTTCAAAAGAGCTGAGTAAAGTGGTTTGTTTTAGCTTGCTGATGACACAGCAAATTCTTCAGATGAAGCCTAGAGACGTGCTGGTGCTAGAGATCTGTATCAGCCCCAGCCCAAGTCAGCACAGGTGGGATCTGCGGTCAGTGCTCAGCCTTCCAGCTGTGTATACTAGTTCATTATGTCAACCAAGCACAATTAGCCAGCTATTGTTTTCATTTGAGCGTGAGAGGGAGGCAGTGCGTAGAGATTTATAGCTAGAGGGAGAAGAAAGGTGTGTGAAAGAGTGATGCATAGAGCAGCGGTGAGATTAGAGCAGACTTTCCTGTAAAACACAGAGAAGGTTAAGGTGGTAGAATTATTTTTTTGAAGGGTTCGTAATGTAGACTAGTGAAAGTAAAGAAAGTGAGTAGAAAGAGCAGAGGGAAAGTTTTTGTTTCATACCAAAGATGTAATGAAACCGAGATGATTCGGGGAAGTGGGTGAGTCAGGGACTTCTGAGTGCCCTTGTGTTTTTCTTAGGAATCTCCCCCTGGTGTATGAAATCATCCTCACATTGGCTTTACCTTACATTTGTTTTATTTTTCTTCTTTTATTTTCTAACCGAGATGCTGGAGGCTGTTGATATAGCTTGTCTTGAGGGTCAGTGTGTGATCCCAGTCCTCTGTATGGCCTTAGAAATGTGTTACACTTTTCAACAGCAGCAAAAGAAATCGGAGAACAGTGACTGACATCATCCAATATGTTAAATGATGTGAGTGGAAAAGCATGCCGTAGAGGACCCCAAGGAAAAAGATCAACTATTGAATGTTTTCAGTGGTCTGCTTGTGTGAAGAAAAGGTCCTGGGTACTGATTCATATGAAAGACCCACTGCGTATTATATTGCATTTTATTGCCTTTTGTATTGCATTATATTGTCAACTGGATTTACAGTGAGAAAATTATACTATGTTAGTATTTTTTTTTATTATGCTTCTGTTTTTGATTTTCCAAAATATAAGAAACGTTTTATTGCTTTATGTTATGGCAGAAAAAAAAAAAGTACTTCCTTCCTTGAAGTGTCAGAATTTCTCTCCCAGAAACAGTCGAATCTGGTGTGAAATTGGTGTAATCACATTTCCCCCTGTTCTGGTATGCCTGCAGGTCAGACGGTCCGAAATCAAAAGGAAAGCAAAGGTTGAAAATGAAAGTGTTCGCTGGACAAGAGCAAAAGACCGGCATTTGTACTAATAGCTGACTGCAAGAAATTTTTAGTGTCACATCTACTAGAGCGGGGGAGGCCAAATATGCTGGAACAACTCCAAGAGAAAAAGGAAATAAAGCAGTGGAAAGAATCTGGTGATAAAACTTTAACTCTGCCAAACTGGAAATAACTGGTGCATATCTGTTAGTTAGCAGAAAGTCTAATCATAGGAAAACTTGACTGGATATTGTTATGACAGTAATAATAAATTAGTATTTTTTATGTTATTTAAGCATTATTTTGGTTACAGCTTTTTACTATTGCGGGATATTGCCAAAAATATTTTTTGTTTTATTTGTTTTTATCTGTGGGTGATCCTGGACTGCCAAGGTATATTAAGTTGCGTGCCTTTGGTATCTTTAATGAACTTTTTTTTTTTTTTTATAATAAAAATGATTATCAATGTGGTTGTTTTTTTTTTTTTTTATACTTGTATTTATTGATCAAGCCATTCAAAATTATTGTCAAAGTACCCCATGTTCACGCTTTGGCCTGCTTAGGACTTTGGTGTTTTGTGTTCAGGATGTACTGCGCACAACTATGTTGTTGCTTCTTTAAAATAGAGCGGTATCATCTCATTGTGAAGGAAGGTGATGAGTGACAAATCGATTAAAGTTCCTGAAATTCTGTAAAATGTCTTAATTTGTCAACTTGGGTCAACACGATGCCCCTGTAGTACTGTATCAACTCAAATAAATGGATCTTGAAAGTAATACATGTTTGCAGGTTTTTGTTTTTTTTTTTAGTCTTTTTACCCAAATTTCCCCTCTGTGGGACAATAAAGGCTGTTTCTTCTTCTTCTTCTTCTTCTTCTTCTTATTCTATAGCTATGTTGGTCATTCGGTTGTTTAACATTAAAATTATACAGGAGGCATGTAAGAAAAACTTAAATACATGTAATTATTATATTAAACCTTCTTTTTTTGAAAATTAGCTCTGGTTTTATCCAGTGGTTGAACTGGACCTCTAGATGGAGTTTGTCTTCTTTCAGTAGGACACGTTAATTAAACTGGAGAGATGGCCCAATTTCTTTTCCTTATTAAGAACATGTGACCCAAAAACCTTCACCAGTGGACTAAGAATGCCAGCGGTGGTGCTCTGTTTTCATCATTAACTTAAAGTGAATTAATTTGAATTTATGGGGTCAAATCATTTGGGGTCAGAATGCTAAAAGTGTACTCGTTTTGACACAGTTTGAAAGTTTTTGTCAAAGCTTCCTGAGCTTTTTTTTTTTTTTTAGAGTAGCCAGCCAGCCTGTCAAAAGCTGAGCCAATGAGAATGGGCCAGTTAGGGCACTATAATCAGCCAGTGTTTCCACACAGGCTTGGCTGCTGTAGTTAAATTAACTCAGTGGCTGTTAAAGCGATACCCCACCCAAAATCTGTTTTTCAAGCATTTAAAAGTCGCTCCCAGTGGGCTTCAGTGGTGGTTGTAAAATAGAACAGTGGTTCTAGTCAACTTGAATTTACAACGAATTCCAATATTAACCAGTTTTTTTACAGTGGAAACAGAAATCACAGCAGCCACAGGAAGATCATGCAAATAAGGCTGTCTCGCCCATTAGTGGTTGTACACATGGCTTTATCTGCAGTGCAGCACACGCACCCTGCTTTTCTGGATGGTGTTTCGATAATCAATAATTTAAGTGCTACAATATCACCAAAAATTCGACAGACTGAATTATTGGGCTGTTTGTTTTACTTTCTGGTCAGTATAGGTGAAGTAACTATTAAGTATGCTGCTTCACTCCTAGAGGCAACACAAAAACAGTAATGTTAAAGTAATTCTGGTGGAATCAGTGAGTAGTTAATCAGACTGACTCCCAAAGAAAATGAGGATTTTGATACATTTTTGGAGAGTTAGAAACAAATTAATTAGTTATTGGTTCACTAATATCGTATCTCCTAATTGGTTCCGTAGTAACTAATCTTTATCTGCTATGTAGTCCTGGATCAAATGATTAGTTAGATACCGATGATCTACTCGTAACTACTGAGTCGTCATTGGTGCTTCCTCACTTGTTCTTTCTTGGTTCTTTAGTAACCAAGAACCTTTTTGTGTCTGTCAGTGTATTATAAGTAGTGCTCTTTTATTGCTGTCAAGTCTCTCAGGTCTTTGCTTTCCATTATGGTTTCTTATTATAAAAGAGATAATACTTCTAGTCCTGTATGACCGATTTGTTTGATGGAAGAACAAGACAGGTGATAATTGTATAAACTGAAGGGTGAGCTGAAGCCACGTGGCCTCTTGTTTTTGCCAGCTGTACACTGATAGATTTTTGGTTCCAGCAAAGAAAGGTCTCAGGTGATTTGTGTTGACACGTAGACAGAAACAGGCATACTTGCGGTACAAAGGTTACAATTCACAGTCCATTACGGTCACAACCAAAATGAGTTTCTTGCCGTATCTGCAGCACACCTTTCTTTCTTTACCATCTGTTCTCTGATACTACGCTGCAGTAGATACCATCCAATCATAAATTACTAGATAACAAAGAGTAGAAATTTACTTTATTGGCTTTTAATGACTGTAAAATATGATTTTAGATATCTGCGTACCAAATTTAATTCAGACAGATGAAAAATTCACTGAGATATGAATTTTTAAATTTTGGTAATGATGATAGGGTTTTCTACAAAATTCTGGTGTTGTTTGGTGACTGTGACCTTTGACCTTGAAAAATGAAATCACATGTTCTATGGCTTGCAATGAATATTTCCACAAAGTTTCATCAATTTTCGTTCAAAACATTGTGAGATAGCATAAATTTGTGAATATTGTCCCTATCTCACAATGGGAAAGAATCCTTTTCAAAATTCCTGGATCCAGGTGGTGATCTGGATCAGCACAAAATTTTAATCATCTGTATCTTTTTTTTTTTTTAATCAAGATACGTTCATAATTGTTTGAGTTATCCTGCTAGCAGACAGGCAACCAAAAAACACAGCCTCCCTCCACCTATCGGTGGGCGAAGTAATAGTAGGAAGTAGAAAAATAGCATCAAAAGTACTTGTGGTACTACATCTGAATCACAAATATTGAATTAGTAATTCAATAAGGTCATAAAACTGACCAAAATCACATTTAAAGTTGTAGCTTGAAAAGCTTTATAAATAAATTCTTACTAGATCATTATATAATGTTACGCAAACCCGTGGGAACATACAGTACACAACTGAATACTATAGGCCTATGTTATTTGCAAAACAAATACCATAAGTGTGGCTCACATTAGGCATGTCTAAAAAATGGACTTATCATCACTTGCATTAGTGTCAGGTAAACAGGTCATGGGATCAAATACGGTGCCAATATTTTTCATGCCAAAAATTTCACTAATTTCTAGAAATCCAGCACAAATAACACCTACTGTATGTCAAAATTTAGCACAGCTATTCAACCATATAGTGAGTTTCATGAAATTACCATTGTTAGTTTGAATGTTATGGCCATAGGTGTGGGAGTAGGTATGGGTACAAAACCCAATTTCCCCAATTACATGAGAATACTAAAGTCTGAAATGCTCCAGGCTACTGCTGATTGGTCAGATGCAATAATGTCACTGTCTGTGATGTAGCCCCGCCTCTTTGATTGACTGGGAGAAATCCACGAGTTTCTGCAACCTCACAGAGAGGCATGGGGAGGCTAGTTTTGATGCCCATTCTGGTTCCTTGGCCTATAAAGGGCTAATTACCTAAAAGGTAGAGTATAAATGTAACTTCTGTTTTCTTGAGTGTCTGCATTTGGAAAGTGACAAAGTCAAAACAGCACCGGACAACATGGAGTACACACAGTTCATGTCTGGCTTGGAGAAGTGTCTGTTTTTAGGACTTGGAGACTCAATTGATTGTCAAGGGAGAACATTGCTGCTGCTTTGCGGCTGATTTGGTCCACATTTTACAAGGGGGTGTGTGGGTAGTTGGAAACTGCAATTCTTTCACGGGTTTGTGATGAGTAGGACTGTACCCTTAGGTCGTACTGACCAGACACGAGCTGCAGGCATTGGAAGATGAAAAAAAAACTTCTACAGCACAGGATTTAGGCTTCCTCACTCACACACACACACACACACACACACACACACACACACACACACACACACACACACACACACACACACACACACACACACACACACACACACACACACACACACACATCGAAGCTGTTGTCCTACATCTGAAATTGGCTTTGTAAGCAAGTCTAGAGCTATAAAAGCAGCAGTTAAACCTTCTATTTATAATATGTGTTTTTTTCATGCTGACAGTAAACTTCAGAAAATTACATCAATCATTGTCTAAGGTCATTGTTTCTTTTGGGAAGCTTTCTCAGAAGGAGCAAGCTATTTGTTTTTGGAACAACCAGAGACTGTTTTTTTTTTTGTTTTTTTTTTAAGTTTTAATGCAAATTCCAGTTGTCTAAGTCAAAGGCTATGCAGTACAACAGGACAAACATTAATGGAGCAATAATGCAACAATTTGAGTCCTTACAGTCATATACAAAGGCTGCGCAATAAAAAAAAAAAGTAAACTTTTGAATCCTTAACAGCTGCACTTGTGATTTTGATATGATCTGAATTTCAAAGGGATTTTTTTTGTGTCTTCAGAAAAATTTCTGGTTCACTTTTTGACCCCTAAATAAAGTCCAGCTGCTAGACCCTCTGAACTGTTCCCTCCTTTCCCCTCCTCCCTTCATCTCTAGAAGGTGAACACGTTTGCCCCAGGAGGGGGTGTGAGGCTTTCTTGGTGGAGAAGGCATACCCAATTACACTTTCCAAGGCACCACGCAGACCCCTCCCCAAACCCCATCTGGTCTTTCAGCAAGACCCCAACTTTTTGCCTCGCAGATATGGAAGTCTGCATAATGTTGGAGGATATAAGCTATTCTCTACTCCTAGCTTGAAGCAGTGATTTGAAAAGATTCCTTTCCCTTTGCAGCCCCCTCGAGCTGCAATGGATAAAAGCCGTCACACGCAGAGGGATTTGAGACATGAAAGCTAGGGAATTTACATGCACTCCAAATCATTTTACATCTCCTTTTGTCTCTAGAATAAATGGCTTCGTATGAAGTAGGGGGATATTCTGCAAATTGAGCAAAAAGCGGCAAAGGATTTGGCAAGGTCAGTGCTGTATTGGCGCATCTGACTGCTGTTGCAGGCAGGATGTTCAACAGTGAAGGTCTAGGGTGGCTGTTGTAAACTGAGCTGCCCCTTTCATTGCAGGAAAAATAAACAGAGGGCTGGGCCTGAAGAAAGTCCTGAGTACAGTGGAGCATGTGTTCCCTCAGTTAGCTGACACATTGTTTTAGAAATAACAGTCTGAGAGGCCGCTTTCCACGCTTTATCGAAACCTCATACACACAAATGCCCGAGCGCACTCACATGTGCACATTTTTATAAGCCAAGGTTCATTCTTTCTCAGTCTTTCGGAAAGGTTCCTAACTCACATCTCTGCAGGACGCCTTTTCCTCTGCTCCGCTGTGATAACATTGTGACTGGATATGGAATGGAATAAACCACCCTCCTTTCCTGTTCGGCTTCCACTCCTCTATCACTCATCCTCCATCCAGTGGCCCCCTCCACTAAACCCACTCTCCATCCCTCTCCTGTCCAGATGGCTATTTTTAGCGGCAGTTCTATTCTGGAATTTGTTGCTGACTGGCTGCTGCTGGGTGTCTGGGCGGCGATCTCTTCAGGAATGTCTGGCCCACTCTCAAACCACTCCACAGTCCCAGCACAGGGTGGATGGCTCAGGGCTCCAATTACAACTTTGAGCCCACTGTAGCTAGAGCTCATTCTTTCTCCAGCAGCAACTCAAAGCTGAAGCAAGAAGAGCAATTTTCTCAGCCTTTTAACACAAAAGTATTTTTTTTTCATTTATGACTGACTTATGTTTATCTATAAATCTACCTTTGTGTTTGTAATAAATAATATAAAGTGTGTAATATGCATGCTTTGAAGGAAGGAGAACTTTACTCATCTTAGCTTAACACAAAGCCTGGAAACATGAGGGAGACCAGTCGCTTGAACTTGTCCAAACGTTTGTTCTCTACTTACTTAACACAGTGTAACTGCAAGTTTAAGTTGTATAAAATCTTAAGTGTAAATGTGACATGAAATTATGATTCAGCTGTTATTTCATGGCCACTGCTCGACCTGTCATTTTTAGACTCAGGTGCTGGTGAGTGGATTTGATCCCAGCTGGCTGTTTCCCCCATTTTTACTCATGGGCTAAGCTACAGTAAATGGCTACTGGTTTTAGCCTCACAGACATGGACAGCCATAAAAGTAATATCAGTTTTCTTAACCGGAACTCACAGTTCAGCTTATCTTCCAAAAATCCTGAACTAATACTTTAAAGTAAAGGTTAGGGCTGGAGGTAGGCATGTCATGGTTATAGTTAAAGTTTGGTTGAGTCTCCAGGAAATGAATAAAAGTCAATCCAGTGTTGCCTTGCTTACAGTTTTTGTGTGCTTGTGTGTACTTGCTTGTGCGTGTGGTCCGTGAAAAGAAAATAAGCAGCACTAATGGGAAGTTTTTCCTGTCTTGGATCAGGCTTAAGGGGTTTCAAAGCAAAATTGTTTGCAGTGAAAAGAATGCCGTCCAAGCCCACCTGTTGCTCATGATTGCAGAGATCCGCTTGAGCCGGGCCTTGTCGAGAGGCACGCTGCAGTATGCTGCTCAGTGACATAAATGGACTGGGCTAACCTATTTATTTCAAAACGTTACCCAAGCAGAGACAATAAACTATAATGTAATGTGTTCATTATATGCATTCCTGAACTGCTGGGCTCTGGAAGAGATTCACTCAGTAGTGCTGCATGAGCTTCTTTATCACCCAAACATTCAGAAATGACAGGGCTATTTAGAACAATGTTGCTACTTGCCATTCCAGTAAATCATTGCTCTGTAGATGCAGTCCCCCAGGCCACAGTCTGAAGGGTGTATTTCACATACATCATATTTAATGAAATAAACCCTGCCCTTTAAAAGGACAGTGAGATTTCTTCCAGTTAGGGAATGGTTTTTCTCAGGCCAAAAAGATTAGGGCATGAATGGGAGGGTGTGAAAATAACACAATGGGATGCATCCAAATCTAAAATGCATTAGTGCACTCTTTGTTTCTTTAGAATCCAAGATGGGAAAATGCCTCTATGGAATGTAATGTTTTGATTGTAATTCAGCGAACTCCACATAGCGCCAGTCCTCAAGCTGCTGATAAAAATTCCCATCACAAAACAGCTTGCTCTTGTTAGTATTAGGATGTACATAATCAAGTATGGAAAAGTGAACAGTCAGCAATGTGAGCAAGGACGTAGCTAATTGGTCCTGGCTCCTAATAAGAGGATGTGGGTTCAGCTCCAGTATGGTCAAGCTGAATCTAGGCTGTGCAGAGGGAAGAATGGAGACTGAGAGGAAGCCTGTCAGGCGCCGTGGCCAAGCCGTCCAACTAACTGGCCGGTCAGGTAATTAAAGGACTCTGTATGAGAGCTGTGTCTCTCCAGGGTGTGAAAGGCCAAGGCAATGTCTGAGAAGCCAAGTCCCGCCTGGCTGCTCCAGGACTGAATACCATGGCCGCAGGGTTTTAGCGCTGCTGGTTTTAGCCCATCCTTCAATTTGGCTTTTGTTTCAGAGACTTTCTTCTACCAACCCCCACCCGAATCAAATTCACCCGTAGCTTTAAGTAGAAATACAGCAGAAAGAGCTGGATGGATGGATGTATCCCCCAGCTGGCTTACATTCCTTTGGTTTCCACTTGTGTCTGCTTCTCCTTCTTTATGGGTCAGTGTTTCTGTGATTAAACTTTCTCTTTCCCCTCTCTTGGTTTTTCGTCTCTTTCCATTCATAGTTGTTTCCCCTCTGCCATTTTTGACCCATCCATTTGTTTTTAATGTGAATTTAAATGCCCCCAAAAATTTACCAAGGAAACTCCCGTACAGTTTTGTCCTGCTGCTGCTTCACCAGCAAAAGCAATGTTTTATTCAATAAATATGTCAATTTGAAAGTCCCGTATTTCAAGTATAACATGTTCTCACCATTGCCTCCCTTTAGCTCTTCACAGGGCTTTTATCACCTCTGCCAGTCACCTGTCTATCCTCAAACTAACTTCACAGAGACTGATAGGAGCACCATGTCTTGCTTTCTCTTTCTCCACTGCTCTCCAGAAATGCCTGTTTCACATGGAGCAGAGTGAATGGGGGGGGGGCTTGATAAGACTCCAGATTTTGAAGATTTCACAGGTACATTATGCCCTTTAACATCGTAATAAATGTGTTTGCAAAAGACAAACATATGCAGCCAGACATTAGTGATATGCATGACCAAAGCAATCCTTTAACCTAAAATGAGATTTCAGTTAAAAAAAAATGTCACTCTCATTTAGCCTTTATTGGAAAGGAAGAAATTCACCTAGTGCCAAGTTTCAGCCGCTTGTTTGGAGCCGTACACACAGTTCATTATGGTTCTTTGCTCACCGCATCTACAGCACATATGACCATATATCAACAGAATTACTGTGTTTATTTGACCTCTCTGAACCTTCAGCACGTTCAGGTAACTTGGTAGTAAAACCCTATCTCCCTGTCTACATTAATCCTTGTCCGGGTGGTCCATCTACTGTTGTCTCCCTTTAAAAGGAGGGGTGGGGGGAACTTCCCAGGAGTATGTGTGGCCTGACATTCACTATCCCATTACAGCCCACCTAAGACACAACCATGCACATAAAACAACACGAGACAAAAGGTAATGAAGTGCTAACCACTGAGGTAATCGCTCTCAGAGAGGGGACCCTTTCCCTTTTTCCTTCTCATCCTTACACTCTTCATTCTTCTATTCCATCCCTCCTTCCTCGCATGCTTTTACAACAGCGTGTAACTGACAAGAGATTCCACCAGATAAATGAAAATGTGTTTGTGTCTCAAGCATGATTGTGGAGTTGAAGACAACTATGAGGAGATCTCGTGGCTCTTCTCATGATGAGGGGATTAAAAGCAGCCACAGGATGAATGCCTCTTGACTTGATATGAGAACAAAACAGCATACACAGACATTAAGGCCTATATTTCCTTCCAAGATGAGGGTTGGGGAGTTCTTTTCAGTGGGGTTGAATTTCAAATAAAAGCAACTTCTTTGCGACTACAGGTGAGTCCCACTTGATTCTCATTTATGGTGACATTTTGGATGGGAGCTTTGTGCGTTTTCTCCCAGGCAAAGATATAAATCTCCCTTTGGCAGCTGCAGTTTGTTAGAGTGGGGGCTGGCTGTTGGGATGTCATGTCTTAACATGGTAAATAGGCTGGTGAGCTGGTAAGATTCCCTTTATGAGTGATGGCCATCTGGGCCATTTTTCAGTATGTGTGAGCATGTGTATGGTTTCCCGTTTTTCTTTCCACCCCCACCCCTTTTTCTTCCACCCAAACAGCAATGAAATGTAGAATGAAAACAAATGAAAAGATAGTGCTTTGAAAATGGATCCATCCCAGCAGCTCTCCACACCTCCCGCCTTAATTCTGACCCCCTCCTCCATCCACTTGTGCAGGCTTGATGAAAGAGTATACTTTGCTTCATCGCACGCAACTGAGGGTGGGAGGGTTGAGGTAAAATGTAAGAAAAAAAAAAATGTGAGGGAGGAAAAAGGAGTGATGAAGACAAGAGAAAATGAGAAAGTGATGTTTAAAATAATATCCATTTGTGGAGACTGATGATGAAAAAACATAGAATAGCTTGTGTGTGTGTATATATATATATATATATATATATATATATATATATATATATATATATATATAGGAGAGGAGGGAAAGAAAAAGTGATGGTTCTTGTTTTTTGTAGATGAGGAATAGAAGGAGGTTTAAAATGGCTAAACAAGGGTAAATAGGTGGAGGAGCTTTGAAGGGCACACCTGTGGTTTACAATGCAGTGGTCACAGAGGGAGGGGATGTTTCTTTAAATGTCATATATACAAGGGAATATGTATATTTTACTTTATTCAAATCTTTTTTTCATGTTTTTTTAATATAAGACTGACTCTAATTTGTAGCATTCCTAACAAAACAATTAATCAGGCAGCTGATAGAACTTGTTCCTCTGACCACTCTATCCATTTACAGAGAAAATCAGTACCTGACAACATCAAAGAAAGTGACACACACAAGCCTCATGCACTCCTTTATACTTTCATACGCTAATGACACACTATAGTGGTGAGCAATGCACTGAGCAGGGTGGGAAAGATTAGTGAGCTGACAGACATTCCTCCGAGGTGATGCTGAGGCACTATCGCAAAATATGCTCACTGTGACATTACAAACCAAAACATGAACCTCCTGGACAATATGATAGCTGATATGTTTGTACAATGGTGCTCCCCAACTGGCTGACCCAGAGGTCACAATCATAACTTCTGAGGTGGAAATTCCTTAGGCTTGGTTCAAGGAGAGCGTTACAAAGGTGAGAGGAGAACCAGGATGCCTTTGTTGCCAGACTTCGGAAGCAAAATGCTAGCCAAATGACTGGTTCCCGGGCCTGCTGACCACAAAGGCACATTCCAGACATTCTGCCCTCAGACAGTTAAGTCTTGGTGTGTTTACAGAGGGCAGATGGCCTCCTTACAACCTGTGTGGCAGGAGGGGTGTCAGAAAGCAAGCAGATGATCTTTTGATAGCACTGTTTTTTTCCCCACTTCCAGACTTGCTGTGGTTTGAACTCTGGTGAATCACTCTGTATGAGTCCCTGTAAAGCTCATCCATCTAAAAGCTGCCAGAAGTTTGATGTTGGACCAGGAAAATTAACTTTATACCCTGCAGGCATCGCAGCCAGCTTGTAGTTTCAAGGTCAGGTCATCTGAACATAGAACAGAGCTCAAATTCACGTGTCAGGAAAAAAAACACCGTCCCTGGGAAACGAGAATCTGACAGAGGCTTTGTTGAAGCAAATTACTAATAGTATCTACTGTGGTTTGCAAGCAAAGCAGCATTAATCAGTATTTGGGGAAGTGACAAAGTGACAAACCCACAATCAATCATCACCAGAGTCTTTAGGAACAACACATATGCCTTCAGATACCAGTTTTAGTGCATTCTCAATGACAGTTTCCTACATAAATCTGCCCAGTGCAGCATTTCTATATTAAAAAGCCATCAAATTGCATAGCCAATGTGGTCCAAAGATAAATATGCCAACAGATTAGCTTGTTTGCAATAATGCAGCCAACTCCTTACTTGACTCTTGCCTTCCGAGCATTAGAGCTCTCGTGTAGTCTCTCCGTCAAACTAAATGGAATTCATTCAGCCGCCATCTGGTTCAAGGTAAATATATTCAACATAGATTAAAACAGTTATCTATATTGTTAGGTCTAACTGAAGTGCATTTAAAATACTTTATTGCAATGTAACTTTACTGTTTTAAACTTTTAACAGGGAGTTTTAAAAGCATGTCAAGTGTGGTTTTAAAAAGTAGCTTCAGATTTAGTAACAGTAACGGGTCATTTGTGAATGTTCATCTCTTTATCTGCTCATTGCAACACAATCTGTGTGCAGCATTGCAAATCTGCCAATTCAATTCTCTTGAATTTTTCTCAAAGGGTCAATTTAAAGGGCTCTGATTGAGGTCTACCAGGTGTCCATACAGTCTTTAGACGTGGTATTTTCCTTCACCTAATTCACATCCTCAAATGGCTCTTTTATCTGGAATTTTCTCTCAATAAAGCAGCTGCATAAACAGGAAAAGCAATTTCTGTTTGCATGCAACCCTGCAAGCGCCAAGGCTTCCTTCGGCACAGTTGGCTCTCAGCGAAATGTCAACGACAGTTTAGGGTTTCATTCCCGATCTAGTTTCCCTCCTGCAGAGAGAAGCGTTTCATTATGGGAATTGTTATAGGAAGACAATCTTACTCCAATTAACCTCCACCTTCTGTGGATGGAGATAGCAGCTTTGCGCAGCATGTGTGACAAAAATGAAAGCTGTGTATGCACAGTATCAACACAGGAATCACTGGAGGGCTTTTTGCACTGAGCCTTCTGCATTGATAGACTACAAAAGGTTTCATCTCACTGGCGGTGTGTTTAACTTCCTTTCCCGCACACATGATTTGTCTTTCAGTCAGGCTTGACCATGGGTGGAATGGCTACTTCCTGTGCAAAGCAGAGAAGGCTGAAGGGGTTAAATGGGAGGCAACTGACCCACATAAACAAGCACTCTCATTCATGGCCTCTGTTACTCCCTCATTGCTTAAGTCTGACTCACAAATATCCAAACACTAGTGAAGTGCCCCCCCCCTCCAATTCCTCTTTCAAACCCAATCACCACTACCAGACTCTTCTTCTTCTCCCACACAACTCCAGACAAGCTCACTTTGGTTTAAAAAAGAAAAAAGAAAAACAGCATTCATATACCATACACTTCACACACACAGCGTCCCACAGCACATGCACACTGTATGGTGCTGTGGGACGCTGTGTGTGTGAAGTGTGAGCATAGATGCATGCTTTATACACGCATGTATGCAGGCTCACACTCAGTATTTCCTTTACACACACAAACACCCTGAGAGAGGCAGAGGAGGTCAACATAACTCTTCTCTCAAGAATGCAGAAGAAGTTTATGTTGCCATTGGAAAGGGAGCGAGGCATCTTGTGTGAGCTCAGATGAGCAATTATCCTTTTCAGCACACAGACAAGAAAGGGCCCTTTTTCTGGGAACGTGCCTCCCACCAATATTTCTCCTTGCAGCCACAGGAGCACAGCAACACTTGAACTAAATGGGCAAATGTCGATCTGTCACTCGGCAGGAATGTGTTATTTTTACCGTGACTATTTTTACCTCCACTTATTTCCATGGCGCCAAGTAATAAAATTTTTTTGGAAACATAAAAGCGCAACCAGTAAAGGTTCTTGAAGTGCTGGTTTTTCTGTTGCACTTTGCATTTATGTTACACGGCCATTATGCAGTATATGGTGGATATTGCGTTCTCAATTATGAGCACTTGTGCTTATTTGGTTTGTGGCCCCAGCTTACTAAGATGTGGAGACACAACGTAAAGTAATGGCATTGTAAAGATAGAGCAAAGAAGCTATTACAAGCTATTTAGATAGGAAAAAAATGTACAAGTTAAGCAAGGATTGCCGTGCATTAATTAATGACAGTCTAGCTTTGTCTGAAGAAGTGCACACAACTTTATGACTGTGGGTTTTGAGGTTGTATAAAGCAAACTTCTGCACTGTTCCCAATTACTCTTATAGGGACTTTTATGAAGAGTAGAAATAAACATTCAGGGCTGTAATCTTTAAAAAGACCGAAGGCTCCACACCCATACATACACTCGTATATGTCGCCGATCCGTCCTGTTCTTCTGCTGATAGAGAGTGTTTACAACTGAAATCCCAAAGTTGATCAGTAATTCCTGTCCTGCCAACATTTGAGCCAGTCTGTTTATGTAATCCATGACTGTGGAAGGGTGGCTTCTACGGCACATTTTCCTTCACAATCTCTGTTTATATCTCCTCTCTCCCTATGTGTGCGTTAATGTGTTTATCCTGTATGATACTCAGTCTTCCTGTCCTCTGCCAAAGATTAATTGGATTGTTTTCTGGCATCCCCGCTCACAATGTGAATAAACGACAAGCACGCAAGTGTTTACACTTCATTTCTCCAGCTGGCAGCATGAAACTGAAAAGTTCATGTTTTGCTTTGCCTTCACAATCCATAAAAAGACAATAAGGGAACAGGAGTGTGGTGTCTAAGAAATGGCACATACATGAGAAAATGAAGCCATTTCCTTTCACTACACCGTGGGTTTGTGTTGGGTTTCTGCATACATAAAAGCCATGTGGGTTGTTTGTGAATATGTCTGCACAAAATATGTTTTTTAAAAATCCCTGCAACTTTTTACTGACATGAAAAGAATGAAGGGACATTCTGAATCAGCAGTTTAGTCAGCAGCTTAGTATGTAGGTTCCTGTTGCAATAAACATATTCCTTTGAAAGATGGTATGCTAAATTTAAAACAGTTAATATTCCTGCATATATTTATTATTTTATTTTTTAGAAATATTTTACAAATCTTAGAGTATAACCTCTGTGATCCCAAATTGGGGGATTTACCTTTTTGTTTACCTTGTGTAAGATGCACTGCCCTTTTCTTCTGACCTTTCCTTATCTCTGACCATGCTGGTTGGCGAAGCAGATACAGCCTTGTGTAGAAAAAACAAACAAACAAACTCATCCAGACAGGACGGGGACCTTTATTTACATTGCAGATAAGAATTGTGGGTAGCGGTGGGTGCAAGGTGTGCCTGTACGTAGGCATGTTTTGGGGAAGCATCTGGGATGTCTGTGATAAGAACTAAATGTGTGAGGGAAGGAGGGCTGTTTCCAAACAATTAAAAACAGCTCTAGTAAACCTGTACTGTCCTCCAAGGTACTCTTGGGTCATCAAGCATTAAACCACACGACTATAAGTGAGTCTTACAAGAGAGAAACAGCAAAACAGATGACACTAAAAACCACAGAGGCAATGTCACAGTATACAACAATAAACTTAGTACTGAGCTACTTTCAGTTGCTCCTTTATTCACAAGGGGGTGACCACAGCAGGTAACTCCACATGTTTGATTTGGCAAAATTTTACGCCAGACGATCTCGCTGACACAAATCCCCTTTGGAGTTGTGTTAATGACTACATTAAACCTATTTTTGCTTTACTGAACCCCACAGCTGTACATTGGTTGAAATGAACTACCCCATTCATTGCCAGATGTGTCCATATAAAGAGATTTTAAAATGTCTTTGATTAAGGTCATTATAATCACTTTTTTGTACTACACAGCTGCAGGTGACATTTCAGCCACGTCCAAGTTTGCATTGAAACTGTAATGATTGCGACAGTTGTACACTTTGTGAGCTCAGACACAGTTTGCATGAGGAAAAATAAAGCAAAACAAAACAAAACAAAACATAAAAACCCAAAACGGGCATTGTGTTGCAGTTCCATTGTGCCACAATGATTTGGTTTTGGCCAGATCCATAAAACTCACCAAAGCTCTCTTTGAACTTTCCTATTCTAATCTCTGCTGTATGAAACCACCATGACACCACCATGATGTCACCCATTGCTTAGTGAGGTTCCATGTTTAAGGCCAAAGCGGCCTGTTTTAGTGATGACCTTCTTTGTGTTTTCAAAGCAGACGTGAAAAGTGAGAGAAATGTAGGGACACTACATGCCCATAGGAACTTGTCAGTCAATTACATGGTATGCTGGCTTTGTCAAATTTTTTGACAGTAATGGAACCATAATTTATCACACAAACATCATTTTGTATTTAATATTTGTGTTTTCTAACAAGTGATTAAGACCATAAACCCATAAGGAAAGTATTAACGTGAAGTAATGGGTCAAGAAAGGTGAAACATTATTTTCCCATAGACTTCAATACAGCTGCACTTCCTTTTGAGAAAGTATGTAGGGTTCAAGCAAATTCTCATTGTGTTCACTTTTCAGACCTAGAAAAAGCATCCATCTTTCATACACATCTCTGTCTGAGGCTTGAATACTGTTCTTTTTGTGCTTAAATAAAATAGGCGCTAACTACAATCCCTCAAAGTCCTCATGGATTTGCCTCTTTTGGAAAGCCATAATGTTTAGTCTCATTCACTTCATGCCAGAGGTACCGTAGTCACTTGTTTCGTACTTGTGCAGTTTCCTACTTGTAAACCCCATTTGTGTCAATATTTAGGTCACAACTATGAGAGGAAATATGGGAAGCCACATTTTTCTCAAAGCCCCTGATGCACCTAAGTTAATTGGTGCTAAAATGTAAAGATGCAAAGCAAAGAAGAATATCTGAGTCTGTGGTAAAAGGCAGTGTAACACTGAATATTTATATATGTAATAGTGCTATATAGAACAAGAACTGTATTTTTAGTGCACACATGTCCAACTCTGCAGTGAAGAGTCAGCTTTTTAGTTGCTATTTAAAATGAGCTAAAGTGGAATCAGGAAGCTCACGTTAGTGAGAAGCGGTGGAAAAGCCAAAGCGGTCTCATAGAAACTTACAAAATCACCACAAACAGCTCATTCTGTAATTTGAGCTCACTGATTGTACAGCCATGGAAATAATGCTAAAGGAAAGTCAATTTGGAATTTGGTGTACACAAAAACTCCCTGATTCCCCCGAGGTTGTAGTGTAACTAACACACACGTCCCACTTTGAATTGAGTGTGTAGCTGTAGAGTGGCTCAAACCCAAGACTTTCCAGTGATCAGGTTTTAAGAGACTGAAAACAACCAAGTTTTACAAAAGCCACCTCTAGTCATATATACAGCTTACTGCACAAGCCTACTGTATGCTGATTAAAACTGACTCTCTGCTTCAGACTATTGTAAGCTTAAAATGTTCCTTTAATGCGTGCAGAGAGGAGGAATGCGTGTCTGTGCCAGCTGAGGGAGACCCAGAAGTGTAAAGTGTGTTGAGTGAGAATTATAGCCATGTGTGATCACTGTAATTATAAAGTTCAGGACAGCTTGCGCTCCATTCATCATCACTTGTAGGTGGCTCGTATCGTTCACACTTTGGCTGATTCAGCTGATGAATGTGTGTCAATGAGGTAAAGTTTGGGCCCAGTATTTTATTTTTGTTTTCTTCAGAGTTAAATATTCTCTCTAATCTTTCTTACATGTTTTTTTGTGTGCACAGTAAGCATGCGCGTTTACCCAAGAGTTTGGCAGACAGAACGAACACCTCCAAATTATTTTTTTTATTTTCATAATTCACTCACATGAGTACTGGAGCATGCGGGTTTTTGATGTCCTCAAATGAGCCAGCTCCCAATCTGTTCTCGAAAAAAGCCTATCTCCTCTTTACCGATCCACAACAACATCATAATGTCTGGCTCCTGTGATGTTTTTCAACCACTTCCCATCATTCCTGCTCATATTTATCTCTTAACGCTAAATTGCTGCTGGGAGCGGCGGTGGGCATATCCATCACTAAAATGCATGAAAAGCCGAGATAACTCGATTGACGTGGGATGAAAACAAGGCCTTCCAGCATTCCCAAACATCCCGCACCAGTCCACTGGATGTACATTCATCCAATCGCTGATTCAGCTGCATGTTGACAGAAAATATGAGCTTGAGAGACACGAGAACACCTGCGAAAGGAAGAGCTGTGGAAAGCCATAGCACGACTATCTTCACAGCAAGTTGGTTATCATGAATGTGGTTCGTGTCAACTTTCGCCAAAGAGCATGAAAGCATGCGTGTGAGTGTTTGTGCATGTATGTGCGTGTTTTTAGATAAATTGCATAAACAGAGAGAGACGGAGATAAATGAGATATAAGGAGAGTAAGACATCTGCCTATCCTTGCTCAGTTTCATCCTGAAACAAAAAAAAAAGAGTTTCCAGTTTACAATAAGGCTGCTGTGCTCTTCTACAGCGTCAAAGTTGGCCAGCAGTATTTCATTAACATCAAAAAGATGAATCAGGTGCACTGCATTTTCACCTTGTGTTGCACAACAAATCAGCAATTAGCTCATTCCTGTGCTTTGGCATCATCCTCCTCCTCTCTGGTTTAATTTAACTTACGTAACAGTGTCCCCTTACTGCAGAAGGCCTGCTTTATATGGATGCTTTAGCAATGACTATGTGGGTGAAACTGACATTGTGAATGTTTATACCCTGTTGTGTTTACATGCTTACAAGTGTGTGATTATGAGAATGCAGCTGTGACTGCTCACTGGATTACAGGTAGATGAAGGCAAGGCAAATAAACTTTTGCTTAGAAGCTAATTGAAGCAGGATCCACAGTTAAAGGTGTAATGTGTAATGCTGGATTGGCTCTTTGCACAGTAAAGCCTGTGCAGCCTTCAAGGATTTCTACATTTCCAAGCCTCTTGGACCTATATGATACACTTCAGACATTAATAAGACATTAATAACCCTCTATGTACACTTCGGGGAAACAGTTTGTCTATTCATGGCAGGGAAAGCACATATGTTACTAATAAAATCAATGATATTTACATTTACAGATGCTAGTAAGCCTTGCTGGTGTGTCAGAATTTAGGTATTTCAGTGGCATACGCCTTCATCTAAACATTTGTCAGCCCTATATTTAGTAAATAAGAGAACTAATCTAGCTAACATTAACAAATATCAGTACCACACCTCAGTCATGGCATGGCATATAATGACCACAGTTTTATTTTGACTTTTTAACTTTATTGTGAGCACAGTCAGCAGAAAAATGCTTCCAACTATGGAAACACAACATTTAGTGTACGATAGGTGATATGATAGAACAAAACAAAAAAAAAGAAAAAAAAAAAGAGGCAGAAATCTGCACTTACATCCACATTTTCCTTGTTTGGGTGTCAATCAACGTTTGGTCACAGCTGCTGGTGTGGCTGGACGCACCTGGGTTGCAGTGTTAGTGAGACTGGTCTGTCACTCCCATTTGGTTGCTGTTGTGAAGGTGTATAGAAAAATTGATCTTTTTCCTAAACCCACTCAAGTTCTAAGTGTGAGCATATGTTGCGATGACATGACACCTCATCTTATTCAGTCTTGTGTCAGTGATTTGATATTTGGTAAACAGGAAAAACTGTCTGCTAATAGATGCTACCAAAGAGCACTGTCCAGCATCACCACTATCCCTGAAGATGGTACACATTTTTATCTTGTGCCTAAAAGTTGTAAGCATGTGAACACAAGAAAACCATTTTCATGGCTAATGTATTTTTTTTTTTCCATCTGAGTAAGATTTAATCACAAAAGAACATCTCTTAGTTATTTCAGCCATTCTAAAAATATCTAGCTGTGTTGTTTTACAGTAGGTAGTTATACATTCAGTGTAATATATGAGTTTCCCATTGGCTGACTGTCATTATAGTCTGCTTCCTTCAAGCCTCTGTTTCCTTTTTAAGTGTGGAGAAATAACTGATGGCAACCGGCCCAGACAGCCAAATTCATGCCAGTGATTAAAAGAAATTAAAAAAGCTGAAACTTGAATGAAGCATGTAGGTGGGCCGCGTGCAAAATGTTCTTTAATTACGTGTACCCTTTCTGAACCACAGGACTTTAAACAGTGCTGCATGCTAGCTGTAAATGTTGTCTTTCTAACACTGGCAGGAAATTGAAAACAGGCAAAAAAAATAATATTTTTCCGGCATTAAGGATGATGGATCACAATTTATGTGAAACAAAGCATCTTTAAATCCTTTATTCAGAGAAAACTGGCTTAAATATACCCTTTAATCGATTTGATGAAAGATTAACTACCTTGCATGAGTTCATGCTTTTGAGCTCTGTCTCTGCAATTATCATGTGTTCAAATGAAGTAGGTTCATTATCAAAGGCAGATGTTCATTTAGCTGACATTGCTAATTGCCGGTCTCCTCCAGTGTGTGTGTGTGTGTGTGTGTGTGTGTGTGTGAGAAAGAGAGAGAGAGAGAGAGAGAGAGAGAGAGTAAACGAATGTGTGTATGTACATATACTCAAAACACACAGCAGGCAAAAATCCCAAAGAAAACCAGAGGCGATCCAATCTGACTCCAAGCCATCTGTCTCTGCCAGAAGAAATGATAGAGGGAGCAGTGATAAATTATTCCTCTGCTTGTGATCTTCAGGGCAGCATTCTTCCCTTTCCACAAGCATATGTGACCCCTGTCTTCCGATTTCTTTCTCTCTTTTTTTGTTGGGGGTGGGGGGGTAAATATACTGCCTTCCTCTAGATAGATGTTTTATCCTCTTCCAAATGCACTAGTTCCTCACTCTTGTTCTTATGTGGTTAGCTCTGCTTGTTGCGTCGTGTGGCTGTCTTTCAGATGTCTCCCCAAGGCCTCCATAAGTAGCAGATGGGTATAACGGGATCCATGAGTATTTAGAGCTCCATATCGAAGCTCATGTGATGATGTGACACCCAAGGGACAACAAAAGGAAAGACTGATCTCATTTCTTTTCCATACAAGTCCCCTCCCTTGTTTAGGCTGTGTAAGCCTGGAAAAAAAAGAACAGATGCTGAAGCAATTTAATGTGGAGTTAGTTAAGAATTAGCAATGGGAATTCTCTGTGGTGGCTGCACCCTTAAGCCAGACCCACACTGGTCTCACATTTACAGGCTCGTCTCCACACTGGAATTCACTGTGCCAATGCACAAGGAAGGGCAAGCAGAACCCACTATCAGTGGTACTGTAAGTGGAAATAAAATGGGGTTTCATGGAGTGAATCTGAATTTGCATAACGAGTCTATAACTTAGGCTGAAGTTATTAAAACATTCTTTCAAACTTTAGAGCCATTTTCCACTGAATAAAAATAGACCACATCTACAGCAGAGTTTTTAAGAGGCAAAGCAGAATGAATATGTTTGCTAGTATATTAACAGTTTTCTTCTGGTTTTTCTATTGTTTACAATATGACAATTTCCTTTCTGCTGGGGTGGGGTGGGGGTTGGGGGGGCACCAATGTGTCCAATCTGAGCGAGAGCCTCTTGTTATAGTTATTTGCATGCTCAGTAAAATATTTGGTGCAGTTTGGTGGAAAGGAAATTGGGAACTTCTGCCAAAGCAGTCCAGATGAATAAATATCACTGCACGCTAGAGGAAAAGTATGAAACACCTAAAACTGGCTTATGAATCACTCAAGCACAAAAAAAAGCACCTAACTCAAGGGATGAACCAATGTTGTTTCTACACATAACAGACAAGTTAGCAAAGGCATTAACACTTTGTTACTAGCAGCTTGTTGCAAAAACACATAATTTGTTTGCATTTATTTAGTTGAATCTAAAAAAAGTCAAAGGTAGCACAGTTTGTTTGAAATTTAAAAAAATCCAGCAAAGACCTGACACAGGACCTGACGTAGGCATCTGGCCCAGCAGTTGATTCGTCTACTGTTCACTGAGGCCTCATCAGAAATGGTCTCATTGGAAGGGTGGCTGTCAAGAAGTCATTCTGAAGGAAGGGAAACAGGAAGAAAAAGCTGAGGTATGCCAAATTACACAAGGACTGGACTGAAAATCAGTGGTAACAGGTCTGATGGAGTGATGAATCTAAATTTGAAAATTTTGGTTTAAAAAAATCAATATGTACAGAGGCGGTCAGGAGAGAGAGAAACAACAGTAACTGCAGCCATCTGTGGAAGACGGTTGTGGCTGTCATGGTTTGGAGCTGCATTTCAGCCAGTGGTGTTAGGGATCTTGCCAAAATGGATGGAATTATGAATGCAGGAATGCACCATCAGATTTTGATCCACCATCTGAGGCAAATATTAACTTTCAAGCTTGCCAGAATTGCAGAAACTCTACTTTGCCATATATATATATATATATATCTCTTTCACACATACGCACACACACATATGCATGCACGCATGCACGTACACACACACAAACACACACACACACACACACACACACACACACACACACACACACACACACACACACACACACACACACACACAAACAAATGCTTTTGAAAAGTGTTATTGTAGGGCACAAGATATTAGACATTTTGTGTCTTAATTGGGGCTGTTTTCAGAAGCAGTGACACACTGTTCTCTCAGATTTTTCATTACTTAACACAATGATTTTAGCGGGGGCAGCTGTTGTAGAGGAAATATTTGAGTTCTGTGCTGGTGTGCTGGAAGTGAACACGCCACATGAACCCGAGTTCACACTGGTCACACTAGTCAAATGAACAGGTCTTTTGGGGGTCAAATGTACTCGGCCATAATACTTGTGTGAGTACATCCTATGTTGGGACTCCAGTGACAACGCACACGCTTACCTGCCACAGGGGGCAAAATTTTCAAGTAGTTTTTTAAATTTTTATAAGGATTGCCATCATTTTAAACAGTACTGCATCTGAGAAACCACAATAACATTAAAAAAAACAAAAATTATATGTTATAATTTCTATTAATCTGCTCATCAAGTAACAGTCATACACAACTGACACCCGTAGAAGGTCTATGGTTGCTCTTTTATTTTCCAACTTTAGACTGGAAAATATTTGTCCTTGATGCCTTGACTTATTCTCTCCTCCTTAATTTGGCTACCAAACACATACCCACATGAGATCATTTGATCTTTGATGTGAAGCTGTTTGGCACTGTGTCTCATGCGTAGGAGCTATCCGTACTCCCTTTGATCACAGGCTTGATGTTAGTGATGGAGTCATTTTTACATGCTATCTGTCTCTAGCCAGCCTCATCTAATTCCCTCACAGCTGGTCGTCCACTTCCCCTGCAGCTTCCTCCTTAGCTTTGACACCTGTCCTTGGCTCCACTGACAGGTAAATCCTGAAAATGACTTTACACAGCTTGCACTGCACTACTCAATCTACTGTACACCACATCGCCTACACAGTCTCAGACTACATCTTTCACCACCATACTATGATGGCCAGACCTTTCGATCATACAGTGCCAGCGATGAAATGGGCTGTCCCTGCATATAAGCACCCTGACTGGGAAAACTACACTGCTCAAAAAAATAAAGGGAACACTCAAATAACACATCCTAGATCTGAATGAATGAAATATTCTCATTGAATTCTTTGTTCTGTACAAAGTTGAATGTGCTAACAACAAAATCACACAAAAATCATCAATGGAAATCAAATTTATTAACCAATGGAGGCCTGGATTTGGAGTCACACACAAAATTAAAGTGGAAAAACACACTACAGGCTGATCCAACTTTGATGTACAGTAATCCCTCACTTATCGCGGGTGTTACGTTCCAGGACAACCCGCGATAAGTGAAAATCCGTGTAGTAGGGACGCTATATTTATTTTAATACTTATACATTATTTTAGTAGTTATACACTATTTTTTATAAAGTTCTTATAAACCCTCCCCACACACTTATACACCAAACATATACATTACTGTACAACACGTACTACGTACGTGAAGAACAATACCGCAAAAACCCGCGAAACAACGAAAATACCACAATAAATATTATATACTAATATTGATTGAAAACCCGCGAAACAGCGAGTCTGTGAAAAGCGAACCGCGAAGTAGCGAAGGATTACTGTAATGTCCTTAAAACAAGTCAAAATGAGGCTCAGTATTGTGTGTGGCCTCCACGTGCCTGTATGACCTCCCTACAATGCCTGGGCATGCTCCTGATGAGGTGGTGGATGGTCTCCTGAGGGATCTCCTCCCAGACCTGGACTCCTGGACAACTCCTGGACAGTCTGTGGTGCAACGTGACGTTGGTGGATGGAGTGAGACATGATGTCCCAGATGTGCTCAATCAGATTCAGGTCTGGGGAACGGGCAGGCCAGTCCATAGCATCAATGCCTTCATCTTGCAGGAACTGCTGACACACTCCAGCCACATGAGGTCTAGCATCCTCCTGCATTCGGAGGAACCCAGGGCCAACCGCACCAGCATATGGTCTCACAAGGGGTCTGAGGATCTCATCTCGGTACCTAATGGCAGTCATGCTACCTCTGGCGAGTACATGGAGGGCTGTGCGGCCCTCCAAAGAAATGCCACCCCACACCATTACTGACCCACTGCCAAACCGGTCATGCTGAAGGATGTTGCAGGCAGCAGATCGTTCTCCACGGCGTCTCCAGACTCTGTCCCGTCTGTCACATGTGCTCAGTGTGAACCTGCTTTCATCTGTGAAGAGCACAGGGCGCCAGTGGTGAATTTGCCAATCCTGGTGTTCTCTGGCAAATGCCAAGCATCCTGCATGGTGTTGGGCTGTGAGCACAACCCCCATCTGTGGACGTCGGGCCCTCATACCATCCTCATAGAGTCAGTTTCTAACTGTTTGTGCAGACACATGCACATTTGTGGCCTGCTGGAGGACATTTTGCAGGGCTCTGGCAGTGCTCCTCCTGTTCCTCCTTGCACAAAGGCAGAGGTAGTGGTCCTGCTGCTGGGTTCTTGCCCTCCTACGGCCTCCTCCACGTCTGCTGGTGTACTGGCCTGTCTCCTGGTAGTGCCTCCAGCCTCTGGACACTACGCTGACAGACACAGCAAACCTTCTTGCCACAGCTCGCATTGATGTGCCATCCTGGATGAGCTGCATTTCCTGAGCCACTTGTGTGGGTTGTAGAGTCCGTGTCATGCTACCACGAGTGTGAAAGCACCACCAACATTCAAAAGTGACCAAAACATCAGCCAGAAAGCATAGGTACTGAGAAGTGGTCTGTGGTCCCCACCTGCAGAACCACTCCTTTTGTCTTGCTAATTGCCAATAATTTCCACCTGTTGTCTATTCCATTTGCACAACCACATGTGAAATTGATTGTCAATCAGTGTTGCTTCCTAAGTGGACAGTTTGATTTCACAGAAGTTTGATTTACTTGGAGTTATATTGTGTTGTTTAAGTGTTCCCTTTATTTTTTTGAGCAGTGTAATTAGGCCAGGAAAGATTGGGAAATTTAGGTGCAGGTATACTTGACTTTTCTCTTTACAGAAAAGACCGTCTGTAGTCCTATGTGTGAAAAAGCTGCTGAAATCAAACCTAAATCCAAACATAATGCTACATTTGTACATAAACCAGGACAAAGGAAAAAAGAAACACTTTGGCACAGGCAACAGTCACAGAGTGCTGTAGGTAAGTGGGTGACTCATGCATCTCATGTGTTGACACAGTCTGGTTGGAGGTTCACAGCTTCATAGAAGCAGAAAAGGTCACACACCTGCACAGGCCTTTCCACTTTATTATGTCCACTGGTCAGCTCCTACCATTAGCATTTGAATTCACTGCTGCAAGATACACACAAGGTGGCAAAGTCTATGTTCTTCACTGGAGATGTTCTGTGAGAAGCTCTTTGCGTGCACAACATCCATTCATCATTGTTAGTAGCCTTGTGTTGTCTGGCCAACCCCCCCAAAAAGCTCAGGGATGAACCACTGACTCCTGTAAAAGGGGTTTCAAGTTAGCCAAGGTTCAATAAAAAAAAAAAGGCCAATGCACTTAATGTGCTGTTAATTACCCCACTTCAAGTGAAGCAAAACCTGTGTTAACTTAATGTAATGGACTCTGTCGCCAGCTGTTTGGGGTAAACAACGGGTTCTTTTAATGCAGTAGCTTATTGTATACACAGCTAAGCATTATTTAGTGGTATGTCTTATGAAAACAACAGACGACTGTATTTAGAATTGACCTCTTTCTCATCATTAAATTTGCATTTGCTTAATTTTACAACAATTCAATTATGATTCCTGAACTTTTTTAAAAAAATCTTTCTTTAAAATGGCATGTTACCAATGTGATGTTTCTGTTGTGGGTAATAGACAACAATATAATATTTATAGCATGAATACAATCTAACAGCCAACATTTGACACTTGCGAAACACAATTATGAACTATGGTAGCATGACATTGAAACATTAGTGGAATAGAATAGAAATTTATTGTCATTATACATACAATGAAATTAATCATTATAAAATGAATTATATACTCTAGTATAGTATTACTAACTATAAGAATTAATTAATTTGTCCCCATTAATCTAGTGAATGCCAGTATAACTGGGCAGACCAACAGATACTGCTGTCCATAGAGGACCAGCTTTAATAGGCTTAAAAAAGAACTGTCCTCCTTTTCAAAATAAAAGCAGTGGGTATAAAGACTGACCCATCTCTGTCTTTTAGAGGTCATAAAAGCACACAAACAACAAACAGAGGAGTGGAGATATGTGAGGCTGAGAATATCTGGCCTAGTTCTGAAGTAGCCCTTTCTAAACTGGTACACCTCACTCAAAGGCAGCTGGCCTCACTGTTTATTGCTCTTTTTTTAAGACAAATGTGTTTCTGTAAATGTATGTTTGCACCCTTGTGGTTTTCCACGGGACTTTGAAACAGATAATGTTGGTCTAGCGAGGAAGCAAACACATGAAGACTTCCTGTCCTCTGAATTTCAAGCAAATGATGTTGCAGCTACCCATTCAATTACTGTAAGTGGAGCGGATTCCAAATGGATGTGTCCGGTTCAAATCGGAGCTGCTTTCAACTCAAAATATCAAGTTTTACTTCACTAAATGTAATATGAGCTAAGCAGCAGCAGAACTGATATTAAGACTTTTGCAGACAAAAGGAGAAATCAACTTTAATAATTTTAAATGAACATAGCAGTGACGCTGTATATATCAAATTGTCACTGGCAATGCCCTACTTTCAGGACATCAAGATTTCCTGCAATTGCTGTCTAATTAATAGTGTCTGGGGCAAAAATTTCACTTTGAACTAAAAGTTCATTTTGAGCTTCAGATCTTTCAAAAGCAATTACAGCATTTTTTTAAAATTTTTATCTGCAGTAGCAAATAAGTCCCAGATAAGGTTGAGGTCATAACAACTTCTAAGAAGTTCCATCTGACACAAGACACTTCTCCCACATGAATTTACGTCCTGTATTTCAGGTGAGGCCAGTTAACTAATTTCATTTGGCCAACCTGTGTGTGAATCATGCTCTCTTTTTGTCGGTGAAGAGCTTACCTTTACAAAGAGGTAAATTACATAATGAGATCAAGGGCCAGAGTGTTTGTGTGACCCAGTTTGACGAGCGGTAAGCAGACATGATCTGAGAACCATTATTCACTCTTACAGACCCAAATGAATGGGCCATTTCTCTAATGTGGAACAGGGATGGGGGGCCTCAGATACTTCAAATGTTTCAAATTCAGCAAAACAGTCACCTCCCTCCAGAGAGCTGCAAAAATAAATCCCCAGTCACACACTTCAGCAGCAGGAAAAGAGAAAAATGGGGCCCGTCTGTGTAGCCCACTCGCTTGCTTTCTTGCCAGCACGTGAGACAAAGTGGAAAAGTATGCGGTGCTCTACTTGCATTATGTTCCATGTTTTTTTATATGTTTCATGACTTTTTGGAGGGGGGCCTTTTTGTAACCTCATTTCTCCTGTATATATATATATATATATATATATATGTGAATATACAAAAAACGGTGCTTTTGTGTTATCAATTTACATGTATGAGTGCATGCCCCTGAAAGACCATTTGTAATACTGTTGTGTGTGAGATGGAGAATGTCTGTTTTCTCAGTTTTCCATTTCCCTCTCGCCTCTTGTTCTCTGTATCATCTCCCACTGTCAGTCTGCCTACTAGGCCAGCGTCTCTGGACCTCAGCCATGGAGAGGCCATTTTCTGGCTCCAGTGGTGTGTGCAGAAAAATCCCTACTTGAACTCATCAGAACCATTGGCTTTGTGAGTTTCCAGCTTCTGGATGGTGGTTGCCAATTTGAATCCACTATGCTGGCTGGTAGAGGTACAACCATGTATTATAATAATAAAAAAAAGGATTATATTCTTGGAGCACAGTGGATCGCGGATATATAAAAATCAGTTCCGATTTCAGACTCCAGAAGGCACTCACTTATGATTACACACATAAAGGTGGTGTACTATTAAACTGCTTCCGCTGAGAGAGTCTTCAGAGGTAAATGCTACCTCTGAAAAAGTTTACAGTCTTTTGGGGTTTGTGGAAAACTAAAGAATGTGAATTTCATCTTCATATTTTCATCTTGTAACCATCAAACTATTAACTATCACTATGCTTATATTGATTCAAAAAGTAGAATATGAATATTACTCCTGCAATAACAAACTTTGGTTGAAGCTTCACATGATCTGTTGTACATGTATGCTTAGAGGACATTATGCTCACCAAAGTTCCAATAAAGATTTAAAAACTGCACAGCGTAAAATTCAACCACACTCCTTGTCGTCCAAGCTCCCACTCACATGTCATACTTCTTGTCACTCAGTCTGCGAGCGGGCTGGCGGAGAAAAGGAAGCCATAAAACCGTGAAGTGCTTCTTTTCCTTCCCTCTGACACATTTCTCTTTCGACAGGGCTTTTTTTGCACGCTGAGCAGGCAGCAGCAGGACTAGGAGGAGGCTGATGGAAAGGGCCACCTGAACAAACCCAGTGTGGAACCAGGCAGCCAGGACAACCAGGCCCAGCCAGATTTATGGCCCTCCACCATTCTTTTCCCACAGTGAGGCCCCTCTCTGGAGCTTCTGGATGTATTATTCCTAGTCTATTACTTTTTGTCACCTCTGTCTACTTCTCCTTCCTCTCCCTTTCCTGTTCCACATTCCCAATTCTCTTTTTTTATGTCTGTCGTTTATCTTCCTCTTTTTCTCAATCTTGGTGTCTCCCACCACCCTCTTCCTTTTCTCCCAGACATCCTGGCCAGCTGTTCACTCAGACAGGGTGTCTACAGCTCTCCATGTAAGCTGAGTTGCAGCTCCAGAGGTATGTCCCATAGCCTGCAGCGCGGAGATCTTTCTCAACACCTTTGTCTCCTCTCTTCACAACATCCACGAGCTGAGCATGACCTTGACAGCACAACCGCGTGTTTTCTCCAAAACCACCCACGCACACTACGCAGGGGTTGTCTGTTGGAGGTAGTACTGCTGAAAACATCAAAACAATATACTGCGCCATCCAGAGGCACACGATACAATATAAATGCATTTTGTATTTGAAATCGCCATAAAATTTAACATTTCTTTGAGGGAGTATCATTTACAGTACAGTAAACACAAAAAACAAAAAAATGTGCTCTCAGCTTTTTTTTCCCCCCTCTGTCTTTTTTTCCCCCTCCACCAAGCAACAGCAAAGCTTTGGCAAATGCTTCACATTAAAAATCAAACCACTGACTACAGACATCAGTAAAAGGGTAAAAAACTTCCCCAGACAAGGCTAAACTCTGTTACAACACCCCATGAGACAAGGGGTAGTAAAACCAAATGAAGTGTGCTGCAAATTAGTCCTGCTTTGCTGTAGATGTAGCAATAATTAATCTCGTTCTTGCATGCTTTTGTGCTGTGGTATTCTGCCCTGTTGGCCAAGTTAGTCTTAGATGAGGAAAATTTTAAACTGTACCTTAATGGATATTTGCCTTGGGAACTGTGTTTCTCAGTTATTTCTTATTATTTCTGAGAGAAACAGCTTCTTAAAAGTTTACAGAGTTGCATTCCTGTTTTGTTTTTTTCCTGGAGTTCCTGGCTAATTGTAGAGATAGGTCAAAAACAACATTCCTTTGTCACTTAACAAATAGCAGATTCAATTATTGGAGGCAACAGTTTAAGACACTTGAAGCAACACTGACTTAAACTACAAATAATCCGGTGTTTCTTAGTTGGTTGTTGCAGTAGACTTTGTTGTCATCGATGCCCCACTGTAGAGACCTGAGACCTTTGAGATGGACGTGTTTACCCTGCAGTTAATCACCATGTCTGATGCGGCCTCTCTGGATGTGTGAGGGGGAAATGCTGGCTAAATGCAGTCACCACGACCTAATGAGGTGGTTTAGCTGCAGCAGCGTGCCTTCAGTTGTACTCTGTAATTCAGAGACACCGATTCCACAGTTCCCCTGACCAGTCTGCGTCACAAGTGCGTTCGTCTGTATTCACCACGTTGCCCACAGCCCTGCGAAACATGTTGAACGGCTGCTTTAGGAGACCGGGGTCCTACAGGCCGTCAATCAATGTGGAGCATGTGGTTTGACAATGGGGAGAATGGAGAGAGCGAGGAATGGCTACAGTGAAAAAGGAATTATAGTCTATTCATTTTTTTGTGAAGTAAGCATCAGACTTCCCATACGAAAGCAAAATGAGTGTAAAAGCTGTTAATGTCTCTCAAATGCAGAAATCACTGCAGCAGGGCTTTCTCCTCCTCTTTGTCCTCGTGGCACAGCATTGCTGTTCTTGGAAAAGCGTGGGGCCGTAGCTCCACTCCTCGCTAATGGTTAAACAGCATGCCTATGCCATGCTCGCTAATGACAGGCTAGGCTTATTCCACTGAAGTGGCGCTTTTCAGAGTCAATGGCGCACAGAGAGCATAGCGAGCACCTCCCAAAGCAGCTGAGGTGCTGTGAGGACACTGTCTGCAAGAATTCATGCACGTATTAGCAAACACTCAGAGGGGCTCAAGCTAAGCTGTGGCAACTGAGAAAGTACATATTACCTGGCTGTCATTCCTCCTTTTGAAAGCATTCATTCACTTACCTTTAGTTTACAATTAAAAATCATCAAAACTCAACCTCTGCATCCCGAACGAACTCTCCCAGATATCCTGTATAACGCAGCAAAACATTTGTCTATGCATGAGAATGAAATGGAAATAAATGCTTCCCAGATTCACAGGTTAGGGCCTTTCACTGAGCAATCAACAGATGAGAGCAAGTAGATGCCGCTTGGTTGTCTTTCAAAATAGAAGCCCTGAGCCCATCGTATGACTTATTTGTTTAGACACATTACTAGCAGAGACTTTATGTGCACCACATGTTAGGCTTTTTTTCTTTTCTTTTCTTTTTTTTTTTTTTACATTTCTCAAGAGACAGCTAAAGTGTAAGAGGACCTCCACCTATTCCCACTGTGAGGTGATGTCGGAGAGTTAGAGGTCTGAAATATGCTGGAGAATTTCATGCACATCATCCATCATTTCCACCGAGCAAAGCACGAATACACGTGTATGCATGCACATGAGGAAAAAAAGAACTTTTATTGCATTGTGTGTGTGTGTGTGTGTGTGTGTGTGTGTGTGTGTGTGTGTGTGTGTGTGTGTGTGTGTGTGTGTGTGTGTGTGTGTGTGTGTGTGTGTGTGTGTGTGTGTGCCTGCGTGGGTGTCTGTCGATGTAAAGGCATACGTGCACTCAAATTCTCTGGCTTTGGGATATTTGACTCTCAGATCCTGACACACTTTCCCAGCATCCACAGGCTAGATATGTTTCTGCCCCATGGCGAGCCCACTTCAACACTTCCTCCACAGAAAAGGTGGGAGCACAAAGAATGCAGCTTTTCATCAAGACTGGCGCTGCATAAATATTTCAAACACGCAACATGATTCCTCAGTGCCACCACGGCACAAAGGAGAGGTCTCTGGGTGAGTTCAGGGGTGGGGTAAGCGGAGGTGAAATCTCAGATTGGAGCTTGGTTTGCAGACGCCACCTGTTCACAGCGTCAGACATGCAGACAAGGCCCTGAAGCTTGTGCCGCGACAGAGGTTTGCCTAAACCCTATCCAGCTATGTCTGTATGAATCAGTGCCAGGCCTGCCACTTTGCTGTGGAAAACCATAAGTACAAGTCCAGGCGTGTGCTTGCATTGTTGATTGTACGTGTGGATGGAGATTTTGGGTGTGCCTGGACATACCGGGCATTCCAGGCTGGCATTAAAGCCAAATTGAAGGTGGGGGATGAAGTCGGGATGTGTTGAGTGATACCTGGGCAGCTGGGAATGAGAAGGTGGGACATTGCATTGGGTAAAGTGGGGAAAGATTAAACTCGAGTGAGGATTTTTGCGGTCAAACCGTCATTGACTGTGAATTAGATGAGTGTGCTCTCAAGAGCCAAGAAGAATATATGAATTTTACCCCAGCTGTGCCACAGTCAGCTGGACTGATTGAATAAGACTTGAGCAGTTTGTGTGAATGTTGTACTGACTGAACATGTAACAAACAATCATTGTGGTGATTCTTGTTCTATATCACTGCCAACAAACACACTGTCTTATTGTTATTGTAAATGTTCATGGCGGTGACTCTGGATTGGCATGACAATGCCAGGTGTTTAGGTTTAGAAAACTTTTCCAATGTGTTGGTGACGGCATCAGCTAAACATGCTGTGCAGATCTGAAGCAGATAGCTGATACTTGCTATAAAATTACACAGGAAACTAAGTGTTCTTTCAAGCATGTTGCAAAGAAATAAATGTTCATATTGCGTTGCAGTGATTTAAAACCTTTTGACTTTTGACAACTTTAAAGGTCCAGTATGTAAAATCTCACCGCTAGATGTCAGTAGATTGTAGATTGCAGTCAAGTGAATTCTGTTTTCTTACCCCTCGCAATTCAAGTGCATAATCCTAGCTACAGTGGCAACTGTAGGTCAAGAGAGAACAAAAACATTAAATATTGATTGTACTGTTTTACATTGGTCTTGAAATTCAGGACACACTAAAATCCACACCAGACAGATTTCTTTTAAATAGTGTATTTTAACTACAGACTATATTAAAAGATGGAGTAAAGTGGCATCCACAGAGGAAGCAATTCTCTTGTCATGCATTGTTTTATCACTGAGAGCTGGTCACTAGTGGATGTTCCAACATCAAGTTGCCTAGGTAACCCTCTAATGTATTTACCACTCTATAATATGGCAGTGAACAGTATTCTTGGCTCTCACTGGTAATTACTTTAATTGCTACCTGTGTGCATGCCCCTTCAGCAACCCAGTATCACGGCAAAGCCTGTAACAGAGCCGCCCATCCACTAGAGGACATTGTGTGGATGTCACGCTTTACCTGTCCTAGGCGTGAAATGGAAACACATGTTGAAGCTGCAGTAAGTAATGAAGTATTGTTTAAATGCCCGATAGTCAGCTGATAATCAGCCATTTAAACAATGGAGAAAGGTGATAGAAAGTTGTTGGCTAGAAATTAAATCTCGCACCCTGCTGGTACTGCAAGTTACTGCAAGTTATTGCCTGCAAGTTATTCAACATGCACGTACATTTCACGCCTAAGCGAGGCAAAGCGTGAAATGGACACGGTGGACTGGTGGATCTCTTACACTCTTTGCCGTGATACTTGGTTGCCTTGAGTGTTCAGAAGCCAAATGAAGCCTGTGTGTAAATGCCTTAAACGAGCATTTTCTCTGATTGTCAGCACGGTGAAACCTCTCCAGTTATTAAAATGAGTTGGGGAAAACAATGAGCTTTGTTTCTTATTGAAAACATCATGTATATTTTGTAAATTATGTTATATGTTATGTCCAGCTCTTTGCTTGTCCCTGACCAGATCACATAAGAAATTAGGATTAAAGCATAAATAAGCATACATCATGCAGTTTCAGCCACCAAAGACTCTTTGGTAAACTCCCCATCAGAGAATGGCTTACTTTTTTTGTTTTGTTTTGCTTTGTTTTGTTTGCTATTTTTGTGGGAAATCACAATATAACTGTCTTGGTTTTATTTTAAAAACAACCCCTTTTTTTTTTGCTTGTTTGTTTTTTAATTCATGCAAGCATTTGTGTGCAAGTGAATGCAGCTTCACTGTAAATGTGTTGGAACAGTTGTATATGAGAGATGTGAGAACCGTAACAAAATGGATCAAGGGCACTGCAGGAAATCTGGAGCTTCAGCTGAAAGACAAAGGGGACAATTTAGACTTTTTTCTTTGGTTCTGGGCAAGAGCTGTGATGTCTGCGATACACTCCCGTTACTCATTTTGCGCATGGGATAACAAAAGAGTTTGAGATTACGGAGGAGCCGGCAGCAGTGCATTCAATAGAGGGATTACAACAGGGAATGATTTGTTCATGGAGGTAATTGCATGCTTGGATAGGCTTGGGCTGAAATGGGACAGACTGGCAGGTGTCACAACCGATGACTGTCCAAATCTGACCGGGGGTGACACAATAAACTGACTGAAATGAGCCTAGCACTGAAATTGGTATTTTTGCATTATATTATATGCCAGGAGGTGTTGTCTAAGTCAGTGCTAAAAATGAACCATGTTGTTGATGTTGTAACTAAAATAGTTAACTTCATCAGGGAAGCACACTGAATCACAGACAGTTTGTTGCACTTTTGGGGGAACATGAGACGGAACTTGGTAGCACGGGCTACCACACAGCGATCAGTTGGCTCAGCAGGGGCAAAGTGCTCAAGAGTGTGGGACCTGAGAGCAGTGTTTTGTGCGAACAAAAGCGAGGACATTCCTAAACTCTCAGATGCAGAATGGAAGGCAGAGCTTGAATTTGCTGTTGATGTGACTGTGCTTCGTATTTCCACTTCAGACATTAAACCTGAGTTTGATGCAGTGGTTCAAACCCAAAACAGACTCGATTTCTCTCACTGAACAACAAAAAAGAACTGAAAAACTGCAGCTGAGGTCATTAAACTACAAACAAAATAGGAACAGCACTTTGTATAAAGTTAAACGTCTCCAAAATGTTGCAGAAACGTTCACATTTAATTCACAGTTGTTTCTGGGAATTTTGATTGAATAGTGATAAAATGTTGGCTTTTTTTCATTGTCTAATTGTAACATCTCTGACCAGTAGCAGGTTTTTGTTTTGCTTCTTAGCAAGGCACATTCAAGCATCACTATCAATACAGCACAGTGCTTGTTTTTGGGGAGTTTTTTTGCCTTAAAAACAGCACGTCCATGGACAGAGTCTGGTCGGTGGTCTGTGCATAGTTTATTTATCAAGTCATAAATACATAATAGTGGCAGCACAGATTAAAAATGTTATAGTTTTACTACTGCTTACGTTCACTGGAGCTACTAAATAACTGGAGCTACTCAACCCCAAGTTGATGGGGTATTCCTGATGAATATTCCAGCTGAAAACTCAGAAATTCTGACTTCCAGGTTCATCTGAAATGCACCAAAAACACCAAGATGACAGCCAAAATGCTTGAGGCTTCATAACGGCACCCCACTAATATACACTAATTTATATACACTAATATGCACACTTATATTGTGCAGGTAATTAGTTAACTATATATTTATATTATCCTGTATTATACTCAGTATGTCATGTGATTGTTGAATCAGGCTTCATTAACACACAAATATGGCTCTCACATGTGCAGTTTTGTGATCAGCATGTTCTAAAATGTAAATGGGCTTGATACAGTTTCGGATGGCTGTTGGTGAGTGCAAAGTACAGCTAAAGGCATGGCTCATTAAGCTGCAAGACTGAAGCAATTAAAGCCAATTAAAAGCCTGTTAGAGACCAATGGGCTCCCCGCTGAGACAGGCCGTGCAACATGAGACTTGGGAACAATGTTGCAGGTCAAGGCTGCTGACATAATTTGGTCATCAGGGCTCAATGGAGTATAATGTTCTACAGTGTTTGAGTGGAGCAGCACTGACATAAGACAAAACTTTCAAAATGTTTTCCATGTTCCGATGTAATTTCCCCAGTGTGTCACCTAAATGCTTTCACCTGGTGCTCACCTTTTAATTTTCCTCCAGTAGTGGACTTTAAATCTGCAAGGCTGAAAACCTCCATTGTTCTTTTGATACACTCTGGATTCCCTCACTCTCACACACACTCTGCTCTCTGTTGTGGCAAAGGCATGGAAGCTCTGCTGAAGCCACAAATAAGCCTTGGGCTTTAATAGTGGAGCAATTTCCAGAGCTGTGTAATAATAACTCAATGCCCATAGTTAATGGCAGGCTGCTCTTACATGAGTCTTTGGACATCTGGATGCTCAGCAGATAGTCTCCCTAACATGGTATGGTCAATTCAAAAAAACAAAAAAAAAAAGGGCTGTTTCAAAAGACAACAGAATGGGCTTTTGTCTTTTGTTTGACCGACCTCCAAGCAAAATGTGGACAGGGCAGCGATTTTACTCTTTAGGTATGCCCTGCTGAATTCAGGGCCCTTTGTACTCCTGGACAGCCTAATGTAAGCCAGATTGCTGGTGCTTTGGGGGAAATATAGATCTCATGATTACCAACAATTGACCAATTCATTTGAGACCTTCTTTCACATGGTGTGTGTGCAGCTGCATTTGAAACTGTGGTTATATTGTGTGTCTGGGTGTGTGTGTGTGGGTGTGTGTGTGTGTGTGTGTGTGTGTGTGTTTAGGCTCGATCACGCTCACAATAATAAATCAAAAGTGGCTGGTAGCCTTTAGATCTTGTTGGGCCTCATGTTTTGAAGAATGGCTTGGCACTGAATATGAGCACTGATTGAGCCACCGAGAGGGTGTTTGGA
The DNA here is from genome assembly GCF_007364275.1 of Archocentrus centrarchus. Classification (NCBI taxonomy): domain Eukaryota; kingdom Metazoa; phylum Chordata; class Actinopteri; order Cichliformes; family Cichlidae; genus Archocentrus; species Archocentrus centrarchus. Next base: position 14,240,684 of record NC_044351.1, on the reverse strand, counting down.
TTAGAATGAGCCTATACATTACACAGATGGAGCTTCGTCTAAGTCTGTGTGCGTGTATGTGTGTGTGCCATCACACAGCAACAGTTGTCTGATGAACAGTTTAAATGCTCAACTGAGATCACCAGCGTTTGTATAGTTGGAGCCCAGATAGCTTCAGATGGGCTGCCATAAAATCATTTTGAAAAGGCAAAGGGAGGCAATAGAATAACCTTACTGGCTTAAGATGAGTGCTTGTCTACAAAGGAATTCCAGAAATGCCAGGGGAGACTGTCGCTGCCAGGTAGCTTTCTAAAACATCCTCTTTCCTTATCACGAAGCAATTCACAGCTGGCTTACACCTGCTTTTCTGCACTGCTCTGCCTAATAGCACTGGCACTAGAACTTATATACATGCTAATATAATTGTGAGCACTGCAAGATAAATCTGTAAAATCCTCTTCCTGCATGTTAATCAAAACTGAATGTTACTATCCACTGCTGACGAGTTCCATCTCTTCAGTCAGTTTGAAAGAGTTAGCCAGAATAACAAAAGCAAATGAACAAATAAAAGAAAAAGCCATCCAGTTTTAGCTCCACTTTAGGAGCTTTTTGTATATGTGTAAATTTTGTCTTCCAGTCAACAGCAGTTAGTGTGTGCCACTTCATGCAAACAGTCCTTGTTTGTGTGTGTAGATTTTAAATAGGTGAATAAAATGTTTTTGGTTTTTTTTTATTAGTCAGCATCACACCTGCTTTCGAATCCTGTATTCATCCTGTTGTTGTGTTCTCATGAAAAAGTCTATTGCAGTTAAGTGAACAGCTTACATTTCCTTGTATGCTTTACTACTTTTTGCTAAGTTTGGATTAGACTAAGCCTATACTGTGTGTGTGTGTGTGTGTGTGTGTGTGTGTGTGTGTGTGTGTGTGTGTGTGTGTGTGTGTGTGTGTGTGTGTGTGTGTGTGTTGAAATTTGTTACTTAAATGTCCCTGGGTAGTTCTGATTTGGGTAGTGTTTTAAAGGTTAAAAAATGCACTATGTAGCAGAACTAATATTTAGTTTAGTGTTGCCTTGATTAATTGCTTGATCATTGGTTAATCAGCTAATGTGATCACATTATAAACATGAGTGCACATCGTGTTTCCTGCTCACCTGATTTTCGTAGCGGTGATGCTGACTGGTTCTTTTGTAGAAGCTGCTAATGGATTTTCATGGAGTTTCATGGATTGTTGGCATGTCATTCCTTCCCTTGTGCTTTCATCTGTGGTAAAACCCCATATAGGTCTCCTCCTCCCTGAATCAGAACAGTTGACTGTGATTGATACTCAGCATTTGCTTGTTGTGAAGCTAGATTTCCGTTTTGATGCAGCATTGTTTTATCATGCATCTCTGGGACTTAAGGCCTGGGTTGGTGGACCACTACTGCTGCTCTGGTCTATGCTGCAGGGATGCTGCTGCTTTGCCTTTCTGTGTAGCTTTTTGTGTTGTTTTAGCTTTACCCGTTTGCTTTATTTTGGCTTATTGCATTGTTTCTATCCTTCCATTTGGCTTATGTTCTCTAAAGTAATCTGTTCCCCTTTTACTAATTACTAATTTACTAATTAGTTGGGTCCGCAAATCCGCTGTAATTTGCATCTAATTTGCATCTAATTTGCATCCCGCTCCGGCTTGTCAGGACCGCTCTGAGCCTCGGTTAGCTAACGCAATGGCTGCCACGAGTTCGGGCGGAACTATTAAACCACAGGTAAGTCTCTTTCAATGGCCCATATTCTTGTCGTGTAAAACTCGACTGATTTTAACAAGTTTCCTTTCATCTAGCTTAGTTGCGTCCTAGTCTTACAGAGGCCTGTAAGACCGCGAGCGATTGTTGGCTAATGTGCTTGAGCTAGCTAACTCTCTTGTGTTGCCCCCAACCCTCAGAACTTAGAGGCCAGTGTGATTGCTGCTGCCCAAGGTCTGATTAATGTGCTACAGCAAAATATTCAGCAATCAAACACCCCTCCAGTACTGCAAAGTTCAGTGCCCACTAATGAACAGAGAGATGGGCGAGCACAAGCACCAAAGCCAGCAGTTCTAGAGGAGATGTCAAGGTTTGGTATCTATCTTCTTTTTATACATTACCTGTTTCATAGGAAAGTGTGCTATGGGCGGGGGGCAGTTTATACATTAATGTTTACTTCTCACATGCAGGTCATTTCCAGGCTTCTATGTCAAAAGAAAAGGAAAAAAACGCTTTTCCCCCTTACAACCTGCTCCAGGGAAGGCTAAGACCTGTAAGCCATTCATTGTGTACGTATATTTAGTGAACAGGGGCTGTACCAGCACTCCCTCTGCTACTGAAGAGTTGGAGTTGACCCAAGCAGGTTTGGGAAAGCGATCCCTCACCTTGGCAGATGATACGAATCATACAATGGTAAGAAAGTAATAATTTATGGAACAATTATCTAACAAATGCATGAAATTATGATAATTCATATTACAATACAGTGAGTGGTTGTTGTACAAGTCTACAGGTCTATATCATAGCATTTACATACCTTTATAACTTCCTGCAAGACCTTGAAATCCCAGGTTTCACACTCAACTTGTCATTGATCTGAGTACTAGCCACAAAATTTGGGGGCCATAAAAATGGTCTTAACACTTGATTTTACTTATTTTAATTGAAAATAAAATTACAGGAATGGCATCAAAACAAAGGTTTTTAGTATTTTTAATAGTCCATAGTCTTGCTTTTTGGTCAAATGTGTTAAGATTTTGACCTAGAACATTTTTAATTGTGGACCTTTTCAGTTATTTCTATGTTGAGGCTTTCAGCGTGACTGTTATGCTTGTGCTCCAAAAAATTTTCTTAAATTTTATTTATCTGCTAATAATTTTTTTTTTAGCCAACTGAGAAGAAAGAGTATTGTGTTAAACAGTAATTAATGAACAGAATTTAAAGCTTTTACAGTGTTTGAAGTCTGGACAAGGGGTTTAAAAGGAATGTGCTGTTTATTGTAGGAACGGTAAAGGGTATCAAATATACCAGTGTTGCATTGGAAAAAGAAATCTCAAATCAGTTTTTGGTGATTATCTTTTTTTTTATCAGCTAGTTGTCTTAGTATCAATATTAACAAATAAATAATTCCATGAAATACAATACCAGTCAAACTTTGACTCATTTATCAGGGCATTTTTTGTTATTTTAATATTATAACAGTAGAAAAGGAGCCTGGGGGAGAAAACTGATAACACATGCTCCCTACTTAGTTTTATTATGGTTTTTGGAGATTACAATCAATTCCTCATTATCCTAAAAAAGTCAATAGTTATTCCTTCAATCCACTTACCTTTGGACTTCTTCATGAAGGACAGCTGTTTCTGTCTCTGTATCAAAGTCTCCCTCACCTAATTAAAAATGCTGGCTAGGGTTAATCCTGCAACCACACATTATGGGGCGCAGTGGCTGATGATTTAAATTGTATGTATGAATGGACTGACAGCTTTTTGTTTTAAAATAATTATAAATAAACGAGCTTCCCAATGGCCTGAGCCACGTCTCTAATTCAGCAGTCCTGAATGCCCTTTTGGTGATTGGTACTGTTCTGAAGTAAATATTCCCTTGCTAGAAATTCCAAGGGTGGCATTTTTGGATTTTCCCTCTTAACATTAAAGCTCATGGGCTCTTTCTATCAATATTGTGTATTTCTGTCAGCACAATCAAATTTGCTTGAATACAATATTACTCACACAGCACATATGAACAATAGAGAAAAGTCAGAAATCACAATTTATTACATTATATCTTTGTTAAGTGTATGTTCAAGTGGCTTGAAGAGGCCAACTTCAAGCCAAATGCACAAGTCACCATCAAGTGCGGGATTCATCAAGGAGATGCTCTGTCTCCACTGATGTTCTTCATAGGCCTGAACCCCCTTGGCCAGATCATTAACAAGGCTGGCTACGGCTAACAACGAATGGAGCAAACATCAGCCACCTCCTCTACCTGGATGACATCAAGCTGTAGGCCAGGAGTGAACAAGACATCGATTCACTGATCCACACCACACAGATCTACAGCAATGACACTGGAATTTCATTCAGACTGGAGAAGTGTAGTCAGATGGTGACAAACAGATGGAAGGTAGTCAGAACTGAGGGGATTTCACTACCAGAAGGCAACATTGCAGACACTGAGGACAGCTACAAGTACCTTGGAATCCCACAGGCAAATGGGAACCACGAAGAGGCCGTTAGGAAAGCTGAAACCTCCAAGTACCTTCAGAGAATAAGGCAAGTCCTGAGGAGTCCGCTGAATGGGAAGAACAAGATGTGGGAAATCAACACCTATGCCCTGCCAGTTGTCAGACACCCTGCTGAGATAATAAGCTAGCCAAAGGAGGAGATGGAGGCCACTGACATCAAGACAAGAAAGTTCCTCACTATGCATGGAGGGTTTCACCCCAAATCCAGCACCCTGAGACTGTACGCTAAGTGAAGGAGGCTGAGGACTAGCGAGCGTCAGAACTATTATCCTTGAAACAACAAAGATCCATGAATACATAAGGAAGATGGACACAAATAATCACATGCTTAGTAAAGACCTGAGGCAGCTGGGCTGCAACGATTCCTCGAGTAACTCGAATAATTCGATTATAAAAAATCCTCGACACAAAATTGTTGCTTCGATGCTTTGTTTAAACTCTGCAGCACTCATGTGCCACCGTGTAAGCAGAGTGTTTCACCCACATTAGCAGCATTAACATTCTCCATCGCTATGACGGATTTCCATCATTTGGAAGCCAACTCTGTACAGATTTTTTTTTTTTTTGTGCATTTTTGGCCACAGCGGCTTTTTATTATCAGTGGGGAGAGACAGAAAATGGGGGAAAGATACAGGGGAAGACACGCAGGCAACGGGCCGGGACGTGAACCCGCGCTTCACCACTAAGCCACCCAGGCGCCCAACTCTGTACAGATTTGAATTAAGTGTCTTGATGAAATTAAATCTTGGATGGCTCTAAGCTTTCTGAATTTTAATGAAAAAAAGACAGAGGTGATTGTTTTTGGCCCTAGTACCACTGGTGGATCTCCTCCCGTGGACCTGGGTCCATTATCACAATATGTAAAGCCGTCTGTCACAAATTTGGGTTTTATGATGGATGAGAGTTTTAAGTTGGAGGGCCAGATCAGTGCAGTGGTGAAATCTAGTTTCTTTCATTTGAGGAAGCTGGCGAAGATAAAAAATATTTTATCAAAAAAACACTTTGAAGTAGTGATCCATGCCTTTATCACAACTAGGCTGGATTACTGTAACGCTTTGTATGTTGGTGTTAGCCAGTCTTCCCTATCTCGTCTACAACTGGTTCAAAATGCTGCTGCGCGGCTTTTGACGGGATCACGGAAGAGGGAGCATATTACTCCTGTTTAATCTTCACTGCACTGGCTGCCCGTCCATTTTAGAGTCCATTTTAAAATTCTTTTATTTGTTTTTAAGTCATTACATGCCCTTACCTTATCTCTCGGTGTTGCTGCACTTGCATACTCCTTCCTGGTCACTCAGATCAGCTGACCAACTGCGCCTTGATGTGCCGAGGACACAGCGGAGGCTCAGAGGAGACAGAGCCTTTGCTGTGGCAGCTCCTAAACTCTGGAATTCACTGCCATTGGGCATTAAACTACGAAGTAGTATTAGGGCCACATTGAGAAAAAAAAATTAATTGTGCATTTTGAGAATAAAGTCAAAATTTCGAGAATAAAGTCAAAATTTCGAGAAAAAAGTCAAAATTTCGAGAATAAAGTCGAAAATCTATTTCGAGAATAAAGTCAAAATTTTGAGAAAAAAGTCAAAATTTTGAGAAAAACGTTGAAATACTACTTCGAGAATAACGTCAAAATTTTGAGAATAAAGTCAAAATTTTGAGAAAAAAGTTGAAATTTTGAGAAAAAAGTCAAAATAGTATTTTGAGAAAAAAGTTGAAATGTGCAGATTTAAGTCGTTTCAAGTCAAACACCTGCCATGCCACGTCTACTATAACCTCCAGAATGTCTTGTATTATGAGTTAGCGAAACTATACTTAAGAATCGAAACTTATTTCTCTTTTAGTACACAAACACAATGGAGTGATGACTATGAGGATGGTAATGACGTGCAGAAAGCTCCATCGGCTCAGAAGGAAAACCACACAAACTGGCAATGGTTAGATGCAAGGATTTCGATGAATGCACCTTCGTGCAGTACAGAGGGGATTTTCAGAATCACAAGTCACAATAAGGGGCTCGCCTCTCGGGGAGCGACGTCGTTCGCTCTCCATTCATTTCCTATGGAACTTGTGCAAGGATGCCACAATCGCTTCGCAGAAGTTCCATGAATGGAGAGGGAGCGACATCGCTCCCCATGTGTAGAGCCCCTAAGACAGCTGATCAAGTTGTTTCATCTACCCAAGGCATTTTGTAGAGGGTATAGCAGCCGCTATGACGACTTCGACTTTTTTCTCGAAATAGTATTTCGACTTTATTCTCGAAATTTTGACTTTATTCACAAAATGCACGATTTATTTTTTTTTCTAAATGTGGCCCTAATACTCCGTCGTATTAAACAGGCATCGTCACTGGCCAATTTTCAATCTGCTCTTAAGACATCTTTTTCATTTGGCCTTTGACTAGTATGAGCTGCTGTTTTTGTTTTGTTTTTATTTTATTTATTTATTTTTTAGGATAAACTGTATTTTATTGTTTTTATTTATTTATTTTTATTTTATTTATGTATAATTTTTTTTAATTACCTTTTTAAATTTTATCTTCTCTTGTCCTGATGTGTTTTATGTATAGCACTTTGGTCAGTGGTTACTGTTTTTAAAGTGCTTTATAAATAAACTTGGCTTGGCTTGGAAAAAACAACCCTTTAACACTGAGTGGATCATCACTGACACATTTTTCCATGCCTCCACTGCACAGCTGTTAGCTATCACAGTTTGCTAGCAGGCGCAGCCATTAGCACTAGCGATCGTTCGGTAACGACATGATGCACAATGCTGTGAAAAAGTATTCGCTCCCTTTCTGATTACTTTTTTTTCTTTTGCATATTTGTCACACTTACATGTTTCAGATCATCAAACAAATTTTAATATTAGACAAAGAAACCAGAGAATATAAAAAATGCAGGTTTGTTGACCTATCTGATTCTGTGTGAAAAAGTAAGGACAAGAACAACTGAGAAACAAAGTCATTGACATCTATTGGTCTGGAAAGGGTTACAAAATCATTTCTAATGATTTGGGACTCCAACAAACGACAGCGAGAGACATTATCCACAAATGGAGAACGCTTGGAAAAGTGGTGACCCTTCCCTGGAGTGGCCAGCCTACCAAAGTGACTCAGAGAGCACAGTGACATCTCATCCAGGAAGTCACAAAGGAACCTAGAACAACATCTAAAGAACTGCAATCCTCATTTGCCTCAGTTAAGGTCAGAGTTCATGATTCAACAATAAGAAATGGCATCCCTGGGAGAGTTCCAAGGCACAAACCACAACTGAACAAAAAGAACACACAGACTCATCTCACATTCGCCATGAAACATCTTGATGATTTCCCCAAGACTTTTGGGAAAATAGTCTGAGACCAAAGTTGAACTTTTTGTAAGGTTTGAGTCCCATTATATCTGGTGTAAAACTAACACAGCATTTCATTAAAAGGAACATCACACCAACAGTCAAACTTGGTGGTGGTAAGTGTGATGGTCCAGGGCTGCTTTGCGGCTTGAGGACCTGGACAACCTGCTGTGATTGATGGAACCATGAATTCTGCTTTCTACCAGAAAATCCTGAAGGAGAATGTCCAACCATCAGTTCATGTCCTGATGCTCAAGAGCACTTGGGTTTTGCAGCAGGAAAATGGCCCACAATATACAAACAAGTCCACCTCTGAATGGCTCAAAAATCAAAATCGAGGCTTTGAAGTGGCCTAGTCAAAGTCTGGACTTAAATCCAATTGAGATGCTTTGGCATGGCCTCAAACAGGCTGTTCATGCTTGAAAATCTTCCAATGTGGCTGAATTAAAACAAAAACTCTTCTGCAAAGAAGAGTGGGCCAAAATTCCTCAGTATCAGAGATTCATTGCCAGTTAGCGCGAATGCTTGATTGCAGTTCTTCCTGCCAAGGGTGCCACAACCAGTTATTAGGTTTATGGGGCAATTACTTTTTCAAACAGGGCCAGGTAGGTTTGGATAACATTTTTTTGTCCTGAATAAATGAAATCATAATTTATAAACAGCATTTTATATTTACTTGGGTTATCTTTGTCTAATATTATAATTTGTTTGATGATATGAAATGCAAAAGTGTGAAAAAAAATAAAAAATAAAATATATATATATATATATATATATATATATATATATATATATATATATATATATATATATATATATATATATATATATATATATATATATATATATATATATATTAAATTAAAAAAAAGAAGTCAGGAAGGTGACAAATACTCTGTATGCCAACTGAAAGTCATATCTGTTTACTGGAAAGATAATGCAGTCAATATAAATATAAAATTCCATACACAAATCTTTCCTACCATTTTAGCTCAGAGATTAGAACCAAACGCCAATCATTCCACTGCCTGTTAGCGTGCAGTTCCTTGATCCCACTGTAACGTGAAACTTGTGTAGCGAGCCGGACCACATGGGGAGTGCGATGTTGTGAGGTGAGGTATTTTTCAACTGGGAGACAAAGATGTAATGTGTTCCAGACACTCTGGCCGCACATAGCTTTTTCCCCTGCTACCTATAGGCATCAATCCTCTCCTCTTTCACTAGAACAATAAACTCACTACCACTAAGGAAGAACTCTTTGCTGATCCCCAAAACACAACTACCTTCCTGGAGCTTGCAGAGAGGGATCCCACTATACTCTCCTGGCTTAGAGTTGGACTCTAAATGCTAAACCCTTTCTCTGACTTGCAAACATGGCAAGACCTTGTAACCAGTATCCACACAGTCTACACATTAACCTTCAGCTCACCCATGGAGCCAACCAGGACACTAAACCTCACCCTAAAAAAGTTGAGGTGGTTATCTAAAGCATGACCTCTTGGATAATCAACTCATACAAAGATGTTTCTGGTGACTCTCCTACAAGGAGGCCTGAGGTGGTTTAACTGAGTTACATAACTGGTATGATACTCATGTTTCTCTGTTCAATAAGGGCCAGATGGAAGATGTGTATTTTAAAAACAAATCCCAAGGGGATCTGCTTTCTCCCCCTCTAACTTCCTACCTTCACCTCTCCATCCTGCCCTCATCTTCTAGACAATCAGGATTGAGCCTAAAACAACAATGATGGGCTCCATGAAAGCCTCTGTTTTCACATTGTCAACACTGTGTGGAACACAAAATCAGCTTGCATACTCTTTCTTTACACACTTTTTTTTTTTTTAGCGATAGTCATTTGCAACTTCCTCTTGTCATTTTGGTCTTCTTTTTACACTCTCTCTTTATTAAATCAGTTCCACTGAATGTTATTATGTTGGGACTGACTCACCAAAGACAGCCAGAAGGGAATAGGGATGGCAAGGTAATTTGATATATTTCTTATCTTAGTCAAAGCAGATCCATGTACTCATGCTTTTTCAAACTGCCGCCAAAGAACAACAGACTGACAGCTCTCCCTGTGTGAAATGAACACTCCTGCTTGGCCTTCATTTAATAGGAATGCACGAGTGGAAGTGTGTCTGCATGTGTGATGTCTGTGTGTGTCTCAGCTTCCCCATGACGTTCCAATGTTCTCTTCTCTTTCATCCCCTCATGTTTTTTTGTTTTAATTCCTCTCTTCTGAGGCATCTGATCCTGCGGACTTTCTGACACATGAGAGCTCACGGAGTGTACCTCTGAGAGGCCGCAGAGCTTTGAACTGAGCTGCATGAAGCAGAGTTAACAAGGTCAAACTGAGCTCTGCTGGGCTGCATTTTACCTGTATTATACCTGTGCATTAAAAAAGTGCTGAATATTTATGGCTTTGTGGCTTTGATGAAATTTGTTATTTCTCCTCAGTAGAAGTAAGCTTTCCATCCCGTTTGTTCATCGGCAAAGACAATATCCCAGGCAAGATGTGTTTTCTTAGCTGTTGGTCTGTTTGTTTATCTGTCAGCAAGATTACACAAATGCTATCTCACTGTTCTTCATGAAACTTGGTGGACAGGTGGAGAACGGGCAAATGAAAAAATCCACTATTTTATGTGGATTTGGAGTATGTTCTTCAGGCATTAGCCTTGGAAGAGGACTTTGTTTTCCCACTGCACTTCTAATTGAAATTAATTTGGGCACTTGGAGGCAGTAGAAATACATTTTGCACATAACACTGACATATCTTCACCTTTTACATCGATATGATTAACTTATTGCTGTTCTACAGTAGTTGCAGAGCAACACTGACATTCATTTAGTATCTATGTAATGGCCAATAAATAAAAGTAAATTCAATATTTAGTTTTTAAACTTTGTTTTTAGTCTCTATCAGTTCCTGAGGAAAATAGTTCTGAAATGAGCTACTTTGCCAAGTGGGTAGGGTCCAGAAGGGTTTTAGAGTTTCCTCTTCTTTCTCTTGAAAAGAGCTGTCTGTTGTAGCTGGTAGTGGCATCCTGACAGCAATGAAAGTGGACTTAGGTCACACTGACCTAGAGCCAGTCTAATGGATGGCTTTAAACTACGGGCTGCATCTGGCATTTAGCCACCAGAAAAAGGTAGGTGGAAACTAAGCTGTGGTGCAGCCCTCCACATACCATAAAGTCATATACATCTTTGCGTCTTAATAAATGTAAACACAGAGGGGCAGTCCTCCGCAAACTGCATACCACACTGGGTCTGATTTCTTTGTAGGGTTGCTTACCTGCTGCATTTTTACGTGCATGCCGGCCTCTTTATGTTAGTGTGAGGTTCACTTTCATTTGGAAGTTATTACACGAAGTTAGAAAAGTGTGAAAATAAGATGACAATTGACATAAAACTGTAACTATGTGATAAAGCAGACTTGCTGTGTGCATTTTCTTGTGGTGCTGCAGTGTTTCACAGTTTACAGTTTACATAAACGTGATACTGTCACAGACTTTGGATAAGAAGTCTAACAAATTAAGTGTGCTTCTTTCATTTAGAGGACAGCCTAGAAACATGAATGCCATGCTAACTGGCACATTGCACACTCAACTACCTCTGAGTCCTCTTTTGCTTTCTGAGAATTAAAGTCCAAACTCTCCTTTATTGACCTACTTTTAAGGTGGTGCACAGTTGATATATGGAGCAGGCTTTTTTTGGAGAGCAGGACTAACCAAGTGGTGGGGGTTGTTGCGGGCTGAGTGGTTGCATACTTCTGCAAATGTACAAGTTGCAATTTTTTTTACCTCTTGGTCTCTGTGCTATCATTGTCTTTGCAGAAGTGAACATCACCAAAAACTGAAGAGAGAAAAAAAAAAGGAGGCAAAATAAGTAAAAGTAGGAGTTTCATTCTCAAAGTGAGAGCCAATTCACAAACCCCAACAGTATGTGAGTGAAGAGGCCACTTATGTTCAGCCTACAAATCATGCAGGCAGCTTTAGGAGTTGGAGTGATAAAGAGAAAATAATAAAGCAAGAGAAATAAAATGACTTACATACTATCTCAGGTTGTAACTCTAATCAGCTCTGCAGAAGGGAAAAACAGACAAGAGTGAAGACACTGAATGCCTAGCCTTTCAAATAAAAGCCTTGGGCAAAGGCTTCTGACCTGTCAAACAAAGGTGCAGCTGAACAGTCTTTCCTCTTATGGTATTGACCTCTAACCTTTTGCAATAGTGAGTCAGAATAACTGACGTGCACTTCTTTTAACTGTAAACAGAAGACAAGAGCGCCGTCTGTTTGAAAGGCACAGACTCGCTTATGTCGATGACTGTTTTTAGACTTTAAAACAGGAAAACAGTTTTAGAAGAGTTACTTCCACAGTAAGTATTTAGTAGAACAATATGCTGCATATGTGTGCTATTTGATTAAACTTAATGTTTTTATTATATATTTCAGTAAGGTTAGTGAACTTAAAGCACTTACTGGGAATGTGATCCAACTAAGATGATTGAATAGCAAGAGAAAAATTAGAAGCAACATTTTGGAAAAAACAACTAGAAAAATCAAGAAGTGTGAACCAACAAAACCATTTCACATTAGCATTCCCATTATAGACCTCTGACCTCATTGTTATCTTCTCAGATAAACATGTAAAGTCCTTTTACCCTAACAACAGCAAAATACCAGAACCTGAAGAAACTACTCAAACACAGCTCTGTGATTGATGCATTGTTTTTCTATATTTTAATGAGCTAATTCGAGTAACGGCGCCAATCCAGCAGCACTGAAGTGGTACAACGCAAAGTGCACCAGCAAAAATGATAAATCAAAAATAAATAAACAACTACAAAGGTTGAATCTAACTCAGCATTTGAAAGGCAACATCAGCCCACAGTATTGCCTGACCAAACAAACAAACACATCATTTATGTGTTTACCTCGAAATTATCGTGACTAAGATAAAACTGTTTTGCCATCATTTTTTGTTTACACAGTTGGTAAATTCTGCCCTAGAAACCTTTGTGCAGCATTTTGGTATCTGATAGGCCTTTAAACACACTCTAAGTGGACTTCCTTGTATATCATGTCTTAGTGATAAGATAACACACCCTATTCAGTCAGGACAACAGCCCTGCATTGTTTCAACTGTTTTCAGTCTTAAGGGCCACAGAGTCCACAGCTGTCATGAATACTAATGTTAGCACGCAAACATGCTCAAAGTGACACAGTTCGCGCACTAATGCTCGAACATTTGCACCATTCACCATTGTCATTGATCCTTCAACGCATTTGAAACTAGCAAAACTGCATCTTGGGTTGTATTAAACTCCACTGCATTGTTGTTTTCTGTTCAGCATTACATGTGCAATCTGAAGGTTGTATAAAGGTGATGTATAAAAAAAAAGGAAAAAACAAAAACGGTCACATCATCTAACACCCAATCAACAATAAAGCATGTAATCACCCTGCTTCAACCACTACCGTCACTCTCAGAACAGTGGATTAGAGGTGATGATGATACGCACATTGTGATGTACAGGAACATGTTCCAACAGGTGCATGTCCTGGACACCAGGAGTTATTACATGTTGTTGCTGTGCCATTGCATAAGAGGTTTCAGACTGGGGTAAAGCATTCTTTCATGCTGATTCACAAGTGTAAAAGCATTATAAAACACTGAAATGAGTAGTCTGTTCATTGGATCTGGAACAGGGAAGCAAACAGGAGAGATTAAATCGGTTTAGGACCTGAGCAGGACAGGGACAGGTGTGAGCAGTTTCCCAGGTGCACCTCCACAGGCCATGTATTGCCAGTAATCAGCAGTCAAGGCTGCTAATGACAGGGTGCTGCTGTCAGAGAACTGCAGATATATACACATGCACACTCACACAGAAGCACGAATAGTCATAACTGAGAAGCGTTCTTGCACGCACACAGTCAATTAAACACTCAATAGGCATTTTGCTTTCTCGAGCATCTCACTCATTCTCCGTCTGTCTGTCCGTCTGTCGCTGTCTAGACATTTTAACACCTTTGTTCATATCTTTCAGCTGCTACTGCGCAGGTCAGCACACATGAAGTGAACTTAAACAGCAGCTGCGTTGTTACATAAGCACCTACTAACCTGTCTGCAAAACTGTTGACCTCTGGTCCTTTTTTTTTTTTTTTTTTAAGTCAACCAACACTTAAAAACAAAGTACAGAATGCAAAAGTGCATTACTGTGTGTTACTGATAATGTGGAAAACAGTACAGTAATGGTGTATTTTTAGAATGGAAATTTGGCCTCACTTTGCTTTGTGTGCAAGTAAATAAATGAAATATTCTAAGCCTTATTCCATAGTATAGTTGGCCATTCTGTCAAAGTAAATTTGCGCTAAGTACGGTCATTAAACAAAAATACAGTAAAAATACATTTCTATTAATTTTAGGCTACAACTTTTTCAGAAACTATTAATTTGATGCATATCTCCATTCTGTCAAAGTAAAGCTTTATGTAGGAGAGATTTGTGTATCAGCAACTTTGAAAGATAAAATGAAATATGTCACCTGTGTGCTGCAGATCGTTTATTCTGATGGGGGCTACAGGTATGTAGGACATGTAGCTGTTTTTGTCTGTGTTTCCCACAGCAGGGTATGGTAACGGTGCTGCCGGCACATTGTGTCCTCGGTTAGAATGTGAATGTCAGTGGTGCATCCAAAACCACACCACACTTAGCACCAAATACATTTCAACTAGTGGTGCACATTTTTCTCCTCAAAATTTCCATGATGGTGACTTCAGATGTGTAGGGAAACAAACAATGTGCATTTCAAAAGTGGCCAGGATGCCACCGTGAGATACTGATGACACCACATGGTATTTTAACCTTACAGCCTGACCCTGCAGTTCAGTCAGTATCCAATCTCACACACATCTCATACTGTATATGCCTGCTGATTACAGGCTCTGTCAGAGCTTTTTCAGTAGCACTCAGTGTGAAAAGCCTTGCGAGTATGACAATGGTGCCCATCCTCTGTGACCCTCCTGATGCTAAACACACACCAGGAGTAATCTTTAAGGCCATCCTTAAACTTCACACTAAACTGAAACCTTGACACTGTAGGTGTGCCAAGGCATTAAAAAGTTGCCATTTCATGTAAATATGAAATATACCCATTACTTAATTTATCATTTTGGGCTTTCTTTTCACGAATCATCCCATTAACCACAAGTAACATCATGCATTTTTTTTTCAACACGATAGCATAAGATTTAAAGAAAATGCCATAGTGTTGATATTTACAGTGATGGGGTAAATGTGATTTTCTGTTTTATTAACGATTGCAGGAGTGACTGCAAAGGGTAGTAACACCACCCATACTTAATTAAGAAAATGTTCAGCTCGTGTTAAAAGTGAAGCAGAGATTGCATAATTATGCATGTGTTCCTGAGGAAAACCTCCCTTCCCTCCCTGCTGACAGGTCCTCAGCAGCTCTTCGTGCCACAGCTGACACGCTCTTCAGACTGGCATCATTGATCTTACATAATCTCCTTCCATTCTCCAGCCACCACCTCCGCCTCAGAGCTCAGGACAGAAAACAAGCTTTTGTCTCCAAACAAAGCCAAACCCCCACATCTATCAGCAACGCTCATTTGTTTTGAATTCCTCTTTATATCCTTTTACATCGATATCAAGCACGACTGGGACAAGTATAATGACCTACAGCATAGAGAAGAAAAGCCAGTTGCCAGGCAGTTGTGTTTGTGTAGGCTGTGGGTTCTGCTCAAGGGAAGCTATGGGTGGTGAGAGGAGGAGGAGTGAGGTGAGTGGATGTGGGGAGGACAGGAGTGGCTTGGCAAAAGTCACTGTTGGTGAGCATCAGCCCTCTTTGGCTAATGGGTAGAGAACATTGTGCTATGTAGCATGTGCGCTAAAGGGTTTTTATTGAGTGAGAGTGAAAGAGGGGAAGGGTGATTATTATGGCTCCTGGGATAGCATAATTAGAGAGAAAGGTCTCCCTGTCCCACTGTCTGTGAGTGTACATATAGGGGTAGGAGTGGGTTTTTTCTTCTCTTTTTCAGGAAGATAAAACAGTGTGCCATGCCTGCTACGTTTCTGTCAGACTTTACTATTTTTTTCTGACTCTTCACAAATGATACAGTAATATTATAACCTTAGACTGCATATATAAGATGGGTAGTACTGTTGGTGCCAGATTAGCTCACAGTGTGAGCAGGCAGCCATATATCTTAGATTTGAGGCCCTTTGTTGCATGTCTCACACCGCTCTTTCTCCCAACTTTCCTGCCTACTCTTCACTGTTGCATTAACCAATAATGGCAAAAAGGCCAATAAATTTTAAAATAGATTGGCACTGATTTTAAAATCCAATATGGGTCGAATCCTCCCCCAAAAAATCAGAGTTGCTGAGTTACACCTCACAGACTGTAAATAAAAGATGGACATAGCCTCCAGGTCTGAAAATTGACACCAAGACTGAAGTGGATTAACCTTCATTACCTCTAATAGCCAGCAGGGGGGGGGGATTCCTCTTGATGGAATAATATGTCTTCTTACTATGTGAGAATATGTCTACTACTCACATAACTTAGGACCTCTGTCAGTACTTTCTAAATATGTGGCCACTTTTAAAGTGTGTGGCAATAACAAGCAACCTGTCATCATAAATACATTCTTTTCAGCAAAACATACATTCATTAAAGATTTGCAACTTTTGGACAGCAAAAATAAGGCATAAACACAAAATCTGGCATAACAGCACCTGTCAAACTTTGCTGCATAATTACAAACCCAGCAGACAGAGCGGCATTGTTAGTCAGTTGTGTTTCTGATTATGTGATAACCCAACCTTTTTTCAACTTCTAATTCTGTTTTCTGTATAAACTTTTGAGGAAAATATATTGCTCTTTAGTTGCTCCATACTTCACAAGAAAATGTGGGTGTGATAGCACATCAAGGCTTTGTTCAGGAAATAGGAAGTGAACACTTAGAGTAGTGCAGCTGCAAACGGCAAAATGATTTTCTCCTCAGAACAAAGGCATAATCATGCTGTTTCCAAATTTAGTGCTCCTCCATTTCCTTTAACAAAGAGCAGATTAAGCACAAGTGCACACGCACACTCCCACGTTTGTGTGCAGGCACACTTTTACACGCTCCGGGCTAATTGCATACATGCATGTGTATGTTCACACACACGCTGCCATTCCACACATCAGCTTGACTTGATTAACAGCTGCTTGTGTGTGTAACTGCTGTGCTGATGAAAGACAAGAAGCTGGTTCTGTCACTGCTGCATGGGCATTACAAGCACAACAATTTACACAACTGTGGAGCACTAAAGTTGCCCTTCATTAGAGGGATTAGAAGCCTAATCTAAAACACTGTTTAAGCCTCTCATCCCAAACCCTAAACACTCTCTCGAGGGGGGCTCTTCCCTCCTACACCAACCATAACATCTCAAACTTCAAACACTCCATCTGTAACCCCAACCTCTGGGTGCTATCCCCTCTCTCATCGACCCCTATCTCAGAGTGAGGGGCTGCAGCGGGTGATGGAGCCCACGTGATGGTGCAGCTGTGGAATGATTTATTGCTAGGCTAATTGTTGGGTGAGAGGGAATTGTGCCCGCAGGCTGCTACCTTTTTCCTGATTACAGGTTCACCTGCTATCAGATTGTAGCATGCATTTCATTATCTTCTTATAAGGGCTTGTGTGTCCTTCTCAGCCCATCTTTGTACAACTGAGGCCATGGCGGGAAAGGTTAGAGATCAGGGAATAGACGCTACACTGAAGTATTGCAGCAATTAAATGCAATTTGTTTTGAGGACTTCCTGTGCTGACCATCTGCACAGTGTCTGTCCACCATAAAGCTGTGTGGCCTAACAGGTATCTGATCTTTGTTTGTACAATACATGCGTGTGTGAATATCAGGCTGTGGCTCAGCAGGTAGGGAAGGTCGAACACCAAGATACTGAACCATCCACTGGCATGTGTTAATAATGGTTAGAAACTATATAAAGACATAGAATGAGTTATTGTGGTGCTCAAAGTAGAAAAGACATAAATAAGAAGTCATATGCATTTCAGATTCTTTGGTGGATTGTGGTTATATAGTATGTTGCATATGTAAACACAGTGCCCAGTTTTAACACTTTGTTAAGAGTATTAATGGTTTCAGTCATGTTCAGTGAATTTTCTTTTTTCTGGTTTCAGCTTTGTGAGTGTGACGTTCTTCTTGGCAATAAATCTTGTACCGCTGGAAAGCCTGAACATTTCCCCTTAAATGGTGCCACATTTGTAAGGAAAATGCATTTGTGGGTTAAACGGCAGAGTTGAGTATGTGGGCTGATCCCATGAAAAATGGGCCAAATCTTCTCTGCCAATGCCAAACAGCTTATTCTGCTTTTGACTCTTGTTTGGTGTTGTTTATTGGATTGGATGATTAAAGTCTGAAGAAACAAGGCATATTGGCAATTTAACTATTGATTCATTTAACAAACAGGGGCCTCAGTAGCATGTGGAAGAACCATACAGAGCCACAGCAGCCTGGCACCTTCTCCTCTTGCTGGCCACCAGCTTGGTCGCACACACTGCTGTGGGATGGCATCCCATTCTTCAACCAGCATTTGTCACAAGTCAGCCAGTGTGGTTGGGTTGGACACTCTGTCATGAACAGCACGCCCAAGTATTCAGTGGAGTTGAGGTCAGGACTGCAGCCAGGCCATTCTATCCTTTCATCTCCCAAATTTTGGAGGTGGTCTCTGA
Organism: Archocentrus centrarchus; assembly: GCF_007364275.1. Classification (NCBI taxonomy): domain Eukaryota; kingdom Metazoa; phylum Chordata; class Actinopteri; order Cichliformes; family Cichlidae; genus Archocentrus; species Archocentrus centrarchus. The sequence continues at coordinate 14,222,351 of NC_044351.1, read as the reverse complement.
TAAACCCCGCTCTGTGGAGGCGAGTGTCCTCATCTTGGAGGATAGAGTTCGGTTCTAGACTGTGGCGATATGGGATTGCCACTGGTTGCAGAATCTTAGCTTGATATCTCTCTGCATTGAGATTGCCTCCAAGCCTGATTGTCAGCACCTGGGGCACCAGAAGCTCAAAACAAGAGTCAATAGCAGAATAAACTATTTGGCATTGGCAGAGAAAATTTGGCAAGTTTTTAATGAACACAAACTCAACTCTGCTGTTTAATCCACACATGTATTTTCCTCCTGATCAGTAAGTGAACTGTTATTTGTATAACTAACTTTATGGCATGAAAACACCACACCACATGAAGACACCTGCACTCGGTGGACAAAGAGTTGAGATCCTTAAAGATGCAGTGTGTAAAATATCACTGCTAGATGTCAGTAGGTTGTCCACTGCAGTCAGCTGAATTCTGTTTTTTTTAACCCTACCAATTTAAGTGTTGTCATTCAGCTGTAGTCCACATCTATTTAGTCTGGCTGTAAAACTTTGTGAAAGGTGTCCAATACAAGTTGATGAGTCAGTGAAGCTCACTTCTATCTGATTACAGCAATAGTGAGGTGAGTTGTTGAGCAAATCCCATGGGCATAGGAATGAGTTTACTATTGGGGGGACACATATCAGAAACCTGAAAGATCCATGAATACTCTGAGCAAAGCATAAAAGAAAAATGCTATTTGATGTCTAACTTTCTTCTTTTTCAAATGTTTCTTGGAAAACAGTGTTGTGTACACCTATGTTATTGCATGTATAATTTACATATGTATGTTTTATAATCTAAGACTTGGGCAAACTGGCTTGAGCACAGATAAATGTTACCAATGCATAGATAATTGTTACAAATGCACACATAAATGTTACCAGTGCACACACAAATGTTACCAATACATAGATAATTGTTACTAATGCATAGATAATTGTTACCAGTGCATACATAAATGTTACCAATACATGGATAATTGTTACTAATGCAGAAATAATTGTTACCAGTGCACACACAAATTTTACCAATACATAGATAATTGTTAATAATGCATAGATAATTGTTACCAGTGCACACACAAATGTTACCAATACATAGATAATTGTTACTAATGCATAGATAATTGTTACCAGTGCGCACATGAATGTTACCAATACATGGATAATTGTTACTAATGCAGAAATAATTGTTACCAGTGCACACACAAATGTTACCAATACATAGATAATTGTTAATAATGCATAGATAATTGTTACCAGTGCGCACATGAATGTTACCAATACATGGATAATTGTTACTAATGCATAAATAATTGTTACCAGTGCACACACAAATGTTACCAATACATAGATAATTGTTACTAATGTATAGATAGTTGTTAGCAATGCATTGATATTTGTTACCAGTGCATTGTTACCAATGCACAGATAAATATTACCAGTTTATAAACAAATGTTGCTAGTGCACTAGCATGTTAAAAAAAGTTTCATTACCCCCATACCCCCTGGTTCCTACACCTATGGCAAATCCTGAACTTTTCTGTCAGTAAGTGCTGCTGTTTTTGCCGCTGTTAGTTGCTGAACTTTCTTTAAGGTGGAGCTAACATTGTTGGATTCGGACACTTAACAAATAAACTCCCATACAGTGTGAGAATTGTATGAGTTTATCAGATGGAAAGTGTGAGTTTTAGGACACTCGAGCCAGACATTAACTGGCATAATGTTAGCTTATAATCAACTGTTGTTGCTGTTTACCCTATTCATGGTCAGCTGTCTGGAGACAGGATGGTTGCATGTCTAATCTGCTGACAATAAGTAACTGTAAGGATATTATGAATAAATAAGCATGTTTGTGCACATTGTCGCGTGTTAGAGCCCAGACTTCTGTTTAGGACATGAGGCTTAAGGCAAGGAGAAAGCAGATGAGGTGGAAATGAGAGAGGAGAGAGCAGTGGTGGAGGAGGAGAAAGAAAAAGATGAATATATACATGTGCAAATGGTCATATATATAGTTTGAAAGAGCTATTTGCAGTCTTTAAATTAAAAAGTAACTTATAAGGTGTATGTGGCTGGCCTCTAGCCATGTACATAAAATGCAATTAGATGAAATCTAACACAAAGTTCCGTCCAACTCTATTGTTTGGTGTTGGCTGGATTAACTTCAGTTTATTTTCCAAAAACTTGAAACATTAAACCAAAACTAACATGTTAGTTAGCAAACGTATGTCTTTGTGAACAGTGCAAGTTAACTTTCAAGCAGACATATTATGAGAGAATTTGTGTAGCACAAGTCAAGAGGAGAAAGAGAGAAAGCAAGAGAGCTGTGACAGTCAGGAATGGGCTGTGGGATGCGGAATGAGAGATGGTATAATCAATCCTGGGGGGATCGACCTAATGGACCGAAATCTTCTGTTTCCTGATATTAACTGCAATCAGCAATCAACCTGCACAGCAATTTGTGACCTTATAAAAACATGTTTCAGTGAACAATCAGTTAGACTCTTGTTATGAACACTACCAATATTGAAAGAGAATTAAACTAAAATACCAAATTTGCGGAACTGGAAAAAAAAAATTCTGCTCATTAGCCTAGAATACAAATGGAATAAGAAATTAATGTCAGGTTTAATTTCTGTTTTTAACACATGAAAATCTGGGACACAGCATACAATCTAAGAGCAGGAGATGGATGGAGGTGATCGTGCACATGATGGAAAAACAGCTGCCACATTTTTAAATGCATGACTGGATTAGTTTTGGCATGGCTTTCCACCCTGGAATCTATACTTTTTTTTATTATTATTATTATTTCCCATTATACAGGTACTGGCGGAAGCATGTAGAAAAAGGTATCCCTCTGTAAGTGTGTGAGCTGTGAAGTAATCACCCAAATATGTCCTTGTTAACTCAGAGTCCAGTTGACACTCACTGGGCTTTTGCCCAAGCTAAAAATATGTCTCTTTTTCTTTCATCTTGCCTCTTTTTTATTCTGCATGTGAGAGCTTTACTGGGTGCTGCTGGTCCATGGCCTAACTGAGCCCTACAGCCCCCCCTCCTGTAAAGTAGTGGGATGCCAAACATCCACTGATTTACAGCTTGGAGCACACGCTATGCGTTTGCTCCTATGGGCTATAAAAGGCAAATGAGAGCGAGATGTCCAGATCCCACTTGCTATATTAACCTACATTCTTTCCAATAGAGTAGAGTGGTTGCATGAACTGACTATAACCACATGCTGAAAAGAGGAAAACCTTCCAGGCCCCAACAGAGAGCTCACGTGAAGGGCAGAAGGAGGGAAGGGTCTGATAAAATCAGCTGCTGACCTTCTCTTGCATACTAGGGCAGTCAGTAACATGCCTTCTCTCCTACACAACCCTGCCCCACAGCCTTGTCTGGCTTCAGACTCTTTTACTCTCTAAAATATTACAAATATTACAAGCAACTCAGACTGTCTGATGATATGTAAATTGAAATGTGGATGATTAATTCTGTGCAATCTGAATGACAATAAGTTAAAGACGTATGCAAAACAAGACTGAGAAGAATATGAAGATTTACTTAGTCTTAGCCTACATGAAAAGTCAGGATTGCCAGGTTATTGCAATTCATCATGAGAGGAACATAATTGTCTCTGTTAGATCTTGCAGGAGTCCTTCAGACATTTCAATCATGACCAAAGCACTGGCCTGGTTCCCAGTGTCATCCATCGACCCATACTGCTAACATGGATCAGGAGACTGGCAGACCCAATAGGTCCAAAGTAACATGAAGGGGGATGATGCTCTCAAGTTCACATACTTCTTTGAATTCCAGGACCTTTTGACCAATGTGAACCTTGTCCTTGCTGAGGTTGGCTCCAGGACCCTCAACTGCCTTTACCCCAGCCGTTCCTCTCAGGATTAGCTTTGCTATGATTTGGTGCTGATTCTCACTGGCCTCTGGAATGCGACGGATGACGGATCTATTTTCCTACATTGTTTCACCTGCTCTAAATGGAACCACATGCTGCACAAGACCGCCTCTCCTTTGTCTGTAATTGAAAGCACATGCACTGTGAAGTCAAAAGTAAAGCGAAGCCGACACAGCCGACAAGGCTCCTCTCCCCTGCTCCCGCCCCGCTTCCCCTCCCTTTGGGTCTGGGGTGCCACTTTTTGGTCCAGACCAAGTGGGAGAGCATTTATTGAACTAACTGACCTGGCATTACATGTCAGATTCAGTTCAGTGGGATGACTGTATCATATGTCCTGTGAGCCTTTCAAACCTAAGATTTAAATGTGAGTGACAGTTAAGAGCTTGTTGAGGAGGGAGACCTTGACATTGGGTCTGACATGTTTTCAGGACACAAGCAGCATACTGTACTATGCATTTGCTGCAGTCTGTGATGTCTGAACAGGACAGGCCAAGGATGCAAGACATAAGCATCATCAGCTCTTACCTCACTTGTTTGCATAAGAAAAGAATTTATGATATTCACTGATATCAAAAGTCACAGTGATGCAACATGTCTATCACCAATGTAAAGGGAGAACTACAGAACTCTATAGTTGACATAAAGAAAGGCTTTTGCAGCTTTTTCAGTTCAGTCAACATTATTTCTAAACATTAAGCTTTGAATATTTTCCTCCACACAAAGTCACAAAGATCTGCAGAGGATGGAAAAATGGAAAAAGGCCAGGTAGCTCATCAGCAGGAATATTGGGTACCCCCCATTTTCAACAACTCTAAAGCATGGTTCCTTATTGACTTTGAAACTGGCTGTATACACATCAGAGTAAACTCAGAGACCTCTAACTGGCCTGACTGCCCTGAAAACTGGCACATTTTTTTCCCCTTACCAAAACAGTGATTAGCACCCCGTTACAGTTATTGAGCTAGATTACAAACTGTGCTGCCAAAGATCAGTGCAACCCCCTGGCTTCACAATTCAAATGGAGAAGATTGTTCAAACTGATGGCTGGCTTTAACCATTTTCTCTCTTTGTAGACCTGAAAGAAGCTGCAGAGGCCTTGAGGGTGGGAGAAGGACATACCTTTCATTTTTCATGGCTATCACAGAAGGAAAGATTTCAACCAAATGTAGTGTAGAGTGCACTAGATCTTTGTTGCTGTTTCTGGGGTTGAAGCTTAGGCTGTGCTGCAGTGACATCTACTGGTAAGTAAGAGGACTTACAGATCCAATTGTGAATAGGTGACAAAGTCTAATACTTTTTTCTCTATAAAAATTCAACAGTTCCAACACAGTGCACGATATTGAATTGAATAGGACGGGTTTCTGCACTTGCCTCTTCAGAAAGGGAGACCTCAAGACTTGCCTAACTTGTCATCTTAGTAATAAAGCACTTTCTTCCTTTTTATTGGGAATCGCAAAATCCTGCAGCTTACAAACTGTGTATAAACAAATGCCTGCGAACCTCAATGAAATTAAATCAGTTGTAAAGAAGAGCCCTGGTAAGAACTAGATATTATTTTTATTATGTTCTGATATGTAAAACCTTGTAACTGATAGAGGGTGTTCTTTCTTTTTGCCTTGACTATAGACATGTTAAGATGTCTTGCTTCTATACTTCATACGCCTGATGATAACACAGTATACTATGTTCACTGTCTGAGAGATGAGCCAAAATATTGTCGTGACAGTGAATCTACTGCATGTTTGGTCCTGTGGAGTTGTTCACTGGCCATGAGAACAAAAAAAAAATTGTAAAATTAAGGATACTCAAAAGGCACTTGATTTACAAGTGTGTCATTGATGCTGCTGATACCCTCTGCTGTCCTACTGTGCAAAGCACAAAAAAATGGAGAGGTTGATGCGGCAAAATTAAATTAACCCTGTGAGGTCTAGGATTAGGTCTAACCCTATATGTTTTTAAGAAAGAAAAGAATGGAGTAAAAAGGGGGAAAAAAAATGATGTTTTGAGGGGAAAAAGTAAATATTTTTGATGTGTGTCAGAAAAGCAATTTTCCAAAGCCACAAATCACATATTTTGATATCACAGGGTTAGACTTTAGGACTTCTCATGTCGATGACTTGGCCTTTGTCTGCAATTTAGAATTTTTCAGAGGTATTTCTTAGTTTCTAAGTACATGTCATTTTTAATTTTCACAATATCTCATAAAATAGATTATTGGGTATAGTGGTGAATTTAAGTAAATTTAAAAAAAATTCTATTTTCTTTTAAAAACATTAAAAAACATAAGCTTGAGAAAGAACAGCTGTGATGTCTTGGTAGGCCAGATGCACAGATGATATGATTGAGGACCTGCTCTCACCATTCACACACAGTGAGAGCTCTATCTAACATGATACATGATCAGCTCACCATAAGATGGGATAATTTTGTTGAAGCCTTTTTTGTTGTGTCTGCTTTTTATTTGAAAGTCAGTTGCTTCGTTTTCATTAAGTTGGACATTTCATTTCTCCTGGCAACCACCAAACCCAGACTCGTCCATCGGCTTGCCAAACGGAGAAGCGTGATTCATCACTTCCACTGCTCTAGAGTCCAGTGGCAGTGTACTTTACACCACTGCATCCAACGCTTTGCATTGAGCTTGGAGATGTAAGGCACAGATGCAGCTGCACAGCCATGGAAACCCATTCCATGAAGCTCTCTGTGCACTGTTCTTGAGCTAATCTGAAGGCCACATGAAGTTTGGAGGTCTGTAGTGATTGACTCTGCAGAAAGTTGGCGACCTCTGTGCACTATGCGGCTCAGCATCTGCAGAGGTTGCCAGCTATAATTTTAACTTGCCTACCACTTCATGGCTGATTTGCTGTCATTCCCAATCGCTTCCACTTTGTTATGTTTGTCTGTGGAATATTTAGTAACAAGGAAATTTCATGACTGCACTTGTTGCACTTCCCTGAGTGTTCTGATTACCATGGGGACCACTGTTACCTTCACCTTCCACATGCTCTCTAGCTCTTCTCTTAGCCCTTGATATTTATCGAGCTTCTTGTGTTCCTTCTTCTTGATGTTGCTGTCACTTGGTATTGCAATGTCTATCACTACAGCTTTCTTCCTCTGCTTGCCCACCACTACTATGTCCAGTTGGTTAGCCATCTCCAGTTTGTCTGTCTGTATCTGGAAGTCCCCCAGGATCTTAGCTTGGTCATTCTCAACCACCCGTGGGGACTTATCCCATTTTGGCCTTGAGACTTCCAGTCTATACTCGGCACAGATACCAGCCACTTGGTTATGGCATTCCATGTATGCCCTGCATGCTAGCATTTTGCACCCTGCTGTTATGTGATGGATTGTCTCAGGGGCATCTCTGCACAACCTGCACCTGGGGTTGTGCCTTGTGTGTCAGAGTCCAGCCTCTATCAATCTTGTGCTTAGACCTTGTTCTTGTGCTGCCATGATTAGTGTCTTTGTGCTGTCTGTCAGTCCAGTTTTGTCCAGCCATTGGTCAGATTTTTCAGTATCAGCCACTTCTTCTATCTGTCAGTGGTACATGCTGTGCAGGGGCCTGTCCTTCCATGTTCTTGCTCCTCTTCTTTCTTGGGTTTCTGCTGTTGAATTTAATTGGCAGGGTTGATATTTCTGTGATTTATGAAATTCTTGTTTCAGAATAATTCAAGTACTAGATACAGTATGTTTTTTATTTTACTTCATTCATGTTAACGTTCAAAAACACAAGGTAATTAGTCCACAGCAGCACACAAATGCTGCACTCTTGAATGGATAGAGTTCAATAGTTCAGTAAATTCTAAAACTAACAATTTTTGTATTTTGTCATCTGGAAGAAATAACCCTTGTCTAATGAAAGCTTGTGTAATGAAGTCATTTCAGATAGCACTACACCTCACAAAGAACAAAGTCTGCTGCTTTAGGATTTTTTATATGTGCGTGGAGGCTGCATATGATCGTAAAAGTCTGTCCTATACACTGTAGGTCTCTGTCCCTTGATGACTTATTAGTGGAGTTCTATTTTGTCTTATCTTGACATGCCCGGCTTATACATTTTCTAGTTTCTGCAGCTAGAGCAGAATATGATATGGGATCACTGGAGAGGATCAAATTGTTTGTGGATAATGAAAGAGGGGTCAGTTAACTCAACCTGCTCCTCTTTTCCTGTCCTCCATGCAATCCCAGCACAGTCAATTATCAAGATGGAGTTATGATTGATCATACTGCACAAAACGGCCCACAGCTCTAAACAAATGTTACTTGATTTTGTCAAGCACTAGCATTTGTGTAGCATTTGTGAAGAACATGTTTAATCCTGCAAGCCTCGAGACTATTGATTAACAGAAGGTAGATACATTTCAGCAAAGACCACAATCAATAACCACAGCTGTGTGTGGACAATATAAAAGTCTTTAATCATTAATAATTCAATCAGAAAATCATGGATCTGTTGCACAGAGGCAGTCACATTTTTATCTTCATGTCAGCATCATTGATAGATTAGGTTTAGAAAGGAGTGATGGGTATTTATTTTGTATGTGTGAAAGACAGACATGATAAATAGCCCATAAAATGCTTTTTTTTTTTTTTTTAGCATGAAACATCACTGAATAACCCAAGCATCTCACTTATTACCTCGTTAATCATAAAGTTATACAGTGGTGGGGAGTTTTCTATGACTACTTCAGGTCTTTTCCAGTGTTGGAATAACATAAAATATTTAACAGCTGCTTCGACTTAAGGTGGTTTCCAGAATTTTTAGCATTGTTAGACCATAAAAAACCAGAAGAATCTTTTATTTAATACATAAAAAGTAATAGTATTAGATTTTAAAGAAAGACATTTGATTGAGTTCTTGCTTCTAACAACAGATACAATGTGTCCTTTTTAAACTTGGTTTTGAAATAATCAAAACCATATCAGGTGTTAAATGGTGGCCTCTAAAGGTGCGGATAGATGGCTGTTTCCCTGTTTCCAACATTTACGCCAAGCTAGGCTATCTGGCTGCTGGCAATTAGCTTGGCTTAGAGTGTAACCCTCCATAGCATTTCCCCAAAATGCTTCCGTAAGCACAGCTCACCCCTACTACATTCAACATGCCGTGCTGCAGCAACTACAGCAGCATTTTAATGTAGAGGACATCAGACAGTTTTATTCATCCACATTCTGCCCTCTTGTCCCTGTTAAACTCACTGAATAGGGCAAAGGCAATGACATTCATCGTATACAGGAGGAACACCCATAAAGGGCAACGTGAGGCTGATAGAGGAGGGAGTGGCAGGCAGCACAACACGCTGTAAAAGCCAAAGGCCTCTGGTGAGGGCTGATGCAGCAGTGGGGAAGAAATGTAGACATCGAGGAAAAGGGACAGCAAAGATGTAATGCCTCAGGTGGGACACTGATCTGGCACTGTAGGCACACTTCAGCTCCTTTCACAATATGCTGTAAACTACACAGTACATAAAGCAGCTCTTTGTATCTGCAGTATATTCTATCTCTACCACAGGTGAACAGTGTACACACTGCAACAATGTGAGCAGACAAATGGCTTCCAATTAAAAGACACTACATGAAATCCCTTGGTACCAGTGTGACTGATAACTGGCAACGCAGCTTGGCAGCTGGTGGGCGTCAATGTGAAGCGCACCCGCAAGAAAACAGACAAAACAGTAAACAGTAAGCTTGTGTGCAGGCAGGGTGAAACAAGTCCCCATTTTTATGAGAATCGTCAGTCGAGGCAGTCAGAGCTTTGCAGACGGGCGTATAAAGAGCTTTGTGCAGCTTGGACAGAACATCTCTTGAATCTCAAGTGTTTAATGTTGGCCTATTTCCATCCTCCTCTATGGTCCTGTTGAGTGGAAGATGTTGTACATTCATTAGGGGAGAGAACTGTCAAGAGCCCGGCTGACAAATGACCTTGGAGCCTAATGCCTGCCCAGCTGTAATGTGTTTTCTTTTCTGGGAACATTGTCGTGTTTGATGAGGTTTTATTGTTAAAGAATAAGGCTGCTTATATTGTGTATTTTTCTTAATGTCAACAAACCTCACAAATAGACCAATACGAATTGATCTACTAATCCAGTGTTTATTACTACGAGTTTATTTCTCCTGCGTTTTAAATGTCCAAATTCTAAAAATCCATTAACTTAGACCCTGCTTACACTTGATTATAAATTGCACCTTTTTGCTGATCAAGTTACAAATGAGAGTGCTAAAGAAAAAGAATCGATAAGATGCACTGTGATCCAGTTACTCAAAGCACTTTCTGTGGTGGTTTGGGCCACATATTTCTTGCAAGGTCAGTGAGTTCATGTTCTGAATTCTTCAAAACAAGAATGCAACTGGAACATGTTATGAAGCATTGCCATCAATGCAAGACAGAACATCTCTTTCATTTTGTCATACAAACATTAATATCAGTAGCTGGAATACAGATTCATACAGATACAGGAGTTCTTGTTTTCTTTGCTAACCCTTGCTAAGCAAATCTGGCAATTTGACTGGCAATTGATGGAATGACTGTGTTCAGCAGTAACAAATCTCACCACTCATGGTCAGCTGCAGACACATGATTGTCACAGATCTAAACAGCAATGTGTTTCTGTTGTCCTCTCGTGACCTGATCACCCGAGATGCATTTTAAAGTTAAGTGTAAACTGGGTCACGCAGGTTATTTTAACCGTAGAAATAGTGGTTTGAGCAAAGCCTAAATTAGACACAGTAAACTTTGTTTTATTCTTTTATGGGGATTTGTTGACAGTTTAAAAAAAATACAAAATAACACATTTCATATAAAGATAACATATAACAAAAAAGCCACATTCACAACCATGTTTAATACAGTACAAAATATAAATAGAATAAAAATCAATGCAATTGCTACAAAGCAATTTCAATAAACTTTAAGGGAAAAGATGGAGTGGAAACCAAATCACTTTTTTTGGAATGTCTCTACATTTTTTTTTTTTTGTTTGTTTTGTTTTGTTTTTGCAGTGTGTTAACATACATGGATGTTATGAAAAAACTGTGTGTCAGTTCTGCATCTAGAGGAAAATTATAAGAGTTCTGTGAATGAGCCACAAGCACAATAATCAGGGATCTTTGGGGGAAAAGCAGAAAAAGACAATCCTGCAAAGATAGATGAGCACAAACAAGAAGGACAGAGAGAGAGAAAGATGAGTGGAGGGGAGAGAGCTTCTCTAAGTATCATGACTCATATGCTGAGGTTACATAATCAGTCTGGGGCCAAGTTAAGTGATAACATCAGGTACGACCTGCTTGGTGCACCCAGGACATTTAGGAAAATCGTCTGTGAAACCCTTGACTTCACTCATCACTGTTATTCACATTTAGAGCCATTGTTAAAATCAATGTCATTTCAGACTTTTCCGTGGCAGCAGCAGGTCCCTGATTGCAATCAGCACTATTTTCAACAACACAGAGATGCTCTGTTATACATTAACAGGAATGTGTTTGCTGCTTTTTTTTGCGAAACTCCGGTTTGTCTCTCTCTAACACTCTGTCTCTGCCACACAATCAATCATTGATGGTGTTTTAGAGAAATAACTGAGCAGTGATTATTATTGCAGAGGGCTATTGGGGGTGTATGAGCCCCACACAGTTATTTAGTATGTTGGCTGAATCCTCTGTCTCCTCCTGAGAAAGAGAAATTTCCAGTGAATTGACCGAGAAGCCAAGATGACTGTCGTCGTGTCCGGTGCCACTGCCCACAGCTGCCAGTCCCAGAATGGGTGCTTGTCTAGTACTTGCAAAGTAAAGGATGATGACACAATCTGCTTGAAGACCTCTGATGTGCATCCCTGTTTTACTTTGCCACCCATTACTCCATGAGGGAACATCCCCTGAGCCTCAGCAGACTAGCCACAGCTTCGCTTAATGCAAGTGTTAATGCCTGAGACTTAATTCAGTCTGTGGTGGGCCATAATCAGAGGGTTTAAATGCTCTTTGCTTCTAATGTGACTGTTTTTACATAAATTAATATGCAGGATCCTGTCAAGACAAGAAAAAAATTTGAGTCAGTGGCTTTCACATGAGTCTTCTGTGTTAAAAGCTGAACAAGTAGCTTCATTTTCCAGGTACCTGTGTTGTGTTTCCTTTAATGGTTGCTAATCTGCAAGAAGGAAGAAACAACTGACTCAGTGTTCAGATATTTATAGGACAATTATTTGACAAAAAATTGTTCTTTTTCTCTGTCTCAGCAGCAGTCAAGACTGTGTCCAAAAACACCCACACACTCTACCCAGCAGTTTGAACTTCTAGCCTTAAATAAAAACAAGAGCCAATACTTCTCATGCCAGAGGATACAAAAATGAATCAATCCATTATTATATTTAACCTCAGTGAGTACAAGGATGTGTATACAAGCAGGGAAGCCTTCAAGACTACAAAATACAACAGCAAGGTAGCATTTACTGTACATTTACTGTAAACTCTTAATTCAGCATTACAGTTTACCATTTCTGTTTGACATTTCTCTCATAGAAAGGCAGTTACAGAAATGAAGATAGTCAGCTGTAAACAGAGACAATAAATAAAATGAAAGCATTTCAAAATTTACAAAAAAAAAAAAGATGTGCTCGTAACACACATTTTGATATATAATAAAAATTTTGGACAAGTTAATTGTTGTGAACTATATTTATCTTTGTAAATACCAGTACTTTGTTAGGTATAGCAAAGTAAATGTTTCTCATTAATATTCAGTAAAAATAAAGGTCAAATGAAACCAAAGATGCTGCCGGCGACATGGTTTCACGTGGTGGTGTGGTTTCACGTGGTGAGATACCTTGCTGTAAGATGCTGATTAATGTGAGTGTTCTTACAGCTCAGTGTTTTCCACACCAAATCCTAAATGTGAGAGGTACATGATGTGTGCTGAAGTTCACCTTTACGTGTAGCCTTGGACTGACTAGCAGCCACAGTGGTCAGGTCTGCTGGCAGACCTACATACACGCCACCATAGTTCCTGAGAGGAGAGGAGAGGAGAGGAGAAGAGAGGTTTTAAAGACCAAGCAGCAGTTGAAAATCATAGAAGGCATTGATTTTTGTTTTAGTGGATGCTTTTAATAGTATTACCAGTGTCCCATCAAGCTGGCAGAAACCTAAATGGAATTCACCTATTATTTTAGTTCATTTTCTTTTTTAAGTTATCATTCATTTTGTTGTTTAAACCTTGCATTTCATAATTAGAATGCTACAAAACAAAGTATTTAACATGTTTGCAATTATGAATATCAAAAGTGTGTATCAAGCATACTGCAAAAAATAAAATCTTTGAAAGAAAACATATGCACCTTCTTTTCTCATCTTCTGCTGAGGGATCTTCTGTCCTAATTGAGGGAATAGGCACAGGTCAGGTCAGCTCATATGGGAGCAGAGAGAACATAAAAAAAATCACAAATATACAAAATAAAGAGACTGAGCAAACATTGTTCTTTGGAGGTGCTTTTGCTTAGTTGCAGAAATTTTTGGGTACGCTGCTTAAAGCCCTGTCGGGAATACCTTCCTGTCAGGAACTTCTGCAGACTGACCTGCCGGTTTCATTTCATGGCTACTGAACAACCAGCTTCCAGTGACCTCAGGTTCAATGTGGTGGGCGATCATTAAGATCAAACATGACACCAACATGAAACTCACATGTAGCTTTATTCACTGTGTGTACTATCCCTTTGCAAGCCAAGCGGTGACATAAATTTCAGCTGTGTTGGTAGATTATTCCCTTGATCTTCTGTTTTCCTCTGTGTGAGTGTTTATGTGTGTGTGTGTGTGTAAGTTCTCATGAGTTTTTGTGTTGTATTTTGCTTTGTAGTACAGACCTAGGAAGCTGTGATTAGTTTCAGTGAGTCAGTGCTTTACTGTCAGCTCTCATGGGTCCTGTGCTGGCTGTTCAGATGGTTATGAAGCAGACTACACACACACGTGTGCATGCGCACACACACACACACACACACACACACACACACATGCATGCAAGCACGCACGCACGCACGCACGCACGCACGCACACACATACACAAAATTTCTAGGAAATGCTTTAGAAAAAGATTCCCCTCCCAAAGCTTTACTGTATTGTAGATAGCAAAGGAAAATATATCCTCTGTGTGAGACTTAAGATAAAAAAAAAAAACAGAAAAATTAACATGAAACCTTTTTGAAGCCAACGTAAATCATTTTTATATAACAAAAGCAGAGCTTTGGATTCATATTAAAATTTCTCTTCTCTCACTGTCAAGGGGGACAATCAAGTTTTGGATTAGGTAAATGACCCACAATAAATTTAGCATTTTTATTGCATTTATCAAATTTATCAAATTGTAGCTTATTGCAGCATTTTTTTTAATCTACATCGTACAGCAAATAATGCACATTCAGACTGATATACAAGTACTTTGTCTTGTAGGTCATTACAGAAAAGCTACAATGTATTAATAAATACACTATATTGCCAAAAGCATTCACTCATCTGCCTTCACATGCATATGAACTTGAGTGACATCTCATTCTTAATCCATAGGATTTAATATGATGTCAGCCCACCCTTTGCAGCTATAACAGCTTCAACTCTGCTGGGAAGGCTTTCCACAAGGTTTAGGAGTGTTTATGGGAATTTTTGACCATTATTCCAGAAGTACATTTGTGAGGTCAGACACTGATGTTGGACAAGAGGGCCTGGATCACAGTCTCCGCTCTAATTCATCCCAAAGGTGTTCTATCAGTTTGAGGTCAGGACTCTGTGCAGGAAACTCAAGTTTCCTGAATCATCCATGTCTTTATGGACTTGCTTTGTGCACTGGTGTGTAGTCATGTAGGCATAGGAAGGGGCCGTCCCCAAACTGTTCCCACAAATTTGGGAGCATGAAATTGTCCAAAATGTCTTGGTCTGCTGAAGCATTAAGAGTTCCTTTCACTGGAACTAAGGAGCCAAGCCCAACTCCTGAAAAACACCCCCACACACCACAATCCCCCCCTCCACCAAACTTTACACTTGGCACAATGCAGTCAGACAAGTACCGTTCTCCTGGCAGCTGCCAAACCCAGACTCATGCATCAGATTGCCAGACAGAGAAGTGTGATTCGTCGCTCCAGAAAACACGTCTCCACTGCTCCAGAGTCTAGTGGTGGCATGCTTTGCACCACTGCATCCGATGCTTTGCATTGCACTTGGTGACGTAAGGCTTGGATGCAGCTGCTCGGCCATGGAAACCCAATCCATGAAGCTCTCTATGTACTGTTCCTGAGCTAATCTGAAGGCCACATGAAGTTTGGAGGTTTGTAGTGATTGACTCTGCAGAAAGTTGGCAACCTCTGTGCACTATGCACCTCAGTATGATTTTATGTGGCCTGCCACTTCATGGCTGAGTTGCTGTCATTCCCAATTGCTTCTACTTTGTTATAATACCACTAACATAAGACTGTGGAATATTTAGTAGTGAGGAACTTTCATGACTGGGCTTGATGCACAGGCAGCATCCTATCATGATACCATGCTGGAATTCACTGAGCTCCTGAGAGCGACCCATTCTTTCACAAATGTTTTTAGAAGCAGTCTGCATGCCTAGGTGCTTGGTTTTATCCATGAAAGCAGCCATGGAAGTGATTGGAACACCTGAATTCAATGATCTGGATGGATGAGTCAATACTTTGGGCAATATAGTGTAACTAAATGTAAAGTAAACTTTTGCAAAGCTTTTTTTTTGTAAAGCTTTTTTTTCTGCATGCTGTTCATTACGCTCCAAAGTTTTTGCCCATCTTCAATATGGGTCATTATAAAAATCTCACCAATATTTATTCAATTTTACAAAATATAATTTAGTATAAAGTGTGAATGTTACAAAAAGAGAAGAAATAAAAAGCATAAACCCTACTGCATGCTTGCAAAAGATCTAAACTGTTGCTATTTATGAGCTTTACTGTCAATTGTGTGCAGATTTAACAGTGCAGTGTCACTGCTAATATACAGCATGGGTATGTAAACCTCATTTTGTGCATGTGATGCAAACTTTCAAGGCCTGGAGGCTGCAGATGATAAGTTTTAGAAATACTTCGAATAGTGCATGTGTGCCTGTATAGCTGGTCCTGGGTCCGGGGCTTGCTGTGCCTCACCCCTCGTGGGACACATTTGCTCCCCACAGGTCGTTGCTGCCCACCTGGGAGGCGGGCAATCAGCGGTTCAAGTGGGCATGGGCCGCTTTTGCGTGTGTGTGTGTGTGTGTGTGTGTGTGTGTGTGTGTGTGTGTGTGTGTGTGTGTGTGTGTGTGTGTGTGTCTCCCTCCTCCTTCTCTGGGGTTGGGCATATGGTTGTTATCGGGATGTGTGGTCTCGTGTTGTCAGTGCTCATGGGGGGCTGCATGCGGCCTGGGTTTCCTGAGTTTCTCTCTATCTCTGGCTCCGAGGGTCATTGTTGTGGTTTCTCACCCTCTTTACCAAGTACTTTTCATGACAAATGCACACACACACAGGCATGCACACACACAAGCAACAGAACAAGAGTATGTGTTTGTTGCGTGTTGTATTCTTCTTTTTCAGGTGCTGTTTGTTGTGGGTTTCTTTGGGGGTTTTTTTGTGTGATTTTTTATTTTGTTACAGATGCAGCAGTTGGTGACAACCACCCCACTTCCCGACTGTTGGCTCCGGTGTTGTTGGGCCATGTCACTTAAACTTGTAAATAAAGAAACAAACAGAGGAAAAAAAAAAAAAAAAAAAAAAAAAAACTATAGGAGACTGCAATACAGCTCCTCTTGGCACAGCAATGGTGTTTGGCAAAACAGAGCATGCAGACAATAATTTTGCTTGCTTAAGCTGCTGGACAAGACAGGTTTATTAAAAAAGGAAGAAAGAAAGAAAGAAATACTTCAAATAATTAGAAAATAACATGTACTTACACATCTTTGGAGGCTTCTGCCGGCCCTGACAACAGATGACAAGCCAAAAGTTAATTTAATTTCATTATGAAATGTATCAAAGCAGGTGTGTTACTGAAATAATAATTAGTTCCTTTGCATTTACAATGCATTTGACTATTAATCACTGATTGTAGAAAATAAAAACCCCAGGTTTCTTTTCAGCACTGTAGCCAGGCAGACAAAGTGTCAGAGCTCTGTTCAGCCAAGTATTTCTTTAACCTTAACTAGTAATGACTTTGTGAATTTCTTCACAAATAAAATTTTAACTATTAGAGAATAAATTATTCATAACCATCTGACAGACGTATCATTACATACAACTGCTTTCAGCTACTTTTGCATCAGCTATTACTGATATTTTAGAGTCTATTTACTTCCTCCCCACCATCAACATGTCTATTAGACCCCATTCCCACAAGACTACTCTAAGAAGTCCTACCACTAATTAATGCTTCAGTCTCAAATATGATCACTCTATTTCTATTAATAGGCTACATGCCACAGGCTTTAAAGGTGGCAGTAATTAAACCATTACTTAAAATGCCATCAAATGACTAAGCTGTCTTAACTAATTATAAGCCAATCTCTAACCTGCCTTTTATCTAAAAAAAATCTTGAAATAGTAGTTGTAAAACAGCTAACTGATCATCTGCAGAGGAACGGTTTATTTGAAGAGTTTCAGTCAGGATTCAGAATCCATCACAGTACAGAAACAGCATCAGTGAAGGTGAATGATCACCTGCAGCCTCCAGCATCAGTGAATGATCTCCTTAAAGCCTCTGACAGTGGACTCGTCTTTGTGCTCATCCTGCTAGACCACAGTGCAGCGTTCAAACCACTGACCATAACATTTTATTACAGAGATTAGAGCATGCCATGGGTATTAAAGGTATTGCACTGCAGTGGTTTGAATGATATTTACCTAACAGACTCCAATTTGTTCATGTTAATGAGGAGTCTTCTTCACATACTAAGGTTAATTATGGAGTTCCACAGGGTTCTGTGCTAGGACCAATTTTATTTACACTTTACACGCTTCCCTTAGGCATTATTATTAGAAAGCATTGCATAAATTTTCATTACTATGCAGATGATACCCGGTTTTACCTATATACCTACCTATCTAAGCCATATGATGCCACATCAGTTAATTAAACTGCAGGAATGTCTTAAAGACATAAAAGCCTGGATGACCTCTAATTTCCTGCTTCTAAATACAGATAAAACTGAAGTTATTTTACTCAGCCTCACAAATCTTAGAATCTAACCAGATACTCACTCTGGATGGCATTACCCTGGCTTCCAGTAACAGTATGAAGAATTTTGGAGTCATTTTTGACCAGGATATGTCCTTCAATGCACATATTAAACAAAGGACTGCTTTCTTGCATTTGCACAGTCTCTTTATTAGAAACATCCTGTCTCAGAGTCCATCCATCCATCCATTCACTTCCGCTTATCCTGTTCAGGGTCGTGGGGGGGCTGGAGCCTATCCCAGCTGACATAGGGCAAGAGGCAGGGTGCACCCTGTACAGGTCGCCAGCCTGTCACAGGGCCAACACAGAGAGACAGACAACACTTACACTCACACTCTCATTCACACCTATGGGCAATATAGAGTAGCCAGTTAACCTAACCCCAGTAAGTGCATGTCTTTGGACTGTGGGAGGAAACTGGAGTACCTGGAGGAAGCCCACGCAGACACGGGGAGAACATGCAAACTCCACACAGAGGCCCAGACTAGGCTGGACTATTAAAATTCATTGTTATCAGGTTGTCTTAAAAGTTCCTTGAAAATCCTTCAGTTGATCCAAAATGCTGTAACAAGAGTACTAACAGGTACTAGAAAGAGAGAGCATAGTTCTTCCATAATGGCTTCTCTTCATTGTTCCCCTGTTAAATCAAAAATTCAATATAAAATACTTCTTCTCACATACATCAGGCCCCATCTCATCTTAAAGACCTCATAGTGCTGTATCACCCAAAGAGAGCACTTTGCTCTCAGACTGCTAGTTTACTTGTGGTTCCTAGGGTATTTAAAAGTAAAATGGGAGGCAGAGCATTCACTTTTCAGGCCCTTGTTCTGTGGAACCAGCTCTGAGTTTGGATTCAGGAGACAGAAACCCTCTCTATTTTTAAGATTAGGCTTAAAACCTTCCTTTTTGATCAAGCTTATAGTTAGGGCTGGATCAGGTCAACCTGAACCCTGCCTTTGTTATGCTACAATAGGCCTAGGCTGCTGGGGGGTTCCCATGATGCGTGAGTCCTCCCTCACCTCTTCTCACTCTCTCTGTGTTTGTACACCACTCTGCATTTAATCATTAATCATTACTAATCTTTGGCTCTCATCTACCCCAACCGGTTGGAAGTTTCTTCCTATTAAAAGCGAGTTTTTCCTCCTCACTGAGCCTTTACCTTACAATATAAAGCGCCTTGAGGCAACTGTTGCTGTGATTTGGCACTATACGAAGAAAACTGAATCGAATCGAACTGAACTGAACTGAACTGAACTCTGTATCATAAAGGTTGTTTCAAACTGCTTTCATTAATATGACAAGTCTGGTGGACTTGAGTGGCCTTTCAAGTTACCAGATCTGCATTCAACTTAATGCTGCTAAGATCTCCAGTAGTACAAAGCACACATGAGTATGCAGTTGACAAATCTACAGAAATCATGTGATGTAATTATGTTATTTGAAGAATCCATGCCACGAAGAACAGAGGGTAAAGAGCAAAAGAAGGCCCTACATCATATACTGGGTAATACATTGTTGTGTGAACAGTGACTACAGCCACTCCTGTATGACACGCCACACATTAATGCACATCTCATCAGACTTCTCTTACAAAAATTAGTCACTTTAATGGCTCCTTTAATTTCTCAGAGTGACAAAAGTGAAAGCATCAAGGTGCCTCAACTGGCACTATTTTAGGGAGGTGTAGAACTGGCCCCTCCTGGTTTAATCAACATGTGAGGTTTTGAAAAGCATGAAATTAATCCAGACAATCATTATTTGTTGAGGTTGAATGTACTGTTGTGTTTGTTGTGGTAACTAAAACCACAATTTCCCCCAACTTTATCCAAAATTTTTTTGTTGCCTAAACCTAAGCACACACTGAAAAATTCTTTATAAGTATCTGAGTCCCGTGCTTTGTATACCCAGCATTCACCCTGACTACCTACCAGCAAATGCCTTCAATTACAGCAAATGCATTTCCTGTACTGGAAAATGTTGCTGCTCAAAATATCAACAACAGGATGGATCCAATTTAGTCCACCATCTAGTGACTGAGAAACAGGATTTACACATAGATATTGACATTTTGGAAAATGCTTGGAAAAAAAACACACACACACACACACACACACACACACACACACACACACACACACACACACACACACACACACACACACACACACACTGCACTCATATCTGTCCATTAAATGGACAATGCATTACATCTGACATAAAGATTTACTGGGATACAAGGATTAACTGATTAGAATCTGGAGGTCAAAGGTCCTCACTAACCACATTTTTGTCTGCTACTCAAAAATTAATATGCTAATTTTGACAAAATTTCATGCAAATGTCTTAAGCTGAAGCGATGACATTTCAAATACAAAAGATCAACAGTTAACCTCTCTGTGACCTTACAGTGTTCTGCAAAAAGGCTTTTCTGGCCATGACTCAACACCGTAATTCAGCAACAGAAGAGGTGATTTTGACTTTATTTCACATTTAGTTGGCTACTGAATGGGTGACACTAATCTTTGGTACTTACAATAATATTCCTTGAAAATCTTCCCAACTTAACTGCAAGCTGGTGTTTAATTATTTACTTTAATATTTTTGTGCACATGATAGTTGCACACAACCTCAAAGACTTTCTGACCACAAACAAAGTTGTAGCTAATGCTATTCTCTGCATTGATCTGACAAACCTTTGATTGCCCTATTTTTAAAGGGGCAGGTACACAATATGAATCAATCCCAATTTAATTGCATTTATACCCTTTGTTTGTGATGCTTATGTTTCTCATAGCCTTTAAAATGCACTACAGTCAACAGGTTTTTTTTTTGTTTTTTGTTTTTTTTTTTTTGCACAGTGTAATCAAAGTGCTCCAAATTTTTTTTGGCTGCACAGCCATGCTGTGAATCTTCTATTCTCTCCACATCCCAAAGGTGCTTAAGAAATCAGTTTGGGAGGATCTGAGCTTTGCGACAGGGTGCATTAACCTGCTGGAAACAGCCATCATCATCAGACCAGCCAATGTTTCTCCAGTCTTCTTCTTTCTCCAGTGTTGGTGAGCCCATGTGAAATTTAGCCTCAGTTTCCTGTTCCTAGCTGACATGAGTGGCTGCTGCTGTAGCTCATCTGCTTCAAGGTTTGAAACACCAACACCAACAACCATGCCACATTTAAAGTCACTTAAATCGCTTTCCTCCCCATTCGGACGCTCAGTTTGAACTTAAACAAGTTGTCTTGACCATATCCACATGCCTAAATGCACTGAGTTGCTGCCATTTAATTGGCTGATTACATATTTATGTTAACAAGCGATTGACTGCCAATGAGGGTATATGTGTCCCTACTGTGTTTATGTGCGTAGTCACCCGCTCCAAAGGCCCATTTTAAGTCAGGGAAAATCCTGACAAACAGAACAAAACATAAAGAATGGTACAATAGAAGTAATATTACCATTTTGTATGTGAAATTTATATTTTGGGAATATTGCAATTAAAAAATATATAGAATAATCAGTTGTGGTTTTGAGTATATAGGCTATTCAGAAGACTAATCCTGTTCACATGGATATTGTAGTTATCCTAACTTGATCTGCAGAGAGGCACATGTTGTAAAATAACTTTAGTATATGATGCCTCAGTGGGAGACACCCACTGAGCTCATCCCCATGCTATCTGACTCTTTTAGGGACAGATGACACTTCATGCTTTGCCAAAATGCAGACAGTCAGCTAAGCTTGATTTGAATTGCAATAACATCGTAATGCATTCTGCACGAGGATAATCTCGCTTTCTTCTTGAATGTACAGTCACATATTGACAACAACGATGAAACAAAAGCCTCAGTTGTGCCCTTCAATTGCTTTTTCATGTCATACCCTATTTTATCAGAGTAAAAATGTACCTTCAAAGTAACACCATAAGAATCACTTGCAATAGTTGAAAATTGGATAATCTTCATTACATAAAAAGGCTACAGCACATTTCATCTTTGTAGAGGGAATGCTGACATGACACAGGGGCCTATTCAGTGCCCTGACAAAAGCTCATTCATATCCAAGGCTCCACATCAGGGTGCCTAAGACTAGGGACAGGAAATGTGACAAACTCGTATGACTGAGGCTGTCATTTGAGTTTTGTTCGGCCATATCCTGAACAAAATTGTTTGTGTAGGACTTGACTTTATAGCGTTCTGAAAACTTGGGCTACGGTTGTGACTTGGTTGCCTCGAATCAAACAACTGAGAATAAAACCAGCACAGTAAATACTAACAGACTAACCTTCTAATTTGTGTTTGATTAATGGAAATATTGGCAGTGTACAATATACATTTTGTGACAAAACACATTTTGTGCAAGTGTTACTTGATGGCTTTATTCAGTGGCATTACTAAACTAAGGTGAAACAGGTTTGCATATGTATGTATTCCTTCAACAGAGGGAATATATCACTCGCTGATTACTATCAGGGAAATAAAACAATGTATAGGGACAAAATTGTTTATAGAATAAAATAGTAGGAAATATAAAGAAGAAAAGCTTCCATCTTTATTTACAGAAAACAAAACATTTGATTCTGACCTGGTGTCAGCTGGTATGGACAAATGAGCGCAGCCACTAGTCCAAATTTATCAGAGTGACAGGATGTCACACATCCTTGACATTGTACTGATTGCTGACTTCTAAGAGCAGACAAAATGGATAAGGCCTGCCACACAGAAATAAACACAGCTGCTGTCCTTCATAGGCAAACAAACCACCGTTACTGTGCACTCACACAACTGCTTAGATGCTGTTTGTGTACCTCAAGGTGGATCCCATTTAAAGCATAAATCAACACTGGATTGTGTTTCCCAGTAGCTCTCTGAGCTCTGTTAACATGCCTGGTGAGCACTGATTAGGTACCTGCAAACACACACACACACACACACACACACACACACACACACACACACACACACACACACACACACACACACACACACACACACACACACACACACACAGACCATGCTTTAATAAGTAGTGGTGGTGAGATAATCCTGCAGATACTTCAGTCTAATTGTTACCCCAATTCGACTGTGGTGCCCAGAGATTTACTTTGTATAACTTAAAACATATATTTAATCAGCCTACATCAGCTGTCAGAGGTGTGTTACAAGAAAAAAAGCCACAGAAAAGCAAGATATCCCAGTGAGAGTTAGAAAACCACGTGATACAGAATGTTTTTTTGTTTTTTTCTATTCAAATATGTCCTCCGTGTGAATGAACCTGGCCGTTGATTAAACATTTTAGTTCTGCCTGCTTATAGGGCACAGCGAGCATCAGTCAAGCGGGAAGACAAAGATGGATGGATTTCAGTGAAACTGCTTGTCTTTCATCCTCAAAAAAAAAACCCCTTTGAAACCAACACTAAGACAGCGAGAGAGAACCTGTTAATGTAGATGTTAAGATTGCATTTACAGTGTCAAGTGTCATGATTGTTATGAAAGAGGTGCATTCTTCAGGCGGCTCAGGTGCCTGAAATGAGGGAGACCCTTCGTGATCGATCTGCCACCCATGGCTTCGAGAGACCACCACAGGCATACACACGCACAACCCCGCCCCCGAACACACACAGATGCTCTCTTGAACGCAAGGGCAACCCCGACACACTTCATTTACATTCAAAACAGCTTCTCCCCTCGCTGCGGATACAGTGACAACTCTTTCTCTCACCTGCCCCCCCTCCTCAGACACGCTCACTCAATATTGCACACACAAACAGAGGCACACAGAGATTCCTGAAACACTTACCCCCTCCTGTGGTGCTGGTGGCTGAGGAATTGCCACAACCCATTTTGCATCAATGCAGCCACCGTCCAAGCAGAGCGGACACGTTTAATGAGTGGAGGGATGGGGAGGAAAGGAGGGGAGCGCACAACACATTGGGAAAAGAGAAGAAAGTGAGGGAGAGGTGACAGAGGAAGAAAGAGAGGGAAGGTCAAAGGAAATGCCTGACAGGGACCTCCATTGGTTGTATCCCCTCCACTGTCTTCAGCCTTGCGCTTATCCTCTGCAATGCAATGAAGAGCTCAGAGTGAAGTGGGAGCATGGAGAGAAAGGCTTTTATACACACACCATACACACTCACTGACAGAGAGAATGAGAGAGAGAGAGGAGCAATGAGGGGAGAGCGAGAGAAAGAGAAAGATGCTTTACCCTCACATGATTTGCTCTTTTCCTCCACCCTGACAAGGTTGCCCGGGAAACCAGGGGAAAGGGGGCGGAGGGTGGAGTGAGAGGCAACCAATAAGGAGCTTCCTTTATATATAAAGGTGCAAAAAACTGGAATGCATTTAAGGGCATCAATATATTAACCTGTTTGTATGGCATCCTGTGAAATTCCTAAATTGCTTGTTGTATGCTAAAATATTGATCAACAAAAGAGGGCTTGTTCTTTTCAGTAGAGGGGACACATATATTCATACTCACCTATGACCTGAGGCTTATATATTTGGGGTCTTAGCAGTCAGTGAGACTGAAAATATGGAAAAGCCTTGAACAGTGAACACATGGAACCACAAAGGTTGTGCAGGTCCGTTTATAGTCCCGAGTAATTCTCAGTGCATCTCTTTTCTTCATTTCAGTCACGATGAATGCTCTTAGACTACAAGAACAGTCATATGAGTAAAGTATGATGGCAAGCTGCATTACATTAGCACTCTGCACCAGTCAAACCAATTCACACATTCAGTCAGTGTACCTTATCACGAGAGTCGAGATTTTTAAAATTCAAATGTGAAATTTCAAGAGGAAAAAAAAAAATTGACATCATAAATTATCCTTCTGTTTATGCTAGACTAAAAATAGACTAAAAATTCTGAGTATGTAGAAGGATGAGAACAGTTTGTATATAGTGAAGTCAATTTTAAACACAATCCATTGCAATTTGGAGTAAAAGATATTTGAGGGGAAAAGGCTTTTTCCACTCATGCGTGCTCTTTATGTGCACTGTGAGACAACTGATGACACCCCCATCTGTCAGTTCACTGTAAAACTGTAGCTGGCAGCTGGTTAGCTTAGCGTAAAACACAGGAGGAAACAGGAGGAAACAGCAATACTGGGGCTCTCTCCAAAGGTGGGCTGCAAAATCAGTTTTGGACCCGATGCACCGTCTGACATACCAAGGGGTGCGGACGTCTGTGAGGACACAGGTCAGAGAGAGATCCTGTGGCAGTCAGCGGCCACTTGGAATAGTTTACTGCTACCAGAAGGAAGGAGTGTGCCACCTGCTTGGATGCACTGGCAAACACTGGACAACTTTTTTTTTCTCTAAAAAGACAAGCTGTGCAGGTTTTTTTGGGTTTTTTTTAAACCACAATGTCCATGCACCTGTCAGTGTCAGCCACCCACACAGAGAATGATGCAGTGGTGACCTTGAAGTGTAAAGCATTTGAATGAAATTCACCAAGTCAAAATCCTGCAGTCTTGGTATGGCACACAAGAGCAGGACACCCACCACATTTTCAAGGTGTGGGAAGAAGTCTGATTGAGAACTCAGTGTGCATGGTTGACCTTAAGCCGTGCAAGTAAGTAAGTAAAGGTTATTTTTAGAGAGCTTTTCAAGAACAAGAGTCACAAAGTGCTTTACAATACAAAATAAGAGACAATTAAAACTATATAAATGGATAAAACAAATTAAAGACAAGTTTCTTACAACAGGGTCCACAGAGCTGAAGTCTAATGGAAACAAGTTCCACAACTTGGAAGCCACAACCTCCTCATCTTTAATTTAGATCTAGGTACAGCCAACAAGTATTGATTAGCTGATCTCAAAGACCTAGCAGTTACACACGGATGAAGTAGTTCACTAAAATAAGGAGCCATCTGAACATCACCAGCTCTGAAAATCTTTAACTGAACTCCAAACTTTAAAGGTGTAAAAGGGACCTTTTAGAGCAGGGATCCTCAAATCCAGGCCTCAAGGTCCGGTGTCCTGCAGGTTTTAGTTGTGTCCCTGATCCAGCACACCTGAGTCAAATATAGAAGCTTGAGGCCTGGATTTGAGGATCCCCGTTTTAGAGGACCTGGTGAGCAGCCGCACATCAGCATTCTGGAACATTTGCAGGCAATCCAGGGATGACTTTCTCAGGCAAAGGAATAATGAATTACAATAATGGAGGCATGACAAAATAAAGCATGAACGATCATGACACAATATAAATCGCCACCCAGGCCTTAGCTAAGCATAGCTTTCTTTCACCAATTTCTATCATCTGATAGACCAACAGCTGTTGTGGTTTATATGAGTAGTCTGTGGGATTCAATGGTTACTGGGCAGAGATAGAAGTGGACAGAGAGGGTCCTCTGACTATAAATGGTTGGATTGCCACAGTATTTGGAAAGGTATCTATTATCCCCAGAAGACTAGAAGAAGTTCTAAAAACGTAGGTGCTCCTCTCTTTCACTTTGGCACCTTAACAAGGTTCACAATTGCATCGCCTGTGAGAAAACTTGACAACCAGGACAGGGATCGCAATAAAATTTCCCTCATGAGGATGAATTGCAATTATTTTAGAGACCAATAGTGCAAAACTGATATGCCCTCTCAGTCTTAACTGCATTTATATTTTGTACTTATTACTATTTAGCAACTGTTAGAAGGCTAACATGTTAAAAATATGACTTATAGGGCTTTTTATGTATACTTTCCTATATGGGCTTTACTTTTACTCTAGAAAAGTGCAAATAATTAATTGTAAGCAAAACAATGAACTGTAATGCAGCTTGCTACTTTCAGTGTGGTCTTTGGTTAGCTAGATCACTGCTTGGCTGACATTAAGCATGCCCGTTATACCAGACTTTGTCAAGCCAGCAAACATAGTTCATTATCAGAGTTGGAGCTGAAAAGCCTTGTCTGATTTACAGCCACAGCTAAACCAATTAACCAAGGCGAGTCCACTGGGGAGGGAAGAATGCTCTCCTGCTCAGGCTGTAAGCTTGATGAAGAGGCACTGCTTGTCACAGCTTGTCTACATAATCAGGGCACAACACAACAAGACGTGGCCATCCTAACAAGTCAACGACACAGTTATTCAGACCTAAAACAACAGCAACAACAACAACAAGAAAGTAAAGGAAAATACTACGCAGGTGCATATTTTATGTTGTCTCCTGTCTGAGTTCATAGAGTTTATATTTTTAAAATAGCCTGAATTGAGATACAGATTTTTACAGAACGAGAAAAACCACGTCAGTATAGGTTTTGATATTATGATTAGAGCAACAGTGCTATGTTTTGGTTTTGTATTTTCATTTTGTTTTGTTTTACTTTGTGTAGTTTCTGCAATAAGTGTGATTTACTTAGAGAGGCAGAAACTCAGCATATGTCATGCTTAGCCAATTTGTCTGTTGTGACTGATGCAAAACAGGACGAGAGCTGATTACTTCCCAGACTTGATTTTATAAGGCTTGTGCAACTTCTCACCAATGCATTACATCCATTTATTTTTTTGAAAAGTATTCCCAAGTTGCTTCCTTACCACAGTCAACAGTCAGTTCAACCAAGGCCTCATCTGGATATTAAATGGAAAAAGAAATTAATTAAGACTAAGGAGTAATTGGAAACACTACCACCATCATTTTTTAAAGGAATATATTTTAGAAAAATGGTGATTCATCCTATCAGTAGAGTTTCAGACTTCTAGGATCAACGCCAATGTGTTTCTAGTGGCACATGATGGTTCAACACCTTAATAAGAAACTTTTTGGGGTTTTTCCTTTAATTTGTCACGGGTCTTATTTTGAAATTAAATGCTGCAATTCTTTATGTCACCAGACGGGGTCACTGTTGACACTAAAATCTCCTACCTTAGTGTAAGTCAGCAAGGTTACACGAAGCTTTGCTGTTATTAATTCATAGAACAGAATAAACTAAAACGTGAACCTTTTTTTTTTGTAATCGACTTTAGAGTTTAGAGTTTGGGAGTATTTGTTCTTACTGGTCACCGGCTGCTCCTAGCTTAAGTATATGACATAATGATTGGGCCCACTACCAAATGCATACGGGTTACTCTTACCCGCGTAGTGGCGTCTGGGAAATTGAGTCAACATTCTAAATAATTCAAGCCCTCATTCCCTTCTCCTGCACAGCTAACAAGATGCCGGCCGTACATCACAAACTGCTCCTTGAAGAGGCTTTACAGGACAGTCCTCAGGTAGGCTTGCATTTGTTTTCTCATGCTTGTAAACCCAAAACTGTCTCATTAAAGACGTTACGAACGCCGAAGTTAGCTTAGCCCAGACAGTATCCAGTTCCCGTTGTAAGCTGTTTCCAGTGGTCGATGACAGCTCTCAATTGGCACATTTTACAGGAATGTAATCCCCTGTGAGCAGTAGCTGCACCTCCCAGTCTGTTTTAGTTTCTACGGCATGTCACGGTTATCTGTTTTTTTGTGTCCTTGTGGTATTTAGAAAGCTACCGCCCTTTACAGGGATTTCATCTCTCAGAGGTGATTTTTCTAGTGCACATCCAGACTTGTTGTCAGTCACAACCATATAACCCCACCAGACTCGGTCTCCTGCAGTCGCTTTTTTTTCTAACGCTGTGGAGTTATTTTTGAGCTAAAATCTGTACTATAGCTCTTCTGGGCCTGATTCCCAGGATGTGGGAGGGGTTTCCATTATCGGACGCCCCTGGAATAATTCAACAACCCGCAACAGGGTAGTGTCGCTGCAAAATGGCATGCTAAATACTTTCAGGGTATAAAATGATCTCACAGTGTAAAAGCTAATTTCAAGTCCTGCACCTCATGCATGACTATGGGCGGTGAAGATACTGAACAAAGTTCTGTGCTTGCTACATCAACTACATCCTGTTTTATGCTGTCCGTTGCATCACTATTCCTCCAAATAGGGCTGACCTCATTGAAGGTTGAGCAACCCATGCTGGAGGGTCACTGTCTGCTTGGGTTTTTTGTTCTCTCAAAATGCAGTTCTCAAAACAAGAAACGGACCTGTCATATTTCTATCGGCAGGCCAGGTCAGCTAAAGCGTGGTGTCTTTCTGGGTGTGAAAGGACTCATGGGCCTTTTGTTGGAAAAGTCAGCTGGAGTGAAATGTAAACAGACTTAACTGGATGGGTGTGTGCCATTCTGCTTTAACTGCCCTACCTTGCTGCACCTGTTTATGGAAAACACTTCACCAGACAGGATTTCGCCTGTTTGCATTGCCGCCCTGCAGTAAAATCGTTTTAGCTTTAGTTGAACTTGAAATCTAGCTTCAGTACGACAAAGCAAATCCACCGTTCAGTTATCAAAATATTTAAGATCTGTAAGTTGATTAGTAGGATAATTGCTTCAGATGTTTTTCCAGTTATTTCACCCTTGTCTCATGTTTTCTTGCCTTTATAATGTTCATTGGAAAAGTCTGTAATGTTTTTGTTTCATTCTTTCTTTCCACCCCCCAATAGACTCGCTCTTTGCTCAGTGTGTTTGAGGAAGATGTGGGGATGCTTACAGACTACACAAACCAGCTGCTACAGTCAATGCAGCGGGTGTTTGGAGCCCAGGTACTAAACAAATCACTATCAGGCACACGTGAACACTCCTCTCCATTTGCTGTGGAACGGAGCCACTTGTTCAAACACATAATGGGAGGATGTTTCTATCTGGACACGAGTGCTAATTTGACTTGCTGATTCTGGGTTTTGCATCACTGAATGGCAGGAGAGTGTTGTGTTGATTTGTACTGATTTGAAGATGCCATTTGAGTCCCTGTTTTTGATGAGAAAAGTACCAAACTATAACACCGTAGTCTCAACCCCACAGGGGTTCCATTAAAACTTTTGCTCAAATGTTGCTGTTTTATCACATTTTATTATTATTCTGCAACTTTGCATGATTTCACATAAACATAGCTTCAGGCCTCTTTTTGAGCCAACATTAGTGCACTGGTAAAAATGCCATTTATTTGACCCATAACCTTTTCATAGGAATTTTAATTTGGACCCTTCAATTCTTTTTTTTATTCCTTTACGATAGACGAGGGCTGAGGAGCAAAAGAAAGAAGGTAGCAGGGAAAAAAAATCCCCAGTGTGTGTTAACATTTCTTTTTTTTCTCCTTTTTGTTCCATCACAGAGTGAGATGGGACTGGCCACAGAGCAGCTCTCAAAGCAGCTTCTGGAATATGAGAAGAAAGTAAGTATGGGTGTAGTGCCGCAGTGTAAGTGAAATAAGTAACTCAGCTGATATGCTGAGTTATATGCATGATTGCACAAATAAAGACAGAAGCCTGTGCTGTGAGTACTATCAGTATAGGCTGTGATGACACACCCTTTAGTATTATCATTTCCATCTGAACTTTAGTCCATGTGTGAATTTGCATGTGTCTGTGTGCAAGGAAAAAAAATACTGTGAAGGAGTGCACCTCTGTTAGTAATGTAGTCAACATTAAAAAAAAAAACAGAATAGTTTCCAAAGTCTGCACAACTGTTGTATTAAATCAGTTATAGAAAGACATGTGGCTCAGTTGATTTTGTTGGTACACTTTGTTCTGGCTTACAGGGTGAATGTGAATGTTGAGTTAAAAAAAACAAAACAAACGGCAATGATCTGTAACTGCAGCACTTTCTTAGCTCTCTTGAACAAGGATTAAAACTCAGCACCTTGGATTTACGTACTGGGTTTATTACTATCTTTGGCTTTGCTCCATGAAAAGGATGTGCCAGAACGCAGTGTTATTTAAATGTTAAACTCTTGGAAAAAAAACACAGCAAGTTACCTGACAGCAAGAAGATTCTGGGTTCAAACCCCAGCTGGGGTCTTTCTGAGCGCAGTCTGTTCTCCCTGTGCCTGCATGGATTCCCTCCAGGCTTCTTCCCACAATCCAAACACATATGTATTAGGTTAATTGGCGATTCTAAATTGACCTTGGATGTGAGGCAGATAAAGTGCTTAGAGTGTTTTAATGTATGGTTAAAAGTGGCCTGCAGTCTAAAGCACGTTGAGTGGTCCATATGAGTAGAAAAGTGCTATATAAATGCCAGTCCATTCCATTTCCTGTGCATTAAATAAATCTATGCAGCATTATGCAGTTTCACGGTCTAAACTCATTGGCCTCTCCTTTTCTGTCTAGAATTTTGCCCATGGAAAAGGTGATGAAGAGGTAATCACCACGCTGCAGAACTTCGCCAAAACTGTAGTGGAGGTGAGGCCTGTGCTTGCAGTTTTCTTGTTCTATGAGTACATTTATGTGCGGTGTGTGCACAGCAGAGGAGCGAGATGATGAGCTACCGCAGAGTCTGTAGTTGCTTTTTTATCATGTTACAAAGCACCTACGTTCCCCTAGCACGGTAGAGAAAATAAGCTCAATGAAAAGAGCAGAGGATTTTTATGACTGTGAGACCAGAACTGACTGATATGATGGGTATCTCACCGGATAGAGGAATAGAGGGAAATAGCAGTGGGTGGATGGATGGATGAGGAGATGATGGAGCGGCGTGCCGGCTCACATATATAGACAAAACAGATGGGCTTGTCACTGTCAGCCGTGGGGGTCCACAAGCCTTGCCCAGTCAGCACTCAGGACACACACATATATGCTCAGAGGACACAGGCTGATTGTTTGCTTGACCTTTACCTCATCGTGTACAGAAAACTCATTTCACACTGAGAATTAGGCCGACAACTGCACCTAATCTTGTGAACTTTAGCACCTGCTAAATCTGCATGTAGCTTGTTGATAACCACAGGGAATAATAGCTGAATTCGTCTGATACGCAGCCCCGTTTCCAATATCAGAGTAAACAGTGAGCTTTATTATGCTCTTTATGAAATGTACTCTTCCACAGTATAGGTTTATTATGATGTAGGGGAGGCATTGTTTGCCGCTATGCCCCCATTTCACTGAAAATGTAATTTTCCAGCTTGCTGGCAGGAAATGTTACTGTAAATATTAAACTGAAATCCCTCAAGATGTTTGGCAGGGGTTCATCTTCTCTTTGTGTCCTTGTTCGGCGCCTCATATGTGTAATCTGTTTTGTATGGTCCAGCTGAATGCGCTCCACTCCGAGCTAGCTAACCAGATGGCTGACAGCATGGTCTTCCCCTTGATCCAGTTCCGGGAGAAAGACCTCACAGGTAGTTTCTGACAGGCTTGCACTGAAAACTTAATTTTAAAATGCATTTCATCAAAACACAAGTAAAACATATGCAGCAATGCATTTTTACACACCTGATGTAGATAAATCTGTAATATTTGTGCGTTTTTCAGAGATAAGCACACTGAAGGAAATATTTGCCATTGGCACCGATGGTAAGCACAGGCTTTTCAGTCTGAGAAAAGTAAATTACAGGAAGTAGTTACTGTCTGATACTGATTGTCTTTCTGTTGGTACTGTGCAGAGCATGAGGCAGCTATGGTCAAGTACAGTCGATTGCCCAAGAAGAAGGAAAATGAGAAGGTAGAGTAACTGCCAAGTGCTTTCTTAGCTTCTTTCTCATTGATCACGAGCCATAAAACACCGTGCAATGCTGTAATGCTCTCATTAATGCAGTGGGAGTCTTTTAAAAGCATTTGAAGTACAAATAGATTAAACTAAATAATCCTCTGCTGCTGTGCGTCCTCATGGGAGGCACAGCAGCAGAGGATATAACTACACTATGCATTATAATGGGTGCAAAGACTTTTTTTTTTTTTTTACTATGCTAAACAATGTGTTTTCTTGGATGTACAAGATGATGCAGCTGTGTTGTTTATTTGCTTTTCCCTCTCATGTCTGGATAGTTGAAGGCAGACTTGGTGAAGGAGGTGGCTTACACCAGAAGAAAGCAGCACCAGTCCTCACTGCAATATTATTGTGCCCTCAATGCCCTGCAGTATCGCAAGAGAGTAGCTATGCTCGAACCAATGCTAGGCTACACTCAGGCACAGGTACTTGGATTCCTCACCATTACATCACCATTCAAATTCAGTGATTTTAAAAATATGAAGTGATTCCTTATTACATTTAGATATATAAAATTGAGTCCCCAAACTGTAAGCATGTGAGTTGCAACAATTCCAACTCTACATGTACAGCAGTCTAAAAGTGGCTTGCTGTTATCTTTCACGTCACAGATCAGCTTCTTCAAGAAAGGCTTTGAGCTGGTGTCGAAGAAGATGGACAGTTTTATCTCTTCTGTTTCCAACATGACACAAAGGTAAAACACATCTCATTAATGACAGTTATAGTTTAGGTTCTTTTAAATAGCAACTGATTAAATATGACTTTGGAGTATTGTGGCTTGTGTGTGTGTGTGTGTGTGTGAGAGACAGTTAATGTTATTGTGATGCTCTGCAGTATAATTTCCCCAGTATTCCCCATTTGTGTATTTTTTTTTTTCTTTTGTGATCGAAGTCATAGCATTGAATGATTTTTTTTTTTTTTATTGTCCTTGAATTTTAATTATCTTTGTTTAGAAGAGGAAAAAAAAAAAATCAAATTCCTGGAACCAGTTTAGATGAATTTTGGTTTTTCTATCTCAGCATCCAGGCCCAGCTGGACTTAGAGGCGGAGGCCATGCGAGTATCCCAGAGGGAGCTTCTGTCTGTGGAAGATACTGTCTACATGCCAGATAAGGACACTGAGCCTGTCAATCGCACACTTATCCAGAAGGCAGGCTACCTCAACATTAGGAAGTAAGATTAACTGCACTCATTACGGCCCTATCTGAAATCTAAGGACACTTCCTATTCACTTCCTGGTCAATATGTTAAAAGATGCGATGAAAGAAAACAAATTTACCTGCTGGTGAGGAAGCTTTAAATCTGGCCTTATTTTACTTACGTGGCATTTCCAATTTTGTCAGGAAATTAAATGTGGTGCAGTAGATGGTGCCATTGATCCACGGTGGCTCCGGGAGATTCTGAATGCCTAAATAACCAAACGCAACCAAGAAATTATTTTTGCTTCCTTCGCCAAAGTTGCTTAAAAAATAAGCACGAACACAGTAAACAGCAAGTCTGTCACAGCAGACAAGGTGTGTCAGGTAACATGGTTGACAGTGTGCTCTGTCAGCTTATTCTAGAGTAGATGTATGAGAAGGGAAACTTTCTTAATGGCTTCAAGGGGTAAAACTGCTGCGTAGCTCGCATTGTGATTTAGTGAAATGTCAGAGCTGTCAAACTCTGTCTCTCCCTCATATACATCCAAAGTCTTTGACAAATGTCGGTGACACCGGAGAAAAGGTTTCCACAGAATGCCATTCTGTTTAATGACACGCACTGCCAGCAGCCTCAAACGCTTGTCAAATGGAGCTGAGGCCAGAAAACATTTTCTGTTTCAAATGGTTTCTCAGTATTAAGGGTCTGAATCACCCATGGCAACATGAGCCACACACTTAAGTATTTATCAAAGAAAATGCATTTGGGAATATTTGGTGAACGGAGCGTACAAAAAAGAAGGCTTACAGATGAGCAGTTGAAATGAGTCACACACGTATAGATTAGGTTTGAAATGGAGTGACTCAGAGATGAATTGCATCCAAGCTTCGTTATAATTGCATATACAACATTAACAGCCAAAAACATATTTAGAGCCAAAATCAAACAACCTCAGAAATCAAATGTTACATTTAAAAAAAAAAGAAAAAAAAGTGAGGATAATTCTGGATCCACTTGTGGGGGGGAAAAAAGGAAAAGTTGGTTTGAAAATGTAATTAAAATAGTGTTTTCAACAAGACATTTGATCAAAAAATGGCTTCTGTAAAATTACCCGAATAATATAGTTGACCACACCAGACACATACTGTTTTGTATTGATCAGTTATTGCTTTTAAGTGGTGTTTTGATAGGAAAATGGAGCCCTGAAAGACGTCTCATAGTTTTTAAGTAACCAGCATTTATGAATATAAACACATAAAATAATATTTGATCAGGATCTTTAGCCTGTTTGTATAACCACAGCAACGTGCAAGCCCATACTTCATAAAAATGCAATGAATCAAAGTAATTAAGTGTCTGTCATGTCAGAGATCTCATCTTTCTGTGGGCTTTGCATAAATGTGTTTTGAGTGTTATGTGTCATTATTAAAATATGAGCTCAGGTGGGCTGAAAGCTCTTCATAATTAAATCTTTTATGAGTATATGAACAGCTTTAAGCTGCGCGGATTGAAAATTAAGGAAAGCTGAATCTTTTAATATTCAGAGAAGGTTACCTGCCTGTCAGATTTTTAGCTCAAGTAATGTCATGAAGTCACTCTGAGCTACAGAAGCAGGTGCCCTGTTTGTGTGTTTGTAGCTGGTTATTGAATATTGCTAACGTTTATCGGGCTGTGTTTGGCATGTGTTTAGAGTTTCAGTGTAGGAACTAAGCGAATGGAGGTGCGTATAATGGCGTTTTCATGGAAAATGTGTCATGTTTTCCAAAGGTGTGTAAAGTCTATTATGGCTGATAAGTAAGTTGAGTCAAACTACTGTCAGTAGGTAAGATCTGCCTGTTTAATGTATATGTATTTTTAAAGCAGTTCATATGAATTTGTCCTGTGGAGCAGTCGTTGCCAGTTGTTGCACTAAGTCATGTCTTACCTTGTACAAATGTGGAGGGCCACAGGTGTTGACTTATACCACTCATTTTCTGCAGGCTGTTTCCCAACAAAGCGCTTCCATGCAGATAAGACTAATATGGTAATTTTACTTGTAGTCTAAAATGATACAAAAATGTCAAGAATGCGAAATTAAACACTAAAATTACAGTGAGAGACACCTCTGAGCCACAGATTAAGAGACTAATCTCAGAGGTCACTGGGTTATTATGATCTTTGAGAAATTACCAGATGGAGAGAGCTTACACTTTGTTGTTCAAATTTCTGTTTCCTACCTTGAAGAAGTTATATAAGTTAATATAGAATCCATGACTTTATTTTAAATTTATACTTACAGTCTGGCTCTACATATATGCCTTTAATCCATATGCTCCTTTTCTTCTCCAGTAAAACAGGCCTAGTGACCACAGCCTGGGATCGACTATATTTCTTCACCCAGGGAGGGAACCTCATGTGCCAACCACGGGGGGCGGTAGCAGGGGGCATGGTGCTGGACCTGGATAACAGCTCTGTCATGGCTGTGGATTGTGAGGACAGACGCTACTGTTTTCAGATAACCTCCCCTTCAGGAAAGACGTGTGTATTCTTTTCTCTGTGTCCAGCAATGACAGTAATACAGAAACATGTATGAGAGAGTGTGTGTGTGTGTGTGTGTGTGTGTGTGTGTGTGTGTGTGTGTGTGTGTTTTAAAATTTTCTCTGTTATTATTCATGTGTCTACAGGTCAATGATTCTACAAGCGGAGAGTAAAAAGGAGTATGAAGAAGTAAGTGCGTAAGAGGCAGCTCAAAGAGCCGTGTTTGACCTTCGTTATTGTTTTACAGAGATATCTGCTGCTGCAAGTATCTGTCATAGAACAATGGAGAGACTGTCAAGACTCGTTTGTGTGGTTTTCATATTAGGTTTTGTGCTCGGACACATCTGACTGGCCTGTCACAGCTGGTATCTGTCAAGTGATTTCATGCTGTGCCCGAGCTAGATGAAGTCCTAATGTGGGTTTGTGTTTCTTTCTCAGTGGATTTGCACTGTGAACAACATCTCCAGACAGATCTACCTGACTGACAACCCAGAGGTAAAGATTTCATACTGACCAACACAGTTACACACTGTAACTGTAACTAAGCTTTCACCTAGTTTATTGTGATTCAGTTAGGCAGTGAATGTTTACTCACTCCTTTAGTTAACACATTAACTGGAGAACTTTTATTCTATTAAAGTAACATAACAAATAATAGTTATTATGTCTCAAAGTTGTCTTGCAACTATTGGCAAGAGTGTTAGCTCTACAAATGTTAATTCTTTACATTCTCCAGAGATGAGAAGACTGTGGCTGCATCCAAAATTGGCCTCTCTGTTATGCACTTACTTCTCTTGTGTGGTAATCACTTGGTGGTTTCACATAGATTTAAGATGCCATCATCAGTTTCAGGTGCACATTCACAGACCTGAAAATGTTTATTACCTCAGGAGCAAAGGCACAGCATTGTGGGATTTCTGGTAAATAGCTGTTAGACTGACTGTTTTTCCACTTTCACAATTATTGAGGGGGCTGGATAGAATTACAAGAAGAGCTGGTAATGAAGTGTAGTGCGGCAGGCAGCAGATGGAGAATGATTTTAGACCCAGCTTATCTTGTTTATCTAATTGTAAAAGTTATGTAATTTGCCTCCGTTCTCTTGCAGCTTAAGTGTTTGTGGAAAGCTGCATGACCTCACCCTCATTTGTCTTGTCAGTGATGTGTATTTTGTGTTCCCTTTGCGACTTTTGTTAATTGTTTGGCGGATTTTTGTTAAGTTAGTTAGAATGAAACCTCCCAGGCAGTGATTAATTTTGCTCTCCAATAAATCCTTGATATAAAACATTCTCTACGTTATTTTTTCATATTTACAAAAGCGTGATTTTTAATAATTATTATTCAGTGATTCTCTTTTTTCCAAATTTGCAATCCATCTTACTGTAAATAATTGCATCCATGGACATCCCTCAAATCCTACACTTGATTATGTATGAGCTAACCAACAAATAGAAACTTAGAAAACAGAAGAATTAAACCAGGAAACCATCTGCTGTTTTTTTTTAGGGATAGCTGCCACTAAATAGACCCTGCTTATGGTACACGGAGCAAACATCAGGTTGAGATAATGCAGAGAATTAGACAAGTATTTGGAAATGTTTTTGGAACATTTATACATGCTAAATGACTCAAACTACTGATGTGAGATACTGAAATGCCCCTGCTTTTTGATATTAGGCTGTGGCTATCCGGCTGAACCAAACCGCCATCCAGGCAGTGACTCCCATCACCAGCTTTGAGAAGAGACAAGAAGGCTCACCCAACCCTGACAGGTCAGGCATGTAGCTCATGTAAGAGTATAATCCAGATCCTACACACATCACTGTAGAGTTAGCCAAAGCTTGTAATGAAATGCTTTTTTTTTTTTTTAGGCTGCAAATCTGTTGTGCAGACTGCAGCACTGATTGTGAAATTGTAGTTTCTAATGTTACTACAGTAAGATTTTAAATCAGTTTGTATCGTGGTAAAAATGCTGATCACTAAAGTAAAGTGTGACCATTTTTTTCAGTTTTGTCACATGAAACCTCCTGTTTTCTGAGTTCTGCCACTGAGCTTTGAAGATGTGGAGGGCCTCTTATGCATCACTGTAAATACCTGTTGTTGAACAAGGTTGTTTTGCTGAGATGAAGCTTTGTGTTTTTTAGGCGAGCTTTGCCTGCTGTAATCTCTCCTTCTGTTCATGCTCGCTGTTTTGAGATCCCTTCTTTAAAGCAAATTAAAGTCTTAGAATTGTTAGAAGACCAGAAATACACTCTGAAGTTCAGTCAAATCCATTATGAGGTCGGTCTTAAGTGGTTCTCTTTCACCGTTAGGATTTTCAGTGTGAAATTCCCTCTTGAGGATTGTAGATTTTTGCCCCGTAAACCGGCACTGTAGTTTGGTTAGGAATGAATCATTTCACAGCTGATGTAGACTGCTGACTGAAGTATTGAGACAGGCTTGAAAAATGTGAACCTATCCTTTATTTATTTATTTATTTATTTTTCAGGGAGGGGTCTTGGTTTATTTCTTAGAACTCATCTTCATTTTGTCCCATTCCTGCAGAGCTAAGCCAGGAGGTGTTCACACTACCAGCAGTGGCTCTCAGAAAACAGGAGTTGCCCCAGAACCAGAGGACCTGATAGCCCCAGGGACACCCATTCAGTTTGACATCATGCTGCCTGCGTCTGAGTTTCAGGACCAGAACAGAGCTGGGGGGAGGTGAGAGGACGGCTGAGGCAGGAAGTTTGTGTGGGTGTTTGTTTATGCTTTTGCAAAAGACAGATAGGGGTGAGATGCTGGTGGACGATGACACTAATTTCCTAAATGTTGGCCTCATTGTGGTTTTTATATCATTTCCAGGAAGCAGATTGCTTTGTAACTACTTAACCCAGGACTTTAATTGTTTGTATTTTTGCTGTTGTATGTGCTTCCGTCCTGACAGACGCACAAATCCATTTGGAGAAACAGACGATGACTGTTCGACAGAGACTGATGGTAATAATTTCCTGTTCTAGATGCACTTTAATGGTCCACCCTCTCTCAACTACTTTTTAAGTTCACCTTAACCTCATGTGTATTTGTGTTTGCACTCCCTTTCCTGGTACAATTTTTTTATTTTTTATTTTTTGTTCACTGTCCTTGTGTTTTTATTCTGCTGACATATTTTGCTTGTGAATAATGTTTGTATGTTTCTGCAGACTCTCTCCTTCAGCAGGTATTTGCTGTGCGCTTCCTGGGCTCTATGGCGGTTCGCTGTGGCGACAATCAGGAGGTGATCTATGAGGCCATGAGGCAGGTGCTGGCTGCCCGTGCCATCCACAACATCTTCAAGACCACAGAGGCCCACCTCATGGTCACTAGCAGTAGTCTCAGGTAGAATCAGCACTTTTTTTTTTAAAAAAAATACAATTTTCATCAATACAACTGCTGGAGACAGACGGAGGGGATTTGTATGATGCACTGAGAAGTTTCCTGTTGATTTAGATTTAAAAAAAAAAGCCTAAACAATTGCTTTAATTATTGTTTTCTTTACAGTTTTGCTGGTACTTATGCAAATTTGTCACTTGTTATAATATATTTATAGTGTTTTCCTAGTGGCTCCTCAATCCTTTTGGAGAAACAGTTATCCTGAATTCTTTCAATAATTTTAAGATCTTGACACATTTTTACACTTCAATTTTAGTCTGGCATAGTGACATAGTCTGGTTTGGACATTGGGCACAGCTATATACATAGATTTGTTTCCTGTAACCCAGGACACCATGTAAAGCACATAAGTTTCCTGTCCTTGTGTGTGCAAATCCAAGTTGTCTGTAACA
Source organism: Archocentrus centrarchus (assembly GCF_007364275.1). Taxonomy (NCBI): domain Eukaryota; kingdom Metazoa; phylum Chordata; class Actinopteri; order Cichliformes; family Cichlidae; genus Archocentrus; species Archocentrus centrarchus. The sequence goes on along the minus strand of NC_044351.1, from coordinate 14,182,308 downwards.
CCAAGTGGGTACGTGTCATTAACATAACTGTGAATGAATCTCAAGTTAAGTAAGAGCCACTGAAATCATTAAAAACAAACAAAAGAACACTGGTGCTTTCCTGTGGCAGCTCGACAACTTAAACATTGGCAAGTTGCTGTAGATCATTGCCTGATGTAACTATAAAAAGAACCTTGAAGCAGGAACCCTCTGAAGTCTCATCACAGCATCAATATTGGCAGCAAAGAACAAATTGTTTGGTGTCGAATTGCTATGTTACCCACATTTTTTTATTTATTTATTTTTTTTAAATATTGTGATAGAAATATATTGTATTTGTTTTCCTCAACAGGTTGATAGACCCACAGACTCAAGTTACAAGAATAAGTGTAAGTATCAGTGAGCCAAGTCAGGTTGTCTGCAGTTTAACTTCTAAAAAAAAAAAAAAAAATCTCTCTCAATTTTTTTATTTCTTCTCAGTTCCAGCTTGGAGAAGTGTGTCAGTTTGCAGCCCACCAAGAGAATGGGAGGCTGATGGGATTTGTAGTTGAAGGCCGAGACTGGAGTGACGGAGATGAGGAGGGAGCGCCCTCGTTCAGCGCCTTCGTCTTTGAGAGCAACACAGAGGGCGAAAAGGTTGATGGACCAGAATCAACAGCGCTGAAAGCTTTCAAGCAGGGGAACACGATAAATATAATAAACTGTATCTTTCTTTATTCACAGATATGCTACACCATAAACCTGGCAAAGGAGATTACAGAAGCCAAGAAGGTAATACCATCAAATAGAAATTTGAAAAACTTGGGATCTTTTTGTTTTAACCAGTCACTATATGTTTTAATTTATTAAGATTATTATTTCCTGCTAGACAGCTGCCACTTTATATATACTCACCCGTCAGAGACAGGATCGTCAAAGATTAAAGTATTATGATCCTGACAGCAAAGCACATGAAGCCTTCCCACCATTGACAAAAATCAGCTGTCATTTGTAGTAGATTAAAAAAAAATGTAAAAAACTGACAATTACACAGACAAAAAAACACCACTAATGGAAAAAATGTGACAAAATAAATGAAGGAAATTGTTCCTCAGCAAGTCTATGTAACTTTTTTTTTTTTTAATATATATATATATGTAAGGATCCAGAAGCCCTGGCCCAGCTAATGAAGAACATGCCTCTGACCAATGACGGCAAGTTCCTGCTCCTTGAGCCTGAGACGGGCGATACGACCAACGGAGCAGGACAAGAAGATCTGGAGTCGGAGGCCTAATTCCACTTGGATCCAAAAGAAGAAAAAAGACGAGCCAACCAAAACCAGGACCGCAGTCCTACTTTTGCGCAGGAGGTCTCATCTTAACCCCTAACCCCAACTCCGGTACTGTAACATCAATATTAGATAGTTCACATCCACTGACCCACAGTAACTACATCTTTATCTCTTTTGCTGTGCTACAAACTGAAGACGTTGACAGGAGGTTGACCATACACACACACACACACACACACGAAAAAAAAAAGGGGGGGGGTGTGTCATTGGATTTGGAGTTTGTCTTTGCACCACTATCTGTGGTACGCACATCAAAAAGGGACACTACGCAGATACCGGGTGCGTGTCATTGTCTTCTAAAATCCCGAGCCGTTTAACAGAGTGGTGACTCTCTCTCTTTCAGTTTAGGTTTACATTTATTTTAGGTTTACATAGTTTGATGTGTTTTGTGTTTGGAGGATTTAAACCTTTTACCTTATTTTGCTCGTTAACTCGTATGTAAGGCTGGTACGCATTTATTCCTTGATTATTTATGAAAAAAAACATTATTGCACTTTGAGGTTTATTTTGGTAAAACACCATCAAATTAGCACAGAATGCACTAAATTGATCAGTTAGTAGGAAACTTTTAAGATGGTGAAGGATAGTTGAAATAAAATTGCTTCCTTTTATGCTTAGAGCAGTGATTCTTGCCTAGTTTATTACTTTTATCCCTTGAGCATCGTAATGTGCGTCTCAAAGCAGGGAACGCACTTGGCACAAGTGATTCAGCAAAACATTTTTCTTCTTTCGGCACTCTTGCCACCATGAAGTTACAACTTGGCATCCTGGCTATCTTAAGCCTTCCCACAAAACTGAATTACTTTTATGCTCGACATTTTCCTCGGCTACCTATGTAAACAAGATGATTTGTATGTCAGTTCTTCAGTGAGAAGCCCAGAAACTACTTCACGCTCCTTTTCCCTGAAAGCCCATGTAAATATGATCCGTCTATGTATGTTTAACCAGAGTCAATATGCTAGGATCTATTGCAGTGCATGATTAAATAATGGCATTCAATCTAGTTCCCTTTGCAGAAGATGAAAGCTTATACTATGAGCACTGAGCTGTAACACTAAAAGAAAATCAACTGAACTGTCACACTGACGCATGTAGACAGATCACAGTGAACTCATGAAAAACCAATTTGCCCTTCTTTACATATGAATGCTGATCAGAGCAGAACAACTAACGGGGAAAGAAATGTGTGAAATTCGTCGTCCCCTCTCGTTGCCGGTGCAGTTTTGTTCAGTCTCGACCCGACTGAGCTGCGGCACAAATCTCGATGGACATTGGCAGCCCGTGCAGTGTCAGTGTGTGGCCTGTTTAGTACAGAGGAGGTGAAAGAAACCGGCTAGAAGTTGAACTTGAAAGTTTGTTTTCCACAAGCAGAAACATGTTGCACAAAGGACACAGTGGCTATTTCATTTAGACCTCTGAGCTGTGCTAACAAAATTGTTTGACTCATTACCTACACATTGGAATTACAAGTGAGCGAATTACTTGATTTGTAAAATAGTTTCTTTCTTAGAAGTTTTAATTAAAAAAAAAGAACATCCTGGCTCTATTAGTTCTTAAGCTCACTAATTGATAAGGTAGAGCTTGTTTGTGTGCAAAAAAATGAACGCCCACTCACAGATGGCTATTGACAGAGTAATGCTGCGTTTCATTCAGATCAGAAATCTCTAAATTGAACATTTTTAAACTCAGCTGGAAACGTTCCACGTTGATGTCAAACGTAAACACTCAGCAGGAGACACTCAGCAGGAGACACTCAGCGTCTTACAGCAGGCAGCAGCTGAATATTCATGTCAGCAGAGCTTCACAGCATAAATCGGAGAAAAGGAAGCCATAAAAGTCTGTTACATATACTATATATAGACCAATATCCTTTCGAGTTCCAGTACATGTTTAAGATGACATTTACTAACCCAAGTAACGGTCATGTGTTGTGACAGAAGTCAGTACCTGCTTCTTGATGAAATCAAGGTGCAGGAAATTTGCTTGAGCTTCCCAGTTTCTGAGCTCTTTTTCCGAGTATTAGGTTGAAAATTTGAGCTGCAGTTTGTCAGGGTATTATCCATTATGCTATACTATTTCATAATTATGAAATCCCATCATAATCTAAGCACCTCTAAATCAAAGTGGGCTGCAACAAACAGAAATGTATCTTACACTGGGTTAAATATATCAGCTAAATGTTCACACACAGCAGCTGCCTAGAGGATTGCACGCTCGCAGTGACTGGGAGAGCTAATTGATTAGATGGTGTGGATGTTTATGGCGTTTATTGATTCAGGCAGTAAACACATAATGAGGATTACAGATCACCTGTCAGAAGTCTGCAGTAGTCAGAAGCGCATTTAAGCTCACTTAGAGCGAAGAGTGAGTCTCACACTTCGAAGGGAACAACTGCTGTCTGGGCAACATGTTAGAAGTAACTTTTTTTTTTTTGTGGAAATGGCTGAGTTCCCAGCGTTGACTCATGAACTTGTGGCGTTGCTTGTTGCCAGAAGAATACACACGTAAACAGTGACTCTATTCCAGGAAACCAAGTTCATTTCCCTAAATGTCAACCTCATCACCTGATTGGACATTGCAAATTTGATGCTGTATAGATCAAGCACTCTTAAATCCTCTTAGTGTATAGGTGGCTGCTGCTGTAGCCCAGTACAGTCATTTCAGCTGCGCTGCATAGTCTTGACATGTTTTCTCATAAGTAATGCACTGTCAGTAAAAATAAGTGTTCTGAAAGTGTTAAATACATTTCTGTAATATAGCAAGAACTCCATTTTCTTTCCATTTTTTCTGTCTTTTTGTAAAAGGCTGAAGATGCCAGAATTCACACCCCATAAGGCTTTGCACTTAATTTGTCCTAATTTTCTAAAACCATGTAAACATGCATCCTTTAATAAACATGAGTCATTTCTTACTTGTGTAAATGTTGTGTTTTCTTTATCCCACAAAAGGGGCTTCACAAAAATACACCAGAGAATAGATTTTATTTAGAAAAGCTTTTGCTGTTGTATATACACACACTTAACTGACACTTATATTTTCTAAAAAATATACATGGACCTTTGCACACCTCACCAAGTGATGTATCACAATAGTGTCATCTCAGTCACACACACACACACACACACAGTCAGCAAATAGATTTGTACAGAATCTGGGTTCAATTACACACTCAAGCACACATTAAATCCTGCACATTGATGCAGGATGAACACCTAAACTGGTTTCAGTGTCAGCCATGTCCTAACATTTAGTGCAGGCAGCATTTAAAGATATTTTGGCCATGAAATGAAGGTGAGAAAGATCTATTACAGATAAATGAAGACCACCTTTCAAAAGAAGGGATTCCCTTAAAACAAATACATTCAGCGTACACTATAATATGACACTTAGCTGATAACTTGCAGTTCGGACACAGATCATGAGTCTTTGTAGTAGTTGTTGAAGTTGATGCGAAGCAGGAAATCCTCTAAATGAGGCTGATAGCCTCTGTTCACAAGCTTGGTCACCACTGAGAAGAAAAGAGACATTTGCTAAATGCTTCAAACTCACTCAGTGAAACCAGTTTTGCAGTAAAGAGTATAATTCTGATGCTGTTACGTCAAATTATGACTGCAGGACTTTTTAATAGTTTTGCAAGTTAGACGAGATAATGCTAATCACCGCTTAAGTCAAATCGAAAATAGTAATCAGACTCCAACTTAATTACTTTTTCATGGCTCATGTTAACCCCTGCTGACCCTATGAGCTTTGAAGGCAAACAAACAAGATGAATCTTCATTCAAACAGCTGAAACATTCCCTGGCCTTACCTTTGAAAAGGAAGTGAGAGTAATACTTGAAGGTGTTGTATGACTGCTGCATGGCAATGAAGCTCGGGTGCACTGCCTCCCCCTGGTGGTTGTCCCAGGGCTGTGCAATTAGCTGGGCCCGAAACTTGAGGATCAGGCTGAAGATGCTGTGGATGATGTTCATGACCGGAGCCGCTTTCTCTGTCAGCAAACCCCTGGGGACACGAGAGGGGACGAGTGCAAAGTTTGAGACATGACAAGAAACTTTGAAATGACTTTCAGACAGGCTGAAGTTATACAAATAGCAGTGTGATACTGACAACCTCTCCTAATGAGATTAAATCATTTATGGAGTTCAAGAGTTAGCCTCAGATCCAGTTGGAATTTTAATTAACTTGTTACGTGCAGGTTTAATTAATTTTATATGAAATTATGGGAGCATGCCATTTCAACATGCTTTACCTGTAAAGAGCCTGAAGAAATGTTAATTGTTGAAAATGCATTGAGTTCAGAACCTTTGATCTTAAGTTATTTCTTGTCCTCTTAAAAAAATTAAATCAACTAGTACCTAATTTATGCACAGTCAACAGAGAAATACCACAATAAATACTTAAGTAGCAGTTCCAGTACTCACCTAAAGATGGCTCTGTTGAGGTAGTCTGCATGTGTGCGGTGGATGGCATCCAGGTCGCTGGCTGTGGCCAGTTTGGCTGTGAACTCACTCCAGGACACTTGCAGGATCTGATTAGCGATGTACCCCTGAATCACCTTGACAAAATGCTGCATCTCGTGTCTGTACAACTGCAGCTGACGGAACTGCACCGAGCGACCTGCACCTTTCACCAGCGCTGAGGGACACAAACACCATCAGAACAAGTTATGCTGAGAGCCGCAAGGACTGAAAATACAAACATCTGCTGGTTACAGACTCCGACATGTAAGGATTTGCGGCTGCTATCAAATCAATGTAATAATCAAAACCTCCAGGCTCTCTGTATTCTCTTGGTGTGACAAAAAGCCATTACAGCTGACTTTGGGCTCTGGAAACTTGTAGCACTCCTTTTTTTCCCCCCCTTTCTTTTTGACAAAAAGTCAATATATGCGAATCGGTAAAGAAAATAGCTGATAGTTGAAGCTACATTTATAATACACACAGACCTTGGTGCATTCCAGTTTCCTGCATGTGGCAAGTCCATCCTGTTTACAGATGAAAAACACATCGACCCCCTCTACTAAATCATCTACATTTGCCCAAGTCCTAATATTATAGCTGTAATATTAATATTTATTCTTTTTTTTTTCCTATCAGGATGTCCATTTATGCAGGCTGCTCTGGCTTTGGCTGATCAATATTATCTAACCCAGTGACGCGCAATGTTTTACAACAATCCCCCAAGACTGAGGTGTGCTTCGTATAAATAAAATAAATGAATCTCAACATTCCCTTCTTTGAATATTTTATGAACTATTGGAGCACGAGTGAGAATCTTAACTCTTCCTTCTCAGAGGTAATGCAGAGTTCAAGGTGCGGCTGAGTCAGCTTCTCCATCTTCTCACCTGTTCTCTTGAGGTGAAACCAGACATCGCGGAGGCTCCACACCATGTGTTTGAGCTGCAGCAGGAACGAAAACAGGCGGTTGTACTTGTTCATGCAGCTGTCTGTGATGATGATGTTCAACGGCCAGTCGACCTAGGAGATGCCATGAGAGAACGAGATGAAACCGATGTTAAGAAAGAACAGCGTGTGGAGCTTCGAGTGTGAAGGAAAGCTAAGGGAAATGGAGCTGAGAAAACCAGGTAAAGGGAGAGTGATGGATGATGTGAGGGAAGACAAAAAAGGTGTGAGTACAGAGACGTTGAGGTGAGAGGATCGTGAAGACAGAGTGGTGAGATATAGGGGGTAGAAGTAGAAGAGAAGTTGGGATGAAAAATATGGGGAAACGAAGCAAAACACACAAAGGAAACGATAAACACGAGGAGGGGAAGTGGGTAAGGACAGTTACAGGACGGAGATTCACCAAAAACAGTAAAAAGTCAGAGAAATGCTAAACAGTCTTCTATAGCGCTTTTCTACCAGAGCACTGAAAGCGCTTCATGCAACATGTCTCATTCACCCACGCACACACACACATTCATGCAAGCAAGTTTTTCTATGCCAAAGTGCTTTCTATCTAACATTCACAGTCCGATGACTATCAGGAGCAACTTTGAGTTAAGCATCTTGCCCAAGGATATTTTGGCATGTAGGCTTGGTGCAGCCAGGGATCAAACCACCAACCTTCCGATTAGTAAATGACCTGCTCTACATCCTGAGCCGCAGCCACCCCGGGAGAGAAAGGAGGGAACAAGCGCTGAGGACATTATGTCCAGCATTAGTCACTGTGCACGTCACCGAAAAGACACAACTTCAATCGATCTATGAGCTTGAACCATTTAAGTGTGCGATAAGCTCATTTTCCACACCCAAAGCAGTTTGTCAAAACATGACAGGCTGTCACACTCAAGCTGCCACTCAGGCTGAGATAAGCACACCCATGCAAGGGTACTCACTCTGTTATTCACCCCATTAAAACGCTCAGCCTCACCTTGTAGCGCAGCTCCAAGCAGTTAAGAGAGTCCGGGGCGTGTGGGTGGAAGGTCTCAGGGAGAAAGCGAAGTGCGAAGGTGAAGTTTCCAGCTAAAGGCGTGTCCCCGTGTAAGCTATACTGCAGCGCCTTGCTGAGTATGGAATTTAGGACTAGGGGGGTTAGGAGCTCGCCCGGTGTCTGGCCACTGCCCAGCTGGGTGGAGGAAGAAAAAAAAATATCAACCACTGTCATTTGTCAAATCCTAGGTGGCATCGTTCGAGTTATTGTGTTCACAAGATTTTCAGAAAAACTGACCTCTGACCTTGACTTTGAGGTCAAGGTTGCCAAGATTCAAACTCATCTGAGATTTTTAGTAGATGCAGCTATGGTATGGCATGAATTTGAAAATCATAGGTTACATCATTCTGGAGTCATCGTGCTCACAAAGTTGAAAGTTGGCTGCCCGCCTGCCTGGCAGGATGATGACAATAATATACCATCAGCCGTTTTAGGCTGAGTACTAAAAAAACATTTTTTAAAAAGCTGATTAACACTCTTTTTTACTGGAAAGGAAGTTAATTAGTGAAATTAGTGTTTAGCTGGAAAAATAAAACCTTCTGTCTCATGAGACTCGAGTGGCAGCTAAACATGATCATTTCTGCAGAAAAGCAAGAAGGTGTGAGCAAAGGCTGTGCTTGTTAATTCATGGCAGGAAGTAAGTAGTCTAGAAATATCACAGTGAAGCTTTGTGTGCTTCAAAGCAACAACAGGGAAGAATCTGATATAAAACACTTACAAGGTTAAACATTAAAGCTGCTTCTTAGTAAGACGCAACAGCATCACCACTGTGATCATCCTTAGAAATTAATGAAATATTCAGGTTTATGCAAACCCTGTTGTTTTGTTTTTTTTTCACTCAGATGTTTGTCATGCCTTAAAAATAGTTCACAACACTGCACCTCCACCTTTAAAAAGATCTGTACAACTTTGCTCACAGCAGACGAGCAGAGCCTCAGTGTTTGAGCTCAAGGTGAGTGGAGAGTGGAGAGAAAAGCTCCATTTGTACACGATCATCTTTTTCATTTAAAGAACATCAAACAGTTTGAAAAACTAGGTTTTTATACCTCCTCTCATCAAAAAGTGATTCCATTTTCATGATGACATTAATCACCAAACACTCTTCTTTTTAAAAGCTTTTTCATCTTTTAGACTATCCTCATGTATTGATAGGATAACTCTGGCTTTAAATGTGATGTGTATATTTTATAATGTATATGTGTTTTGTTGGTCAGAGGGGGCTGGACAGTTTTTTAGGACTTCATGTATATAATATAATGAGTTTGTGCTTTTTTCTTGGTTATGTACATTTATATTTTTTATTTATTTTTGTGTCCACCTGCCCAGAGACTGCAGATCAAAATTAACTAGTGGGTAAATCTAGAGTTCTTTTTTTTTCTTGTTTTTGTGAATGGTCCTTGAATGAATGAATGAATGAAAAATCCACTGAGTCCTGAAAAGAAATCGGGCTCTTTAAATGCTGCAGTAAATAGTTGTACACATACATGCACACAGTCACTGAATCACGTTTGCAGGAGGACACACGAACCCTTAAAAACTGACCCTCTTCGTAATAATGCAAGAAACAACTTCTGTAACTGCGGCGTATACATTTTTAAACTGCAGCTCTTTAGCGTTATAAATGGCCAGGGAAATTTCAAGGTTACCTGTGCGTGTTTCACAAGTAAACAACATTTAATATATGCAGCATACATAAAACAAACGGCTTTAGGTTTAAAATCCCCCCCCAAATGGAGACCAGAGTATTTGACCTTGCTCCAAGATTCTCTTTCCTGTCCTTTCCCACAATGCAACACACCAAAGAGAAACAACGGCTATGAACCTATTTTCAATGTGCATAGAGACAACATAAAAACATATAAAGCAAAAGAGCATCACCTTTTCAAAGAGCAGATCGCTCAGGGACTGCGCAAATTCGCCGTCCTCCATCAGCAGAAAGTGGCGCAGTGCCTCAAAGTGTCTCTCCACCCCCAACTCCACAAAAAAGTAGTCCACCACTGCCTTGTTCACTAAAGATACACTGTGAATGGAAGGTGGGGGGGGAAAGAATGGCCAAGATAAAGAGAGAAAAGTTTTGACGTGAGAATCAGTAATGAAAAGGATGCTGACTTGCAAATTTCATACAGGTTACAGAGAGGACAGGCATCAACCCTGCTGAAGCGCAGGGAATATAGCAGCGTTGGTTTTTTCACCCTGTGGATAACTTTCTATGTGGCATTACTTTAAATTGTCCCTCAGCAATTCACATTTATATAACATGATTTTGGGGAAGGTCTTCTTTTACTGAGAAGTTCGCAAGAAAGAGTCAAAAATAGATTTCTGTCAAAACTCCACTGCATTGTCTACGCATGGTATAAAAATATGTTAATAAAAATTATGAGCTATGAATTCCAACACTAAATATTCTGCACCCTTTCTGTGCTCACTGAAGGATGAGAAAGTCTTTTTTTTTTTAAACACACAAAGGCTCGACTACATGGGGTGCAGAAACACTGTAGGTGAAGACTGACAAGCTTGTCTGGCATTCTGATGGCATCTTAAAATGGATGAAAGGTAATAAGAATTTTAATTATTCCTGCAGTTCTGAATATCCACTCGACTACAGCTTAAGCGGTCTGAATAGAATCTATGAAAACTCACACCTGCATTTCTCATAACAATGTATTTGACTTTAACACTCACCTGTTAAGAATGTTATTACCATTTTTCTAACACAAAACACACAAACGCTTTTTTTTTTTCCTTTCTGGAGCGTTATTTCAGACACTCACTGTGTGATGAGCGGCGCGGTGACAGAGTGTTTTATCAGGACTGGCAGGGAAACCATCTCGCTGAGTTGGACAGCTGTGGTGTCTGTGGCTCTGTGGAGTGTGGGGTCCACAGGAAGGCCCCAGGGGCCCCGAGTTACCTGCTTTAGCAGCTGACACGTAGGGGACGAAGCTGTGGGAGAGAGATGACAGGCGTGTTGCTGAGGAAATATCACTCTCACGACTGCAGAAAACAGTGCTGTTTCACAAGTGCAAAAAAAAAAAAAAAAAAACATGGGCCTTAAGCAAAATATATTTTTAAACATTTAAGATGTCACAAACAAATGATTTAGCAACTTATTGAGAAAATAATCCTATAAATGAATCATGAATATACTTGTTTATTGCAGCTGCAGAGCTCCTAGGCTTTAAGGGGCACTGTAAATGCTCAATACCAGCTCCATTTTTTTAACCTTGGAGTTGGTTTCATATACTGGTCCTCTGTCATCCTTTTCCTTTAAGGCTACCCTTTCAAAAAGCCTAGTTTCTTTTGCCTGATTGGCCCTTAAAAAGCTGGAAAAGCAGGTGGTTGGAGCTCCTGTGCTCGTAACCAAAGCTGTGCGCGTGAGATGATCGAGGATATTCCCTCTTTGTGACATCACAAAGGTCCGGGACCCACAAAAATCTGCCAGTAATTGAGTATTGAGACCTTAGCTTTAGGAAATACTGGCCATGTTTCATATGTTAGGTCTAATTAAAAATTTTTCAAAATATACATTTACATCAGTTTGATTTCCACTACCGTTTACTGCAAGTTGATCCTGTCATTTTTTTACCCCAACCTCATATCTTTCATAAAACTCCCTAAATTACTGCTCCTAACTTTGCTCAGTGGTGTGGAAGACGTATTTGTCCGAGTAGATTTCCATAACTGATTTCATGGAAACTCTAGAAACAGGGATGAATAATAGAGGCATGACTGAATGTTGAACACAGAGTGAACAAGACAGGATATTACTCCAGCGAGCCATGAGGCGTCCCACCCGAACATAAACCAGACCTTTATGAAATATTACTGCTTTTTATGCGAACCCTTGCTTGCTGATGGAGCAAATATTCATCAGCGTCTGGAACTGCAACACTCCTGAACATGTAAAAATAATTGTTTTAATTTACATCAAGTCCCACAAGCCTGAGCTGTTGCATTTGAACTGATGTTTTAAAAAGATGTGCCCAAGGCCTACTTGGCGTAGGCTGCAGCTATTTTAATTTCTTACAAGAACAGATTAGCCTTAAAGTGCTCCATGTGCTTAGTTTCAGCTCATTTCCATCTAAAAGAAAACTGCAGCAGTATTAAAAGAATTATTTCTGGTTTCTTGTTTTTGTTAACGACACAAATTAATGTAAAGGGTATTAGAAAAAAATGTAAAAACATTTTCAGCTCATAACATGTAGATCTTTATTCTATAAAGTGACATCTTTTTTTAAAACTAACAGGTATTTTGGAAATCTAACAGATAACCTTAGTGTTTTAAATATTTATTTATTTAATTAATTAATTAAATGACATTTCACTGCCTGACCTTTCAACTTAAACAGGCCATTACTTGGACACTTGTATTATTTTTTTCTGTCTGGTAGCAAGAGAATAAATATGACATTTAAATGAAATTAAGATTTTAATAAGAAGTTAACATTTTTCTATTTTTTTTTCCTACTGTACCACCTGACGTGAAAAGTGTGCCAGTCTACATATGAGCTGTTTTTAAAATCAGTATTTAAAAGACGGAGATAATCCCTTCTCAGCCAGGCTTTTCACTTTTTTTTTTTTTTTTTTAAATCAATTAAAAATAAATTATGCCAGAAGGTTTTATTTTTAATTTATTATCATTTAAACAGCATTTTAATAGTCTCATTAGTCTGTTTTTTTAAGCATAAATAAACAGACTAAGATAGTTTGGAGTTTTATATAGCAAAATATAAAAGACTGCATATTATTTGAATGCACTGAAAATGAATTCAAACTGAAAAGGTTTTAGAACAAAAAAAAAAAAAAAAAACTACAGGTCATGAATTGAACACATTCACTCAGACACAAAAACATTAATGACCCACTTTAACTTTTGTTTTGCTGCTGTGCTTGATTTTCAATGTCAAGTACAAACTGCTCAGTTTGATATTAACTGATAACTAGACTGTACCTAAAGAAAGTTACTTCTCATCCATAACACACAAATGAGATGCCACTGTGTCTAGAAACACTACCCACCCCACCTTACTATACAAGTGTACAAATTTTGTCTTCATCATCATTTTGCCCTCAATAAACAAGTCCCAAAGGAACCATTCATTTCGAGCCCATCATATTTTCAACTAACCCATTAGGCTGTAGCAGTCCTCATAGTGTTCCACCTGGTACTGCACAGCCAAAGCCAAGAGGTATTCCTGCTCAGACTTTTCTCCAGGGGACAGCCCTAAGCAGGCTGTCCAGGACCCCATGCCCTCAACCAGCTGCTCACTGGGGCTTCCTGACATAGAACCTAAGGAAAGATGTAGAGCGCTTACTTTTTACAAAGAAAGAACATAATTTGCACTGACACCTTAATTTACACTACATGCAAAAAGACACTAATTTTCTTTAGACTTCTAGTTTTTCACACTTTAACGCAAAGAGTCGGACGACACAAATTTTTGACGGTGATTACACCAAGGTTTGCGAGAAAATGTACTTCAGATGTACTACTTACTACCCTACTACAAGCCTCAGACAACAGTAAGGATACAAAAAAAAAAAGACAATGGAAAGCAAAAATTAAGAGACTGAATGGAGCTTATGAAAATTCATAGCAATTCATCAAACATTCTGGGAGAGATTATAGCTTTAACCCATATAATGTCTTAAATCTCTACTGGGATAAGGACACAGCTTTTAAATATTCTACAAAGAGGAGAAATAATTCATTCAACTGCACTGAAAATCAAGAGAAAGAATCTTATTCAGTTTGATTGTTATTGTGCTTCTTTTACTGTAATAATAATTCTGTAAACAAAAACACTAAAGAGAAACTTAAATTTCCTCATAGATCACAGCATTTTATAACATACTGAGCTGAATATGTGGCAATTATGTGTACATGTCAACAGAATGTGTGTGTTTGACTTTGCTTTATTTCATACCTTTGTTTTCATTGCCCTTTGTTCGACTTTCTCTGTCCTTCACCATGCATCCAACACCAAGTGAAGAATCTGACGAGTGGCCGTAAGTGCTGCCAGGCAGTTTAGAAGGTTGCGGCTCCGTCCCCAAAACCACACAGCCGACCCCCAGTGTCGAATCAGACGAGTGTCCATAGTTGCTGCCTGGCAGCGGTGATGGAAGGGGTTCGTTTTGAGAAACAACACATCCAACACCTAAACTTGAGTCTGAAGAATGACCATGGGCACTGCCAGGCAGAGGAGAGCGCTTGGGCTCATTTCCTGAAACCACACACCCAACGCCTAATGTTGAGTCTGATGAGTGTCCGTAAGAGCTTCCAGGCAAAGGAGACAAAGCTGGTTCTGCTCCAGATACTAAACAACCTGGCTGAAGGGTGCTGTCTGAGGCGTGCCCATGCTTACTCCAGCGAGGTCTCGCGTCAGGAATGTTGGACACAAACTCACCAACTTTAATATTTGCGTCAGAGGAATGACCGTGGATGCTGGGAGCATGAAGTTGGACAACAATCTCTGAAACATTTTCCCCAACTTTAATATGAGCATCTGAACTGTGCCCATGAACATTGGGCAGAGGTAGAGGAGCAACTATATCTGAAACGATTTCCCCAATTTTAATGTGGGCGTCTGAGACGTGGCCATGGATATTTGGAGTAGGAAGAGGAGTGACAAACTCTGAAACATTTTCCCCAACTTTGATGTGAGCATTAGAAGCGTGACCATGGACACTGGGGGAAGGTAAAGGAGCACTGACTTCCGAAACATATTCTCCAATCTTGATGTGTGACTCCGAGGCATGACCTTGGGTGTTCTGGGAGGGAGGTGCAGCAGTTACCTCTGATAAATACTGTCCGATCTTTATGTGAGCATCAGAGGAATGTCCTTGGATGCTGGGTGAAGTTTGGGCACCGACATCTGGATGGGCACCGGAGACAGGCCTGTGAAAGTCTGGCAAAGAAATATTTTCACAATGTTTATCGTGTGTGTCTGAGCTGTCTGTTTCCTGTGGCGCCACCCCACCGCCATCAGAAAGACTTGTCAAGACTCTGTGGCCATCTTGGTCACCTTGCACTGCAGTAGTGGAAAGAACCTGGTCAACCACGTCATCTTTTGATTTACTTATGTCTTCTACTTTACTTTCCGCATCCTGCTGTTGTACAGGTGCAATTTCCTTGTGCTCGATGTCTGGTGCTGAGCCGCCGCTGTCCACCTGCTGTGCTGCAGATTGCGAGTGTTGCCGGTAAACACTGCTATTTTCAGACTCCTCTGGGGTGTGCTGGCCTAAAGGAAAGCTGGACTGAGATGCTTTGGCAGACGGGCTGGCTTTTGTTATTGTTTCCTGGACTTGAGGTGTTTTCTCTTCAGAGGGGGTGTGAGAGGGGTGGTTTTGGATCATGTCAGGCAGGACTACAGGTCCCCAGCGGGGCCTGGGCTGGACTAAGGCTTGGCCAGTGATACCTTCAAGTGGACTAAAGGGGGCACTAAAGTCATAGTCTACTAGTAGAGCTGTAGGACAGGCTTTGGGTAGGTCAGAGCCAATCTCCTGTAGGGCCATATCTACCTGCTGATTGTCAGACTTTGGTGACTTGGGAAGAAAGTCAGTGATGTCGATTTCCTCAGAGATGAGGGCAGGGTCTGCTGTAACTGGCGCAGGCCTTGGCAAAGACAGATCGTGCGGTGGTGATACAGCTTCAGATTCTTGAGGTTTTTTTGTCTGCTGCTCTGACAGCTCCTGGGTGGGAAATTCCTGTCAAGAGATGTTAGCAATTTGAAGACGTGCCTTGAACACACATCAAGAGAGTACAAAGTGGAGAAAAACTGAATGTTCAAAAACTAGCTTGATGTTATACCAGTGTTTGCTGTGGAGCAATCTGCTGTGCTGAGGGAACAGGCGAAATTACTTCCATGGGAGGTCTCTCCTGACCTAAGGGATATTTTTCCAGTATGGCCTGGAAGCAAATCACAATAGGTTTGGTTACAAAGGTTTGGATATGCATGTCTTCTGTTTCTATTCATTTATAACAAACCTGAGTTTTCTGCCTGTCGTCCCTGAAAAACTGAGCACGAGCTTCGTCGAGTCTCATTCGCTGCACTCTCCACATGGCCCGTCTCTCTCTGCGAGCTGCTTCCTCTGATAGATGGCTGTACTGAGCAATCAGTTCCTTCCTACAGTTTGACAATAGCAAAACAATGTTTAAGCAGCCGAGAGTCTTACCCTCAGCTGCTCACTGCAGTCTGCAGTAAGTGCCTGTCTAAATGGTCCTGCCATTCCACGAATAGGCTATTAAGTCACCAGGTTGGCTTTAGTTAGTTTTATGTTAGTGCTGAAGTTATATTCATATTTATTCATCAGCATGAAGCCTACACATATTATGTAATTTCTGTATTACAGTGATGCATTAATGTCTAATTAGAGTAGTGTGTCTTATTTGACTAGTGAATAATTTATACTTAGATTTGAGAGTAAATTATCCAGGAATAAATGCTCAACCAACATGAGCTTGTGGTTTAGAGGGACTCTGATAAGAGTATTGGTTGTCTGTGTGCTTATAATGTGCATTTGTTTTAATTACGAGCAATTTGCTCAACTTGTTATTAGCCATTTTAATACCCTACAATTAATTAATCAGTGAGGTCTGTAAAAATATTAAGTCTGCGCTTTCCTTGATAAAAGCTTCCTTTCCACATCTGAAGAGATTTTTTATTCATTTATTTTTTTTTGCCTAGCACTACACAAATAAAGAAGGTATTCATATCTTGATTGCTGAAAAGGTTGCAGCAAGGGAGGAGAAGTAAAGTATGTGAACTGGCTGGATGAAAAACTGCAGATGACAGGTGGATTGCTTTTTTTTTTTTTTTTTAAACTTTGGTACACTAATCTCCAACATGTCATCATGTTAAATAAAAGCTTAGTGTTCACATCACTTGCTCATGCTGCAGCATCACACAGTTATGGAAACCTGGCACAAATCCAGCCAGTGAACGACACCGCACCCATCATGTTTGCACCGAGTCGGTTAATATAGAATTCAAATACAATCTTAACAGAGATCATCATTCAAAAACAGCTGTAAAGGCAGACAGACCTAGCTCTCTGCTCCAGCTGCTCCTCCAAAGCTTGAAGTCTCTTTTCTCTGTCCCTCAGCTCTCTGGCAAAGCTGAAGTCATCCTCCTCCTGCTTCTTCTTGGCTGCATTTCTCCACTGGCACCACACACACACACACACACACACACACCTCATTACTTTATGTTTATCACATGGTCTTTTCTTACCGTCTAGGGATCACATGCAACACCTTATAATACACAGTTTTAGTTAGGTACTCCTATTTACATAGTTTTTTTTCTCTCTCTCTCTCTCTTTTTCATGTCTTACTACCTCTTGCTCCTGCTCCAGGTGCTGTTTCAGTTCCTCAAAACGCTCCCTCTTCTTGGCCTCCTCAGCCAGACGTTGTGACACCTGGCGCCCTACAGGAGGCGAGGGAGATAACAGTGAGCCGCTTACCCCTCCACACACACAGAAAAGTACATAACATTCTTGTCTGCCTCTCGCACACACTTAAACAAAACAACATCACCATCTGCCCCATATAAACAAACTCAAATATGCCAGTGCCAAGACACGGAAAGCGCATCAGGCCAGACATTCCTTCCATCCAGCCACCACCGCTCCCCAGCAGCGCCACACATCTTCTGAAGTAATAAATGATGTGAGGAGTTTGCTAAACTGTGCAAGTGATGATTAGATTTCACAACCCATGGTACTGGAAAGTATTCAAAGCCTTCCTCACTGCAATTGCCCCATGCATCTCTTCTGCTCTCCCGAGGAATGTGAATGGAGCTTCAGGAAGCGCTCGTATTTAGCAATCAACGAGCGAGTCAAGCTTATACTTAGAACTGAGCTATTTGTTAAAGGTATATCCCGTGGGATGAGGGTATGCATGTACATCACACAGTATATAAAATTCCACTTACAGTTTGTGTGTGTGTGTGTGTGTGTGTGTGTAACACTGACCGCGGATGCTCTCCAGGGTTTTGGCTGCTGACTCTCTGACCTGATTGATCAGCTCCTGGCGTGCCTGCTCTGCTCTCAGGGCCTAACAATAGACAAAAAAAAAAAAAAAAATCATCATTAACAAAGATCTATGTCCCTGCCCTGTCGCTCACCTCTCCTCCCCCTCCTCAGCCAGCGGCTCACACAGCATCAGCCATACAAGCCAGGCTGTTACACTAAATCGAGTACAAGCTCGAGACTTCATCCACATCATTTTAATGACTTGCTGCTGAAATTCTCTGTACTTGAAGAGCTGTGCCACTTTGATGGATCATGTAATGTAAAAAGAAGAAGGACAAAAAAAAAGGCTCGTACTTTGACCTACAGGATAATACCTGTAATCAAACACTGTATATAAAAGATAGACACACTCTCTGAGTCTAAAAAGCGAAAAAAGGAATTTCTGTAAAAATGTTGCCTGGATATGAATTTGCAGAATCTGAGAACAAGATTTTAAGTAGTGGAAGCTTTCTGGTTTCTGTTTTTAGTCTGATTCCTGCTGACCAATCCGGTTTAAGCAGGCTTTCGTGGCACGATGGTTAACAGTCCATGAGGTCAGCACAAACACTGAACTATATTCGCCTAAATGCAATCCTGAAATCATCAGCTGTTGTTTGACAGTGATTGCACTTGATTTTCGGTTGTTTTGTTGTTGTTGTTGGTGGTGGTGGTGGGGTTTATTTTATCATAATGTCCATTTGAGAAATGATAGCCCCATATAGTGCAGTGGAGGCTATTGTACAAGTTCTGTTGCTGCATCAGGTTTCAAAAAACTAACATGGCAACTGCCAAAATGCCAAACCTGAGGCTTTGAAAATGCTAGTCCACAAATCAACAGCTATGACCATCTTTTACATACAGTCTATGGAAATGAACTGTTTTGCTGCAGTTCTATTTTCACTGCCTCAAGTTTAGCTTGTATAGCTGACTAGAGTTCTTATGAATACAACTGATGGCTCTGAGCAATGACAAAAATCTCAGACTCAGAAAAAAATAAGGAAAAATACATCACAGACATCTAAGATGCTAGTGCATGAGAATATGCATGTGTGTCATTACCTGCTCCTCCCTGCTGATAGCACTGTGCTTTGCAATTCTCTCCATGCGTCCACGATATACTGCACAGCCTCTCTCAATCTCCTCCACCTCCTGGAGAGAGAAGGTGACAGCAATGCGGGGTACTGGCAGCTCCGACCAGCAAATGTAGTGCTGTGGACACACAGTTGACAGAATATTAGTACTATAAAAGAGGCATTTTTTTTTCCCCCCACAGATCAATTCAGATGACTCATTTGGTGGATTTTGACATATTTTATAACCTCAGAGTTTCTTTCATATGAAAATATGTGCTACCAGCTGTCTGAAAATGTAACTCATTTTTACAGCTACCAGCAAAAAACAAACTAGCTATGAATTTAGGATGATCTGCAAGACAGATATGGGAGTGAATTTGAATTGGTATGACCTGTGCAGGGGTGGGGCTGCATCCATTTCAAATCAAAGCATTCATTAGATCATTCCATCTTAATACTACAAATCTGTTATATCTTTTGTTTAAAGAAGAAAGTACAATGTAGGCACTGTAACTGGCTTTGCTCCACTTTAGGATCTTATCACAACTGCATGGGATTCATTCACTAACAAGCCTTCAGAAATTGTATGAATTACTGCCAAAAATGAACAAATGAAATGGCTATCAGAAGATCCCCTGGCCTCAGACTGTAGAAATGAATAATTAGATTGACTGTAACATAAGACATTTCACAAAATATGGACACCTTTTATCTAAATCACTGTGCCTCATTTGCGTTCTATTGTTTCATGTAATCATGTTTTACTGTGCTAAGTATAAAAAAAGTGAACTACTACAATGGACAGAGCTAGCTCTGTGCATTGCATTAAGCATTTCTTTCAGAAGATAACAGTAAAATTATTTCTTTAATTAAAGACATGTATTTATGTGCCATATCAGACGGCCGCTAGCAAGCACATTAGCAGCTATCAGATCAATTTTTTGTTTTTAATTCTTCTTAGGTATTGATAACCACCCTGCAGGCAAGCAAGACCCAAACATCGCAGGACAATAACAGAGAGGAAAAGTTACACAATTACAGTTAGAAACAAAGGCTCTGCAGCTGCAGAACTCAAAAAGTTATGCAAAATACATTTTTATAAATGCTTCATCTGATTTATTTTTCTGGTTTCCTAAGTAAGAGATCTTGGAATTTAAACTGTAAGTTGGATGGTTTCTTCTTTTCAAATGTGAAAAGTTGCTTTCTCTTGTTGTATGTGACACTAAAGTAAATAACTCCGGGGTTTCAACTCATGGTTGACAATAGCCCAACTGATTTATCAGCAGGCCAATATTATCAGTGGATATTGGCTATTTGTCAGTCTATCAGCATGTGCATTCATAACAGCTGATAAATGAAATTTTAAAAAGTAAGGAGGAGACAGGAGAAACATCCTTCATCCATGTTAGGAGTGTTGGCATTGCATAGTTTGTCCACCAAAGGGCACTCTACAATTTCCCTCTTGGCAAAACACGTTTGTAACACCACAAACACGTAGACCAGCTGATCTGAGCGAAGTCAGGCAGAGTATAAATGAGTAAATAAATAACTACACACAACAGATATTAGGGAAATCCATTTGTGTTTCGTGTGTCTGAAAGGAAGGGGGAAAAAAAAAAAAAAAAAAAGGGCCAATATGTTGGAATATCGAATCTTTATCAGTATCACCAAATATCTGCACTGGTATTAATCTTAAAACTCCTATAGCAACTGGAGTTTCATAGACCAAAGAATTCATGAAATAATCAGGGTTCACTGAAACCTAAAAATGTTCAATGTACAGGGAAGCAAGCCAAAGAAAAGTACACATTTCTCACATTTTCTAAGGTTGAAGTGGTGAAGTGACACTTTTATATGCAAAAAAATTCACTGAATATACAAACAGTGAAAACAGTTGCAGAATAGTTTTGACACCAACCAAATGATTTATGAAGTAACATTTCACGATAATTAGGTCAGCAATAGCAATATTAGTATTTTACAAAGCAGGAGTCAAACTGAAAAGTTCACATTAGCAATGGAAGACAAAAAAAAAAATCTCCCTGAGAATAACAAGAAATGTATCACAATACTGATGACAGCATATTGATAAAGTTTCAAGGAGACCATGTTCCCATCTGTTGCAGTATTGATCATTTTTCCCACTATTTGTGGGCAGTATGGAGTTTCAAATGAATAAAATTTGTATTGTGACAAGAGGAAAAACTGTGGCATTTGGGTGGGTTTTGTGGCTGCCTAAGCTCATCTCCAAGTAAATATAGTAAATTCAATTGATATTAAAAATGATTAAAACCATCCAAAATGGTTAGGTGCTGTTAAGGATATCTTTATATGCTTTCTGTATTCATAAGACTCAAAAAAATCTGTACTGAATAAATTAAGAATGCCATCTAGGTTATATTTACTGGTAATTTTATGCAGAATTCAGCCCTTGCATCTACATAAATGTGGATTTCAGGATGTGCAAAACAAACCTGTGGGCAGCAGATTTTGAGGAGGTTGATAGTCTTTCCACAGACATACACATCATTGGCAATGTGTCTCAAGAAGACTGGCACACAATCCTCCACATCCTTTGAGATCAGAGTGTAGCCTTGGACCCAGAAGTGTTTGTCTGCAGAAATTCAAAAGATACCCATTACATGTTGTCCTACAATTTACAGCAAGTAGTTTTCCTGGTCCATTATGCCTTTTATAACAGCACATCACACTGAAACATCTAAAAAGCAATGCTGGTGGAATAATCAAAGCCTGTGCCGGGGCTAAAACTTTTCCTTATTAGTATGACTTACAGGGCATTGCAAAACTCTGGCCGCTTGAATTAACACTTGGAAATTGTTAGCTCTTAGCTCAGTGATCCTCAGCAAAAAGTATAAGAGAACATGAATGCACCAAGCTTCCAGAGCTCTTTACAGAAAGCCTGCGGCTTGCCAAGAAAGCTTAGCTGCTGATTGCTTCCTTGGCCGATGGAGTTCGAGGAGAACAATGACATTTGTGTGTCCTCCAAAAAGCAAGAGTGAGAAGTGCAGAGGTTCGCTGCAGGAGTTGATGAGGTGTAGCCGATGAGCAAATGAACCTGTTACCCAGACAATGCTGAGGTGATGGTCTGACCTTGAATGGGGTGTTGCATGACGTACAATATTTGGACAGGCTCTAATGATTCATGTACCAGTCTAGTTATGGAGTATTGTCACAATGAGTGGCAGAAGAAAAAAATAAATAAACTTAAAGCGTGTGCAATAAATAATCATTAAGCTCAGATTTTACTTGCATAAAATTCTCTAATACAAGGCTGCAACTAAATGATTTTTATTAATGGTTAATAAAATTACTAATCCTTGGTCTTTAAAATGTAAAAAAAAAAAAAAAAAGCAGCAGAATCCTGATATTTAAAGGTGATGCCATCAAATACTGAGCATTTTTGTTTACCGGAAGAATTAAATGATCAGCTGATTACCAAAATATTTTCCTGGTCGATCATCTGTCGACTGACTAAGCAATCTAAAATATTTTTCCTAAATCTAACAAGAGACCTGTTGGCCTATAGAGTTCCACTGTCTAATGTTTTACTTGTACAATTTGTGATATTTTAGAACGGTAACTAACTTGGCTGTAGATCAACCATCGCTGACCTGACACTTGCTTTTTTGATTTTTTGATTTTTTTTTACAAAAGGTTGAGATTTGTGAAAAATAAAAAAGTAAAAAATTGGAAATCTGTCTCCAACATTCTGTAGATCATTGCCCAAAGTTTTAAATAAGACAATAAATAAGGGAGGAGCAGCAACTGAAGTTAAACATCAATGTACAGTATTTCTAAAATTAGTAAAACATAAAAAAGTCAAAAATCAGAAATTCATCTGCAGCATTTTGTATAGATTTGCCCATTGGATACTTGTAGCAAGTTTCAAAAGATTCAGCCAATAAATTAGGGAGAAGTAGTCACTGAAGTTGAATGAATGTACAGTTTATTTTCAAAATTTAAGAAAATATTTAAAAAAAATATTTAAATAAAAGATTTGTCTGAAGCATTTTTTAGACTTTGCACACTGAATACTCATATCAAGTTTCAGCCTAGGAATATGGGAGGAGTAGGGATTCAAGGTAAACATCAACATTCACCATTTCTGAAAAATTTTTAAAAATTCATTAAAAAAATTTACATTAAAAATTGAAAATCTGTCTCCCAGTTTGTAGAGCCTTACCCAAAGAGCATTTGTGACAAGTTTCAGAAGACTTCAAATATAAATGAATGAGGAGTGAATTTAGCAAACAAGTTGATGGACGGCTCGGTATCAAATCAGCTGTCGCCTGTCAACGCAGCGGAGCTAAGAAAAATCTGTTTTCCTTTTAGGAGTGAATATTAACAGACTTCAGTTTTATTAAAGTTACCTTCAATGCATCAGTCAGCTGATTAAAAGAAAGATCAACTCTGACCATTTTGATACCTGGTGAATATTTTAAGTGTCCTTTGAAGTAGAAATAAAAACAGAACGTGAGGCTTCTAGGTTATCACAAATAAAAAAACTATTGCTTGTATATTATCAGAAATCGAATTACTTTAGGTGGGTTTTGCACAGGTAGCCACAAAAAAAACAACAACAAAAAAAAAAAAACAGCCTTTCCGTTAAGTTGCCTTGTACTCTGGGTAGGATACAAATGACATTTCTTTTTTTTTTCTTACAGTTTTCTGATCTTTTGAGTACTAATCACTGGACTTAGTCAACAACGCTGTGAACAATAAAAACAACAAATAGCTGTACACCTAATTATGATGCCAACAATATTCAAATAGTCACATTTCATATACATCTCTAGATATTATAATGTTTTCATTTTTCAAGTCTTGATAATCACGATGAGAAAAAACTATTACAGAGATGAGACATGGCAATGAAAAACAGTGTGAGCAAAGCAACATAACAGAGACATAAAAAGTCCTTCAGTTCCTGTAGAGTACAAATGGGTCTAATCTGCCCTCAAAGCCTCCCTAGTCTCCTCAAGGAACTGAGTCTTTAATAAAGTCATTAAATTTTCTGGAAGCAAAAAATAGTATTTGTCCATGGTAATTAAACCAGAATGTTGTACCAACTACAAAGAATAAGGAACCATTATTTATCGGTATTTGTCCCCGTGGCTTACTGACTGAAGACATCTCTGGTTCTTCCAGCTGGGCTAGCTGATTCTGTTTCCCACTGATTATCGTCCAATAACTTCATGACAGCTTTTATAGACACAAGGACAAATCCTACTGGGCAATAAAAGCTGTAATAAAATCTATTTTTTCTGCTTGACTATGTGTCTGGCAGGTTTTTCATTTTCAGAACCTGCTGACCGAAGCCAAGGTTTTTATGTGATGACGTGTGCGCACGGGTTGCGTCTTCTCACCTCTGTAGCCAAGGTATTCCTCATTGACCTGGATCATGAATTCTCCATAAACATCACGAAACACGCCACTGTACACCCAGTCAGACACAAACCTAAGTGAGGCACAGGATAAACAACCAGAGAGATAGTGGTGACACTTAGATCAATCAACCAATTTGTTATTTTACTAAAGTAATGTTAAATCCTTAGGTTATATTTTGTTGTTTTTTTTAGGATGTCTGTCTGCATGAGGTGCACAGCTACTGACCGTGTGTAAGGTTCACAGCTGCTCTTCAGCAACGAAAGGAGAACGGGGTAGTTCTCATTGCTGCAGTTATTCTGCGCTTCATTGTACAGGTAGGACAGCAGTTTAACACCCTGAGGAGAGCCGCACGGCACTAAGCTGACAACTCATCTGATAGGCGAAACACAGCTGTGATAGAAGACATATTGCAGTTTGCAGATAAAAGAGTACTCACCACGGGGAAGGTGGCCTGGCCTGCACCCAAAGGCCCATCTACACAGCACAGTTCTGACAGGTATCTTAGATTAAAAGAAAGCAAAGCACTTTTTTATCTTCTGATATTTGCATCAAGGTCCCCCTCTGTAAGGACATGGCTGTACTGTCGACTCAGTGAGGCTGAGGTTCAAAACTATGAAGTTAACATCAGACACCAGTGCATAAAAAGGGTTTGACCTAACCTGAGTTGGCGGCCCACTTTGCGGAAGAGGAAGCCAATTGTCAACAGGCTGAGAGTGGGTGGCGTGCTGAGGACACAAGCCCGGTAATAATGCAGATACTTCCTCAAGCCACCAGTAAAAGCCTAAGAGAAGAAATACATGTTTTTAAATGTCTTCATTTTTGCTGATGTAAAGCCACTAAAACGGTCAATTAGCCTTGTTTATATATTCAAATGCACATGGCCTTCTTTGTGCCTTTGTAGTGCTGGATTTTGTTGCCTGCTACAGACTATCTGCTGACATTTGGAGCACTTTATCTCATTTCTCTATCATATTTATATATTTATATAATATTTTTAGATGCATTTACTTATTTTGCTGAGTGCGTGAATGAAGTGCTCATACGTTTTTGTCTCAAAGTGCCCATTCAGGAAGATTATTTTTAATTTATGAACACAATACAAGTAGAGAACTGAGAGGAAATAATGTGCAGCGTTAGTGGTATTAATGATGCTTGTGCAAACATACCTGGAAGACTAAGCCCTTCTTGTCAGCACTCTGCAGAGAAAAGCGGCTGAGCCTCAAATAATAGGTGCCGTACTGGGCCAATTCCCCCAAGAGACGAGACACACTCTCTGGAGAGGCTCCTGACACACACACACCAGGCCTGACGTCAAACTGAACACTCTAAGAAGGAAAACGCACATTTACAGATGGTGGACAAAACACAATAAATAACTGTACAGTCTTATAAAATCCAATAAAACAGCCCTGCAGCAAAGACTGTCTTTAGTGCATTCGATATTGAATTTTGCCAAGGCTGTAGGAGAGTCACCTCCACGGTGATTTCTGAAGGCATAGATCATGCTGGTATTATTTTAGACTGCATCACATAATCTGTTGTGTGTTATTTTGTTATTTTGTCTTTCACATTGATTTTTTTTTTGTTTTTTATGAGATATTTACAGTGCTTCAAGACAGCACTCATCTGGGGGCACAAAACCCACACTTTGTAATCCAAAGCCTTGATTGCATTTGCAGTTAACAAAACACCTCTTTAAGTATATGAACAAAGTTTTAACCTCGAGGCAACCTGATGAAGGAGTAAGGACTCATTTTAGATAACAATATACACTAATATATTATTTAAATTGTTTAAAAAAAAAAAAGAACAAAGTGGGGAAGGGGGGTGAAAATGATCAAATAAATATATTTATCTATTTTACTCATTTTGTTTGCCCGTTTTATGAGAATGTATTTAATTCAGTTGTACAACTTTTACCTGTCATTTTAATTTCTCTCCTCTGCTCTCGGTTTCACTGCGTGTAAAGCCCCCTCACCATAAACACAGACCAGAGCAGAGCAAATGAGAGACTCATGAAGTGAAGAAAGCATTTCTTGAGCTGAAGACAACTTGCTACATTACTGGGGGGTGCAAGAAAAGCTTCCTAACAAATCTTAATCTTCCTAAAACAACAGGGGAGAATGACTGAGATTTGTCGTTATAACAAAGATAGAAGTGGGAAAAGCTCTGTCTGCCCCATACCCCCTGGGGTCCACCAGCAGCAATCAGCCAAGGGGAAACACTGATGTTAATGATAAAAATCTGCCAGAGAGCCAAGATAAGTGCTTGAGAAGTAAACAACAGAACTAGGGTGCACTTTATGTTGTAAAAATAACTATAATCTTCTGACAAAAATAGGAATGTAATGGGAAACAATTATCTATCAACAGAGCTCCCCTGGGTTTGTGTGTTCAGAATTAGAAATATTTTATTTTATTTCACGTCCATTTAATCAGGCAGCTGACTTAAGTATATACTTTACACTGTCAGGTTTTATGAGTCAATACAGTTTGTTTATATGCAAGAATTGCCCATCGAATCACATCCCTGCGTCTCCTTTTTATCTGTGCTTTTATTCATTTTAATCACTTCAGTCTGACAGACTGCTAAAAAAAAAAAAGTGCATTTCAGAGACTAATAAAATATAACTAATTGCACCTGGTTGAGAGGGAAAGTAGTAGAAGCCACTCCAATCAGGACATTAAGGAGATCAGATACCAGCTGCGTCTGAGAGTCCAGGGGTAAGGGGAGGACAGGAGAGGGTGTGCTCGTGCTCACCACCCTCATTTCGCCCTCCCAAAGCCGATAGAGCTGATCAAAGGCCTCCCTGCCTCCCTCTGTTAGATAGAAAGACTCCCTTTTTCCTGGTGGGCTAGTGAGACAAACAAGGCTTTCAGTGTAGAGTTCCAGAGAACTATATCTACAACTGTTAGTTTATTGGTTACAGCTATTTTTTTTCATTAAATGAAAAGTAGTTTGGCATGCTTAAAGCGTGATCAAACTGAGAGGTCACTCACCAGCCAACAGACTCCCAGCAGCGGCGTCTTCCAGGCTCAAATGTGTGGAGAGCCTCCCAGATATCAATGTCTGGAACGGGGCTGGGCTCTGACTGAGAGTCTGGGGTCAGGTTGGAGGCTGACTGAAAGCCCTCATCTTCACACTGATCTAAACAAGGGGGTACCTGCACGGAACACCAATAAGAGAGTACAAAGATAAATAACTTAAATCAACCACCATGCAAATATGAATATGTTGAGGAGCTAAAGTGGGCATGTGACAAGACAACCTAAACTAAACAATATGTATTACTTTAAGCCTTAATATGGTCTCTTACTCGAATTGCCAGCCCTGTAACATCAATATTACTGGGGACTGGAGGTAGATCTAGTCTTATGTCCATGTCTGAGGTGCGAGTGTGCTGCAGTGCTCCAAAAAGTGTCAGTCTGGTCTCTTTTTCAAATCTTTCTTCTGCTTCTAGTTTTGTTCTCAAAGCTAGCAGCCCTGTACCCGGTGGAGCATCCATCAACCTCTGAGTTCCATACAGACCCTCCAAAGTCCCCCATTCCTCCCCACACACTAGACCCCATGCCCGGGCCTCCAGCCTCTGCAAATCTTCACTTTGGTAGCTCCAGGGTTGAGGCCTCCGCAGTACAGGCCTCTCTCGTCTCATATAGTCCCTGCTGAATGATGTAGCGGGAGGGGGTGCCGATCCAGCTAGGTTCACAAGAAGCTCAAGGATTGCGTCTACTTCCTTCAGACCGCAGGATGCTCCCTCTGGCAGCTTCCCAAGCTGCTCTTCCAGCCTTTCTGCTTCCTCTCGACAGCCAGCCACCCGCAAGTCAAAACATATCATCAGGACTTTGTTTCTGGGTGGTGTATTAGCTGTGACGCTCGGTCGTGGGGTAGATCCTTTTGTGCCATCTTGAAACAGCTTAGATAGGAGGGCACCATAGGCACGTTTCTTGAGAGCCCTGTGGAAACTTTCTCTTGAAACTCCTCCCAGTGCTCTCCGCTTCCACGACACCCCAGTCAGACTGCAGTCACACAGGGCATTCAGCAGCTCAGTGATGCTGTTGCAGCTGGGCATCATGGGGTGCTTAAGGCTCGGATTCATGGTAGCACACTTCCCTTAGCCTGTATGAGTAAAACAAACAGGTTTTAAATGTTTGCTATTGCAAATACACAGGATAATAAAAACATACATCAAACAATAACTCTGCACAGTCAACATTGGTGTGACAGACCTATTACTGCTAACTGCTACCTTTGATAAACCACAGTATACATACGCCCACATAAACTGTATATACAGCGTATGGGAGTCTGCTGCACAGAGTGTTATATGTATACACTGTCGGCTAACTAGCGTCACTGTTAGCTTTAGTAGCTAACGTTTTGACATACATACAAACGGCATGTGTTTCTTTAGCAAGCCCTGTGTTGTTCCGAGCTAAAATTACTCTTCTTGTAGTTTTATATCTTCTTGGGCTAGTGAGTTATGCATTAACTCACCTGAGAATCTGATCTTTGCATCCACATCAAGCGACTCCGTCCCGTTCATGCTACCGTTTGTTATTAGCGATATACCCTGGATCGATTCGCTTTTCAGCTAAGTTTAAGTGCAGTAATTGGACCATCTACGCAGCTCCAAAGATATCTGTATTTTGATCTCTTACTCCATCATATTACTACTACTGCTACTACTTAATATGCAACTTCGGAGCCAAAAGCAAGCTAAGCGCTTCATTCATCTTCCATTATCCGCCGCCAGGAAACAACAAACATTAGAATCTGCCCCCTCTGCCTCTGATTGGACAAACGAGTCTTCCGCCACAAGTGACTGGCTAATGGCATTGCAGAAGACACGCTAATTGGTCGATCTTTTTGGTCTATCACGGGATGGGAAAACATTCATTTGTCACCGCGCTTTGCTGCATTCAAGTAATACGCGACAAATGTAATACCATCTTCCCTGACAAGACACACTGTACATTTAAATACTTAACTATAAGTATTGACTTAATGAACACCCAAAATAACAAACATATGCAGAGTCTCGTTCTGCAATACATTCTGATAATCAGCTGCAGCTAAAATTAGGTTTATAATGTCACAACCTTTATATAAAAAATTATGTTTTAGATTTAGTCACCCATGATTTTGTTACCAATGTCTGTTGAGGAAAGGGTGCCTCTTAAATGGCCAGCATGAACAGAAATAAAGACAATTATCTGTACTAATGAGTATTGTTTTAAGGCAGATGTTTTTTTTTTTTTTAAAACAACAAAAAATACATATTTTAAAAAAGGGTAGGTGTGTGTGTGTGTGTGTGTGTGTCTGTGTGTGTGTATCTTCCAGATCACAAAGATCTGACAAAATCTGAACACTATTTGCTGATTTTATACAGTGAAATTGTTTAGTGAGAGGAACCTAGACCTACTTAAACAATTAAGTCATCATAAATACATTTAAAAAGCAGTCCGAGTACTATTGGTGGCATTATTGTTGCCTACAATGAGCTAGTTATATTTATAGTCCACTTGTTTTCACATGTTCATAGTTTTCCAAATCACAATTAAAAACTGATAAAATCATTTTGAGGTTTTGTTTTTGTAATTTTGAAACATCAATAGATCAGTTTTTTTTTTTTTTTTTTTTTTTTTTTTTTAGAAATTTCAGCCTCTCTTACTTCCCAGCTCATTAGACTCAATAATTACTTGGACTTCAACCAATTTACAGAGCTTCAAACTCATACTCAGATCCAAAAATTACATTTGTTTCTGTTTGTGAATATACAGGATAACCTAACAAGATATTTCAATTTACTCTCAGGATGTGAGTTTGGAGAACCCCGGAGTCAGTAACTGCCTGCATGGTCTTAAATTATTCATCAAAACAACTGTTTAGAATGACACCACACTATCATTGTTTTTATTTTCTCCAAGTTCTCCTCGTCCTCCTCCCCAAGGCAGACAAAATCAAAGCCAAATCTCGTTAGAAGGTTTGAAATATGGAGGTGAAACTCAACCTGCTGAAGGAAAGCCTGGCTGGATTGTGTGAAGAAGCATCCTAGGCAGAAGAACAGAAGCCAGGAATCATGCAGATTTTAACCCAATTTCTTGAAACCCAGCAACCGAGGTGGAGTGAAAATAATTATTCTTAGTGTGCGGTATCATTGATTTCTAGACAGTGAAGGGCATGGTTATTTAGAAATCTTATCACAAGCGCAGTGCACGGCAAATAACGTTGAATCCCAAAATGATGTAAGCTGCGTGTCCTAATAGGAATATAAAGTACTGTATTGCCTTTGATTTCCCACAAGTGATCAAGGATAGTGTACAAAATGCAGTGTTTGCGATAATCAAGTGTAATCGCTCTTGCTTTGGCAGCAGCCCTTGAAGTTATTCTATCTGTTGCTGCATCAGTGATCTGCTCAGTTAGAAGATGGCCTGTACAGGCTTCTAGCCTGTCTTTGATATCTCCACCCCTGCGTCTGGGTTTGTTAAGCAGTCAGATGAGGCAATTTTGCCTTTCATCTTTCTTTTTTCCAATTTCATTCTTAGCTGTCAGTACTTAATTAATGTTTTTGCCGCAATTTTTCCAACCTTCACTGCCGATGACAGAGATGATGCGCGGCTATTTATATTATCAACTCGTTTCATGAAGCCAGACCTTGGCTTCTAGTTTGTATTCTGAACCTTGTGACAGGAACCTGATGTGGCATTTGGGGGAAAAAGCATCAGCCATCACAGGGTATGCTGCATATGAAGACTGATGATATCAACTGATGTTATCAACAAAGTCGTTTAGGGTCATAATATGAAGGAATATTTGTGTTAAGAAAAAAAAACCTGAGGTTCTGGCACTTGGCCCTCTTCTTCATAAAGGGATATGCTGGTTTTAATTTTCAGAAAATTCACCCATTACTCTTACCTTTATATATTCTCTTCATAAGGTCATGCATTGAGCTGTATAAATACCAAAGACTTACAGAAAAATATTTTGCTTTAATGGAGAAAAAAAAAGCTATTCTATCATCCAAGGTAAGTGTTTCTCATGCATTGTGATTTGTGAGAGGCGGGTGTCCAGTTGAAGCAAATCAATATTCTGAAAATGAAAGAAACACAGCAGATATGAAGGGCGTATATGTCTATGAGTTTATTAACGGAGGAGCGTATGATGAAACCTGCAACTCTCCGTCCACACACAACTTTTGTAAAATTAAGTTCATCCAGTACAACCAGATCAGGTACAAGATCGAGAATCTTCTGAGCTGCCTCGGATGCGAAGGAAAACGTTGGCTTCCGTTAATGGTCCTGTACTGAAAATGGAGCGTCCCAGTTTCTTTTATCATTACAGCACATTCACAAGTTTCAAAATGGAAAAAAGTCTCGACAACTGCACGAACAGTTTTTTTTTTTTTCTCTTTTGTTATTTTTGTCCTAGGACTCAATGCATAGGATTATACAGTTAGAATACAGTATTTCAACCTGTTTTACAAAGATTTATATGGTATAGGAAACAAGAAATAAAAATAATAACTGCACAGCAGTAAGAAAGGTCATTTGTCGAGTATAGATAGTCATTTATCGTACACACTGTGGAATAGCTGAGAAACACAGGGCAAAAAATGAACACAACTGGAACAATTTTGCGCTATATCCATCTACATAAGGATAACCTTTTGGCGTTAGACTAATTTAGGAATGCCAGACATTTTCAAGGGAAACCCAAATCACATTGGCCACTGTTTTACATTTATTCAGTTTGGCTTTTTGCCTTAGCCACCAAAGTCCTACTAAGCACACATCACAGACACCCAAAGGAAATGCACACATCAAAACTGCAACCATAAAAGAAATCTTACTGAAACATTTTCAGCCTATTGGCACGCAAATGGCTGCAGCAGGGCATCTAGCATTTTTAGACAGCACACATAAGATCACAAGTCCAAATACATTGCTGTGTCTATATCACTATCATCATCATATTCACCTAGGTTACCAGTAGAATAATTTAGAAACAATATATGTATTATCCTATTTATTAAGGCACATTTTTGGTGAAAGAAAGGCTCTGAAAGAAGCTTCTTGCATCAACTCTGTCAGTAAGAAAGGACTCAGCAGTAAACAACAGTGGAGACAAGGATGGAGCCTGCAGTCGGCATGCAATTAAGATCAAAAGCCTCCCCTGCTGATTCCATTATACAGAGTGCCACTCTGCACTGCGCCGAGTGGGCAGTGCCAAGTGCCGTTGGTCGGGATGCCAGGGTGCCATGCTGAGACAGCAGGCAGGCAAGCTCGAGGTCTGTGCACATCTCTCTCTAGCGAAGGCAGGAATCGTTAACATTCTCGGGTCTCTGGAGCTCGTTATGCTCCGTCAAATACACACAACCACGATCAGATACAGCAAGTACAATTAAATCATCTGTCAACAGCAAGGCCTACAATTTAGAGATGGCGTCTAATGGCCCAAGAAATAACCCACCTACCCTGGCGACACCTCGGTTCTGACACTGACATATCAATAACCCAATTAATATAACAATTATGTACACGACTGAACCAAACCTCTCCGACATCATACAGAGGCTAAAACCACGATAACTGTTCAGAGCATGCCATTTAAGTACCAACTGCATCTCTGGTAGATTATAAACATCAGCGACAGGCTATTTTGTGTAGAGGCAGAATGCTTGATGACTATTTGGAACGTTACAAGGGTAATACTAAAAATATGGTACAATAATCATAAACATGAGTAATGCATAAAACAATTCTAATAATCTTCTAACATATTGCTGAATTGCTACTTTAGTAAGCTAATGCAACTGTTTACTGTGGCTCATGGTATACTGACATTATTGCAGGCCTAATATGAGTGACATGAATCAGTGGCAGGAAAAAGGTTGCTTCTTGCTGACATTAAAAAAATAATAATATAGCAAAGAAAAATAAATTTGAAAACAGTCATTAACTGAAATGTCTTTTAAAACGTGTTAAATGTCCTTCTGTGCTTTAGTTGAAGTGGAATGTTTCATGGCACTGTACAATAAAGGGAGACAGACTGTGCTATTATTGATTTCCACAAGCACAACTGGCAATGCAGCCTGAACCAAAAGAAAAGAACTGAACTGAAATGTTACCGATACTACTGGTGACCTGTCATTCATATGAGCCTGCACATTGCAAGATTAACCAGCGTCCTTTTGAGGACCCTTTGGTCTCTGTCATAAAGCTCATTGAGAGCACAGGCTCCAGTGTGTTACTGAGTATGGGGACTTAAAATAACAAAGCAGGCGTCCCTTCGCCCTCACGCCTGACCAGTAGGCATCCCGTGTGTGCACGCACAATCCCACACACATTCGCACATGTGCAATCCACCCAAACACACACTTAAGGTTAGCAACACACACTCTTGCTCACAAGTACTTCACACAGGCATCTACGCGCACACAGGCTAATAAAAACACTATCCGCACCACAAGGTGATCCATTTAAAAAGATATTTTTTTTCTTATAAAGCTTTCCGCATAAAGACTGCACAATAAAAAAAATATATAATACAACTCTTAAAACTTTTTTTTTTTTTTTTTTTTTTTTAATACACAGCGAGAAATTGAACATCTGATTATCTCCTATGCCAGTGCTCCACAGAGGGGCTTAAATCTCAGAGAGAGTTCTGCCGCACTGCATTGTGGGAGCAATATTCAGTGAAGCATGAATGAGTGCACAGACCTTTAAGGTTTGGCAAGTGAGCTTTAAGGCGTACCTATGACAGTGTAACCCACCATTTTCTTCCTGTCTTCTCTTTTTCTGCATTTCATTAGTCTGTTACTCCACAGAACAGAAAATTACCCCAGGGCCAAGTTCTCCAATATATACGCCCACATCAGTCCCTTCTCACATTTCCTCATTTCTATATTTTATTCACTAAAAAAAGAAATAAGCCCCTGTAGTCACTGGCAATACCCCCACCCCCACTCTAGGTCCCTCCTTCCACTTAGTGGGTTAGAGATCAGTCACTTTTTTTTCCAGGGCGGCTGCTATCTGCTGGAGCCGCAGGGTCAGCTGTTTACTCTGGGCAGCTGGGTCCTCTTCCAGGGATGTGATTATCTGAAAAAGGGATGGCAGGTAAGGAGGACAGAAATGGAGGAGAGAAGTCAGGAATAGGAAGTCGAGGAAGAATTGGGAGAAAGAAGGCATAGGGGTAATGTCGGAAAAGCAAAGAAACAAGGAGGAGGGATGGATGGAGAAGAAGCACAGGACAAAGGGGAAGAAGAAGGGTGGAGAGTGGGAGGAGAAGATGGTGTTATTTGACATCAACAATCACGTCACATAAGCCGTTATTGTTTGTGAGTCCCACTTAGGGGAGACTGACAGCCCCATTTGTTTATCCAACTTGTTCATTAGGTTTTGTTTATCCCCTTTTCGTGACCTCAAGTGGCAATGCACAATGGACTCTTAAAAATCAATTCCCAGAGCAATTTTCCAATTCACATCCCACAGAAATGCTTTCAATTAAAATTTCATACAATCACTCTTCTGGCATATCAAGAGTGAAGAGAGAAAAAGGGAAAACCAATAATATAGTGGGCAGTAGTGCATTCAGTGGAATAGCCTCCTTTGGGTGTGATAGGAAAGAGAAGGGCCTCTTACCCCATCATAGTATTTGCTGGCGTACTGGTAAAGCTGATGGAGAGCCACGTGTGTGTTCAGTTTGTCTGTGTGAGACTGGAAAAGATAAACAGAAATTAAAAGGTTAAAGTAGAAATGTAACTAAACCATAAACCTGCACCCAGCTGAATAAACTGTGTCCAGGTTTTTAAAATGCCGTAGATGCAATTGAGAATTACTGCACAGAAAATAAATAAGCCTTTGCAAAGAACAATGCCGATATTTAATACCACCGGGCATTAAAGTTATAATCCTTAAGATTTTCATAAACTCAAATCCTGTTTTTCATATTACAGTATAAAGGAAGTCAGTTATCGGCATGCTTTTTGTTTAAAACCATTTGAGTTCATTTGGACACAATGTAAACAAACACACCAGTTCCTCTTCTGTTTTTTTTCTTGCAGCATAGAGTTGCAAAGTGCACCCTTGGCTCAGTAAGTAAAAATACAATTTTCATATTACATTTCCTGTGGAAAACATTATGTGGAGGGGCATTTGTAGCCAAACGGTTAGAGTGAATGCCACATTAATGCAACATGATTCAATTACAACTTTCTCCACTGGTTTCCCGCGTCACCCGACCCGATCTGCTGTCAGTTAAAGGAAAAAAACAAAATTAGGGTTATTTTAACGTTAGCATTAGCATGAATCACTCTATGTCTAGCTATGTCCAGCTGAATAAACTACATCTCTCACAGTTAACCTGCCAGTACAAAAGATGCGGCAGGTGGCTGGCTTTAGAAAATACTTCATTCTTAACCAAGAATAGTACTTCACTGCAGGTCCCCGGGTGCATATAAAAAAATAAATAAATAAATAAAATCAGCAACCTTAAATATGTTCAATACCTACACTTTGCTGAATTAAAAAAAAAAACAACAACATGATTTTAATAATAATCCAGGACTGAAATCTTAAGGATTATAACTTTAACACCAAGGTAAATGAAATAGCAAAGAAAATGACAGATGTGTTCCTCACCCGTGACACCTCTGCCAAATGAGTGTTCATGTCCTGGTCACTGACAGGTACCATCTGCCTGATGCCCTTGTAATAACTACACACAGACACACACACACACACACACATAAAGAGGAGACAAGAGGTGGTAATTGCTCCATTATGTTAATTGTTATTTAAAAAAAGGTATTACAATCTCCAATGAAAACAGATGGAAAGAGCTGACCGTACTTACTCATCCACCATCTTCTTATATGTGGAGATCTCCTTTGCATAGAGTAGTTTGTTACTTGGAGAGTCCTAGAGGAAAGAAAATACAGCTCAGTGACAATGGCACTTCAAATTAATAGGCCTATGACCTTCTCATATTATCAAACTTGCTCTCATCTTTTGTTCATCATTTCACCCATCCTCCCCCTTTCCCCTCATTTCCCCACATTCTCTATCCCCTCCACCTCCGTCCACTCATTTCTACTCACCCGGCTGAGTTTGTGCTCACTCTTGGTGCAAGCATCCATAAAGGTCTGGGCGATGACAGAGAGCGAGGCGTCCACCACTTCAGAGACGTGGACATCGAAGATGAAGTGGGGATTTTTGAGAATGTTCACCCAGAACCGCAGAGGCAGGCTGCATGGGTAAAAGGGCGAGAAATCAGTCTATCATCGTTGGTTGTTATCATTATTATTGCTTCAGAATGGGGGAAAATCTCATCAACCACATTACATCCATGAATTAATTTAAGTCAGGGAGGCATTTCATTTCATGTGTGAGAGCACTTGCCTGAGGTGCAATTGAGTGCAGTACAAGATAATAACAGGGATGGAGAAAAGCCTTTCTTGTAGGTGTCAGTTTATTCAGAACAATACCCTTGACTGTCAGTTTATATTACTGTTTCATATGATGCTGACCTCCGTGAAAACTATTGCGGTTCACAGAAAATTAAATGAAAAAAAAAAAAAAAAGATCTCGGAAGACTTTTTTTTTTTTTAACACCTAAAGGGATCAGGACAAAGTAACAGGCAGTGATGTTTGTCTACTGTAACAAATAGTGATTATAAATAATAAGGCAGCTGCAAACCTTTGACCTCTAAAGTTCCTGTGTGGCCTAACAACTTAAAGCCCAGACTACATAATACAATGCTCGAGCGCTCTTGCTAATTTCCCTTCTGAATGGAAAAACACAAACTCCACAGACTTTCTTCCAACCTCCCGTCAGCTTTTACATTAAAAGGAACACCAAAAATACGGAAGTTTACAGGAAAAAAACAAAGCTCCTCCTCTTGCCATCTGAGAGAGGAAACACACCGTGTAAAATTCATACTGGTTTGGTAATATCTCCAGGGACGGCTGCAGTGAGAATACAATAGAAGCATAAAAATAGCAATGTTGCCATAATCACAGAATTAAATTAGCTTGGGACATAATTACCATGTTTGTTTGTTGTTATGCCTCATACACACATTCATATTTAGTACATGGCCCTCAGTTGATTTGATAAACAGAACGGGTGGATGCAGAATGTGGTGTGGAGTGTAGTAAGTAATTAAATCGCTCATCTTCTGTCCTTGTGTGGCTGCTCTCTTGCCAGCCTTGCGTCAATCACTGGCATCTACATGCAACACGTCGTCTTGTATGCTTGAGCCTTAGCCGACGTGACACTAATTTATGCACTTAAATGTCACATGGGAGCAGGGGGATTGCAAATGCAAACTAAGTAAGCTGAAATTGTGGATTTGTATTCAGTCCTTTCTGGGATAAGTAAGTTTTATTTCTTGGAGAGTTACAGTGTCTCAGGCAGCAGGATTTATGTTGGTAGGAATCAGATTCCTGGGTGTTTGTGTGTCAGCTGTGAAATTATACACTATAGTCAAGTCTGAATATGAGGCCCTATTACTTCATTTAGGAGGTTTCTTTTTATACTATGTCATACTTCTACACCACTACAGTGAAGAAGAAATTATACTAGAACGATAGTTTACTCTTTTAGATTAAACTACTAGGACTTAGCTACTCAGTGGTTTTCAGATTTTAAAAAAACAAACAAACAAAGACATAAAAAAAGCATCTATCTAATGGAAAGCATTAAGACTAACTGAATCAGATAATCAGTTTAGTGGTTCAGTTAGTATAAAGAGTTGGAGGCCTAAGGAGGAAATGCATTTCTCTAAAACAGAGGAGGAAAACAAAGATTTATGTTGATCACAGATATCGACCGGCAAAAATGTCAAAGATACATATACAGTCCAATTCTGGGGGGAAAAAAATAATGTTTCTGTTTATTAAACTGAAGATGAAAAGATTTCACATATTCCAGTGATATAAAATGTTATTTTAAGCATTTAGTCAGATAAAAGATACTATCAAGATTTATAAGACTCTATAATTTCCTGTTCTCTTAAGAAAGAGGTATAGGAAACAAGATTTAGTAATTATAGACATTTGGTTGAAATACAGTTAATAGCAAGTGAAAAGCACCCACAACAATGGACTGGTTGCTAATGACCAGAACACTTAATGAACCTTAATGGAAAAGGCTGATATCTATACCGACTACATGGGGCACAGAGCCACAGAGGAACAATGTGATCTGCATCCTTTTGCATGTTCTGACTGCAAGGATTGGAAAACATCTTCAGGATCTAACGTTATTTGATTAGTGTAATGTGCCCAAACTATTATACAGATATAACCATTTAAAAATGACCCAAAATGCACTTTTTAAAGTGTTCTGCAGCAAATTACCAGAAAACAGATTAAAAAAAAAAAATCCAGTGCACCAATGCTTCTCTTACTCTGTATTATAGAAATTAAAATGCTGCAGTCTTGCTTAACCATGATATATTCTTTGATGTGGATGGTCAAAGAAAAAAATTCCTGGCGAATTAAAAAAAAAAAAATTATTTGCTTTACATTGTGACACTTGGAGTGGATGTAAAATTGATTTGGTTCCAGTTTTTAAAAGAGCTTAAATGTGTTTTTCAGGTGAGAATATTTTGAGTGGCTATCTCCTGTACTTATACAGCTATGAGGGCCCAAAAACGATAGGGAGAAAAATAATAGTACTTCATATGTACTTCAGGGGCCTCTAACTCAGAAAATATTCATTATGTTTTGAAGGAGTCATGTGGGGGTACAGTAATTGATTTCATGGAATGAGGCCAGAATTAGGAAAAAAGTGCAAAAAACAAATATAAATTTGTGTTGCTGAATCCTTTTTACAGCATTAATCATTTATCTTACTTCATCTTAGCCCCTCTGCTTTAATCAACTACCACACTTTTACTAAAAGTCAGCTTAAACTGTACTTTTACATAGTGATACTGGTACTTTTACTGAAGCAAAGCACCTTATTACAGTATACATCCAGCATACAAATGGAACTTTGAGAGTGACCATCAGTATATGCAGTTGTCCTGTTGTTTTACCTATTTGTTTTCCAGATATGGATAGTCTCCTCATCCACATTGTTGTGTTTCACCGCTTGCTCATCCAGGAAGTCAAAGAAATATTTGACAGCAGGTGGGACCACTGCCCCAGAGCACAGCACGCTGCGGAAGAAGTCATCCACAAACTGCTGCAGTGTTCCCTGAAAGGGGGACACAAATAATGTGAGGCAGGGCAAAGACACAAAATACAGCCAGAAATACCAAAGACAAAGCTATTTACAATGAGAGGGTCAAAATTTCAGCTCTTTCCAAAAGGGCTTTAACTGAAAAACCCTGGTCTGAAAAGCAGATTTTACTGTTTGTTCAGTGTGACAGTTCTCTACTTAATAATTGCATATATAGTTTCATGTTTGTCTCGTACCTTTACAGAAAGGAGCCTTGTTAGATAGATCTCTGTAATGGCTTTGGTCATCGACTTGTCCTTTATGCTTCCTCGTTTAGATTTGATCTCATCCAGTTCGTCTGCTGGCCTCACCAAGTGAAACACTTTATCATCCTCCAACAAAGCATTTCCTATTGGAGACAAACACCAGTGTAAACTTTCTTTGGGTAATTCTACATATTTATTCATGCACATGCTTACAGAAAGCATTCAGATGATAAAAATGGGAG
Organism: Archocentrus centrarchus; assembly: GCF_007364275.1. Lineage (NCBI taxonomy): Eukaryota > Metazoa > Chordata > Actinopteri > Cichliformes > Cichlidae > Archocentrus > Archocentrus centrarchus. Next base: position 14,142,398 of record NC_044351.1, on the reverse strand, counting down.
GGTGTGTCAACTGAATTTGAATGCAGAGAGACTACCCAAGAAGGAATGCTAAACCATACTCTGAAATATACATAAAAAACAAAAGCTAAAGATAAAAGGACATACTATTTCAGCATAATCTCAAAGTGTGTGATACATAAAACAACATGTATTAGCATGCTAAATGAGAGTGGGAATATTGACAAAAACCCTGGAGAAACAAAACAAAGGCAAGAATTCTCAAGTACACATTTCATCTGAGCCCGTCTGGGTTCATCAAGTGCATGCTTACGTGCACAGCATGTGTGTATTCAGGGATACGTACGCTCCTCGTGGTTTTCCTGATTCTGGTCATAGTTCTGTTGAGTGTGTTGCACTTTGGACAAAACTAATGTGGCGTTATCTCGCACCTGGAATGTACAGAAATCTTCTGTTAGACAGCGCGCACAATGATGCAAACTTCACACACCTTTGAATTTAATAGCTACTGTGACTGTGGTCAGCAGCACCTTTTAGCACCCAGATCTAATTCTTAATCAATGCAACTGAGTGGACATGAACAGAGAGTCTTTACTGGGATATTTACAGGCCATTTTCTTTGGAGTCAACCTATTATTGACCTCACAAATACTGTGATTAGCACTACTCTGACACAGCCAATTAATCTATAGGAGTGCGGCTGTTGTCTAAGAACAACAGTGCGACAGCAGGTAGGATGAAAGAAAGCCGAGCACCTCTGAAAGAGGCGGATTTAAGTGGCTGAAAAGTAGAACAGGTAGGGGATATTCGTGAGTGACCTTTATTTTCTGTGGATCAATACAGTGCCAAGAAGATTTAGTGGCATTCTGTCGCCATTGAGAGCCAACGAGACCAAACAGAGAGCAAGCCTTCAGAGTGGCAGGTAAGAAATTTTTAGCTGATAAAAAACAAACCATGAAGAAATATCATATCATCAGTGCGATTTCATATAACACTTTTTGTGCAACATTCTTGTAAATGAGCTACCTTGCATAGTCATGCACTCCATAAAAGGTAATGACATAAGTAAGTAGCACTTTAAGGACAAAACCTTTCACATAGCTTGGTAGTTATTGGCAAGGAGAGGGAGAACTCCATGATGGTTGCTAGACTTGAGCTAAAGAGCCATAAAAAAAGGACCACTTTACCAGCTTCCAATATTGTCCTTGAGTACATATCGCACATTTATTTCTGCCTATATGGTATATCATACATATTTTATCTCAAAACAGGACTGAGGAAAAAATTTCAATATTTTACCCTCATGTAGGGTCACATGGGAGCTGTTGTATGACTGTAATTTTGTACGTTTATATAAAATGCAACACATTTCAATGTGGGACTGTAAGTAGAAAACTGGGTCCTTGCCATACTTATTTATTTTTTATGTTGTGGGAAATTTTGGGGATTAATTAAAAGTCCCTAAAATGGCTAAATGTAGAATAATATATTGTATACTTTGTAAGTACCAACAATTTATTTTTACCTACAGTAAAGGGAAGTTTACAGTATTCTGATAGATTAGACTATACCTAAATTTTGCAGTACTCACATTGTAGTGTGCCAGAGTATTGATGCGTCTCCACCTGCCTTCTTTCTGGGAGGTCAAGTCCAGATCTGATAAAATCTGCCCCGTTGAGCCCGGGCGCCACTCTGTGATGAATGCAGGAAGAGAAAACTCGTCAAAGCTGAAGTTACCGCTGCAGTGAGTGAGAGCGCACTGAAACTTTTTACGTTATTTCAAACACTCTTTTCTCGCAGGTTGCTGTTATCCTGTACTAATGTACATACAACAAACGCAGCTATCAGCTCAGTCATCTCCTAGGACTTAATGATGCAACTGCTGAATTTGCTTGTTAATTGAAGAGTCGAATTTGGGTGAAGAAGTCACATGTTAGCATTTTCTGTATAATTTATACATAATAAAGAAGTTTGATTTGCACTCAAACTGCTTCTGCATAACTGAGCTCACTGCCATCTGTGTTTCATTTACAACTAAAACCAAATACAAGGCAGTTAGCTTGAAAGAAGATAGATCTCTGCTTATCTAAAATGTATAAAGGAATGAGATCTACAGCATGCGTGGGAATAAAAAATGACTTTGAAGCTAGAAAATGTCTATGGAGCTTTAGCCTTTCAAGTCACTCCCCAAGGTTTCTGACTACAGTAGTGAGCAGTAGTGATGGAGGATTTTTTCATGTTGCTGACAATGAATAACTTCTCAGCCTCAATAACGATAATTTTTTTCTTATTCCGCAAACTGAAATGCAGATATGTTATATTAAATTTTAAAATATACTGAGTAAATCTGGAAATTAAATAATTATTCCCCCTCCCAGACAAACACACGTCTGATTCAATTATGAATTCATTTCACTTAGGACTGAAATAACTTCACCTAGTCAAAATTCGCAGCCACTCCCTTTAACAGTTACATTATTTATCATTACCAGGCTTTTTAGCTTCAGTTCATCATCTTTCTTTTTAGTTGACCCTCATTTACTCACCCAGGGTGACACTGTCGACCTTGGGCCGCTGGGAGTATGGCAGGTTCCTGTACACCTGCTCAATGATCTTCTCTTTCACCTGTGAGATGGTGTCGCAGTTCAGCACCTTGACGGGCGTAACATCTGGCCCCTCGCCTTGAACCAGTACTTGCAAGGTCTGACAAACAGAAACACACATTAAGACCGCACGCTGATGAGCAATTCACGTGCACCTACCATCATAAAACAAATATGCAGAAATATTCAAACATGGTCAGAGCACCCAGGCACCCACCCACACATGCCAAGCTCTATTGGGATGTTGTTGTCACGGCAACAGGGCTTTATAAGCACGCGCACGCACGCACGCACACACACACAGTGATGACACCTGACAGGACTCTTGGCCAGCTAATGACCAAAGCACAGCGGGAGTAAACTGACCTGCCTCACCTCTTATATTCAGTCCTGTTAGAAATAACTGACCATTCAACACTTCGAAATGGGAGGCAGGGAATGCGCTCACAATGGCAAGCACATAAGCCCATCCGCATGTGAAGTGTATAAGAAGAGTGCGCTGTGAATTGAAGCCAATAGGAAGCAACGCATCCGCCTTTGAAATCTCACTTGTGTGTTTTGTGTTCTTTTTTTTTCTCCCTGTGTAATTCAATCACAGAAAGCAATCCATCACAGAAGGAGACGTGTAATTCAGGCTAATTTGATAATTGTCCTCGACAACGCCATTACCCATGGGTCTTTTTATTTGTGCTGACTTTAACAAAAAACAGCTGTGTTCATATTAGCTTCCATTACTGAAACACAATATCAAAACAAGACACACGGGCTTTTCCTGACTCTTGAAAGCTGCCCAAGTGGATGGAGAGCAGGTGCAGGTTGCAAGGTTGAGAGAGGTTGTGGAGTTGGCTTGTACTCCATACTCGTACCCACTTGTAGGACTTTAACCTAAGACACACATTTCACTGCTACATTGGAATCGGTTGCCTGTGTCGTTTTTCAAGCTGCGAACATTGACACTGAAAATGGATGTCACACAAAAAAAAAAACGGGCAGTCGCCTCAGGGTGTTGTTTTTTTGGGGGGGTGGTTACCACGGCAACTGCACAGTGTGTATGTGTGCGTGTCTGTATTGCTCACCAGGCACAAAACACCGTGCAGTCTTGAAGCAGAGTGTGCAGTTTTTATGACACAGAGTTTCTGAATTTGTATGTCTGAGTGCTTGTGAGGGGTACTTTGTCTGCGTGCTCGTGCGTGCGTGCGTGTGTGTCTGTCTGTGTCTATCTCACCAGGACAGAGTACTCTACGTCGTCACCCAACAGGCCTGTGTCGTTGAGAGTGTATTTGGCTTTCTTCACTCTGACATCCACAGGCCCTTTCTCAATCTGGTGCTTGATGGCTTGGAACAGTTTGTACAAGGGCTCGCCTGCAGAGTCCTGTTACACACACACACACACACACACACACACACACACACACACACACACACACACACAAAGCCATTTAGCTTGACGCAGCTGTTGTAAAGAAACTAATTGTTGTGATTAGCAGCTTAGAAGACAAATAAATTGGCACTGTCAATACAAGCACTAATGAAAGAAATGCAGAAATCCCATACTTTAATACTGAAGCATCTAATCATAAGCATTTTTTATTTTGCATTAGTGATAAAGTGTATTCACTCTTGAAAAAAACATTTATTTCATTTTTTTTTGTTATATTAAAGTTTCTTCTTTTGAAAAATAACAATATCACAAAACCCTGAATATCCGTTTCAGTGTGCTGGCATCCTGTGTTTGTTTTATGAGACCAGCGGTCTACACCACAAAGACGTGAAGTTTATTAACCTCCACCACACAGGTTATGTTTTTGGAAGTGTTTGTGTGTCATTCTGTCTGTAAACATGATAGCTTGAAAAGTTTTGAATGAATTCTGATATAACTTTGTAGGGGTGTAGAGTGGGGTTATAATTGGCCATTAAACTTTGGCTTCCATCCACCAACGTCTTCAAGGCGAGCTTAATGATTTATTAGTTATAAACTGACAAAGAGCCTCATAACTTAGAAACTATGACTCTCACAAGTGTGTGTGTATTGTCAGCATATAGAAAGTGCATATAAAGATTTAAAATGTCACATTTGACCTTTGACCTCTCCTTCAAGGTTAACAGATTGAAAAGTGACATTAATGCTATATAGAGCTATTTAAAACTATGTTTCTTACTGCCATTTTTTGTATTGACAACATATAGGCATATAGGGAATGATATAAGGGGATTCTAAACATCAGGTTACTTTGGACCTCTGCTTCTTCAAGGTCAAATATTTTATAAAATGTCTTTTTTTCTTTAAAACTCTGCTTAAAATTCTACTGCCTTTGCTTGCATTGGCAACATTTAGGAATGACACTGATATATGAAGATTCTAAATATCACATTATAGTTTGCATCCAAATCACGTTTGACCTCTGACCTCACTTTTACATTTCACATCTGCCTTTCTTTCAAGTTGACCCCAAAAGTCTTATAGCTTTAAACAAATTATTGTCAAGAGAAAGAGAATGAGCTGTGTGTGTGTGTGTCTGTGTGTTGGGGGGGGGGGGGATTTTGGAAGTGCTTCTTGTTATAACATAGAACAATTAGCAATATAAAAATATCACATTTCAGAAGCTGCATGAAATATTTGCTGTTATTTTAAAAAATGTTTTTTTCAAATCAATTTTCTGTTGATTTACCGATTATTTGATCAGTCACTGAATCATATCACATCAGCTGAATACATTTCCAGTGACACAAAAACCCTCATTACCTTCAAAAACTGGTAAAGGCAGATTGACATCCAGTTGCACAGCATCCGTTCCACCACGGTCTCTGACCTGAAAAACACATTGGTGGAGTACTTTTTACTATTAATGTGAAAATACAAGATATTTATTTTGGTGTAAAAAACTGTATATCAATACATAGTGCAGAAACAGACACCATTTACTTATGGACAAATGTATCGTTGAATTCAGGTGTTATCAGTTCCATTGCTGCAGGGGTATAAAATCAAGCACCTAGTTATACAGTCTGCCTTTACAAACATTTGTAAAAGAAAGAGATCACTGAAACCAAGCATGGAACTGCAATAGGAGCCACCTTTGCAACAAGTCAGTTCAGGAAATTTCTTCCCTCCTAGATATTACATGTAGTAACAAATGGTAATGTTGTAAAGTAGAAGTTACAGAGCGGGGCCGCTGAGTGCTGATATGTATAGTGCGCAAAAATCACCAACGCTCTGCTGACTCAGTAACTGCACAGCTCCAAACCTCCTCTGGCATTAACATCAGCACAAAAACTGTACCGAGAGCTTCCTTGTGGGACCTTTAAGGAATCCACATTTGTACAGACTGTCAGTGTCAAGATATTTTAATTCAAAACTCATGTCATTGGTCACTTGACAGATAGCCCATCATAATGTCAACTATCCACTGGTGGTGCCCACTGTTAGCACATAGCATGCTTAATTAAATCTCTTGTCTATAAGGGGCCCGTGTTGGCACAATGGCCTAATCAGCATAATGAGCTTCTTCATTGGGGGATAATTAGGATGTGTACTTGCATAACAGTCAGTCACAGCATGCCTAGGCACAGCAAATAGTTCAGATCGCATAATCGCCCCTCAGAAATGATGAGCAACTGTGCTGTCAGACAAGTGTGTCCTGCTGAGGGAGGGGAAGCGGCAGTCAATGGATGACTTGACCTTGACATGATCATTAAAAGATCAAAGAACACCAAACCCAGAGCTTCTTTTCTTCAGGCTATTTACTTCAAATTAATCAGTTGGATGTTTACAGACTCTAATTTCACAAAGAAATTATGACATTTTACCAGGGGACACAGAGCAACTACAATTTGTTAAAAGCCACGGAAAAAAATCCACAGTATTTGGCCAGTTTATAAAAAATACTAGTTAATAAAACAATAACTAGTTATAATTTCACACTAACCCAAAAAAATTATAATAGCAATTCTACACTTTTCCAGTGTAAAAGGTCAACTATTGAAATTTGGGTTAAATTACATTGGCTCAAGTACTAAAGCTGATGTTATAGTTACAAGCAGCGGGATAAGAAGGTGAAGATGACAAAGAGGGGAGGAAAAAGAAGAAGAAATGTCCAGCACATTTTACTTGGACTCCAACAAGGGAAAAAAAAAAAAAAGAAAAAAACAGAAGGATGAACAGATGGAGGAAGACTGGAATAGATGAAGCAGCAGTCTGGCTCCTGATAGTGGACTACAGTATTCCTCACAAAATTCAACAGAAAACATGGCAACAGAATGAAACAGTCCGCTGCATTCTGAACTGAATCCCAGTCTGCCTCAACTGGTTCATATCAGTGCCAAAGTTTAGCTATGAGGCAACTCTGATTTAGAACTGCATAAAGAGGACATTTTACAATCTCGGAGCAATCACTGCTAAACAAATCTAAGAGTCCAGCCAGAAGAGCGGCGCTGTGAGGCTGTCCTAAGGCAGCAGTACTCAGAGCTAAGTAGGTTAGCGTGCGAAAAACACTCCCAAGGAGAACATTAATAGCAGGTATTCACTGTTAAAATTTTGACCTACATAACAAGGATTGCTAACATATCTGAAATTAATCTTGAAAGAGGCATGAATGTTTGTATCAGACTTCAAGGCGATTAATGGGAAGTGAGCACTAAAATATTTTGAATCTACACAATTAATCCTGAAAGCACTACAAGTGAACCAATATCCACTAAGAAGCAACACAGAGTTGGTCCACACTCACCTGCGCAGCATTAGTTTGGGGTTCTTGCTGTTGACGTATTCCTCCATCAGCTCCAGCAACAGTGTTCTCATAATGTCGGTGTAATATTCCAGCTTCCCGTGCAGAGCTACTGTTAACAGGGAGGCAAAGTACACCTTGGCCCTGGCGTTGAAGTCATGACTGCGCTCCAGGGTACGGATAAACTGCAAACACACAGAAACAGGAGGCAGACGATGAGGTAAATTAATCATCGCGATGAAGCGCACGCAGAAGCAAATCCAACATAATATGCTTTTAAATTATCAAAAGACCAATGCTAGTGAAAATTCTAATTATCAAGGTAAATTTAATTCTGCCCTGTAAAATACTGTGGCTTAGAAATGATACCAATTAGTGGAAGAGGAATCACCCCACAAGTGCAGTTAACACCTCAGAGGCTGTCTCTGTGCCAGCAATATTGGATTAACAGGAATCTTCACACGTCTCCCTGTGCTATGTCTTCTGCCTCTCACTTGTAATACTGTAGATGCTCCACCAACTATAAACACACACAGTGCTCACAGTTCAAAGAAAGGGGGCCTGGATTCAAAATAGATCCTTAAAGTGTATGGGCTATGGCCCATTTAAAAAGCACCGTCAATATAGTATTACACAAACATTTAGCTAAGTAGCTCAAGGTAATGGTGGCTGGATCAGACCTTTTTTTTTAAAAACCATATATTCTCAGAAAAACTACTGAAAGAAAGCCTCCGATGCATTCATCCTGCTGCCTTTTGAGATTATTGTCTCCTGTGCTATTGCTACAGCCACCTTGTGACTCTGCCACAAAACTCCACTGCTGTCTGAATACTCACAAAAGAGCTGTACTGGTGCATTCAGCAATTTGCTTCTTTCATTACACGAGGCCAGTTAGTTCATTCAGAAACAACTCCACAACTAGATTCTCAGTAAATCAGCTTATACCCACAGAGTTTATGCAGTGCTGCAAATCTGATGAGCTGAGAGGAATTTGTTAAAAATGCAATACCGTCGGCTCCTACGAGTCAAGTCCATTTATGATATACAGTACATTATATCTCGTGAATTAATAGGCAAATCTTTATATCTGTCTGTCTGTTCTCTGACAGCTGTTCAACCACTATGCTTCAAACATGACGCATGGGAACTCAGGTAAGTGCAATGATGAGTTTGAAGTTGGATGAGCAGTTCAAATAATGCAGTTTAGAAGTAATCTTCTAGTGACTGACATTTATGTAACATATGAAGTAATATAGGTGATTACATGTCTATATTTAGACTGACTGATGTTTCATAAGAGTCTAAAGCTGTGCTAGCTGCAAGCGGTGAATCTGCACTAAATGTGATAGTCAGAATAGCAGGTATAAAGTCTCGCATTGCTATCATTTCAGGTTAATGTTAGTTAGCATAACAAACGATCTAATAGCCTAAATTAACCCAAATTAGCTGAAATCTTTTTTTTTTTTTTTTGAGCTTACTGTGGTTCAAGAGTAAAAATCAGTGAAACACCCAAATTTTTCAAAATTACCCTGTGGGGTAAAGTAATATCTGTGCAATCTGTCAAGGAGTTGGCATCGTTTCACTCAAGAGAAGTAAATCCTAAACTGCTGGTGGTATTAATGGGAAATCTGGGATAAAGTCATACATCATCCAAGAATCATAAATGTCTTTGTAAAACTAAGTGTTGGACCAAGTGACCCCAGAGTCCTAAAAAGAAAGCTTTGAAAAACTGGGAGCATCCAGCATTATTCAGTGTTTGAAGGTTTGATTTTGCACCGTGTCACATGACTGTAAACTCCCTGTAAACAGACATTATCAGTCCAAGCTCATTGCTGACCATTTGATGATGTGTGTGCAGTATAATTACATTAATGAGGAATGTCTTGGAGTTCAGGAGGTTGGAGAACTGGTTGAGTGACTGAATCACGATGGCCCTGCGAGCCTCCGGGATGTCTAGCTTCCCTGTGATCATCACATCATTAGCACCATCTTTGGAGGGCAGGAAGAAGACCCGGTCTGTGTAGGTCTTGTAGTCCAGGAAGGGGATTCGTCCCTCATTCAGGTCATTGGTGTGGTCCTCCATCTCAATCATCAAGTCTGCAAAAAAATAAACAAGAAAACATCACACGATCTCTTTTTAATAAGCAACTCTTGTCACTTGCACACTGCTCGTCTGTCTCAATTATGATGCTGCGAGAGACAGAAAATGGAGAGCATTGCCAGGAAAATTATTTCAACAGTGAAATATTATTTTCTATTAATATTACAGCAAAACTGCTTCTAATAATGACAATAATGTGACATTAAGTGAGAGAATTTATGCATTTAATCAGAGCTATGAAGCAATTCATTTACAGCTTCTTAGAAACATGGATCCTTAGAGGGGCATTAGCAATATTGCGAAGCGTCGGCACAGCTGCACCGTTTATACCTGTGAATTCCTTCTTGCAGCGGTCTCGTACACTCTCCTCCAGATTCTCAAGCTGGTGTTTCACCTTCTCATACTCCCTCTCTGCCTGCTGACTCTTTCTCCTGAACAGATAACACACACACACACACACACACACACACACACACACACACACACACACACACACACACACACACACACACACACACACACAGAAGCAACACACGTCATGAAAATAAGGTCAAACAGATAAATGTTAATATTACAAACTGCTACTTTCCCTTTTGGCCACCAGCCTAGCTGCAACGTATCTGTTCAGAATTTTGTTATTATAACTTGTAACAAACAAAGTCCCTTTTTGGAAAAACACAATGTAGAAAAAGCTGGGTCTGACTGGAGAAGTACCTACACTCTAAATAAATGCAATCAATCGTCTGCTTCTGCTGCATGAAGTTAACCTAAAATAGCTCAATTCACCTGTAGCAGTAGACAGAGATAGTGATGATGAGCAGCATGGGCACAATGACAGCAGGGATGATGATGTAGAGTGGGAGAGTGATCTTTTTCTCATATTGCACCGAGCCGACCACCCACTCCCCACTCCCAAACTTGATCTGTGGAAAAAACACAGTGAAAATCGTATTATTTGCACAAGCATCCCGACATTTTAGCTGGACGATGGCAGAGAGGAAGTAGGGGTAGAATCTAAGAATGAATAATTTCCCTCAATTCTGCTAAAGCAGCTCTAGGACCTTTAAGTATTTTTAAAGTGCGTATGTTCAGGTTGGTAGGGCTACAAAAGGGGATAATTACATAAATGTACCAAGTCTGACACTTTATCAACAGCACCAGATACCCATATAGAAAAAGCTGGATTATAGTCTCGCGGTGTCACTTCTTTATGCGGCCACAGACATGACAATAAGAATTACCCAGGGAGAGGTATGGTATTCATCACAGTTGTGGCTTAGCTATAATTACATGCAATTATTGGGCCTGTAGCTACATGAAAATTGTTCAACCAGGGGGGGAAAAAAAAATGGGATCTCAAGATGTATAAACGATACACCTGGAGAAGTACAGTAAAGATTCATGATGCATGTATGCATGCTGTCATCTTCAAGTCTTGAGTATAGATCTTCAATGGTCCATTTACTCAAGTACTGTACTGAAGTACACAATCGAGGTACCTGTACTAGGATAAAGTAGCAGGAGACCAAAAGATCTAATAGCTTTATTGGTGTCTAGTTGTTTATTAAAAACCAAACAACAGTCAATCAGGAAAAAAAAGAGAAAATAACCAATTGATTTATTCATTATTAAAACAGTAACTGATTTGAGTTTCATGTAAAACAGCTAAAGCGCCATCAGTAAAATTGTGCTTGCATGTAATGCATGAGTAATAGCAATATAATGATATACAATCACACAGAATCCCAAAGGAGTCTTTATCTGTGGCAGACTTTTATTTTGAGTACTTAAAGTTCATTCTCCTGATGCCTTTATACCTTAATAATTTGGAGGGGAGTACTTTTATTTACGAAGCAGTGATTTTACAGTGTTGCATTAAAACCTTTACTAAAATAAATGACGAGGCTATGACCTCCATCACTCTGTGATGTCATCTGTTTGTGTGGTCTGACCTTTAGCTGCAGCTCGGGCTGTGTGTCTCTGGAGTGAGCGTGAAGCGAGGTGGAAGGTGGGTCCAAGAACAGCTTATCGTCCTGAAGGGTGTTGACCACAAACTGAACGTCGCCTACAAAGGCTTCAGCCTCTTTTGCCGTCATTGCTTTGGAGAAACCCCGACCCTGCAGAGGAAGAGTGAATGAAATGCTCTGAGGGCAGTGACTGAACTACATAGGAGAGAAATTAATTAGAGCCATCATATGATGAGCACTGAAAACATTATCAGCAGCATTTTATGAGTAATGGGTGGAAAGTGTGCTGTATGACAGCCCTTCAGTGCTCCAATATGAGCCAAAAGTAATTAAAAAGATAAAGATTACAGTTATTGTAAGCACCTCACTCTCAGTAATTTCTTGAGATCCTGCAGCGCCCTTCTGGATCTACAGACATTTAATTATTCTAATGCGGGCTGGAAGAAGGTGAAACCAGCTTTAGTCAATCAGCATCTGAGTAACTGGAAAGGCATACTTGTACCTAAAGTGCATTCACCAACAGAAACTTTGAGATGGTATACTATGGGACCTTGAAACAACAGCCATAAAAATAATAAACTATAAAAAAAAATCCACAGCTGAATCGATAAGACAGAAAATATATTCATTTTCTGTTTCAGGCTTCTTAGTCATTTTTGTTTGCTGCATATCTTTGTGACAGTGCTTCGCTGCACTCGTCAAACAAAACAAGCCATGTGAAAGTGTCACCTTGGATTTTAGGAAAGGTGCAGCCCTTGGGAAGTAAAAATAATGCTACAAAATAGGTGCAAAAATCAATCCAGATGATGAGAAGATTAAAACTGGAAGAGTTTTCTTTGTGTTTTATTTACTAGCTCATCTACATACCGTCTGATATCAAGAGCACAGTATGCCAAACCGCTTTTCAAAACCAGATTAGTTATCATAAAGACAAACATTATAAACATCGTATCCAGGCTAAAGCAATAAATGTGTACTTGTGTGCAGACTTGCAGGGTTTTCAAGCATTTGGCTTAACACCACTTCAAACACAGCTATGTTTAACTGGGCCCCCTTCCCAAAAATGACTTATGTTTTCAGTTAAGTGTTTTGAAAGTGCACTTTTTTTGTAAATTCCTAAAAATCAGTTTGCGTAAACACTTGCATTTTTCCCATAACTATTCTGCTAATCATCATTTATTATAAAACAGTTTCACAGCAACACACTAAAAAACACGTTTATTCTACACGAACACGAACAGATCAAAATTGTTCATTAACTGCAGCTACTATCGTTTTTTTGTTTTTTTTTTTTGTTACTTCCAAAGCAAAGAGCTCACTGAGCTAAAATGACAAATGTGCAGCAAATGCAACTCAGCATCTTTTCCATTTTTATTCTCAAGTCTGATAATAAGATCATTTGTCTTAATTACATCACACAGCAGACACCGACTCTTCAGAAAAACAAAAAAACAAAACACCGCACTACAACTGCATTAAAGCGACCTGGTGGCTGTACTCACAGTAACGCTAATGATGCTGTTCTCAGTGATGACCTTCTTGGTTATATTATTGAAGTGGGGGTTGGGGTGGTAGTAGAAGGGCTTCAGTTCGTGCTCCAAGTTGTCTAGCAGGATGACTGTTTTCAAGGGCTGATTGAAGAAGCCCGTTACTGCCGGAGACTGAAACTGGATGATGGTGTTGTTCTTTATCTGGGCGGGCTGGGGTGCATTGGGGGGGGGGGACAGTAAAATGTTACAAAAATAAAACAAACTAATATAAACATGACAAGACACAACGGAAATTACAGCATAGGAAATATGGAGCAGCACTAAAAATAATAAAGCAAACAGTGGGTGTTGCTGGAGTGAATATAATGTTTTTGATACACGGTGGTGGGAAAAAAGCCTGTTTTGGTACAATGAGAAAGGTAAAATTACATGTGTCTTTTCAGTCATTCTATTAAAAACTCCATTTTCCATCATAGAATGAGGCCTCCGATGAATCATAACTCACACTGAATCACTCCTCCGCTGCCTTTCTATAACTTGTTTGCGATTAACTGGACTGATTGTGATATTCCTGTCACTTATTGTTTCAGCAGTACACGCATGACAGCTAAACTCTGCAGTGCTACGAGTAGGTAAAGTTTTTCAACATGGCAAAAGCCTCAAAATCTCTTGATCAACACCTCCAGAGACTTTATGAACATGGAAATAGGTGGCTGTGAAACATCTGGCTCAGGTTGTCATTGTGGAATCACATGCTGCAAGCCAAATGTTGATTTTAACAACACTTGATGATTTACACATTGTACTTAATACTTATTCAAACAGGACTTATGGAATTATATGTAAAACTACCAATTTTATGCACACTCAGGCCCTCTAGTCCTCAGCATAAGTAGCTGAAAGAAGAAGCGTGGCACAGATGTCTCTGGCATAATGTCAAATATTGTTATTTCTTCTAATTCTGTTCTTCACGCTCTAAAAATCTCACAAATTTCCCCTTTAAAGGCATGTGGTCCCTTAATTGTACAGAGATGTAAATACATTCTGCTGTATATAAGCATACAATCAGTCCTACATCTTTTTATTATATTAACAAGTTCTACCACTCATATTTTATTCTTTTCCTTTTCTCAGTGTGCTTAGGTATATTGCTTTGCCAACAGCACAAACAATACAGGCTCAATTAGCTGTGCAACAGTTAGGTCTAGTATAAGAAAACATTTAGTAGCAACTATTTAGAAGGAATTTCTGTGGTCCAATCAACTCCAATTTAGAAATGTATAAAAATCTAGGTTGTAACTACAAACATCTGCTGCACAGACTCAGGAAGTTTCAAGAAGTTTAAAATCCAAAGTAAGAACTGGAGGGTCTTTACAGAAAGAAAAAAAAATACCAAAAAACCCCCCAAAACAAACAAACTTCAAGTCACTAACTTGACCTACAACTCAGCATGTTGTTAACACATGCCAGCAGCCGTAATGGGTCCACACATTTAGGTCTAGTTCAGCTGATGGACTTAAACCAAAAGAATCTTATGAGGCTGACCAACCAAGGCCTTTGAGATAACACTTTACATCCACTGCTAGTTTGTGGCAGCCAGAAAATTATTTTCAAGTCTTTACTGTCCCTCGGTAGCAGGGCCCGGGGACTTGGCTGGGACAGGAGTAAAATGGTAAAGGGGAACAGGCACACTGTAACCATAATTCTGGTTTTAAATGTATTCCTTTAAATTAAATGAACAAAACTGCTACTTCTTAAGAAGTAGTAAATTGGAGGGCAGGTGGCGGCAAGCTGTGTACAACTCCTTCAAGTTCCCTGGCAGAGTCAGTCCACCTGATTAAGCTGGACGAGGGCCATAGTTACATTTTGGGTGAGAGTGAAACAATGGCACTGATATCTGCAATCCTACAGGTTTTAGGGATTTATGGTTTAGGAAGTGAGATGAAGTATTACTGGCTTGTAAAATATCACTGATCAGTGGCAGCAAGGAGGAGGAGTAGAGATACGTGTTAATTTTGTTGTCGTGCGTCTTGCAGTTGAAATGCTTCACAGAGTTTGAATGAATCAAAACTAGAGTTGGGGCTCATGAGAAGTGGGAGGAACTACAGTGAGGGGGGGGAAACATGGAGGAAAAGCAACATTTAAGAGTGAGAAAATGAGAGAGAGTGAGGAGATCTAAGAAATGATGACTGTCAGAGGTGGATCAGTGCACTGACTCAGAGAAGGAAGATGCTAAGAAGGAAAATGAACAGGAACCTCTGAGTTGCCTCCCTGGACCTTCATGACTGCAGTCTGGATTAGGTCAAAACCGGAACCAACCACCACAATGGTCCTCCCTCCACTAAAACACACACACACACACACACACACACACACACACACACACACACACACACACACACACACACACACACACACACACACACACACACCAAAAACACAGGAAAACACATATTAATCAAATGCATTACCAGCCGCACAAAGACAAGAACACGAGCTTGCAGGGAGAGTTATGTAAGGCAGGCACAGTTCTTAAAATGCACATGTGGTAATTTTCACTGGAGATGGAAACAAATTGTTGCCTGTTGTTCTGGTCGGTGTACCTAATACGTGTCAGAATCATGCCAGAAAAAGCAAGGTAACCATCAAATGCATCAATTTTCATCAATTATCAAGCAGTTTGTTCCAACATCAAAAATAGCATTTGTCCAGCCAATTTCAGCCAATCTGAATTAAATTTAGACGGGCACATTCAGCAACTCTCGGAGAACAAATTCTGCAAATCCTGCAGTCTGCTCTTAAGAAAAAAAAAACTTTCATGACATTAATGAGCTTTACCATAGCTTCAGACAGAAATGTGCAGGGCAAAGAACGAGGCAGGTGACTTACTCAGAGTCCAGGTTTCTGCATACCATTCTACCCGACCTTGTTATCAATGTTAGCTTAGAAGCTTTTTATTTCTAGTTTAAAGCACAGATTGAAAAGTAAAAGTTAATCTGTATCTAATTCTCTTATTTTTGTCCATTAGTAATCAGACAGTAATCAGAATGGCATTTTCCACTTCTGAGGTTTAGAGATTTGAGAAATGTGAACTCTGACAGGAATGATGTCAGTCGGGGCAAGAAGAGTGAGCCTCTTCTCCAACTACAACTTCCCAATCATACCCACTCTGTGAGCCTGTAGGTACAGATCATATTTACTACTTGGTCATAAATCACAGTACTGGAGTTTCACAGAAGTGCATATGTGCCAAAATACTATAAATGAGGGCATCACTAAACTCACAAGGGTTTATCTTCTGGAATGCCTGAATAAAATCTCATCTCATATTAGGTAAATATTTCAGTCTGATATTTTTATGATCAATAGTCTGAATGGATGAAAATAGGAGAACACAACACACATTTTTCCCTGAATTTTCATCCAGCGCTGCAGATAAAATGGAGGCAGTAAAAATACAGCGTGTAATAAACAGAATCAGTGCATATCACAAACACAATGACTGCATGCTGCTATGTTAAACTGACCAGACAAAGCTTCCTTTGGGATGGTGATCCAGCACAGTGGGGTTTTCAACAAACCAAAAGGCACTTGGGATGTTTTTTGTGGTACTCTTTCCATACTTCATTACGACGGCGAGAGGGTCGGAGGGCACCTTATCCGCTCGGTATTCTCCTGTCCTGCAGGTGATATTTTCTCCAAAGTGCTCCCTGCCAAGACAAGGACATAGCTCAGTGCTTGCTGGCTGAAGGAGTGGGGGTGGCACAAGGTCACCATGCAGTGGTAGCCAACATGGCAGCAGCCTGACAGCTTGTTAAAATCTGGCTTTGCTGCTTCTCTTGCTCGTTATTTTTCTGTTACCTCTGCCTAAAATGTCACCATGAACCATTTTTGACAGAACACTGGTGGTCACAACAGTAAAGGGAAAATAGTAAGAGGAAAAAAAAATCCCTCCTGATTATGACCTCGAAGTTAAAGGTCAATTCCATGTTTGCTTCAAGAATATATACATTTCCAAAAATAATCAGTTTATGAACTTCAAAGTGTGGGTACTGTACAATCTGCATAGAACGCAGTGTCTGAATAACAAGTCCTATCAGCTAAAGAGTCTGAATTGGTGTTTGGCGTGAATGACAGTTACTGAAAAACAACAAATCCTTACACAATGCAGTCCACCCCTCCGATGGTGACCTGCACATCTTCCTTACTGCCAGTATGCAGAAATCGTCCAGAAATTCTAATGAGGGTTCCCCCTGCTTTAGGACCTCTAGCTGGTTTCACCTCATCAGGCACTGGGTCCTAGGGAAGGGGGGGTGGGGGTGGGGGGGTGTCACCAAATACAACCTTAATACACACTCATATTTAATATACACACAAACGACAGGTAGATTCTGGCACACAGAAGAAGAACACACACAGACACAGTTCCATGTCAAAAGCACACACATTTCTTCTAAGCCCGATCTACCCACCTACTCTTTCAGAAACATTCAGACACACAAACTCCCACAAGCACCACATCTGCCTCAATTTGCTGAGCAAACAGTTAGGAGGAGCACTCCCCTGTGGGGAAGCTTTAGCAGAGCCAGAGATATGAAAAGCCAGTTAAATGGCTACGCTGTAGCCTCTTAGAGTATTAAAGTGACAAAAAGAACTGCTGCACAGCATCTGGTTAAAGAGGAATGCCTGCACATTCTGACTTATTGTACAGTAAATTACCACTGCAATGTGCATCTAGGTGCTTAATTTACCGCTACATTTAACATGTTGTATTTGGTCAGTCTTCTTAACTGTCATGGCCTTGGTATGATTGATAAGAGTTTCTCTGGAGCTAATAAATGGAAAACATAACAGAGTCCATAAAACAACAAAATCAGCTGAAAGCTTTTGGATGAGTTTAATTTCTGAGTAAGAAGTTGTACAACTCTAGATTGCGTGTGTGTGTGTGTGTGCACGTGTATTTACCCTGTAGGTGAAGAAAACGGAGGAGGTTCCTCTCTTCCCTCCATTCACCTCAACCTCCACCTGGCCCCAGTCAGCTTTATCAACAGGTCCAATCTCACACACAACTCTGAGTAGAAAAAAAGAAGAAGTGAATAACAGGTCATCAGATCTCTTTTTTCCTCAGTTAGTTGATGAATCATATTTTTTACAAAAAGTTATTCTCCTGTCGAGGAAACTCACAGGGAGGTCTTTGACAAACTAGGTAAACAGGTACTGAACTGAGCAACCAGACATGTTTCCTCCATCTGATTGGAGATTTAGGTTCAGTAATGTCAGCCGGCTACCTGTATATACTCAACAACCAGGTTTTTCTGTCACTGGATTTCTTCTTCCATGATGGCATGAGCATATTCCAAGAGGACAAAGACAAGAATTACTGTCCTCAAACTGTGAAAGAGTGGTTCATGGAGCATTTTAGGCAAAAATAAAACTTTTGTAAAAAATGACTTGGGCCATTATTGGGTGATGATATGGACTAGTCAGCACAGAGTCCAGCCCTTAACCACTGACAGCCCTTTGGATGCTGGAGAAGACTTTATCAGTCTGACTGCTAAAGTTGGAAACAAATGTTGTGACGATGCATCAACAAATCATTCACCGAAAGCATCAAAATTATTTCTACTTTGAAGGCAGTCAAAGCTAGAAGTGGTCCAACACAATATTAGTGTGTGACCTGTTTTTTTTTTTTGTTTTTTTTTGGCTGGGCAGTGTACATCCACATCTAGAGGCTTCCCAGTACAACCACAGTCTGATCTGCTGGTCGCTTAGAAGCTACTGGAGCATCTGGAACAAGAAGCTGTTGCTCAACAGCAAATGTGTCAAAGTTTGTAATGAGGGCGAGTTGCCTTCTCACTTCACCCACCCACTGATTTATCTGCTGTGCCAGCGATCAAACTAGCAAAGCTGGAGAAGTCTGTTTCTGTAACCTTTAGGCCATCATTGCGATTATTAAGCAGTAACGTATCTTGTTTTAGTTAAGTAGAGAAGGCAATGGTTAAAAAAGTCAAATTGTTTTTATTGACATTTTGAGAGTGGGAAGACACACTAAACATGTTCAACTGTCAAAATATTTTTGACTACGCAGCTCTGAATGTAGTATGAGCTCTAAAGCCAGTTTGGCTGCTTCCAATCCCTTCAGGGATTTTCTTTCATGCATATCAGTGTCTGGAGTTTGATGGGAAGCATGTGATAAGCAGCTCTTAAGAAAAATACAGTGCTGATGAAATGGCCATCGTAACACAGTGAGCCTCATTCATAGCAAGTCCCCAACAGGAGGGTCGTGATCAAACAACCAGCAGCTCACACTAAGATGGGGAAGAGTGAAATACCAAAATGCAAACTCTGTCCAGACTTTAAGCAAGTGAGGTACAACCTGCTTCACGAACATGCAGGACAACTAACAGTAAGGGCACAGGAGGCATTTAGCACCAAAAGTGGATGATTTAAAGGAGAAACACTTCCATCTGGCCCCATAAATCCTATTTTATGCCTCATCATACAGATGGTGGGGCAGGATTTTGCCATAAATGTGGCTCCATCCTGCCAGGTGTCAACACTTCTGGCCAGCGGCTGTGGAGCAACGATGTGGCCGTTTTCTCTTTTATAGACCATTTGTATGAAGTGAGCGCTTTTTAAAACACAGCTGTTACTGAAGAGCAGTTTGCTAGACTTGACTTAAAGTTCATTCCATGTTTTTACAGTGCTCAGCCCATAAATGCACGTTTGGGATGAGGTAGAACAGAGTGCCTGCAGCATGAATAGACCACTGAAAATCTGTGTGACTATGAAATCATTGAGGTATAGTTATAGTGAATACATGCATCTCAAAGAATTTGTGGCAAAAAAGAAGCCATGTGCAAGTGCTTGAGTGACATTCAGTGGTGTGTCCTAGCGGTGGAAAGCAAATAAATACAGTACAAGTGCAGTACTTAAGAAAAATTTCCATGCACTTGTATTTTACTTAAGTGTTTCAATACCTTCTATATTAAACCCCACTGTATTTTATCTTTTACATGTAAATATTGTAGTTTTAATGTAACAGTTTTGGGGAACTTTTATTGGCAGCTTCAGCCACTTTTTAGATAAGAATTTAAATGCAAAAGCAATTTATACAGTTAGAAACCAAAGTACAAACCAGATGAAAACACCAGTGAAAAGCAGAATCTTGTTGAGTCCCGTTTGCACATTTCTATGTCTATGAGCTTTTACAGCATCACTAAAAGACTGATTTCCCCTGTAAAGTCTGTATTTAGACCGACTGTCTTGAAGAGCTACCAAAAGTTTACTGAAGAATCAATCTGTGAGCAGGACTTTCTACATTGTTGCTTTATAAAAAAAAAATATTTAAATACTTCTTCCACCACTGACATTCCCCTCTGGAAAGAATGACTGTCTCTAAATCAAACTGTGTCTGGAGACTCTCAGATCAATACAGCTGCAGAATGAACTAATGAAAGCCTATAGTCAGGTTACCCTGAGCAAAGGAAAAGCACTCCTTGCACAGTTAAGTATGCAATGTTTAAAAAAAAAGACTTTGGATAAAACGTGTCCATGCACCGTTTGAATGATGCCCACCACAGGCAGCATACATGCACCGCTCATACTGCACGCATGCATGTGTGTAAATTTTACCTTTTGGAGACAGAGTACTTTTCTGGCTGATGAATGCAGGGCTTCCCAGCCACTGTGATGCTTTTAATGTCTCCCTGATGGATACCGAGGTTGGAGCCACTGATGGTGATGGAGATGCCTCCCAGCACGGGGCCAAAACGAGGGGTGATCTGGATGTGGAGATGCAGAGGAGGGGGTGTTTATAGGAAGAAGGGATTTGAAATGGATTTAAACAGATTATCTGTGCAATGAGAACATACAAGAGATTTACACAGTCTGTTTAACCAACTATTGAGCTGACTTAAGTATTTATTATTCAAGGCCAAGTGGAGAATTACATCAATACTGTATGAGTCACATCTGTATGCATGTGTGCACGCATTTGAACGTGACCTATATTATATTTTTGAGTCAGACACAACAAATAAGGGCGGATGTTCAGGTAAATACAAAACAAAAAAAAAACATTTTTGTGAAAAAACTATACTGAATATTTTTATCACAATTTATTTATAACATTTTTACTTCAAATAAAATACATTAATACAAGACACACATAGTGTGCAGCCATCCAGGCAGTTCTGTAACTGTACTTCAAGATAAAGGTGCTTCAAGCTAAACTGTAAGACTAACATGAAAAGCATCAGTGTCAACCCTGCAGACCTTTAATGTCTTCAGAGATTTTCACTGCAATCCACTGTAAAGTTGTTAAGATGAAACTCAACAACAAACAAAGTCATGTTGATTTATCTGCAGTCTCTCTGTCTGCCCCTGTATCAGTCGGGGCTGCAGTGTGTTAGGTGATAACCTCTGTCAGAATGATATAAATACAATTACTGATGGATTTATATCAATGACAAAGAGGCACGAACAATTAGGTGAACAAACAAAGAATTGATCCAATCGACATGTGCTAAGGAAAACTGCCACACGCTCTCAAGGAGAAACACACTCGCTCCTCTGTCAACAAAAAGAAGTGAAAGAAAAATCCACGATCAGTGAACAGCTCAGTCCAATCACCACAGCCAATGTGATCTCACCGCTAATCACAAGATTTTAAAGAAGGTACAGTTTCCATTTCAAAGGTAAACATGAAGCGATGACAGCGCTGTAACGACTCACATCGGTGATCTCGGGGTTAGGGCACTCGGTGTTGTGGGGGACAGGATCGCAGAGCTGCTCATACACACACGCCTTCCTCTTGCTGCACCACACACACTTGTACTTTGGGTCGGCGTTCTTGCAAAGACTACAGTCGTTCCTCTCAACACCGCAGTTGTACAGGGTGACTGTAGAGAAAGCGGTGAGCGAAAAGCAGCAATCACATTTTGTGTTATTTTAATTTCCTTAATTTTGAATTCTATTTTTTTACACTTTCTAAAGCTATATTTTTGCATTCTTATCGAAAACTTTCAGCAGTCTCATTTCAAGTGCATCTTACATTAAAATACATTTATCTGAATCTTTCATGTCAAACCCTGTTAGATTATACAGTCATTTTCTGTCATTTTCAGTTGGCGATTAAAGGCAGCTTCCTTAAATCCAGTGGAGGACCCACAATGGGACTTGCCGTGAACACACAGGGCATTAAAAGTAAGACCTCCTCATTAATATGTGAAGACACACCGTTCACTGTGCTGTCCATCTTCTTGCCAGACTCCTTGTCCTTCACGTAGAAAAGAATATTGGTCTCCGGTGACTTATCATAGGCAAACTAAGAAATTGGAAGAAAATGAATTATTAATACAGAATCCTGTGATTAATGGCACTTAAGCTCTTCTCCTGCAAACAGTGTGGGCTGCTGCTCCCCCACGCCAAGGGAAAATAAGAAAGAAGAAAGAAAATATACCCACTCTGGCAGATTTTCAGCTAAAGAAATCAATGTTGGAAAAGAACATGGCTGGGGGCTAAGCACTGTTTGAGCTTCCCAATCACAAAGTTCACAATGTGGGGATGGTGCTTAACGCTCCAGTGAGGGGAGTATGTCCATTAGAGGGAGCCAGAGAAAATCAAAGGGAATGTGGAAAAAAAAAAAAAAAGCTAAAGGTTGACTTCTTTTATTAATCTGGAGAATGAAAACAGCTGTTCATGGATAGAAAGTCTGTACAGAGGCTTTTTGCTACAGTCTGTACATACATTCACCCTTTAAGTATAGTTCTATATTGTACTTTGATATACCAGGACCACAAATCAGCCATAGTTCAGAGACCTGTGTTGAATGTGTTGCATCAAGACAAATGTCAAGCGAGGAGTCATGCTCACATTGAAGCCACTGAAAGTGTAGAATCGCCCCCCCTCAAACGTGACCTCTTCTTCCTTTGTCATCAGCTCAGTGCCAATGGTGAAACCACGACCCTGCAGAAATGCACAAATAAAAATGCTGCATATTAGTTCATGCTGATCCCACTTTTAAAAATACTGTTCTTTGATGCTTCTCTATGTTACATGCAAGCTCTTGCAGTCCCTCTGTTTCTACCCAGTGTGTAAAATCAAATCAGCAACACTGAACACATTCAAATAACCAAAAGGGAAACAGAGAGCCCAGAAAGCTGTCTGATAAACAAACTTTCATACTGGGCTTTAAACTTTAGATTTTCACAGCTGTGAAAGACCAGCTGTCAAGACTATGAGGTATGAGACAAGAAGAATGAAGGTACAGGTTCCCAGGGATCCAAAGGCAATCAGAACTCACACATTCAAAGACAAATATCAACATGTGTGCTGTATGATAACCAAATGAACTGTTACCAGCTGCCTGGTCTCTCTATTAAGAACACAGATTTGCAGAAGAATTGGGATTTTTAATCTTGTTCATGTGGAAAGATTCTCTGCACGATCTCCACATAAAGAAAAAGCAACTTTTAAGTCCTCTTCCAGCAGCACACTCCAGTCTTATTATGATTACTTCCAATCCCAAAAATGTATTCTTGGATTTTACAAGAGTAGCTTTGCATGATTCACAGGCAAAATAATCCGTATTTATCTTGTACTGGGCTTTGGTGCAGCCCCTCAGTTCCTCCACTGTCCAAATGAGCCATTTTAGCCATTAAGACAACTTCCTTCTGATTGGCTGCCCCTTGTAAACAGGTAGTGAGTGGGGGCATCTGTGCTTACAGCCAGAGCTGTGCGCGCATGAGATGAGCAACCCCATCTCTGATATCATATGATGTGGGGATGTAAGGGGGATCTGGAGCCAGTCCCAGTTGTCACAGGGGGGAGGGGGTACACATCCTGTACAGGCCATCCATTACAGGGTGAGAGACAACCACACGCTCTCAGATTTACAACTACTGCCAATTTAAAATCCCCAATGAACAGATCCAAGAGTAGAAGAAACTGTCTGAAACAGGTTTGGCTCATAGGGACGGTTAATTGGTAATTCTAAATTGCCCATAGGTGTGAATGGCAGTCTCTCTGTGTTAGCCCTGCGACAGGGTGGCGACCTGTACAGGTCGCCCTGTACACCCTTTTGCCCTATGACAGCTGTCAAAGGGCAAAACCTATTATGTTTCTCTTATTTTCTGTCAAAGGGATATCTACAATCAGAAATGCAGTTTTTCCTGTCCCTGGATCTCAGATGCATATTGGGGATGAAGTGGGGTCATTTTACCTTGTAAAGTTCCAAATTTACGCCTTCAAAGCTGATTTGAGTTTTGTGGCCCACAGGGATGAGCACCGGATCAGGATTCTCGAACTGAGGACACTGTGCTCCCTGAAAAGGAATCAAAACAGATTAGATACTCCCGCTTTTAATCATTTACATTTTAAACATGCCAGCCACTTAACGGACACCCTCATCTGTGGCGACAGATAAGTATATCGCTGAAACATCTGCTGACTTGGAAACTGATATCCTCCACCCTACAACATTTGTCATGCAAGATGGTGGCAGCTGATAGTGGGATTTGTGTATTTATTAATTTTTCAGGAGGAATTTGGACCACTCAGGCGCTCAATCACATGTGGGGCTTAAATGTGTCCTTTGAAACTTGTCCTATACTTTTTCTCCACATCTGTCATACACATCCCATGACAGACAAAAATCCTTGACCTGCCACTGAACACGCAGCCCTAGAGAGGACTAACCTGACGGTGCTTGATGATGCTGGGGCCGACCACACTGTCGTTATCGCTGCAGGTGTGGTCCTGCATGTTCCACTGGCATCCCCACGGACTGCCTACACATGACATGCACCTGAAAACACAGAAATGTGGACAAATAAGCAACAAATATAAGGAAATACTTTCACACACATAATCAGGTTAGAGCATGCACACACACACACACACACACACACACACACAAAAGCACACACAAACAAAATCTAAAACATGCAAACTCATCAGAGAGCGTCCGGCAGAAAAATCCATGTTGCTGACAATGAAATGGATCTCTGCAACTTCACATAAGCAAAGCTCGTTCATCACACATTCCTCTGTGTGAAAGAAATGCAGGAAAAAAATGAGAAGAAAAAAATAGGCAGGATCGACTTTCATTTTTTGATTAATGAAAAGGAAACTGAGGCAATTTCCTTGGCTTGGTAATAGAAGGAGGAGAGAAAATGCAAGAAGTGCATTCAAAACTACCATGCATCACAATTTACAAACACAGCCTTGATCTCTCATCTGCTCATGCATGGTGATACATTTACATCAAGGATGTCAGTTGATGCTGTGTTCCATGTCATTGTGTATTTTCAGTGAGTGACAGAGCAGAACTGAAAGATTAACAGCCTGACTCACGGTGTGTTTTCAGATTTCCTCACTGTGGCAGCGCAGTTGTAGAACCTGAATTCCCGCCCGGCCAGCTCCACAGTCTCATTGACAAAGATTCTGATAGTCACGGCCACAAAGTCTAAGAAGACAGTAAAGCAATGGTTAAAATGTGTTGCACTGGCTGTTTGGGTGGATAACATTTTTTATCATGTATGGACAGTAAGTGTGTTTGGAAAGGAATGTGAATAACTGAGACAACACGTATGCTAAAGACAGAACACCACAGGATGGATGAAATATTTTGACAGAAAGCAGAACCACTCTGAAACCGATACAAATCTTCTCGCTATCAAGTCAGTGATTATTTGACTGCCTGAACAATAAACTGATGCAGGATTTTAGTGGAGTCCTCACCTCAGCTCTATTTGCAAAAAGCTTCATGTTTTATTTTATAAATTCATTTTTATGGGAGATATTCTTTGTTCTGGTTAAAGCTACCAAACACCATAAACTAAAAGAATAAAGCTCCTTGAATTAGATTCTGGCACAATGTATCCCTACATGTCATGTCCATAAAATTAATTCAAAAACAAAACGTCTGTCTTGCTTTCTTGTAATTTTCTGGTGCAAATTTGCCATCAAAACAACAATTAATCAACTGTCCAAAGCCAGCTGACATTAACTTAACCTTATGTATTTTTCAGCCCATTTCCCACTTTGTCCAGTTAGTAACGCAGCATTAGCTATAATAGAGAAGAACAGACATTGGACCTTGAAGAGGATAAAAACATGGCAGGTTAATTAAAGAGACCATACCTTGGCCCTCAGGTGTTTTCGGTATAAACCCAGGCTGGGGCAGATCACAGGAGACCTGACCAGAGTCTGACATGATGCCGTCACTCTGGAAAGACTCAATCTTGCACTGCAGACGGTCAGAGTGTCCAATGGCAGGAAGGGAGGGGATATTGATCTTTACCTGAACGGACAAAAACATGCTGACTGGAAACATTGTGGATTCTCACCGAGTTAATATCTCTGCCTGACAGAACATCTCAATGTAACCTAAGTTACAATAAGGAAACAGTTTCCTTTTTAAAGGCAAGAAACAGAATGATAAAGGAGAGACATGCTGCTGATGGAAATTCATGTGTGAGTCAGACAGGGAAGAATGGAGAAGCAGTCAGAAACCAGAAAGTGGGAGAATAGGAAGAGGCTCTCCATCTTCAGACAATGAACCAGGTAGGTTATAATAAGATATTTCAAAGTTTTCTGGATGGATCAATACAGAGCTGGAAGACCTAGAGCTCAGGGTCTCTGATTCACAGTGTAACCAGTTTATTACTCAGTCTCTACATGTAAGTGGAGCTAGGTACTGCAGAGAAAAGGGGGACAAATAAGAGAACAAAGGAAGAGAGAGAAACAGTATGCGTGAGAAATAAACAATGCTGTACCTTGCCGGTCTTTCTGCAGGAAAGGTTTGAGGGATAGAAGGATACAATCTTGACACACTGCTGCCTGGGGCTCCACAACCAGCCATTCTTCTCCTCCGCTCGTCGGCACTCAGACCTCCTGGTACACCTTCAGATGAAGGATGAGAAACTCCCATCAACCTGAACTGCACATCCCATAAATGCTTTCACAAAAAGTCAGTTTGTAAATAACAACTCAATGCCCAGGTGACTTCAAGCAGAGTGTGCACAAAATAAAGATTTGTATATGAAAAAGAAAAACATCTCAGGTCCTCGCTGGTAACTAGTTTTCTGCTTGTATTAAGTTAATCATTTGGATCCAATTTAAGCAAAACACTAAAAAATATTCCTCTGTTCTTTCTTCACAGCTGTATAATAATTAGTTTCAATTTTATGAGATTATATATACATAGCATGATGATATACATAACATGATACAAGAAATTAAATTATTAGTGATAAAAATAATTGTAAATATAGCTTGATATAAATATAATGTAATTTTTAAGACTTTTGCAATTACATTAAATTACATAGGCGAGAGAAAAATGTGATTACTACTGTACTAAATGCAACAACATAGACTAAAATACATGCTGGAAAGGGAATACAATATAACAGATGTGATAATGTGCATATAAACAGAACTGGAGTGTATGTAGCATCAAATTTGCACTGAAAATCACATGATTATTTTTTTTTTTAGAAAGGAGTAAAAAGAGTAAAGCAGACAAGTTAAATACTGCTTCAGATCATTTGCAGTGATGGAAGGCAAAGAAAAATTGAAGAATTATCCCATTCAGAAGCTTAAACTGTCGAATCTTTTGCCTGAAAAACGCCTGGAATGATTAATCGTTTATCAATAACGTTGCTGATTCATATTCTGTCAAATGACTTATCAACTGATAAACAGATTTCAGCTCTAACACTAATTAGCATATCAGATAGTTCCAGAGGGACAGAGCTTTCTGCTTTATCCTGTTTGTGATCACATCCCTGCAAAATACATGATACATGCACACTTTTCTACCCTCCAGACCCTGATAAATATAGGCTGATGAGAGTAAATTGCACAGTCTGCCTTCGCTTTATGGGGCTGACAAACAGCTTTAATTCCTTTAGGCTGCATGGACAACAGGAGATGGAATATAAACACTGAGGGGTACTAAAAGTGTCTGCAATAAAACACTGAACAAATATCCTGCTGTGTTTTGCAGATGGAATTGCATGTGTGGGTGTTTGTGTTAGTCTGTTGCTGTGTGAATGCATTTGTAAATGCATGCAAGAATGTGAGAGTGTGTGTGTGTGTGTGTGTGTGTGTGTGTGTGTGTGTGTGTGTGTGTGTGTGTGTGTGTGTGTGTGTGTGTGTGTGTGTGTGTCAGAGCTCCTCACCTGCCCTCCAGAACACACCAGCCACAGTAAGGGTCCCTCAGTTCCACGCATGATTGGCAGTCTTTCATTTCGAGGCACGTCTGCACTGGCACCTTGGTGATCTGGATTATTACAACATGAAATATGATCAAACAGTGCACCTCAGAGGACACAATGGACAAAAATAAGAAGTATTTAAAGTATAGCTATAAATGTTTCTTGGTATGTTGCAGGTGAACAGAGTGGGAATGAAACAAGTCCTATCACAGCACATGGTCTCTCGTGTCTTCTCCCCAATGTTTACTGTACCCAGTGGTGGAAATTCTTTTTTACACGTAGATGAGCTCCATTAGATCTTCCTTCAAGACACGGGCATACTTCAAACAGAATATGATTGTTTAACAGCATCTGAAACATTAGAAACCCTTCTCCCCTCAATGAAAGCTAAATGTGTTACATATTAAACAACAACAAAAAATTTCAATCTTGAATTTGATCACATTGTTTTTATTTTTTATTTGGGGGGGCTCTATCTACTTTCCTAAAATGTTTCAAAAAATCAAATTTCTAATATCTAATTCTAAGCTTCATGTCGTGTGGATGTGAGATCAAAGGCCTGATTTTCTCCAGATCATTTTATTTCTTCTTGATGCAAATAGTCCTGCTACTTTTGATTCTTGTTGATCTGTGAAGTCAATACCTTCCAAGAGATGCTGTACAAAAATGCCATCTCCATATTTAAAGGGTTTTGTATCTGCTCGCTCTGTAAAACAGTCAGTTTTCCACTCCACATGTGACTGAGGCTGCTCAGCAGAGCTATTAACACAATCAGTTATAAGACACTTTGAAAGTAACATCTCTCATTTTAATCAAGACAGCTTTGCACAGTGGCACGGTACAGGCTTTTCTCCATGCATAGCCAATGGCTTCAGGTCCATTTTTTATGTTTTACATAAACACAGTCTTTGTGCATCTCGCTCTTAGCACCGGCAAGTACTCTGCCTGAATTTTAATGCAAAGATACACGTGTATGGTGAGCGCTAGATATACACACACCTTTTTCTCTGTGGTAATGTAGAGGTGGCTCTGGCTGAGGTCAAAGAAAAGGTTCTTGTTGACCTTCTCTCCTATGTTGTTGCCAGGAGCCTTGCCGTACTCATCTGGCTCAGTGGTCAGGTGAACCTGGACAAAAAACAAAAGATGAGACAGACGTGAGTTTTAAATCCTCTAGATACTCCGTCTCTCAGGGAAAAGTGGTGGTGGGGGGGAGAAACAAGAGAACTCTACCTTGAAGACATCTCCATTGGCGCTGCCCAAAAAGGCGATGGTGTGATCATTCTCCACAGCAACAGTTACAGCAATCAGCAGGACCGGCATGGTCAATACTGCATCTGCCTTTAAGGCAAATCTTGGCTTGCTTGCCAGAGGGGAAAGCAAATGCTCTGCACCACATTTGAAGTTTCCCAACGTGTCCTTCTGTAAAGGAAAAAGACAGCATGAAGGGAAGATCAGAAACTGTGTTTTTTTTTTTTTTTAGTCCAAAGGAACATGACATAGAACAAGTGGGAACTAAAGTACCTTACAGGACTGTTTGTATATGGCAGAGATGAGACATTTGCTGGAAACACTGGGCCATTTTTGTCTAAATTTTTACTTCAAGTCTAAACGGCTTTCATATGTTTTGACTGGTAATTTGATTTGATTAAAATTATGAATAAAAGTTACAAAACATTTGCTTTAAAGTTGCATTCAAGGGGAAGTCTGGGACAGGAAAGATGGGCCAGCTCACTTAAAGAGAAATCACTAATATATGCAAGAAATTTAAAGTATCCAGCAAAATTTTTAAAAAAGTCTTTTGCAAACAGAGTGAAAATTGTTCATGGGGGTTCTTGAATTAATTTAGTCATAAAACTCATGGTTAAAATTATTCATTATTTCTGGCTTCCTTCCACAGTCCAAAGACATGCAGTTAGTGGGGTTAGGCTAATTGGTGATTCTAAACTGCCCATAGGTGTGAATGGTTGTCTGTCTCTCTGTGTTAGCCCTGTGACACCTCTGATCACCTGTACAGGGTGTACCCGGCCTTTCGCCCTATGAAAGCTAGGATAGGGTCCAGCCCCCCCGCAACCCTGAACAGGATAAGCGGAAGAGGATGGACGGATAGATGGATGGATGGATGGCAGATTGTCATCTAGGCTCTGAGCTCATCACTCCTTGCAGATTTGCCACATATAAAATTGGGGAGTGGTAGGTAAATACCTCTCCAGATCCTACAGGCGGATGCTGGAGAAGTAAAATATCAGCAAGTGATGCAGGTCACAAAGTTTACAGCACAAAGTGCCAAATTAGACAGATGTGTTTAGTACATGATGTGAGGAGAGTGAGCCATGATACAGTCAGACCCACAATCTGTTGGACTAACAACGTTTGTGGTTTTTGTATACCACAACAGCAGGCTTTAAACAATCAATATTAGATTGACATGCAGCTTTAATTCAGGGCACTTTACAAAAGTTTTGCATGAATTCTTTGGGACTTACAGCCATTTTTATACACACAGTCCTCGATTTTCAGAGGCTCAAAACCAACTGGACACTTGACTGATGAGCAGTTTCAGGTGAAGCCTGTTCCCTTGTTATTTCATGAAGCAGTGTTGAATTTACATTTTATAGCTTTTCACTGCAAGTTTGAATATGAGGCCCAAAGAGATGTTAGTGCAAGTGAGGCCAGACATTATTATACTGAAAACCCAAATGCAAAATAAAGCTTTCAGAGGGATAAAACAAACCTTTAGGAGTGGCCAGAAAAAAAAATGTGATACATAAAATAGGGAATGAACTGGCCAGCTTAGCACCACCAAGAGGCCCAAAAAAGGTCACAGAAGACATTTAAAGTGCATGATGACTAAATAATTTCCATGGTTAAGAAAAACAACTTCATAACATCTAACCAAGTCGAGAACACTCAAGAAGGTCGGTGTATCATTGTCACAGTCTACAATCAAGAGATGCCTTCATGAATGGAAACAGAGAGGAGTCACAACCAGGTGCAAACCACTGGATACAGTCTAAAACAAGAAGATCAGATTAGAGTTCGCAAAAAGAAAAACTGAATGAACCTGCACAGCTCTGGGAAAAAAAAAAAATATTTGGACAGATGAAACCAAGATGAACTTGTACCAGAATGATGGGAAGAGAAAAGTGTGGAGAAGGAGAGAAACAGCTCATGATCTGAAACATACCACACCAACCATCAAACAAGGTGGAGGAAATGTTATACAGTGGGCATGTATGGATGCTAGCAGAACTGGGAAACTAGTGTTTATGGATGATGTGACAGAAGTAACAGGACGGATTGAGAAGTGTACTGGGTTATGCTCTCTGCTCAGATTCAGCCAAATGCTGGAAAACAAAAATCAAAAAAAAACCTCCTTGAATTAAAGATGAAGGTCACATATTGAGTTTCTGATTTAAAATCCACTGTGGTGGCGTACAGAAGCAACGCTACAAAAATGTCAAAAAACTTATGGAACTAACTGTACATCTGTATGAGCCAGTGCAGCTTGAGTTGCCTGCCCGAACTAGCTTGTTTTCACTCCATGCAACCAACCTGGATTCCATTACAATCACTAGTGTTGTTCATTTGCCAAATGTACTTATTTCAGCAGCATGTGCTGTTGGCACAGCGGCCTCATTGGCATGTCTCTCTTCTCATGGACACGGTATTAGATGTCAATGTCATGTATGAGCCTTGGGTGGAACAGTACCACAGTGTTGTAAAAATTTTAATTCAGCTGTGACATGGAAATCTTCATCATGGGATCAAATATTTTTTCTAAATCTCCTGATTTGTCCCACAAGCCACTATTCACCAACATTTGTTATATGGTTTTACTGACGATGAGTTAAGTGAACTGGGAAAAGAAAGAAGGAAAATGTGAGAATCAGTGATTTTGATAGAAGATTAGAACAATCAGTAGAACAAATTAAATGCTAAGACTTTATGGTAACAAGTGATTGATTAAAACAAACTGATTTGTCAAAACGAACCACTTTCTTTCATTTATTTCAAAAAGATTTTTTTTACATTTCAATCAGCTGACAAGTAAGCAGCACTTACCGCAATTTTGGAATTGCATGCTTCATAGGTTTGAGATGAGTAGGGGACGTCCACAGCAGGAAACCCGGAAATCTTCCCAGAGTCACTGTAGCATGCGCTGATGATATCCACCAGCCGCTCATTGATGGAGTTGAGCGGGTACATGCAGAGAGCTGAGCTGCTGTCGTCGTCATCTGGACGAGCCACCATGAAGAGGACTTTAGTAAATGTGGACACCGTCCCATAATGACCAGATTCAGACATAACCCGTGCCAGCTCTTTTCCCGGAGAAGCCACATATGCAGCTTGGACTTTGTTGTACCGGTTATCTGTACCGCAGCTTAACTGGAGCTCTGTGTATGAGTAGTAATGGTGGTCATCTTCACAAAGACGAGACACAAAGGTCAAGTTTTTGTTATCTGTGCCGTCAAGAGTCCGAGAGAAGAGGAAATAAACAAAACCATCCTCTTTGAAGGCATGTCGGAAGTCGTGTAAATACTTGAGAACAAATGGCGCTGTCTGTACCCCTGACGCCTCAATGATGTTCTCAAATACAACCCATTCGCTGTAGTCCTCAAGGATTCGTGTGCTGATTATTTTTGTACTGTCCAGGTTTCCATAGCCCTTTCCAACAAGGAACACTTTGAAGGTCTTTCCATCTTTCGTGTAGGTGGACATGACGCCCACCACGTTCACATTATCCTCTATGCTAGCCACGTAAGTCCTCTCTCCTTTGTTGTCATTGTAATACAGCTCTTGTTCTACATTAGACAAATTGAGGAGGGAACATATGCCTTTGTAGCGACTGCCGCATACTATTAGTGAACCATTGGACGGGTGGACCAGCAGAAGCTTATTGCTATTGGGCATGAGCTCTGTGTCCTGACAGCCTAAAGCAGGAGGCGTACAGGTTCGGGCATCTTTTTTGGGGCCCGTCTCGGTGCGGGCCTCCAGCTGGAGGGACGGCCCTAGCTGGAAGATGGTGTTGACTGCTCCCAGGTAGATGCGACCGGTCTGTGAGTCCTGGACCACATTGTTAATTGGGGTGTCGGAGATGAACTCCACAGTGGGGATTTTGCTGTCCGCTTCGTGGGCTCGTGACTGCCAGAAGAGGAAGAGGAGGAGGAAGAGGAGGAGGGAGACCCAGCTTGCCATCTCTGGAAAGATCAGAAAGGAAGAGATGTTTTATTATTAATGAAGTTAAATGCAACTTTAACACCCCCCCCAGTCTTCCCAGTTTAGTGCAAGAAAGTGTTCACAGAATTCAAGTGATTTATATGAATAAAAGCAACAAGAAGTAATTTGAATTAACTGGTCTTTTAACGAAGCATATCGAGCAATAGATTTACAGATTTAGGTTATGGGGGTAAAACCATTTGAAAACTGCCTCGAGATAACAGCGCATGGTGTAGGTGTTTGCATGTGACTCAACTCCCTGTTCCAGTTATATTTAGGGGGTGGGTTTTTTTTTGGATTCAACTGCCTTATCAGAAACGATCACTGGTGAAAAAATAAAACTGCTCTGTGTAGGGGTAAAGAAAGATGATGGGTAAGAAACAGATCTCAACCTGTAATCAACACCTATTTAAAAAGCCTGGATCACAGCCAACTTTATTTGCACTTTGCTTTTTTTTCCACCCCCCCCCCAAACAGCTGCACAATGTGTTCAGGAAGTACACTGTTTTGTCTCAGGAAATATGATCACACAATATCCTTGTAAACTACAGACAGCCTCATGTTCCGGCTAACAGCAGGTGCCTGTGGAGTCCTCGTTCACTGCTGTTTGCGCAGGCTGTGGTAAATATGGAACTGCAGGTGGCTTTGAAGCAGCCATTGCCCACACAGCAAATGTGAGTCTATGTTTGCATGTGGTATCAGTCTTGCACACTCTCAGTAGTACCCTTCTTCTCATTTCATCTTGCCAGTCAAGTCCACAGGCATATTTGTCAAATTGAACACCCTCCCTCCCTCCCAGCGAAACTTCCAGGAAGTCACTTGCTAAAACTGTGTTTTATTATGTCAACCTTCCTTTGCTCAGTGGACTAAGTGGGGAGACCACTGATTGGACATTTGCCCAGGGGGAACCCTGTTCATTTCACTGGAAACACTCATTTGCATTTAAGTACCCACCATTCGATTTTGTGATTTTATTTTTCTACGCATTTACTGCCTCAAACCATCCACCTCCCACCCCCCACCACCACCCCATTTCACTCCTTAAATGTATTGTGCCCTTTTTAATTCATAGTCTTAAATATTTCCATTAAAATTGAAATGGTGCAATAAAATCCCTGTCTCTGCTTATTCAGGACAGAAATGTGTGCGGCTGGTTTTTACAGCTTTAATTAAAAAGGAGGGGCAGTAAGTGTTATGCCAAGATTTAACTGAGAGGAAAAGGGGGAAAAAAAAAAAAAAAAAAAATTTGAGTTTACATGCACAGTACAGAGTGGACGAAATAAAGGGTGCATTATGTAAACTATTATTTCAGCTCAAAAGTAACAACTTCAATTTCAAAGGACACATCCACTGGCAATTACAAGGCTGTGTCAGCTTTAAGAGGCAGGACAATAACGCTTCTGTCTGAGTTTTCGCGGAAGCATCACAAAAACTGCATGAGTTGCAAAAGACTCTCGCAGGCTCAAAATGTTCACATCAAAAACAAAACAGAGGCAACCTTCACTGACAAAATGAGGCGGCAAACGGCAAAATGTTCACAGACAGAAACTAAAAAATAAAATCATCACAGAATTAAATGAACACCTCTGTGGGCCAGCTGCAGCGTCATGATGTTTGCTCTATAAAAGAGAAACTTTGCTCTGAGCAGATTTTGGTGAGATTTTGTAGAAGTTTGTAGTCATTTTATCACATTTCTAATTTACATAATGTTGGTATGCTGAAACATTCTGAATATATTTTCCTCACATAAAGGTGCCGTCGGACAGTCTTTTGATTAATAAGCTGTTTTGCCGCAATTCATAATTCCTACTTTTTTATATACACAAGTATGAATACTGTCTAAAGACTTGGTGTGACTAGTTCCCAATGTATTATCAGTATGCGTCTTCCACTAAAAACTCTAATATCCTCATTTCTGTCATTTTACCCTGGTATGACAGACTTCATAAAAGTTGGATTATGTCAATGGTTTTTCGTGACAGAAAATTACTTGATTCCTTCGACTCCCAATAAAACATGCTGTGAAAAGCAACTTTTTCAGACCGTGGATGCAAGGACAATCATCTTCTGGCGCTCATTTAGTTTTCAGAAAACTCCAGAATCACTTACAGGCGTGACTTCAAAGAGTCCTTTTCCTATTCATGCAAATCCTATGGCCAGCCCCTGATCAGAAAAAAAAGTGTCACACAAATTTCCCTCAGATGTTGCATTGTGGGTCAGTGCAAACGAATTTCTTAACATATTTCAAAGGAGCCTGTTCTCTCCTAAGATGTCTCCTGTCACTCTATCACTTTTTATCCTTTTTTTCATGGGCTTAATCCTGAACGCTTGAATTAAAGAGGCTTCAAAGAGCTGAGGACATGCAGACGCCTGGTGGGGGTGGCACAGGTGGAATGAGGCCCATTTCTCCCCAGACCAGCCCACCTCTTTTTTTTTTCTCCCCCCAACATGTCTGCTGTGAGCAAACATGACAACTGGGCATATCATCCAACACGCGGCTATTCTGAATAAATAAAAGCCTGCTAAATTTAGAGGCTGCGTGCTGCATCAGCCTGCAGCTAATGAAGCCTCCAATGGCCTGGAATAAATAATAATGAAACACATCATGCACTAATGAAGCTGGCACATCTGAAAAATGTGAACTGGTGAAAGACAATTGTTGAATTCAAACAGCCCAATGCCAGCACTGAATTGACCTTAAGTTAGGCCTTACCTAACTTAATTTATTTTCATGTAACACTTTTTGGTAACGGAAAGAAAAAAATAAACCATCAAGCATAAAATAACGTCTGTGGGACTCCTCTCACAGGTGACAAGAACGTCGATACGCAGCATGTTGCTTCTTCCATAAGTTTATTATGAGAACGCAGAAGAAATTGTTTGTCATCTTGAAAGATTTAACTAAGAAAAATCATAACATTATAAGAAACATGTAATTTGATGTAACTAAGCTCCATGCTAGGATAACAACTGATGATACTGTCTCTGCTATATGTAGTCATGGTAAAAAGAAAGTACACCCTCTTTAAGTTTTAGGGCTTTACATATCAGGACATAA
The DNA here is from genome assembly GCF_007364275.1 of Archocentrus centrarchus. Taxonomy (NCBI): domain Eukaryota; kingdom Metazoa; phylum Chordata; class Actinopteri; order Cichliformes; family Cichlidae; genus Archocentrus; species Archocentrus centrarchus. The sequence goes on along the minus strand of NC_044351.1, from coordinate 14,106,053 downwards.
TAAACAAACATCATGAAAATAATCTGGTCCTGAACGGTTCTTAAAATGAGGTAACTACAATTTCAGATAAACTACAATACATGGCATTACACTGTGCCATTATTTATTTAACACCAGTAAATAATGACAGGACCTGGAGCATTCAGCTGTGTGTGTTAACACTTTGCCAAGGAGGAAAGACATTAGCGATTATTGCTACCCATGAATCTGGGAAGGGTTATAAGGCCATTTCTAAACAATCTGAAGTCAGAAAGATTATTAACAAGCAGAAAGCATTCAAGACAGCTGCTAGTCTTCCCAGGAGTGGACACCTGAGCAAATTCAGCAAATCCCCCAAATCAGACTATGCAATACTCGGAGAAATTGCAAAATAAATAAAATAAAACAAAAAAGCTACATCTCACACTCCTCGGGCCTCAGTCAGCATGTTAAATGTTAAAGTTCATGGCAGCACAATTAGAAAAAGCCTGAGCTAGTATGGTGTATTTGTTATCAGGAGAAAGCCTCTTCTCTCTAAAAAGAACCATGGCAGAAAGGCTTAGGTCTGCAAAATTGTATCTGAACAAACCACAAGATATGTCCAAAGCACATTGTTCTAGAGAACAATATGCTTTGGACATATGAGACTAAAGTGGAGATGTTTGACCATAATGCACAGGGCCACATTTGGCGATAACCAATCAGCATGGACACCTTGCTTGTCTGAAAATGGGTCATGCACCCGGACAATGATCCCAAGCACAGCTGCAAACACACACCAGAATGTCTGAAAAAAGAAAAGAATAAAGGTGTTGCAGTGGTCCAGTCAAAACGCTGACCTCAACCTGATTAAAATGCTGTGGGAGGACCTTAAAAAAAAAAAGCTGTGAATAAATGAATTCCCGCAAACCTCAAACTGAAGCAACATTATAAAGAAGAGTGGCCCAAAATTCCTCCACAGCAATGTGAGAGAGTCCTATAGAAAATGATTACTTCAAGCTATTGCTGCTAAAGTTGCTTCTACAAGCTATCAAGCCAAGGGGTATGCTTAGTTTTCAATCACTGCTTCTACTTTTTGCCTCAGTTGCTCTTAAATAAATAACACGGTTGTTCATTGAAGATTGTATTTACCTCTTTTTAAGACCCAGTAGGGGACTAGATCATTTTGATTGCGTCCTAATATATAAAACCATAGAATTCTTTTTACTATGCATGTATTCATAAGCCTTTTTAATGGACCTTTTATCATCTGAGTTTTTTGGGATTGGGATGAATATTTCCTTAAATGTCACCATGGAAACATCGCCAGATAGCCAAATCACAATTTAATAGGTAGTTTACACCTATATTACAGCATTAAAACTAATGCTTTCTATTACAACAGTACCTGAAATATCTTCATGAATAAATCATTCATGAAGGTTATAATGTTCAGTTCAGTTTTAGTATTCAGCTTTCATTCATTTGGATTTGTTGATTTGTGCTGTTCTTGAATTTTAACACATTATACAGAAAAAAAAAGTCTGATCTAAATAAAAGGAGTCCTATATTATATCACTAATGTAGTCATTTTAATGCAAATGCTGTGAAAATATGAGATACCGAACGGTCTTGGGGCAGGTCTCCAGAGGGTGATTTCTAACATTTGATTTGTAAGAACAAGTGAAAATGAAACTAAGCAACAACAGAAAACAAAACTAGGCAAAAATAAAGTGAAACTAATATTTTTTTCCCCACTGTGGATGAAAATATGCAGGATATCTTTGTTACTGTATAAATAAGCTTAAAACAAACACCTGAATGGAGCAGCAATTGAACCCTTGTGACCGTTTTTAAGGGACAGCAGACTGTAACTTGTGCAGGACTAATCTAACAGCATAATAAAAACTGGCATAAAGTCCTATCAAAAATGTCATGTTCATACCAGACAAAGCATACAGTACTTCTATAGACACAGAGTGTCGTCAGTAAACCAAAAAGAACATCTCATAAACAGTGCTTGTATAATCTAAGTTGCCTACTGACCTCAACATAACGGCACCAAACTGAATCAGCTCAGAGTTGAGTGAGCCATGCAGACACGATGTGTTTCAGCAAGTTGATTTGTAATTTCCACCTCAAATTTACTTCTTCGGTTTGAGAGAAACCATGCAGCAGCGATAAACTGTTGAGGCACGACATGCACAGGCTTGCATGTAGCACATAGGTGTGCCTTTTTGTTGCCTTGCTTATCATCGCACACATGCACAAACCCACAAACCCACATCTTTTGTTGACAAATACAGAGGCATCTCTTCCACCCTTCCTCCACAAGTTAGGACATGTCTGGACAGGCGAAGCAGCTCTCAGCAGAGAAAAATGAAAGATGATTGAAAAATGGCAGGTGTGCGCCCTCACACACACACACACACACACACACACACAGAGATCCACAGGCTTAAAGATACATGTGCAATCCCTAATACATGAAACCAGCCCGGCTTGAAGTGCTGACGAGGTAATCCCACTCAGACCACACAGAGACACTCTTCTCCTCAAACTGCCATGCTGTGTTTCTTTGACACAGGGGCACTAAAACCCAGCATGGCAGTCTACATGCCTCTTGGCCAATCCTAAGGAGGAAGCGTGCAAGTGTGTCGGGGTAAGGGAGCAAAAGATCAAGGAGGAGACAGGAAAAAGAAAAATCTTTGGAAATATGTCTCGATGATTCGATTAGATCAGACACACAAATGGTTACGTAACTGCTGACCTGGCAAGTTTTGAAGCAGCACGAGTACTCCTTGCCCTTATTAAAATAGCTACAGAAAGGAAACTGATTTAATAAATAAAAAAAAAAAACAGACACCCTACCCCAAAAATGTAATAGGATATCACCCCATACTGTGATCATTCATATTTAGCACTTTCTTTACTGCAGACCTGGCTTTGACAGGTCTGACACTGATACGTGTGTGTGTGTGTGTGTGTGTGTTTGTGTGTGTGTGTGTGTGTGTGGGGGGGGGGGGGGGGGGTGTCGTCTCCACACTCAAACCACTTTCAGTGTTGTACACCGATAAAAGTGAACTACGATTAAATTACTAGCCTGTCCCCAGAGACCTCAACCCTGGGTGGAAAGAGGTGAACGCGGGGTTAATGCTCTAGGGCAAACCTTACCATGTCTCTAACAGCATGTAGCATGCTGAAAAAGCCTGATAAAGTGAGCACAAGGAAATACAACAACCTAGATTTAGAGCCATAACAAGGAGCTGAAACCAAGAGGCGGATCCTTGTCCTTTATTTTCCCGCCACCACCAAGGAAACCACAGGCAGAAAAAGAAGCATTGTTGAAGATGAAACGTGAAGTGGGAGAGTGTGGAGAACTCTTTCTCTGCATGTCTTCCACCTCACCCCCCCCCGCCCCTTCATTTTTTTTTTTTGACATGCAAACACTCTTGTCCCATCCTCAGAGTGAAATTGTTTCACAAGTTGCAATGGAGGGCTGGTGTGACGATGGTAATCCAATTTCCATATGAACAATTACCCTGCCGTCAGGGCTGGCAGTTCATTTATTTCAATTTGACTGACTGGGAAAACCATGCTCACCAAAGCAGCCAGCCCAGCCATTGTATTCAGGGCACCAGGCGCAGGAGGGGAATTGATGGGGCTGGTCCATTTCAGCAGGATCCAGCTGCTCTGGCCTAAATATGCTAACACCTTTAAAGTTGGCCCATGACCCAGAGTGTGTGTGTATCACACTTTGCTCTCTTATTAGACCATATGTGTCCCAATTTTCACATATCTCTGTGTGTATGTGTGTGTGTGTGTGTGTGTGTGTGTGTGTGTGTGTGTGTGTGTGTCTACATGCGTCTGCCCTCTTGTGTATGTTTGTCCGTTTTGATGTATGACCATGAGTCAGCCGGTGCGAGCGTAACCTGCACACACACAAACATACAGATGCACACGATCCTTTTAGACACAGCAGTTTTCCTCATTAGGACTGATAGACTGTTTGTGTGTCTGTTTACCGCTCCGTCACCATTTTCAAGGCTCCTGCTATCTCCCCTCTGCCAGCTGGACACTTGAGCAGCAAGAGCGCAAAACCACAGGCTTGCACACACAAACTACTTGAGAAGAGTACACATTTAAATGTGCGTGTGTTCAGTGACACACACACTCCCACACTCCCTACTAGGCTTTTCTGCCTCATACCTCCCAGCAGCTGACCTCTGTGTCTCTTGTAATCTCTCAATCTCTGTTTGTCTCTCAAACAAACGCAGAAATTCAACCTTTTCTGTCTGGCCAGCAGCAGCTTGGGCTAATCTCCCAATGCTAACTGGCCTCTCCCAACCCCAGCTGGATGCTGTAGCTCTCCAGTGGGACAGAGTGGCTGTTTGCAGTGTGGACACAGCTGGCAGATGCGGGAAACCTGATTAAACGGCCTGGCCTGGCAGAGAAAAGGTACTTTCAGGAGCCAATGCCTCCTCTGACCGACATCGCTGCCATATCCAGACATTTACTAATGCATACTAACAGTTGTAGGGGTACAGAGGCATACTCAAACTCTACTACTTAACTCACTCACACATAATGCACAATCCCAATTCAATAAAAGCTGGGAAGCTGTGTGACATCTTAAAAAAAAAAAAAAAAAAAAAAAGAGGTGGATTGATTTGCAAATCTCATAAACTAATATTTTACACCTCACATCTCAATACAGTATCACTATGAAGCATCCCCTCTTCTTTTAACAACAGTCTTCAAATGTCTGGAAGCTGAGGAGACCTGTTGCTGGACTTCCCATTCTTGTCTGATAGAGGACTCCAGCTGCTCAATAGTCATGGGTTTGCTTTGTGATGCGCCAAATGTTTTCAATTGGTGTTAGGTCTGGACCGCAGGCAAGCCAGTTCAGCACCTGGACTCTTCTACTATAATACTACATGCTGTTATAATAGGTGCAGTATGCAGTTAATCACTGTCTTGCTGAAATACGCAAGGGTTTCCTTGAAAAAGTCTCGATGGGAGCATTTGTTGCTCTAAAGCCTGTATATACCTTTCAGCACTGATGGTATCTTTCATGATACGCAAGCTGCCAATTCCACTAATGCACCCCCATACTATCAGAGACACAGGCTGATAACAAGTTGCGTGGTCCCTCTCCTCTTTAACCTGGAGGACGCTGCGTCCATGTTATCCAAAAAAAAAATTCAAATTTCCATAGAACAGTTTTCCACTTTCACTCAGTCCATTTTTAAATGAGCTGTAGCCCAGAGAAGATGGCACACATACGGCTTCTTCAAATGACAGATGTTTAACCTGCGTTTGGGGATGGCACGGTGTGGTAGTTTTATGCTGAAGAACATTATTCTGAAATTGTGAACTTTGTAGATTTTTCTTTTGCAGTTTGGTGAACCTCTGCCCATATCTGAGAAACTGCCTCTCTAAGATGCTCTTTTTACACCCAATCATGGAACTGACCTGTTGCCAAGTAACCTAATTAGTTGCAAAATCTTCCTCCAGCTGTTTCTTTTTAGTACCACTTACTCTTCCAGCCTTTTATTGCCCCACATCCCAACATTATGGAGATGTGTTGCTGCCATTAAATTTAAAAGGATGCCCCCCCGCCTTTAAAATAGTGCATTTTCTGAGTTTAAACATTTGAAAATATGAGTTTATGAGATTTGGAAATCATTGCATTCTTTCATTCTTTTTTATATTTACATTTTAGACAGCACCCCAACTTTTTTATAATTGGGTTTTTATTTGAAATCTAACTACTCCCCCCCCACACCCACAGCCAAAGCTCCAACTAAAATATTTTCATTACCAATCAATTAATCAATCTTGTTTTTATTGACATAAATATGTTGTTTGATGACAAGCACACCAACAGATTAGAAAAATAGATGTCCAGTGTTTCTGCCAATCTACTACACAAACAATCCACTCGGTGTGTCAGCGCTGACCCTCATTTCCTTTTGACACAACAACTGCGTAGCTGCAGGGAATTTCTCATTTCAACATCTTCAGTCAGAGGCCAGACTTTTTTATTTTTTAGAGCAGGTAATAACTCTGTGTCTTGCTCAAGGGCATTTCAGCACATTGGAAGCTTGCTCTCACACACAGAAACTTAAATCCCTGCTTCCACGGGCTGAGGGGCAGCTTCTCTAATCTGTGCTCCACCCCGAGGTGATCCCCTGCTCCAGGACCACAATCAACCCTGCACTTACATACACAGTACAGCTCACACTCACATTCCAACACACATACAGTGACAATTAAGAAGTCAGGCAGGCAGACTGACTGCTGGGAAGGAATCCATTACACAGCTTATTGGTTATAATGATTTCACTTCTCCAGCATAAATGCCAATGAGCCATGAAGGTATCTTGTAATGTGGTTTAGTCTCAGTGCCCAGCTTTCGTTTGGTTTCAAGGGGAATACAGATCTTATAGTGACTGATTTGTTTGCCTTCCCTCGTTTCCGAATTTACAAGAAACCTTTGTAATAGTGGACATTAAGATGTAACTGCTGTGAATTTCTGAATCATGATGGTATATAAACTATACACCTATTTAGTTTTAAAGATGAGAAGAGTGATAGGACTAATGTCTGTGTGGTTGTGCGACTGGAGTCACATGTTTAGTGTTTATGCTATGCGAGCCTAAAGATTCACCGAGTACAACTGTGGGCACATAAGAATCCCGCTTACTCAGAGAAGTCTGGTTATGATGACATTTAGAAAAACTGTAGCTTGTTTACTGTATACATGTAGCAGGTCAGTAATTAGATTAATTCCCTGCCATGTCTGTGATGACAGCTAGAAATGGTTGTGGTTTAGTTGCAATTACTACAATGTTGTTATGAGGCAGACAGCCAGAGAAGAAATGTTTCCACATCCAACAGGTGTACAGTTGTAAAGTCAGACCCTCATTTAATTAAAAAAAAATTTAAGAGGGAGGGGGGGGGGGGGGGGGGGGGGTGCAGTGAAACGAGAGAAATGCAAGTGTCTGTTTCTCTTTAAAACACAATATTTGATTGACAGCTTTGTTGGTTGTGAAGGAGCGTTCACCTTGCTTACACAGGGTAGTATTACAGTGCTCATTTCTTAATATAAAAAAAAAATAGGTTTATACCATTTATGGTATATTCACCACACACAATAACATCTCAGGGACTTAACAACAATCTCTCTCTGTCCTTTTGGTATAAGCGATGTGATCCACATTCAGCTCAGCAGGATGAGATGCCTTGGTTAAGACATGGAGTTTTGAGGTTTTGTGTTTCTCTTTCCCATGTGTGGAAATTGGTTTGTTTGTTTTGAAAGACCATTGGACGGGTAACACTGTGGATCTTGAGAGCTTGAAAAAAGAAGGCAGCTGGACTTCTGTAGGTTTGTGAAGATGTTTCATCCAAGAAGCTTACACAGCTTATTGCTCTCTAACCAATTCTCAGGACCACCTCCAAAGAGGATAACCCCCACTAGGCATTAAATACCTGTGACTCTCCACAAATTGTTTTTAGAACTGAAGAAACCTCTTGGGTGAGAGTTGAAATATCTTCACAAACCTAAAGACGTTGCCTTCTTTTTTCAAGCTCTCAAGACTACAATGACCTGGATGACTGAGAACCTACACAGATATAACATTGTGGATGTTGGCGCAACTGCTTAGTGGCTAAATATTGTCTGGGTACCATCAGATTTATTTAACAAGCATTTCTTAGTTATTGATTTTACTTAGTAGCAGACTGACTCCATAGCACGGAGACTGGCAAACAAAAGCTTTTTTTTTTTCCCCCATAGTGCAAATGTGTGAATAATTTAAAAACACTCCATGTAATGATGTGCCTTTTTATCCAGCCACTCTGCTGTTACTTTTGTTGCCCCCCCTGTACATGTGTACTAATAAAAGGCTGATTAAAAACGCAATAACCCGTGCAGAGAGATCAGGGAGATCGGCTTCCTTTGCCCTTCCAATTACAGAAACCAGTGTGCTTGTTTACATGACATTAAAGAAATCATGAAAGCTGACAGTGAGGACAAGACACCGAGAATCTTTGCACAGGCATTTCTGTTTGTCACGAAATAGTTCAACTGAGTGGTTCCCACCAAACCCCAAGAGTGATTTCTGTTTTCTGTGTGTAGGCATTTAACAAAAAAGATACAACATGGTAATTTTTGCATTTTAGAAGTGCCAGTAGGTGTATTTCTCCCTCTGGACAAGTTTGATGCAATCTTCTTATCTCACTGTTAGAAAGAAAACAAATGTGTATTCCCAAAAATATATTCCTTTAAAGCGACAGGATGGTGTATGAATAGAGCACAAGCTCTAGTAACTTCAGGAAAGAAAGCGGAATGGAAGCTCGAAAGGAAGAAGGACAGGAACAGAGGGAGGGCAATCACACACGTTACTGACTGAGTCTCAATAGCCCCTTTGTGCGAGCTGGCAGGTGCCTGTCACTTGTCAAGATGAGTCAGAGTGTGGATGGTGACTGAGCATTGTGATGGTGGGGATATAAGCGTTGGCTGAGGACCAGTAAGACTCTAGCTTTTAGTAATGACTAACAGCTATCAGGTAATGGCCCAAAGATTAACCAGCTCTCTTCAGCATATGGAGAAAAGGTCACATTTAGAGCTTAAAAGGTAATGGCTAAATTAGCTGCAAGAAATACCTCATAAAATTAAATAGCTTTCAGCAAGAAGGAGTACTTTCCGCTGGTGGTGCAAAAGGAATTAGACTGGGCTACTTTTTAATTAGTCCAGCGAAGAGAACTAATCACAGGAAGGGTAGTCTCTGATAAAACCTGTATGCCTCGACACAAAACCTCAACTCATAACACAAGAGCACCATCCAACATCCTCCATTTCTCACAAAAACTAATGGAAAAACCTACATTTGCCTAAACTACTTCCACCACTTCTTCTTAGTATGGCTCAGTGATTTGGACAACATTTAAAAGTGATTCTTGCATTAGTGATTTGATTTGCAGTGATTTTTTTAAAGGCAAGCTTCAGTTGTAATAGATTTAAAACAGGTCCATCCAGCCATCGCTGCCCTTTTCCGTAGTCACCCCCCCCCCAGCTCATCCAGGACGGCACAGAGGAGTTTCCAAGTAAGCCAATTGACATAATCTCTCTAGTGTGTCCTGCTTCTCCTTCGCACTCCTTCTGGCAGGACACGCCTGAAACACTTTGCCTGAAAAGCACCAGAACCATTATTTTGTAATTAAACCAAAATGTTACCTCATCTATATTATAATGCAAGGATGAGAACTAAAAGATATAAACTGCCTGAAATGTGCATTTAGCATTTTCTTAACTTTGCATACAACAATCAAACATAGAACAGCTACCACAAAAGCAGGCTGGGTTAAAATCCTAAAATCACTAACTTTAACATTTGTCAAATGCATTGCTTCAAATCACAATTTCGATTTAAAAATCGATTTATCATTCAGTCCAACTCCTTAGTGCGACACACTTCCACCGAATATTCTTGACGCTATTGAAACCACTCCACGACACTCATTCCTCAATCCACCAACCCTCGTAATCTTCATCCATCATCTTTCAGCACTGCTGCAGCCAGAGGGGAGAGAGCTGCTAAGCAGGGCTTGACTAATGGCTAAACAAACACCATTATCAGGCCGCAGTGGCCAAACGCTGAGCTACAGGAGCCCCAGAGCAGCTGAGGCACTTTAATGCTTAATCCCCGCTGCCCTGCTCTGCTAGGGGCTGTGCTAAGCAACGGGCATCACTGAAGGTCCACTAATGGGGGAATAAGCATAGAAACATAGGGGACTATGGGCTACAATAAAGAGGAGTGTGACACATATACACACACACACACACACACACGCACAATCACTTACTGCAAAAGTCATGAATAGATTGAGAGGGGGTACAGACAAGAGTGGCCCACTCGTCTTGGCCAATTCCCTCTTTAAAAAAGGCTCAGGGAGAAGTTAATGAGCCTGTTACTGCCCCACAGTTCCCACGATAAGGCTGCTGATTACACCACATGTTTGGGGCAAGAGAATTGTGCGTGTATTTAAATTTGTGTGTGTGTGTGTGTGTGTCTGTGTTTGTCACCTGACCCAAAATGGTCACCTGCTAATGGTACGTTCACAGGTAAGGAATGCACCCTTTCACACACCAATCAGCACCCTCTTGGGGTACAATTTATCCCACTCACGCTCACTCGCTTGCCTACGTACACCAAGTCACACCCATAACCACGCTTCCCTCTCTCTCTCTCTCTCTCTCTCTCTCACACACACACACACACACACACACACGTATGCACGTGCACACTCAATCAAGTGTGACTGAGCAAGCAGGCCACTCAATGAGAGTGGGTGATTAGGCCCTCTGAGAGTAGGTCTGACCTTTCCCTCCACATCAAGTCCTTCGTGCGCATGTGTGTTTTTATGAGTCAGTGGCTATAAGCTCTCGGGCCTGCGCCACTTCACATCAAATGTCACCGACTTAAATGAGATGACCAGACAGACAGGACAATGGAGAAAGGGGAGACACAGAAAGATATGAAGGACAGCTCCACAGGTAGATTGGTACATACATCCACTAATTGGAAGGTTGGTGGTTCAGTACCTAGATCCTCAGGTTTGTATGTGAAAAGATCATTCTGCAAGATACTGAACCCCAAAACTGCACCTAATGTTTTGGTGTGCGAGTGTGTGATCGAAAATGCACTGTAGCTATAGAATAAGCCATCTGAACTAGCGAATGTGGCTTGGCGTGTAAAATTGCTTTGGGGTAGCTGAAACACACACACACACACACACACACACACACACACACACACACACACACACACACACACACACACACACACACACACACTTTATAAATGCAGTCCATTTTCAACATAACATAAGCAAACAGAAAAAAAAATATGAGAAAATGACATTTTTACTTTAGGCTGTGAGACAAGGCTAAAAAAAGAGGAACGACTGAAAAAGGAAGAGAGAGAGAAGGACTGAAAGAAAGAGAGAGTCCTGTCACCAATCAATCCACTGTCTTGGTTCTTCCTCTGCCTCTTCGCATGAAAAGTAGCAAAGCTGAAGTATTTCTATATTCCTGGTTAGTTGTGGGAATTTTGCACAGACCCTTGTGGGTACACAAACTTCCCCCTTAGACGGTAGAGATGGTTGAGTCTGCACTTCTGTGTTCTCAAAGCTCAGACAGACAGAAAGGCAGACGGTCTGAGTCAGGTCTCTGCGGATGGCATGAGAAGGGGGGAAACGGTTTTGTTTTGCTGAGGGCAGCATTCATTAGCCAAATTATATTTTTATAGCTTCTTTTGAATTGCACTGTAAAGAGCTTGTGTGTAGATGTGAATTTTTGGTCCAGTTTTCACTCTGAAAAAATTCAGGTTAACTTTGGGTCATCACATATAATCTTTTGTTAACAAACTTAATTTCTGAGGTAGGCTGAAGTATATCCAAAATTTAAAATGTGAATGATTTCCAATTTCATCAAGACTCAAATAAATGGAACATCTAAATGGACCGTTGGCTAGACAAACCAATCGAAGTGAAGACATCACTTTGGGCTCCTGGTGAATTTTACAGTCCAAACAATTAATTAATCACTTCTGAATTAGTCAGTGAAAGAAAATAATTGTTACCTGCAGCCACAAACATCACTACAAAACATTCGGTGAAGTATGAATAGACAGAGGTTTCAAGCACACCACAGGTTAGCCAAATTCATTTGGAAAGAAAAAAACAACTAAAGTTTCTCTGCCATCCATTACAGCTTACAGTCTATTATAGTCCTTAGAATCCTTGAGCAAGATACTGAATCTGAGTTGCTCCCGATGCGTTTATTGGAGTGTGAATGTAAACACTTAGATGTAGAAAGTGCTTGTATGAATGGGTGAATGAGATGTATAAACCTGTATAAAGCACTTTGAGTGATCATTTAGAGTAGAAACGTGCTATATAAGAACCAGTCCATTTAACCAGATCACAGTAAATAAACTGGTAAGCACAACGTTGTCACATCTAATAGAAATCACACAAACATCTATGAAAATAAAACTCAAGCTGTGATGAACTGAAATCACTCCTTCATATCAGGTTAAGGCACTTGATGCTGGTGGGATGACAGATGCTCAGTCTCGTCTTGCCCTTTTCCCCTTCTTTCTCTTCCTGCCATCAGAGTTGATGTGAGAGGAGGTGGTGAACACTCCCTGCTGGCGGGCCAGAGGATGTGTGGCGTGACGCCCAGGTTAATTAAGTTTGAAATCGTAGAGATGATCAGTGGCGCTTTCACTCAGGCTACCCTCCCATCCGTTGCTGTGTCCCTGCTACTACTAGAGCGTTGTCTATCTGAAAAGTAGAGGGGTGTTTGTTTGCCCAACTGTGAGTGAAAGAATGTGTTATTTTGTGTGCGACTTTGAAGAGGAAGATAAACAATTAAGCAATGGGAGTGAGCTGGTGGCACTGAAGCAATTAAACAACAAACCAATTAGAAAATATAGGTTTTCTACTTTTCATTCACTTAAAATTTTGGTCTAAGGATAGACAGTGTTACAAGCCACTGAGGCACATTTTGTTTTTTGGATATTGATATAAACTTAATTTCAATGGAAAACTGATTTTAGTAACTAACCTGTTATAATTTTAGCAATTAATACATTGTAAACTGTCATTGTAAATTGTAAGTCATATGTGGTTTTGGTCATATGGCAAATTTAATACATCACATGGGGGAAACTAAAATTTGAAAAAACTGATAAACGACAGACAAACCAATCAACTGACTAATTGCAAAAATTGTCCCGAGATTAACCGATCATGAAAACAGTGATTTGCATTCCCAGTGGGTATGGACACGTGCACTCGATCACATCTTTTTATTGCAGAAAAGTAGTCTCTGACAAAAGTTTAATTTTTCATAATTCTGCAGCAGTGATGTGTCACTAATCCTTTTCCAAGGTAAAGTCAGTTTTTCAGACAGAAACTAAAGACAGTCAAGATTTTTGTTCTAAGTGATTAAAGTGCTCACTAGTAAAGGCAATAGTAAAAATTAGCTGGACCCTGACCAATTGAAAAAAGTAATGGATTATAAATAATACAGATTTAATACAACAAATGTATTCATTCTGAAACAATCTGACCTTTCATTATTTAAGCAAATGCATACATACAGTATCAGTCAAAAGTTCAATGTTTTTACTTATTTGATTTATTTTCCTACATTATAAATTAACACTGAAGTCATCCAGACTATCCAGACACACATAAGGAATCATGTAGTAAACTTAAGTGTTCAAAGTAGGCACCTTTTGCTTTCATTACAGCTTTGCACACTCTTGGCATTCTCTCAATCAGCTTCATGAGGTAATCACCTGAAATGATTTTCCAACAGTCTTGAAGGAGTTCCCAGAGGTGCTGAGCACTTGTTGGCTGATTTACCTTCACTCTGCGGTCCAATTCATCCCAAAGCATCTCAGCTGGGTTTAGATCAGGTGATTGTGGAGGCCAGGTGATCTGACACAACACTCCATCACCCTCTTTCTTGGTCAAATAGCCCTTACATAGCCTGGAGTTGTGTTTGGGGTCACTGTCCTGTTGAAAAACAAATGATGGTCCCACTAAGCTCAAACCAGATGGGATGGCACGTTGCTGCAGAATGCTGTGGTAGCCACGCTGGTTAAGTGTGCCTTGGATTTTGAATAAATCGACAACTGTGTCACCAGCAAAGCACTCCCATGCCATCATACTTCCTACTCCATACTTCACAGTGGGAATTACAAAAATCTCAAATTTGGACTCATCAGACCAAAGGACACGTTTCCACTGGTCTAATGTCCATTCAAAGCCATTCTCTTCCTCTTGTAGTTCTTCCTCAGAAGTGGCTTCTTTGCAGCAATTCGACCATAACATCCAGAACCTTGCAATTTTCTCTGAATACTTGATGTTGAGATGTGTGTGCTACTTGAACTCTGTGAAGCATTTAGGTGGGCTCTTATCTGGGGTGCTGTTAACTTGTGGTTTCTGATGCTGGTAACTGATGAACTTATTCTGTACAACACAGGGAACTCTTGGTCTTCCTTTCCTGGGACGGTCCTGATGAGAACCAGTTTCATCATAACATTTGATGGTCTTTGCAACTGCACTTGAGGATACTTTCTAAGTTCTTGAAATTTTTCAGATTGACTGACCTTCATTTCTTAAAGTAATGATGGACTGTCGTTCTTCTTTAATAGCTGAGTACTTCTTGCCATAATAAGGATTGGAATATTACTCAAACAGGCCCATTCACTGTATACAAACTCTCCCTCTTCACAACACAACTGATGGTCTCAAACACATTAAGAGTCCAAAAAATTCAAGAAATGAGCTCTTGACAAGGCACAGCTGTTTACTCTTTAGCACCGGGCGATCACCACAATTCACCTGTTACCTGCCCTTACTTGCTGTGAACAGCTGGTTAACACCAAGCGTATCATCGCGGAGACGTCAGATCAAACGTGCTTTGAATTACCGTACTTACATGACACTTGGTCCTATTGGAAAAATTCAAACAGTTTCTGAAAGCTGAGAAATTGCGCTTCACCCCCAACATAGGGTTATTATGGTAATTGTTACCTGAATTCTGCCAACGGTGGGACATTTGAAGTATGTTCTGTCACCCACGACAGGTTCGGTATTAAAGGGTTAAATAAAAGCCATTCCAGGTACCTCATAAAGCTGACTGAGAAAATGCCAAGATGTGCAAAGCTGTCATCTAAGCAAGAGGTGCCTACTTTGAAGAATCTAAAATATAAAACATATTCTGCTTTAACACTTTTTGCTTACTAAATAATTCCATATGTATTTCTTCATAGTTTGGATGACTTTAGTATTAATCTACAATTCAGACAATTTTTAAATAATGAAAAAACACTGAATTAGAAGGTGTGTCCAGACTTTTGACTGGTACTGTACTTTTATAAAGGATTTCTAAGACATTCATTTTACTTGTAACTTCACAAAATCTTACTTCAGCAATTAGTTTAGTGCAAATGGGCCATTCTGTAGTACTATCACTTTTGATACTTCAAATAAAATAAAAAATAAAATAAAAAAATTGCAATACTACAAAGGTTAGGGCTTAATGTAAAGCTTTTAGTTATACCAGAGTATTTTTACATTGTTTCATTATTGGTTTTACTTTAAGTATTTATATAAATCTTTCACCACTGCTGAAGGTTCAGATGTGTCGTGATGCATATCTGTGTTTTCTCACTTGATTCTAGTTTATTTTTGATTTTTTTTTTTTTTTGAGTAATTGCTCAGACCTTGGGTGATTGCCATTTCTAATCAAATACAGAGGCACAAAGGTCAGAGGGAATTAGTCCCCCACTGTCTAAAAATAAGCTGCTTTAATCAAGTTGCAGATGGCCTGATAAGCAGCAAAGTGGCATTATGGGCCAGTCGTGTGGCGTAGCTGAGGCATGTCAGCGATAACATCTGCACCTCATCTCTAAAGGTGTCACCGTGTCTTTCATGTCAGGTGACAGCGTTGACATTCTGTCACATCCAGACTGTGTGTAGGTGTGTGGGGGGTCCTTCCAGTCCTTTCTGCTGGCAGGGGGCTAACAAAGATGCATATAGAAATGTCATACAAAAAGATATGGACCCCTCTGTACACGCGCTCACATGCACCAGCCATGACAAGTGTTGGGCATGAGATAGCACTGATGTCTGCCAGTGGAAGCCTACATTTCAGACTCGTTATCTCCTGAGCCTTCTGCCGATAATTACAGCCATTCCCTTCTTTCAGACTCGGTCACACCAAAGCTGCCAGTCTGCGCAGCTCAAGCCAGAGGAATTATCACCCGGGCCATCGCAAGAGGGAGCACAGCAAGGTCAGGCCCCGTGTTCAATTTCACTTTTGATTCCAGTCCACCTTTCTTTCTCCTCTACCACTTATCCACTCCTCCCTCCCGACCTACCCATGCCGTCGTTGTTGAATTTCACTTCAGGCCTAACCTCTATTTCCAGGACAACCACTGCTTTGACACTCATTCATTTCCAATCCTGCAGAGTGGTCAGCTGAATGGAAATTGACGATTCAATTTTTGGAAAGAAACTCAAGAGTCCTTATGGAATTGACTCTCCCCTCCTGCACGGGTGCCCATTTTGCCACCCCCTCTGCCCCCCCACCACTCGCTATCTTCGTCCTGGTCTGCTGAGTACAGCCAATTTCTCCGCTTGTATGGAGACGTGGGCGCGATGGCTACCGCGGCTTAAAATCCACCCTGCAGCTCACACAGACCTCTCTCCAACACCTTTTCTGCATGCCCTCTCTCATCACTAAACTGCCGTCAAACAAGCAAACATTTAAAACCAAAGGGTTTCTTCTCAGCATTGCTCCCAGCTGGATGTTGGGTGGCAATTTAAAAATGATCTATGCAAATGTAATTTCACTGTGTGTCATCCAACACAGCCAATTAATGAGTGAGCTTCCACAACCCAACTATAAATTAACAAGGCTAGATATAACAGCTAGATTAATGTGTTTTTCTGGCACTTGCCTAATTGCTAGAAGACTCCAGTGGGGCTAGTGTGAGCTGCCTCGTTTCTACATGTGATAGAGTAGGTTTAGACAGAGAAGGATAAACGCCTGCATCAAATCTATTTATCATTTACATGAACTTTGTTGCTTCTTCTATCCTTTTTTGGGGGAGGGTGAAGAAAATGCACATAAAGAGTCAGGGAAAGATATTTTGTCCACTGGGAACTTGTATTTACTTGAGAAGAAATTACTAGTATCATTTGTTAGACTGAGCTCAGTCTGAAGGACGTCATTAGCTTTAGTCAGACTCAGAAATTTATTAATGGAAAACAAATCCATAAGTGGTCAGAAGGGCATATGCGCAGTGATGGCATATCTGGTAATGAGAAATGAGTGTTCAAGGCAGAGTGAAAAGTCAGTAAGAGGTAAGGGGGGGGTTAACTGACTGTCTCAGCTGGAGGAAGGAAAAGAGAGTGAGAAAACCACAAAACAAGCTTGAGGATCCAAAAGAGAACATCACCAACAAGGAGTTCTTTTGTTTTGCCCTTCTTAACCAATAGTTCTCTTCGCCAAGGGTGAGAACGCTAATCCGCTATGGAATGGGGAGTTGTGAGGATTTACTCTAAGTATCCTTATTAGTGGGAATTCACTGATATGGGGGTGGTGAAAGAACTGAAGTCGGGGGTAGGGGGTTATGGTGAAAAAGAAGAGGGCAGAATGAACAGGGAGGAAGAGCAGCAGGGACGGAGTGTGTATTCTGAATACACTGTAGGTGCCATATGAATCTTTAATGCGGGGCTTAATGGTAAGGGAGGGAAGCAGGGAGGAGTGGAGAATATAAAGAGTGTGAGGGAAAAGAAGTGGATTCTCAGAGGAGGTTACTGAGCCCCCCATATCACAACACTCCTGTTAAGTGCCAGCCGCCCAGGATCAAACCTAATTCTCCACACCTCCAACTCTACCAGCTATAGAAGGTGGTGACAAAGGACAGACTTGCCTTTGTCATTTAAAACAAACAGAGATGGGTCAGATATGAAGACAAAAATGGATAAAGGATCGTTCCAGGTGATAAATTTATTAATTACTTTTGTTAAAGACATACCCTGCTGGAAGCTTGGCCATGCTACATCATTTTAATTACACGCACAAGAGCCTAATTAGTTGTATCTGTTGTACCAGAGGCTAACGTGCACCCAATTAGACCCAAATCAAAAGGATCGTACAGTCAGATGAGGGGACTCTATGCTTCTTTGTTCTTGCATAGTATTATTTAACTAACAGAAGAAAGTAAAGAGGGCGCTTAACTTCCCAAGTTGCTGATGTCATGATCACGCCTGCTATCTTTAAAATAATTAAAGACATGTTTTTGTGTGAGCGGTTGGCTGCCTGGCTTGCCAGCGTCCCCATCCCTTTGTCTGGCTGGCTGATAATAAACGCCAAAGTGGAAAAAATTATTTGCACATGCATAGACAGTTAAACAACACAGCTTACAACTGTGGAATTTATGCAACAGTTTGTGGATTAAAATTGGCGAAGTACAGCCTGCAGAGTCAGATCCACCAGCTGGTTCCCACAAACAGCAGCAAAAGAGGTGGACAACCGTTTGAAGTGCGGTAATTGTAGCACAAATGTTACTTCTCCTGTAAAGATAGGATGACATTAATTGATCACTTAAAGAAGGAGTCTTGTTGGTAAGCTTTTGCTCTGTGGTAACTAACTGTCAAGCAGGTCCTCAGGGGAGAAAAGATATAACCTTATAAAAAACATCTGACATGGGGAGTGCAGAGTTTAAATGATTAATATACAAATGGCTTCTCTAATGGCTTGGTGAACAACACACACACACACACACACACACACACACACACACACACACACACACACACACACACACACACACACACACACACACACACACACACACACACACACACAAAAAACAGAATGAGAACTTCAACCACTTTGGAAATACATGTACATCAAAGTCTTTTCTTCATTCCCAGAAGAACAGCCTCCCTCCGCAGTGGGGCAACTGATCCCAGAAACTTCCACATCTATTGCAAAAAAAAATAAAAAAGAACTTTTTCAACATTCAGCGCGGCAAGGTTCTCCTTCCCTCCCTTGTATGAATTTACCGCATTTCAGAGCGCACATAACAGTCTCCTGGGGCATTGCTACAGCAGAGTCAGAAGGAGACGGTACTGTTGTGATTCATTTCTGCACGTTCCCCTGTTAGCTGTTAACAACTTTGTAGGTCTGTTCTGCTCTACTCTACATTTGCTCCCATAAGTCAATGAAAAGCAACTGGAGTGCATCACAGTCTTGGTTAAAAGGACTCCTGTAGTGTTTTTTTTTGTTTTTTTCCTTTTCCAGCTGCAATTAAATGGGGTTGCTGACTTTCAGCTATCAACTGGAGTAGAGTGAGTTTCCAAAGCACTGGTGGGGTGATGGGGCGGGAGGTGGCTGTAGAGGCCCTAGGAGAGGTAGGGAACCACCGCCCTATCTCCCATAGGGAGCTATCCCCAGGGGCTGGGGTGGAGTAATACTATCTGAGAGGGTAGACAGTTAAATTATGCTGATTTAAATTTTTAATAAATCAGGGAACCAGGTGGGTTTTTTTTCCCCTATGGTTTTCTATTTCTATATTTTGTTAAGCTACATTAATAATTAGAGCAATCACATTCTACATGTAGTCAAGGGAAACATCAATGTGCACAATAACATCAGAACTGCAAACAACCTAAAAGAGATTGAAAAGAAATCTGAGATAAAAACCTTGACATGAGTGGAAACTAGGGATGGCACGATACCACTTTTTTATGTCCGATACCGATACCAATATTTTACATTTGGATATCAGCCGATACTGATATAAATCCGATATTTAAAATTGATCCAGGCATTTAAAAACATTAAAAAAAAAAAAAGAAAAAAAGAAGTCAACAATCTCTCACACAACAAAATCAAAGTCTTTTAGTTGTCCCACATACAAGACTAAGGACCAGGGCGGACAGAGCTTTTTAGGCAGTGGCACCAAAGCTCTTGAAGTGTTTACCACTCCAGCTCCATTTAGCTGACTCTGTGGTGTCATTTAAAAAATAGTTGAAAACTTTTCTGTTTAACCAGGCTTTCTGGTTTCTGACTTTATTTTTATTCTTTTTCTTTTAATATGGTAATGTTATTATGTTTTTAACATAGTGTTTTCTGGGGGGGAGGGGTGATATTGTGTTTTAATTATTGTACAGCGCCTTTCTGTCTGTGAAAAAAATTATATAAATAAACTTTACTTACAACAATAACTATCACCTGAATCCTGTTGCTTCTGTGTGAGAAGGTGATGCATTGGCTTATGGCATGTTGCAAATTTCATTAGGGCTGCAACTATCAATTATTTTAGCAATTGCGTATTCTATTTATATTGATTACCCAAGTAACTGGATAAGAAATACTTTTTTCATATTAACAGTTCATCTGCATATTTTAACTTCCGTACTGCAGTTTTTCCCTGTGTGAAACAAACAGGGTGGATGGAGCAGCTACAAAGTTCTCTTTTCTTCACTTACTGATCAGGTGGTTGATGAAGGACCTCCAGCTGTTTCCCAGTAAAGGTTTAATGGAGGTTACAGGGATGAAAAGACTTCTTTTGGGCACTAGAAGAACATTTCGTCCGCTCCATCTGAGCTGACCGGCTCCACCTCTTTCCGCTTGTGCAGACAGACTGCACATAAATCAGCTGACTGCTGCTGTTGTGTTATCATTGTTTATGTTGAAAAACTAGGGGCTGCGTGAGCGTAATCTTGTAATGCTTTATATTCACAAGCATTCTCCTAAATACGTTTCTACTGCAGGTCTATATTTAGTCACAAATCAGGGATTAAAGTATCAAAAATATTTTGACGGGGAAGGGGTCCTTCCGGTACTGGACAGTCACCAGTGCTAATAGCTGCGCTCGCTAGCAGTATGTCCGGGAGCTGAAGTAGATGGAGATGGAGAACTTTATAGAATCTGAGGGTTTTTTTCTAACTCCTGATCCCCCACTCCATTCCAGTAGGTGGTGGTAATGCAGCTCTAAGCTGGTTTGGTCAACCGCAAACCCACAAGAAGAAGAAGACGACGGACAACTGTAATGCAGCTAATGTGAGCGAAACATTATTTAATGTATCAGATTACATTTTTTATTTCTTTCCGATATCCGATCCAGTAATTTAGGCCAGTATCGGACGATACCGATACTGAATATCGGATCAGCGCATCCCTAGTGGAAACTATTTCTGACTTTAGTGAACGAATAACATTTTTTACAAACTGTGATATAAAAATGCCTTGAAAGCCGGAAATAAGCTCAAGAACCACGGCTATAACTGCGTATGTGTGTGACAGCTCAGCTGAAGTGAAGGAAAGTACATGGCTTTACAAACGTTGTGCTGGAATTCATGCAACTCCCTTTGGAGATAAGTCATATGAATGCTGCTGCTGTATGCCACATATATTTAATAAACTCAGAGGAAAGATTTCTATAATCAGCTAAACTGGTTAACGTTTTTCTAAAAAAAAAAACAAAAAAAAAAAGTGGATTTTATATTCTTTACTGGAGAGTGACAGGTAGTCAATCTGATGTGTTACAGAATTTTTTTATTGCTATAAAATTGTGTTTCTGTAGAGCTGACCCTTCAGTATGTAACAGTCGTAAAACTTTAGCACAAAATTAACGAGGCAAAAACTGACATGTATGAAAGGAGGCTTTGTGATTTTTCAAGAGGCATACTGTATGCGTTCAGCTCCAGGCACACAGACTGTGTCTTGCATGCTTTGTTTGGCGTTCATTGACCAGCACTAAAATGGGAATGTTGCAAAAGCCCAAACTTCATACTATGTCCTGCATGCAGACAATTCAACCGCATTTCAACGCATATAGTCATTTTTTTTTTTATTTATTTATTTTTAATTAGGGAGGGGCTTTGAAATTTTCTCTTATTTGATATGAAATTTATTTGGACAGTCAAAGAACGTGCTACAGAGACTAAAAGCAATTGTCTTACTCTAAAAACATGACATTTGGCAACCCTGGGATTACAGCACGAACGCTAATCAGCAAGAGCGCTTCCCGGTACCCACAAACAACTGTTTTAATGCAGGTTTCCTTTTTTTTGTTGTTGAAGACAAGTAAAAGGCGCACAGTTATCGAGAGGCACAAATAAATAAGTAGCTGTATGGATGCACATGTGAAAGTGCAAAGAAGTTAATGTTAATAATAAGTGGCATCTGGTGGAGCTGGTCCATTTTCTTGATTGGTTCTATTCTGCCTCTGCAGGAGACATGCTGGGCTTGAGGCCTGGCAATCCACATCCTGAATAGCCCCTGACAAGTCACATCTGAGTGGTAAGAGTGGAAGGAGGAATGAGGTGGTGGTGGTGTTGGGGTGTAACTACTGATTGTTACCATGGCAATGGTAGACCAAGGATCAGGAGGTTAGATCACACGGCGTGCAGCCCTTGATAGCTGCGTGAGGACACACGTGGGAGATATTCCAGAGGTTTATAATCACTGTCAGCCAGAAGCTCAAGTGGTCTATGCACACAAATGTGTATTTATGTCTGCGTGTGTGTGTGTGTGTTTGTATGCACACAAGTGTGTTACAATCTTCCTGGGAAACTCATCTGGCCTAAGCTTCCAACTGACAGTAAAATCCTAAAATCCTACCTACCAGCTTTCTCATGAGTGACAATCTTCTCTCACTGGTCCCTTGTGGGTTCTTACTTTTGACGAAAGAAAGAAAAAAAAAAAAAACATATTTTAAGAAAGCAGGTTTTGTGATTCTAACAAGGCATGGTCTGTGTTGAGATAATAAAAACAGACAGCTATGCTGCTGCACAATCATCCAACATTGCCCGTGCTTTCTTATTTCCCAATCAATAACTGGTATATACACCAACAGCAGCTCTAAGAGTTATGCAACATGCATTCAGGATCAAATCAATGCCAGCTTGCTTTTAAAAAAAAAAAAAAAATTAATCATTATTTAGCTGTGGTATGCTCATTGAGTTGCTCCACTCATCAACTTAAACAGTGAATTTTCATTAGGAGGCACTTAATAAAGACAGGCGCGTTCAGAGTTTCTCCCTGGGTGGGTGGGTTGTGTCGATCAGGCTGAGTTAATCTCTATCACAATAAATAACATTGATTACAAATGCTAAATGCTGAGGGGAGGGTGTTAAAATGAAAGTGCAAAGGAGGATTGGGTTTAGAGATGACAAGAGAAATGGAAATGAATAATAGGAGATTGGCTGGGATTTATATATGAGAAAGGGCGTGAGGGAGACAGAGTATAAGAGATGGAGAGTTGTGTGTGTGTGTGTGTGTGTGTGTGTGTGTGTGTGTGTGTGTGTGTGTGTGTGTGTGTGTGTGTGTGTGTGTGTGTGTGTGTGTGTTTGTGTGCAGTGGGAAACTAAGCAAGGTAGTTGCAGTCATTCCTTTAGGACTATCGGATTCTCAGTGAGTCACAGTGAGACCACTAACAGACACACTGGGCTTTTTCTGGTAGGACACATGCACTGTGAGTCTTTAACATACATGGAAAAACAGCATTGGCTCACATTTCCTTGGCAGAGGTGAACATTAAAAAAACAAAAACAAACAAATCAAACTGAACCCGTAACGACAGCGCCGCCGCTGAAAATAATCTGCGGTGCACACTTTGGGTGAAGAAGCATTTTCTCGCCAGACACAGTTCAACCAAGGGTCACAGTAGCAGAGACGAATGGTTTTCAGCTAAATCCAATCCTGAGCTGCTACAATGACTTCTTGACAGCAGGGAAAGTACCAGAATTATACTTGGGCTCTGCACAAATGAGACGTTTAGTTTTACTTCTGTCTATAAAAAGGAGGAAAAATGGTGTTAGTATGCAGCTCTCATCTAATTTATCTTCTTATGCTGAACATAAGTTACTTCTCTGTTAATATCATTCAGTTATAAATGTACAGTTATTCAGTACAAGTGGGGAAAAATGGAATCTTCTCTAGAGCTATGACCTTGCGCAGCTTAATAGATCTTTTCGACATTTGCCACCTTGGTATGCTGTCTGGATCTGTTTACAATGCAGCATGCCCAACATTACAAATCGGGGATTGCCTGGCTGTTGTCAGGGATTATCGGCCTGGTCTTTGGGTTTTTCATTAAACTGCTATGTCTGAAAACAACAACACAGGGAGAAAAAAAAAGGCAGCCTTTTAGTAGAAAAGAGCATCACACTCAGGAGACACATTTAAGCAAATAAATAAATAAAAATAATTTTCAGATGTCATTGATAGTGCTGTGCTTCCTCATGAATAAATAAATGGTCTGTCAGAGTGCACTGACAAAGACATGCGAGCTTTTGTATTTTTAAAATTTTTTTTTAGAGTCACATTGACACTTTATGGGGAAAGCATAAATCAAGAAACTGCCTCTGACCACAAGGTGGACATCATATAGAGTGTTTTTTTTTTTTTTAAGCTGTAATGTATTTAATATCTAAGCTCTTTATCCTATATAGGACTGCAGTGTGATTTTGTTTGACACCGTAGAGAGTGGAATCCTCTTACTTTCGTCTTTATGAGGTCAGCAGTGGAAATGGACAGAGTTCAGACAGATGGGGCCCGAGGGAATGAGGCAGGGAAAGGAGATAAAAAGTGGGGAGGAGCATCAAAGCAAGCAGAGGATAAAGAACGCCATGGGTGGCTAGACAGAAATATGTAAAAATTTACAGGCAAAGATGACAGACAATTAGGGGGAAAACTGGGAATGGGGTGTATGAGAGATTAAAGGCTTCGGCGTGCTTAAATCAGAGTGCTGTCTCTATGGTGTACAGTGTTCAATTTTCCGACATCCCAAGTGGAGGAGTTTGCATCCAACTATTTTAGAAACTATCCAAAACAAAGAAGAAGAAAAAAAACACTGACATTTACACTCAATCCACAAGCAATTGGTCAGGCAAGCAGAGGCATGATTTGAACTTTTCCCTCCTTCTTGACACAAGTACTTCAGTCCCATTTTGCATGTACAAATGACAGCCTTTCTCCTCTGACTGCCTGTGAGGAAACATTTTCCAAAAGCATGCACCATTTGAATGATTATCGCACCTTACCCCTCTCTGTGATGGCAGCTTTCTCATACTGCCTTCAAGTGTAGCTGTTTGGAACAGAAATAAACACTTTTGCCTTCAGACTTGGTCAGACTAAATGTCATACAAATAAGTGTGTTTGGAGCATAACTTGACCTTAAAGACACTTAAAGCTTGGTTTCAAACTCTAGGAGCCTCCACCACGGTCACAGTCCTATCTTTCAGTTTTTGAGAATGTGACAACCAGATTCAGATTCAGTGACTCAGCCCTGAAATTTAATGGGTTCTTCCTTTGTGCGTGTTCCATCTTTTCAACAAGACTGGCCCGGCAGTTTCTGCATAATTCTGCTGACAGCCACACAAGCAGCACTGACAACATACCAACAATTTGGTAGAGGAATTGAATTCTCAAGTAAATAAGCAAACCTTTAAGGTTATTCTGTAGTTTGAACAAATATCATCGGGTATTATTTCTGGACAGGTTAACATTTAGAGCTCTGCAGGCAGACTGTGCAGCTTTTGAGCAACATTTACCAAACAACCCACTGAGTGTCATAGGATTCTGATGCAAATTTTAAAAACGTACGTGACATCAAACCAGGAAGCAGAGCCCCAAACATAAAACCAAATCAGAAAGCCTCCAGCAAAATACCAAAACCTGTTCTAACTTTGGAAAAGAACAGTTTCTCCATGATAATCTGCACTGAAACAAGAAGCTAGTTTATTTTAGTGAATTTAAATGCTTTACCTTCTAACTGTCACCAATAGCAGAGGTAGTATTTCTGCTATTAAGACACATACTTGAATAATTCAAAGCACTCACATTTTGCACAATGAAGAAAGTTGATTACTTTTATTATAGGCATGTGGAGATGGCTAGGACATGAAAGATGGAAAATAATGTGTGCTGTAAAGAGCAGAACAGTGCAGCATCAACTGTGCAATAATTTACTGCCTTTAAAAGGAGTTTTTGGTCTGTACTTACTCTTTGAAAGTGAGAGTGGCAATGTTCTGCTCTGCAAGGTACTAATTTTGTTGACTTCCTCTTTGCGTAAGGTGATTAAGGGACAGATTTCCCATCATTCACAGAGGAAAGGAGTCCCACTTCTGACCATGGCATCTCCTCCTCAAGTGCTGTGTACTTCAGCCCCTTTCCTCATCTGCTGTTAACTCTGCTGCCCCCTGAACATTGATGTGGGCACTTTTTTGTAGCCCAGGCCACGGGGTGCTGTGTAAAATGTGACTAGTCACCAAGTGCTGTCTGAACTGAAGCTTTGATAAAAAAAAAGTGCATTTTTTTCCACTTCGCTGCTCAGATCTGCAGGAACCCGTCTGCTCCAGACACCCCCCCTTCCCCCCTGCCTCCTCCACTCTCGCTGCCTCTTTCTTTTAGAAATGAAGAAGGGCTAGTCGCCATCCTCGGGGCAAGAACACAGCCCTGACAACTATCTCCTCCCTGCGACAAGCAATCCCTCTCCGCAGGGCTGCCCAAAGAAAAGTGTTGATGCTAACAAAATGCATGACAGCCACTCACTTATGTTAACAGCCACTGCACACAGAAGAGCAGCATCCCTCTGCCTGAGTCTGGTTTTATTTTCAATCACCCCGTCTAACATCTGAACTTTGCAGTCCCATGGGTGAGGGAGGACAGCTGACAGTGAGCCAGACAGCTCCTCTCCACCAGAGGTTTGAACTCTTTGTCCTGCAGGGAGGGAAAGGGTGTGCCGGCCGGGATCACGGGGGTAGAGGAAGTGCTGGCTAGGGGGTAGATTCTTTTAGCAGAAGGGGGAAATTGAGGGGACTAGGGAGAAGAGGGCCATCAATATCCTGTCACGGCTGCCTGGGAGAGCAACTTCTGTGGAAATGCTGAGGTAACACAAGAAGTTTGCTTATTTGATTTTTAATTCACCGTGGAATACACAGCTGGGGAAAAGTTTTCTTTACTTCCACTTAAAGACACAAGTGAAAAGCTGAGGAGCAATCAGTGTCACTGTACCTTTGCGGATAGAATAATTAGAAGGAGGAGCAGTAACTGTACGGCATGTTTTACAGGGGCTCACTTCAAGACTTGCTCGTGTTATTCAAAAACGAGCAAACGGTTCTCCGCGGAGCAAACCTCACGAACAAATCTGAGAGCAACAAACTAAAAGGTTTCAGGCATGTCTGAAGAGGAATTAATAGTCTCCATTTTGGTGAACATCATTTAAAGAAGAGTAGATTTGAAAAAAAAATAAAAAATAAGCAGAATTTGAACAAACACATGAGTATTACTCATTACTCTGATTTCCCCTTCCCTTCACTTATTCACTCCGGAAACATGTTTATTCCACTGTAGTTTATTTTCTTATCATTTATGAAATGCAGTGCCTGAAGACTGTGACCTGTTAGTGCAGATATTTTAGAGATAAATTTCTTATTGGGAAAATAAATTGTGCATCAAACCTGTCAACACTGGTAAAAGGGCAAAGACAGTTTCCATAGACCGTTACACTTCGGCACTTTTAATGCATGCTAAGACGATGAGCCTGGAAAATTAAAATCCATATCAGTTACTTTAAGTCTCCTCTGACCCATGAAAGGGAGTACCGTTTTAAAATATCACCCAGTAGGTGTACATCATTAAAATGCATTACTGTTGTTCTGGGGGCAACTTAAGACTGTTGAAGGATAAATGTATGTTCTGTAATTTCTCAGGAATGAAAACTGAAAAAGAGAAAGCCAGGCAGCAACACAAAGCCAGCCATTTCTTTTAGAAGAAATTACCTCGCAGGTGTCAGCGCTTGATTCACTACACACTCACATGCTTTCCCAAAATCCCCCCTTGCATTATTATTTAAAACGATGATCAAACATCTTTATTTCCTAGAGATCCCAATTCCACTCCCTTCTCCCATCTCTACAGTCCCTCTAAGAAAATACTACAATGAAGCGGTGCATTTCTGGAGAGCGTTCACACAGGCTCAATAAAGCCATGGGTGCATCTCCCACATCCCATTTAAGATAGCAAAGAGTGGGCTTTGGGGGCCTCCCTCACTCACAGCAGACACTACTCTAGTTGGTTTTTCCTTTTCTTTCTGGCAGTGATCGTGTGGGACATTCCAAGTTTGCATCAAAGAAGTCTGTGCTCTTTGCGAATGCAACACAGCGCCTTCTGCTTATGAAGCCCACAGAGACTGAGCCCTCTAACTAAATAAAAAAAAAAAATCACAGTAAAAACGTGCACATCAATTGTTTTGATCAGCTCAAGCAGATGGCAGGCCAGCTAGCAACATATCACACTTCCAAACAAAGGCTGGTTTTATTTTATTCATCTTGGACTCTGTTTATTGTTTGGCTTTGTTTTACAGATTCAGAAAATTAAATCAAACACTATTTTCCCTATGTAGGCTCCATAACTATAATCTTTATCGTCAGCGGTGCAAGTGGTAATCAACCACAGGCACCAATACCCCACTTTAAAGATATCTCATTGCCTGAGTTGTTAGCAGAATGTACTTCTAAGCACAAAAAGTATTTTTTTCTGCAGAGGAATGGCCTCTGTATCCGATTTCTAATGTTATCTGGCACTTTGAGCAGTATTAATACTGTTAAGCATTTTACAGTTGAAGATAGTCAGGGTTGAGCTCATTTTAAATACTGTCAAGCAATTCCCAACCATAGAAAGCCCTCAGAAAGGCCTTTTTCATGAATGCTATTAGTTACTCTGTGATCATAAGCATTGTTAATCCAGTCTGGATCACCTAATTATTGTTTGTAGTATTTGTTCCCTATACTACAAACTGTCAATGCTTTTTTTTTTTTTTTTACTTAAATCCATCCATCCGAAACTGATCATCCCTATATTTATGATCTGTCTGTAAAAATTTGGATCATTGTTTATGCTTTTAAATTTGCTCTATAAATAAATTAACTTGACCATTGAGCTTTTCATCAAAAGCTTTGCTTTTAATAAACAACACGGTAAAAGCACAATGGATAATAACACATAACCAGCTGTGAGAACAGGATTAGCTACAACAATTGGTGATTGTTGCAGGATGCATTCTATACATTTAGTTAAATCCCTTAGGCAATCTTGTGATTTTTGACTCAATACATAAATGTACAATTTGATTTTTAACAAACTGGGCATTTGTGCTGAATGAGAATACGAAAACAATAACTCTGAAAAATTGAGAGTACATGGAAGTGACAGAGCAGATGAAGTAAGTCCTTAAGTCAATTGAACATTCACATTTCTAACTCACACATATGACCAATGATGTTTGTTTTCTCTCTCATTCACTCCATTCATTACAGCCAAATACACTTGCAAGGAAAACACCTACCGGACAAAAGATATTCCCAGTCTAATTTCTCTCTCCTTATCTTGGACCCCCACTTTCTCAGAAGGTAATCAGAGGGCCAAAGTGGGTATTTGAACAAATCTACAGTAGAGCAGCGATACAGAAATCACAGTAGGAAGAGGAAGTCACAACTATCTGGCTCCCTTTGATCAGGAGGAATGGTGGATTAGAAAGGATTCGCCAGAAGTTTCCACTTAATCCGCATAAAATTTACTCACCAGTAAATGTTACAGCAAAGAAATCAAGACTACTTACGACCCAGGTTCCCCCACTGCATCAGGCAGCATCGTTCCTGCCTCAGACCAAATTACTCCAAAGCAATACTCCACTAAACACTGGTCAGTATAGCTGTCACTTTGCACAAAATAAAAAACACCTTTAGCCTCGGTCTCATTCCTTTTCCAGTGATTGATGCTGTGGCACTGAAGCTACCAGGTCAAGTTTTCCACTGTGTCTTAGGTGTGGATTTCTGAGAGAGAATCAGACAAAAAGTGACAAGAAAAACATTTCTCCAGGGGTGTTAACTATTGAGAACTGTGATGTTTTCTGCCTACAACAGCCCTCCGGCCTCTTTTGAACTTTAAGTGTCACATCTCCAGAAACAATTTGAGATTGTGGTGGGAATATGTTTGTGTGTATGTCCTCTGGGGGAAAGTATTATGTCTGCAGGGGTGGACTGATGAAAAAGGCATGCCGACTCTGTTTCGGAGTCGTCAATCACCTTCGTGTACAGTAAATGATTTTTCAACAAGCTCCAGGGTGATGGATAATCAGAACGAAAGGGTGGGCTGAGTGCTCCTCTCCTTGTTTTTCAATGGGCGGCAGAGAAGGAAGAGAAGGTCTCTACATCACAGCGCTGTTGTTGTTGTTGTGCTGTGCACGTTTTTTCATTTGGGCGCTAACGTTAAATGTAACGCCCTGGGCCAAAGCTATGATGGATTCCCCCTTCTGGCAGCTCCCCTTGTTTCAAAGGAACACTCAGGATGAGAGAAGGGGGGAGGAAGGGGAGGCGGTCGGGGTGTCTGGGGACAGAAGCCTCATGTCGAATAAGAAGCTGCCAAATGGAGCCTCCACAGCTCTTCATCAGGGCCGGTGGTCCTGGAGGGGTGGCTGCTCCAGGCAAGTTCTAAAAACTGCAAACCGGGCAACACATCTGTGCAGCTGGGTTCCCTCGGCGGCATGAAGCATGCAAAGCCATCAGCAAGAAGAATGTGGATCACAGTCAGAAATGAGAAATTCAAAGGGGAAACTGAGATGGAGCAAGTCAGAAACAGAGGAAAGTTGAGGGTATGTGTGGCTTCTGATTCCAGATACTGAAACCAAGACTTTCTCTCCCCCTCAGCATCAACCACACTGAGCTGAAACCAAAAGCAGCCCTCCAAAGGCGCCAAAGGAATGCAAGGCAAAACACCACAAATCTCTCTGCAATAATTCTTCTTGTCTCTTACCAGCTGTATAGCACACACGGTGTGTCTCTATTTTCACTCAGGCATAATTAAAACCCACTGTTTACTTTGTTTAGCATCAATTAAGATGATTCACCGTCTGGTGTGAGGACTTTTGTTGCTTGATGGGATTGTTGTCACAGCATCTCTGTCTCACTGTTGATCAGTCCAAGAAATGTATTCAGAACTGGGGCAGCAGTTTGTGCTGACATCTACTTTTCATATGATGTTGTTTGCCACCCCTCTCCAACCATGTTCATATCTCATTTGCCAGTAACACTCTCATTCTGTTGTCATCAAACCTCTTCAAAAATTTAACACAATGTAGCGGGCCTGCTCTCCCAAACAATGCATTAAACATAAAAGCTAAATTGAAAGACGCTTTCCCACACAGGCTTTTGATGTTGACTGAATTCTCACGTAGGAATTACCGACAGACAAACATTTTTGAAAAGAAAGAATATTTACTTAATCATTTCATTTTTTGTTTTGTTTTGTTTAGGTTGAGTGGAAAACCTTCCATACTGCCAAAACTAGCAAAGGCCTGGGCCAAATGTCCCAGACTAGCTGATGACAATAAGGCTTTTAATCAGCAGCAAACTCCCAGAACTCATGAGACTTTACATGTGGTTGCTTCTGTGTTATGCACACTGCACAAGCAAAACCTGCACACTGTCTCTGCGATGTCTGAATTACTGAAAGCCCACATTTTAAGAGCTAATGCCTGAACAGCGCCAGAAGTTGCGCTGACCTCATTTGTATGACCAAATTTAATATATTCATCTCATATTTTACGACAAGCCACATCCACCAATTTGTGCATATTGTACTTGAGGACTCTGATCTGCAGCTCTTTGTTCGCCACATATTCATAATGCGCTGATTTATTGGTAATTACATAGTGATTTTGGTTAAATCATTGCACCGCCATTTCCGTCAACACGAGCAATGTCAGCTTGTTTAATAACCAAAAAAAATAGGATGAGACACATGATTACAGTATGTTCCCCATAGCGGTAACACCCTAGCTTAATATGCATATATGCGAGGCTGTCTTGTATAATGGGAAAAGTGTGACCTTAAGTTTCATCACGGTAATCATGACCCTGTCCAGGATTTCCATTTAAGAATATCTGTCTCGTTATATTATGGAATGCAATCTGTGCATGGAGAGATAAAGTGGTACCAGGTCACACACTCAATATCTCATCATTATGTAACAACAGGGAGTGCAGTCATTGCTCTCCACACACTTGCCTGCATGTGCGCACACATTCTTTCTCCCTCCAGATTACAGTCAAACTGGCCCCCTTCACATCAATTTACAACCCAGACACACACACAATACACAAACTGCAGCCGCTGCAGATAGGCATGAGGATTTGGTGAGTGTTGCTGAAAATCAGAGGGTCTATCCAATGAAGGGTATTTGGGGTTTTTTTCTCCCTGTTTGCTTTTTGGGGTTTTTTTCCACTGCCTTCCATTTTTTCCCTCCCATCTAGTTTTAGTGCACTTTCAATACTAATGCACATTGTTGGCAACAAAACACAGCGCTAATGATTTACAGCTATGGAAAGCAAATATACCAAGATACAATCAGTGCAAAAAGGCCTTGGAGGTATTGTTCAGGGACGTTCCTGTGTACAGCATGACTGCAGTTTCATTTAAAAACATTATTTATGGAGAACAATTTCCCCAACAGTGTCTAGAAGAAAACTGTAACGGCACTTAACATCTCTCTGCCTCTTGAGAAAGAAAATGTCATGCAAATGGATGATTTCTCATGTGCTCAAATCCTCCTCAGATGGTGCCCTGCAAATCACTTAATGCGGTGGGGAAATGGGCATTTTTGCCTCGTCTTACTGCGCCTCAGCGATGGAGTACAAGATTGCCACTGTGTAATTCCACTTCTTGCCCGATGCCAGCAAAACCCTCTCTCAAACATTTCAGCCATGATTTAGGGATAAAAAAGGAGGAAAGAAAAAAAAGAAAAAAAAAAAAAGAAAAACAACCCCCATCCCTCTGCGCTCTTCACCCATTTGTGATGAAATTATTTTTAGGTTTAGAATTCCATGAGAATGAGAAACAGCGAGAGAGAGGAAGAGATGCTCCTTGCAGTGCCAGTGGATTATTGGCAGCTTGCTAAATCCCATCAGAAAGGACGGGGTAGAAGCATATCACTCTGTGTTACATAAAGAATAAGAGCTGCAGCACATTGTATAGCCGGGGCTCGCTGTATTGCCCTCCTCATCTCTTCCTTCTGAATGCTAGGCCACTCCCGGGGAATTAACCCCACAGTCATTATGCTGGTGAGGGTCACTAGATCTGTGGCATGTGTGGAAGCACCAGTCGTTGTTTGGCTTCAGCGCTCTGCCTCAGGCGTCCCGCCTGCATGCCTGCCTCCACATACTCTCAGACACACATGCACAGCCCAAACTGAGCAGTGTCATGAACATAGAGGATAGCCACACACCCAGGCTTGTTGCCCGGTCACCAGTCAGCCTGCTTAATAAGGACAGCAAATAGTCCCTGCAGCACTAAAGGCACAATAACAGAAGCCATGATATTCTCTCTGTAGCTGGAGTTTCACTGTCTCCATGTCCAAGCAGAGGGCTGAAGGTTCAGAAGGCTAAACACACACGCTCCATTTAAATTAGAGCTGGATTCATGAGGTGACAGGGCTTGTTTTCAGCTGCAGCCACCAGGGAGAAGGCAGCCAGGCTATCTCCTCAACCAGCACCACACTGATGTGCCACAGGTGAAAACGCTGGTCCCAATAATGAGCATGATGAGAGTAGGCAAGGCAAACAATGGCTTCAGGTAGCTGCTGTAAATGCTGGCATCAGTTTTTAATTGCCACTGTTCTCAGTTACGCTTGGTTGAAGGGGAAGGGAGGGGGGGCAGTGGTCTGTTCTGTCGTGCTCAATCTGCAGCGTGCCATCCTTTACACACCTGCTACGTTGAGACCTCCCCACCTTTAACATGAACATCAAACAGATGGAAGAATTACCCACTTTAGCACCCGCCATGAAAGGGCGTTCAATATACTGCCTGCCCATAGCAATTTTCCTTTCTTCTACTTCGACTAAGGTGGCAAGATGAGCAAACAGACATTCGGGAACACACTCACCCCCCCAGGGCATCATTATCCCAGACACAAGAGTTGCTGCCAAAAGTAATGGAGCTCTGGGTCTACCTGGCTCATGGCAGCTCCTACTTTCTTATATTGAAATGGAAGGTATGGGAGAGCTCTGAGCACTGTTTATAAAAAAACTGCTGCCAAGGGCTTTACTGTGGGATTACGAGAATTGGCCAAAAGTCAGAATCGCTAGGGAGGGGTGAAGGGGAGCAGTCCTGCGTTTAGTGTTTTTTTTTTGTTTTGTCTGAGTATTTTTTTTTCCCCCCCTGTGCTGGCTGGTGCTGTGCTGGGCTGGGCTGGGCTGGGCTGGGCTGGGCTGGGCTGGGCTAGACTGGGTTGGGTCAGGCTTTTACTGCCAATTCCTAGAACACACGGACCCTTTTTTCCTTCCTGCCAATCACAACCAGATGTGTCCAGACTTGTTTTAAAAATGATGATCCCTTATTTGGTCCTACTTTCAGAGCAAACCCTCGCAAAATTTGGTGAGGCACATATTCTCATACACAGACAGAAATACACATACACACAGACAACATAGTGACAGGCATGCACACAAACACAGCAGACTGAGGCAATGTAATCACAGGGGCCCAAAAGGAATCCCAGAGCAGAAATGGGCTCCAATAACAAGCTTTTCAGCAGTGGACGCTTGTCTCATTCACCAATTCCCTCAGGACATGTATGTAGTTTGGGAAAATTCAACCCGACATGACTGAGAGATTTACGAGATAGAGGATAGAGGCCTATTTTCTCATGGACACCCATTCCTATCAATGGAACGCCAAGGTCTATCAATTATAAACAAGTTTTTGCACACACAATTTCTTCAACAGGGTATTCTTAGGCCTAGAAAGTAGAACCATCTCATAAGGCGCTCTGCTACTGAGGCGTTAGTATGCCTGTGGGTGTATTTTAATATTTGAGTGTCACTGGAACGTTTTTCCTTCAAACACAGTGTGAAACACAAATTTATGCCCTCCAGCTACATAAAGCATTGATGCTAATGATAACAGCGGAGGCACACAGACATCAGTTTTCACAGCGACTGTGCTGCTGGTGTCTGTGTAAATGAATCCAGAACTTCAAGGGGGTCATATGTTGTGTATATAACCAGTAGGAGCTGATGTGCAATTAACTATTCATTACATATATCTGATTAGGGAATTAGTCATCCATACAGGTTATGCGAATAAGTATTACACAGTGCCTTAACCTCCATTCTCCTTTCTTGTACACGCCGGAGGATCTGGTCTCCCCTCTCTGTATCTCTTTTGCTATGGAGCCACCTCGGGCAACATTATCAGCGAGTACCATCTGTTCCCTGCAGCAAGTATAAAATTGAGCTGCTTGAAAGTTGTCCGATATTGATCGCAGCCACATTAATTCTATAATGCCACATACAGTGTGTCAACATTCAGAATCACATCATGGAATCTGTGCACCCGGTCATGCCACTGCTCGTGACTTGCAATGTGGGACTGAGTCAGAGTTGTATATGGCATATGTGTAATGAAAGAAAAAAAAAATGAATAGTATAATTGGATTTTTTTTTTTTTTTTTTTTTTTTTTACAGAAAGAAATCATGTTTTCTTCTACTAGCAATAAGATCACTGTATAATCAATACATCTGTGCTTGATCATGATGAGACTGTTTTTGCTCGCCATTGCATCTTCTACAAAAAGGTGAGATGGCAGTGCTTAACAAACAGAAGGGAAATGTTCATTCATGAGGCTCTACTGCAAAAAAATCCACACTAACCTCTTCTATATGGTTGCCTTTATAACTGCACTTGCACTGTCAGGTCTTCGGGCACTCTAAAGCAGCTGTAACTCTACACACGCTTCAAAAAACTGGGTCCAAACTGTATTTCACTAGAACAGTTTCAAATGTTATATTTATATACCTGCAACTACACCTTTTGCTAATTCTAAAAATACATGCTGTATCTCTGTGTCTGCCTTCTGTGTCTGCCTATCCTTTAACTATATATGCTTTTTTTAAACACAGGTCTCACTTGGGAAAAAGGGGAGACTCTGATCTCATGATTTAATAATAGAAAAAATAATAATTTAAACATATATGTTACAATATTTTTCACACGTTAGAAATAAATGACTAGGGTTAATTACTTTGGTGCCCCAGGCTGGGTCTGATAGATGACAGAAAATGAGTTAGAAACTTTTTATGTAGTGACTGGCAACCCGTGATTTTTACCTCAATCTAACAGAGCAGTTTTTGTGCCTAAATCTCACCTAGTTGTGATGCTTGAGTCTAATCAGAGTGAAATCTAAACTATACTTAAAAGTTAAAATATATATATAAAACTAAGTGGAAAAAATGGATTAGAACTAATATGGATGAAAATCTTGACTAAGCCTTCACCACCTTGCCTGCAGGCTAATCTTCTTCTTTCGGCTGCTCCCTTCAGAGGTGGCCACAACAGATCATCTGTCTCCATCTCACCTTGTCCCTAGCATCCTCTTCTGTCACACCAACCCTCTGTGTGTCATCCTTCACTACATCCACGAACCTTCTCTGAGGTCTTCCTCTTTTCTTCTTGCCTGGCAGCTACATATTCAACATCTTCTGTCCAATTTAGCCACTGTCCCTTCGCTGCACATGTCCAAACCATCTCAGCTTTGCTTCTCTAACTTTGTCTCCAAACCGCTCAACCTGAGCTGTCCCTCTTATATACTTATTTCTAATCTTGTCCATCCTGGTCACTCCCAATGAAGGTCTTAGCATCTTCAGCTCTGCCACCTCCAGCTCCTCCTCCTGTCTTTTTGTTAGTACCATTGTCTTCAAACATCACAGCAGGTCTTACAACCATCTTGTGAACCTTCCCTTTCACTGCTATCTTTCTGTCACAAATCACCCCGGCACTCATCTCCAGCCTGTCTGCACTCTCTTCTGCACTGTCCATTGCATCAGATGGTTGGCCCCTGGCATTTAAACTCATCAACATTTACTACCTCAGCTCTTTGCAGCTTCACTGTTACACCTGTCTCCCTCTCATTCACACACATGTATTCTGTCTTGCTTCTACTGGCTTTCATTCCTCGCCTCTCCAGAGCATACCTCCAGCTCTCCAGCCTCTCTTCCACCTCCTCACTACAGATGACGTCACCTGCAAACATCAAAGTCCACAGAGACTCCTGCCTGACCTCATCTGTCAACCTGCCAATAACCATTGTGAACCAAAAAAAAAAAAAAAAACACAGAGCTGATCCCTGATGTAATCCTACCCCCACCTTGAACCCATCTGTCACCTCTACCACACACCTCACCATTGTCTCGCTGTCCTCATACACGTCCTGCATCACCCTCACATGCTTCTCTGCCACTCCTGAATTCCTCATGCAGTACCACAGGTCCTCTCTTGGCACCCTATCACATGCTTTCCCAAGATCTACAGAGACACTTCTCTGTACTTCTCCGTCAACATTCTCAAAGAAAATATCTCATCTGTAGTGCTCTTTCTGGGCATGAAGCCATACTGCTGCTCACTGATCGTCACCTCTCTCCTTAACCTAGCTTCAACAACTCCCGTAGCTTCATGGTGTGGCTCATCAACTTTATCCCTCTGTAGCTGCTACAGCTCTGCACATCGTCCTTGTTCTTGAAATTCAGTAACAGAACACTTCTTCTCCATTCCTCCAGGATT
Source organism: Archocentrus centrarchus (assembly GCF_007364275.1). Lineage (NCBI taxonomy): Eukaryota > Metazoa > Chordata > Actinopteri > Cichliformes > Cichlidae > Archocentrus > Archocentrus centrarchus. The sequence continues at coordinate 14,068,870 of NC_044351.1, read as the reverse complement.
GTGTTAAACAATATGGCTAAAAAGCCCTCGAAATGTAAATAGGAATGTACTCTGGTTGCATGGGAATGTAATTTTCAGAGCCAGCGTTGGATGAGTAACATGTTTATTAGAGTTGAGCAGCTAATGCTACCTAGAGAAGAAAAAGACTATAAACCATCCTGACTCAAGGAGGCTGCATCGTTAATCAAAATATTAAAGTACAAAAACAACAAAACAAAAAACTAAAGCACTGACCATTTTATTATTGACAACAGAAGACTGATTTTTCCACAGATCCAGAAAGAACAGCTTGAATTTTCAGAACAAAATGTCAGCATTACTACTAATTTAATCAATTGTGTAATTCTTGCAAACAAAAATAACAGGGATGAACCCCAGCAGATCATTTATAATGCCCTAGACTGGACAGATTTATTCTTCCCTGCAATACTCAACAGCAGTCAAAACTGACAAAGGAAAAAAGATAATGACTGAACAGCAGATAGCAAATCTAAAAGTTTCTGGAGACCCCCTAGTGCATTATCAGTAACTTACTAAAATAAATTCACTAGGCTACATTTACAGGCTGTGAGACTGAACAATATAATGAAAAATACCATGTCATTACCTAAAATGCTGGTTGAAAAACAACTTTTTAACCAGACTATGGCACGAGATGAAAGGTTAGGAAAGCTTAATTATAAAATCTCTTTTTGGACCATGAAAATCTATAACAAATTTAATGAAAATTCCCTGAAGCTGTCATAGACAGGCAAGCACACTGACCAGCCATGCTTGCCATCTTTAAGCCGAGCTGCAAGGAGGACAAACACAAAAGCACTGGCAAAAATCCTGCAAATGCATTAAGCACAGCAGAGTCATTTATTTGTGTCTTGCAAATCCCTGAGGATTTCATCCATGACAAGCTCAACAACTGCAGTCAAAGGTGCCACAGAGCAAACAAGACACAGGAAAAGATCCAATCAGATGTGTTGCTAGTGTTCAAGTGGTTTCTTCACGTTTGCTAGACTATATGTATTTACACCTATATGAACACCAGGCAGTAGGGTTTAATATTTTTCCCGAAAATGACATGAATCAAATCCCGGGAAATGACGAGCCATTTCCCGGGAATCCCGGGAAAAAGTTTATTTATTTATTTATTTTAATTAGATCTTCTGTAGCCTGTGTCGGCCTTAACCTATTGTGATATTGTAGAGGTAGCTTTCCAGCTATGTCCTGTTATGCCCAGTAGGGGGCAACGTCGGCTTGATTAACGCAATAAAACCTACATCTCAGCATTCGAGTGCTCGAGCTATGCGGTTTTGTATCGTTCCTCAACACTCCCTTAACAAATATAATTCGAATATTCCTCCATTGTACATGGAATTATACCAAGATATTTTACAACTGCTGGTGCAAAACAATACGGTTCATCTCCACAGCATTGATAATGGCTCAGCCACGCTGTCGTGGCGACATCTGTTGCGCTATATCTCCACCAGTGGAACGCTGTAATAGTCATTGAAAAGTTAACTACTGTACTACACTATAATATGGCATAACACAGGGCCTTGAGTAATGCACTACGACTTGGTCATTGCCATTCTGGCAACAACAAATTTATAACACCGTGTCTGAGGGTTAAAGTAGGTTCGCTGTGAATCGTCTTTTGAAAAACTGGCCGATCCTTATAGCCTAAAAAATATACATTTTACTCAACTCCATTTTAAAAGCGAAATATGTTAAAGCAATCTATTTCATGATAATTTCTTCACACATTAGGCCCGTATCCTAATTCATGATTGTTAGTAAGCGGCTGCAAATGAGAAAAAAGAAACACTCGAAGTTATACAGATATTTCTTTATTGTTCAGGGCAGGCAAATTTTATAGGCTATATGATCTAATATAACAATATATAATAATATAAAATTATATAATACAAAATACCTTAGGGTAAACACATTGCCTACGATTTCAACAAATTAAAGAGGAAAAAAGCACAACTGTGTAATACCTCTATTAAAACGCTTGAGATGAAGGCTGAAGCCTTAAACGGAGGCTGAACGTGCCTGAAATGAAGAGTAATGCTTTTCGCATTAAACGAACCCTTCTCTCAATATTTCCTTAAATTTAACATTCTGAAGCTTTCTTTTCTTTCTGAAAGTCAAATCGACGCGCGCGACTTTTTTCCCGGTTTCCCGTCTAACGTTTCCCGGGAAACGGGAAATGGTTCTGATCGCATTTCCCGGGAATCCCGGATCCCGGGATTAAACCCTACCAGGCAGCCTATAAATAGGATCCCCCTTAGCCTGCAGATGTTTAGCACTGTCAAAATTAGAAGGTTATGTTAAACAAAAGATAAACCAAGCTGGATAAAACCCTATATCGCACACCTGCATTACAAATTCATCTCAATCTGCTGCCTCATTTTTGATTAAATCAAGAGGCAAACCTTTTGCAGAGGGCACAAAAGTCAAAGCCCAGTTGAGGCAATCTCACTTCAAACATACCTGACACATGGCTGAGTGTCTGTCAGCAACTCATTTACACATAGACATTAGGTTAAATGAAAATAGTAAAAATGTCTATCTGTACAACATCATCTGCATGCTATTTAGCAGCAAAAATATATAAACCACATTATAGCCACAAGCCTAAAGCACATTAATCTCCGGTGAGGTTACACAGGCTACCAAAGTGGATGGAGACTGGTTGCACGGGAGGTGGGAGGGCATGATTCAAGTGAGTAGTGTGTACCCTAAAGGCTCCTCTTTAGTGGATGGTCCATTGTGGTTGACTGTACAGATCAATAGATCAGGTCAATAGATCATTAAGCAATCCCTATGCTCCTGAAATAACACAGGGATCAGAGTGGAGATAAGAGGCTGGATCAATGCTGGATGGACAAGAGGATGGAGCAGTGGATGGAGGCTGGAATAAGGACGGACCCTGTCGCAGTAGTTAACTGGTTGGGTCTGCCATGTGCTTCGATGCAAGTGATGGCACAACTAAATCATAAAATGAAAAATAAATTATATGATGTTGTATCAAGCAATGCAGATGGTGTTCTTTCCAGCCAAACAGAAGAGATTAATTGTGGTGTTAAAAGTTTTCATTAGCCCGGTTTGGACAGGAATACTATTACAGAGTCATGGGTAATGAAATGTTTCCCTCTTCTCTTGTAATAAGAGTTGTCGTTGTTCCAGACAGCATTTAAGCCAATGGCAAATTAATGGGGGTTTGTAACACACAATGAGAAGCTGCAGGAAATTATAAGAGCATCACCACCAGGCAAAGTTTCATTTCTAATATTAAAATTATTTACTCCATTTAGCTGTAATTAAATTATTTTTATAGCAGTGAGAGAAAAAAAAAACTGCTGAAAACTACATGAGTAACTCCTTGTGAATGTTGATTTGACTGTTTTTAAAAGGACTGACATACTCTATATGAAGCTTACTACGGAAACAGTTCAACTGTAGTCTACAAGCAAGTATGAAAAGACAATCGTCGATAACTAACGTCTATATTTAGTTTTTCCCCTCACTGTGAGAGTTGACAAATGTTAATGAGCTATCAGGTTCCTCTTCCCTTTCTTCAGCTGTCACACAGTGTGCTGAGCTTATGAAACCCAGTAACAATGAATCCACCTGTATGCACAGTATATAAGTGCAGAGATGCACTTATATACTGTTTGTCCAGATGGAGCTAAAATTATGGGAGATCAATCAAGAATTGAGCAGACAATTAGCGCTGTAACAACTAGTGAGGAGGAAGGACGAATTTACACCATGAAATCGGTGACTAGTCCAGGAAATACTGAAATCACACCAGCTCCCCAAAGGATACAAGTCACATCTGAATTTAAGTCCAAAAATATTTTGTCTGTTGCGATATTTGTGAACCAACCCTTCAAATCATTAGCTTATGTGAGCGCAGATTGGCAGGACGCTTACCCACGTCTGCCAGGGTTTGGTGACCTCTGTGTCTCTGGAGGATGAGTACCTGAGAGAAGCTCCTCTACCAAACAAAGTAGCCAGGAGGATTTGGCAGCATCAAATGGATGGTGGCTTTAGGCAGGCAAATGGGAAAGCACAGCTGGATAGAAATCACAAAGGCTAATCCTTTTCTACTATGTCTAGCATTGAGTTTATTGCCTTTTTAAAATTCACTAATACAGATTATTCTGTCTGTTTAACTCATTAACATCAGTAGCTATCTGGCGAACCGATTTAATGACGTACATTATTCCAAACGCCTCTAGGCATAAGCTGTGTGGCTCTGGCTTTAAAAGATGCTTTCTATCAGATAAAGATGTAATTATACAAAACAACATTGCACTGACTGATGCCATCATAAAGTACTTAAATCGTATAGCAGCATTAGTATGCCTGTGCTAATGCCTTTATAAGGCAAATATCAGTGTAAGCCTATTCTTATGACTGAGATCCATTCATAATCTAAGAGCTTCATTTTAAAGGTCAACACTTGGTGTTTATCAAATTCTCTCATTAAAAAAAGGCTAAAAATATGTTTAGGATCAAATTTCTTTTAAATTGATTTTGTAATATATCAGCATTTTTATTCAGAATGCAGGCAGAGAAGATCTGTGGCTTTGATCATCCTTTCTCATTATCATCTGTACGCAAGACTTATGCCCTGTAAGACTATTAAAATATACAGGGCAGGGGGTAAATCCAGCGGACTGGTGTTTCCTGTCCCCTGCCTGATGCCGCCGTGGGCTCTTCCTGTCTGGGTGTCTGGCCCAGGTCTGCCTGCTGGGAACCTTAGTAACTCCGTGCAGAAGAGGGGGAGGGAAGAGAAAGAGTGGCGCACAGCCACACACACACACATAAGCTCCACCCTAAAGAGGAACAGCATGCCAGCCCCGGTGGACATCTGTTTTCACAGGTGTGCTCACCCAATGTGATTAAGATTGGCGCTATACACCCACTGAGCAATGCTGCACTGGTGCGCCAACACTGTGGGTGCTGGGGCATTAGTGTGAGACGCAAGGAACAGTTGTGTTGTTTTGGGGCAGATGGAAATGATGATGAGAGTTTAAAGAGGAAGAAGCAAGTGGAGGAGAAAACGAGAGGTGTGGAGGAGGCAAGTTGCACGAGAAAGTTCATAAGGCTCATTTATTGCAAACAACTGTTTACAGAAACATCACTTAGGATTATTCGGAGCACATGCAGATTATCCTCTGCTGTTTGATACTTGATGGGAGAGGAAGAGATCACATGAAAAGACTGGAGTAAGCCACACATGGGAACAGTATTTCTTAAATTCCAGCACAATCCAAAATGTTCTTAGAGAGAAAATGGTGTGAAAGCAAAACCATTCACCCCAAGGAAAGTCTATAGGATATAGGTGGGCAGTAATTTTGGCAGACCCAACACAGCTGGTACGCAATCCTACAATGCACCTGCTTCCATGGCAACCAGAAGAGGGATTGCTTTCCCTTACACCAGCAGGCCACTTCATGCTTTAATGTAAAGCGACAACTTGCCGGAATTAATTTGTGTGTTGTCGTCAAAAAAAAAAAAAAAAAAAAAAGAGAGACCCCCAAACAGATTTAATTCAGAAAAATAGAAAAAAAAAAAAGCAATTTTCCTTATTTATGTCCCCTCATCCGCTGCCACACCGCTGCTGCCACACCATAATTCTCCAGTGGTTTTTGAGAACTTTCAGCCACTTCAAGTGATCTCACTCCTGGAGTAGTACGAGGCAGCGACAAGAAAATCTTTAATGAACGAGAAAGCAATTCCATTTCACAGCAGCGAGGAACCGAGGAGGAGGAGGAGGAGGGGTGGGAGAGCCAGTCACCAGCTCCTAAAGAGAAATAGAAGCCTTGGATAAAAGCTGCTCACCCCAAGATATCTACCAAAAAAAAGAAGAAAAAGAAGAAGAGCAGACAGACGACAGACTTAACACCAAATCATCCTGCTGTACGATTCAGAAGCTTACCTAACGCTGACAAGTGACAGGAAGAGTGCTGTGCTGTATGTCGCTTATTAGCATTTGTGAATATCACTTTGCTTGTGCTCCTGAACTTCTTACACCTCTATCTGTAACTAACAGAGCAACACTATCTGTACAGCAGCAAGGACTGGGTAAACATGCAATAAATAATAACTAAATGCATGCTTATATGTTGTGTTCAGAGTGGGTATCAACAGCTTTGAGCTTTGTTTTCGCCACAAGTTAGTGATTTTACAATGCTGCCAGGTAAAACCTGTTGCCAGTGAATACTGAAAACTATCGGTATAAGAGTGATTCATGTGCACATATGTGAGCCAGTATGCAGAGTTAATGGTGCTTGATGTAACATCAAGCTGCAAAAAAAAAAACATATTCCATTAGTCAGTCTGGGATATTTATGATAAGCCCTGATCACACAGCCAATGTCTCGTCCTGATTCCATTATCCAAATGTCTGCACTCCTCCCCTCCTTTCCAATCTTCCTATCGAGGAAGAAATGGCAGGCAACTATGCCCGGCTCCAATCTGCTCTCGCTTCCCATCTCCTGGCGAGCGTATCTCAGTGAGGGGTACGACTTCTCTCAAAAGCTTGATGTGAGAAATGTATATATTTGTAAGTGCTAATACTAAGCGGCACAGAATGTTGGGCCAGCACCAGACAGATGGTTCTGAAAAAGGCAGAAGATCAGAGAGATGCTCCCTCCCACCCTTTCTGTCCCCATTCCTCTATTTCTCAGAGAGAAGTCACTATCACAGCGCTGCACAGCACTGAAGAGCTTCAGTGTACAAAAGCGGCCTTAATTCCCCCGATGGTGGAATCAGCTCACTCTAACAAGGGTATCAAAGTACTTCATCAATGAAAAGATATTTAAAACTCAGTTCTCAACAGCCTTTCAAACTGAGGGTGGAATACTATTGGGAGGTTATTGGGGTGTAGGACAAATAAAGAGGCATGCAATGTAAAAAAAGAAAAAAAAAAGGCATAAAAATAACACAAAAAACAAAGAGGAATATCAATTATTTTTAATCTTTGGAGTCTCTTATATTTGTAGAAGGGTTACTAATGACATGGAAATTCTCGTATGTATCTGGTTTAAAGGCACAATTAGCCTTGCCCAGTATGTCCTTCACAAAGCACTGCCAAGGCAGATTAATTGATACAATCAGAGGCCAAGGGAGCTTAATTTATGAAGCCAGCAATCTCAGGAGCAAAAGTTATAAACAGTGAACGTGAGAATTGACTGTAAATGCACGGTCTGTGTGAGTAGGAGGGTTTCTTTCATTTCACAACAGGAGGGATTTCAAGTCTTTATTTGGCATTCATCCGTTGTACACTTGGCTCTCTATGACACCTCATAGGAGGCCAGGGTCAAATAAAGTGCAGAGCTTAACAGCTCTGGCACACCAGGGAAGGCAGGGCTACTCATGAACTAAAGCACAGGCACACAAACAAATGGATTCACTTTCTCTCTCTGTCTCACACACACACACACACACACACACACACACACACACACACACACACACACACACACACACACACACACACACACACACAGAAACAATAAGCCTCACAGATAGATAAATTCAAAATCTCTAGACACACAGAAAAATCATCCTTATGATTGAATGAGGCTGGCAGTCTGTGTGGGCTATGTTAGCCATGCTTTCAGAAGCCTAAATGGCTCAGACACATGTACAATAATAGAATGCCTAGCCCACTGCTTCTGTCTTTAACTATATCTTTCTATCTGAAACTCACAAATGGAATTTGCTACAAATCACCCACAGTGCAAAGAACTCAGTTGGGGTGAAGTCGGCACTGGCAGGACTGCTTCCATGCAAAGAATATGATGCTCGGTCTGGTGGAAGGGGAGGAAGCTCGTGCAGATGCTGCCAATCGATTTGGATTCTTATTGTTCAGATGGGCTATAAAGCTCTCTTTGTCTGCCCATGCTCTTCTGACCTTTATCGGGCCACTGAAGAAGGCAAACGCCACCATGCCATTAGGGAAATGGAGTATCTGTTTTGCTCTTAACACACTGCTCACAGATTGCAGAGCTGGCATGGTGCGGCGGACACAGACTGTCTGTCGACCTGGGCGCGCTCCGCCCTACCCGACCTTGGTACATATGACTATGCCAATGTGCCAATGAGCGCTCCCACACTGTCCTCGTCTTTTTTTTTTTTTTTTTTAAACTCTCCCTGAGGCAAGGCTGGAGCTTGGGCTTGAGACACAGAGTTCATTAACAGATAAACAGCGGAAGTGTGTGTGTGTGTGTGGGGGGGGGCAAGAGATGGGAATAAATGAGAAAATGACAACGGACGGAAGATATGGAGAGAGCTTGGCAGCCGTCCATGTAAAAGACAGCTGGCAGCGGCATCCTTCACAAACCTGGCGACGCAAGCGGCGTGATGGAAGCAACCTCCAGAGACACAGAAAAAGGAAGAGAGGAAGGAGGAGAGAGATTGGAGGGGGTTGGAGGAGGGGACTGTGGCAGTAAATATCGTGGCTTTCGACTCCAACTCCCGTGCTAATTAACACAGTTCCACATACAAGGCCCCCTGTCTGCCTCGCAGCCTGGTCCCGGTCTTGAGCGCCGACACAGAGGCCTGGCAAGGCCCCATGTTAAGCTGCTGGTGGAGCTTGACTCAACTTTCCTTGCTTTTGGTATAAGATGCTTTTCTATATTTCATTCTCCCAAATGAACACATATAAGACTTTTGAGGTGCTCATCTTGGTAGTGGGGCTAGTAGGGGCTTTTACCCAAGCACGAGCATCTGATTAAATATTTTTTGTTAAGAGCATGTTTTGAATTGGTGTAAACCGTGTGTTATAATAGCAGCTGAGGATGCTTATTGTGCTGCTTATGATAGTTGACCTTGTGGCACTATAATGAGGGCTTGAGACACAGAGTTCATTAACAGATACAGAGCGGAAGTGTGTGTGTGTGTGGGGGGGGGGACCACTGATGAAAGTTATTTTTATTTAAAGAGTGTTCAGATAAAGAGTGAGATGTGAGTAAGTATCAAAGGATGATGGCCGCAGTAAAGATATTTTTCCTGTTTTTTTCTTACTCATAACATCCAAAAATTAGGGTTTACACCAAAACCAAAGATTTAATTAAAGATTTAATCACCACTAGATGTCAGCAGATTGCAGACTGCAGTCAACCGAAATCTGCTTTCTTACCCCTCCCAAACCAAGCGCATAATTCTAGGAGTCCATAAAACCTTGCGAAAGGAGTTCGATACGAGTCGAGTCAGTGAAGCACACTTCTGTCTGATGGCAGTGATACTGAGGTGAGTTGCTAAGGATGTCGAACTTTCCTGTCGGTAAGCTCTGCTGTCAGCCGGTGTTCATGAAACTTTCTTTAAAGTGGCCCTAACATTGTTGGACTCAGAGAAAAATAAACAAATAAACTCAAACAATGTGAGAATGTAATCAAACTGTTTATCAGTGGGAATGTGTGATTTTTTTTTTTTAGGACACTCAAATTTAGCATTAGCTAAATTTGAACAGCTGCAGCTGTTTAGCCAGCTCATTGTCAGCTGTCTGGAGCCGGGAGGGTCTGCCAACAATAAGTAACTGCAACGATATGGAGAATAAATAAGCATGTTTATGCATTTTTTTGTGTGTTAGAGCCTGAAACTCAGTTCAGGCGATGAGGCTTGAGATTAGGAGAAAGACATAAAGAGAAAGAGATGAGGTAAATATACATGTACAAATTGTCTCTAGCCACATACATAAGATGCAATCACAACCCCAATTCCAATGAAGTTATGTTGTGTAAAACATAAATAAAAACAGAATATGATGAGAATCTTTTTCAATCTCTATTCAATTAAATAAACTACAAAAACAAGATATTTAATGTCCAAACGGATAAACTTTATTGTACTTTTTTTTTTTTTTGCAAATATTCACTCATTTTGAATTTGAGGCCTGCAACACATTCCAAAAGAGTCTGGACAGGGGCAACAAAAGACTGGGAAAGTTGAGGAATGCTCAAAAAATACCTGTTTGGAACATTCTACAGTGAACACGTTAATTGGAAACAGGTGAGTGTCATAATTGGGTTTAAACGGAGCATCCCCGAAGGGCTCAGTCGTTCAGAAGAAAGGATGGGGCAAGGTTCACCACTTTGTGAACAACTGCGTGAGTAAATCATCCAACAGTTTAAGAACAATGTTTCTCAATGTACAATTGCAAAGAATTTAGGGATTTCATCATCTACAGTCCATAATATCATCAAAAGATTCAGAGAATCCGAAGAAATCTCTGCAAGTAAGCGGCAAGGCCAAAAACCAACATTGAATGCCCATGATCTTCGATCCCTCAGGCAGCACTGCATTAAAAACAGTCATCATTCTGTAACGGATATTACCACATGGGCTCAGGAACACTTCAGAAAACCACTGTCAGTGAACACAGTTCGTCGCTCCATCTACAGGTGCAAGTGAAAACTCTACCATGCAAAGCGAAAGCCATATATCAACAACACCCAGAAACGCCACCGGCTTCTCTGGGCCTGAGCTCATCTGAGATGGACTGATGAAAAGTGGAGAAGTGTCCTGTGGTCTGACGAGTCCACATTTCAAATTGTTTTTGGAAATCATGGATGTCGTGTCCTCTGAGCCAAAGAGGAAAAGGACTGTCCAGATTGTTATCAGCGCAAAGTTCAAAAGCCAGCATCTCTGATGGTATGGGGTGTGTTAGTGTCATGGCATGGGTAACTTGCACATCTGTGAAGGCACCATTAATGCTGAAAGGTGCATGCAGGTTTTGGAGCAACATATGCTACTATCCAAGCAACATCTTTTTCAGGGATGTCCCTGCTTATTTCAGCAAGACAATGCCAAGCCACATTCTGCACTTGTTACAACAGCATGGCTTCGTAGTAAAAGAGCGCGGGTACTAGACTGGCCTGCCTGCATCCAGACCTGTCTCCCACTGAAAAAGTGTGGCGCATTATAAAGCGCAAAATACAACAACGCAGACCCCGGACTGTTGAGCAACTGAAGTTGTATATCAAGCAAGAATGGGAAAGAATTCTACCTATAAAGCTTCAACCTGAGCATTTGTGAACTGAGTGTCCTCAGTTCCTAAACGCTTATTGAGTGCTGTTAAAAGGAAAGGTAATGTAACACAGTGGTAAACATGCCCCTGTCCCAACTTTTTTGGAACGTGTTGCAGGCCTCAAATTCAAAATGAGTGAATATTTGCAAAAAAAACCAATAAAGTTTATATGTTTGAACATTAAATATCTTGTCTTTGTAGTGTATTCAACTGAATATAGGTTGAAAAGGATTTGCAAATCATCGTATTCTGTTTTTTTTTTTGTTTTTTTTTATGTTTTACACAATGTTCCAACTTCATTGGAATTGGAGTTGTAGGTGGAGCCGCGATGTCCATTTTGACCACTGTATTACCGGGGCAGCATGGTGGCTTCAACAAGCTGGTGCCTACTTCTATGCATTTTCAGTGGATTAATTCCAAATTTATCAGAATGCTGGAAGATGTAATTACACACTAATTGATGTATATTTATGGGTACAACAGTTTTTTTCTGTTAAATAAACTCCAAACTGTACTTACTCTACCTTTCATAAATAAAAAAAAATAATTCCTGTTCCTGCTGCCAGTAGCTTAGCTAGCCTAGTCCAACACAAGTGATGATTCTTGTTGGCCAAATCGGTGGTCTGCAGTGTTTTCACATCACCATTTAGGAGCAGCCCCCAAATTGCTTTGAACCACAATCATTGCAGTACCAAAGTAGTTGCGATCCACAATAAAAAAAAACAAAAAAAAAAAGAAACAAGAGAGACAAGAGTCCAGTCGAGCTGCACTGGACTTTAGTGTGTGGGAAATGAGGGTTTCGCGTGTGTGAAGATGTGCTGAGGGATTTTGAGGGAGGAAAAGAAATAAAAGGTGAGACAAGGTCTAGTGGCCTTGTCTGAAGGTGAGTTGAATCCCCCGCCAGCCTGCAGCCTGACTCCTCTGGCGGAAAGGGGAGGGGGGGACAAAGACAAATGAGGCAGAGTGTGGGGATGCTGATCAACAGCCGACTCACTCGCTGGCCGTCGCTCACCACATCCAGAGGGAGCAAGTGAGAGAGAGCGACAGAGACAGAGAGAAGTGAGGAGGCCAATGAGCCGGCACTGGTCCAGTCACAACACCACATACACAAATCCTGGTTCTGTACCATTAGCTCCAGACTGTCATAAATCAGACAAAGCCAGCCAGCAGGACAAGGGAGAAGGCCAAACAGAGAAGTCAAAAAGCCACAGCCACACAGCACTGATCAGACAACAAGGGAGGGGAACAAACAGCCACCTTTGGACAGAGGAAGCATTTATAACACCACAAGACAGAAAACAGGCTGCATACACATAATAGACGAGCTGGAGAGAGAAAGACCTGTATTGAACCTGCCTTTTTTTTTTCCACTACTGCCTGAAATATGTCCGTAGCGCTGGTTATAGAAATGCTTACATAATAAAAGTCACAAACACTGAATGCTGGTCAGAATTATTTTAAATCTACTCTTTCATTAGATATTTTCTTATATGAATCAGACTATGTGCCCTTGCTATATGTCTTCATTAAATGGCTGGCAGTAGAACGGTTGGAGAAAATGAGGCTAAAGAGTTGAGGAACAACATACAATAAAGATCCATAGCTGCACCTAAAATGGGGACTGCGCCTTAAACCCTTTGACCCTTGAATTTGCCTTCTCTTAGGGATGCCTGTATTAATACAACATACGACACCGATGCATTTAAATGATTCAGATCATTTGTCAAATAAACAAGAGGTTTTACATAGCGGGCTTAACACTCAAGAACTGTACTGGCACAGGTCATTAGTACCAGTGTAAGACGTCTTTTATTTACTCAAAACAAACCGATAGAAGCAGAGAGGCTCTGGTTTTGCCTCTCATAAAGGCTTCTATTAACATTCATGATCCAAATTGTATAGTACACTAGATATTCAGTCATTAGGATTTTGTCATTGCAAATTGTGGTGCTCATTTAGAGCATGTGGGTTAGTGATTTCATTTGGTAATGCCATTACTGGAGCAAAAGCTTCATTTGTATTTCTGCTTGTAATAACCTCAACAAGGGATTTCCTAACCCAGTTTTCAACCACACCCATCCCAGGCATGCTGCCTTGGCATGCACCCTACTGGCAGATAAACAACACATCTGCCTTCCTTCACTGAAACTTGTATATACATATTGTATGAACCAGTGGAAAAAAATATGCACTTTTTGTTTTGTCTGTGCATGTGGGTGAGTGGTGGAGTAGGGTGCAATATAGTGTGCGTGCAAAATTTCATATATTAGACTGTGTGTAGGAAGTGATGATCCAGATTGGCAAAAACTGACACCAGAGCAACTATTGGTTTTGCTGTAACTTTTGGTGAGTGTGTGCCAATCCTACCTCGCAAAGCAGCGCACCACGGGGGGGGAGGGGGGGGGCACTTTCTACAGTTGGATCCAATTAATTTCATCTCCACACGCCACACATTTCGACATGCTAGGAGCGTAAGAAGAGGAAGTGGAGGGGTTGAAGGGGGTGGAGGTGTGCAGTGAGGCAAGTGGGAAATAACCGAGAAAAAAGGAAGTGGAAGGATGGGCCAAGGTTGGGGAAACTTAGAATTCCCTGTATCTTCCATTGAGTTTCTGCACAGGCGGACGAAAAATGCAATTACACGTGCCCTCTCAGCCTTTTCAGGCAAGGATGGTGTGTAGAAGTGAGGAGGGGGAGGGGGAAGTGGTGGGGTTTGTGCCCTGTGGCCACCAGCACTCCCATTTTCTATGCTAATAGACGCTTGTTCCGCATTCTATCAGGCATTTGGTGGCACAGCTCTGAGTGGGGAGCAGCAGAGGGTGAGTACAGCGCGGGTGTGTAAGGAGCGGGGAGGGAGAGAAGGGGGTTGTCGCCTTGTGTCTCCGGAGATAGTAGGAATAATGAAAAACTCTGCTGGGACTTCAAAGCAAACGGCCGGTCATTTCCTGTGGTGATGGCTGATATGGGGCGTACATGTTCAGGCAACAAGCACACAGACACTTAGTCACACATTCCTGCTAGCAAAACCCTGCCAATGAACACCATCTCCTTTGATGGCGTAGTGGAGCCAAGTAAAAGGAGAGACAAGTCTTTGGACAAGGAACAAATTTGAAAAGCCTTTTTGCATGTTGCTGTCGGAGCCATCTACATGCTTTGGCTACAGCCTTGGGTCAAAAGTTATGCAATGTGGGTGTAATGCCAGTAACGAGCTTGTGATTTTCTTTTTAACATTTTACAAGACTTGCCTTGTTTTCAAATTAAAACTGACAATATATTAAAAAATAAACAAACAGTTGTTACAGAGCAGTCAGACATCTAAATCCATTCTCATTTTTGGTTATTGCAGCTGCCAAGCAACAGAACATTTCTTAGCAGGCACAGTTTAGCAGGTAAAATCACTGCTATAAGGGCATTTCATTCAAATGTCCCAGTTCCAGAAATCAGATTTTGTGTTTGTTGGCTTGGCTCAGCACTATAGCCTCCAACACCCTGTGTAATATGGTGTCCTTTAAAATAAAATTTTAAAAAAGTGTACTCTTCAGTTTCTATGTGTTCTCAAGTCACTGATAGCACTTTAAGTTCTTCACATATTTCACACACGTTCTAGGGTTAACCATTCTCCACCATGGCAGGTGGAAGGATTAGGTAGCTCAGATGTGGCAGAGTGTCTCAGAATGCAGAGGGAGACGATTTACTCCTTTTTTGGTCACTAAAGACCCACATGTAGAAAGATGCACAAGCAGCATGGCCAGAGTGGTATGTGAAGGGGAGCGAGCTGATAGGTCAGCACGCTATCCAAACATAAACAAGCCAGCAGCAGTCACATCTGCCTTATCTGATTTCTTATCATGGCATCTTTCACCGTTATGAAAGCCAGGCTCCTCTGTGGATTTCTGGATTCCTGTGTACAAGCAGGCTTAAAGACACACATTCATTCATGTCTGTGTGTTTTATGTACAATCAAGAATCACCGAAAGAACAAATTGTGAGATTGAATTAAAAAGAAAAGAAACAGACAGACACATACACATACATACACATCTGGTTTCATTCAGGATGCCTGGAATTCTTTGCCTGCTTGGCTTGTATTACTTCCTGAGCCCCCATACTGCCCCCAACGGATGAAATATGCCACTCAAAACAATGCCTCATCTATTCACCATGTAACTGGAAAGGTGCAGTTTGACAAGTGAGAGAGGCGAAGCTGAGTTTACAGGAGGGTTCTCAGAGTGGATTGGTCTCAAGTAGGAGACTCCAGAGAAGCCAGTATTCTAATTTATGGCTCCTCCCCTGCTGTAGACCCTCGACTGCAGTATGTCGAGTACAGCAGGAGTGAGTCCTAAGCAAAGTATATGCTAAACACCACATTAACACTGTATCAGAAAACCTCCCACTGATACTGAGAAACTCAGTCAGAGACACGGAGATGAAGGGTCAGGAGGCCAAGAACCTTGATTTTATAAAGTTATTGATATCGTATTGTTTCAAAAACAGACCTAAACCACATGAGGGGGAGGCCAAACAATACTAAAGTAAAAAAAAAAAACTACGTTTATTGTTTTGTTTTGTGAGCCCACAAACATAAGATGATTTCAGCTTCAAAATAAAACCTATAAACCTTGGGATCAGTTTGCTCTACATGCCGTAATTCCTGAACGTCACCTTTCCTTTACATTTCAGAATGCACCCCTTCCAATTCCCCCATTCTAGTCTCTTATCTCCCCGGTCTGACAGAGTGATGTCTTCAGCCAAAATCACCTTGTCTACTCTGGTTCCCCAGGAGATGAAGTGCCAACGATGTAGACGATTCAATCAAGAGAAGTGAAAGAGCAGATCACAGACAATACGCCGCGGCCCCATTACCCCCAGTCCTCAGTTACCAGTAGCGACGCTTAGCTCGGGCCCCCACCTAATGGGCCATAATATCATTTTGCGCCATGTCCCAGCTCTTTATACTAGCTCTAAACATAACTCTGTCGCCAGGGCACAATAAAAACAGATATATTTCTTTATTACTCCTCACGAAGCATATCACCAGATCTGAGCACCCCTACAAAGGAAACTAATATCTACAGGAACCCGCTCTTTTCCTTGGCTCATTTAGAGCAGACGCACAGTTGTTATTACATTGAGCTGCACTCTGCCGGCCTCACCTCCCCATGCCATTCACTCAGGCTGTAATGGATGTTTTATTATAAAGAAATGAATACAATATCGTCACCATAAATAGCCTACTTAAAAAGCCATTTTCTCTGCCTTGCAATAAGTTTGAATGTCCATCACGCCTCAAGCAATGAGGTGCCACATGTTTAATTCAGAGACGATGCAATTTTCGTGTTACTGTATATGTGGAAACAGCAACTCCTCTACCCTTTGCTCACCCTCACTGCTCTCTTCCACGCACCCAATAATCACACTCCACCCTTTCTTGCATATAGTCAATGTAAGTCTCCAGCAGGTTCATTACTTTGCATGATAGTGGGGAAAGGAAATGTCACCTGGGTACTTTTTTTTTTTTTTTTTTTTTTAAGGCATTCGCTTTCTTCATCTCATGTAGTAAATGCTGTTCTTGTAAACCTCGAATCAGATGAACCGAATTTCACTTCAGCAAGGGCAAGTTATTATCCACAACTAGGAAACCTTCCCTACACAGGGCATACCGTGCCATTGTCCTGCACCCTATATGTCATCATGTCTGACCAGCCCATTTACACTACGACGATATGATGAGAGATGAGTGAACACTGGGGCATGAACGTGTGTGTGTTTGTGTGCGGCAAAATGGAGTAGGAGGGGAGTTGGGGAATCCAATCTCTCACACAGAGGAGCAGAGACAGGCGGGCAGATATGCTCCAAGCCCAGAATAACCCCAGCGGTATCCATGAATGAAATGACAGGATTACAGGGGTATTAGAAAACCTGCTGAGATGGTTGATAATGCCGTTTATGGTTGGGCGTCACACTGCTTGAAGGGAAAAGTCAAAATGTTTGACTAATGAAAATATGGACAAGCTCTTCACGTAGTCACCAAACAGAAAACTTACGGAGAGAGGTCTTCCTCTCCATTAACACCTACTGTTAGGTGCTGACAAACAATAACACAGATATTTGAAGATTAGAGTCTCTGGCATTATTATGGATGAACCTCTTAAAATAGGGACAGAAAACATAAGCCCTGCTATCCTTACAACGAGAATGGGATTATTGTTGTGTCAACAGCCCCCATAGATAATAGTAATTACTGCCCTAGCTGCAGCGCCATCAGACTGAGGCAACTTCGCTAGCTGACAGCTTGGTCCTAATTACCAAGAACCACCAATTACGGGCTCCATTTCATTATTTATATTGCACAGCACACCCAAATAAAAGAGACTTCAGTGACTCTGAGCAGTCACATCTCTGGCAGCTGCAGAGGAGCATCCATAGGATCAGCTGAATCATTCTCTTAGCCACCCCCTTCCCGATAATATACTAGTCGGCATGCAAACACATCAGTAAAAATAGAAAATGAAGCCAATAGGGAGCTGCCTTTACTTCCTTTTTGTCAGCCATGGGAAGTAATTTAGCTGCAAAGGAAGTGCATAATCGTCTCTTCTTTTCCTCACTTGCTCCTGCTCGTTGATCTGAGCAGTTCTAAAACATTGAGCCATTTAACTATTAAAACAGCTCGAGTGTTGGATCTACATTTATTCCACTGTGAGGTTTATGAAAAAATAATGTACTTACCTGATGCTATACAAAAGATGTCTCAAAAAAAACCAAACAAAGAAACAAAAACACAACACACTAAATTCTTTATCTGGTGAGTGTATTCAACCATCCATACACATAGCAAATTTCACAGATGTTTCCCATCACCCTCTGCTGCCAAGCAGCGTCCAGTGATGGTTGAGAGGAGGGGAGCGGGGGCTCAGGGCTGGGGTGTGAAATTCTGCTATTCCTGCTCCAGTGAATTCTGCAGGAACTTGGCAGATCATCGTGGAGATTTGTATGTCTGTGGATTTGACATGAAACTGTTTGAGAGAGAGGCTCAACTGGAATCTGTTTCTCAACTTGCCTCCTCTTAAAATGGGCTTGGTTTATAATGCATTTATAATACAATACAAAGCATTTTTCAGCCCCTAAGAATGCAGATGGCACGCTTAGCTTGGCAGACAGGTCATAGGCAATCATCTGAAAGATAACTATTACAACACTGTGTAAAAGCCTATAATCCTCAAAATAGCAAAAAAGCAACTGTTTCACCTCTACAGATTTCTGCATTTGTATACCTTGTTGATTAAAAAAAAAACTCCCTCTATTGTTGAAATTCAGCGATTTTCACAAAATGAGCACAAACAGAAGTTCATGCTCAGTAAGCCATATAGGATGTAAAGCTATCATGTTTCAAGAAAGCAATCAGCCAGAAAAAAAAAGCCAAAAAACCCCAAAACAAGTATATACACAAAGAATCTGCCGTGGCGATCCAAAGCGCTTAGCATTTAGATGACAGCTGCACAGGGCAGGCCTTGTTTGCAGGGGCTGGAGTGGTGCGGTATATGTGGCCCGGAGGCCGGATCTGGTCCAACTGTGCCCTGGCAAGAAAACGCTCAACCCAGTCAGCCTCGACAGCTTGGATATTCACAGGAGGCGATGAAAATGGAGAGCTGCAGTACCATGTTGGAGTTGGGGCGAACTTGCGGGAGGAGGGGCAGGAGTGATGAGTCAGGAATAAGGTGTTTTTTATTATTTTTGTACCACAAGGACATGACATTTGCCATGTTCCGTGAACAAAACCAAACCTAGGCTGGTGACAAGGGGCTGCGTTGGCTTGGTGATTAATTGTATCCCCTGGTTGATGCCTGGAGCATGTTTGCACCCTTTTTTAACCATTTTTACATACTGTGAAGGCATTAGTATACACTTGCAATGCTGTGAGAAAAAACAGGAATGACTCCCAGTTCTCTGTGCTGTCAGCAGGACCTTAAGATTATTATTAATTGTTTTTTTGTTTTTTTTACCTCGTACCCCCCAAACCACTATGACCTGACCATAGCAGTGGGCTTGAGATTACATGACACATTGCAATCTGACAATCTTAGAGTTTCAATAGATCACAGGCATTAAAGATAGGATCATCACTTTGATTTAGCATGACAAATGAATTATTCACTCTCATCTCTGGGGATGCATAGTTAAATTCAGAGTCATTTTTAATATCATAGAAAGGACTTTTGATGTTGGGCAGCTTTCTCCTCACTCGATTAACCTGAACAAACTTCAAAAGTGCCACGGTCTGGGTATCGCCATCAGCAATATTCTAAACAAACGTGGAGCCTTCTTGAAAAACAATATTTCCTATGAGGCTCCTCTTTGAAATATTATGTGTCATAGGTATTGCTACGCATTAAATTGTCTTGTTTACCTATTTTTGCTATGCACTTCAATAATAATAATAAAAAAAAAAAAAGAAGCACATTTAAAATGGTAAACTAAAGGAGTAAGTCTTTCATGCAAAAGTAACAGTGCAGAACTAGTTTACTGCACTGATTAACATTCAAAGTATCAAAATTTAATGCAGAAGAAAAAAGGGCAGTGACACACAAGGGAGAAGAAAACTATGGGACCCACCCACAACAACGCAAAAGACAACAAAAAAGACAGACTGTTCTGGTGCATCCTAATTCATTCATCCCCAAGTATCTCTTTGCTCCAGGGTTGTGCCAAGGCAAAGCCTCAAGGGAGAAATGACTGACACCTCCTAATCCTCATGGATACCAAAAAGCATGTCATTACCATGACATTCACACCATCTTTTGGGAAGTGAGACAAAGTGAATCAACAACAAAGGGATGAAAACTGCAAAAACATTTTTTTTTTAAAGTGTGCCTGTTTAATATGCTGTATTTGGGGTCACGACTGTAGCACTTTGAGCAAAGCCACTGCTCCAACTAAGTTCTAATAATTCAACACAGGCCAAACAACCACCTGGGGTAGCCTATATTTCAAATGAGCCATATTTTGTTTATCTTTAACACCAGCGGGCAGGCTGGCAGGCATGTTGCAAGGGAAAGTGGAGCGCAAGAATTATGACCTAAGAAAACAGCTGATTATGGAAAGATGAGCGAGAAAAGGAGTCATCTGTCACGTTAAGCACTCCACAGATGGACAAGTGTAACACCCTAAGAAACCTGCAAGTCCCGAGGCTGGTGGCAGTTTTGGGATTTAAAGTACACCGCAGAAACAGTTTAAGAAGAAGCGATGAAAAACCCAAATATGCTGTATGAAATCACATTAATATTGCTCACCATTTCATTCCTGTCATCAAAAGAGTGAGTTGTAATTACTGCACTTTTTCTATGCTTAAATTAAATGTGGAAACATGAAGTTCTTACAACTGTCTACACAAAACTATTGTAACTGTAGTTAATTGCTGGGGAGCCTCATTTAATGAAGCCTCGGAGCAGATCTAATCACTTGCGTTCCTTAATAAACAAGCACAGGAAGCCACTGGTGTGCAAATAAAGTCTTGACAGACTAGAACTTATCCCAACTTGTAGGCTAAGACTTGACTTGTAATTGGACCATTGTTTCCTGACACAAACACACAGTGTTAACCATTCGCTAGCCAGAAAAGTTCCACTTCTGTAGGCACAATATTGGTGCACTGTGGCACTTCGGGGCTAAGTATTGCCTGCATATCTCCCAGATGAGATGGACAACTACCTGCTGGGTAGCAGAGTTGTTGCCTCAATGCCTCCTCTGTGTCCTGTACCTCCTATGTGCTCAGATTTTACCACTGAGCTCACTACCACATCCTTCCTCTGCTCTTACACAGACAGCAAAACAACTGGAGTCAAGAAGGCTTTAATGAGGAGAAACAAGAGGCTCGACTAATTTGAAATACCTCCATTCCATTACGCCATCCCCTCCTGTTAACTCGGAATACTGAGCTACAGCTTGGCCAGAGCTGGGACTGTTGGGCTCATCGTGAGAGAAATAAGGGCCTTTTTTTTTTGGGCTGCTGGCCAATGGGGGACCATGGTAATTGCCCAAATCCCACTGTGGCAAATGAGAACAAAGAGTGTGAGGGCCACGCAAGCCAAGGAAATGGAGAAAATGCTGAGATGAAGTGTGGGAATGACAGTCTAGCAATAAAGAAAAAAAAAATACAAAGACATAGGACACCGAGACAGAAACTTAAATCTTTGGGAAAACATTCCAAACATACGTGGTATGACATGGAGGGCCGGTGATTTAGAAAATAGGTCTGAGAAATCTTCTTGTCACAAAATTAGAACAAAAACACAGAAGACTGGACAGAGCATTGTGCAGTGTGAAAACAAAATGACCTCGGGTGCTACTCACTAGGGAGAGGCCGACAGGTGTGCAGTGAGCGTCTTGGCTGTTGGAGTGAAACAGAGCAGGGTGCAGCAGTGACTGCACAGTCGCTGCTTGCTGGACACTTCAATCACAGGCAGCCGGAGCCCCGGGCAAACTTGGCCAATTAGCCGCACACCACCACTGACCCCCAGCTTCATTAAGGGCCTGGGCTCTGGATAAGGAGAGAGAGGAGAGGAGGTGGAGAGGATTAGCAGGTGAGAGAGTAAACCGTCAGCACCGGCCAGGTTTGAGGAGATACACACATGCATTTGCACGCACACACGCACTAGAGGTGAAGCTCAAGGTTACAGATAAACACAATCAGAGCACTCTATACCACCACGCATGTACACATTGGCCAAATCACACTCCCATGTCCCTGTGGGCTTACACCTGCAACAAAGGTGGTAGGGGAGTAAGAGTTATAGAGGCCAGAGGGCGTAGCTCTCCCCTCTTTCCCACACCCCTGACTTGACAGCAACAGGTGTGGTGGCCAGCAGACATGCAATTACCAAGTTTAGAATCTGCTCTTTGTGACAGAGACAACAAGAAATCAGAGGAAAGATCAGACTTTTAGGGGAAGAGAAGGAGAGCAGAGTGTGAGAAAAAGGAAGAGAGGATACAGACTACTCAAAGTCCCCAGAGGTGAGGAAGAGAGAGGGAGAGAGGTTTCCAGATTTCCAATTGCCTCTTTCCATTGTGAATCTCTCACCAGCAACGTGAAAAAGCACAGATCAAAAACTAACACATACAGTAGCTATGACAAACCTGTTGTTCTGCAGCAGGAATAAAAATTTACACACTTTGGTGGTCTGAAGGCACATCACATAAATGTGTGCACAACACTGAGACAATTCAGAGAGGGTGAGGCTTTCTGAGGTGCTCTGGGACAGGTTGTGCTTAATGAGCCCTGACAGCAAGACTGTTTGGTGTATGTGTGTATGTTTGTCTGCATTACAAATGTGTACACCCACATGGGACCTCTGTTTGCATCAGCCTTGCAATGAAAACCACAGCAGCGCTACAGAGTGGGGGGTAGCAGCTTCATGCATGCTCCCCTTCATTTTCTCTGCGTTCCCTCTCAGATTACGGCCACTTCGATCAGACTAAAGTAATGTTTGTGAGCTTTGCCGCTAGTGTAGCAATAACTGCTGTCAGAAAGCTTGCATGCTTGGGTGGAGAGAAGATACTGGCCCTTTATTTAAAACAAGCCAAGGATAAAAGATCAATGGCCCAATTCAAGCCATGAATTGGAGGGAAAAGTTCACAAACATAGTGGGAGATTATGAGCAGGAGATATAGGTGTAGATAGGGGGAAGCGGAGAGTGAAGGGGCATCTAGCTCATCTGGGTGCTAGTGGCTTATTGATCGTTGGAGACACACAGCTCCCAGCCATTCATCACAGGCCACTCTCGGGTCCTTAGATAACTCCTATGATAGTACCCTGCTGCTGAGCAGCTGCAACTGGCCACATCCATTATCCTTCAAAGTAAGGCCCCTAGCTTGGGAAAAGGCATGGAGGGGCTGCTGGGCGACAAGCTGAAGGGAGGGCTGGAATGGAAATGCTTAAGGCCTGTGGTTAGGAGCATGTGGTTGAGGCTAGAGCATACAAAGACAGACGCTAAGGTTGAAGGGCCAGGGTTTTATGAAAAATGGTGCTCTGACAGCCGCAGCAAAGACAAGAAACTGTCTGTTTTCACCAATAGAAGGGAAAAAATGTGACAGCACTATTGTTTCTACTTCTTGGCCAAACAGTATTAGCAAAGCTGTTTTATAGCAGATAGCACACAAACCAGTGAGGCGACAGGCAGCTCTAAAAACTGCTGAGTTGCTGTGTGTGTGTGTGTGTGTGTGTGTGTGTGTGTGTATATACAGACAATTCCCAGATTGGGCAGGTGGGGATCAGCCATAATGAGCCATGCTGGGGGAGAAAAGTGGGAGTGAGGGCAAAAAAAGAAGGGAGGAGGCCAAAGAGCAAGGGAGAAAGACAGTGAGAGAGTGATGGAGATGGGCTCAGAGCCAGAGACAAGGCCCCAAAAGAGCAATTACAGGAGATCCAGAGAAGGTGTGGGCCCAGCCTGCAGGCATAGTTTCAAACAGCACAAAGCCCTGCCAGACATGTACTCACAAGGATTTACAAGCAAACACACATGCGCACACACATTAATTCACTAGCTTAAATTGAAGAAAAACTTGTTATAAGCAAATTAAACAGATGGACAAAATATGGAGGTGATGCATAAAACTCAAAATAGGAAAGAGGCAAACATGAGGTGAGGGGATTTTTTTTTTTTTTTTTTAAATCGGGGTCATCTCAATCCAGAACGTCACTGTGCCACGTTTTCAGTGCAATATTCTGCTCTGGCTGCAACCTGTTCCCTTAACAGCATGGTCTGAAACAAAAGCTAAAACCCCAGGGCAGGTCAGTGTGCACAAAACTTTCAAGCCGATTGTGCTTCGTGTGGTGAGCGCTAAACAACACTGAAAAGTCTGGACAGCCTCACACCACGGTGCCTGTCACAGACACAAGTCTGAAATAGTTTCTGAAGGCAACCGTTTCTGCTCTGCCCCCCCTCCCGCAACACTCCACCTCACCCACCTCCACCTCCCCGGCTTAAAGGAAAACGACAAGCTGGAAAGAACAAGCGTGAATGATAGGGGGAAAAGAAAGAGAGAGATGTGCAAACAGATAAGGGGGAGGGGAAATTAAATTAAGAGAAAAGTTCTCGCGCAATGGTATGCACCATTGATTTCCTATTCTCTTGGAAACATTTAATGAGCTTAAATAGGAGCCTCATCTGACACTGCCACAGTGACTCGGAGGAGCCTCCCAGTGAGAGGAAATCGTTCAGTGGCTGTGACGGCTACCGGAGGGGGGTGTGGAAGATGACGAGACGGGGGAAGGGGGGAATGTTTTAATGCGAAAAACAAGAGATATGAGCAAGACAGATGTTGGATTATACTCAGTAAATGGTCCAAAGATAGCATTGCTTGCCTACTTCTCAGTGAGGAGGGAAAAATGGAAGATTTACTGGAAGATAGGCAGATGTTGGAAGAGGTTAAAGGTGGTCTACATTCAACTGGTCTGCCTAGTTATGCAAACGCTTACTCACAACAGGCACTCATAATAACCAAACAAAAACAAACTGATTGACAGCTAATGCACTGCTGCAGTTTCACCTCATTACTTTCTGTACAACCTCACAACAAGATATTCAACAGATGCAGCTGTGTGGTACCATCTTATTTTTCCTGTCCTAGTTCCTCCCTCTATTGGCAGATCTTTTGTCACTTCAGAGAATGAAGTCCAGAAGTGATTCTCTGCTCTCTGCCACTCATGAGGGCCCCAATGGGAAACATCAGTAGCTGCTTTATGAAGCCGTCTGGCAGTGCATCCAGCCACCTTTAGCATACAATCATTATAATACGAGAGTAGAGTCAGGCATGGCTGTACACTGGCGACACAGAGGGTTTTTCTCTTAACTGGTGGTGTAGTGGCGTGTTTATAAATCAAACGTTTTGTAAATATTAAGGATACACATATCAGATGTAAACAAACACCAAAAATGAAAATATACACTCAAATATTCACTAGCCACTTTATTAATTACACCTTGCTAGTACTGGGTTGGATCTCTCTATTGCCTTCAGAACTGTCTCAAGCCTTCATGGCATGGGTTCAACAAGGTTCTGGAAACATTCTTCAGAGATTTTGGCAAATACTGACATGACAGTATCACACAGTTGCAGCAAATTTGTCGGCTGCACATACTTGATTTAAATCTCCCACTCCACCATATCCCAAAGTGCTCAGCTGGATTGAGATTTGATGACTGAAGGCCATTTGAGTACAATGACCTCACTGACAGGTTAAAAAAAATAGCTTGAGGTGACTTGAGCTTTGGGGCATGGCACATTACCTTGCTGGAAGCAGCCATTAGGAGATGGGTACACTGCTGTCATGAAAGGATGGCATGGTCAGCAACAATATTCAGGTAGGCTGTGGCATTTAAACAATCCTCAGCTGTTCCTAAGGGCCCTGAAAATTAATACAAGGCAGGATGAATCCATGCATTCATGTTGTTTATGTCAGTTCTGGCTCTACCATCTGAACGTCACACTAGAAATAGAGATTCATCAGACCAGGCAACATCCCACATCAAGATTCAATGTGTTGTGCACACAGGGACCCTCTTGTGAATACCGTGCTGTAACAAGTGTTTATTTGAGTTACCGTGCCTTCCTATCAATTCAAAACAGTTTTGCAAAGAGAACAGTCGCTCACTGGATATTCTCTCTTTTCCAGGCCTTCTCTGTACACCCTAGAGATGGTTGTTGTGGAAAACCCCAGTAGATCAGCAATTTCTGAAATGCTCAGACTAGCCCATCTGACACCAACAACATGCCATCCCCAGTCTGATGCTCAGTTTGAACTTCAGCAGGTTGTTTTGCCCATGTATACTTGCCTAAATGTGCTGAGTTGCTGGCATGTGATTGGCTGAATAGATATTTGCATCAACAGGCAGTTGAACAAGTGTACCTAATGAAGTGGCAGGCAAATGCGGCAGTATATCATGGTATAAATTCATGTTCATTCATGAGTTTGTGTGATGTGGACTGTCACACAGAATTATATGATTCTCAGAGAGGTACCTTATCATGCCATGGGACAATGCTTAGAATCCAACCTGACCAGTAACACGTTACCACAGGTTTCCAAGTACAGAAGGCTAAACAGGCTTATCACTCGAAAATGCAATAAAATATGTAAGGAATAAATGAGACGATTGGATCCAAGCCTAAAAAGATTTTTTTCTTGGTATAAAATTGAGCCCAAGAGTAAATTTTTGTGTAAATGCAAAAAAAAAATATATATATATATATTCTTTACATAAATTTAGAAAGACTTTTCAGGAGGACTTAAACAAATCTCTTGTGTGCTTATGACTACATAAACTTTGAAATTTTATATCAAATATACATGCACAATAGCTTCTATTTTGTTTAGCATAAACATCTTACTATATTTATTTATTTTACAGAAATATCTCCCACTGAAACACTACATCCAGATGAACAGATTCAGCTTTCTGGGATTTCCTTACCTGGATGATTAAGCATGCATCAAGACATACAGAAACATCTGTTTTCTGGTAGTGGCTTAGCAATCCACTACAGTCTGTTTCTAATATTAGCAGATCAGAATGGAGTTCTTCAGTTCGTGATCCCATCACCCCCCCCCTTCAGCTTTGACATAGCTCTTGTTGGAGTAGCCGGTTTGCAACACCGCTGAGTATCTATCCAGACAGATGCACAGTAAGCAGCCAGTGTGGGTGTTTTGCGCAACTGGCAGCAGTGCTGTGGCCGTGTTTCACTGGGCTTTTATTTGTGACATGAAACAGAAGTTGTGCTGAGGGACTTTTTTTTTTTCTTTTTAAATGAATCTTGGGGTGAAGCAATCATGTGATCCCCTGGTGATTAATTATGGTAAAATAAAACAGCCCACGCGACAGTGCCCTGTTTCTGTGAAATTCCAGAGCAGAAAGACACAGGCGAGAACTCCCACACATGCATACCAAGTATAGGAAACTGGAAGTGACTAACCGCAGCATAAGGACAACAACACTAGAAAAGGGCGTGCCTATAAGCCTTTGATTGCTTCTTCTCCCTCCAGTGTCTCCAGCTATCGTTCCTTCCAGCATTTTTGCTCAACTTAGCACCAACAAGAGTGAATGTTTTCACCGGAAACTGGCTGAACTCTCTGCAGGAATCCATAGGTCATTATGTATAGGACAGTGTGGATCATTCTGTAAATCATTTACAACTGGTCTATATATAGCCTGTAGAGAAAAGGTCATTATTGAACAGAAAGCTATATTTCATAATTGCACTACCACGCTTCTATCCCCTCACTGAAATTGGCTCTCCAGAATATTTTCTCTCACTCTTTTCCATCTCTCTTTATATCTCTCTTGTCTGTTAGAGAGGGTGATTTTGACAGGCTGACTGTCTCTCCTGATGCAATAACCACCGTCCATTTGTATCTAAGGAGGGTGCATTAACTAGACAGCGTAATCAGCCTGCACAGGAAAGGGAGCAAGCCTCACCAACTGACTGCTTTTTACCACTCTAAGCTATAACAGCTTGCCATTAGGCCACAATTAGCACCGCTCACTCGGGGAAAAATAACCCCTCAAAAGACCTTTGGGCAGCAGGGCGGATGCGAGAACAAGACTTTTGCTCAAGTCCATTGTTGGAATAACACTCAGGAGAGATAATCTTATTTGATCATGCTTGATGGGAAGGCAGGGGACTTTAAAAGATTTTTAAAAAGTGCCTTATAATGCCATGGGACAATGCCAGAGCCCAAACTGATAATATTGACATGTTATAGTGGAAGATTCAGACCGGAAATGAAAAGGCTTATCATAAGCCACTTCAGACAGTGCATAATTCCTTGAAAAGTCAGCAGGCAAAATGGAAGGAAAAAAAAAAAAAAAACTTTTGACAGCACTGCCTTGAGATAAGTGCATTCAGTTCCAAAACTGGGAGTGAGTCTGGTTGAAGTACCCATGTGGTGAAGGTGCACTCCAGGTGAATGTGTTCATCCAGTAGAGGACAGAGTCGCACAAAGTTGCCAAAGCCCTACATTCAGTACGTAAAACACATTCTCTCCCTTGGGGTTTTTGGAACAATAAGAAAAATGTGTGTCCCTGTGGTCATTTGTGGCATCCTGGGAGTGGGGCAGACAGAGATAAGAGTTTGGAGAATCGGTGGGGCTGACACGCTGTGATTATCTCCCACTGCTGGAATTGACCGTCCATCAATCCAGACAACCAAGAGGTCTGGGGCTAAGCCGATCAATGTTTGCCCGAGACTAGATTTTTATGATTCAATGACCCCCAGAAAAACGTGGTAGTGAAAAAAGTCTCAAATGTGTTCAAATGTGTTGTCATACTAGCACACTTTTTGCATTGTGATTCAGACTCACAAAATACTCGTCAAGCACTGCAGTCTCAGAGGTACAATTACTAGCACAGATGCTCTCCCACCAGTCTTAACACACACTTAGACTACCACCTGACTTTCTATGGCTCCTCTCAAGTCCCAGTCTGCCTTCCTGGCTCTCTCACCACCTACTCCCCTCACCTCATGCTGTGTGTTCGGGACCTGAAAACCAAGTCCAAACAACAGAGTGAGCCACGGGAGAGATGGAAGAGGGATCGAGCAAGGAAAGAGGAGAGGCATGAGAGAGAGTGTGTCAAGAACCACATTCTTTCTGCTGAGTGCCATCTGGAACTGGAACGTGAGATAACAATGACGTGAGACACATCCCATCTCCGTCTAAGCCTGACCAGACACATGCTTGCCACATGCAGGAGCGCCACTGCCACCCGATCCTGTGCTGTGTGCCAGCAGTGGTCAGGGGATGGGTCTTATCAATCGTTGGCAGATACTGAGCAGAGCATGAGGCCAAACAAGGGAAGGGGAGAGAACAAAATGGAGGGAGCTGCAAGCGACAATGAGAAACACAAATGAGAAGATGGCTGGGAGCCATCCGTCCAGCGGTCTGGACTGACATTAATCTGGTCAGTCTGCCCCAAAATCAAAGCAATCTCCCCCATTGAGCTGACAGAGGAATAAATCGAAGCCAAGCCAACCCTGCCCAAAAAGGAGTTGGTGTAGAACTGAATGAGGCAATCTCAGACTATGCAGCATTGTGGTAGGAATGCAGACTATTACAGCTAGGGAACTCTCTGCTTTATTAAAAAAACAAAAGAAAAACTCCATTTGCATTCGCTCAACTTGCAAGTGGAGCTCGGGGGCTACGTTAGCTGCTGCTCCTGCTGCTTTTGAATTCGTCACATATATTTTTTGTAGGCACCTTCTGGCATGCATATATACAGTAATAGTAGAAATCTTTATTATTCCTTATGGGGACTGTCCTTGTAGTAAGTCAGAGATAATAACAAAAACAATATCATACAATTCCAACACACAGAAGATGAAAACTGATGAGAGCAACAGCTGGAGCAACAGCTGCAGGGATTCTTCCTGTGGGCAATCCTGCCTCTTGGGACTACCCTGTCCTGTAAGAGTGCTTATCTTGACCTGAGTAAGACATACAAAGGCCACAGTGGGGATGACATGAGGAAAAAAAAAAAAAAAAGAGGCCAGGATGAAGAGACCTTGACAGCTATCCCTCAGGCAGGAAGAGAAGCGGCACCTGTATGTGCCTTGGCTCTGCTCCGTTAAGTTTCTGCCTCTTCAGACTCTATTCCCACTCATGCACACAAAACAGTGTCTTCAGCCCGGTTTTGCTGGCAATGGTGCATAAAAGGAGGAGGGATCAGGTGGCTGGGGAAAGTGGATGGAAAGTGAAGAACTGGAGCAGGCTGACAAATAAGTCGCATCAGGTAACATTCACAAATTTCAAGGATGGAGACGGGGTAAAAAAAAAAATGGGTGTTACGGGAAGAGAGGGGTGCCCTGTCAACTTTCTGATTCATCGGCAAAAGTCTCCAGCCCTGATTAGAAGTTGCTGTGTATCAGGAGTGTGGATATAAGCAAAGAATGTTCTGGTTGCTCCCAAGACCACTTACCCATTCTGACTGAGCAGACAATGAAGTTTGTCTCTCTCTCCTGGTTGGGATGACTTTCACTACGATGCCTCTGATCAAAAAGCAAGGAGGAAGTGAGACAGAGGAAGAACCCTGAAAGAATCCAAGGGCCTGGAAATTTGGGTCAGATACATGACATATTAATATAAGACCAACAAAAAAACAAAAAGAAAATTGAGAAGAGAGGAAAGGGGAAATAGATGAAGGGAGACTGAAAGAGAGCCCAAACTATGCACAGCAGAGATGATTTGTGTTTCAACATGCCCTGGCATGCAGTGGAGAGGGGAGGGAACAGGAACTTCTTTGCAAGCAGCTTCAGAAAATAAAAAGAATATAATCACTTTAAAGTTATTTGGCCAAATGATCCTTCAGCTGTATTCAGACCTTGATAAATGCCTACTGTCTAGGCTGTTATTAAACACCAGAGAGACTGGTTGGTCCCTGTGCCAGCCAAAACTAATTAAAGCCAGGCAGATGTGTCTGGACAGTGGTGTACCACACACCCACAATGTAACACACTTGCACACTTGTGAGCACACTTATACAAGCATGCACGCACGCACACACAACATCTAAATAGGCTGTTAAATATGTCTACCATATAATCATTTCCAGCTGATGAGACTGTCACCCCCACTAACTACACCAGGTGAACACAAAACAACCTTAGCTTCAATTTCTAATTTTGGCATGTTCTACTTTGGGAACTTTTTTGTCAGGCAGCGTCCAGAGAGAGAAAAACGCCTTTCTTCCCTAGTGCCTTATTACCTTCTCCAGCACCAGGCAACACATTTTTCTGTATCCCCTACCTTTTCTGCTGCAGGTGATGATGAGAGAGCTAACAGCAACCAATTAATCTTTCATGGCGCACGTGTTCTTGCTTTTGTTAGGTCTGTTCTATGAGTTGTATGAGACTGCAGCTGTACAATACAAGGCTGGTGACGCTTTTCATCGTCCTCCTCTTCCTCCTCTCCACTTTTCATTCTCATACGTTGTGAGCAAACAGCTGGGCTTATTTTAGTATTTTTTTTTTCAAAAGCTATCATTACAGCAGCCTACAGGCATAAGAGCTGCACTCCAAACTGCTGATGGAAGCCTGGCTAGCAGAGTCAGAGGTAGTGATGAGATTGCATTGGGGATGTGTGTTTGGGGAGGGGAGAGGAGTGGGCTGTATTGTGCTAGGGTGGAGCCATTAGACGATAAACACACAGGCACACATTGGTGCACAAGTACACGTACAGAAGCGCATGACATGAAGCGATGCGAGCACCTGTGTTTCATCTTCATTTAGGCTGTCGGTCTCATCCCCTTGTAATCAAACCTATCTTAGGTCACATACACACACCAGTGATTCTCTCGCAGTCTCAACACACACATGCACAGAGTAGTGACTAATCACCCATCTGGAGCAGCCATTCGCAAGTCTGGATGACAAAGCGCTCATGCCCACAAATATAGGCTAATGCCCTTCTCAACACAAGGCTTAGGCTGCATTACAACCAAAACAGACAGGTTTAGGGAGGGGGAGAGGTGGCTTATGACCTGGCTCAGACATGCATGGACAGGAGAGGAAGCAAGTGACATCACAGATAAGAGTGATGTACTTAGGCTAGCTGCTAGTAGGTGCATGGAGCTGACAAGCCT
The DNA here is from genome assembly GCF_007364275.1 of Archocentrus centrarchus. NCBI lineage: Eukaryota > Metazoa > Chordata > Actinopteri > Cichliformes > Cichlidae > Archocentrus > Archocentrus centrarchus. The sequence continues at coordinate 14,037,199 of NC_044351.1, read as the reverse complement.
GTACGTGCACTTGATTTCAACAGCAGCTCACAGAGTCAAGGGCAGGGAGAGGGCAGAGCCAAAACAGTAGGAAAAGCCAGTTCAATGTGACCAGGCAAGTTTGTGAAGTGAAAAATCCATTGTGGCTTACCCCTAGGGCATTGCTCAGACTCCCCTCTCAACGCTAAATATTTGTGTGTTAGCACTGGCAGGTGCTAGCCATCCCCTCTCAGATCCACGCACGAGTTAGGGCTTATCCTCTGAATGCCTCGACCACTGTGGAAAGCTTTTTCCCCCAGCAGAGGCTGGCTGCTAGCTGTCATGATCCAGGTAAGTCTCCTGGTTGTGAGAGGGGCCTGATGCAACCAAAGCCAGGTTCAGAATGTGGGATAAGGTTGGATCAGAGCCAGGAGCCATTAGCAAGCAGTGTGTCTGACACAACGGGCAGAACCTGACATTTTCAAAGGCGTAGAAGGACTTGAACAGAGCCTTGGTGAGGAGTGCAAGGCAGCTGTTTCATTCAGGCCTGCTGATAACAACCCTCTGTCCAGATTGGCTAGCGCAAACAGAGTAGGGGACCGCAAGGCAGCAAGAATACAAATCACTTCTTCGATAGTCTAAACTGAACTAAGCAAAAACTAGTGAACTGGCATTCTCTCATTCATTTCTCAGCTGATCAAGCCTCTAGTGGTTCAGTGTTTTCTGCTGGAAAGAATTTTAATGTCCTAAGCATGCATTAAAACTAATATGCATCCTCACGAAAGATCATATGACAGTATGGTTAATAAGCAAACTCTTTAGTTATCAGGAGGAGCCAGCAGTATGAACAGACAACAATCTAGCTAATGGCCCTAGCCATATCATTTACCATACAGCCCCTAGCAAGACACACACACACACACACAGGCTCTGGAGAAGGGACACTTTCATTACTCAAAAGATAACATTCCAACAATGCTTTTGAACCGGACGACTTTTTTTTTTGCTTGCAACGCCCACTGGGAATAAGCGCACAATTAGTGCATCAATTATGAGTGAGGAAAATGAAAACTCAGGTTATTTAATTCTCTTTTTCCACTTAGTGCTCAGATATAACTACCAAACAAAGCTTAAGAGCAGTGTTACTAACAGATGGAGGCACAGGCACTTAACCCTAACAGCACAGGCCCTTCATTCTGGGTTTTGCAAAATTCTTGGCACTAACACTCATTTCAATTATAAATCAGTGGAACAAATAAGTGATTTAAAAATCACTGGTGAGAAACCATCTGGCTTCGAATGTTACTTGATCTTAATCAGTCACAGATTCAAGTAGACTGTGCACTGGCGGCATACCTATTACACACTGACCATTGCAATCACCAAAAACAACAAGCCTGTACATCTGTGACTGTGGTTCGGTCCCATTAAAAACCCATCACACCCACTACAACCATGCTACACTTAGTGTGCACAAAACCCATTGCTATAATTGGTTCCACTGCACCCTTTACCCACTCTGGACGGGCCAACTGGCAAATGCAAACCACTCTGCAGTAACTGGAAAAGAACCATACCCCACTCATGTCTCAGAGACAATAAAGTGTGACAGACTGTTTCCAAACATGGGGAAGAAGTCAAAACATAGGGATTGCTTCAACCAGACAAGAAATAAGAGATAAAAGAGAAAAGAGAGGAAATGGGGAGAAATGATACAAAGTTCATCGCCCGTTACGGAAGGATAACAGTGATGACAGTGCAACTGTGGGCTGATGGAATCCTTCCAGAGAAGAGCGTGCAGTCTATCACGCCACAAAAACAGACAGGTGCGGTTACACAGCAGATCTGTTGTTTCTCAGTGACCGCAGTGAGGGCCACAATCATTACCTCGGCCGGAGAAGAAGAGAAACCACAGAGCCCGATATTCTGAGACTCCCAGGTGTTTAACAGCTAGAGAAAGTGAAACAGAAAGCAAGGGAGGAAAGTTTAAATGTGACTGTGAAAGTATGACTGAATGCAGTGTGTATGCATGGGGGGGACTGAGTTGAAGAGAGCATCTTGGAGATGTTTGTCATACCAGAGCGAAGATCATATCTGGACTGGGATGAGACTGAGAGAAAATGCTATAAGGGCCTTAAGGCTCTGAACACAAACACGCTGCCTTCTCGCCGAAACAGAACACACTCAAGACAGACTCGCTGACTCTCCCATAACTTGTGCTTTAAGGGAAAGAGAAGTATAAAAACACTCATTAGTATTAAATAGTACAAGAAATTGCAAATGAGAGCAGAGGCGAGGACTGGAAGACATTTATTAAAAAACATGATTTATAAGCAAAAAGTAAGTAATTATCCTCAGCCAAAGACAATAGAAACTCACAATCAGTCATAATTGTTTCTTGGTGTGACATGACTGCAGATAAAGGAAAACTATAATTGATATTCTGAACTGAGTTTTCTTAATTAAAACACTGATTATTCTGCTAAACAGACATTGACAACCACAGGCGCAGCACTGCCCTTTAGAAAAGGCACTTGCACAGCGTTAAACCGAGTTCCTTCGAGGCCCTCATTTTTGACAGCACGCTGTTGTCAGGGGATCGGGATGTTCATTGATATGTAAACAAACACAAAAACGGGAGTGCAGTTTTTATACGAGACAATCCCCAAACCAAGGACTTTTATTTGTTTTCTCCAATAAATGTCAAGTTTTATTAACAGATTGAGCCTCAGAGAGAGAGAGAGAGCGAGAGTGTGAGAGAATGGGAAAAGAGAGGCAGTGTGTAGACAACTGTGATGTTATTTTATATAAAAACCCTTAAAAAAAAATGTTCCAAATCCTTACTAAATCCTTATGTAGGAAAACTTTGGGGTTGAAGGGCTTGTGGATTACAAAGGTTGGACACCGAACAAAAGGCGCTTACTTAGAGCTGGAACTGGGCAAATAGGGGAGGCGGCTGAGGACAGCGCACTTAATGGAAGTGACAGTCAGCAGATATGCGCCAGTCCCCTTCATCCGCAATTGCACCCACCAGAAAAGAAAAGGGAAGAAAAAAAAACACCCTTTCCATCTACTGATTACAATACATCCTACCATACTGGGAGAGAGGTAGGTGAGGTGAGGGGGGGGTAGAGTGGGGTGAAATGAATAGACAGGGAGTGCTGCCGGGGCCTACTTTTAGATAGCGTGGTTATCAGCAAGAGAAAGCGAGAGAGAAACAAAGAGGAAGTTTGCTGCTGTTGTTTTATCTGGAAGCACATTAAACTGAGAGGGACACAGGGGACGAGACAGCAAGAGTAAAGAGAAAGGCCATTCAGAGGAAGGGAAGAAACTGTCTAAAGTCAAGCAACCTTCAGACACATCCCGTCCCTCTAACTCAAAGCTGCACACGCATGCACACTTTGCCCTTGGCTCAAAGTCATCCCTAGTTCATGGTCGCTGGCTTTGATAGGAGACTGGGCCCTGGAACGAGTTACTAACGACCCAGAAAGCTGCTTGTCGGGCTATTGGTGCAGTCTGATATGCGGGGAGAGAGGCTGTCACTGGAATGGAAACTGAATGTGGCCTTTGATAAAACACTCAAAGAAGGATAAAAACAGAACTGGAATTAGGCAACCCATTAGGCTATGATGGAAAGTAGGCAAGATAGAGACTGCCAGCTGATGGGACCTGGGGTAAATCCGAGCCCTTGTGGGTTGTCCTTGACCCTGTCAGAAATCAGGCTGAGGCCTGCATTGATAAACTGTTGAGCAGAGCACCTGCCAGGTGTAGGCTTGGAAAAAGATGAGTGGCATGTCAATGAGAGGGTCCCTCCACTCCCCTGCTGCCAAACATAGCACCCAAGCAGCCCGCCGGATCCAACTAATCAGAGAACTTAGCCGCTGACCTCTCCGTGGGCTCTATACCTTTTAATGAGATCCATGTCTTTGATTTGTCTAGCCGCCTGGAGGGAAAGGCAGATCATGCATAAGCTCAGACACACACAAACACATCAGCATTGCCAACTGTTGGACAGTTTCACATCAACACACTGTATGGACACAAAGACACAAGCGACGTCGAAATAATGAACAGTCTGTAATCCACTATGGCCAAGGGCTCTCATGCATGCGCGCCCATGCACAGAGGAAGTGGATACACAACGATGAGCTAGAACAACCACTGCCTGAGAACTAACTAAAGCCAGCCCAGCTAATCAGCACACACAAGAGCACACAGACCCACACAGACATAAGCCGAGCCCAGCTCAAGGACACGACACCCACCTTGTTAAGAGAAGGCCAAGGGAGGTGCAGGTGAGATTGGATCCAGACATGCTTGCTCACAGATAGAATTGAATTATTGATCAGCCAACAGATTGTGTTATGAGGAATTCATGGATCCATGCTTGGGCTGCCCAGCTCCCTGAGGCTGAAAGACAGACTGTGTGTGGACTCACTATACATGTATACATTTGTGTATGTGTGTGTGAATGGGTGTGTGCTAGGGAAGCCTAGGGGAGGCAGGCAGCCCTGGTCAAAGTCTGAATTATTTTCTGTGGGCAGAGTGGGCAGTGTGAGCTCGCACTTAAGCAAGACAGAGCAAACAGTGAATCGATCAAGCTGGCTGGGGTGATGCATACAGAAGGAAGGCCTCATCCTTGCTGCGATGAGAGGGCTTTAACTGCTCACACACTGAGTGGCTTTTTCACTGGCACTCAGGCAACAGCACAATCCTCAGCTCTTAATACTACCAAAGGAAAGGGAGGAAATGGGATTTTTATTCGTTTGAACGCCACGGGTGGTCTGCAGCTCGTAATAATACACTAAAATCCAGGGTCTAACTTAGGTTGTGTTCTGTTATCAGCATCAACCTTGTCCAACATGAAGTGCGCACCATGACACAAAATTACTGTGGGACTGTATTCTGTCACAAGGCTGTGACGCTTAAAAAGGCAACATTTCCTTAACAGTCATGCACAAAATGAGGAACTGGACAGGGGCAGGATGTTTTTTGCACACCTGATCACTTTTTCCAAAGCGTAACCTAGCTCTTCAAATAAAAGAAAGAAACACCAGTCAAGTCACTCAAATACAATCTAATCAGATTTCACATACTGAGACAAAAACAAAGACACTTTATCACTTGTAATTATACCATATTTAATAATCTCACTGGTTTTCAGTAATTAGGACTTGTTTGTTTATATCTCATGTGGAGAACAGATGTGTCGTTTTAACACACTGTTCAAGAGAGATAGGGTTTTGTTTTCTGTAAGTCTGAAGGTGGAGAGATGCGTAATAACCTAGTGGGATGAAGATGTGACTTTGTTTCTTCCATTACCCGAAGAGGAGGCCAACTCCGTATTACTAATTAAACAAAGAGGACACAGAGGAATGCATGACGACATTTTGATGGCTGACAGAAACAGGGACTGGGAATGAAACGGAACAGAACCCGGATAAAAATATAATAATAATACAAAAGAAAAGAAAAAACACTGGCTGAGGGAGATGGAGAGACATGTCAATGGTTGTGTACTGCTGATCTAAACAAGGACGACAGCAGGACCCTTACTGAGGTCTAGAATGGTAGTTAAATGACTACTTTGGCCCGATCACTGCAGCAGTCGGCACCAGTCTACAAGTAAACAAGCGACTACGGCTCTTACACCCCACCTGACATCCATCTGTTACTGGAATTTTGCACACTTCTCCTCCGCATCCAATTGAAAGAGGATAGGAGTAAAAGAGGAAAATGTTTCCTGGTGAGACTTGTGTGATTTTGGGATCCAATTTGGCAGAATGTTTTCTGTAAACAGCGTATCTGCAGCTTGTTTTCAGAAAACGCACTAGAGAGCAGCATTAGGCCGTTTCATTGTGTAGGGAGAAAACAGACAAGGTCTTAGTAATAAGGTTCTGTAACCCCAGCAGCAGATCTGCTCTTGCTAATGACTGTAATTAAAGAGCCCAGCTTCAATGAGGGACTTGACGTGGGATAAGCTCAGAAGGGACGTAGAATAGACGTAGTTACAGCAGATGGAGGTAACCACAGGGCTGAGTTTAAAAACTTTGAGGCTGAGCATATCGGAGGCTGAGTGGTAGGTTAGCATGCTACGAGAGCTTGTAAATATTTAGGCATTCTTACAAGGGTATGTGGCTACGACTCTGATGTCATTTCTCCAAGGTCTGTCATTTGCTTCGGAGGCCGAAAACCAAGTGTAGGCAGTGTAAACTGATCCGCTGAAAAGGGAATATTGGGAAACAGTGTGTCACAGGACAAAAATAAAATACGCACGAAGTCACTGGTGTGACCATCATATGTCTGACTAACTGTATATTGCACAAGAGATGAAAGTAGGAAATGCAAGATACCACTTTTACAGGATATGCAGACATCAGCATAACAGAACAACTTCCTTTTTTTTTTTTTCTGGCTAAAAAAGTTGAGAGGGGAAACAAAACTGGGAAGCTTTGAGGCTGCCCAGATGAGTCAGTGAGGAATAATGCATGTCATCACAGCTGCGTGAATAGGAGAGCGAGGCTGGGGGGCAAGCGAAGACACCCAAGACATAGAGCTATGATGACACCTCCACAGATCTGCATTTCAGAAGACAGCTCCGAGCCCCAGGCAGGTTTGAAGCACCGGGATTAATAACCACGTACACTACAGACACACCGAGTAAGAAAAGACAAAGAACAGAGTTGAAAAAAGATCAGACAGGGAGAAAAGTTATGGGGAGCAAGAGAAGAGATAGAGACTGCTGATAAAGAGAACTAAGAGAGATGATGATGTTAACAGGAAATTATAAACTGAATGTAGTGGGTACACCTAAACTGAGGGTCATGGCTGGTTGATTTTGAACAACTGAATTTCCTCTATATCACCACCAAACCAGGAGTGTACAGTCTACCGCTGCAGGTCTGCTTTTAGTCCACCACAATGCCTCAATGTGACAAGGTCAAAACTCAGGTAAAGACCTGACTCATACTAATGCCCTCTAAAAATTTGCAACTGCAAAAAAACAAAAACAAAAAAGTCTGCAAGAAACCAAACCATAGCAAAAGCTCACCACCAGGCTTTTCATTTGTTTTTCTGCTTCATCTTTTTCCCCCCGTGGGATCATTTTGCTGCTGCACGGGGCAGCTAATCTTCCCATGCAGATCAATTTAAAAAAAAAACTTTAGAAAAAAAAAAATATATAGTTACCTTAGCAAATCCTGCCACAGACTAGTACCCACAAATTTTATTGTCCAGTGGTTACCAGAAAAAACATCAGTCTCTAAGGTTACGGCAGTATCTTTGGCAGCGTTATTACTGCTGCTGCTGAGACTGCTACCACAGTAAAACGGTCTGTCAGTTTACAGATGAGAAGCAACAGAGCCAGTGGCATTTAACTAGATTCACATCAACTTTAACAATTGCTGTATGAACAGATTTTAATAGGTCCCCCTTGGATCATAGGCAGCTGAAAGGCCAAGATACCCACCTCATTTAACAGAGACAAGGACATGATACTGACCAAAAAGGATTTAATTTTCATAACACCATTTCAAAATGGAATGTAATAAAGGCAGATAACCTTGCCTCTACAGTATACTGTATCTCCCCAGCCTTATGAAAAAGGTTGTGTTTAGATCTAGATCGTGCAGGAGATGTACAGACGCAGGAACTGTCTGTATTTATGTCACGTTCTGCTGAATATGCTACATTGTAAATATGGCTACATAGTAATATCTGATCTCTCCTTCATGCTTTCATTTCATTAAGCATTCTATTCTGTTTTAAATGACATAACCGTCAGCAGCAAGTAAGTGTTAAAGGAGGACTGCAAGCTTCTCACTAACAAGCACAGGTATTTGGAACATCTCATCTCTCCATATTTTGACTGAAACAGACAACCAAGGGACAGACACCCAACCTCCAGCAGTGCTGCCACCCCCATGTCCACTTCCATCTGCCAGCAGGTTTCCAGCAGATGCCAGAGATAATAAGGCCAGCATATGGTTTCTCTTACTATTTTAGTGTTCATACCTCCAGACATTACTGTTTTAACACTTCAACGATAATCTGAATTTAAATGAGGTTCATTATTTTTAAGACACTCTGATGAGAACATTCAAAAAAAAAAAATTAAAAAAAAAAAAGGAAAATGAAGTTGCGACATGAGAGTTTGGATAAATATTGAGGATTCCACTATTCCACACTTTACACATACATTTCTAGCCATTTAACTTAAGGTGTAAATAGGAGTTGTTTCTGATGTGAAAACCAAACAATAAAATGTATTTTTATTCAAATATTTTATTTCCTATTTAAATGTATTGAATTTGGTGTTACTGACACATTACTGTAATGTTTTTCTGTAAAGCAGGAATATGATACACTCAACACATAAACAGCTCCTAAATTCAGTAATCACAGTTATTAATGAAACAGTAATCTATTAAAAGCAATTCAATTACCTGCTTTTTAATGTGGGTTTATGCAACAGTCATCTCAGTTTGTGTGGGAGAGCGGTGTACCAAAAATGGCAGAGCAGCGCACAACTTCTGAGTGGTGGAGGGGTGCACCTTACTGTAAATTCATTGTGGCGAAGGGAAAGTAAGTCACGGCAATGTGCAGACTATGGCCAGGCCACAAACACAAGTACACAACATCGAATCCTTCCAAGCACCTACAAAGGTGACATGCTAAGAAAATAAAACTAACAGCAAAAGACGCAACATACAGAGTGATGCTCAAGCTGACCCCAACCAAGACATCAATGCTTTATTTTCAACAGGTAACGAAAGGAGATGAGCGGTCTTGTAGCACTGTAACAGGAATAAACTGTGCAGAATCACTGCTGCTCTTGTTTTCACTAACTTTGTGTGTATCTGTGTATAGCCTCCTTATTAAGAAGGGGATTTGTGCTGAAATTTGAGGTTTGCCTGTATATTTTGTTAATTGGCAGTTACATTACAAAGCATCTCAAGTCATATAAATGAAATAAAAAAGCATCGTCTCATCTTCGATATCTTAAAGTCTGATGAGATGCGAGTCATCTTTTCCTCAGTGAGTAAATAAGTAAAGTAATGCATTTTTTTTTTTAAATTATGAAGTAAATTACATTACTTTGCTCAAGTAATAATTCTTACTAACACTGTTGGTAACAAAATAAAACCTATTGTTTTTTTTATATACCCAATTCATTTAAAAGAAGTCTGTATGTTTCACTAAAGGCTGGACGCAGACTCTGTAAGTGAGTTCCAAAGATTCAGACGGATCATTCATCTCTTTAACAAAGTTACACTGGCACAGGACATCCCTCTGTGTCTTCCTCAGTTTGCCACATTATGGTCCCCCCACCTCTTCCTCACAGGTTAGTGTGACCTTCATCTCCAGCTGCTGCTAGTGTAGTGACCCCTTACACGTCTGTCACCAACCATTTCTGGCTGAGGCTCACGTTCAGTACTTCATAATTAATCGCCCAGTATTCATACAAAAAATAAAAATAAATAAATAAATAAACATTAAGAAAAAAGAAAAAGAGGGCCAACACTCAAGAGCAACTACCAAATTAACATAAACCAGCAGGACGTCATTTTAGCTGTAAAGCAGAGGTGATAATTAAAAATGATCTTGGCGGGAGTAAATTGGTCAGTTTGAGGATTAGCTGTGAAATGACTCAGTTGGATAAAAATGAATTGTACTCTCTGGTGCCTTAGCTAGGATTAAATGGTACTCAACATAGAGTAACTCTCAGTCAAGAACAAAAAGTGCAGTGAAAATGCATTACAGGTGGTACAAGTAGCTCTGCACAGTTTTTATTATTCTGAGGTTTCCGGGAGTCCCTTTTAAACCTGGATCTCTTTGACAAAGATATATCAACGGGCCGACAAATCCTGCTCAGCCACCTCAATTTGCACAGAGTTAAGCATCATCTCATCTTCGATATCTTAAAGTCTGATAGATGTGTGTCGTCTTTTCATCCTAACGCTAGGGAGGTGGACTAAACGTCGCCTGTCACATTCCAACTGATTGAAGCAAGCACGAACGACTTCCCTCTGAAGTGTGTAAATGGATACTTTTTTTGATAGCAATATGTGCCAGACTCAATTACCAAAGCAAAAAATAAATTAACTTGCTGCTCTCTTTTCTCCTGCCAATACAAAACTTGTGAAGAACGCATCGCGCTAAGATGAATCAAGGTGCCCCCTGACTGTCATCGCTTGTGATAAATGTTCAGATACTCTCCTCTGTGCTGTCAGGCAAAATGACTCACTGGGTGTTAACCTTTGCCAGTGGTCTAAGTATGTGGGTTGGTTGACGTGCTTCCAGTAAGCAGACACATCAGTAGCCTGTGTGTCAGTTTCAACCAGTCAGCTCAGGTGCTACGGGGAAGCTGGTGAGAGGAGGGAGACCGAGACAGACATCTGTATTCTCTACCCATCACTGAGTTCAGCCCTGTTGTTCCCCAAAACACCCTTTGAACAGCAGTGCAGATGATGATTTCCTCTGGGCTAACTTTCGTATTGCAAAATAAGTATGCGCTTAGCTCTGAATACATCATATCACATCAGTTTTCTCCTCTGCTCTCTCAAAAGGACATGGGATATCTCAGTTCTTCTGCAGAACATCCTGCCCAAAATCTCTTAACTAAGCAATAAAAGGAAGCTCCCTATGCAAATAACTGAGCTCCTTCAGGAATGTGAGCATATTTACAATATTCATCATGTTCCTCTTACGCCTTAAGCACAGCGAGACTAAGGAAGAGTCACAATGTTTAAAAGGTAGAGGTGAGGACAGAGGGAGAGCAGAATGGGCAAGACTGGGGGGGGCAAAACAGTTAAAGTATGCAGCAGCATGGAGGAAAGTTTTTCTGACTGTGTGGTATGTGATATGGTACGATATGGGATAAAAGTTGATAGTTGATATGGTATAAAAGTGTGCGTTGATAAGGTGTCATGATTGTTTTAGTGGTAAAAGTACACCTCACTGAGCTGTACTTAACCATTTTATCTGTGAACTGCTGCAAGCAGACCAGCTTAAAGTGCTGCAGTGAACTTAATGTTGTGCTCGGTTGCTGGAGCTGGGTGCAGTGTCTTGCCTTGGTATCTTCCTCCACAGTGTCCATCTCATAGCCTGCTGCTGAGGGAGCCGGAGGTGAAAACTACGCTGGTAAAAACTGGAAAGTTTGTTATGTCATTCTGACATAACAAACTTCTGAAGTGTCATTCTGAAGTGGATGTGGAAGCCGACAAGTGTTGAGTCGCAAGGGCTTCGTATCACGCTGATACAAAAATCTAGAAAACATGATGGCACTAAAGATGCCATGGCTACTGGAGTACCTATGGACATGTGGAACGACAGCAACAGGTGTGATGTGTAGTTGTGCATAAAGAAATTTAAGGTTTGATTCAGACAATCGGTGACAGTTACAGACAACCAAAGGCCAGCGTGCAAACTTTGTCATATTGTTTGAAGGCAAGGAGGAGACACTTTAAATTTTTCAAAGACCTGCATCCCGAGTGTCAGTTGTTTAAACTTAATGACACCAAAATGCATATAATGGCCGTGTGTAAATTGCCAGGGCTGCTATCTGTCAACACTGAGGTGCCTATGGCTCGGGAAGGAGAGTGGATGTCCAGTAATCACAAGGTCACTGGCCCAGTCCCTGGCTTCTTCCTTTCAAAGTGCCCTCCAGTAAGATATTGAGCCTCAGATTAGTGTATGACTGTGCATGAGTGGTTAGTAAGACTAGAAAACTATTTTTATATGAATTTGTTTTAGAAAACAGTGCTTATAAAGGCTACTGTCAGCTTGTTTAGGCGAAAGCAGCCAAGCTCACCCTTCTGGTGTTTGTGTGTTTTAGCACAGGAGGTTTATTGGTATTGGTACCAAATGCCATATATCTAGTAGCATGACCTCCGCAGTACAAACAACACCAAATCAGGTCAAGACGGTGGTGTAACGGCAGGAAATCTGTTGAGAAGATAGTTTAGGACAAGGCCATGAAATCCAAGGACATGGGTAGCAACTGTAAAGCCCAGTGGCGATAAGATCAGAAATCCACCTCAGCATGACGTCCCTTCATCACAGGATAATCCTCAGACATGAAAAGACGAGCCTATCTCCAATCTAAAGGAAATCTCTAATGCCAAGCTGACACACCCTTCAAGCATTTGCCCACACTCCCCTGAAACCTATGTGTGTTTTAGTTAAGCAAGAGGAAGAAGGTAATGCGCATGGATCTTTCCCGTGCATGCCGCACCTACTTTATGACCAATGAGTTTACAAAGTTCAGTCGGAAGAGAGAAATACTGTGCAAACAATATTCAGCAGTAACGCTGCTTAAAGTGAAAAAAGATCCAACAGATACACACAAATACAATTGTGACTCAGATTACATACTATGTTTATTAGGGTCAGACAAAAAAAAAAAAAAAAAAAAAGATTAACTAGTACACTGCAATAAACCTCTTCCACTGAATATACGTGTTTAATGGATCAGTTTGTTTAGGGCTGAATTTGCTGCAGAGAGCAGAAATTGGATTGCTTGTTACTTACGAAGATTATGGTTTCATTTTTTTAAATGAAAATGACAGAAGTCAGTAATCCAGCGCAAAGTAAACACACACACAAAAAGACCGTGGATTAGTTTTAAATTCATTTGACCTCAAAAATATTGCCAAACTGGTGCGTGTAAGAGATGACATGGTTTCAAATAGGAGCAAAAACTGCCCGGCACTCTGGAGTTACAGGATGAACTTTAGCTCACCCAAAACACACAGGAACTTTACAGCTGAGCGCTCGCTGACCAATGATTCACTACCTGTTTCTCAGCTGGTCAGAGGCTATTCACTAGATCCAAAAATACACCCAGTGGATCACATCACAAAGTTCCATTTTCAAACCTAGCAGCGTATTACCCATAAAAAGGGGGTGAGGGGGTTGTCAGGGTGAGGGCTCATGGAAATGCTTGCTTTGTTTGTTGCTTTCCTATTACAGTGCATGAGCTTGCATTCGGCTTTCGGGATTGTTTTTGCAGAATCCTGAAACACTAACATGACCTGAATGAGAAATGTCTCCTATTCAGTTGTCCTGAAAAGAGCATCTATGATGAAGAAGCGTGGTACGCTTGTCTTCTTCACCCTTGCGGGGAGCAGGAGAAAGCATTTATCACTGCTCTCCTCTCCGCAGATAAGGTGTCTCTATTTATTCAGAGCAGAAAAGATAAAACACTGAATGAAGCATTGTGGGACAGAGTGAGAAAAAGAAAGACGAGAGAGATGGCGGGGGAAAAAAAGGGAAAGGACAAGGAAGCAGCTTGGTTCTCAATTGCCTGTGTGTGTGTGTCCATGTGAGCACATGGCATTTATCCCTGTGCAGTCAGGATACTGGAGGCTGACCCCTGCACTAACACCCTTCCAACTACTACTACTACTACTACTACTACTACCACCACCACCACCACCAGCCACCTTTCTTGCCTTCGTGTTTCCTTTCATGCTAATAATCCATTCCCACTATGAGACCACTTGTATAATGTTATTTAATGAGAACAGTCCCCAGGGGATGGAGCATCCTACATACAGTAGACCTCTCCACAGGGTGGTGATTGGGGGGGGTCAAGGACTGTTAATAAAAGCACTATTTAGAAAGGCAACAAGACAGTACAGTGGTCTGTTGAGGGCTGCGCCAGGGACTGAGAGATACAGACTGACAGAACTACACAGGAGATTCAACAGGGACATGAATAGCGCTTCTGTCTCCTTGTTCTCCACAAGAGAAACAAGACAGGGAGCAAAAAAAAAAAAAAAGGAAAAGAAAAACAAACAGAAGGCATAGCTCACTACTACTTCTGTCTCCTCTGATGTTGATGTACAATCTAGTGTCCAGATGTGAGGAACAAGGTTCACACGCCCATTTCTCACTGAAATTGCCTGTGTAAGGGGACAGACGGCTCCTCGGTCGTCTGCTAAGATGCTATGGCTGCAGCGCTCCTGAGATGAAAAGCATGCTTGAGAGGGGAAAGAATGTCTTCCAGAACAATCAGCTGTCGAGTTTGAGAAAAGTAGAATAAGTTTGCACCCAGACAGTCGTAACAGCAACTATAGGTTGGAATGAGATTGAAAATTCCTGAGGGACAACAAATGACGGCGCTGTGGACACTATTTGAAATTTTTAAGAAAACTAAACAGCACCTTAAACGTATTTAACTCTCTTTTGATGTTCTGCCTGTTCGTGAAAGCACGCGTGTTTTTGCAGCACATTTTTTTTTTTTTTTTTTTTTTAGGGCACATACATATATACACCACGCTGAAATGTCACGATAACTAAAATAATAACCAAACAACAGCGGCGTTATTTCAGCGTAGCGGCGTTCCTGGTGCAAGGTTTACGCTCCCATGCTCCATCAATCGGGCGTGTAATAAGCTGTACAAACTTGGTTCCACATGCACAAGAGTCTGAAATTGACTCTGCGTTTAAACTGTGAAGCAAACAGTCCCAGTCCCGCTCTGACGGGATACACCATCATCTCCCCCCCCCGGAACTCACCTTGAAAGGAAAAGAGCGAAGAGAGTAGTGGCACAAGCGCGAACAGTTCCAACACCGAAGAATCCCGCTGGTTAAACAGTAACAAAAAAGAAAGACGTCCGTAAGCAAGTTTACATTTTACTCTCCTCACTCGTCCTGTGAGGGGGGGATTCAGAAAGGCACTATTCCGTAGGAAAACGGACTACTTGGTTAAACGATTTATCAATTCCCGCTGAGAGGCGACGCGAAGAACTCTTCAACAAAAGAGTCTGTTGCTTAGAATTTCGGGACTTTCTCCACGCCCAGGTGCCGAGTCACATGGTAGGTTAGTTTCCAGGTGTGTGTGTCTCCGGTAGCTGCGGATCAGTTGGCAGCAACACACCTGTAGGATGCGCTCATGCGCTCGCGTTGACTGTCATCTCGTTTGAAAAGGCGGAGGTTGTACATAGGGATGAAAAAGAGGAAAGGGATGAAGAAGGAGGGAGGGAGGGAGAGAGAGAGAGAGAGACGCGCGCACTGAAGGCGAACCGACACCGCCGGGAACGCACAAGGAAGTAGCCAGACCCCCTCCTACTCCACTCTGCCGGCAAAGCCGCTGTACGTGGACACAACAAGCGGGAAGTATGGAGGCAGGGAGGGGGGGCTACTTGTATCGTCTGTTCGCTGACGCACCGAAATATTTCCGCGGGCGATGGGAGCGGTGTAGTGACAGCCCCGTGCTGTGGTTTCCAAATTGTGGTCCGGATTCATGAGTCTGCGGGGGTGGTTTCAGGTCAATCCAGGCAGTGCTCGTAGAAAATTGTTAGGAATGAATAGAAAATTGCCCACTAGGTTTCGGTTTCACTTAGCCCACCTTACCAGAGTATATGGTACACTATATGCACAGTTCTGCCTAGTTATCGTTAGCTACTGTATATCCCAGAAATTGAGACCGACTTGCAAGAAATGATATGTCAGGAATTTTCCTGACCCATGACAATCAAAATTTTAAGGTAAAAGTTAAGAAACTAGTTCCCAAGGGGAAAAAAAAAACTAGTCACATGGTAGCCTCAGATGATTTATATTTTTATTTCATAAACAGTTATATACTGCTGAGAGCTTTGCCACCAAAATAACGTAACAAAGGCTTTGCCAACAACATGCATGGTAGAATAGGATAACTGTATATTAAAAACAACGCAATGGCTTGTTTTTTTAAAAACTGTGGCATCCCAGTAAACCAATGATGGTGTGGCATTGAGCCATCATGGACCATAAAAGGACCCTGAAGCAATAGAGTTATCACTCAAGCTATTTTAATATCTTTCTCCCACTCATGTCACAATACTATGTGGAGAGAAAAAAAAAAAAAAGCAGATGGGCGTGCAAAAGCTGTCAGCAATCCAAATTCTTCCTGTTGCAACTCAACATCTGTATTTTATTTACTCTTGCCTCTCAAAATAGATTCTTTTAAGCTATTAACTCAATTATTCCAGATTTTATGAGGGAAGAAAAGCCCATTATGTGTCGAACTGTAGGTTATAGACTCCTCTTCAGGTTGAACTGTTGACAAGGAGGCCTGTCAGTTCTCCAGAGAAAGACACATTGCTGTTGAGTTGTCATTTGCTGATCCTGTGAGATTCCTCCAACAAGTTTTCACTGACATTGCATCGGAGTGGCAGCAGAAGCCTCAGTGTCAGCTACCTTTAAAGCAAACTGACAGTCACAGTAAATTAGCTGTCAGTATATCGTAAACAATAGGCGCACCGCTGTTATATTTTAAGTGGCTAAATATAATTTTGTTAATTGCCCTCACTCTGGTAAACAGCAAAACAAGACATAAATAAACCACTAGTATTCCATACAAATGAATACAGATTAATGTGGCAAGGGAATCCTGGGATATTGCTTGGTTTAAAAATATTCTCAAAAGCAACCACTCCTCATTTATTTACAATTCACTGAGCCCCATTTGACTATGTCCTTACAAGAGCTGTATTAGTATAGTCATTATACCACAAATTATTGGTGTGCTCGCTGTACCTTGGCTGTGAATCGTTAATCACGAGGAGTATCATTTTGCAGCTCTTAAATCCAGCTATGTTTTAGAGAGTGAAACAATCTCTCATTGGCCCGTGACACTGCAGAAACCTTTGAATCAGCCATATGTTTTCATCTTTTATCAGCTTCACAGATTCTTGACACATCCATGCAGCAAGGGACTGAAAGTGGCATTGATTTCAGATATGGGCCATATGTGTTGTAAGCGCTCTTTAAGCTTGATTGGCTCTTTCTCACTCAAGAGGTTATATGAGTAGCTTATTTTTTTTTTGCCTTAGAGCCTAATATCACATAACATTGCAATTTGGCACACTGAGTTTTCTGACACTGTGTCATGCCTTGTTGTGTGGCTGTGTGTCAGGTTTTGAGAGTGATTTATGGGCATGCAAATGAGAGTGTCTGGTGAATGAGGAGATGTGCTGCCTTTGCCCAGCAAGCCCTGGAGCAAAGACTGGAGACAGCGTGGGGGTGTGAGTCAGTCCCTAAGTGCTGACACAGGCACAGAGCTGGTGAAGATTCACAGAGCAAGATGGGGAGATGGCCTTCACAGGTCCTCACATTGACTGATGAGATCAAGAAGAAAGTAGGCCAAGCCAGACAAGTGTCAAGGAAACAGACACCCAGAGATAGAGTGAGAGAGACAAACACCTTCCAATCACACGTCGGACTGGGAGAGTGGAAAGTGGCGGGGTAGAGCTGGATTGTTTTGGGTCTGAGTTCAATATGTCCAAATCTGTTTGTCTAAAGAGTAATGAGGCTGCTGAGTCGTGGAACATGCTAGCCCAGGGGATCTTAGTAGAGTCCAAGTCAAGGCTCTCTAAATTCACTGAAGTGGAACAGAAGTTCACTTTGTTCTACTAGATAGCCTGACTGTGATGACATTTTGATCAATGCGCCTATACCTCGCCTTTATGTTGCTTGAATAGTGATGATCTGTTATCATGCCGGTGTCAAACACTACCATTTGTCACGCAGTGTCCCTCAGCTGGTCTTGGCAGTAAAATGTTTGACTATCAACATATTATACAATGTAATTTATGGCACAGCATTTCAGCTGTCCATAATGATATAGTGGTCATATTACATTCAAGGTTCAGAGTTCAAAGTCTGTTTGCCATGTGGACAGACTGCCCTCTGTTGGCCACAGCTTGTATTGTTTTATAACCAATTTATAACAAACAGGAGCATAACATAAGTCCTCCTCTTTAGCATTCATAACTAGAATCAGATTATTTAAATGGTTGCATGCTTATTTAAGGTAGTTGCATGCTTATTTAAGAGGTTCCCTCTGCTTATATCACAGTCTAACTGCAGTTTGCCCAGTGCATCCTGTATGGTCCACGTGGCCTCACTCTGAGGGGTAATAGAGGGGGTTTTACTAAGTGTCTGTTAATTTGTTAATTGTAGGGCTATGCATGTTTTAGCCATTACAGTCCTGTGCTAGTTGCACATTTCGCATCTATCTTTGCGTAAAAATCATATATGCGAATGCAAATAAAGACAACGCAATCAGGTAAAGCTCATAAATCGTTAATCGTGAACAAACAGCATAATGTATTTGATTACACTGTGCTGCTTTCACTGTAGCTCTTTTTGTTTGTTTATGTATATCACTTATTACAAACAGCAATAACATTGGTACAATATAAAGAAATGGACAGAAGGCACTGCAGCATGTCTTGTTTTTGGATTGTTTATTGAGGTTAAGGTAAACTGATTGCATTATGCCGAGTCTCAGAGACTTATCACGCCATTTCCCCCCTCACACAGATGGCATATGGAGTTCACATGGCTTTATTCCTCACTAGAAATAATAAGACTCCCACAGATGAAACTGTGTAAATCATATGCCATTTGGTAAATAGCACAAATCATTTGAGCTTGGCTTTCATACAAAAATCCATACAGCATTAAATTTTAATAGAGGTGGCTGGTTCCTGGCCATTTTATTGCTGCGTGACTGTCAGTGTGTGTGCATCTCAATCACCTCTTCAGTAAAGAAGAAGGATGTTAAAATATTCTGCACATTCTCATAACTGTGCCCTTGTGCTCCTGCTACGTAGCTGTATTGTCACTATCTTATCAGTCTTGTTATTCCCTTTATCACCGGGTGAAGGTTGCCAGATATACTGTTGTGGCAAACGTAAAGACGGAGAGACAACAGATGGAGCAGTTCACAGACACAGGATCTTGTCACGGTGGTGATTGATAAAGGTGTGAAGAGAGATTCAACGGGGAGACAGGGGAAGGGTTATTTAAAGCATAGGCTACACTTTGATATGAATGGCTTCCTGACTTAGTGAAGTGCATCTCCAGCTGTCAGTGTGACTTACAAGTAATTAAAGAAGGAGGAGCGCGTGAGTAACCGAGCTATGGCTACTGTTTGCAGAGCTCACATCCTTTGCAAAAGCATGTGCGACGAGGAGACATCAGGTTTGGCATAAAACGGATAGACAGGCTTATGGTGCTGTTCTGACTCAGTCTGGGAATAACCACAAGCTGGGAATAGCAGGGTGGCAGCAGTGTGTGGGTTGGTGTGAATAGTCTGCAAGCATGTGTGTGTGTGTGTGTGTGTTTCTGCATGTGTGTGTGTAAGAGAGACAGAAAGACAAAATGTGGTCAAGTATACAGATATGTACAATTAATAGATATATATGTATCATATAAACACATTGCTCTATGGTGGCAAAACTGCAATACTGAATGTGTGTCTTTGCAGAACCTAAAAGGCACCATAAGAAACATTTGTCTTGTGTTATCAGATGCCCCTTTAGACCAGCCGAACTGTCATTTTACCCAAGAAAAATGTCATTGTTTTCCCCTCTCTGCGCGTATCACAATCTAATCACAGTTTGCCCAGCTCATCCTGTATGGTCCAGGTGGCCTCACTCTGAGAGCTAATAGAGGGGGTTTTAGCATTAATAAATGTCCTTAACCAGGCTGATGTGATATAGACCAGATTACACAGCGACCTCTTTATGTCCGGCTAGACTCGTGTAAGTAAACAAATGCATAAATCCACCAGTTGCACTTACAAGTGTGCACTGTCCATTTCCTCTCTGATCAGAGATTCAAAGAGATGGTGTGTCCTTGACAATGCCTGTGAATGTGTGAATAAAACGAGTAAGCTGCACTGTGTGAAAAAGCTGGGTAATCCTGCTTGGTGCATACACAGTGTGGATTTGACTGGAACTCTTTCATTTTCCCAAATCAACACAGTGTTTCTTAAAATACTACAAGCTGCTCTACATGGTGCAAGACAGATTAGATCATGACTTGAATATGACACTGATTTTTTTTTTTCTCTTCTTTTATGAGCCCTGTGATTGGTGGTTCAGGAGGAAAACAGCTCTCAGCTTGTTGAAGACTGTGGGCTTTCCGCTGAGCCCCTTTTTGGATGCCATGTTTTTATGTGGGCTGCCCAGCAGCCTGTGCTGAATGGTGGAAACAGCTAAGCCATCTGTTACACACTATTTTCATCAGTCTTCTTACCAGTGGGGAGAGCCACGGCCCAAAGGGACTTTCAGCTACTCCGACAGAGTCCTATTTGTCCAACAGGTCAAATTTAAGCCTCACAGCGAGGGACCACCAAGCCAGATCTCATTTTATTACACAGCCTAGGTGATTATAAAACCCACACGTTGCTTGACTGGGCAGAGCTGGTGATAAAAGGGACTATACTAATACAAAAAAATAAAAATAAAAAAAAGCAATCAGGTGCCTCAGAGAATTAGAAGAGATTATTACTGTCACAGTTGTTAAGTGACCATAACCTGGTGTGTCCTCAAATTCATTTTAAGCCAGGTTAAAAGGATCATCTTGTGAATTGAACTTTGTTCATGTAATGTGTTTCTTGGGATGAGAAAAGACAAATTTGAGCTTTCCAGGTGAGGATGAAACAGAGGCTGGCAGGATTCATTTGAGATTACTTGGCACAAACATGGTGTAATCCCCTTATCTGCGTACTTACCTGTCCCTGACAGTGATCCAAGCCTACCTCTATGAGCCTCATTGGCCTGACATTCTGGCAGTAGAAAAATCCCTGTCTAATGTGTCAGCCCAGGCAGCTTTAACACCTGGCACGCCGGTGCTTATCTGCTGAGCACCCAAAAGCACCTGCATTATCCCACTGAAGCTTCACAACAAGTGAAAAGGCCTCTAATATCCACACAGTGAAATTACCATTACTGCATCAGACACAGTGTGCAAAGTACATGCCATTATGAGGGGCTTACATGCAACATGAGACACACCTCGTGCCTTTTAGCATCCTTCCTCCTGGTGGCCGGTCTGGCGAGGGTTTCACGACTGATAAATCAAAGAATAGTGCTGCTGCTTCAACTCACACATGAAGGCACTTCATTAAAACTCTGCACTTAAGCCTTTGAGCCATACTGATGATCAAATATGCCCAAGAATTAAGTGCCTATATCCCCAAACCTGTTTCTGTTTCAGATTTGTCACGAAAATGTACTTAAAGTATTAAAAATTAAAAGTACTCAGTACCAAGTCAACTAATTGATACAAATACACTTAATTTTAACATTACTTTATAAACTGCTTAATTTATAACAAAACATGCTATAGTTTAGAAGTCCATTGTATGGTGTATGTGGAAAAAAAATATCTTTGCAACTTAAAGCTGTCAGATACATGTAGCAAAAAGGTGTCATACCTTGAAATGAGAAGATTAATGGGGTGAAAGAAGAAGCTGTGACTAATTTTAACTGTTTTTTTTTTTTTTTTTTTAAGTCAGCGCTGCTAACAACAGTGCAGTTTACCCATTTAGAGCTCTCTCGGGGATATAAATATTCAAAGCGTCATGCTTCCAGAGTTGACAGTCTGAAATAGTCTCTGACCCAGTGGAAAATTAATGGCCTTCTGCAAACATGGAATTTGTTTAAGGCAATATGAAAGGTAATCCATTACACACGTATCTATGCTTTTAAAAAAGAAGAAGACAGAATTGTTTTAATCAATTTCCGGTCTGGTCATTTTTCATTCCTTCCACATAGGTTTGCCTAGCATCACCGGGGAGCATCGTTGTAACAGGATGGAAATTACTTTACCTTGAGCGCCCTATTTGGATTTTTTTTCCTTCTTCTTTTGGGGGGAAATAACACTATAAGCATTGCCAAAGATTTTTTTTTTTCATTATAAATTGGAGTTTTTCAGCAGACACGCAGCAACAGACAGGTGAGAAACACGCTAGTTTCCGTGTGTTTTTAGGGCCTTGAGCTTTGTACAGACTTCGTTCAGTTACAGGGTTGCCTTGCTGTTTCATTACTTTGTGATCATTTTAAACATGTCGACAATCTGCGAGATGGTCTATTTGAATATTAACATTAGCTTTGTTAGTTAATAAATAAAGCATGGGAAGACTGCAGTGTTTTACATGTATTTGGAGCTTGGTAAGTACATATAGGCCTTCCAATGACTGCATAGTTTTTACAGTGAGGCCTTGCCTGAACTATAAACAGACTTATCCTTGTCTATACTGACATCTGGTGGTGTTTTGATAACGTTGTGTAAGCCATGCCGGCGCAGTTACCTTTGTTGGACGTTTAAAGTGGTCATTATTGGAGGAAACTGCGCGCCGCCGTCAGATTTTAATGCACATCTTTGGGACATTTGCTGTTTCTGCTTTCAACTGTGACAGTTTGGTCGGCGTGTTTGCGTTAATGTTAGTTTTTCTGAAAAAAAAAAAATGGCGATTAGAAATTCAGTCAAATGAGCCAGCGTAGATTAACGACTCTTCCTAAAGCATCTGAAATAACTGGATGTGTTTTTATTGTGTTCGCGTAATTTCCTTACAGCCTGAAACTGGCGTGCCTTGAAATGAAGCACCCCGTTAACACTGGGGGCGGTGACGGTGGCGTATGTGATTTCCCATGATGCACTGCGTCATGGCAACACTTTTTATAATAATTTTAAACAAAAAGAGGCGCACACGTCAACAAACATTGGCGGCAGATAAGTGGGTGATTATGACTTTAGTTTAAAGACCGCACGGTTGTCTTAATTTATGAATCAAGACACCGTGACTGAGGATCGCATGCAGGGAAGTGACTCCCCTGCTCCGGCCGTGATAGAGTCAGCTTTGCGCAGTGGCAGTATCGTAGCCTATGAGGTTTATCCGAGGCGCGATTATTGCTAGTTGAAAACTTTACCCAATACCCCGCCTTGACGACTTGAAATATAGTCGGCAATGGCAATTTTTGACGGTCTCTACGGAGACTTGTTTATTGTCGGAAAATAAATATGGTAGTGCATTAATAATGTGAGGAACTCTTACAGTTTGTCATTATGTAACAAAGTCAGAAACAGAGGTTTGTAGATACTTAGTTATTATGTGCTGTTGTTTCAGGAAGTGGAGCTTTAGCGTATTTATCGAGTTTCCGGATCTACAATGACTGATGGACCGGAGGCTACGTCATTTCCCTTTTAACCTACAGATAATAATAAAATAAGTAAAAAACAAACAAACAAACAAAAAAAAAAAACATAGGTACATTTACTACAATCTTTTTTCTTTTTCTACATTATTTTATTGCTAGTTTTACTCGCACTGATAAGCCACCTCACGATTTAACTGCAGTTACATGTGACACCACACAATAGCGGTGTGCTTTGTGTGTTTTTGCATGATTACAGTCAGTCTTTGTGTAGCTGTGTAAATTGCGTAAATATTGTATTGGGCTACTAGGTGAGGATGATTTCAGTTAAATGTGTACATACCAAGAATCACAGCTTTAAAAAGGCTTGTGAATAATAAACCACACCCACCTACAACCCTGATAGAGAGGTGTAGAGAAGGGAGACACTTCCCCGTGTGCCGCTGTGGCTCTTCAGCCTTGCGCAGTGGCAGTATCGTAGCCTATGAGGTTTATCCGAGGCGCGATTATTGCTAGTTGAAAACTTTACCCAATACCCCGCCTTGACGACTTGAAATATAGTCGGCAATGGCAATTTTTGACGGTCTCTACGGAGGCTTTTTTTGTTGTTTAAATAATGATTGTTAAGCTTACTGAAAAAGCAGCTTCTCCGTGGGAGTTTTTAACGCAGCTAATGAAAAATTACTTAATTAGTGTAACTTCCTGCTGTTTAGATATTGTTAACTGTAACTTTTAGCATGCTTATGAGTGACTTTTCGGAGCCACAATGAATGATGGACCGGAGGCTACGTCATTTCCTTTTGAACCTACAGATAATAAAAATAAAATAAATAAAAAAAAAACATAGGTACATTTACCACAATCTTTTTTCTTTTTCTAAACTATTTTATTGCTAGTTTTATTCGAACTGATAAGCCGCCTCTCGATTTAACTGCTTTTACATGTGACACCACATAACAGCAGTGTGCTTTGTTTGTTTCTGCAGGATTATAGTAGTCTTTGTGTAGCTGTGTTAAATTGTGTAAATATTGTATTGGGCTACTACAGTATGTGAGGATGATCTCAGTTAAATGTGTACATACCAAGAATCACAGCTTTAAAAAGGCTTGTGAATAATAAACCACACCCACCTACAACCCTGATAGAGAGGTGTAGAGAAGGGAGACACTTCCCCGTGTGCCGCTGTGGCTCTTCAGCTTTGCGCAGTGGCAGTATTGTAGCCTATGAGGTTTATCCGAGGCGCGATTATTGCTAGTTGAAAACTTTACCCAATACCCCGCCTTGACGACTTGAAATATAGTCGGCAATGGCAATTTTTGACGGTCTCTACGGAGGCTTTTTTTGTTGTTTAAATAATGATTGTTAAGCTTACTGAAAAAGCAGCTTCTCCGTGGGAGTTTTTAACGCAGCTAATGAAAAATTACTTAATTAGTGTAACTTCCTGCTGTTTAGATATTGTTAACTGTAACTTTTAGCTTACTTATGAGTGAGTTTTCGGAGCCACAATGAATGATGGACCGGAGGCTACGTCATTTCCTTTTGAACCTACAGATAATAAAAATAAAATAAATAAAAAAAAAACATAGGTACATTTACCACAATCTTTTTTCTTTTTCTAAACTATTTTATTGCTAGTTTTACTCGCACTGATAAGCCACCTCTCGATTTAACTGCAGTTACATGTGACACCACATAACAGCAGTGTGCTTTGTTTGTTTCTGCAGGATTATAGTAGTCTTTGTGTAGCTGTGTTAAATTGTGTAAATATTGTATTGGGCTACTACAGTAGGTGAGGATGATCTCAGTTAAATGCGTACATACCAAGAATCACAGCTTTAAAAAGGCTTGTGAATAATAAACCACACCCACCTACAACCCTGATAGAGAGGTGTAGAGAAGGGAGACACTTCCCCGTGTGCCGCTGTGGCTCTTCAGCCTTGCGCAGTGGCAGTATCGTAGCCTATGAGGTTTATCCGAGGCGCGATTATTGCTAGTTGAAAACTTTACCCAATACCCCGCCTTGACGACTTGAAATATAGTCGGCAATGGCAATTTTTGACGGTCTCTCCGGAGACTTACGTTCGGTGAAAATGAAAGAATAATATGTAGTCTCATTTTACATTAATAGTCCAGCGTATGTAGGATAAGTTATGTCCTTCCACTGTTGCTGTGTTTTGTAGAAACCTGTGATCACCATATGTGCTGACTTTCGGGAGCTTCAAGAGGTATTGGTGACACGTCACTTCCGGTTACAACTTCTTTCCAGTGCTTTTATTTATGCTTTTGATTTTAAGCCAGATTTTTTAAATTTAATTTTTTAGATTCTTTGCCCGCAATTTTATACACATTGATAACAAGTCATCACATGGTTTAACCGCAGTTACACGTGACGCAGAGGTGCAGCCGTATGGTTGTTTAGGACTACAGTTACGACTTTCTTGTGTTTTTGCGTGTTTAATCCATTCTTCTCTGCAAAATTTCATGTTTGTGAAAATATTTATACAGTGCTAATGATATTGGTTGTAGATTATTACTGGTAATACACCTAATTACAACTATAAATCGCGTATTTTCAAACCACGCCCACAGCCAAAACCGTGACAGAGAAGTGTAGGGCCCAGAGACACTTCCCCGTCACAGCACTGTCTCTTCAGCTTTGCGCAGTGGCAGTATCGTAGCCTATGAGGTTTATCCGAGGCGCGATTATTGCTAGTTGAAAACTTTACCCAATACCCCGCCTTGACGACTTGAAATACAGTCGGCAACGGCAATTTTTGACGGTCTCTACGGAGACTGATATAGTTGTTGATGAAAAGTTACAGTACGGACAGTAGGTGACGATCACAGTGGTTCAATGTTCTATTGTTATTAAATATCGGCCTTCATTCAGATTATAGAGCATAAAGACATCAGTTTGGCAAAAGTTGAAACGTGAGTAACACGTCGTTTTTGTTTTGTTACACTTTTACTTTGAAAACTCTGAATTGTGTTACTTTAGTTAATCTGGGGAAACACAGAGAATGCAGGCGTTTTGCTGTGAAGACCGATACTTGCTCAAAGATCGTGATCAAATATTTAACATGTTAATTGGATGTTGAAAGTAGTGCATTTGACGAGTTCGTGTATTTGTTGTTTGGGCAGTACTTGAAACATAATAGCCAACAGTGACAATAATAATGATAATTACTTGAGGTGGAGCAGAAAAATGTTACTGTAGCTTCTTCAATAAATGTCTTCAGTCTCATCCAGTATAAGACAGGTTACGTTTGGGAATAATTATTCCCACCTACCAGAACTGCAGTCCCAAATAACATTGATCTAAACATGAGTGGTGCATCCATAATGCAACCTTTCCAAACCCAACAACTGCATTTGCACTGGCAGCAGAATAACCTAACTGGTGCACATTTTGAAGACACCCCAGCACTCACAGCTTGTTATGCTCTTGCACTGACAGTATGGTAATCTGAGGCACAATCATTGCTAGTTGAAAGCCAGTGCCCTGCCTTGATGACTTGAAATACTGTCAGCAAAGTTAAGCATGTGGTAGATGCTTCAGAAGACTTTCATAGTTGTTTTATATTCCTTCCTTGTCTGGGAGTATATTGCACACATTAATCAGATAGACTGGATATTTAAATTAATAATAATAAGGAATAAGGGAGCAGACAGCTTTGTGTCACTGTCTGTTATCTTATTGTTCAGAGGCAGTATCAAAGCTTATGAGGTTCTTGCAATGTGCAGTTATAGCTAATTGAAAACTTTTGCCAATCTCTGTGAAGACCAGGTTGTTGTTGAATATAAGATATTCATGCAGCTTCAACATTCATCAGTCTATTTGACCTCTCCCTTATCTGTTTTCATACTTAATAGATATATTCATTGAGAACCCAAGTCCTTTCTCTCTGATAGTCACATATGCGTCACGAAATGATGCAGTGCAGTTGCCAGAGCAGCAGGGGGCACTATATAGTTATGATGAACTGGAGGATGAAAAAAGCCTAAAACAGATCATGCATTTTTTTTTTCTTTTTAAAATCTTTAAACCAAAGGTCATCTATTTATTTATTGCAGCAACGTGAAGAATTTATAAATATGCTTTCTTTTTTTCCAAACTTGATGATGATTGCCACATCGTGATCCTTTGTGCTTAATAGTCACTTGTAATTGAGATTGCTTTTCTCAAGTGAAAATACCATTTGCGTAATCACGTTTTAGCACCCCGTAGAGACTTGTGATTGCAGTGATCTCTGATTAGAAGAAGGGTGTGTTTTAGTCAATCGCAGGGGTGGAGGGTTTAATCAAGGCGGTGTTCTTGTTTGGCAGATGAGCTCCAAAGCCTCTCGCCAAGCCTGTAAACATTTTTACACCCCTGTCATGTGAAAGCATTTCCCCCTTTCCACCCCTTTCATATTGTAAGTACATGTAACTGTGATATATTCATTTTTTTAAAACCATAATAGTAAATAGTAATAGCACAGTAATAGCAGCAGTTAAAAGAAAGTGCTCATTAAAATGAAATTGTAATCAATCTAGTACACTTAAATACAAAACAGTAAATTACTTCAACATTGGAGCTGTTGAAGTACAAATCATTAAGTCTAATCTGAAATTTATAACCTGTGTCAGCAGGTTTGTTTCTATGACTGCAAAAACATTTTCATCTACAGTCTCACAGTTAAAATATTAACGATATTAAAAAGAATGAACTGTATTTAATTATTGTTATATGTGTCTGAACAGTCATACAATTATCCTGGAATTTATTTCAGTATCTTTTATTAATCAGATCTCTTGTAATGTGTTTTATGTAATCTTGCTGCTTGTAGGGTATCAGTCCTCATTTCTGTTAACCAGATTGTGGGGAAGGAAAAAAAAAGAAAAGAATAAAGCTTCCAGACATTTGGCTGTGTTCATCAAAGGTGAAACTCCGGTTTTGAAGGGTGATTCATATTTCCATTAATTACTCAAGTCGGCTTTTGCATTTAATCTACATTCAGTGTGACGCGCGAATTGTTTGCTTTTACTGTCGGTTATACACGTCCGCCGAGCATTGATCAGTCTGCGCCAAATGGAGCCTCTTAGCCAATATTCCTCTTGACCTGCTTATGGCCCTGTGTTTTCCAAATGTAAGAAAGTAATTATGCTCTCAATCGAATGATGTCAGGTACTCTGTTTATTTATTTTTGAAATTTAGTCATTTATTAAGCTCTGACCTTTCCGATGTCACTGACAGCTCTATAGTCAGAAATAAAATGGAAGACTTTGTTTTATGTAAGCGACAGCTGCAGACATGTCAAACATAAACAAATAAATTGCACAGCATCACAGGACTAGTTCCTAGGTAACCATGTGACAGTACCGACAATTGCTATGGAAACCAGTGTATCCCCTCTCTCTCTGTCTTTCTCCCCCCACCCAACCTCCCTCCTATCTCTCGGGTCTTTCAGGAAATGTGTGAGAATATTTCTTTTTTTCCTGCGAATTGGTTTTACTTTCCAGTTTGGAGAATGATATAGAATCATTATTCATAATAAAACGAGTTGACAAAGCTTTCTGAAATATCAAGCCTACTTTTCTATATTACCGGACAACTCACTGCCCTGCTTTCATGTCCTTCTTTTAACTCACATGATATGAACACTGGGATTTGCATTAAGCCCATTACAAATGAAGATATTTTTCAAGATCAGAGTAAACAAAAACTTGTTTTAATCATTTTCCTTAGATCTTTTGTTCAGCAAGCAATTTGCAATCTGCTTTGCATAAGGTCTTTTGTTTTGATCCTGTTTGTCACAAATCCAGTTACAACTCCATGCTCCAAATGGAAAACCAAGCTTCTCTTCAAAGACAGACATCACAGCCTATTCTATTTAAAAAAAAAAAAAAAAGCAGGTGCAAATCTAAAAGAGATGCTTTGATTTGCAGCCAATTATGGACATCCTTGTTGCTTCACCTTTGTGTAAGGCTCTCTTTTTCTTTTTCCTCGAAGCTGTGCCCGTTACTCTTGGAGGAGAACCAGTAATGTAGGGATTGCACGAATGAACAGAAACCTCAAAAGTTATCAAGTTATTCAACACACCCAATTAAACTTGTTCCAATCCTCTAATGCCATTTCCCTCTTAATCACTGCGTGGTGTACAAGGGGTTGCCCCCAATTAGTTGCCTCATGTGACATCGTGACACGGAAGACGGCTATCGTGATTGTATTTCTGCCTCAATTACGTTGAAAACTCTTCAGGCAGAGGTGAATGGTCTCCTCCTGTCTTATCTGTGTTTTTTTGTCTGTCTTCCTTTGTTTGATTGTTAGAATGTATCAAAGCATAGCCCATCATTTTTAGAACTGAAAGAGCCTTAAACTGTAACAACTATAGCCATGTTTTGTAATCATGCAGTTCTGAGAAGATAAGCTATTTTTAACACCTGCTGTGCATTATGACATTGTAATGTTTTAATTACCACTGAATTTTCTTTCCTCAAAATAGGTCTAGGATGATGTCAGTGTGTCATGAATTCAATTTACAAAAGTTTGAAATATATTTCAGCGTGTGCAGTAATTTTAGTTAAACTAATTTTAAATGATTTTGTACCTGATTGCCAGTGAACTTTAAGGTCAAATCACTTATTTTAGGAGTAAGTGGTTATACTCAGGGCAAATCCTGGAAAACAGTCATTTAATAGCAGATAATTTAAGGCCATAATTCTAATGGGTTTCCATCATAGTTTTATACTGCAGCCAGTATATCATGAAACATATTCAGTAGCATTAATCTACCAATTATCCATAAAGGGATGAGTTGCTGCCCCAAGTGGAGGAGTTTAAGTATCTCAGGGTCTTGCACACGAGTGAGGGGAGAGTGGAGCTGAAGATTGACACATGTATGGGCACAGTGTCTGCAGTGATGTGGACACTATAGCGGTCTGTCGTGGTGAGGAGAGAGCTGAGCGTGAAAGCGAAGTTGTCGCTTTACCAGTCGACCTATGTCTCTACCCTCACATATGGTCATGAGCGCTAGGTAGTTACTGAAAGAAAGAGGTTGTGGATATGAGTGACAGATTGCCCTCTGAAGGGTGATAATATGAGGTCAGTTGGGAGGGCCTCAGCGTAGAACCGCTACTCCTCCATTTTGAAAGGAGCCAGTTGAGGTGGTTCAAGCATCTGACTAAAATGCCTCCTGGGAGTTTCCTGGGTGCGGTGTTCCAGGCATTTCATACTGGTGGGAGGCCCTGGGGTAGATCCATGATGTGCTGGCTCGATTATGTCTCTTGGTTGGCCTGGGAATTCCTCGGTGTTCCCCTCAATGAGCTTGAGGAAGTGGCTGAGGAGAGAGAAGCCTATGCCTCTGTTTTTAGGCTGCTTTCCCCATGAACCAGATCCAGATAAGCAACAGGAAATAGACTGATGGATGAATAGATGGATAGTTTATTGTTAGGTTTTAGTTTTCATGTATCCTTTAGTATTTTAAGCATATTTTAGTTCTAGTTTACATTTATGATATTTAGTCCTGTCACTATTTTTTTCTATCTTATTGTGGTATGATTCACACCTTCTGGCTAAAGAAGCTAACTGCACTCCATTAGCGCCTGGCAGCACAAATGAACCAGCTGCTAATGGCTAAGACACACCCAGAATGGCTGATTGAAGGCCGGACAGTCCTGATCCCCTAGGATTCATAGACGGGACCAGTCCCATCCAACTACGCATCCAATAACCTGCCTTAGTACAACAAGGAAGCTCCTGTTAGGCATCATAGAGGCCAAGATGAACAGGCACATGGCTCAATACATGAGCATGGCCCAGAAAGGAACTGGTAGAAATACTAGAGAAGCAAAACACCAACTACTAGTAGACAGAGCAGTCACTCAAGATTGTAAGACCAGACTAATCAACCTTTGCACCGCCTGGATTGATTGCAAGAAAGCTTATGATTCAATGCCTTATATGGGGATCCTGGAATGCCTAGTACTAAACAAGATCAACAGGATCCTAAGAGCCTTCACCACGAACTCAGTGAGGATGTGGAAAATAACACTAGAGGACTTCAATCCAATTGCACAAGTCACCATCAAGTGAGGGATCTACCAAGGAGATGTTCTGTCCCCCTTGCTGCATAGGCCTTAACCCCCTCAGCCAGATCATTAAAAAGACTGGCTACGGATACCGACTACAGAACGGAGCAAACATCAGCCACCTCCCCTATATGGATGACATCAAGCTGTATGCCAGAAGTAAACAAGATGTTGATTCACTGATTCACACCACTAGGATATACAGCAATAACATTGCAATGTCATTCAGACTGGAGAAGTGTTGTCGGATGGTGACAAAAAGAGGAAAGGTAGTCAGACCTGAGGGAACTGAACTACCAGAAGGCAACATTGCTGACATTGTGGACAGCTACAAGTACCTTGGAATCCCACAGGGAAATGGGAACCATGAAGAGGCTGCTAGGAAAGCTGCAGCCACCAAGTACCTCCAGAGAGTAAGGCAAGTCCTGAGGAGTCCACTGAATGGGAAGAACAAGTACCGGGCAATCAACACCTATGCCCCGCCAGTTGTCAGATACCTTGCTGGGATAATAAGCTGGCCAAAGGAGGAGATAGAAGCCACTAACATCAAGACAAGAAAGTTTCTTACATGCATGGAGGGTTTCACCACAAATCCAGCACTCTGAGACTGTACGCTAAGTGAAGGAGGCTGAGGACTAGTGAGCGTCAGAACCACTATCCTTGAAACAACTATGAGTACATCAGAAAGATCGACATAAATGATCATGTGCTTTGTAAGTACCTCAGGCAGCAAAAACAAAGGAAGAAAGAAGAGGAGCAAGAACAGGAACCATCATGGGAGGGCAGGCCTCTGCATGGCATGTGCCACCAGCAGATAGAAGAAGTGGCTAATACTGAAATATCCTACCAATGGCTGTGCAAATCTGAGCTGAAAGAGAGCACAGAGGCACTAATCATGGCAGCGCAGGAGCTAGCTCTAAGCACAAGATTGATAGAGGCCTGGGTCTGCCACACCAGAAAAGACCCAAGGGTAAGCTGTGCAGAGATGATGCTGAGACAATCCAGTACATAACAGCAGGGTGCAAGATGCTAGCAGGCAGGGCATACATGGAATCCATCTGTGGTATCTTTGTCAAGTATGGCCTGGAAGTTCCGAGGTCAAAATGGGATACGTCCCCATGGGTGGTTGAGAATGACCAAGCTAAGATCCTGTGGGACTTCCACTCAGGGCAGTGACCCCCAAACTGGGAGAGTGGCTCCAGCAGTTTCCAGTGCAGAGGAACAACTAAGATACTGCGCAGGTCTCTAAAGCTCCCAGACTTCTGGTAGAGAATGCAAGCTTGGAGGAGGACCGGCCGCAGGGCGAGTGGTTCTGTACCACTGAGATTAGAGTACTGAATCGCTTACAGTACCTGTTGGCCTGTTTATGCCTGTTTCACCCTGGGGACTCCAATGATACCACTATTTATTGCTGTTGAGTTAATGATATGGTTTCTACAATATAAGCATAACAGCAGAACAGAAATTGAATATACTTTTGGGCAATGGCGCATATTAATTATGCTGTCAACAAATCCCAGAGTTATTAAATGCAAGTCACTCTGAGTAATTACTAACACAATCTCAACACCATTCCCTCAGTGCCCCCCCCCCCCCCCCCCCCCCCACACACACACACACACAACCCCCTCATTGTACTGCAAATTAACATTGTGTGCACAATGTTACAAAAAGATGGGTTTGACAAGCTAGTAAGAAAGGTAAAGCTAAAGAATTCATCCAACCTTATGGTACATCATGGCTCGGTTAAACATACAGCCTAGCTCACTAGTTAGCTTAGTGAGATCAGAATGAAAACAGAAAATTATCAGCAATAATATTATGCAGTCTAAACAAAAATCAAACCATTTACAATTTATTTCATATAATTTAATTATGGAACTTTGTATTTTAGAAACTCTTCATGGTTCAGTTCTCGGATGCCATGTGCTTAATTCTTCATGTGTAAAACTGGGCGATTCCTTCAAATTTTCTCAGCAAGACTGAATGTGTGAATAATCACACAGTGTAACTGCAATGTAACCGGGATGTCCATAACACAACATTTCAGTTTCTTGTTGTGCAATGAAGCTTCTTCTATGTAAAGTAAGTAGTTAATACATTTTGTCATTATTGCTGTTAACAAACTGTGATAGAATTGACACATGAAGTCAGTGTGCAGTCAGTGTGTTTACATGTTCATATAAACACGCCAGTGTAGCGGTTGTCATAAAAGGAAACCCTAGCTCTTTCAGACTATTAGGTGCAGAGTCCTTGTAGCCTTGAGTAGCCTGCGGCTCTCAGAAATAACTTTTCAAAAGGTACCAGTCTCCCGTGTTTCCCCAGGATCCAGGTGTTTTTAATTGGATTTCTTTGACAAGATTATTGCCTGCTCTCAGGCCAAACTTCGATGGTGTGTATTTTAACAAGTGTGCCTATATAGCTCCTTTAATCATGAGCAAACTTCACAAAGAACTTTAACTTGATTGGAAATTACAGTGTGACCAAATGTTGACCCTACACCCACCCTTTTCCAGTGTTGCAATTTGATGTAATCCTCCATAGAGCCTAGTGAAGACATTGTGAATCATATACATTATATCTTTATGTAATACCACAAATTGGAAGAAATTAGAGACTTGGCACTGCTGAATATTTCCAGAGCTAATTTGTAAAACTAGCTTTATCAGGGGATGAACTAAAATCCCCAGTATATACTCTGTTATAAAAGCATTTATTCCCATGCACCCAGCCCCTCCAAGGTATTCTGACCTTCTTAAATGAAACAGAATTTAAGAAGAGGGTGCACTGAAGACAGAGAGTTATACCAGCCAGCCATATAATCCCTTAGAAAAGGGCTCTTTTAAAATCCTATTATAACAGCAGAGTAGGTCCAAGCCTGGTCAAAGCAATTAGTCAGAGGAAATGGGCAACATTAAATGTCTAAATGGGTACGAAAAATGATAAAGACAAAGAATAGAATCTTATCATGCCAATTTGAATGTTTTATTGTTTAGTAAAATTTTAATTAATAGAGCTAGGCTACTTGGTGGTTCCATGAGGACATTTAGTACTTAAGTTATTGTTCTTGCAAGACAGTTAATGTCCAAAATTATTTTGTGCGATTTCACTTTCAACCTGTGTGGCTCAATGGAAAAGTGTGACCTGAAATGAATGCATTTGAATTATTGGACTGACAAGGCAAATGGAGGCCCAGTTTCAATGCTTCAGTAAAAGCTCAATTAGAAAGATTTACACCATTTTTACTGCGGTGAAATCCAGTCAGTTATGTTCTTGATTTAACCAGTTTGAAAAGCCAGGAAAATATAAATATCAAGAAAGTGCAGCAAGTTCACACACTCAAAGCAGTTTAATTACATCTTTTGTTAAATCCATCTGAATACACTAATGACTGGAAACTCGAATTTCATATGAGTCTGTTTAAGTTACTCTGTGACAAAATGGTCAACCCATGAGATATGAATTTTATCCAGAATCATAGGGCCTATTGTACAAGAAGTGCTGTCTCTGATAGTATTCTTTCATGTTACCGCTGAGAGGCTTTGCAGTTGAGTGAGAGCAAAGCATGAAGTGAGATATAAGCTACTTTTCTCGAGGCTCAGCCGGGAAATCTTAACAAGAGGCAGGACTTTGAAGTCGGGACATCAGGTGGGAGTTTATTAAGACACAAGTTCTATATCCACTGTGTCACGCTCTGCATGCTGTGTCTCATCTGTCTTTGTCTTGCCACTTGTTATATAGCCAGCTAAAAATGGGTTCTGGTGTTGCTTGCACTATTATAACACCATATGTGTTTTTGGAACTCAGTACCACCTGCTAAACTCTGAAAGTAGCATGGGTGAAAACTTCACAACTGAGACTAAATTTTAACTCAAGTCAGAGTCATTGTTAGAGCTGTTGAAGGAAGTGGAAGTTTTAGCCACACTTACATTATGGCAAGAGGAACAGTGATGTTAGCCAGTCAGTAAGTCTGCCATTCTAGTCTAGACAGTAGAAATTGAGGGCGGAGAAAAAAAACAAACGTGTATTTTTTTTCTATCTAGGTATGCTTTTACTGCATTGGTAGTGTTTGGGATCACTGTAATGCTAAAAAATCAGATGCTTCCAGATGGCATTGCATGACGGATCAAAAGCTTTTCTGCATTAGTAATTCCATTAGTTTTGACAACATCCCCAACAACACTGGCTTAAATGCATCCAACCATAAACCATGACAGAGCCTCCACTGTGTTTTACAGATGGACCTCCTCTGTAACATATTGAGGACAATTTGAACCAAAAATTTCAAATTTGGATTCATCCCTCCGTAAGACCTGTTGCCACTGATTTTTAGTCCAGTTCTTGTGGCTGCTAGTAACAAAATGTCTGAAGATGCAATTTAAAATTGGTTCTTTGCTAAGTTGTCTGTTGTGTAGACACAACACTGTTTCATCCCTTGAGTTTTATATGCTTGAATGATTTATAGGTCAGTATTAAGTGACTTAACAAAGCACAAAATCCTCTGAAAATAGTCAGGACTAGACTGAAAATGAGTGAAAAAGCATCCTGGGTCCAAAGAAAGATCTTCAGAATGTCTGGAGAACTATTGCTCAAGATGTCTCTGGAGCTTGAAAAAGGCGACTGGACTTCTTTTTGTTTCTTGAAGACGTTTCACCTCTCATCCGAAAGGCTTCTTCAGTTCTCAACCAAATGGTGGAGAGACCCAGGTATTTAAACCCCTGTGGGCGTAGTCCCCTGGAGGTGGTTATGACCCTCTATTTATCATGTGCTGGAACACATGTGCCCAGGTGTGAAGGGGGCGTGGGTCATATTTAATCAGTGGTTTCAGTTGAAACCAACTTAGGACTCCGCTCCATTGTTTCCTGTGGCCTATTGAGGTCACTGGAACAAAGGTGTGAATGGGGGTTGAGACGTCTGGGAAGGGAGCTCAGGACAGCACTGTAAGCGGGGGAAAGTTGGTGACGTAATCCACCTCCTCTGTTCAATGATGGTTGTTCACAGTGGACATAGATGGCTTCTTTCACTCCTCTTTCAAACCATCTGTTTTCCCTGTCCAAAATGTGGACATTGGCATCCTCAAAAGAGTGCCCTTTTTCCTTCAGATGCAGATGTACTGCTGAATCTTGTCCTGTCGAAGTGGCTCTTCTATGTTGTGCCATTCGTTTGTGAAGAGGCTGTTTGGTTTCACCAATGTAGAGGTCCGAGCACTCTTCACTGCACTGAACAGCATACACTACATCGCTGATCTTGTGTTTGGCGGGTTTGTCCTTGGGATGAACCAGTTTTTGTCTTAGGGTGTGACTTGGTTTGAAGTATACTGAGATGTCATGCTTGGAGAAAATTCTTCTGAGTTTCTCTGACAAGCCTGACACATATGGGATGACAATGTTGTTCCTCTTGTCCTTCCCATTCTCTGTAGTTTGTGTTTGGCCTTCATTCCTGTGCATCTTAGCTGATTTGATGAAGGCCCAGTTGGGGTAACCGCATGTTTTGAGGGCTTTCTTAATGTGTGTGTGTTCCTTATGCTTCCCTTCTGCCTTAGAGGGAACACTTTCCGCACGGTGTTGTAGGGTCCTGATCACCCCAAGTTTGTGTTCCAGAGGGTGGTGGGAGTCAAAGAGGAGATACTGGTCTGTGTGTGTGGGCTTCCGGTAAACTTCAATGTTGAGGCTTCCATCTTCCTCGATAAGCACCGCACAGTCCAGGAATGGTAACTTGTTATCTCTGGTGTCCTCCCTGGTAAAACGTATGTATTTATCCACTGAGTTAATGTGACGAGTGAAGGCTTCTACTTCTCGGGTTTTGATTTTGACCCAGGTGTCATCTACATATCTGTACCAGTGGCTAGGTGCCGTCCCTTTGAAAGAACCAAGAGCTTTACTTTCCACTTCCTCCATGTAAAGGTTGGCTACAATGGGAGACACTGGGGAGCCCATGGCACATCCATGCTTCTGTCTGTAGAATCCATCATTGTATTTAAAATATGTTGTGGTAAGGCAGAGATCTAAAAGTGCACAAATCTGATCTGGGGTGAAGCTGGTTCTGTTCAGTAAGGAATCGTCTTCCTGTAGTCGTCTTCTGACGGTCTCCACTGCCTCAGTTGTAGGTATGCAAGTGAAAAGTGAAACCACATCAAAGGACACCATGGTTTCATCTGGATCCAGTACAAGATTCTGGACCTTGTTAGTAAAATCTGTAGAGTTTTCAATGTGGTGGGGTGTGATGCCAACAAGCGGTGATAAGATGGTGGCGAGGTGTTTGGAAATGTTGTAGGTGACCGAGTTTATACTGCTGATAATGGGTCGAAGTGGGACTCCTTCTTTGTGGATCTTTGGGAGTCCATAAATGCATGGAGTGGCTTCTCCAGGGTACAGGCGGTAGTAAGTGGGGCGGTCAATGGCTTTTTCCTTTTCAAGTTGTTGCAGGCAGCAAACAACTTTTTTCTTGTAGTTGCTTGTGGGATCACGTCTCAAGACCTCATAAGTATTGTTGTCACTGAGGAGTGTAGTAATTTTGTTGTGGTAATCCGATGAATTCAGCACAACCGTGCACCTCCCCTTGTCGGCTGGCAGTATGGTGATGTTTTGATCCTTGCTTAGGGCTGTGATGGCCTTCTTCTCCTGAATGGTGAGGTTGGATGGAGGAAGTCTTGCACTGGAGAGAGTGGCTGAAACTTTCATCCTGATCTGTTCTGCTACAGGATGAGAAAGTTTGTTATTTCTTATAGCGGTTTCTGTTGCTGTGATGAGGTCTACTATAGGAAGCTGTTGTGGGGCTATGGCAAAGTTGAGTCCTTTGGCTAGCACATTTTCTTCTGGTTTGGTGAGGACCCTGTCTGATAGGTTCTTCACCCACTTTCCTTGGTTTCCATTGCTTATCGTGTCGTCCTGTTTGTTAACAGATGAATGGTATGCCTTGGTTTGCAGAGTTTGAAATTTACGTAGTTGTCTTTCCTTGCCTTTGATGTGTTGTGCGAGCTGGGCTTTGTCCACAAATGTAGAAACTTCTTCTGCGATGGTGTGAGGTAAGAGTGATGAGAGTTTCTGCTGAGTCTGGTGGATTTTGTTCTGGAGTGCATCTATGGTGAAATGGACCTGTCTTATCCTTTCACTTAAAAGGTGGTTCTGTGCTCTCCATAGAATTTGGTCAGCTCTATGTCCTTTTACTGTGGACCCAAGGTGCAAACTCTTGGGAACCAGTCTGGACTGTCTGCATCTCAAGTTGAAACGAAGGTGGTTCCTGTAGTCCGCTAGCTTTCTTGAGTCCCTTTCATACTCCCGCACCAATTGAAGGGTGTTCCTCCCAAAGTGCAAGGCAATATGTCTGTGTAGATTCTCAGTTATCCAGGTCATAGTAGTCTCTGGAGCTTGAAAAACCAAGGCAAACCAAGGCATACCATTCATCTGTTAACAAACAGGACGACACGATAAGCAATGGAAACCAAGGAAAGTGGGTGAAGAACCTATCAGACAGGGTCCTCACCAAACCAGAAGAAAATGTGCTAGCCAAAGGACTCAACTTTGCCATAGCCCCACAACAGCTTCCTATAGTAGACGTCATCACAGCAACAGAAACCGCTATAAGAAATAACAAACTTTCTCATCCTGTAGCAGAACAGATCAGGATGAAAGTTTCAGCCACTCTCTCCAGTGCAAGACTTCCTCCATCCAACCTCACCATTCAGGAGAAGAAGGCCATCACAGCCCTAAGCAAGGATCAAAACATCACCATACTGCCAGCCGACAAGGGGAGGTGCACGGTTGTGCTGAATTCATCGGATTACCACAACAAAATTACTACACTCCTCAGTGACAACAATACTTATGAGGTCTTGAGACGTGATCCCACAAGCAACTACAAGAAAAAAGTTGTTTGCTGCCTGCAACAACTTGAAAAGGAAAAAGCCATTGACCGCCCCACTTACTACCGCCTGTACCCTGGAGAAGCCACTCCATGCATTTATGGACTCCCAAAGATCCACAAAGAAGGAGTCCCACTTCG
Source organism: Archocentrus centrarchus (assembly GCF_007364275.1). Classification (NCBI taxonomy): domain Eukaryota; kingdom Metazoa; phylum Chordata; class Actinopteri; order Cichliformes; family Cichlidae; genus Archocentrus; species Archocentrus centrarchus. Next base: position 13,998,233 of record NC_044351.1, on the reverse strand, counting down.
ACCCATTATCAGCAGTATAAACTCGGTCACCTACAACATTTCCAAACACCTCGCCACCATCTTATCCCCGCTTGTTGGCATCACACCCCACCACATTGAAAACTCTACAGATTTTACTAACAAGGTCCAGAATCTTGTACTGGATCCAGATGAAACCATGGTGTCCTTTGATGTGGTTTCACTTTTCACTTGCATACCTACAACTGAGGCAGTGGAGACCGTCAGAAGACGACTACAGGAAGACGATTCCTTACTGAACAGAACCACCTTCACCCCAGATCAGATTTGTGCACTTTTAGATCTCTGCCTTACCACAACATATTTTAAATACAATGATGGATTCTACAGACAGAAGCATGGATGTGCCATGGGCTCCCCAGTGTCTCCCATTGTAGCCAACCTGTACATGGAGGAAGTGGAAAGTAAAGCTCTTGGTTCTTTCAAAGGGACGGCACCTAGCCACTGGTACAGATATGTAGATGACACCTGGGTCAAAATCAAAACCCGAGAAGTAGAAGCCTTCACTCGTCACATTAACTCAGTGGATAAATACATACGTTTTACCAGGGAGGACACCAGAGATAACAAGTTACCATTCCTGGACTGTGCGGTGCTTATCGAGGAAGATGGAAGCCTCAACATTGAAGTTTACCGGAAGCCCACACACACAGACCAGTATCTCCTCTTTGACTCCCACCACCCTCTGGAACACAAACTTGGGGTGATCAGGACCCTACAACACCGTGCGGAAAGTGTTCCCTCTAAGGCAGAAGGGAAGCATAAGGAACACACACACATTAAGAAAGCCCTCAAAACATGCGGTTACCCCAACTGGGCCTTCATCAAATCAGCTAAGATGCACAGGAATGAAGGCCAAACACAAACTACAGAGAATGGGAAGGACAAGAGGAACAACATTGTCATCCCATATGTGTCAGGCTTGTCAGAGAAACTCAGAAGAATTTTCTCCAAGCATGACATCTCAGTATACTTCAAACCAAGTCACACCCTAAGACAAAAACTGGTTCATCCCAAGGACAAACCCGCCAAACACAAGATCAGCGATGTAGTGTATGCTGTTCAGTGCAGTGAAGAGTGCTCGGACCTCTACATTGGTGAAACCAAACAGCCTCTTCACAAACGAATGGCACAACATAGAAGAGCCACTTCGACAGGACAAGATTCAGCAGTACATCTGCATCTGAAGGAAAAAGGGCACTCTTTTGAGGATGCCAATGTTCACATTTTGGACAGGGAAAACAGATGGTTTGAAAGAGGAGTGAAAGAAGCCATCTATGTCCACTGTGAACAACCATCATTGAACAGAGGAGGTGGATTACGTCACCAACTTTCCCCCGCTTACAGTGCTGTCCTGAGCTCCCTTCCCAGACGTCTCAACCCCCATTCACACCTTTGTTCCAGTGACCTCAATAGGCCACAGGAAACAATGGAGCGGAGTCCTAAGTTGGTTTCAACTGAAACCACTGATTAAATATGACCCACGCCCCCTTCACACCTGGGCACATGTGTTCCAGCACATGATCAATAGAGGGTCATAACCACCTCCAGGGGACTACGCCCACAGGGGTTTAAATACCTGGGTCTCTCCACCATTTGGTTGAGAACTGAAGAAGCCTTTCGGATGAGAGGTGAAACGTCTTCAAGAAACAAAAAGAAGTCCAGTCGCCTTTTTCAAGCTCCAGAGACTACTATGACCTGGATAACTGAGAATCTACACAGACATATTGCTCAAGATCACTTTAAAAAATACATGAAAGTCTGGCTCAGTAAGAAATGAGGAGTGGCTCAAGACTTAAATATATATATATATATATATATATATATATATATATATATATATATATATATATATATATATATATATATATATATATATATATATATATGTTGCTGTGACATCGTCCCCTTAGAATTATAAGGTTATATCTTCATTCTGACCCTTTTTGAGATATTAAATAATAGAACCTTATAATACAAAGTTAAAGCTTGATTTTGCAAATAGAACCTTTTTGTTTTGTGAGTAAAATGGCCAAAGTTGTATATAATTAAAAAAAAATCTCATATATTGTTGATTAGCGGTCAACGAATAAGAATATGACAATAAGTCAACTTTGTCAAAAATGTCAGATAGAACCTTATAATTCTAAGGGGACGACATGTTGTATGACATCCATGATCCCCAGCGGTTGAACAACCTGAGTTTTGGTCATCCCCTTTTACAATTGTGAGTATCCTGTTTGGGAACTACAGATTGATTGTTTATGTCTACAAACACAGCAAATATTATCCACAGTATTCCTGACTTTGTGCCATTACTCCTAATTCTTCAGCTGATCCAAAATGCTGCAGCTAGAGTACTGACAGGGACTAGAAAGAGAGAGCATATTTCTCCCATATTGGCTTCTCTTCATTGGCTCCCTGTTAAATCTAGAATAGAATTTAAAATCCTTCTCCTCACATACAAGGTCTTGAATAATCAGGCACCATCTTATCTCAAAGACCTCATAGTACCATATCACCCCAATAGAGCACTTCGCTCTCAGACTGCTGGCTTACTTGTGGTTCCTAGGATACTTAAGAGTAGAATGGGAGGCAGAGCCTTCAGCTTTCAGGCCCCTCTTCTGTGGAACCAGCTCCCAGCTTGGATTCGGGAGACAGACACCCTCTCTATTTTTAAGATTAGGCTTAAAACTTTCCTTTATGATAAAGCTTATAGTTAGGGCTGGATCAGGTGACCCTGAACCATCCCTTAGTTATGCTGCTATAGGCCTAGTCTGCTGGGGGGTTCACATAATGCACTGTTTCTTCTCATTCACCTTATTTACTTTGTTTATACTCCACTCTGCATTTAAACATTAATTGATATTAATCTCTGGCTCTCTTCCACAGCATGTCTTTCTCTCCCCTCAGCCCAACCGGTCACAGCAGATGACTGCCCCTCCCTGAGCCTGGTTCTGCTGGAGGTTTCTTCCTGTTAAAAGAGAGTTTTTCCTTTCCACTGTCGCCAAGTGCTGCTCATAGGGGGTCGTTTTGACTGTTGGGTTTTCTCTGTATTATTGTAGGGTCTTTACCCACAATACAAAGCGCCTTGAGGCGACAGTTTGTTGTGATTTGGCGCTATATAAATAAAATTGAATTGAATTGAATTGAATTGAATTAATTCATAGCGGAAGCGGGTATTTTACTTCCGTTTGCGCTGTTGTTTATGGTTGCGGGCTTACACACTTGCCGTTCATTTAAACATTTTGACACTGCAGTTTCTTTCAGTAACAGTGCCTCACCCATCGCTTCTCACTGACTGGGTAGATGACATGAAATTATGGCCCAAAATCAGCTACATCCACATTATCAATTACCTTGTTTTTTCTGAAGGTGTTGATGGCGAGGAATCATGTAATTATAAAAGCACCAGATTACCTTCAAAGCAGTAAATTCGATAAAGTAAAGCTGAACAAACAAGACAACGTTGTTTTCCTTAAAGCAGCTGTAGAGCTGAGCCAGAGCATCGGCCAAGCTAAGCACTTAGCGTGGGTCATGCTAAGGGAAAGTGGAGTGGTGGAGACAGTCAGCTGTTCCTGTATCGCAGATTAGGGAAATCATGTAGTCATGCGGCAGCTATTCTGTGGAAGGTATATCAATTATCTGGATATCAGAGTGTTCAGATCAGTGAAACAGAAACACTGGACTGGCCGAAGGCTGTGATCGGGGAGACACGCAGCTGTCATCTTGCTAACTGCTACGTGTTTACAAGAAGGCATATAAATAAAATAAAATAACGTAAAAAAATAAGAGGCTGTACATTAAAGGAAAACTTAAAACATAAGGAAAAAATACAGTAATAGGATGTGCAACTGGGTAGTATAATTTTGGGGAAAAGAACAAATTTACAGAATAAAATAATTTGAAAAAATGTACAAACTGATGTAGTGACAACGGACAACAACAGCCCAAGTTCAACTCGAGCTCATGTTCCAACTAATAAAGCCGCCCGTTACAGCACAAAGTAACACAATTTTAACTCTGGCTCTGACTTTGGGTAACCGCAAGTATAAAACCGTACAGCGGAAGTAGCAGTCTGTCATAACAGCCTACGTACGCTCTTACAGAAACCTGTGGATAGAAAGCTTATTTGAATAAGCCAACTAAAATTAACTTGCAAAGGAAGAAAGGATGTTTGAAAGAATTAATGTCCTTGTCAAATACTAATGTATGTTGCAGTTGTTGCCATTGCTGAGAACACAGTGAGTGCTTTAGAGGGCTTGGTCGTTAAAAAACCACTGGTGCATTGGTTTCTTTTATACGAAACAGATACAAACATAGGAAAAAAAAGATTATTCAGAAAACGTAAAATTTTGTGTAATATATTTTTTTATTTTGAGCCCAAACTATGTGTACTATGTACAGCATAAGTATGAAAAATGTCAAGGTTATTATTTATGAAAGATATGTTGGAATATTGTTATTCTGTTACACTGTTCTCTTTTGTGCTAAGATTTTCCTCCTATTTTTCAGATGGATATAAATTTTTTATACTGAAAGAGATTTACACCACTTTATTATTCAAGAAAAAAATAAGTTTCATTTTTAATTGGAAAAAACTATATTGCCAAAAGTATTTGCTCATCTGCCGTCACACTCATATGAACTTGAGTACCAACCCATTCTTAATCCATAGGGTTTAAAGTGTCGGTCCACTCATGCGGCTGTAACAGCTTCAACTCTTCTGGGAAGGCTTTCCACAAGGTTTAGGAGTGTGTTTATGGGAATTTGTGACCGTTTTTCTAGAAGCACATTTGTGAGGTCAGACACTGATGTTGGATGAGAAGGCCTGGCTCACAGTCTTCACTCTAATTCATCCCAAAGGTGTTCTGTCTGGTTGAGGTCAAGACTCTGTGCAGGCCACTCAAGTTCTTCCACACCAAACTCGCTCATCCATGTCTTTATGGTCCTGCTTTGTGCACTGGTGTGCAGTCATGTTGAAAGAGGAAGGGGCCATCCTCAAACTGTTGCCACGTAGTTGGGAGCATGAAATTGTCCAAAATGTTTTGGTATGCTGATATGTTTCTTTCACTGGAACTAAGGGGCTGAGCCCAACTCCTGGAAAACAACCCCATACCATAATCCCCCCTCCACCAAACTGCAGTCAGACAAGTACCGTTCTCCTGGCAACCATCAAACCCAGACTCATCCATTGGATTGCCAGATGGAGAATCATGATTCATCACTCCAGAAAACACATCTCCACTGTTTTAGAGTCCAATTGCATCACTGCATCTGGCGCTTTGCATTGCTGTTGGTGATGTAAAGTGCTGGATACAGCTGCTCAGCCATGGAAACCCATTCCATGAAGCTCTCTATGCACTTGAGCTAATGTGAAGGCCACGTGAAGTTTGGAGGTCTGTAGCGATTGACTTGTGATTGACATAGTGCGCAGAACGACCTCTGCACACTATGCGCCTCAGCATCTACTGACCTCACTCTGTCATTATATGTGGCCTACCACTTCATGATGAGTTTCTGTTGTTCCCAATCACTTCTACTTTGTTATAATACCACTAACAGCTGACTGGAATATTTAGTAGTGAGGAAATTTCACAACTGGACCTGTTGCACAGGTGGCATCCTATCACGGTACCACACTGGAATTCACTGAGCTCCTGAGAGCGACCTTTCATAAATGTTTGTAGAAGCAGTCGGCATGCCTAGGTGCTTGATTTTATGCACCTGTGGCCATGGAAGTGATTGGAACACCTGAATTCAGTTATTTGGATGGGTGAGTGAATACTTTTGGCAATACAGTGTATATAAACTCTGTTTTCACCCAAATTAACCAAAATCCACATGGCAAACAGGTTATTACAGTGAGAAAAATCCAACAGGAGCAAACAACAGAATGCAGAATTTCATATTCATATAACAAAAGATGTAATTTAATTTAACTTAATTTTCAAAGACAGATACTAGTATGACTAGTGCTCCACTTGATACATAATTTTTCTCCTTGGTTAATTTCATTTCTGTTAATCTTGGCACTTAACTCATTTTAACATCGAAATGGTCTGCATAATTCATAATGAAGTAAAATGTTTAATATAGAACAGCAAATACACTCCCCACTGATGTAGCAGTTGCCCCCATGAAGCATAACAGTCATTAGAGACACAGGAATTGCAATTCATCTCTCCATCCATACAAATCAAATTTAGAGGTCATAATCAATTATGCTCCTTCATAGGCAGTTAAATGAGTCTCCTTAGGGTCCAGCTGGCTTTTAGAAAGTAGTCATAATTTGTATTCTCAGTTTGTGTGATCCACAGGCAGACAGCGGGCCTTTGCTCAGTAAGGTGGAAGATTGCTTTTTTTTTTGTTTTTGTTTTTTTGGGGGGGGCGGGGATCATTTTTTAGCGCCCCATCAGCTTTGTCATATTTAATTATCAGCACTCTAAGATGATTGACTAGAGCAATAATGGAAAGGGTTCCGGGTCTGAATAGGATACTCTAAATTACAGTGGCAAAGAGTGGTGATTGTGTCAAGCTAAATGTGTGCAGTAGAAATCGCTTTGCTAGATATGTCAAAGGACCACTGTTGTGAAAAGAAGATTGATATTTCCATATGCAGTAATTTTAGCATAAGTCCTCATTTAAGGTTTTCGGTGCACAGTAAGCAGATGTAAGTATGACACGGTGTACATTTAAAGATGGATTTTGTCTGTAGGTTTTTTTGTTTTTGTTTTTCAGGTGTAATACCTCTAAAAGAGACAGTTGTGTAGAGCTGTTGCTTACCTGAAACGTATCTAACAGCCTCTATGTTGCGCAAGAAGTCAAAACGTATTTGCTGTCAGATCTTGACCCGTATGCATATTAATGCAGTTACTCGTTTTTAATTTTTAATTTTTTGTACTTTTTTGTGAGGCTGCTTTTGTGTAGTCTAGAGTTTTCGCTGTATTAATTGTGTAAAAACGTGAAAACCTACTGGCTAGCTGTAAAATCTCAGGCTGCCAGTAATAACATGTAACAGCCTGAGATGCTTCACATTTGGTTCAGCTAAGGTTTGCTCAGTTTCATCAAAACACTGGTATTATTGTGGACTCAGTGAGAAGTTACAGGACACAGCCAAAGCTTTGGCACTGCGCTCTCAGCTTTGAGCTCTCCATCTGTGCCAATTACGCACTCATTCTGATAATATCGCCTCCTGGCATTCCAAATTGATTAATGCTCCTAGCAGACACTATCACAGCCACATCGTTAAATTTAGCACAATTTCCAGTACATTGTGTGGTTCACACCTTGGTAAATTAAGTTTGTGTGATTAATTTAAATACTTTCCTCCCAAAATTTGCACTCTAGAAGGGGGAAACTCCTACAAATATAGCAATGAGGCTAGCCACAAAAACACTTTTGTCAATGCCTTTCAGTGTCATAACTGACATTGTGCCTCTTTCGTAAATCTCAGCAGTAGCTTTTTAACACCAAAAGAGGGTTTTGCGATAGTGCAGACTGTTAGTAAATGTGACCCCCCAAGTCTCACACACTACGCAAACTTGAATGGCCAGAGTGACGCAATCTGCAAGATGACCTGCTGAACAAAATCAGATGTGTTTTACAGACAGTTTCCTTGGGACTATTTTTTTTTAACATTTCAGGAAATGGATTCTTGCTTTTGCTCCCATAAAATTAGTTGAAAATAACATTCCATTGAAAGCCTCCAACAGGTTTGCCATTTAACTCAGCCAACCGACTCAGCATGTCATGATCTTTTGTAAGTGTATTTGTGGCAACTTGAACTGTGGGGGTTGGAGACAAGTCAATGAAAATACTTGTTTTTGACATTTGCCGTACAGAGCTCTTCTCTGTCAATACCGGTAAGTCAAGCTCTGTCATAAAGAGGATCTGTTGACTTATGAGGAATGTCAATGAATCAGCAGGAACCCAAACTTCTACCCGTTCCTGTGCAAGTGGTGATTATTTTTCAAAGAGCAGACTTATCTGGGTTTCCATTTAGGTCTGGCAGGTCACAAATACCCACACAGAAACCTGGGAGCGATGGAGCGTCAGCACATGTTCAACATCCATAACAAATCTCCTGTCAGAATGGTTCTCATTCCACCTGCTAAACATGTAGGGGAAAACATGATCTTGGAGGCAAGATCTAGCTTTTTAAGAAACAAACATCTGTGTAGAATCCAAAAGCCAGACACAGAAAGGATGACAAAAAAGGGTCTAGACTGTTTTGTTCCAGTGTGAAATTATTAGAAATTTCACTAAGATTGCCATCACTTGGTCTTTGTTTAGAAATGTCTTTATTTTGAAAATATTCCTTCCCCGAAAAAAAATGCATTGCCTACCAGAAGGTAATAAGTATAACAAACACATCTGAAAGCTTGTGTTACAAATGCTAGTAATGAGTAAAACAAGAGCAGCTCAAATGAAACCCGTGTTTTTGGTAATAATATGACCAGTAATAGATCCAAACTATGAATCAGCAATGCCATCTGGCCATAATTCTGTTTGTATTGTATATTACTGCTGTATTTTCTGAAAATCTGGTTGAACAAAACAACCTTCGTACATGAACATTTCGAGAATGTATTCTGTAATTTTTTTACTTTGTGAAATGATCTTAGAAGCCGTGTAAAAAGAACATTTTCAAAGGACTCTGTGCAGTCCTGTGAAAATCTAAGTACAATCTTACTGCTTCCATAAGAATTAAGAGGGTAAGTGGCAGCCAGGTGCTGATTATCAAATGCAATTGGTTAATTGAGCAGAAGCAAGCATGACCACCTCTATAAAAGCAGAAGCTTTGGCAGTTTACTGGTCTGGTCCATTCAGGTGTGTTAAAAAAAAATCTTCTCAAGAGTGGACATCCCAGCAAATTCACCCCAGGGCCAGATCATGCAGTGCTCAGCAAATCTGCCCCCCCCCCCCCCCCCCCCCCCCTTAAAAAAAACAACAGCTACATCTCAGCACATTTTTTTAAAAAAAAAAACAAAAAAAAACTTTTTTTTGGCCACAGCAGCTTTTATTGGCAGTAGAGGGACACAGGAAATTGGGAAAAGATACAGGGAAAGACACGCGGGCAAGCTGGCAACAGGCTGGGACTCAAACCTGCACCGCCCACACGCGGCATATGCATATGGTTGCCTGCTCCACCACTGAGCCACCCGGGCACCCTACACCTCAGCATGTTAAATGTTAGAGCTCATTACAGTACAGGCACTGCCAAAGCTCAACTGGTTGAACTGGTGACCCACATCCCAAAGGCTACCACAGGGTTTGAGTTTGCTCCAGGCCATTTCCTGCAGGCCATTCCCCCATGCTTACTCTGTACACTGTCCTGTCAAATTAAGGTTTCGAATACCAAAAATAATTCTTAAATCTTCTCTGTAAAAAGAGCATAGCAGCCAGACTGAGGTTTACAAAGCTGCATCTGAACATACTGCAAGATTTCTGGAGCAGTTTCCTTTGGACAGATGACACCAAAGTGGTGATGATGGCTGTAACGCACAGTGACATGTGTGGCAAAAAACAAAAACACAGCATATCAGCACCTCATACCACCTGTCAAGCATGGTGATGGAGGACTGATGATTTGAGCTTGTTTTGCAGCCACAGGATGTGGGCACTTATTCTAGAGTCAAATTTGAGACCATGTGTCCAGCAGCTAAAGCTTGGCCAAACTTGGGTCATACAGCATGACAAAGATCCCAAGCATAGCAGCGAATCTACAACAGGATGGCTGAAAACAAAAATAATCAAAGTGTTGCTGTGGTCCAGTTAAAGTCCAGGCTTTAACCTGAGTGAAATGCTGTGACAGGACCTTAAGGGAGCTGTTCGTAAACAAATGCCCGCAAAACTCAATAAACTGAAGCAACGTTGTAAAAAGAGTGGACCAAAATTGCTCCACAACAATGTCAGGGGCTGATAATCATACAGAAAATGATTACTTCTGGTTATTGCTGCTAAAGGTGGTTCTACAAGCTATTGAATCATGGGGTGTCTCAGGTCTCAGTCCTGTGAAAACCCTCTTTCTCACATGACTGTAAAATATGTTCTGGTAGTTTCTCTCCATTCCTATGCTCGCTGTCTGTTCTTCTAAATGTGTGTCCATTTCACCATGTGTATGCGGGGAGAGAGGCTAGCGAAGCAGAAGACACAGAGATGAAGTGAACATAATATTATATGAGCCGATGCCAACTCCTTACATTACTGTCAATACAGTACAACATTCACAGTGTGTTAGTAGGCAGGTAAGCTAGTCCTGGCCAGAGCACTAGCAGGTTACAACTGCACCTGCTTTAGGTGAACAACCAATTAAAAGAGGGGGGGACACTAGAGTAAGTGCTGTCATCAGTGGGTGGCCAGAAAGAGAAGAGAAGCGTTGACAGGGAAAAGTTAAAGAAGGTGAGTACTTTACAACTGTGCCCTTGTTTTTGTTTTTGATCTGGCCTGGAGCTTTTATCATCTGTCACTATTCCCTCTCTGCTCTGGATGACTAAGAAACACTCAAATCACCGCAAGCAACATAATGTCAAAGAAGCTGAGTTATAAAATGAAAAATAAGCAGTAAAGCAGGTGAATCATTAATGCGTTTCCTTCCTTTGTAGTGATAACTCCCTAAACAGCGTTAGAAATCTGTAACTATTGCATTTTATAGTGCAAGCATTTGCCCATAATATTAAAGCTAAGTTAAGTTTAAATTGGATCAAACACCAAAATGTAAACATTATGCTGCAACTTAATTCTTCAGAAGAACTTCAGAATAAAAACACAGAGGTTGGTTAATAAAAACCTTTTGAATACAGTTAGATCCTGTGTGTTAGACTTTATGTATTTAATTTTATAGCTATAGCAATTGCAAAATTATTTTTAGGGACAAAATAAATGTGCAAAAGAATGGAACTGCGGTAGTTTGTACCACAGTTTTTGCCACCACACTTCCCTTTGTCACTGCAGTACTGATTAATGAATGCAACAACAAGGGTGCCGTCATGTTTTTGGCAAGAACTAAGGGGCAACTGTCAGAGCTGAAAAATGAGGCAAATGCAAGCATAACAAAAACTGCAATTCCTCTAGTGGCAACTTGAGGCTGGGTCCAAAAGCAAGTCAATTCCAGTTAAAATGCCTAATCATTAAAACACATATTTACAGCCTGGTACAAAAATCGGCACATCATTTTAGTCTGATCGAGCTGTTGACAGCTGGATTTTTTGGATCTTTGAAGCGCTTCTTGGTTTGTCATGGCAGCATATCTGCACAGTTAAACCCGGGGTTTATTCAATATAAACTAGGTTAACTGACAACCTTAAATGATGTCACCAAACCATGATATCCCAGCTTTGATATTTCACCCGAGCCTGCTGTGTTATGAGGCATTCCCAAAATCTATTTGAATCCAAGGAAAATTTGTTTTGTGAGCAAACACAGATAACACTGAAATGTCAAGCTCAGAATCAGACATTTGCAGGAAAACGATTAAATGATTTCAGTTTGAACATCCTTTCCAGTGGCCTGCACTGATTGGAATCAGTCAACCTTTTGTGTGAACAGGGCTGAAAGCAAACAACTTAACAGAAAATCAGCCAACATCCCATAAATTTTTGCAAACAAATTGTGAAAAGGCAATTTAGACAGTTGAGATCAACTGTTTGTCAGCTTTCTGATAAGGATTTGAGTGATGGAACGCCTTAAATATCAATATTAGTGCAACCAAGTACTCGCTGTATACTGATAAGAAAACATAGGAGTGTGCAGCCCTTGAGCTTTAATATCCGCAGTGAAAAGAGATGAAGAATGAGGAGATTGGCTGTTGCTATGATTGTTTCGGCAGCTCCTGCTTGAAAGCTTCCTCCAAATAGCAACAATTGACAATAGATAGAGTCTGACAAAGTGTAGGAAGTTGCTTCCTCACAATCTGGATTTCAGTCAAACATGGTCCATGCTGTGACAACTGTGTTAAAGTCATTGGGCGAGATAAATTGCCTCCTCCAGAGACAGATTGCTAACTGTTAAATTTAGAACACATCACCACCCAGTCATCGCCTCCCTGTAGTGCAGCCAAAAAGCATGTCATAATTTGTGATCACCTTAACTTTCCAGGAGCTGTGAGAGCAATTATCCTTTTTGACTGGAACTTTTTAGGGAAACTAGATACATTTGTTACAGCTTCATTTCTACTTACAGCTTCATTTTGGCTATAACATCCTAGTTATAGTTTTTGTTTCTGGGCAGTTTTTTGCTCCCAAGAACTTGCTGTGCCAGTTGTAGGGCTTGATGTTTGCTGCAATTGCAGAGGAACAAAGCTTGTTCATATTTATAATTTTTGTCTGTCTTCACTTATGCAATAAGCAGTTATGTGTGAGAGGCAAACTGAGCATTGGCCAGAGGTCTTGCCTCTTTTGGTTAGGGAGATTCTAAGAAGATTATATCAGCTGATAATCTAAAAACCTTTCACAGAAAAGGTTTGATGAGGATTTCTTAAATTTGTTTTTTAAAGAATAATTTACAGTTGGTACACTATTTACATGCAACTGCTTATGGTAATATAAACGCAAAAAACAGTCAGCAGGTCAGAGCTAGTTTGAAGATGATGCACACCTTTAGCACATCCGATCAATATCTCACTCAGACGGAAGCTCGTTGGCACAATATGCACCAAAATCCTCCCTGTAAGAAAGCTTCTGTAGTGCTTAACATTTCTTAAGATGTGGTTTGACTCTAAACATAGAAAAATAACTTCTAGTTCCTGTTTGGGTCCTGATTTTAATTCCTGGGACTATCTGGTGAAAACAGCTAAGAGGCTAACTTTCCAAGTACCAGTTCACTGATTTGAAAATCTTCCCATACAAAACCCCAACAATTTTCCCTGCTCTGTTCTTTTAACCTCCCTTCTGTTTGTTTTGGCTGACATCCACACAGCCATCTGAGCCACCAGCTCATTGAGACCAAGACTGACTCGCTCTGCATGTTGCTCGGGGTGGTTGTCTGCCATCCACGGTGACATGCACATCTCAGGCCAGCTGAAAAGGGTGGATGAATAATGGACGACTGTGGTCAAGATGGTTTTCATCTCACTAACCAGTGTGGATGGAGCTGTCTCTCTCTCTTTTTGTCTTTAACTCCCCCATCAAGAACCAGTGTTTCCAAGGATAAGTCCACTTTAAAATGTTTGACTTTAGCTTAGGTGTTACTGGTAAAGGTGCAGCATGTGTATTTGTATTTAGGACAATCCATGCAGCATTTTTTTTATAAACTCTACAAGCCTTCAGTCTGGTTTCAACTAAATTGAAGATATTGCTGTTGCAAAAGGAAAAAAAAGAGCTAATAGCAGTTGCTAAGAAACTGCTGAGGTGTTGGTATCGGACAGTGATAATTATACTTCTGGAATGTGATCACTTGTGAATAATTTATCCAGCATGTGATGAGAGATGGGCATGAGGAATGTTGCGTCTCCCTTGTGTGTCAGAACCAAAGTAAACACAGTGATGAGAAGTCTGCTAATGGAACCACTTGGAAGACCTCCGGCATAGCCAAATGAAAGATAGCTTTGCCAGCAAATATGAAATAAATAAGTATTATTATGAATTTGGCTGCAGGAATCCTCAGATGGGGGAGAAATGCCATAGTCTACATCAGGATTCAGTGAGAAACAGAGCAGACACTGTAACAGCTTGTTACTGCGAAGAATACAATAGCTGTTAGAAGTGAATGGCTGCTCCATTTTATTAAAAAAACATTTGAAGTGTCTCCCTTCCTCAGTTTACACATTGTTCAGATTTACATGACATGGAATTTGTATAAGAGAATATGATACATTCCTAGATTAATGTTTTCCTTTGAAAAATGTTGGTTGGTCAGCATTACTAATGGAGTTTTTCCACTGTAGGGTGGTCCTGAGTAGCCACAGTCAGTCCAGTTGAACGAAACTGACTCTTTCTCTATAGACAAACTGAATGTTTCTCCACAGCACCACACAGAGTTAGTTTACCTGAACCCTTTGTAAATCTCCACTAACTGTGCGATAAGCACATTTCTGTTATTATAACATAGCCAGAATGCTGCTGGTTTCCCATGAAAAGCTTTTAGTGTGAAGCAGCAACAGCAGGAAGTGCTCTGCTTACATCAGTAGCCAAAGCACAGCTTTAATACAGCAGAAAGAGATCAGAGAAAAGTAAAATAGGGCTCATATTCAGCACAGTTTGCATTCATGCAGCAATCACACCACAAAGATGCTATTGCACATCAGTAGCCAGTCAAGCCTGTAATACCAAAGAGGCAAAGTATCAATGCAAGAACCCAAGAGGTCAGGGTAGATACGATGAGGTACACATCAGAACCCATGTGTGTACCTTTCCCCAAACATAAATATAAATTGTGTGAACCTCACACAAGCTACCAATTGTAGCAGTCAATGCTGATGTGGTTGATGTTCAGTTATTTCTTAAATAACTTTTTTATAAATTTAGTTTTTTGAACAAATTATGACATCTCAAGAAGAATTGCGCATCTGAAAATGCTCTGGTGAACGTGTGCTTGATGAGAGCGGTTTAAAGGGTTCATGCATTCATTTTGCATTCACACAGGTATGAAAAACATCCATTCATTTTCTTCCGCTTATCCAGGTCTGGGTCGCTTGGGCAGCAGCCTAAGCAGAGAAGCCCAGGTTTCCCTCTCCTCAGCCACCTCCACCAGCTCATACGGAGGGACCCTAAGACGTTCCCAGGCCAGCTGAGAGATATAATCTCTCCAGCGTGTCCTGGGTCTACCCCGGGGCCTCCTCGCGGTAGGACATGCCCGGAACACCTCACCCAAGAGTCGCCCAGGAGGCATCCTAGTCAGATGCCCAAGCCACCTCAACTGGCTCCTCTTGATGTGAAGGAGCAGCGGCTCTACTCTGAGCTCCTCCCAAATGGCTGCACTCCTCACCCTTTCTCTAAGGGAGAGGCCAGCCACCCTTTGGAGGAAGCTCATTTCCGCCACTTGTATTCGCGATCTTATTCTTTCAGTCACTACCCAAAGCTCATGACCATAGGTGAGGGTAGGTGTAGCTTACACCGAATTGTGTTGGAGTGGCCGCCAGGGGGTGGAGTGTCTGTTGGGGTGAGGTGAGGGCTACGAAGAAGAAGAAATCAGGTCTTATAGCCCACACCTGCCTTCAATTAGGAGCTCTGCCTTGTATGTTTGCTTGGTGTGGTGTGGCGTTGGGTTTCTCTCTGACTTCTGCTTATTTATTAGACATTTTGGGTAAGTTTGCGTGCCTGAATTTATCTCTATTTTATGTATTAGTTTGAAGGATTCTTATTCTAACTGGGGGTTCTTCCGGGCATTCCCAGTGCACCCTCACAATACGTTTAGGTGTGCCAGGTCTGTCCAGCATCTTCCCCACCACCTGATCCAACTCACCACCAAGTGGTGATCAGTTGACAGCTCAGCTCCACTCTTCACCCAAGTGTCCAGAACATACAGCCGCAGATCTGGTGATACGATTACAAAATGGATCATTGTCCTGCGATGAGGATGTTCTGGTGCCACGTGCACTTATGGACATCCTTATGTTCAAACATGGTGTTCATTATGAACAATTTGTGGTTTGCACAGATGTCCAATAACAAAACACCATTTGGGTTCGGATCGGGCAGCCTGTTCCTCCCAATCAGGCCCCTCAAGGTCTCCCTGTCATTGCCCATGTGAGTGTTGAAGTCTCCCAGCAGGATGATGGTGTCACCAGATGGAACACCCTTGGGCACCCCCTGGCAGCTCCAAAAAGGGTGGGCACTCGGAACTGTCATTTTGTGCATAAGCTCAAACAACAGTCAGGACCCGGTCCCCAGCCCGAAGGCACAGGGAAGCAACCCTCTCGTCTACTGGTGAAAACTCCGACATACAGACAGTAAGTCGGGGGATACAAGGATACCCACTCCAGCTCGCCGCCTCTCACCGAGGGTAACTCCAGACTGAAACAGAGACCCGCCCAGCACAGGCCATGCATTGAGGTGAGCCCAACTATATCTAGCTGGTATCTCTCAATCTCACGCACTAGCTCAGGCTTCTTCCCCACCAGAGAGGTGACATTCCCTGTCCCAATAGCCAGTCTCAATAGCCAGGGATTGGTCCATCGGGGTCTCTGCCCAACACACATCCTTGGGTATTATTTAATGAAGAGTTTAACATTCACCAACTGGAATCACATTCTAAATCAAAAGTTTCTGAATCATGATAGCACATTTTTTAGTGAAGCTCCACCTACTTTAAACCAATCAGAAGTGACAGATAAACATTTTTCATGTAGGATCCAATTATGGAAAGCTCATACAAAGCTGATGAGAAAAGCACATTTCCAGGATAATTTTAGTTACTTAAGAACAATGTTCGGACTGATTACTATTATAGTCGAGGACAAAAGAGCTCAACATTGACCACCTATTTTTTTAAGGGCTCCAGTGCTGGAAATTTCTAATTTTTTCTCTCCATCTGCAGTTCAGAAAGCCCTTATATAAAGTGTTTTAAGCTTTGAATCAAGCCAACCAACTTGATTTAGATACAAAAATAAAGGAAAACAAAAAAGGGGCAATATACAAGACTTGTACATAATTACACAATCTAATCATCCTACTCATCCCATAGCCCAATGCAGTTCCCAAATTACAGTGAATGACTTCCAACCTTCTTGAATTAAATGTTTTTTATTATCATAATGTTTATATTTTTAATAACAGTATTGTGATAGTTTTGTATATGTTTTGTACTTTGTGTTGTGTATGTGCAATGATGGTTTTGGCTTCTTTCCTGACTGCAGTCACAACTGAGGCATCCTGACATCCAAGGGTTTAAACATTTCCATGGTAACAGCAGCCTCCACCAATCAGAGACATTGCTGGTTCAATTTAGGATTGTGGGTTGAGTAGTTCTTTTCTTCTGCATCACAAATAAAATGCATTTTTGTTGATACATACAGACTTGTGGTTTCTACAGAAGCGCACACCATCGTTTTGTGATGTCATATTTGCAGTAAGTCTACGTTGGATGGTTGCAACATAATGGCTTGTAATCAGAATCCCTATGGAGAAGATGATTGTGCTTTTTACTTCTGGAACCTCACTATTGAGTTCCATGGCACATTGTACACAGAGACTAAGAGGAAGATTGATAGGGGTCCAGCAATTCAATTTTGCCATGGGGCCCCCTACAGGATAATCCAGCCATGCAGCCAGTTGCTAAATTTAGCTTATAAATGTCATTGTCAAGATAGCAGCACCTAAAAGTTGCACGCTGTTGTTGCTGGCAGTTTAACAAACACCCCAACTTAACCCAGGTTATGGCATTTGTTTTTCCAGCAGATGTATTTGAGGTAGATGGAATATGACAGGGATACTCTTTCACACCGTTTTATTTGCTGCCTACCAACAGGCTCTCAAATGTCATGACCAGAACCAAATAAATTATTAATGTTTTTAAAACATTTAGAATTTCAGTTTCTCATTGTGGTGTACTCAGGCTTATGCTCACCCTAAAAAAAAAAAAAAAAAAAAAAAAATTATACAAATAACTCCATACTGTATGGCAAACTAACCTCTAGCAACTGGCAAAATATGTAATAAATTTCTACTTGTGCTGGTATGACCAAAATTCAGACAGAAACTCCTCTAAACTGTTGCTATTTGATGTCCGACCAAAGTAAAGTCAATGGCATGGCTCCATTCAAAACCAGTAGACTGCAGGTATTGTGCAGGTATCTGCTGTGAGCATGCTCCTCTCAATCAGAACGGACAGGTCTCACATGCTGCAGGTAGTTTACTGATACGACAAAACACACACTTGCCTACTGGCCTCTCTCCACTGCTGCCAATCATTTTATTTTTGCTCTTCAACTCTTCCTAAATCTGTAGAGAATCTCAAGCCAATCAAATCATGGAAAATGGGATTTACTTACATAGTGATTACTTCAAAGGGCAATCCTTTCAGAGATGCATGAAAAGCAAACCAATAATCTTCTATGATGAAAAGGGGAGGCGAACTGTTTTTCCACATCAGTTTCTCATCTACCTCTTTTTTTTCCCCTGCTTGGATATTGATTTTAAAATGAGAGCACCTGTGGCTGATTCCTTATTTTGTTTGCCCAAAAAAAAAAAAAAAATCTGAATTTCACCGGCTTTCATTGTTCACTTACCTTATGATTGGACTGAGATCCTTGGAGACCTGCATGATTTCACATTTAGGAACATTGTTAAAAAATAAAATCTGACATTTTGCTGTATGTATGTCACAAACCTTCCAGAGTTTTTTTTATTTATTTATATATATATATATATATATTATTTTTTATATATATATATATATATATATATATATATATATATATATATATATATATATATATATATATATATATATATATATAAAATAATCTTGGGTCCTGGCATTTATATTGATCTTAATTTCCACACATCTAAACCTTGTTGTATGCCATATATTTCCCAAGTGGCAAAGTTGCTCCCAAATGGCAGCAGCCTTTCCCTGCAGGACAATGCACCTCAGAATCTGCTCAGTAACACCTTAAAGAGAACGACAAACCCCAAGGCACTGAACCAGCCTCCAAAAATCCCCAGATTCCAATCTTAAAGAAGAGCTGTGGGATCCTTCAGAGCAGACTCCATTCGCAGAGGCTCTACCCAGCAATCTCCAGGACTTAAAGGATCTGCTGTCAGCGAACACCCTCAGAAGTCTCCATGACCAGCAGGTGAAAGCCATTTAGCAGCTAGGAGGGGATGTACAAAATTCAAAACAGGATTAGTTTAGCACCATCGTTAGGTAAAAAAAAAAAAAAGTAGTTAGTACAATAAAATACATTAAAGTTGCGAAACATCAGCAAGTTAATTCTTTCTCTCTGAGCATGGTTTTTTACTATTACTATATAACTCAAAGTGTTGCTGTACCCAAGTACAAGCTTACAGGGCAGTTAGCATGGGGACTCCAAGTTATGTTTTTGAAAAATCTAAAGAAGAATTAGTTTATTAAATTTTGCATCAGTGAAATCTGTAATGATTTCAACCACTGAATTACAGGATTTCTTAATGAAAATAACCCTTGTAGCTTTCCTTATTGCTTCCTCTGCACATGATGCTCTCAGCCTTGATAGATGATGATGATGGAAAGGACGTGTCCTTGCTCAGACGGGGAGGTTCTTTTGTAGACATGCATGCACACTCATAATAATACAGAAGCATGCACACAGCCATATCCACGCCTGTGGGCTGGACACTTCTGACTTCTGTAATGATGCCATATACACGGAGGCTAAAGGTCACCCTCGATCCTCGATCCAATAAGAGCTAGAGGATATGTTCATGGTTACGACTGCACATTAAGCAGACAGCTGACAGATCAGCACAGTTTCTCTGAGCTAGGTTTACCCTTACTTTGCTTAGGATCGAATGTGATATTAATAAAAACATGTCTCTATTCATTGTTGTTTTTTTTACTCAATAAAGATGTATGTTTTTTTTTTTCTTTTCAGACAAATGTATGTGGACACATCTAAGATAAAAGCTATGAGCAGGATCAGTAAGGTTCATGTTCTTTAATGCCTGTAAATTTTCTCACTTTTCTTTCTCCTTCAAGGGTGAAGTCAGAACAACTTCCTAAATCTCTGCACAACACATTGAATTTACAGAAGTCTCTATTTTTATTTTCTAAAAACTCCCAAAGCAGCTTAATGGGAACAATCTCCTGGTGCCCATTAGTAATAATGTTCTTTCAGCTATTCTTGAATTTTCATGGTAAGATACTTAGAAGATTTAGGAAGGTGACTGCAAAGAGGTTACTACTACTGAAACTAATTTGAAGATAAAACAAATTTAAGACATCCATCCATCCATCCATCCATCCATCCATCCATTCACTTCCGCACATCCTGTTAAGGGTCGCGGGGGGGCTGGAGCCTATCCCAGCTGTCATAGGGCGAGAGGCAGGGTACACCCTGAACAGGTCGCCAGCCTGTTGCAGGGCCAACACAGAGGGACAGACAACCTTTCACACTCACATTCATGCTCTCATTCACACCTATGGGCAATTTAGATTAGCCAATTAACCTAACCCCAGTAAGTGCATATTTAAGACATATTTAGCAAATTAAACCCTTTTTTTTACTAGGTTAAATTTGCTGAATTTTAAACTGGGTAAGTATAAATATTGTGTCAAGTAATAGAAATGTGTCTAATATGGCAACATAAAGAGTTTTGCTATTTAAGTTTAACTAGCTGAATGTCCGCCCTTGTTTTGGTATTTTGAGATATAAAACTGACATATTTTAGATCAAAATGTCAGCTGGAACCTTCAAATGAACAGGTCAGTATTTGCAACCAAGCACAATGGAGTGACTCCAAGCTATGACCTTGTGATGGTATTTTATCTGTGGCAGCAAATGCTAAGCATGTAGTAGAGACCTGACGGCTTCAGCACTGGCTTTGTCATTGTCCTGGTAGCTCACTCAAGATAATTAGCTGGTGGGAAGTAGAGTGTCTTGTCCCTTTCAAGCCTGTTTGTTGATCAAAGGCATTTGACAGACTGACTAATCCCCTCTGACGGTTAGAAAGAAACAGTTGGTATCAAAGTGTGGAGTGGCAGCTGACATACACATGGACTGGAAATCTGTTTATCACTTTAGTTCATGTTTAAGATTTCCCATTGTAAATTAGAGAGCTTATCAAAGGTGTGTTTAGTAAAGGATTAAGACTTGTTTTATATTTTTCTTATATTAAATACTTGGTTGCTGCTGTAAGGGAAAGGTTCACACAAATTGTAATGCTAATGAAGTCATAAATTTACAAATTTATTTTATAAAACCACACTACAGTGTAGTTTAGGAGTTAGTCAAGCTCAGAGGAGGTGGGATTGGTGGATGTCCTGATCAACAGACACAGGACTTCCTGAGGTCATTATTTTTAGACTTGGCTCACTTATTATTGTTGCATAAAAATGATTTACATTAATTTTTAATCATCAGTCACTGTTTGGTTAGGTTTAGGCATCTACACTAATTGGTTAGGCTCAAGAAAAGGCCCTTACACAACCTTAAATTTTTGTTAGAAGCTTCTCTTCAGTATGATAAGAGCTGTGAAATAGTATGTCTTGTGTAAGGTTACAGGGGCTTTTACATGCACTAACTGACACAACCACAATAGTTCATCTACATAAACATAAACCCCATTGACCAGTATTGTCTTATAACTTTGATAGTGACTTGAGGCTGTGTAATATTGAAGCTTTGCCACCACAAGCAACTCTCAGGAAGATAATCATTTCTTATCATTTCCTTGAGCCTGTCCAAAAGCAAATACTTTGTGATGTAAGGATATATATATATATATATATTTTCTTTTTTTTTTTGAGAGAGAGTTATTACTCAGTATTACTCAGTGGAAATGATTCATAAGTTATAAAATAACAATTTACCTAAACACAGAATGAAATGCGGAGGCCACCATTCTCACTTTTCTTTTTGAAATTCTAAGGACATAAATCTTCTGTATAGTACAAAAGGCAGTTTTGAAGCTCATTTTTACTTCTTCAGTTTCTATCTCTCCATCAGCTTCCCCCCTTTGTGATTTCAAAAGAGGCTTTTGAGCTGACAACTTAAATAGGTACTGAAGAGAACAACAAATGCCATTTAAAATGGCAGCCTCTGTCATCAGGGAGCTTCGCTCTATGGCTGCTGATAAAACCATTTGGGAAATTAACTCAACGGCCAGAGTTTTCTAAGAACAACACGCGGACAGCACTGGCAGCACTCCGAAAGAGGAGAGTTAATGGACTCAGAGTTTTTAGTCTTTGACAAATGTACATTTAAATTCAAACTGGTCAGTTTTAACAGATAGTCTTAGATCACTGGGGATGATTTAAGTTCCGGGCTCCCTTAATGACAATGATTTGCTCTGTGGAGCAAAAGATTAATTTTTGTAAGTGGATTTAAAAATGCAAATTAGTGCCCTAATAATTAGCCTGACAGGTCAATGTCAAAGATGGTTTTAACTGACTGATGCTTGCTCTGCTTTAGAGCAAACATTTTCACTGAAACATTTATTGTAATTGTTATAAATGTGCATTTTTATTAGCTTAAAAAAAAATCTGCATTACTGTCTGTCAACGTATTTAGGTAATTGGCATTTACGTTTTAGACAGAATGTAATCTTTTCACAATCGCATCTTTTGCTGGAAGCCATCTAAAACAGAATATTAAAGAATAAATTACAACCTGGATTTTATGTTCACGGCTGTTGCTGCATTTCTGTTATTAAAGATGACATTTTACTGATGTCAGTGCTGAAACACGCAAAGATGAACTTATTTTACAGACTTTAGGTAACGTCTGTTAACTGTTTCAACCTGTTCTAATTACATACATGTTTTCTAAAGACTAAAATAAAATTAATCTTTGCCACAACTGAAATATTGACCATAGTTACTATAAAAACATGCATAAATTCAAGTCTGACAAACAATACATTGTCTTAGTCACTGCATTTAGTTGGTGACCAAGCATACTATATAGCAGAATGCAATGCAATATGATAGTGAGAGAAAAAAAATGTTATTGAGGTGACTATATTTCCATCATATTTTGATTCACTGAAGGATCCCCTTTGCTAAAAACATGCATGCGTCATCCTGCTATCACAGCTCATATATTTACTTAACCATATACAATATGCTTTTAAATGGCTGTTTTTCAGTGTGATGTTTGCTGAATAATGAATGTCCTGTATAAATGACAGAGCTAAACCTGAGGAGCTGCAGCAAGTCTTTTCATGCTCCAACAGTGTCATGTCAGGATGAGAGGTTGGCAGCAGGGCAGCTGTTCATCTCTAAGGCATAGCAACATTAATTGTTTTGTCAGCCAGGACTCCCAGCGAGGCACACTGAATCTGGCTGTCAGAAGGTCTCCTGTTGTACTTCTAGCAGCACAGTTAAATATAAGCAGGCTAAATATTATTTCACAGCCCGAGTCAGAAGCTGATAAGAGAAATGAATCAGTGATATTAATCAGAATTACATAAATCAGATCTAAACGTTTCCTTAGTTGAGCTTTACTTGTTTCTCTTGTGAAAATCTTACTTGACTTTTTTTATGTTAATTACAGGCTACCCCCTGAGAGACAGGGAGAGGCTCTGCTGGAAACTCGTGGTGTTGATGCAGGTGCCATTAGTTCCCAGAAGAGGTCATGTGTTACATAACACACCTTCAAGTCAAAGTTAAATTCAGAAAGGCTGAAAACTTGTTACATCTCTGGGTATGTTTGTTCTAAACTTAACACACATTAAAGCGTGTGGTGAAATGAAATCGCCTCAGTTGATGGAACGGTGCTCAAACTCCGCATCTGCTCAAGTACACAAGGGAGATCATTAAAAGTGAGAAGAGACTGAGTTCCACTTGCCAGCCACCTTACCAAACTCTGACACCATCTATTAGTTTGGCACAGCAGTGCTATCTCCGTTTATTGGTCTATCTAAACACAAATGTCTGTAACTATGTGCTCTGACACAAACAAACGCTCAGTGGGCTGAACTACCATTCATTTCATGCCACGGCTAAAAGGCGCCTCAGTCCACTGTTATGCAGACACTCTAATGAACTCGCTTATAAAACTGGCATTTCAATAATATTTCTGTTCTCAGAAATGGGAGTGCGTTTAAGATCTCTTGCCTCTTAACAGGTTCACTGAGAAGCCTCGAAAACAAAGACAGGGATAGTCAGGTAAAACTGTCTTTAAAGGTTTCTGGTTCATACACGTCTCTGTTTTTATCAAGTAATGGTAAAATTCAAGAAAAAAAAATCCTCTGCATTGCAGTAGCCACCTGAATACTGTCAGCTGAATTAAACTTCATGAAAATGACTCACAGCTCTCCTTCTGCAATAAAAGCATGTTAAGGTTGACCTTTGAGTCATTGAGATCTTTAACAGATATCGACTCTTTCCAGGAAGACAGACCTTCTGTGCTGCTGATGTCTAAATCACAAAGCTCAAACTGGAGTTTTAGACTTGGTAATTTAACAGTATCAGCCAATTGTTACCTGCTATTCAGCTGTGCACCTGCACCAAAGAAATTTCAGTGAAGTGATTAAGATCTGAACGGTACTGTGCAAATGCGCATAAGCTTTTAAGACACAATTTCTTCACATAAAAGGTTATGTTAGCTCTGTCTGGAACTCCAGTACTGTTTTTCTGTGCGGTCATTCACTACTTTATACTATGAAATAGACACCTAATTCTGATGGTGAGTGTGATGATTATGATGGCTGAACAATTAGGTGTCTATACTATGTAATGGACACCTAATTGTTCAGCCATCATAATCATCACACTCACCATCAGAATTTTGTGTGGAAAAATGGCAGCTCTGGTTATAAAGTAAATACATTTTGCACCTATAATATGCACAAAATGCCATTTTATTCTAGTGCAGATTTTCATGGTGCTCTCATATTGGTATTGCCAGATTTGGTACCTGCAAATAAAAGGGCAGCCAGGAAATTTAGTGCACCGTGTAGTAGATAGGGCCTGATTATGGAAACAGCGTGTGGTTGTTTCATGGTCTTTAAAGGAAAATTATAGATTATTTTCTAGGTTAAATTCTCAGCTTATAATTTAAGAGAAATGGTGGAATAATCAGATCTTTGGAGAACTGTCTCCATAGCTACTAGATTGCATTACATCTAACATGGCACATGCCTAACGTATTACTATCCAACTGCTAAAATACACACTGCATGGCACAGATGGAACAGTGAAACTGTGTAGGTGCAGTTCTCGCTGCTTTTTTCCCATGCAGACACACTTCAGTGCTGCTGCTGAAACCGTGGTCTGTTCCTCTGTTTTTTCTCTCATCTCTTAACATGAAGAGAAAGTAACGTAGGCTATACCAGCGGGAAAGCAAATGAATCCTAGTAAACATGCACAATGAGTGAATGAAATTGGATGGACATGAAGTGAATAGCTAAGGTAAAAAGGCATAAATTTGTAACATTTGTCCGGCTCTGTTTGCACTTTTTGTTTTATGCTTCTTTATAGTTCTACCAGTGCTTCAGGTAACAACAAAATCCCTGATGTTTGGCCCAGTGGATCACCATTATTTTATCATCTGTCTGTAGATGCAGAGGTAAGTCAATTCACCAAAATAAGAAATCTTAAACCTGACACATTTCTTTAATCAGTGGGAAAAAATATGGCAGGCAGATAGACACATCGTTCACTACTGACTGGTTACATAATAATAAGTGTCACTTTTCTCTTCCTAAACAAAAAAGGAAAAATCTTACACCAATGAATAAATAAAGAATTAAATTTATCCCTACCCTACTGATACCATATCCCAGTATATATCAAACACTATTACCACTGTAAATTCAACCTATAGATCTCTGAAAACCCAGAGAAGCAGCAAAGCCTGATGATAAATCACTGTTGCCCAAGGGTCACTGTCACTGTCCCTGCTGTACACGAGAGAAACCTCATGGGCACCATGAAGGCGCAGGAGGGAAAAAAAAATCAAACGTAATTTACTTTTAACATGGATCAATGAATCCTATTTGGTGTTCCAGGAGCACTACTAGTGTTTTTCAAACTGTGCTCTTCTGTATCCAGTGTGTTAAGATAGTAACATCTCTGACAATGATAATGATGCAACCCATCAAAAGAGAGCTTACACTATATTCTGCTTAAAGGATAGATGTTTTTTGATTCCATATTGATCCAACTCTTAGTACTACATAAAGTCACTGTGTACCAAGTGTGCGCACGCATTATGTTTGCATGCTTAAACTTTATATAAACTATATATTAAATTGGAGAATTCCTGTCGGTATATTTGAGTCTGCAGAGATTTTGAACTAGGAATCTGTATGAGAAAAGGACTATTGTCATCCTTGCCTAATCACATCCAAGGAACACAATGTCTGCAGCTTTTGGTAGAGCTGCTTTTTATTGAAAAAATGATCCCTGTAAAATATCAAGTGTACGGTCTGTGAAGGAGATTCTAAAAAATACAAATGTAGTAAACATAATTAATATTCAGTTTGGATTTGTTAAAATACTAAAAAAACCCATCCATCCATCTAAACCACGCATAACTACTCCAATGCAAGCTGGATGTCATGGGCCAGTGAAACCAACAGAACTATGTCATCTACAAAAAGCACAGATGAGGTCCTTAGACCACCAAAACCCAATACCCTCCACTCATTGGCTGCACCTAGAAATTCTTTCCATAAAAATTATGAACAAAATCTTGCAACCCCGTAAGAGTCCAACACCCAGCAGGAATAAGACTATAATTATAGAATCTTTATACATGACTGACTATACACAGTATATTTCTGTAAATTATTACAGGGTGAAATTATGTACTAAGGATTGTGGGAATTTAACCAAAATCCCACAACCAGAGGCTATAAACACCAACTTATATACAGCCTTCCAAAAAGCCAACCATGTGTTGCCAATTCACAACAACATTATGTGTACGTTAAACAGAAACAAGAGTAGAACATATTATTGATTGTTCCACATACATTACATTACCAAAAGTATTCACCCATCCAAATCATTGAATTCAGGTGTTCCTGTCACAGGTCTATAAACCAAGCACCTAGGCATGCAGACTGCTTCTACAAACATTTGTGAAAGAATGGGTCGCTCTCAGGAGCTCAGTGAATTCTAACATGGTACTGTGATAGGATGGCTCCTGTGCAACAAGTCCAGTAGCGAAATTTCCTCACTACTAAATATTCCACAGTCAACTATTAGTGATATTATAACAAAGTGGAAGTGATTGGAAACACACCTGCACAGAGTCCTGACCTCAATCCGACAGAACAATGAATTGGGATGAATTAAAGCGGACACTGGGAGCCAGGCCTTCTTGTTCAGTGTCAGTGTCTGACCTCACAAATGCTCTTCTGGAAGAATGGTCAAAAAGTCCCATAAACACACTCCTAAACTTTGTGGAAAGCCTTCCCAGAAGAGTTGAAGCTGTTATAACTGCAAAGGGTGGGCAGACATCATATCAAACCCTATGCATTAAAAATGGGATGGTAATCAAGGTTTTTTTTTTTTTGTTTTTTTTTTTTAATGGTACTCAAGTTTATATGAAGGCAGACAAGCAAATACGTTTTGCAATATAGTGTATTGCCCTCTGATGATGGTACACAGCTACAACATCTAGAAGCAGGTCTGCAAAGCTCAGTGTAGCAATTGCATAGATTACCAATGCACGGCCATGACGGGTCTTTATTATGCATGTTGTGACACTGAAAAAAGATTAGGAGTTTGGAAACTTGTAACAATTTTACTTTTAAACATAATTATGTGAATAACAATTTTTTTTTTTTATGCACAGCTGTACATGATAGCAACATTATTGGTCACACTGACATTTTCCATACCAGTGGGTTACTCATCAGTGTATTTCCCTGTGCTTTTGGTGCTCATCTGGAACAGGGGGCAATTGAAGTTAAGCGACTTTCATAAATGAGGCCAGCTTGACATTGTTGGCAGAATGTCAGCAAAGGTCAAGCTATTCCTTTCTTAAATGCGAAGCAGGGAAGCGTTGGCAAGTATTAACATATTAATGATGTGGTGTTCTCCATAGAAATATGCCTAGCGGATAACTCAATTCTCTCACTAGTTAAAGGTCAGTCACAGTGCAACTTGTATGTGTAACATGAAAAAGAAAGAATGGAAAAGAGAGTGAAGGAATGCAGTTTTTTAACATCCTGGGAAATGTTTTTACCTTTTTTTGGTAAATTTGTAGTGCAGTGCATCGAGTGGAACAGTATGATGTGTTTAATAATTTCTGAATAATTGCTTAATATGCTTAATGATACTCAGTGTAATATTTAAGCTATCCCAAGCGTCATCTATTTACATTGCCTGTGGCACATTCACTGGTCTGAGTGGTTTTTCATGCCCTGCTTCCATAGA
This sequence comes from Archocentrus centrarchus, assembly GCF_007364275.1. NCBI lineage: Eukaryota > Metazoa > Chordata > Actinopteri > Cichliformes > Cichlidae > Archocentrus > Archocentrus centrarchus. Next base: position 13,970,243 of record NC_044351.1, on the reverse strand, counting down.
AGCTGAAGCATGAAATAAATTTTACATGAGCTGAAGCTAATCCGCGGCGGGCTGATTAGGTGCTAAAAAGGGAGTAATTCTCCAGATAATGAATACAGCTCGATAAAAATGTTCTGCAAATGTCAATGATGATGCGTAATCCCTCAATAACTGTCACATTTTTTCCCCCTTCTTCTTTTACCCCCATGTCTTCTTCCAGTAATTTGGAAAAAAAAAATGGATGTGTTGAATTGTACACGTTATATATACCCAAACATGTATGAAAACACATTTATTATACAATAAAAGCTTATATGCCAGCTGCATACTCCCATCAATCTGCTGTAAAGTGAAAGAAATGACTGAAGTGTCTCACAATCGGCACAACTGTGTACTTTTCAACTGACACAAACAGCTTGACATCTGTCATACAGAGTAAGGTTTCAGCTTGCAGGATTTTCCGCTCTTCCATGTTGGCTTATAATAGCTCTCCTTGCAGTCCAAGAAATAACCAAGTGAATCTTTCTCTGAACAAAGAGTTTTTTTGTTTTGTTTTTTTGGGCATTTTAAAAGAAAGACCCAACGAGCAGGAAAGCTCGGTGAGGAGTGAGGTGAAGGAGGACTGCGGCGGGCTGAGAAAAGGTCCAGGCTGCACTCCGTTATCTTTCCAAACATGCAAGGACACACACTCCCATCCGAGCAGCAGCGGCGCGCCCATTGTCTGCTAGAGGCGAGGCGCTCAGGTGACAATATGACAGTAGCTATTGTGTGCCAGTCCTGAGATGGGTACTTTATAATGGACTGGCAAAGCAGTGGCAGCCTGTGGCACCGCAGGGCTGTCAGCGTGCTCCATCGGCATGCATTGGCAGGGCAGATGTGACATTTAGCTGGCCGTTACCCTGCTGGTCCCCCCTTTGAGCTGGAAGAGGAGATAATGACATGGCTCACTCTCCTCGTTAGAGAGGTACACTATGTGCCCAATGTCACTCATGACCTTTAGCATTTATGTCACAATATTTGTCATTCTCATTTATCACAAGCTCACCTTGATGAATTTCCTCACTCTCTCGTGGACACAATCAACACAGTTCAATTCCTCGCTGAAGCTGGGAATCAATACTGAAATGTCAGCTTCTGTACTTTTGTCTCTGTGCGTTTTTGGAGGGCCTCAATATTGTGACACAGGTTATGCAAGATGAGTAAAAATTTAATCTGTGGTTCATGATTAAACAAAGAATACCATAACAAAGGCAGATCAAATGGTCTGGGGATTCACTGAAGATGAGAGAGAAAATAGAAACATCTGTCAGCTTTTTTCAGGTATCCTTCAATAGAGTGCGTCTCGATAAACAAGAAAATAAGTTTGTGGACATCATGCTTCTGAAAAAAAAAAGAGGTTGCTATATTCAGTTGCTGTCCTGATTGTTGCGTCAGTTATTAAAATGGAATGACAAAGTGCACTAGAGTGGATAAGTATTTGTTGCCATTACATGTTTACATACCAAATAACAAGTAATTAACTAAAGTGCTGAAACAATATCAGCAAACCATGCCAGAAGTTCATCTAAATGTAAATATTTTCTGATTTTCCTAGCCTTCCATAATTACAAAATAGATTTGGGTTTTGGACCTTTAATTGGACAGACAAACAGTGACATTCGAAAATGGGATTCAACATATTATTGACAGACTCAATCCAGAAATAATTGGGAGACTAATTAATAATGAAAAAAAAAAAAAAAAAAGCTAAGTTGCTTTAAACAAAGCTATTATCCCAAATTAACAATTCTCAAACAAATAAAAATAAAATCTTATCAGAGGATCCTGCAATTTGTAATACAGGAGTTTTCGAAGCATACAAGGAGGTACCATGACCCACTTCATTTGTTTGCTTTTTTCTGTAGAGCATGCACACAGCAAATGATGAACCGTGCCCCTTCAGTTGTCAGTTGGAGCCTACTCAGATCAGCCAGTAGATGAGTAGCTATTTCGACATGTGTGCTCCCTTGGCAGGCAGTGAAAGACAGAGAGGAGATGGAGGAGGGGTGGTGGTGGTGGTGGTGGTGGTGGTGAGGTGGGTATGTACAAAATAGCGGAGGAAAAGTTTAGTTGCTGAGGCAGAAAAGGAGCTCTACAAGCCATGGGGTGGCTTTGAATCAGATTCAAGCGGTGCTATCAGAGAAGTCAAGCAGTTCATTATTACATGAAGTGCATATTAAGGGGGGATTAAAGATGCAAAAGTGGGCTCAAATGCTAATCCTCTTCAACAGGTGCAAGAGTGTTGATTACGGTAATGCTATGAGAGGCTCAGTGAGTATTTCATCGCTACTGCTGAAGAAAGTAATGAAAATCTTTCTTTTTTCTTTATGCTTTTATGTTCCTTCAATTTTTCAGTGTTAGGTAAATGATTTCACAACAGGTTTTCTATACAACACATACAAAATCTCCAAAAGAAAGGTGTTTGAAAATGCAAAGATAAGATAAAATAGACTATTGTTCCCATAGAAAATGGCAAGGACTGAAAGCCCCAATAGAGGAAAGCAATTTCATCAAAGAACTGACAGTTCTGATGTTGCAGGAGCTCATCAAGTGCGGGAGTGAATGCTCAGGAGTCAGGGCGTGGATATTTTTAAATTGATCGCCCTTAAGACCATATTCAAGATTATTGAGAGGTGATTACTGCAGGCCACAGGAGATACGGGGAAACCTTTCCCGCAAAAGGGAGCTCAAGCTCAATGAGGGCAATCCTCTGTGCTCTCTGGTTGTCATGGTAACTTATTAGACACTGCAAGAATGGAAGGATGCACATTTTTCAGTCTTATTGGCCTTTTTGAACAGTTATATGGTATTCGTCTCATCAGTTTCTCTGCACGCATGCTTTCATTAGCTATGATCTTTACTGAGATTCTGTATGGACATACGTGCACTACCTAAATAAAATAAATTGAATTGAATACCTCCATTCCTTAATGCAAAATTATAGGTTTCCTGCCAGGTGTTTTTTTTTTTTCCTTTAAGGACGGCCGTGTAAATAAAGCTTGTATGTGTCAGACAAGCTGCTTCTACATTACCACTGCTGCCATTTCAATGAGTGCACTTGCAGAGCACAACAGGACAAATAGTGCACAAGCTGCCAGATGGTGGCCTAACTGATGCATTCATGCCATAGGGCATGTGGAGGCATGATACAGTCAGGAAGGGTGTTAAATACATTGGAAACTTGTGAAACGGTTATACTGATTAGTGCATTTAAAGCTTAAATGTGGAAATGCTGAAGGAACGTATGTCACATAAAGAAATGAACTACAGCTGTATTAAACATGACTGAAGTGCCAAAAATATAAAGAAAGCTTTCCCTGTGATAAAATCAGCTGGCATGAGGCGGTGATGAGCCAGTGGTATGGAATGAGGCTCCAGCGAGGTAAACACACACCTTCATCACTACAAACACAGCGGCTTTACCTAATCTACCTATGGGATCACAATTTATAGGACTCCCTCTCAACTTTGCCTGTTGCGTTATCTCACTTCAGGCAGCTGGCTAACGGCAGTGTGGTCGCCATGGAAACATGCTCAGTGTTTCTGACAGAGAGAAATAAGAGTTTTTTTTTTTTTTACAAGTCTGAGGAATAAAAGAAGCAGTGGAAAGAAACTTGCGATGGGTAGTTTTCTTCTGGTTATTCTATCAACTGCCACCAGTGTTTGAAGATGCAGAACTGCGGGCAGATTTTTACTACCAGGAATGTCAAACAACTTTAAACTAAATGTGACCCCTGGGGTAGCAGTGTAACTGTTTTACATTGTATATTTTACCAATGACTAATTGTTTCACTGTTTGTTCGCCAGTGAACTCTGTGAAATCTGTGCCTGAAAAAAGCCACAAGGCGCTCGGCCCAGTTATTAGAGACAAAAAAAATATACAAAAAAAAAAAAATGTTTTTTTACAACCAAGAAATTGGGGCTTGCACAGATGGTTCATATTTACTGTTGCTTTTGAACTCCTACTTAAACATTCCTTTTTCACTTTCCCTCCTTCACTTCCTCTGTCTCAGTGGCAGCCATGTGCAAACTAAGGATGATTTGCAGTCCCATGCAAACACTCATCTTTGACTCAAACCCTTATTAACTCATTTAGTTTAGATAAAATATTGTAATGAAACTGAGGTCCCTTGTCACAAGTATACTCTCGATTCAGAAAGTGACTAAGACTGTCAGGAGAGTGATGTGACTTAATTAGGCAGTGCTATTCATTTTCAGTAAATAACACCTTTTCTAAGCACCTATGCTAGAAGTTATATTCTTTTGCTAATTCATCTTGATAATAAAAAATAAAAAATATAATTAACATGCATATCACAAGAGCTACATTCAGAAAGCATGGGAGCACTGGGATCAGTAATTAGTGGGTGTCCACAGCAAACAGGAATCCTTCTGCTCACTGAAAACTGAGCCATGTTGTCTGTTAGATGTCGATAAGCTGTTCATTTCAATTAAAGCAGAGCCATAGTGATGAAAAAGCATAGGGAAAGGGAAAAGTTTGGGTCATCTCAAAATGTAATGTTAAGAATTTTGTGGTATATAGCCAAAATGCACTCAGCAACCATTTTATTAGGTACAACGATTCTTTAAAGAGGTTATCTCTGTTTTAGGGCCATTTCTTCTTGCTCTTATTAACAGCAGCCTGTTCTCAGGTGTGGTTCCTAAATCTTTTAAGCCTGCAACAGTTCAACCACTGATCAAAAAACAACAACAACAACAACAACAAAAATGGCTCCTGGCTTGGATCACATTGTGCTATCTAACTTTAGGCCTATTTTTAAACTCCCCTTTCTTTTGAAAGTTTTGGAGAAAATTGTTTACAGCAATTGAAAACCTTTTTAAATAAAAATGATGTTTTTGAGGTTTTTCAATCTGGTTTCAAACCTCTTCACAGCACAGAATCTGCACTGCTGAGGGTTTTTAATGACACCCTTCTGGCTACAGATTCAGGAGACTATGTGATTCAAGCTCTCTTAAATATAACTGCTGCCTCTGACACAGTGGATCATAGTATTTTAATATCTTATTTATTGTGTAGATATTTATGGCACTGCTCTGAAGTGGTTTAGATCATACTTGGCTCAGAGAACTTTTTGTGTTAGCCTAAATGATTTCAGATCTTCCTCTGCTCCCGGACCCGTCGCTATGGACGGGGGGCCGTGCCCGCCCACTGATACGCTTGGGCCCACCCTGGCCAGCCCACCCAAGCCAGATCACTAATCAAGCTAATAATAGTGGTGCCCCCCTGTTGGATTTCATAAGCCCCCCTTAAGACTGAGATCTGGCGACGGGACTGTCTGCTCAATTGTCATGTGGGGTGTCACACGGCTCAATACTTGGACCTCTGCTATAGTCTTTGTATTTGCTGGCCCCCGGATCCATTCTTAGAAAGCACAAAATCGCTTTCCATTATTATGCAGATGATACTCAGGTTCATGTGCCCCTAAAACTGAAGGAAGCCAACTCCATATAGACTCTGAGTGTCTTGAGGAATAAAAAGCTTGGATGGCTCTAAACTTCCTGAATTTTAATGAGAGCACATTACTCCTCTTTTATTCTCACTGGCTTCCTGTACATTTAAGAATTCATTTTAAAATCCTTTTGTGTTTTTAAGTCCTTAAATGGCCTTGCCCCGCCCTACCTCTCTGAGGTGCTACACTTGCACTTCCCTTCCTGGTTGCTCAGATCAGCTGACCAACTGCTCCTGGATGTGCTGAGGACACAGCGGAGGCTCAGGAGGGACAATTTCAGCTCCCAAATTGTGGAATTCATTGCCGTTACACAGTAGAAAGGCCTCTTCACTGGCCATTTTTTAAATCCACTCTTAAGACCCACCTCTTCTGCATGACTTTCGACCCAGTTTGAAATGTTGATTTTACTTATTTATTTTGTTTTATTTATTTATTTTTTTATTGTTTCATTCATGTTTAATTGTGTCTTGTATTTTACTGATGCTTTCATTTTGTGTTGTAATTTTGATTCAATTTATTGGATATTCTCCTGTTCTGGTGTGTTTTTTTCCCCCCATATTCAGCACTTGGACAGTGGTTGCTGTTTTTTTTATAAAGAAAATTGGCTTGGCTTGGCAACTGTTCAACTGCTTGTTCTGCTCACATCTAATCAGCCAATCACAGATCTAGACATCCGTCAGCAGGTCATCTAGACAGGGTCAAGACAACCTGCTGAAGTTAAAACTGAGCATCAGAATGGGGAAGGTGATTTAAGTGATTTTGAATGTATTGTGGTTGGTAGAAATATGTCTTGCTGATGGCGACTTTCAGAGGAAGCCAGACTGCTTTGAGTTGATTGGAAGGCAACAGCAACTAAAATAACCACTGACTACAACTAAGGTGTATAGGTGAATGCACAACATGTTAAACCTTGAAGCAGATGGGCTAAAGCAGCACAAGACTACAACAGGTGCCACTCCTGTCAGCTAAGAACAAGAAACTACAATTTGCATGGGCTCATCAAACTTGAATAGTAGAAGACTGGAAAAGCATTGAACATCTGAATGCTGCATCCTGCGTACACCAGTTGAAATAAAGTTTCAATTGTATTTAAGTTTATGTAAGTTTAGTTGAATGTTCTAAAAACATAAAACAATAAAACTGCTTACATTTTTTTTTTTTGTCCACACATCTCCTCTGCTGTTTCTGAACATGAATGTTTTATGACTAGTCTGTGCTGTGCAGCTGCAATTCAGTGGGTTATAGTTTCATTTCATCTGGTATTCTCTTAGCCTTCATAACCCACCCAACAGTGCTCGATGTCCACACTGTCACAACGTTATGTGTTCATACTGACTGTGCTGTCAACAAGCCAATTATGTAGTGGAGCATACAAGACTTTGAAAATTGAATGAATCACGTCAAAAACAGAGGCTCACTCTGAGTGTGTGCCAAAATATTTCAACATATCCAATTATCTATCTAACATGTAGTGCAAATAATGAGCTCGGGTGCAAGAAACAGAGATGCAAAACTTTCTCCCGGTTAAATTCCTTGTCATTAACAATATTATAATCTGAACCTGTAAGTCTAAAGAGAGAAAGACCAAAATTAATGGCGTTCCTTCAGAAAAAAAATTACAGGCAGCCAAATAATATGATATGCCTGTTGCAGTATGTGATTAAATTGTGGTAAAGGAGTTTACAGCTAAAATAATTTGATGATAAAATAAAAAATAAAGTACAACAGGCACAATTTACAACTTTAATCGGTGTTGGGTGATATTAAATATTTAGGAAGTAATTATTACTAGATTCCCTGTTTCATTGTGTTGCTTTTTAATTTATTTATTTTTACTCTGTTTATACACCACTCTGCATTTAATAATTATTCATGAGTTATCATTAATCTCTGTCTCTCTTCCACAGCATGTTTTTTGTCCTGTCTGCCTCCCCTCGGCCCCAACCAGTCGTGGCAGATGACTGCCCCTCCCTGAGCCTGGTTCTGCTGCAGGTTTCTTCCTGTTAAAAGGGAGTTTTTCCTTCCCACTGTCACCAAGTGCTTGCTCATAGGGGGTCGTTTTGATTGTTGGGTTTTCTCTGTAATTATTGTAGGGTCTTTACCTTACAATTTAATGTGCCTTGAGGCGACTGTTTACTATGATTTTGTGCTATGTAAATAATATTGAATTGAATTACTTTAAAACAGTGCCATTTAGACAAAACACAGCTCAAGTGTGTCTAGTCTACAGATGTATTTCTGCTTCATCAGCCTGATCAGACATTCAGTGCATCACAAAGGAAATGGTAAGTCTTTAATTATTTGCGTGCCTCCACCGGGGTACTTAGACGTGATTTGCTGAACAGAGCGTGATGAATCCTGGTTGTTATTCTGACAGTATCACATATTAAAACTCCAAAAGCAGATTTTTTTTTTTGGAGCACTTAGGATAATCAAAAACAAGTTCTGAATGCAGCACTTTTTTTTTTTAAAGTTTATATGGCAAAGAAGGAGGAAACAGTTACCTGTTTGCACCTCTTGTAGACAAAGTAGATTAACATGGGTTTTAAATACGTTCTCCCTTTGGCTCCATAGTATTCTCCACAGGCTCTGTTTTCTGTACTTCATGGGTGGGCTGTGTCTGTAGCACATAATTTAAACAATAATCAATCAACAAAAAACCCCCAAATCAAACAAAAAAAAAAGCATTGTAAACCTATTATTACAGTGGTCTGATGTCTGAGCTCCTGAATCACTCTTTTAAAATTATTAAGTAAATAATTCTAACAATTTGTTTTCTAGCAACGGATGATAAATATTTATGACATTAAGCAAATGAGGGCCAGTGGTTCACAGTGTCTCTGAGATCAAGTAACATGTAAGCTTTTGTGACATTATCCAGATGTGCAGGACAGCTGCTTGGGATGTTCTGTTACAAACAGCCAGGCACAGGTGTCTGCCTGCTCTCAGAACCATCCTGGTAATATTCTCTCTGACTTGCTGCTATTCCCAGACTAATTGATGTCTGAAAAACAAACTCATGCAGGTCCAAGAATAGATCTGACTTCCACCCACTCACCTCGCAAAGAATCCAAAGTGGCATCTGTCCACTGCTTTTACTCTCCTGTCAGTGTACGGGTATGATGTATGACTAGAGTATAGTACACATGGATGAGTCACTAAAGCGTCTGTTTATTCATGTCACACAGGGGGTTAAGGTCCCTTGGTGTGTTTAGGTAAATGAAGCAGTTTTGTGTGACTGTGAAGATCTGTGATTTCAAACAAAACACAACAAATTGTGATTTTTAAAAAAATTTATTTTATTTTAGAAACAAAACAGAAGCAAACCTTTCCTTCTTGCTGTGAAAAAGTGTTGAGTTTACAGTGTGATTTGACAGGCAATCCATGTGTCTACATGGGAGCTTTCTCTCTGAAAACAGATGAAAGTGTGTTTAGGGGGCAAAGGTGGATGGGATAACAAGTGGCTCCCCTGACCTGCCTGCTGGTCATTTTGGGCTATGTTTCTATAACGTGCTCACCCCCTAGGCTCTCACTCCACTCCTGTGAGCCTTTTGTCCTTCTCTCTTTTTCCCATTTGCACCCTGAGTTACAATGGTCAAAAATGGAGCACTCAAATTACAGTCTTGTGGAGCTTAAAATAGCCAGCAACTGTGTGTGTGTGTGTGTGTGTGTGTGTGTATGTGTGGAGGGAGTGTGGATGGTCCTGTTTTTGCGTCAGCCCTGCCATAGCAACTGGTCTTTGTTTGTGAGCGTCTCCCCTCTCTTCTTCAAATGTTTCTTTTTATTAACATCAGAGAAAGTGTCCACACCAATACAGCTCTTTGTATTCTGTTTGTGGTGTGTTACATAATAATGAAGCATCCTAATACGCAGTTTGAAGAAGTAAACATGCTCGGATAGTACAAAGGGAACAGCGGAGACTGACACAAGTATTACATTCAGCCTTTATTTGTCACCCACCCCCACCCCACACACCCCCACCCCACCCAGTTCTCCACAAGCACAATGTGCTGCACGGTAACTCTATTTGCAAAACACTATGTTACAAATGGGGGCTAATTGAGGTTGCATGAAATTGAAATTCAATGTTAAAGCAGCCTGTTGCAGGATTATGAGAGGCATAATCCTGCAATTCTCTCAAAATGAGCCCACCCATCACTTTAACCACACTCTGGATCTTGTTCTGACATATGGCACAGAAACCGAAGACTTAACAATATTTCCTGAAACCCCCTCCCATCTGATCATTTCTTAATAACGTTTACATTTACTTTAATGGATCACTGTTGCCAAGTGCTTGCTCGTGGGGGGTTGTTTGGCTGTAGGGTTTTCTCTGTAATTATTGTAGGGTCTAAACCTTACAATATAAAGCACATTGAGGTGACTGGTTGCTGTGATTTGACAATATAAAAAAAAAATCTAGTTGAATTGAATTGAATTACTTTAAAACAGTGCCATGCAGACAAAACACAGCTCAAGTGTGTCTAGTCTACAGATGTATTTCTGCTTCATCAGCCTGATCAGACATTCAGTGCATCACAAAGGAAATGATAAGTCTTTAATTGTTTGTCTGACTGACTGGGGTACTTAGACGTGATTTGCTGAACAGAGTGTGGTGAATTCCACGTTGTTATTTTGTCATTACCACATGTTGAAACTCCAAAAGCAGATTTTTTTTTTTTTTGGAGCACTTAGGGGCATCAAAAACAAGTTCTGAATGCAGCACTCTTTTTTTAAAGTTTATTTGGCAAACTAATAGGAAACAGTTACCTGTTTACACCTCCTGTAGACATAGCAGATTAACATGGCTTTTAAATACATTCTCCCTTTGCCTCCATAGCACTCTCCACCCTGTATTGAGGGACATACCTGGCTCTGTAGCTGCTGAGTGCATCAATATGTTTACTAGTTTCCTGCGGCATTTGTGTGGTGTTTTGTGCTCAGCAGGAAGTGGTTCTTTGGGGAGGATGGGTTGTTTTCAATTTCTAAGCTTCTAAAGCAACTGCAAGGGAGTGAAGCAAATCAGTAAAACTTTGAGTAAGAAAAACAAAACAAAAGCAGTGACCTAAAAGACATTTAGGACTTGAAGGTAGAAGGAAGAGAGAGGCGGGTGCGAGGAAGAGGTGAGTGGGTGAGACTATAGAAGGGACTTTGCTGACTGTGTTGCTGTCAGTGACTGTTCAGTCTTGACTGTGGAGGTTGGCTGTAGCTAGCACTGTGCTCAGGGGTAAGCTGAAGCCTGTGGATCTCATTGGTGCTGCTCACCATTCCACTTCTTGCCTGTGGAAAGCCAAGCCCAATAGGTCCAAGTCTGGCCAACTCCCTCAGGCCTGGCTTTAGGAAAGGGTCTTGCTGTTCCACATCTGTCCTCTTTTGGCCACCTTATGTAATACTCTTCCAGTTTGGTGTGTGAAACACTGAACAACTCTCCAATGACACAAAAACAAACATTTTAAAGTCACAGGGACATATAAACTTTAAGTATATAGACTCAATGGCCACTTAATTAGGTATACCTGTTCAACTGCTCATTAACACAAATATCCAATTAGCTAATCACATGGTAGCAATTCAGTGTATTTAGACATGTAAAGCTAAAGTTCAAACTGAGCATCAGAATGGGGAATAAAGGTGATTTACATGACTTTGAAATTGGCGTGGTCAGTGGTCCCAGATGGGCCGGCACCGTCAACCATGCCATGTACAGTTTGCATGGGCTCACCAAAATTGGACAGTAAAAGATTGGAAAAATGTTGCCTGGTCTGATGAGACTAGATTTCTGCTGCAGCCTTTGGATAGTAGGGTCAGAAATTGGCATAAACAACAAGAAAACATGGATCCACCCTGTCTTGTATCAACAGCTCAGGCTGGCGGTGGTGTTGTAATGGTGTGGGGAACATTTTCTTGTCACGCTTTGGGCCCCTTAGAAAATTGTTGACACAGTCTTGGTGCTGACCATGTCCACTCCTTTATAACCATCTTCTGATGGCTGTATCCAGCACAATAGTGTGCCATACCACAAAGCTCCGATCATGTCAAACTTGTTTCTTGAATATGAAAATGAGTTCACTGTTCTCAAATGGCCCCACAGTCACCAGATTTCTATCCAATAGAGCACCTTTTGGTATTTGGTGGAACGTGGAATTGGCATCATGGATGTGCAGCCGGCAAATCTGCAACAACTGCATGATGCCATTGTGTCAATATGGACCAATATCTTCCAGTGCCTTGTTGAGCCTGTGCCATGAATAATTAAGGGCTGACCTGAAGGCAAAAGGGGGTCCAAACTGGTACTAGAAGGGTGTAAATAATGAAGCGTCAGAAAAGTGTAAATATAAACAAAAAAAGCTGGAGATTTCTGTTAAGTCATATATTCAAATAAAAAAAAAAGACAACACCAGGCGAAAAGCATAGGTAGACGATGGTAGTTCTGGTTCTAATACACTATCTTGGTGAATAGTGGAATAGTGACAGAAATTCTGAACTACCATTATCAACTGCAGTTCAATATGGTGGTAGCTGACAGACAGTGGTGATGCGACCTTTACCAGCTGAATTTTCCAAATAAAATTATTAAATATCCTCCTGAGAACAGACGAAAAAAGCATCTTTCAAGTTAACTTTTTTCTGACCACTTCAGAGGACAAAAGGTCTCAGGAGGGTGTAGCACTTAATAGATAACAGCACTCTCCAAATGTTCCTGCTATCTATGATTTAGGCCAGCATCCTAAAAAAAGTCACCACTTCCTGTCAGTTTGAGGAAAAAGGGGATGCGGAGCTATGTGAGCATGTGGGTATGAATTAAACCTAAAAAGATATGATAGTATGATCTTTTGGAAGGATAAATTCTCATATAGATTTAAAATTCTTGCCATTCCTGTTTTCCTGCCACCCTGCAAAGCAGCTGGTAGATTCATTCTTTGCAACTTTGTTTGAATGACTGTTCAGCTCTGTCAACATAGCTCTTGATGTAATTTGACCCTTAATTATAAAACATGCAGGATGTTTTGAGTAAAATCCACTGAAGCCCCCGTTTATCTCAGAAAGTGATTAAGTGATGAGAGGGATGGTAGAGAAAATTACACTGCTGTAGGCTGGTTTACCATGTGGCAGTAATAATATTGCCCACTTTAACAAGCTTAATGGACAGCACTTAAGTCAACAGCAGTTAACTGCAACAAAAGAAGGGCCTTTTTTCACTATGTTAATGCTTTCAAATTGAATTACTTTCTCTTTGTTGGTTTCCACGTGGTCGCTCGTATTCTTCGAAGCTGCAGGCAACTGCCTGTCTTTATCTGTATACTGTCAACACACATCTGCCATCCTCAGTGAACAATCAAACTGCACTTGATTTGTTTTCCTTATCCACCACTCAGGTGCATCTGTGCGTGCGTGTGTAGGTGTGTGTATTTACATGCCGGTGCACGAAAGCAAGCGGAGCTGTTGCCAAATCCTCCTACAGTTTAATGATCAGTGTATGTTGCAATTGGTCTTCAAGATTTAGTGACATAAAAATAACATCTCAATTATCATTTAGGGAAACTAATAAGTTATGCTTTGATAGTTTTTTTTTTTTGTATTAACTCCATGTGCTTTATGAGTCTGATTGTGTACTTATTTTTACAAGAGAAATTGTGTATCTTACAAATTGAAGTAATAGCTATAAACTGCTGTTTGGATCACTTAATTTTTTATGAACTACTTGATTCAAATACTGAATTCACGTATAAAAACATTATCTTTATAAGCTTAAATATGTCACGAATAACTATGTAATACAACAAAGAAAGAATACTGATACATTAAAATGTATCTGAAACAGCCCCAAATACTGATCCTCAGCGTAGTATATAAACAATACATGCTAAGTGAACTGGACTAATGACAATACAATACACTTGGACATCTTGGTAGTGGTGAACCAGAAAGAAATAGGAACCTGCAAAACCACTGAGCTTTGTCAGCCTACAGTGGATGCTGCTCTAAATGCAAAAGGCTTCCTAGTGTTCGGTCAGTGCCTCTGTGTGTAGTGTCTGTCTTGTGTCATGCTGAGTTAATGTTTTGTGATTCATGACAAATCAAATTGAAATCACCTTGTCTGCTTTTTCCAAGGCCTTCAAGAGGGCAAGAGAGTTTGTCTCTCTCCTCTTCCTCCCACCAGTTTCAAAGGAATGCACACACACACACACACACACACACACACACACACACACACACACACACACACACACACACACACACACACACACACACACCCTGAGGTGCATTAAGTCTGAAGAATTGACAGATGGAATCAAACAGTGAGAAAAGATGAAAGACAAGCCACAATATGTCTACGTGTGTGTGTGTGTGTGTGTGTGTGTGTGTGTGTGTGTGTGTGTGTGTGTGTGTGTGTGTGTGTGTGTGTGCGCACGAGCGATCAAAGCTAATCTTGCCTTTCCTTAAGGCAATGTCTCAAAACACAGTGTCACTGTTTGCGCAGCATAGGCCTGGTTGTGAATACATAGCTATGACTGGAATTACACAGTTTTTCAGCTCCCAGGGAATGAGAATGCAGGTCACTACCAATTGAAGATGGGAAGCAGCAGCAATCTTTTTTTTTTTTTTTTTAGCTGCCAAAAGGACATGTTAATAAAATTAAAACACTTTCAACTTCATCTGCCAGATTTGGGCTTAATTTTGTCTCGTTTGCGAATCAATCCTTGGGGGAAAACCGGAAGGTTTCCCCCATGTTATCGCTGCATTGCGTCATTTCAGAACCCTCACAAAGGAATTATCAGATTTATACTAACCAGGATAATGTATTTCAAAATCAGATATGCATTTATTATGCTCTCAACTGTGTAGCGTGATCGCAGGACACCTTGCAGGTGATTTAGTACAGAGGCTGAGAACCCCTGAGCACTGTTGTGCTCACATAAATGTCAATAACTCAAATAATGTCACAGCACAAGAAGAAAAAAAGATGATTGATATTTGCTGAGACTTTACGCAGGGCTTATATCATGTCTACATTCCTAACATTTTTCAGTGCTGTGTTGCAGGTCTGCTGGGAGCAGTGAGATCTATACTGCTAACAAATCTCTTGCTCATCTATCTTCCTTGTCGGGGTCTCTGCTGGTTTCTTGGCCTTAATTTGGAGTAATTACTTAAACGCAACAAAGCAAAGTGGAGCAACTTAGATTAGCAGTGTGTTACTAGAATCAGAAGACCACTGACTATGGGACTTAGATTAGCAAGGACATTGATAAATTGTGTGTGACTACCAGAAGATAACTGGCCACTGAGTGCAAAGTCTGTTAAGCGTAAAGCCTGCTTTTGCACTGCAAGGTTGGGATCTGTTCAGTTCAGAGTATTTTTTTATTGCACATCTAGTTTTAGCGGTGGTAAAAAAAAAAATTTTGATACACAAAATTATGATCATGCTGTTTTAACACTTTTTAAATTTCCTTTTCCCGTACTCAATGTTCCCTGTTCTTTCCCTTGAGCTATTAAAATTATATTGTTAGTTTTACAAATGGTCTTTGAGTTGATGATTCACTTTTCTGCTTTGTCTTGTGTAGCCAAACCTAAGCAGTGCATGGAAAAACAAAGGTTTATGTACAAGAGGAGCCTGTTTCTTTTTACTGCATTATTTTCAGCCACTCGCCAAGGACACCAGTAATCAAGGATTGTGCTGGCAGGACAAATGCAGAATATCAGCAGATATCCTAGGCTCTGTGCCCTCTCTTGTAGTAGTTAATACTTTTCGTGACAGCATTAAGAATCACGAAATTAAATTCCATTGTTGTTTTTTTCCCCCTTCTTTGTGATTTGGAAAGACGGTAGACTGGTCGGGGTTTGTCGTGTTCCTCACTCAGTTCCTTAATGAAGCGAGTTCTTTCATAAAATAACCACTTGGCAGGCAGCAATTATTAACCAAAGTGAATCTTTTTGAGGTTAATAATATTTTTATAAAGATGGCTAAACATAGTATAATGACATAGGTTATACTGGCAACACTGAATCTTTTATCTAAACTCTCTAAATTCTTCTGTGAATTTGTGCAATTTCATGACAGGCCATCCAGTAGCGTACTTATTGATATGTTTCAGCAAAAGGCCAAAGTGGTCAAACCACTCAAAACATTCCTAGAGTCATGCTGCTAGCAGGCTAAATATTATTTTTGCCTACTTTATAGCTTTTTATGGTCTTTCTCAGTGAATAAAGCTTGCACAATGGCAATAAAGTAAGATTTACTGAAGTTCTGTACTTTAGAGCTGTTTTGAGATACCTGATGTTCAGGTGGAGTGAACATCTTCAGCCACAACATTAAAACCACTGAAAGCTGACATGAATAACTTTGTTACAATGCGATGTTCGGATCCTGGAAATCCTCGATTCCTGGCATTTGTGGGGAAATTACTGTGACACATCCCATCTACCTAATCATTGTTGCAGGCCAGACCCCAAGTACCTAGAGATCTCATGTACAAGCCCCAACAGGTCTTCTGTGATGGGATGAGAAGGAGCTTAACAATTGCTGCATTAAGAAAGGGGAATGTACTCCACTGCAAGTTTTTTCACAGTTTATAGTTTGAATACAGCAGTCAATTCTGCATAGGGAGTCTGACAGGGAACATTTTGTAGATGTCAGATACTGTTTGTACTGTATGCGGACTGAGTGAAAGCAGAAGGCCTCAAAAAGCCTTAAAATAGGATTTAAAAAAATGTAATAACAATTAATGACAACAGGATTTTAATAACATACATTATCTAACTTAATGTCAAGGTTGCTGCAGCAGGCAGGGCAAAGAGGACCTCGAAGCAGGATGTAAGGCAAGACCTGAATTGTATTTAACTTTTATTGAAAATTCAATTCAATTCAATTCAATTCAATTCAATTTTATTTATATAGCGCCAAATCACAACAAACTGTCGCCTCAAGGCGCTTTGTATTGTGGGTAAAGACCCTACAATAATACAGAGAAAACCCAACAGTCAAAACGACCCCCTATGAGCAGCACTTGGCGACAGTGGAAAGGAAAAACTCCAGCAGAACCAGGCTCAGGGAGGGGCAGTCATCTGCCGCGACCGGTTGGGCTGAGGGGAGAGAAAGACATGCTGTGGAAGAGAGCCAGAGATTAATATCAATTAATGATTAAATGCAGAGTGGAGTATAAACAAAGTAAATAAGGTGAATGAGAAACAGTGCATTATGTGAACCCCCCAGCAGACTAGGCCTATAGCAGCATAACTAAGGGATGGTTCAGGGTCACCTGATCCAGCCCTAACTATAAGCTTTATCATAAAGGAAAGTTTTAAGCCTAATCTTAAAAATAGAGAGGGTGTCTGTCTCCCGAATCCAAGCTGGAAGCTGGTTCCACAGAAGAGGCGCCTGAAGGCTGAAGGCTCTGCCTCCCATTCTACTCTTAAGTATCCTAGGAACCACAAGTAAGCCAGCAGTCTGAGACCGAAGTGCTCTGTTGGGGTGATATGGTACTATGAGGTCTTTGAGATAAGATGGTGCCTGATTATTCAAGACCTTGTATGTGAGGAGAAGAATTGTAAAATCTATTCTAGATTTAACAGGGAGCCAATGAAGAGAAGCCAATATGGGAGAAATATGCTCTCTCTTTCTAGTCCCTGTCAGTACTCTAGCTGCAGCATTTTGGATCAGCTGAAGGCTTTTCAGGAAGCTTTTAGGACAGCCTGATAATAATGAATTACAATAGTCCACCCTAGAAGTAATAAATGCATGAATTAGCTTTTCAGCATCACTCTGAGAAAGGATGTTTCTAATTTTAGAAATATTGCGCAAATGCAAAAAAGCGGTCCTACATATTTGTTTAATATGTGCATTGAAGGACATATCCTGGTCAAAAATGACTCCAAGATTTCTCACAGTGTTACTGGAGGCCAAAGTTATGCCATCCAGAGTAAGTATCTGGTTTGACACCATGTTTCTAAGATTTGTGGGGCCGAGAACAAGAATTTCAGTTTTATCTGAATTTAGAAGCAGGAAATTAGAGGTCATCCAGGCCTTAATATCTTTAAGACATTCCTGCAGTTTAACTAATTGATGTGTGTCATCTGGCTTCATTGATAGGTAAAGCTGAGTATCATCTGCATAACAATGAAAATTGATGCAGTGCTTTATAATAATACTGCCTAAGGGAAGCATGTATAATGTAAATAAAATTGGTCCTAGCACAGAACCCTGTGGAACTCCATAATTAACTACACAAAAAGGAACTCAACCCACTGGGCCACTGGCCCACAGCCATGACACTTAACAGTTGTAACTTACACTCACTGGCCACTTTGTTATGCACACAGTCTGCTTCAAGCTGACAGAGAGGCAATAGCTCAATCACTCATTATAGCCAAGCTATACAGAAGAACGTCTTTGAGTGCACAACACACTGAACCTACAGCAGCAGAAGACCACACCACATACCACCCCCGACAAATACGGTAAGAAAAAGGAAATTGGAAACTGCTACAATTTGCATGGGCTCAGCAAAACTGTACAGGAGAAGACTGAAAAAAACGCTGCCCAGTTTGATCAATTTTGATTCCTGCTGTGACATTCGGATGGTAGGGTCAGAATTGACTGTACACAACACGAAAGCATAGATCTAGCCTGCCTTGTGTTCAGGCTGGCGGTGGTTTCTTAAACATGATAATGAGTGCACTGTACTCAAATAACCTCCACAGTCACCAGATCTCAATCCAACAGAGCACATATGGGATGTGGTGGAACAGCATATTTGCATCATGGATGTGCAGCCAAGAAATATCCAAGAACTCTGTGATGCTATCATGTCAATATGGACCTAAATCTCTGAGGAATGTTTCCAGAACCTTATTGAATATGTGCCATGAAGACATGAGGGGGTCCAATCCAGTACAAGTAAGATGTTACATTTAAAAAAAAAGAGGTTGGCAAGTTTAAGTGTCAAAAAATAAAAATTGTGTAGAAATACAAAAATGCTTAGGGGACCAACTTAGGCCTGATGGCCACTGGGGTTGTAATGCAATAGCAGAAACTCTTAAGATAATGACGAATAAAAAAACCTTTCCAATCAGCGTGCTGTTTAGTCTACAGAAATGGGAGGCTGTAAGACAAACGGCTTGTGAATAACAATTTGTTTTGGTGGTGAAGCAAATCGTGCTGTGCATTGACTGTGTTTGCAAACAAATGAGATACAATTTAGGATAACAATATTATCACATTAATAAACACATCTGGGCAATGTTCTTAATCTCAACCAAAATACAGGAATTGCACTGTTCATGTTGAACTGACATCAGTGTTTTTACAACTCTTTTTGATGTGCATTTCCATGGTGAGTTTGATCTTCAATTAAGACATTTCAAAAAAAAAAAAAAGTCTCAGAAACTCAAGAACAGATAAAAAACAAAATCATTGACATCTGTCAGGGTTACAAAGCTATTTCTAAGGCTTTGGGACTCCAGTCAACTATGGTGAGAATCATTATCCACAAATGAAGAACACTTGGAACAGTGGTGAACCTTCCAAGAAGTGGCCAGCCTACCAAAATTACTACTAAAACTAACACACCATTTCTTAAAAAGGTCATCATACCAACAGTCAAACATGGTGGTGGTAATGTTATGGTCTGGGACTGTTTTGCTGCTTTAAGACCTGGAAGACTTGCTGTAATTGATGGAACCATGAATTCTGCTCTCTGATCCTAAAGGAGAATGTCTGGCCATCAGTTCATGTCCCAGAGCTCAAGCGCACTTGGGCTATGTGGTTGGTTAAAAAAAAACAAACAAACAAAAAAAAAAGAAGGTTTTGGAGTGGCTGAGTCAAAGTCAGGACTTAAATCCAATTGAGATGACATTAAATAGGCCATTAATGCTCACCCCCCTGTAGCTGCTTTGTAATTGCGATTCCACAGCCAGTTTACAGCATTAGGAAGACTAGCAATGAAATTTTATTGATTATGCCAACATGTACAAGTGACAGTACGCCTATGAGTTTTCTTCTGTCATCAGTGATTGGACAGTTTATATTTATCCATCCAAGCATCGGCATTACATGACCTTCCTTGAGTCACTCAGCAGATGGCAACTCCAATCAGGCTGCTTATGACTGACAGTCATGCCTGAAAAAACACACAGAGGTCAGCACTCATCTATACAGCACACAGCTGAGAGATAAGACACATGCATGATAACAAGAGACTGATATATATCGTGTACACCTGAAATGTGCACTCATACCACCTTGAAGATTGTCAACAGGACAAAGAAAGCCTGGTGAGTTGATAGATGAATTATTCAGAATAATATGGTGTGTAGTCTTTCACTCCATATTCCCCTGGCTTTTGAGCTGCACTCACCTTCACCCGCCGTAGCTGAAAGTGTTTCCTATAGAGCCACTGCTGGAGTGCCATGAAATATTTAAAAGCAACCACAGCGCACTGAATGACCTACGCGTTTTATTATCTGTTGTCATAGTATGAAATGTTTCTATAGTTTCCCACTTACTCTTTCTAGATTATCTGACCGTTATAATTAAGGCGGAGCAACACTTTATTAATGCGATTTTTTTCTGTTTGTTTTATAATTCCACATTGTGCTATAATTTATTGATCTTGGGGAAACGTGATTTACAGATTTGTTGAATTAAATTAATACATAAAATCTTCATAAACAGGTGTTAGATTAGTGCATCATTGTGCATCAGCATCTGCATTCTGGATCTCAAACTCAAGTGTGTGATGGGTTGGGTCTGTTAATATCGTCAGTTTACAGAGGGCAGAGGTCATCTCATCAGTCACGGAGTGTGAGCTCTGCTCACACCCCCCAGGTCTCTTGATATTACGCCGAAGGACCCATTCAGAGGCACAAATACACGAGTGTGCTCTTGAAGGCAATTCAATAACTGTCTAACGACCTTGTGCAATCGCATGAAAAGACCCTTATGCTGATTGACAATTAAAGTCCTAATCATTATTCTCTCTCTAATCAACAACAATTTCAGAGGAAAGAACTTTGCCACAGATGCCCCCCCCCCCCCCCCCGCAACTTTTTTGTTCATCCACTGTTGAATAAATTATTGTAGCAGTTCTTTATCCCCTTAGCCACCTGCTTTTGCAGATGCAAATGTTTTTCACTTGAGATTGTGGAGCAGGCTGTAAGGGACTAATATGGGCCTGTTCTCATACTGTACCTTTTAATAAAAGGACTCTGGGCAATTTTCAGGCATTGAGAAGAATAAACAGGTTTAATTCACTTATAAAAGTGCTTCAAATGGTGTTACAAAGAACCTGCTGAAGGTTTGCATAAGTGCCTATATGGCAGACTCTGGGCTAAAAGTAATTTCAAGACTACACAGTAAGCACCCTCTACATGAAACAAAAATGGGAATGGGAATTGTGACTCCCAGGAAGATAATCATTTCTTATCATTTCCTTGAGCCTGTCCAAAAGCAAATACTTTGATGGAAGGATGTAAGATTTATAAAGAATACATTATTATGTTGGGGGAAAACAACTCTTAAAGAACTCACTTTGTCAGCCACTACATTTAACAAAACACACACACACACACACACACACACACACACACACACACACACGCGCACGCGCGAAAGAAAAAAGAAACAACCACTTGGCTGCTATAAAGTCACTCAGCTGGCACCACAGCTATAAAGCACTGAAAGGGTTGAACTTGAAGCAATGCTGCTGCTAGACTCCAGGCTGCTGGATGGAAACATGAACATATTTCAAGTATCTTGGCCACATTACGCGGGTTACCTGTGCAGTTTTGGATTAATTTAAAACACTTTAGTTCAGTTATGAATGCTTGCCGCTGAGTATCTATCAGACATGTTACAGTTTTATACCTCATGCCAAATGCTTAGGTCAGCTGATCAGCAGCTGTTAGTTCCAAGCACCAGACTGGCTCTTACAGCCAATCAGTCTTTCAAAGTTGCAACTCTGAAACTCTGGAATAGCCACCCCCTCCAGATCAGCTTGTCTGCCTCACTAACAGCTTTCAGATTTCTCTTTTCTTTAGGCTTTTTCTTTTCTTTTTAGGTCTAATTTACAACTTGCACCTTTCTATGAACAATATAGGTTATTTTCTTTTTAATTATGATTTTGTGTTCCCTCACTGTTTTGTAATTCTGTTTTCCTAATTGTTTTATTGATTGTTGTGCAGAACTACATGTGCCATATAAATGAACTGAAAACCTGATTTGCGCAGCCTGTTTTCAGTCCAGAGGGTAAGCAGGCTGGCGACAGTGTTGTGTGTCACAAGTTACAACTTGCTGTTGTCAATAAATATGTCCAGGAAAGGTAGCAGTGCAGTGGCAGTGTTGTAGTTACGGAGAAAGCTTGAGAGCTTTGATCCCCACAGCAACTGGCAGTCATATGGCTGTGCCCATATTAACTACCAACACATTTGGAATCCCTCTGGATGAATATGTCTGTAAAAGCCTCAGATGTAAACATGATACAAAGGGTTGTGTTCAGTGCTGACAGGCTCTGTGTGTCCTTCTTGTAAAAGGCCTCTTGGAGGATTTTCTTTAAAGCATCAGTGGTTTCTAATGTGTGTGTCAGAGAAAACCATTTCACCATCTCTCTCCATTTCAGACGCAGATGTCTGTTTCTTTCATTTTGAATCAATGGATGCATCAAAATGAGGAAAAAAAGAAAAAAGGTCACTATTCATAGAACCAAGAGCAAAGATGAAATGGAATGGACTGGCATTTGTATAACCAAGTGCTTTTTTTAGTCTTGTTGACCACTCAAAATGCTTATACTACCAGCCACATATAACCATACAGTGCTTTATTTTGTGCACTTAAGTCACTTTATCTACCTTACATCTGCAGACAGTTTAAAAGGTCAAGGTCAAGATATCAATGTGTTTTTGATCACCCCTCTCCTATAATAAATAGGTTTTTACTCAATATAAAAAAAATCAAAACACATCATCAATGCAGAGACCATTTTCATTGCTCAGAACCACTGTCTGTTATATACAGCATACAGTCATGTGAAAAACGTCAAAACTGAGTATACCCTCACTGTTTCAGTAGGAATTAAGAGGGTAAGTAGCAGCCAAATGCACTTCACTTAATCTTCATCAGCAGCTGTGACCCCCTCTATGAAAACAATTGTTATGGCAGTTTGCTGGTCTCAAGCATTCAAGCATGTTTTAACACAATGCCACAATTCTCCCAGGAGTGGGAGGATCTCACCCCTAGGTCAGACCATGCAATACTAAGAGAAGGGGCTGCATCTCAGACTCTACAGGCTTCAGTTAACATGTTAAATGTTAAAGTTCAGTACAGTTTGAAAATGACTGAACATGTGTGGCTTATTTGTAAGGGTTCCCAGGAGAACCTATCAGCATGGCTTAGGTTTACAAAATTGCATCTGAAGAAACCACAAAACATCTGAAATAACATCTTTTGGACATATAAGACCAAAATGAAGATGTTTGACCATAATGCACAGCCCCAACGCTGGCAAAACCCCCCCCCCCCCCCCCCCCCCCCCCCCCCCCCCCCCCCCCCCCCCATACATGCTCCATTTCAGCATAAATATTTCATACCAACTGTCAAGCACGGTGGTGGAGGGGTAATGATTTGGGCTTGTTTTGCAGGATCTGGGAACCTTGCAGTCACTGAGTTGACCATGAACTCATCTGTATACCAAAATATGCTAGAGTCAAAATTGAAGTTCATCTGTCTGACAGCTAAAGCTTGGCTGAAAATAGGATCATGCCACAAGACAATGATCCAAGCACAGCAGCAAATCTACAACAGAAGGTCTTGCAATGGCACAGTCAAACTGCAGACCTCAACCCAGTTAATTTGCTGTGGTAGGACCTTAGGAGCGCTGTGCATAAATGAATGCCCTCAAATCTCAATGAACTAAAGCAACATTGTAAAGAAGAGTCGGCCAAAATTCCTCCACAATGATGTGAGAGGCTGATAAAATCATACAGAAATCACTTAACTTCAAGTTTTGCTGCTAAAGGTGGTTCTGCTGAATCAAGCTGCTGAATCACAGGATGTGCTTAGTTTTTCACAGGACTTTACACTATATGCTATTTACTATGAGAAAACAAGCATCATCAACAAGAAACAAAATCAAAAGAATCTTATTGCTACAAATCAAAACTGAATATGGTTGTGCACTGCTTGTGGCAGATTTAAAATGACTCTTTATTATCCAATCTTGATATAAGAGGTGATTTTATGAAGAGTTAGAGCTGCCTTTGCTCACTGACAGGATGCCAGGCCCACAAGTTGGAGAGTTATGAATCTACTTCGGAGACGTGAGGAGCCAGGTGTGTTAGATTGGACTCGGGTAGACATAACAAAAGCCTCTTGCCACAAAGATTTGCAGTTTAATGTTGCTGTTAAACATTTTTGCCTTAATGCCAGAATGAGCTGTATTTTACTTTATATTCCCGGATCGTCCCACCCACACTTCTTCTCTGGTTTTAATTTGTAGCTCCACGTTGCTGAGGCTATCAGCCGCATTGGCATGATGCAGGAGCCTGAGCTATAAAAGGCTTATTAGAAGTAAAGCAGAAAGTTCTTAAAGTCCTCCTCATAAAAGCCAACACCTGAAGGACTTTCAGTCTGCAGCTTTTCCTCAAATATTTCTTGAGTACACTAAATTAAAAAAAAAATCTAAATTTTTATTAAAATGTGAACAAGTAATCTTCACATAGCTGTTTTGAAGACTTTTTGTTTTTACTCTCTCTAAACTTATTTGTGGCAGAAAGTGGAGGCAAGGTCAGGAGAAGATACCTCCAGTGATTATCAGGAACTCTGAACTTGAAAACTTCACACATCTCTGTGTTGAACGCTCTACCATTTGTGCTTTCTTTTCTTTTTGTCTGAAGTCAGACTCTCAGTCTTTGTTACTGTTAAAACCTGTCAGGGAACCTTAAAAATTCCTAATTTTCATCCTTGCTTTTCATCAGTTATGCTACAGTCACTTCCAGTTTTACAGTTTTAAAGCCCACGGTCCTGATGCAGTGCTTCATTTTATTATCTATGCTTTAAAGAGGGAAGAAAAAAAAAATCCTTTGCAGCCACTGCTTCTAGCAGAGAGAATTAAACTGAGCTCCAAGAATCTCTACATTGTTTTCTCACTAATTATCCAGGACCAAATTGACAGTGAAAGCATCAATCACTGCAAAAGACACAGTTGCTGTTGAGGTGAAATGCTAATAAACTTTGCACAAAAAAACTATTTCATCTCAGGGGGTTTATTGCTGTAATGATACATGATCTTCATTTACAAACACAGAAGTAAGTCTAGTGCTTGATGACAGCAATAACAATGCATCGTCCGTGACGGTGACCGTAACTGTGAGAAAGGCTTTATTTTATTTACTTATTTATTTTTGCCAAAAGTATGTTTTCACGTTACATTTAATGCAGATAGTCAGGCAAATTCCTTTTTTAAAGCTTCAACACAAAACCTCATGCAAAATTTAGACGAATCTCCAGTTTCATGAGTCTCTGTCAGTTTGACTGATGGATGCTGGGGCTTCAGAGTGAAGTATCACGATAGGTGACAGTGATCTGAGGCTTTGTTGTTTACACACAGGTGGGGGAGAAAAAAGCTGAGAGACTATTGGCTGACGCTAAATATTTTATGGAGCTGTCCTCTGTCGTCTAAAATTTCACTCAGTTTCTTCGTGTTTTGAATATTTCGGTGCATGTGTGTGTGTGTGTGTGTGTGTGTGTGTGTGGGGGGGGGCTTTTAAGGACACTGTAAAAACTGGCTGCATTGTTATTTCATAGCAAAATTTCTGTGTAATCGCCACAGCTCTGGCACATCACAGACCCTTTCGACCCACGCCCTTATCATTTTAATTACATAAAGTAATTACTAGAGAAATCAAATCCCGCACATGCAATTTTTGCAATCACAGTAGTGTCCAGAGTATATGCGCTGAACAAGAATCCGAGTAATTTAATGATCGTCTTTGTTTAATGTGGTAATTGAGTCTTGACAGTCGCTTTGAGTTTAATTTAAAAACAAAAGTATCTTAATTATTCCTCTCTGACTACTTTTATGATGAAACTTTTACGACTAAAGAAAACCATGAATAAAAAAATGTCCTAAAGATCACACAGACTCATTTGGTGAGTGGGATTTTGCCTTGATAAATAACTGAAATGATTTGTTGATTACAAGAATCTTCACCTTTATTATATAACACGTTCCCCCTAATGAACAACAACGCTGTGAGATTTTGTTATCTTGAGTTTTGACAGCACAAATGTGAATCCGTATGTGATGATGGTGAAATTAATGGCACAGCTGAAAAAAACAGCGCCATAGCCAAAGTGAGTCTTGGCAGCATGACGACCGCCGTGAGAGTTCAAAGTTTGCGCAGAAGGACTCGGAGAGAGCAAAACTATTTCAGTGCCATGACTGAAATGCCACGACCAGTTTGTCGCTTGCGCTGCTGGAGATGACATTGATTGGACATGTGACTGATTTGCAGAAAACAAAACATTTTGGAGGAGTGATTCAAACCCTGTCAAACCCTTTCTGCTCTTTCAGCAAGGCTAAAAAGATCAAGGAAGAAACGTTGACTTTGAAGTTGTACTTCATCGTAATCTCAGAAAATCCATCCACCAAACTATAGTTTTACCTAAAAAGCCTTTTAAAGTTATATTCTGCAACAGTAAAAGTTAATTTTTCTGCATGTAAATATGCAGCTAACCTCACTCTCTAACTCCATCCAGATGTCAAATTTACTGAGACAGAGCCCATGATAATAAGTATTCACCTTTTCAGTAGCATATTAATGTGGTCATCAGGTTTGTTTTTTGGAGGAGGCAAAAAACAATTATTTTTTGAGCCATTTATGATTGAGTCTTGTAATTTCCGATGTTAAGTGACACCCCGTTGCTTTCAAGATGGGGTTTACAGCTTTGCAACAGGCAACACTGCCTTCGAGGCAATTAAGAAAATACACTTCACTAACTGAGGGAAATCACACGGACAGCTACCCATTATGGGTTTGGCTAACAGAGAGCAGGGTTCTTTCTGCATTTTGGCATTCTTTCCTAGTGGATTCTTATATGGTTTGGCAATCCTCTCAGATGGCAGCACCGTCCCCTAATAGCTGCACCAGTGCTAGTGTTATGTTACCATTTGGACCCATCTCTTGCACTTAAATTGCTTCAACTCCTAGAACTCAGCCTTCAGGCATTAGGTGACCTGGAGCCAAGAGCTCGAACTGATACAGCACGGGTCCATCACCGTGGCCCTTCACCATACTAATGACCCCTTGAGGGGATTCGGGGTGGAAAGAGTTCTCCTCTGAAAAGAGCCCTCTGTGGCATAGAGTTCCCATTGTCATTTGGCCTGGGGATCACCGTGTCACTCCTGGCTTACACAGCCAAGCCCCTACCTCCTCAGCCAATTTCTGCTGCATCTGCATCCCCGCCCCCAAATTTTTGCCCATTTATCTTGCCCCTTCTTTTTTTTAAATTACAGTTGGGAGTGAAGTTAATATAAATGGCCAAATGTTCATTTTTCCTCATTAACCTTTTGAGTTAAAACCAAAGCAAAAGGAAGAACTGCACCTGAATTTCTAAAACTGGCATCTGAAGACTGACTTAGTCATTAGACATTTTCTATTATCAGCATCCACATAAAGAGCAGAGGACATGTAATGACTTGTAGGGATTTGCACATTTCCCTGTTTGTTCTCTGACCTTTATGTAATGCACTTAAGCAAGGCCCCTGAGAAATGCTTGACAACAGCCTTCACTCATTTTATTGCCAGGACACAATGCAGCATCAGCTGCAGGAATAGGATTGGGAGCTGATCAACAATTTGCTAAAAAAAAAACCTAAACGCTTTTTAAAATCTGCAATCTGAATTTTTCAGCTCTTGAGGATGGTGTTTCAGAGGGTAAAAGAAGTACAGAAAAACATTTTCAAACAGTCATTTCCTTGCACTTCATATAATACAAAGCTAAGCTGAAATAATCCCCCCCCCCCCCTTTTTTTTTTGAATATTGGAAATCACATCTGTATCAAATACCCTCTGGGTTTAATGGTGGACTGTGTAAGCTGATCCTCTACATTTATGGAGCCTCCTAAAAAGATTCAAAGAAATCTCCTGGAGCTTGGCTGAAAGGAAGGAAACCCAAGCACAGACAGAATAACTCCTATCATCTGATTCTCACAGATGAAGCAAGAGGGACATTAAACAGACAAGGAAACTGCAGCAGATAATTTAAATTCCATCTGTAAGAGGGTACAGGTATGATAGAGGCGACGAACACCTCCATGCTGATTACTATTGAACCCGGTTGTATGGAAGGCAGTTGAGGCCAGGGGCTTATCATGAATACAACCTGACACCTGAGTATGATCACCGACACTCTCTGTGTAGTGTCCAGCTCATCGAGACCTGGAAGTGAAAGCTCTTTTGCCAAAAAACGACTGCAAAAAATGATTGATCGATTTACAGAATAAAAGACTTCAATACATTGGCTGACTGACATCATTGCAGACATTATTTTGTGACTGAGTGCCGCTAGCAAACAATCCAAGCAGCTCCCTTGCTTTGCATTAATTTATCATCGCTCTATTTCCTGAGCAGATGTGAAGCTCCTCAGTATTTCATTGTAAAGGAAATGTGTAATATTTACTATCTGGAACTGTAGATGAGTGTTTCATATAAAAAAGAAATTCTAGCAAGAATTTCATCATAGCTCATTTCTGTGACAAATGAAATGATCTTTTTAGTTTCATTTTAAGGCTTTTTTTGTGTGTTCACATGCAGTGAAAATGCAATATTTTAGCAGTTTACTGTAGTTGCACCAAATGGCACTTGAGATGGCATTTGGATAAATGTGCTGCATCGGAAATGACCAGCTACACTCACCAAGTCCACATATAGAGACACAAATATGCAAATACAAACTCAGAGGATATTTTAGTCTATATCTCTCTAGTCCACCTCCTCCTGGCTGAACATCATACACAACCTGCTTCAGGCATCCACGTCGGCTCATCCTCCCTTTGAGAGAAGCTGGCAGTTATCACAGCTCCCTCCTCCTGCTGCATGTGGCCATGTGTCTGGGAGCAACACCCAGCAGTCTCAACAGCACAATACCCACAGTGCTCCATGGGAGCACTTCTTGCTTGCCCGGTCAACAGGCCAATGTGCAGCATCAAGACGACATGGCCATATGTTCATATCCTTCGTTTCCCTGCGTTTGAGAAATTCTCCATCACTTCATCAGTGGTGTAACTGAGCATTTCTCTCACTTTGCCTGTGGCGTGTTTGCCAGTATGACATTATGACACTTTATCAACATAACTCGAGGAGAGCTGTCAGGTTGTCCCCTGAATCACCTTTCACCGATGTTTGTGACCTGACTGATCCACCAACTTCATGGGTATATTGACCCGGTATGCACTGCTTTGATACAACAGGGACCAGCAAAGCATTAAAGATATGTCAAAGTATCACAGGCAAAGCACATTCCATGTCTGAGTTACCAGTAACAAAACTATTTTGCTTTTACAAACTTGATTTGGTTTCCCTGGCACAAACTGCAGTACAGGACAACATGTGAAGGGAAGCATGTGCTCATCTACACACTGTTTACACATTGCTTAAGAAATCAAACTTTAGCCAGTTATGAACCCTAGGTTACACATTGCTTTGTATCCGTAATGGACTGCAGGTGCCATCATTTTGTCCCTGCTCAGGCTCCCCAAAAGCTGGGATATCCTCCTCTGAACTTGCTGCTCTAAAGACTGGCCCTCCTGCATCTCACCCCATTACAGCTCTGACTCCCTTTCCACAATTCCAGAGTAATCCAGAGGGCATTATTCTTTTCCCCTTGTCACAAACATCCGGATCATTTGTTACTTTGATGGACTGCCTCAGCTTGAGGAATCTGTCTTGACTTATTGACCTGGCTATAACTAGGGCCCAGTTTATCTGGATCCTGGGGTATCAGAGTCATGCTGTGAACACTGATATGCTGGAGAATGTTTTCAGTTTTAAGGTTGCCTTCATAGGTGCCTGTGATTTGTACGCTCTGACATTTGCTTTTTCAAAAACCTGGTTGCCACTTTACTGTTTTAGGTAATTGGAGGGCCTCCAGGCTTGGTGGTTGTGGGCTTGTTGTCCTGTTTTCACTTTTTATGTTAAAACAATTTCAACCCAACTTCATCAGGGTTTAAATTGAACTAATAAAAAAGGAGAGGTAGGGCGCGGTAAATTGTTTAAGAAATCAAACTTTTAGCCGATCATGAGCTCTAGGTTACACATTGTTTCTTATCCATAATGGAGGGTGGGTGCCATCACTTTGTCCCTAGTGGGATATCCTCCTCTGAGCTTTCACTTTCCTGCTCTAATGCCTGGTCCTTCTTGACCTCATCCCCTGAGACCAGTAAGTCTGAGTCCCCTTCTGAGTAAAACCCTTTCTGCCTCACTCAGCCTTCTGCTTCCCTAAGAATGGACATACTGTAGGTTGAAAGTGGGAGTTAGCAAGTCCCTACCAAGGACATTGTATAAGAGTTTTGTTTTGGAAAGGGTTAAAATTACTGTACATTTCTGAAATCCTGCTAAATTGACAATTTGATTTTTAGCAACAGAAATATTATAGAATGCGAGCATTAAACTTAACCTCCCTTGTTGCCATAAAATATGGAAGCTGCCCATCATTTTGAAAAGACAGCCTGTGTGGTGTGTTAGTCAAACTCCCACAGATGTGGCATCACTAGAAAGCCCCGAATGTCCTCTTGACAGTAGGACTCAAGTAAATTGCATAAATGGTGCTTGATGTCAAGGTCTCAGACAAGGATGAATTGCTGGGTCTTCGGAAGATATTGTGCCCATTAACAAAACTGTAAATATGTAATTTGATGCACACTCAACCACCTCATTAACATTTTCATGCTGATGCAGTACAGCTGCAACTAACCACTTGGATGAATTATTTATATAGATATGATAAACAGATGGAAGCAGAAAAAAAATAGACATTATAGTTTTTTGCTGACCAAGTTTAAATATTCAGAGTACATTGTTTATTCATCTGTTAAACCCCAGGGATATTCCAATGATCATATCTGACTAATATTCTCTTAATCGAGTATTCAAGTAACTGCTATACATTGTGAATTAGAGTTTTTACAGGTTTTTTCTATCATGAGCATTTTCAGTACTAATATTATTCTGTTTCTCTATTTCTACTGACCAAATACCAGAATACCAGAAGAGAGCAGCATCAGATGATGCATGCAGTATATCAGTTAATTGCACATTTTTATTCTTTACATGCAAATTGGAGCAGTATCTATCAAACACGCAGATGACTGGGTCTGTTTGTTTGTGTGTTTGCACAGTGTGTATCCAAAATTAAACTGCGGCACATTCTTTGTCAACAGGATAACCTCTGGACAAGCGATGTTTAGAGAGAGGAGATTAGATTAACTCTTGGACGGGTGCTAATAAATCTAGAGGCAGGAATAGAGAGAGCGAGATTGTGTGTGCAGAAGAGAGCAGATTTTAAAACAGTGCAAAACTGCTAGTAATTTCACCCATGAAAGAAGTTGAGCGGAGAACTAACAGGAAGTCTTCTCCCTCAAGAGGAAACCGAGTCTTGTAACTGTAAAAACAGCTGACCTCGTGCCTTCTGTTGAGAAGGAATGCATGCAGAGGAGACAGAGAGATAAACAGGAGCTCATACAGTACAGAGGATCACCCTCCAGTGCAGACGCACGAGCTGCCTCTCTCTCTCTCTCTCTCTCTCTCTCTCTCTCTCTTGCTCGCTCCCTCTCTCACTTTTCTCTCACTCGCCCACTTAGTATCATTTCATCTCTCTCTCCCTCTCCTTCTCTCTCTCACCACACTCTCAGTCACTGAGCTCTAACGAATGGGGATACACCGCCAAGGAGGACTTAGGGGTGAGAAGAGTGTGTTTCTTTTCTTCTCTGGTGTGTTTTCGTTCTCTTCCGCCTGGCTTCCCTCATGAGCTGTTAATTCCAGCCCTGGTCCTGAGGATGAGGAGGATCTATTTGTGAGGAAGACACAACAAAGGAAGAGAGAACAAGGAGCAACAGGGTGGCAAATTCTGCAAGCAGGAGTGAGCAAGAAGATCTTTTCTTTTCCTCCAGGCTCAAGCAAGGTTAGTAAGAAAAGCTTCTTGTCATTGAAATAAACAGTGCCTGCTATTATTGTTCTATTTTTATTACTTACTTCCATTTCTAAAAGGACATATTCAAAATATTTCCATCCCTCTCTTAAGGCTTCAGTAAACTGTCCCTGCAAAGCATTTATTTTTTATTTTTTTTAAATTGAGAACATTTGATTTTTCAAAAAAGTCCCATAGAAACATTTGAGTGATATTTCTTTTAATAAAGCAAGTCCCCAGGTTGGTTTCTGAAGTGTCACTCCAGGTCAGAACTACTGTGTAATTTCCCTGAGGCACACAGTACAATTCTCAGGTGGAGTCTCTCCTTAGCAAGGCAGAGACTGAGCTTCAGGAAAAGGCGAGGACAGCTCGCTCTCATCGCCACTCCTCAGCCGTCACTTTACACAGGAGGCAATTAAGCGGGATTGGCAGCTGATGCTGCCGGTAACTTAGAAACAGGCGTGTGGGAGACACATGGTGGCACATGATAGGATTTAGAGGAGGAAGGAGCAGCGGAGGAAGGAGATTCCCTTTGTTCGTTCACACAAAATCCCGCTCTCGCCTGGGTGTCTGAAAACTGGCCCAGGGGCAGCAGTTGCAAGCTTTTATGATTTTACTCAACAGTGAACATTGTTCAAGTGTGTTTACTCTTAAGGGTATGTGCATAGGAAGAGCGTGTGTGCTACGTGTGTGGCTGCATGTTTGCCCCAGTGTGTATTGGATGTACCGAGTCTTGCAAGTGAGCCCTCACCTTTTATTGCCACGAGTGGAAGAAATTATTCAGTCAAACAGAAGAAGCGGAAAAATTAATTTAATAAACACTGTAGCTCCCTTCCAAATATTCTGATTACTCTGTGAACCACTGGGTGCCACTGGGTAATTTCTGCACTGTGTGAATGAGCATTTTTATAATTTATACAATAAACAGGCTCCCTAAGGACTCTGGCTTTGTTTTGGGTTTTGCTTACTTACAGTATGTGACTGAAAACTCCCTTTGAAACCGATGAAGAGCTTTTCTGCTCACTCTTTGTCACAAAATCTTCTTGCTGTTGTCAGCACCTATAGGAGAAGTGCGCCTTTAGATGCAAAGGCTGGCCTCTGTCTGCTGTCAGCAAAGGGCCCATGATGGAGGCTTAAGGGAGATGATGAGTGATGAAGTTTGTTAAATATTTGCTGTTGGGTTGGACAGTTTGATTAAAAATGTATTTAAAGAAGAGGGCATGGAACAAAGTATTGTGATCACAGTGTAAACACAGGTGGAGGCATGGACGGGCAGTTTGTCTGGGCTGTGTGTGCTTTGACACAATAGGAGGGGTGTTGCATCAGCCAAACCCTACCTTATATTAATTTCAGTGACAGGAGAGTGACCTGCTTATACAGAACCCCCAAAAGTGACAAATTTGCTTTTAAAAAGGATTTTCCAGCAGCACATTAGGGCAGTGATCGTTCTCATTTTGTGTTTAGTCTGGACTTTATGTGTTGATGTCACATGATCACAGTTTCCTCCATAGGCAAGACAGGAGATAAGTGAGGTCGGGACAGTTTGGTTTGACCATCGGTCATAACTTGAGCACAATTTCCTGTGTCACCTTGTCTCAAGCGCACACAGTCACTCTACTGTGCCTCACAGGGACAGTCATGTTGAGTCCATCAGTGACCAGCTGACTGTCCCAACCAAGAGGAGCCATTGACATTGAAAGGGTACTGATGTGTGCATCCTGCATATAGTATATACACTCTCATTCCACTCAGGCATATGCTTGAATACACAAAAGCAGACACACACATGCACACTCACATCAGCAGAGGCGGAGCAAGGAGAGGCGTCGTGACCAGTGGCTTGGCAGGAGCCCTCAAGGTGAAAAATTTTAGTGAGGAGCATTTCAAATTCAGAACAGATGATCAGGCTGGTGTTGAAACTGCAGAGTAGCTGACAGCACCAGATGCAGACAATCTTTTGGCAGAGGAAGAGTTTTTGGTGCCTGAGTCTCAAACATAAAAGTCAGAGGCGCCGAGCTGAAATTAATACGACTGTGGTTATCACCATGTTACGGGTGGTGGTTCTTATCACGGTCCGGACGAGGCGCAAAAATCTCCCCTATATGACTGTCATCACAGCACACTTAATCCAGCCATATATCTCGACACATCAGAGTGCAGACAGAGTAGGTTATTTAGAAGTGAACGCAAACTCAAACCGTGTTTCTGAGTCTATCTGCGGTCAAGGTGAGAGTGATGCAAATCTCCCGCTAAATGGAAGAGCGCTTTTTGACTGAAAATTGGACATTGTGTCAGCTGCACAGCCTTATAAAGCCAGGACATTTTCAGCATAAAATACTGGGTAATACTTAGTTTAGTTCTTCAGCAACAGGCAGCTGTCGGCTGCAATGATTAAGATAATTAATTGGCTATCAAATTCACGTTTAGATCTTAAGATCAGTAAAACAGTTTTTTTTTCAGCGTCTCCAAATAGAGAGCCAGATCCAGTTGTAATTGTAACAGGGGAGCCACTGTCAGTTGTTGATAAATATAAACATTTAGGCATGATAACAGATTCACAACTTACATTTAAAACACAAGTTTAAAAAGTTGTGAACAGAGTCATATTTGGTTTGGCAAATTTCAGGCGTATTAGGGAAAATTTGTGAGGAAAATAGTGAGCTATTGTCTCTCTAATTGGACAAAAACAAGTTGGACCACATTACACTTAATAGAAAGACTCTATGAGCAGGCCTTGAAAACATTAGATAAAAAGCCAAATTCATATCATCATTGTAAAATTTGAACAAAATACGGTTTCTTAATTTGGGAAAACATGATTACATTTGCAGACATTCTACTTGTGTATAAAATTCTTCAAGGTATGACTCCCCCTCCTCTTAATGAATTCATTAAACAAAATCAAACTACATGTATGTCTACCAGAGCACTTTTGAGAGGGGACTGTAAAATAAGGTTCTTTTGGGCAGTGAGTTTCATCTTACTGGGTGGGACACACTCGGAATACAATACCCACAGAAATGAGGAGCATAACATTCTTTACTTCTTTCTCCAAATCTATAAAACATTGGGTATTAGATAAGTAGTGTCACTGAAAGTTTTTCATTTTTAATGGACTTTTGTCTTTCTGAGTTTATAAAACTGATCTTTAATATCCTATATGAGTGTGTGTTTAATTTGATATGTTTTGTCTTTCAATTATGGTCACATGCCTCATCATGCTGCCAGGGAATGCAGATGAAAATATGCCTTTGTGGCTAATTCTGGCATATTTACATGATGCATTTAAGTGTTCACGTTAATATGCATTGTCCCTTTTAAATAAACATAAACACAAAATGACCCAAGGAGCTACTTACAGTTCTTTACCACTAGCACACAGCATGTCACAATCTACTGAGTTAAACTCAGCATTAAATATTATTTTAATGTTTTTTATTTGCCTCCCACATACTGAATTCCAAAATAGACACATTCTGAATTTGCATGGACACATAAATAAAAAGTACAAATAAAGCAAACTACAAACAAGATAGAGGCACAGAAAAACTCCACAGAGGTCAGCGCAGCTGCAGGTCTCTGCAGGACTGTAACAACTTTCCAAGAACCACAGATGAAAAAAATAAAGCCTTTCGGCACATTTAGATCAATGTTTATTATTACTTTCCCTGTTTAATAAACCAGTAGTTAAATAAAAATAAAAAATTTTAAAAAAGAGTAAATGTGTAAGTTTAAACTTACCCTAGTTCAGCATGTCAGCTGTGGTATACCTCTTCCCGGCCACAAACGGCAGGCAGGTTCATGATAAAAGGAAAAAAAAAATTCACAGTTAGTTTCAGCTGTGAGGTCGACACCCCCCCCCCCACACACACACACTCCTTGAAAGCTTGTTTGCGTTAACATTTTCACCACTGCTCTGACATGAGGTTAATTTGAGTATTGCTTTTCTTATCAAAGGGCAGCTGCAAACCACATTGCTGCCTATTTGACATTTGCAGGCCGAACTATCTGCAGGTGAAAGTGGCCACATGAAGCACGTGTACAGATCAGAAAAAAAATAAATAAATAAGGTTTTTTATCCCACTGTATGTTTATGAAAAAACTTAGAGTTTTACGAGTAAATAATGATTTTGATTCTTGATTTAACCTGTTGATTATTTTGTCCGTTATTTGAATGAAGTCATTGTCCAAGGACCTTTGGAAAATAGGAACACATCATTTCTAAATCCAAAAATAGGGTTTCTAGATCGCTTGTCATGTCCAAACAATCATCAACCCCCCCCCCCCCCCCCCCCCCCCCCCCCCCCCCAAAAAAAATAAAAATAAAATGTTTCAATTTACATAAAACAATCACAACATCTTTATATTTTAGAAGCTGTTTAATATTTTTGCTTGATGGTTAAGTGATTGCTGAAGTCAAAGTCTGCACTTGTGTGCATAATTTAGCTGCATGTGAATGTTATTTTTATATTTATTTCGCTGACAATTTAATAAAGCCAATAATAATGTTAGAATGATATGAACACAATAATTTTCTTTCATTATGAGTCGAATTACAATCTGACCACGGGCCAGTCTTACCACACTTCAACTCACAGCGACCGATGACCACATCGTTCAGGTACGCTCGAGCGTGAAAACCCCTTTGGACATTTGCTTTTCATTTTGATTTCATGCTATTAGAATCATTTCACTTCAGTGGTAGTGAAAAGGAAATTTCTTTAAAATCAACCCAAAACCTAAAAATGCAACACAGATCAGCTTTTGTTTGCACAGCGAAGAGAACAAAGACTTCTATCTGATGTTCCAAGTGGACTGGATGCCCTTATCCGCTAACCCACCCCTCAAAAAAAAAACAAAAACAAAAAAACCATGAACATTTCCCAGCTGTGAGTATAACTGATTAATATCACAAACAGCATGCAGTAGTAGCAGCCAGATAATTACACTGTCTAACCCAAAATAAACAGCAACATGCAGTCAGTTGGTGAGCTCAGAAATGTCTTGTTTTCCAATCTGTGGTGCAGAAAACTCTGCATTTGTTTGGTTAATCTGGTCTGTCAGTAAGACATCTCACTGTGCGGTTCACTCAGCGTTCCCCTGCCCTTTTGTATGGGTGTGCACACTGTGTTTATGTATGTTTTATCCCCAAATGCATGTGTTTTTGTGCGCTTGTTAGTAAGCGAGTGTGTACAGTATGCATGTATGCATTTCTACAGCTGCGTGAGTGACAGCATAATTGAGTCTGTGCATGTCTATAATTTTATGAAAGTGTTAGAACAAGTGAGGAAGAGAACATGTAAGAGAGAGAGAGAGAGACGCTGACAGAACCAGGTTTCCCGATGAAGCGCTGACGTCCCCTTTGATGCCGACTTCCCCTCCATATCGGATTCCACTGAACAGATAATAATCTAGCAAAGGGCTCCAGAGCAAAACATGGCCTGTACCCATCAACTGTATGCATTCACTTCCCTTCTATGTGGCCCCTGTTGTACTTTAGCTCTGTAACCATTAGATGCCAAGGGCGGAGAGCCAGCAGTCTTATTATATTACAGCTAATATCAGTAGCTCGCTCGTAACTGCATGCATCCTGATCCCTTTGGGTGCCCTGTGGCACTTCTGTTCTCAACAACCATACAAGTTTAAACGTAAACATTGTTGCACTTTTTACTTTTTTCTCTGCTTATGGGCAACTGATGAAATGGCCCATTAAATGTTTATCATTATATATAAATGTTAATATGAAGGGGTGAATTTATTTTTTTTTCTCCACATCTGTGACTTGCTTTGAGCTTTGTTGCTTTGTTGTTTTTCTTTTTGTTGTTGTTTGTTTTGTGCGTGTGTGTCTTTTTTTTTTTTTTCTTTTCTTTTCCTCCCTCAAGGGGGTGGGGGCGTTTGACATCAGGAAGGCATTTCCTCTTTTTTTTTTCTTTTTTCTGCAGCTTCTGAAATTAGAGGGTGAAGGAATAATCGAATAACAGACAAGCTGTTGAAATTCAGAAGCAGGTTCCCCCAGTGGCTGTTTTGAATATTAATGCAGTGTTTGCTCTGTGTCTGTGTGTGTGTGTATCTCCGGTCAACACAAAAGGAAAGAAAGAAATCGCATTAATTCAGACTCCTTTGAGCATTAATCCAGCTGAAACAGT
Organism: Archocentrus centrarchus; assembly: GCF_007364275.1. NCBI lineage: Eukaryota > Metazoa > Chordata > Actinopteri > Cichliformes > Cichlidae > Archocentrus > Archocentrus centrarchus. Next base: position 13,932,432 of record NC_044351.1, on the reverse strand, counting down.
TAAATCATAGATGAATGATACTTCACAGGAGAATAAACCGATACTTGGGGAAATGGGTTGGGAAAATATCAACTTGAGTAGACTCATTATTCAAATTAGTATCTGTGCATATTTATTCCTCTATATAAAGAATATCCTCCATTTTTATATTGTATTACTTTCAGTCTATGAGTTCTTTATAGTTGAGGGGTCTTTCCCAAGACTGAAAAAGGTGAGAATTACTGTAAGTAATACTGTAAATAAGTAATTGTAAGCCTTCAGAATATATATATATATATATATATATATATATATATATATATATATATATATATATATATATATATATATATATGTATATATATATATATATATATATATATATATATATATATATATATATATATATATATATATATATATATATATATATATATATATATATATATATATATATATATATATATATATATGTATGAATGTATGTGTGTTAAGCACAAAAAAACATGTTCTGTGAGTGACCTTTCACCTTTGATCGCCAAATTGTTCTTCATTTAGCATTTATTCCAAATTTGAACAAATTCCCTCAAGATGTTCAAGAGATATCATATTTATAGGAATTAGCAGGACATGTGTATGAATGGACAAAGTGAAAAATAATGCCTCTGGCCACAGCTGTCATCCTCAGGGGTAATCTTAATATTGATATATTGACATTTATGCATGACCTCATAATTCCCAGTAATTGGTGCAGCAGCATCTGACCTCTGACCACAGCTTGCTCTCGTGCTGCAGCTACAGCGTGTTGATGCTTCATTGACTTGAGTTTAACCTCCAGTTCAGCCTTTCCACTGTATCACACTGCAGATCAATGTCACGACATAACTAATAACATGTGGAAACTGGTGGTGATCCACATCTTTCTGTGCAAGTCTCTTTATTACAATGTGTAATCGACTGTATGATACACTTGAGGGGCATTGCAGTTTAGTGAAATAAAGCTAAATCTGCTCAAAACTAAACAGATAATTAAGTTATGAAGAAAACCTTGTGTATTTACTTCCACTGAGGTGTGGTGATTTTAAATTACTGCGCGCCAGATGTAGCAACTTTGAATAAGCAGAGTATAAGAGAGGCTCTTAAAGAATCTGCTTATGCTGTCATATAAAAGCATATGTTATTTCACAACTAAAAAAAAAACTGCTTTCTCACTAGTTTGAGTCGTAAATAAGCAGCAGAGAGAAGGAAATACTTGGAGAGTTCAAACATAAAGAAAACAAAACAGAGCTGCATGAAAAAAGCTCAGTAAATGTGTGACACTGGGAACCAAAGCCCCATTTGAGAGCAGTGAAGAAATTTGGTTTAGGAGCATATGAAAATAACTTGTGCAAGTTGTTTTTGTAACAACTCAGCCATTTTTCCTTTGCAGACACGCAGCTTTTGATTTCTTTTGTGGTGGGAATCCTGCAGTTTTAATGACGACTCCAGGTTTGAGTCATGGTGCAAATTTACATTTTCCTCATTTCAAAATCAGAACAGGAATCACCCCAAATAATGGCAGAAATACAGAGCACTGAAATTTCCTGCCTTTAACAGCTTCCATATGTAGCCATCTGCCTGACCTCCCTTCCTCAGAGGTGTTATAGGAAGAGAGAACAGCTGTGACTGACAGCTGCGATGTGCTTGGAGTGAACAAAGGGTTAAATGCTCAAATCAGACGCGTACTGTTGATAAGAGAGCCAGAGGTGCAGAAGAGCCTCTGTAACTTTGGCCCAACCATGCAAGAAAGAGAAAAAGCTTTTATCACCAGATAAAATGAGCATATTGAAGTAATGGTATATAAATTCATCCGAGTGTCAGAGGCAAGTAAGGAGACTGAGGCAACGGCCGAGCACACAGCTGCTGGATTAGATGTGGCATTTTGTACTTGCCAATGTCAATGTTTATATGTGTGTACACTGCATGTTTGTGTGTGTGTGTGTGTGTGTGTGTGTGTGTGTGTGTGTGTGTGTGTGGTGTGTGTGTGTGTGTGTGTGTGTGTGTGTGTGTGTGTGTTTCAGCCTCCTGTTGTATCTGGGTGGAGGAGTTGCTAGTTAACCATTACTTAACGTAAATAATTGTTTCTTTTTGTTTGGTGATTTATTTTTGGGTTTTTTTGCAGGATTTTCAGTAAAACACACACACACACACACACACATTTTAATTTTTGAAATGCACATGAAGCAAAGGCCCCAAACAATATCTCCAGCATATAAATGTCATTCAGTGAAATAGTTCATGATATTTATAAAGGCAGCAGGACAATCACACTCAAAAATTACAGACTGGGTCCTCAGTGAGAGCATTCATGTGCCAATCTCAGCAGTAGGTCATCCTCACTCTTCAAACAATGCCTTCCTTTGGGTTTGCCTTTTCACCAGTGGTGGCCTTCATTGTTAAAAAGAGAATAAAAGTGATGCTGCCTTTGTTACTAAGCAGAAAATGCATGAATATGGATAAGAGGTGTGTGTCTGTGGGAGATTGGGCTTTGTTCCTTAAGTCAGCTACCACTGAGCCAGGGGCTTTAAAAAATGGCACACATCCACACAACTGTGTGTCAGCTGTGTGTATAAACATTTTTTCTGTATTGTCACATCACACATGTGTGTATATGCTCACCATGCTGGCAGACATTATGCGCTATATAAAGCCAAAGTATAATCCATGAGTCATTATGGCTCAAATGACTGTAATTTTTAATTCACCATGCAGTATAATGCCTCACTATAATCCTTCTCTCCAATAATGATGAAAATTTTAAATAAGTGCGATGATCACATCCGCCATATTATCAGTGAACAGCAGCAGGTAACTCTTCATTTTGATAATAAATCCATGCACAGTCTCAGAAATCAGCTCAACAGACATGTCGGGGCTTTTTAGAACAAAGTTATAATATTAGAGCTTCGAGCTGAACTCAAATGGCATTTAGGGAGCATTTCAGGACATAATAGGAAGTTATTATTCTCAAAAATCTGCCAAATGTATGCAACCTGAGGTGAGTTCATTCTCTGTGGGTCAAAAGCAGGACAGCCTCATTAATGAGGTGTAATCCCACTACGATGGCCAGTCAACCAACACTTCTAATAACGATCACTGGAACGGTCCACAAACGGTTTCTTGCAATTTAAGACTTTTCTAGCAGGCTATATAAACTGGCTGCCAAAACACCATTAGCATTTGGAAGGGAAGCAGTGGGGAGTATTATCCGTTCTCATCTGAGGTATTCTTGGCCACACTGTATGAGGTTGTGCATGACCGCTGCCCTTTGTGACCTTTGCAACCTCAAGGTGTTTGCAAGCACTCCGGGTGTTTACAGTGTGTCTGTAATGGCTATTTTGGGGTGAAGTTGCATGGGGTTTGATCTGAGGTGTTAGACCTCTTAAGGCCGACTTGTGCTTATGGGGGTTATCTGAGGGTAAAACTGCCCACTTCATTAAGTTTGGTGTGATACTTTTGGATCTGACACAATTGTAAAAGTCACTGAGGATTTGGAAGTTTTTAGTGGGATTTTCAGGCAGTGTAGGTTTAACACAAAACTTGTAAAGGAGCTGGGTCAATGAATGGCACTGAGTCACTGAGTCTAAAATTTTCTATTTCAAAATTACGTAGACTATGAATTCTCAGGACAATGTGCAAGGAAATATGTGTGTAAACTATGCCTGGGATTTGTGTCTTTACCATTTCAGGCCTGTTGATAAATCACACACAGAGAACAGAAGTACCAGCTTTAAGGCTAGTATTGCTTTTTTGCCATGCTGGTCTGTGTATTTAATACAGGCCAAAGGGAGAAAGCAGAGATCATGAAACGAATATGTTTTAACTGTCTGTCATGACTTTCTCCTTCATTTTTGAAATTCCCACTGGGATATTTGTCTGCAAGTAGAAGCTATTTTAAATCCAGGGTCGGGGAGATGTTGATGGGGAACATTTCCAAGAAAAGCCAAAAGAGCCCGGAGTGGGGTGTTAAAGCAAATCCAAACAAACAATGCTGGCTTTTGTCTGGGAGATACTACCGTGTCAGTCTGCATCACAGACACAAAAAGTCCCCAGGATATGTCTCCCAAACCCCAGAGCCAAACAAGTCCAGTTATTCTGCATGAGTCACAGGCTCGCTACCAAAGAAAACTGAATGCAAGTGCCAAAGCGCTGATGTGTTGACAGATGAGGACTTTGCTGCCTGCAGGCGGCTCGGAACTTTGATGGAACGGCAAGTGTTGGGAGCTGCTGCAGAACAATTCCTGGAAGGCGTTCTGTGGCCTTGAAAGTGATTTAAGGGTGACAGCTACTGGATCTCTGTGACATTTAGCAGTCAAACTCAACAACACCCAGTCCTCTGAGTCGCTTGATAGAGCTCAGATTTTCAAAGCTGTAGGGGCCCCAACCTCAAATCAAAGTCTGAAACTGATCCTCATTGTAATTATGATTACTGATGAACCTGTCGATTCCTTGTTAATAAGTTGAATTCTTGATGATACTGAACAAAGCAGCAAATCAAAAATATAAACAATGCATGGCAATTGTTGGTTAATAATTTAGTTAATAGCAGATTGCAAAGCTAATTAATTTTCTGCCCCTAACTAACTAATATTCCAATAGTTTCAATATAGCTCAAGTGAGACAGACACCAAGCACTGCACCTACAGCTGCTTTTCCCATTATGTAATAAAGGCTTTATCAACTGATACTTAACCTTAAGTGTTCAGACTCTTGCAAAGACACATGCAGCATCAAGTGAGCTGGATTCATTCATTCTGCATCACATGGAAACAAGATCTTTGTTGATCTGCATTATGTCAGATGAGGCTCCAAGAATTCTCATTCCCCCAGCTGACTTTGAGGCCTTGATTGTATAATGAATTCAACTTATTAGACTCCAGTAGCTGTCTCATTAGACCCCTCTCTCTCTATCTGCATGCATATATTTATTGCCCTGCTAAAATTATTTGTGAGAGAATCACGCTGTTAAATTCCCACTCGGTCAGGGGGAGACTTTTTCCTGTGAGTTAGGGTTTCCCAAAATTTCCCAAGTTTGTAAATGTATAATAATTAGCCTTCTCAATATTTTTTATGTGATTAAAGCTTAAGGAAAAGCGTCAGATTCCTTTTCTCCACCAGCTCCAAAGTTATGATATTAGTTGTTTACCCGACTTGAAATGTGGCTGGTGCAGTGTAGCGAGAAGAACTGAGCAATGTTTGTAACTGCTGCTGCAGGAGTTTTATTTCCAGATGGATGCTGATATTGCCTTCTTCAGAAATACCAGCCAGAAGTATTTCTATAGTAGATTAGCTCAAACAATATGATGCGATGCTGCCATTTCTGCCAGGTATTATGAAACTGAAGCGAGTTGAGTTATGATTCTGGTTATAAGGAGGGAGGAGGGAATTTTCAGACAAATAGCTCTATTATTTTCCAATCTGACTTTGTAATTCAAATTGATAATAAATTAAGGGTGTGAGACAAAGTGAAGGCAGAAGGCAGAATAGTTTCTGTCAACATGACAGCTCTCAGCAGGTAGAAACACTATGTGCCTGCAGCAGATGCTACTTTGATTACAGTTGTTCTCTCATCTTCTGCTTGCGTTATGCTAACAAACCATTACCAAGTCAAAAACAGAAACAGACCACCCATGCAGCAAAGGCAGGACTGCACAATGGCTGAGGCTATTATGCTGCCATATCGACCAAACTCTCCACAACAAGCCCTATGGCAACACTGCTGTGTTTTTCTCCCTTAGCGTTTTTTAAGGATTTTATGTATTCATTTCCTGTCCACAACATTGTGGGTGGTAATTACAAGAGGCTACACTCTTCCTTATGTCCTCCGTGACGTTAAGGTCTCCCAGGCAACATCCAGGCTTTAGACAAAAACATGTTGCTGTCGTCTTTGGGCTTTATTTAGAATATTTGACCTGGAAAATTTATTCAGGTGATGGCTCATGTAAACCAAAGAAGAAACTCCGTTCATCAGTCAAATTTATGTCGAGGACTGCAGCCCAGAGCTCAAAGTGAGACAGCACAAATAGGCTCTTATTGCTCTGATCACTTTGTAATAAAAAGATGTCAGATCAAAAACACCCATAAAAAAATTTGTGGGTGTAAAATGTACTCAAACAATGAATGAAAAACCTTCTAGTTATTGGGTCCTTGTTTGATGGTGTCCAGTCTATTCCAGTCTCATCTCTGTGTTTTATCCTTAGACTCTCCTGTGTGAAGTCAGTCTTGTGTCTGTGGTTCTTTACCTTTCTGTCTTTGGTCAAGTTCATATGTTTGAGTATATGTTAGTCATATGTGTTAGTTACTTCCTCTCTTAATTTGATAGTATCTAATGTCTTGTTTCCCCACTGAGTTTCAGGTGTGTTTCCCATTTCCCTAATTACCTGGTGTGTATTTATTTTCCGAGTCTCCCTCTTGGATGTGTGTCTGTCTGCTCCGAGTTTTTTAATTTTCAGTTCCCCTGCTCCTGCCCTGCAATCATGTTTAGCTTGTATTCCTGCAAGAAACGGCATTAAAGCTGCTGTTTTGAGTTCATTCCTGTCTCCAGAGTCCTACTTCCTGTCCCCACACTCTGCCTGCCACACAGCCTTATATGACACTTGCTGTGTGTCTGTAATTTTTTTATGTTGAATTTCGAGACCTCTTGCGATTCATCAAAAGATACAATTAGAATAATTGAAACAGAATATGATGGAGAAACTTGTCCTTTTATCTTGGTTGACTGGGTTATGTCACAAAGTCAGAGCCATTGAGAAAATCAACCTTCATAACTGCTTTCAAGGCCAGAAAACAAAATGTCGTGCTTCATTTTAGGTATTTAGATCCATCATTCAGTACTGTTAAAGATGCAACTATCAAGCTGAAATGCTATCTTCAACATATTCCCAAACAAACATTTTTTTTTTGTTTTTTAGTTTCTGAGAGCTATCCTGGGTAGATATATGCATATGCTGAAGCAGGCAAAATTTGTGTGTTATAATGGAGGCTTCACCAATATATTGGTATGGATAGATAGACATTTTAGCTGCAGGTAAGATGATGCAGTCATGGTAAAAAAAAAAAAAAATTTAAAAAAGAAAGAAAAGAAAAAACCCCTCTTTCAATTATGAGATTTTACATATCACAACATCATAATAAAAAATGACAATCTCAAATGTTGTTAAATACAACTTCAGATGAACAATAACACATGACATATTACACTGTGTCATTATGTATTCAATAAAAAATAAGTCAAATGTGGAAACACCTTGTGAAAAACTAAGTACACCCAATGATTTGGTAGCTTGTAGAGCCACCTCGAGCAGCAATAACTATGACTGGGCCATTGCAACACTTTGATTCTTTTCTTTTTCAGTCATTCTGCTGTAGATTTGCTGCTGTGCTTGGGATCATTGTCCTTTTGCATGACACAGTCGTGGCCAAGCTTAAGCGGTCAGACAGATGGCCTCACATTAACTATACAGAAGAATTCATTGTTGACTCAATGACTGCAAGGCGTCCAGGTACTGTGGCTGCAAAACAAGCCCAAAGCCCAAATCATCACCCCTCCACCACCATGCTGACAGTTGGTATGAGCTGTGTTTGTTTTTCTCCACACATGGCGCTGTGCATTATGGCCAAAACATTTGAAGTCTTGTGGTTTGTTCGGATGCAGCTTTGCAAACCTAAGTTGCACTGGCATGCTCTTTTTAGAGAGAAAAGGCTTTCTCCTGGCAAGCATTCAAACAAGCCATATATGTTCAGTTTTTCTCTAATTGTACTGTCATAAAAATTAATATTCAACATGCTAAGTGAGGCCTGTAGAATGTGACATGTAACTCTTGGGGTTCTATTTTTATTTTTGCAGTTTCTCTGAGCATCGCATGGTTGGGCCTCAGGGTGAATTTGCACCGCTTCTTGAAAAATTGTTTTTATAGAGGTGCTCACACTTACTGATGATTAATCAAGTGCATCTGATTAATGGCTCCAGGCTGCTACTTAGATGCTTGATTCCCATGGAAGCCGTAAGGGTGTACTTAGTTTTCACACACTGCCTCTGCAGTGTGTTTCTGCTTTGTTTGATAAATAATGAGACTGTGTAAGACGTAATGCCCTGTTACTCATCTGAGGATATATTTAGCTAATTTTGAGACTTGCTAAGGACCAGATACATTTTTTTATGTCCTGATATATAAAACCTATAAACAGAAAGAGGATGCACTTTCTTTTTCGTATGACTGCATTTACCCACAACAGTGGGTATTTGTACACAAATTCAAAAAAAAAAAAACAACAACTTTAAAACAATTTTTTTTTTTTTTTATCATTATTGTTTTTTAATTGCCCTTCAAAGAAAACACACAAAAAATGCAAAAATAAACAATCCAAACTACTGGTGTCGTCTGATCAGTGGACAGTTTTTTATCCACAGTTCTGTCACATGTCCTACATATTCACCAACCATCACTTTCAGTGGCTGAGGCTGCCACTCCTTACTCACTGATGCTTGTGTTGCAGACAATTCAGCCCTCTGTGCCAATGACAATCATCAGATCACAGCTCTAAATCTCCTGACATCATATCCTAATGGAGCACTGTAGTGCTTCTGAGTGAAGCTCTAATGTCATCAAATGTGAATGAAATCCAATTTATTATGATGATAGTCAAATGGAGCATCAGTTAGGCAGAGGGCTGCAACAGAATGTATTTGGATGCAAGCCCATCTGCAAACCCACAGTCACTTAGCTACTGCTCGCTCTTCCCCTGTGTGAAGTGGGAGTCTCATCTCTAAACTGTACTTCACTCCGGATGCTCATGTGTTTTAGGGTGATTGATAACGCACATTAACATGGATTAAGGGCAAGCAAAGCAAGAGAGAGTGCATTTATGTGCTCTGAGGAAACTCTAATAATGAGACACAGAGGGCGCATAAATATCCAACTACTATCACCCATGGAAGAAAAAGGTTATGTGAATACTCAAAAAGACAGGACTAAATGTTTCTTCTAAAAATAAAGCTAAGTTGGAGAGAGAGAGCGAGAATTATAATCTCGAGCTTTTGCTTTTACAAACTTGAAAGCTTCTCAGGTCAGGGACACTGCAGGCCAAAATAAATAAATCATGATTTTTAGAAAGCATAATAACGTGTCACATACTTTAAAGCTAATGTTTGAACAAAAATAAGACTTGGACAAGGATGTTCATGAGACAGGCCCGGCTTATCGCTGTGTATAATCTTCAAATAGTCCAAAAATCTTCCACTGCGCTTTTCCTCATCAAACTTCTGACAGATTTGGGTCTCCTGCTGTGTTGTGATGAAAAGTGTGCTGCTAGCTTCACAGTGGTTACTGCAGCAATTGGTCACTTAATATTTGCTTCTTTCCTCTGCGACTAATGAAGAACATGCGGACAAGTAAATGAAATCTGTACGCTTTTTTCAGGAAATACAGTATTTCCTCTCACAACAGCTTTTACATTTACTCAGAGAGTGGGTGTTTCCATGGTCTTTATGTATATTTTAGTTTGATTTGAGACATAAACAGCACGTAGCTAGACCCTCCATCTGTGTCGCATGCTGGGCTGAACAGTATGTTCTATTTTAAGTCCCAGGGAGCACCATACACTGTGTGCAGTGCTGTGTATGCCTGTCTACATGCGCTTCTGTGTATTTACAGTACATATTCTGCTTCACTACCATCAGACTCATTACACAAACCCCTGAACATTTATGTCTTCTTTGCAAACAAGCCCTGCGCCGTGATGTTGTGAACCTTGCCCTTTTATAGCCTGCGCAGCACAGGGAACAGCGGGACACCATGTGAAAATACAGGGATACAAGAAAATAATGTATATAAAAGACCACAGCAGTAGAAAAGAAGAGTTGATGTGTGAGGGGAGTGGGGTGGGGGATTAGAAAGGATGGGAATCCCTTGTTTTACTTTACATGTTGTCATCTGACAGTACACTAAAGCTTTCACCAGAAATAAAAAGACTGGAAAAAAATATATGAAATGCCACTCTAACAAGTCTCCTGGGACCTCAGTTGCCTGGCTTTCTGAAGAGGGAACAGCTTTTCAGATCAAAAAATGCTTTAAAAGACTTTGACAGAAAAAGCTTGCCGTGCTCCACTTGCAGCTCATATTCTGTCCATGTGGTCCACAGTAGCTTCATTGTATATTGGTATTGTGACCGAGAGATTTTAACAAATAGGAGGTGGAGCAGTACCTGTAATTGATCCTATGAATCACGGAGAATGGGATTTTCCAGATAGGCTGGAATTTGAAGGGTTTGGACTTTAGAGTCTTCCAAAACATGTTTTTCATTGGTGCATGACTCATTCACATGGTTACATGCCATATTTATAACCAGCAATAGGTCCTGTCTCAACTAGAGAAAGATGGTTGTATATTTTATTAAGGTTATTGTTTATCCATCCTGGAAAGGGAGCGTATGTCTTCTTAGGGATAGAGTCTGCATTAGATTCAGTCTAATCAGGTTAGACAGTCAATGTATTGCTGCTCCTCCTGGTTGTGTACCCATGTATGCAGTTCCCAAAAGATAGCAGCCATATTCTCAGCTCTAATCACATGAGATTTTTATCATGAGGAATTTTTTTTTTTTTACCATGAGTAGGACTGGTGTGACCTGCTGGGAAAGACATCTAGGCTACTCTTATTAACAGTCGGTGCTTGTTAACTGGTGTAGATCTTTGTCCTTCTCCCAGTACTCAAATCACCTCCCTTTTTAAGTCTGTTTAGGTCAACAGCAATTTGGATAAAGTCTAGGTATTCCATTCGGATGACTCTCTCTGCCCTCAGGTTACTTTGAGGTTTCAGTTTTCCATGAATGGCTTTGGATAAAATCTTAAGCTCTGGACCTGTGAAAGACCTGTAATTCGGAGGCCTGCATTTTCCGCTTTTACAGCTCTGTAGACCTGACAGCTTTGCCGCTTTCTGCATCAACTGCCCAAGTGTGCAAAAAGGTGTTAAAGGTGTAAAAATTGCCAAATGCTGTTTTCTCCACAGCCAGCCTATTTCATCCTCAGTGATCCACTGTGTACCGGCTGCAAAACAAGCAATGCCATTTTAAATAATCAACTGATATTTTTTCAGGATAGCCTTATCTCTAGATGATTTTATCAATCTGTTGTTTGGTTTAAAAATAAAGGAGCTGAAAGATTTCCACAAAATATTCCAAAGCGCATGTTGATGCCATTAAATGTATCACTTTATCTGAATACCAAACCTGAAAAATATTCTGTTTACTTGGAAAATTACAACATAATAACATAATAACAGTTAATTAATTGATGCAGCTCAACTTTCAAAGACAAGAATGTAAATCTGGAACAAATACTGAGCATTAGTCCACACAAACATTAGCTCATAGTTAGCAATGAACTCACTCTTCCGCAGATGTGGCTACTTGTGTAAAACCCTTAAAAAACAACAAACAGCAAAACAACAAATCAAACAAACAAAAACGTAGCTCGTTGCTGATTTATTCCTCCTCATTATAGAAAACTTGCCATTTCTGACCTGCTGGCCAATGCCCCACCCCCACCATTTATCTTTTGGTTGTGTGTGTTCATGTGAAAGAAGCAAAACTTTCCAGTCTCCCTCCAAATGGATGTACATCTATACCATACATCAGAGTGTTACCAAAACAGCTCAAAAAAGACAGAGGCTGGTGATGCAACATTAGACCGGCTTTGATCCACTGATATGCTGAATTCTTTTCGTGGCAAGAACACTGATGGCCCTCTACACCCTTGCTTTTGCTCTTTTTGCTTAGTTTCTCCTCCACTGTCAACCTCTGTCAGGTTCTCAATAATTTAGGAGCCAAGTTTGTAATATTTTCCAACCAGCTTCCAGAGAAGATGTTTAAGTTTCTCTGCACATACACACAGCTAAAGCGATCAATGCTTTCTGGTACAGTTTTGTATAAACCTGAAAGTCAGAAAAATGGGATTTTAGCAGCAAACAAAAGGTGGTTTCGCATTAAATTTGCAAATGGTTCATTTACATAGCTTGCAATAAATTACCAGTAGCATCACCTTAAACTAATGCACAGAGAGAGATCATTTATGTGCAAATTTCTCTGAGGCTAACAGAACAGAAACAAGTGTGCCTAAACGAAATGTCCTGCCACCCCATTAATCTTTCTTATCATCAGTAGATGGATGGCTGTGGCGATGCGTCGAATGGTGATAATGTGGAAGAAGAATTCATGAACCCCTATAATGCATCACTTGCAAGCAAAGTTCTCTATAGCAGCTCTGCAATCAAAACTTTACACTGTGCTGAAAGAGCAGATTATGTGCAATTCATTAAATATGCGTTCTTCTTAGAGCACCGTACTTTTAATGCATGGTATGTGCAGTTTTTCTTCACTGCGGAGCACAGTTCACAGAATTACATAACTGCACATCTAATTTGAGATGTGGTTTTGTCAATTTTATTAGAATCAGCTAAACAACTGACAACAGTTTCAGCTCAGGGAGGTAAACATTTTCATGATTGCCACAGTAATTTACCATGACTTATAGACAAGAAAAAGCAAGCATGGAACAACTTTTAGCCCCAGTGTTGTCAGAGTGCCAGTTTCAATTAAATCGAATGCCCATGTGGTCCTGTTATGTAAGCTTTAGGACAGATTTCGGAAGGCATCATGGGTGCTCACTGCCAGACAAGCTGTCCACACAGTTGGGTGGAACTTCCAGAAATCCAAATCAAATAACTTAATCTTTTCTCCCCCTGCTTGTCTTGTTCCCATTAGGAGCCCTGACTCTAAGCAGCAGCCATGTGAGAGAAGCTGTCAGCGAGCAGAGGATGCCCACGTCCAGCTAAAACAGAACAGCCCTTCCCCCCTTCCCCTCCCTCTCCCCCTACCCTCCTGCTCCCTTCACTTCTTCCCACATGAGGACAGGAAGATGACTATCTCCAGCCGGCAGTCCTTCAATGTCCTGACGGTCATCTTCCTCCTGCTGTCCACTGCAGGTCTGTGAATTTTAGTCCAAGCCTATTTTTGAGTCTGCCTATCTGCTCCCCCCCCCCCCCCTCCCCCTTTTTTTTTTTTCTTCTGAGCCTGCAGATGTTCATATCAGAGTTTCAGGTAGTGGTGCTCCTATTACTCACGCTAAGGGCAGTTTCTACCAACTTTGGATGCCCCCAAAATATAGGTGTCAGTCCTTTGCTGGTTGAGCCACTATAGTGTTATAAACTGAATACAGGGAGCAAGCCAAGAAAATCAAAGTTTTACAGACAGAAAGATGGATGTTTACATGTGATGGCCAGAAGCTGAGTCAGACACATTTAACATTAGGGTGCTTTAAACATTTACTGCCAAAAACTTACTTTTATTTGGCAGGAAAAGCTCTGAACCTTAGGGTGCTCTATAAACGAGGCCATGCAGTGTAAACTGTGAAGGGAGCACATTATAACCCCAGAAGCTACAAAGAGAAGAACCCAGCCAACACATATCTTTTAGATATGAAAAACACATTATGCAGAAGGAAAAAAAAAAAAAAATATGCCGACTCAAGTTTGAAAATGACAAAACAGGGCGAGGAGGAGGATGAGGAGCGAGAGCGAGAGCGAGAAATCGGCACTACAGCTGGCAGGAGCAAGCAGCAGGTTGAAAACCCATAACAATCAAAAGAGTGAGGAGAGTGTTATTCATGTTAATGCCCTCCTCACTCAGCACCTATCTTTGGTTTGAAAATGGCCGTTTTCATATTTCCAGGAATATGCATCAAACCCAAAGATCGATGATTACAACTACAGAGCAAACTGTGTGTGCAGTAATGCTATGAATGCTGAATGAGTGCCAGAAATGAGAAATAATACCCAAATTTCTCCTGACTTTGGCAGTAATGCAGAATGAAATACAACCCTCAACAATCTCTGCAACTGATTTCTGATTTGACACAATGTTAAGTCATTATGTCACACATATATATGTAGGTTTTGTATATAAAAAGCACATAAACGTGTTGTAGTTAACACTAAAGACTATACAGCAGAATCACTAAAGCGCAATACTTCAGATATCTAATTGCAGCTCAGAAAAGTAAATTGATAATAAACAATTAAGACTTTAATTTACTTTAGTCTTTAAATTGTTTGGAGTGATGCTCATCACGTGAACCTGATGGTCAAGCTGCAATTGACTTTTTAATTAAAAAAAAAAGGTAGATTGATATTATTATCATGCTTATATTTTTTAATGTAATGATGATCATCAAAGCTGTTTTTTATGTTTGAACAAGCTGAGGCAGAAGAGCCCATGCCCTGTCTTGCAATTTTAAAAATAGTGATCTATATGCATGCGTTCTCCACCTTTCTGCCAACCTTCACAGCTTGGTAGATTTGGTTTGCCGACAGAGAGACAGACAGACTGAGTGAATAACAAACAAACAAACCAACGGCAAAGCTAATAACACCAAGAAGATGCACACAGCACAGGATGTGCACATTACATTTACAGCTCACAAAAAAAAAATCCAATTGAATGACTTTCTTGTGAGTGAAAATCATTTTGTTTTCTTTGTAGATGCTCACCGAATGAAACATGCCAACCTTTATGTTTCAGAACAAAGACGAACTGCAGATGTGAGCGCAGTTACAAATAAACTGTGATGGGTGAGCACTGATGTGGTGCATTTGCACCACTGAGAGAAAGAGAGAGAGAGAGAGAGAGAGAGAGAGAGCCACAGCACTTTTCAGACTGCAGGTAGTAAACAAACTGTAGTTCAAGAGCCAAGCTGTTAACTGTATCCTAAATTTCAAAAGGTGTTAATGAAATTAACCAGGTGGGTTTGTTTACAATGCTATCCTTTCCAGAAGCAGCTGTTGTTCATTTAAGAAGCCAGAGACTTCCCTTGAACTCTTCTCATTCCAGCTGTGCATCATTAGAGAATTTTATACTCCACTTACAATTGTGGAGGGCCTCTTCTTCTTTACTACCAGGTTACTAACCCTCAGCCGTTGACCTTCTTCTTTTAAAGGGCATAAAAACATGAGCTGACTGTAGAACTTTTTCATGGATTAACTAACTTGCATTGTCAATGCAAGGGTCAAATGAAGAGCTTTCTTTCACTGGAAGCCATCCTTGACTTTCAATTCTACTGTGTCCTTCAACACTGTTTCATTTTACAGCCTCTACAGCTGAAATTAGCATTGCTGAAGCAAAGATGGCCAGCAAGCTCATTATAACCTGAAAGAGGTCTCTTTCAAATGCTGATCTGCCTTGGCCTGAGATGAGTGAAAGACCTCTATCACACTGCAGCATAAGTGGACCTTCAACTAAATCACAGCAAAAACACTTTAACTGACAACACAGCCATATTTCCTGGCTCCGCTCATAAAAGGAAACACATGAGAGAAAGATAAATAAGTTCCAATATAACTAATCTCAGTGCACTTCAACGTGGAGTGACATCATTTAATTTGTGATTCAGCTGAGAACTGTCAGCCAAAGCCAAACAGCACTGCAAGAGCTGCAAATGAAACGCACAGTGCCACAGTGATAGAAATCATATCAAACTGTCAGTATATTTAAGCAGAGGTCCTATTGGACCTGTCGTGTTAAACATACCTGAAGTTTCAAATAATGAAGTTAGCGCATGTACAAGTAAACCCAAGCGAGCCAAACGCTCAGGCTGCAGACTGCTCTAAACTGGTCTGAGATGAGTGAAAGACTTCTATCACACCGTGGCATACACTAAGTGGACCTTGAACTAAATCACAGTAAAATGTGTTTTACTGACAACACTGCCAGATTTTTAGGCTTCCTGATGAAAGGAAAAACATAAGAAAAGGATCACTCAGGTGCACTTCCCATGAAGTGGCATCATTTAATTTATGCTTTGACTGAGAATTACCAACCAAAATGGAACAGAATAAAAGGACTGGCAAATCGGACTCATCTCAGACGGGGACGAGTCGGCCTACAGGATGGAGGTCAAACGTCTGGTGTCCTGGTGCAGCCACAACAACCTGGTGCTGAACGCCCAGAAGACAGTGGAGATTATAGTGGACTTTAGGAAGCACACAGCCCCTCTACCCTCCATCATCCTGACTGGCACCCCCATCACCACAGTGGACTCATTTCGCTTCCTAGGAACTACCATCACCCAGGACCTCAAGGGGGAGCCCACCATCACCTCTGTCATCAAAAAGGCCCAGCAGAGGATGTACTTCCTGCGGCAGTTGAAGAAATTCAACTTGCCAGTAAGGACCATGATGCAGTTCTATACTGCCATCATCGAGTCCATCCTTACCTCCTCCATCACTGTGTGGTACGCTGGAGCCACCACTAGGGACAAACAGAGACTACAGTGCGTTGTGAACTCTGCTGAGAAGGTGATTGGCTGTAACCTCCCATCTCTCCAGGACCTGTACACCTCCAGGACACTGGGGCGTGCAGGTCGGATCACAGCCGACCACTCTCACCCTGGGCACAGACTTTTTGACCCTCTCCCCTCAGGCAGGAGGCTACGGTCCATTCGGACCAGAACCTCCCGCCATAAGAACAGTTTCTTCCCCTCTGCTGTTGGACTCATGAACAATAACCCTAAGACTGTTACCACCACCCTCCACAAATGCCGATGACCCTATGTTTATGCACCTGTCTGTTTGCACTGATGTACATATTACTTGACTATAGTTTACATTCTTTTATCTTTTAATTATTCTCTGCACGGTATATTTTTTAATATTGTGTTATAGTTATAGTTCTAATATCTCTGTATATTTGTAATTTGTATATTTGTAACATTGTCTTATAGTTTTTATACTTATTTGTTTTTTGGTTTTTTGTAAGCATGAAGTACCGCAGCAATTTCCTAATGCTGTGAACCTGTTCACCCATATGACAATAAAACCTTCTGATTCTGATAACGCACACAGAGCCATTAATAAGATTAAAATCTTATTAGTGTATTTGTAACAAAAAACCTGTAAACTGCAACATATATTGTGGTTTTCCTTATTTTGTATCATACCCTTTCACATGAAACTTGACCAAAATTTCAAATAATGAGGTGTGTACGCACAAATAATCCTTTAAACATTTGTTGTTTGCAAGGGGGAGCCAATCAGAAGAAGTGTCTTAAAGTGTGTTAAAGGGAGTGTGGTTGTAACTATTAGCAAAGTTAAAATTCCTTGTTTCAAAGGATGAACTGAGGTGCTGCACCAAGTCCCAGTAGACCCATAAGAATTATTTTAAACTGTGAATCATGCAAAGCTACTCTAGTAGAGTCCAAGAATAGAATTATGGAGCTGGAAATGAGCATTATAAATTTACTGTAAGATTATTTGAAAAAAAAAATGGCCACATAATCTCTCCATTACAGACTGCAAAGAAGTTTAAAATGTAATTGCACCAATACATGCTGTATATTTGTCACTGTTTCGGCTTCCAGTGCTCATGGGCATCTGAATAACTATATTTATTTATTTATCATTTTAGACAGGTCATAGGTTGTTTTAGGTATGAAACAATGAGGATGCCAAGCAGGTGTCATTAATGGTGATATCAGCTTTATAAATTTCTCCAGTAGATTGGTCATTTATTATTGGTTTGTGATTCTTGTAATTTTATGTGCAGTTCCTCACTAGTTGCCAGAATCCGTAACCAAACACATTATTGTTTTTCCCCACAAGGCAGCAAGGACGAACAGATTCATTTCCCTCTAAAGCTGCAGGGACTTGTTAGCATATTACAGCTGAATGCTAATAAGCCAGAGGACCACTGCTTCATAATGAACTGACTGTTTCCACCTGTATGACTTTCTCTGCCAAATAATTACACTTTTCAGGATGACTTTGCCTATATGAGTTCCTGTTCAGAGTTCTGGAGTTAAAATTCTTTTTTTTTTTTTTAGTCATGTTTCACATATGACTAAAAAATTTGCCTTTCAACACAATTCTGACTACAACCAAAACGCAGCCGAGGCCGCTTGTTACTGTACTGTAACTGTGCTGAGTATTTTGGGTTTAGTTACAATGATAAAAGTGAGCAGGCCAACAGAGACTAAACTGTGTGGCTTAAGAACATTGTGGCTAAAGACGAGAAACAAAGCTGCAAGTCTGGCACCACCTACACATTATTTCGTTCACCCACTAATGTGTCAGCATCCACTACTGCAACAAGTGTCATTAGGTTCTTTACCAAGATCCCTGGAATTTCACGAATTCCAGCTCAGCTTGTGCTTATGCAAACTCTTGTGATGTCAGGATGGTGTGTGTGACAATATAAAGAAAATAAGATACCACCCTCTAGTTTGAATGATTAGCTAATCAGTTTAATATTCTCTGTGTTTTGGGGGCTGCTGTGTTCCTTCAAGGATAAAAATGACAGTAATTTTGCCAACATGGGCCTGCATGCATAATGTAAGATTTACGCTGATTATTTTTGCAAAAACACAGTGCTTTGTGTTCCTTGTCCTATGCCATAATTATTAAATAAATTCAAAGCAGCCATGTATTTTCAGAGGCAACAAGCATTCACTATTATGTTTTTGCAGTTTGGCTGTTGTAGGTTGAAAGGTGCTTCCTTGAGAGCTGTTGTCATTTTCAGAACTGGGAGAAAAACACAAATTGTGCCTCAAAGGTCATGAGCCGCATTTCTTCTTTGTGTGTGTCTCCTGAATATTACATCTGCACTTTCTTTTTTTCCTTTTTCACCACTGCAGCCCTCTCAGCTCATTACCGAGTGTGTGAACCCTACTCTGACCACAAAGGGCGGTACCACTTTGGCTTTCACTGCCCACGACTCTCAGACAACAAGACCTACATGTTCTGCTGCCACCACAACAACACCGCCTTCAAGTACTGCTGCAACGAGACCGAGTTCCAGCTGGTCATGCAGGTCAACCTCACCACCACATCTGATGGTTATGCACACAAGTGAGTAATAATCCCTTTATGCTCTGCATGTCCTCTGACAAAACATCTGCTCTGCCTTTTTTTTTTTTTCATTTACTTGGTTTTGACAAATTATATTTAACATAAAAAAAACCCATTGCAGTAAGGATCTCCAGGCACCCAGTGTTACTCAAATCCAAAGCTTTAACATTGCCCAGCTTAACAGTCCATGTCACATGTTGGGAGCAATAACATATTGTTGAAAAGCGGGCTGCACAAGACACATATGGACAAGGACTGAGCGCATGAAGTTTTATACCTGCATATATTTGTAACAGAGTCTGTTTCTGACCCTTGTTTTAGGTGCTTGTGTGTCATCATTATCAGTTTTCCGTTTACCAGTTTGTCAATAAGGACATATAAATGGAATATTTAGAGTGCAATGAGTGAAATGCAGGAAAACATAAAAATACATTTACTCCACTGACTCAGCATTGGTCCAAGATTTACACTAAATGCTAGTCAGTTCTTTCTTGGCCTATAATGGAAATTTGCACCCCTCAGGAAGCTATTTTATTGAGTGGTGCACAACTACTGAACTACTGTTCAGATAGTTGTGCTAAAACACAAACAAACGAGACCAGAAGCTAACCTACTTGTCACAGATAATTAGGGAAAAACTGGTTGTGCTGAATCTCAGAGAACTTGGAGAGCTGCTATAGTGACAGATGAATTTACCTCAGATCATATGAAAACAGCTTGTTTTGGTCTCCAGAGTTTCTTGACAGTATCGTACTCACTGACACCATTTGCCTCTTGCACAGAGAGCTTGTTGACACTGACCTACACCTAGAAGAAGAAGTATTCAGTACCACCACAGAGGAAAGCGTCTGCTAAAAGCAGCCCATTTGTTTTGAGTATGACTCCCCCACATGATACAGTAGCTTGCAAAGGCAGGTGTTAAGTGCTGGCTATTATGTTAAGTCATACTGTAGTGTCCTAGACTGCATCACAGTAAAAGTCTATGTAAGATTGTAGAGCTGTATCAGTGCGGTATTATTAACCCATGCCAAGATATGACAGATTTTTCACAGAGGACAAATGAACTTAAAGACATGCTCATTGCATGGAGGATAAGCAGATTTAAACTGAGTGAAGGTCATAGAAAAATGTGCCTCCTCTTCTTCTGTGGGAGCACCCAGTGGGAGGCTTGGGTGACAAAACCACAGCTCTTTGTACTAATGCCCTCCCAGCATGCCTCTGTCTCAAATGGTACACAGTGCCCCGCAGCAGGTCATGATATTTCATTTTTAGTGTCAGATGGCCCGTTGGGCCTCTCTTTTATCTCGGCTCAGTGGCCAATAAGACCAGAGGCTTGATATTTACTGCTGGCCGAGCGAGTTAAACTGGCCATAATTTTGCTCTCTTCTTACACTTCATGGTGAAAATGGGATTATAGCTTAAGATTTACTGCAGTTTGAGGTAAAACTAAAGGCATTTTGACTCTGAGCGTTTCACTATTATGTGCAATGTTGTATGCCGCCTTCGATAAAGTTACAGAGCAGCTGAAATAATATTGAACTGAAATGTATGGAGGAGTCATCTGAGAATAAATGTTCAAGAAATTAACACGAACATATAAAACATATGACAGATAAACAAAATTATAGCAGGTGACTGACAGATTTGTCTATCGTAGCATTCATTCAAGCAGCTCAGATGCTGGTTTTAAAGCAATTTATTCAGCCGAACCTCCCTAAGGCTGCGTCGTTTCCAGACAGTAGTGGATCCAGTTGATTTACTGAATTACCACTTGAATGTCATTTTTGCTAAGGGCTTTAATCAATGGAGTCACACTAATTGCATATTAAGGCAAAACTAAAAGAACGGTTTCACTTCAAATAAATCTCTATTTTGAAGTAATGTCCTGTGTCATCTCTGCCTCTCAGAGTCAGAATATTTATTCAACCCTCAAATGTGTGTAATATTTCCACCCTACATGCCCGGAGTATTTAACCAGCAACGTGGCACCAAAAGATAATTTAAAATTTTGTTTTTGTTTTTTTTTTTCAAATTCTGCTTCCCCAACCACTCAGGAAGCTATTTTCTGAGGCCCGTTTCTGCTCATTCACCTTGTTATACTTTATGGATGTGGGTGGACTAAAACAAAGATCAAATGTGCCCCACATAAATTCAGTTGGATCATGTAATACATGAAGAAAATTTATGAGAGGTGGAAAATGAGAGCACTGATTTTTAGAGAAACTATGTAGGAGCCAAAACGAGATGCATTAAAGTCTCCTGTGCTAATGAAATTCTTTGTCCAATTTAGGAAGCAGTATATAAGAAGCAGTAAATGGAACAGATGGAGGTTTTTTAAATATATTTATTTTTTAACTAGTTTTATCAAGGGAGGACTTGATGAAAGTTTTGGTCTTGCCACATAAACTGCAAATATTCACACCTGGCAGGCGCTATCATTGCTTTCAGGATTTGAGTGCAGCACGAGGGTAACTGGATCATAGTTCTGAGGATATGAAAGTATTTATCATCATCTTTTTCAGGTTGCCCAGTATTAATTCTCCCAGTCTCTCTCTCTTAGTAATTATACAGCCCTGGTTGGTGTGTGGATCTACGGCTTCTTCGTAATGGTGCTGCTGGCTCTGGACTTTCTCTACTACTCAGCCATAAACTACGAGCTGTGCCGGATCTATCTGGAGAAATGGGGTCTGGGGGGACGCTGGCTGAAGAAGGCTCGGAGTCAGTGGCACAGGTCCATGCCGGAGGAGAGCGAAGCCCAGGCTCAAGCCCAGCCCATGGTCCCCAGCCACTTCCAGCCCAGACACAGCCTCAGAGGGGAGAGCCACAGCCCTACGCTCCTTCCCTACAACACATCCACTGCATGGTAGGTCACTGCCTGTCACATGACAACTGTCAACCTCCTGTTTGGGACAAATATCTGCTGGAAAACAATTTATAACTTTGAGAACACACATGGCCAACCACAAACCAGCCCAGTGGAAGCCTATGTTATGTTAACCTCCTCTGCACAATGATGATGATTTCAAAATTATATAATGTTTCCATCCCATCAACACAAAACCCACGAGACAGATAAATTTCTACAGATACTAAAAGTATTTATCTCCAGTCAAAAAGGGAAAAAAATATATGCACTAAATTGTCCAAAGTATTCACTTACCCATCCAAATCACTGAATTCAGGTGTTCCAATCACTTCCATGGCCACAGGTGTATCAAACCAAGCACCTAGGCATGCAGACTGCTTCTACAAACATTTGTGAAAGAATGGGTCACTCTCAGGAGCTCAGTGAATTCCAGCCTGGTACTGTGCTAGGATGCCACCTGTGCAACAAGTCCAGTTGTGAAATTTTCTAAATATGAAATATTCCACAGTCAGCTGTTAGTGGTATTATAACAAAGTGAAAACAATTGGGAATGACAGTAACTCAGCCACAAAGTGGTAGGCCATGTAAAATGACAGAGTGGGGTCAGTGGATGCTGAGGCTCATAGTGCACAGAGATCAGCAACTTTCTGCAGAGAACCACTACAGACCTCCAAACTTCATGTGGCCTTCACATTAGCTCAAGAACAGTGTGTAGAGAGCTTCATGGAATGGGTTTCCATGGCTGCAGCTGCATCCAAGTCTTACATCATCAAGTGAAATGGAAAGCATCGGATGCAGTGGCGTAAAGCACACCGCCACTGGACTCTCCATCTGGCAATCCAATGGATGACTCTGGGTTTGGCAGCTGCCAGGAGATTGGTACTTGTCTGACTGCATTGTGCCAAGTATAAAGTTTGGTGCAGGGGGGATTATGGTGGGGGGTTGTCTTTCAGGAGTTGGGCTCAGCCCCTTAGTCCCAGTGAAAGGAACTCTTAATGCTTCAGCAGACCAAGACATTTTGGACAATTTCCTGCTCTTAATTTTGTGGGAACAGTTTGGGGATGGCCCCTTCCTGTTCCAATATGAGTGCACACCAGTGCACAAAACAGGTCCATAAAGACATCGATGAGCGAGTTTGGTGTAGAAGAACTTGACTGTCCTGCACAGAGTCCTGACCTCAAACCGACAGAACACCTTTGGGATGAATTAGAGCAGAGACTATGAGCCAGGCCTTCTCATCCAACAGTAGTGTCTGACCTCACAAATGTGCTTCTGGAAGAATGGCCAGAAATTCCCAGAAACACCCCTAAATCTTGTGGAAAGCCTTCCCAGAAGAGTTGAAGCCGTTATAGCTACAAAGGGTGGGCCAACATCATATTAAACCCTATGGATTAAGAATGGGAGGTCACTCAAGTTCATATGTGTGAAGGCAGACAAGCAAATACTTTTGGCAGTATAGTGTATATAATTTTTTTCACATCTGCTAAAATTTATATACTTCTATCACAGAGAAATTTAGAAACTGTGACACTCTCATTTGATACCACACAGTAGGAAGTGTTACATAACAATGTGTATATATTTGTGTATCTATTGTACAAAATAACTTATTCTGCTCTGATCAGCATATTTCCAGTAGAGACCCTCTTGCTATTTGACAAAAAACATTAAATGTTCAGATGCTAAGAAACCAAATCAGCCATCCCTTTAAGAAACATTTCTTTCATTCTGTGTTTTTTAGCTCACTTTCTTTATCTCTCATTTGCTTGTCTGAGTGTTTTTCTTTGCACTCATTGTTTTGTTGTGTAGAGAGCAACATGGCAGGGAAACTGTGTGTGCAGCGGGACAAATTAGAGCATTTTTAGCATACTTTCCCGAAGCCAACAGCAAGGAAACTCAAACATTCAGGATTCTAATTTCCTAGCAGAGTTGCTTGTTCAGGGTACAGTGCAAACACAGAGATATAGATAGCACTCTCATGATTAGATCCAACTAGGGGTATTACTAACTATTAGTTCACTTAAAACCACAGCTGCTCAGAGTTTAACAGAACTTTTAGAATGCCACCCTTCCTCCCACTAATGGATAATTCTCTGCAAAGCATCTGAGCTGTATGCATCCTTCATCTCAAAATAGCTGCACTCTGTCTCAACATAAACCTTTGTTTAGGAGAAATTTGGTTTAGAGATTCTTGGTTTTAAGTCTGACCAACTCATTAGGGAGCAATCATTAATAATGAATAGAAAAGAACAGGATAATGTGAAAGCTGCAGTGCCTGCCTGGGGCCCGTGGATCATATTTAACTTGAATGAGTCGACTGTGAGTCGCATTAGAAATCATTTGTGGAGTTTCTGCGGCAAAACACCATCTGCTCAACGTTCAGCTTATCTTTTTTATTGCCGCTGAGAGCAGTCACAGGTGTCTCACGGTGTGTTGGGCTGCATGTGACTGTTCTTAGAACATACAAGCTGATTTATGATGCCAGGAGTGACCCATAACACGCTGTAGCTGCAGGGAAGTTTTCTTCTTTTGCCAGACATTGTTTAAACTTTCAGAATATAGCTACACAATCACAGACCACAGCCTGAACAACTGTACATTTTTGTGCAGTCAATTTTTCATCCGGTTCTGTGTCTCCAGACACTGTGCACCCTATCTGTCTCTGATTGTGGTTCAGTCTCCTCCTAGAGGTAGACATCTCTCTCGGGTCATGATAATTTAATGTGGGCAGAGTTTTGACAAATGGCTTTAAGAACCACTGTGGACTGTAGAAGCCATAGATAGAAGAGCTGAGATGCTGCAGAGGGATCCTGGGGCTACTCTGCTGGTATAAACGTGGTTAACTAACACTGAACATATCCGTGGAGCCTCCTCATTAGACATGAAGTCAGTTCAGTATGATAGGACTCATCAATCCTTGACTGGTGAGGTTGACCTGTACTGGCAAGAAGCCAGCATTAAGCCAGAGGAAGTCGATTTAACAAAGGTGTTTGAAATAGCAGCAAACTGCTCATTAACTAAGTGGGCTCAGAAAATGAGAGCATGCAAAGTTCATGGTAATTCATTGTGATGAGTAATGGGAACTGCTTTAGGACTGATAGTGTTTTGGTATCATCTTTTGTAACATCTCTATCTAAATAAAAAGAGTAAAAATGTAACCGCATTTTTTATAAACAGGACAAAATTTACCCAGAGCTAAATATGTTCTTGCATAATCATTTACATCAATAATAAAGTGACAGCTGCTGGGAGCTAAATTCAGTCACCAGCAGTTTCTGGGGCAAGATCAGAATAGCCTTGTTTCAGTTTCACACAGTGAAACACTGCTTATACTTTTTCCTAAATATGTTAAGAAACTGTAATGGGTGATTCTGTGCGTATATCACAGTTGATGATGCCCACACAGTGCGTCATTAGATGGGTTTTATTTGTGGGGGTATTGATCTTTATCCTCAGAGAGGATGCAGAGTAATAGCTCAGAAAACTGGGCCCACTTAGTTGGACATCTGTTGGCCAAGTGTAAACAAACAGAGATGGGGTCAAGTCCCACAACAGGCTCAACAGCATCTAAAAACAACCCAGTCGCACAGCAACTATGGAATCCAGCACAAATGGTAAAGCAGTCCTGATGGCAGGTCGAGCCTCCACTTGCATAGAGAAAGCGCAGCTTTGCGCTCAGCGTGTGGGAATCCTGCTTACCACGTTGCACGTAAGCAGGCTGGTATGTGCTGCTGCAGATCTACTCGGGGTTCAGTGTGGGCGGCCTGAGAAACTGTTATTACCTTTCCTCAGTGGATGCCCTTTATTAAAATCTCATATTCACGTATTCACTTCAGTTTGAATAAATAAAGGAAACTTAACTGTCTCTTTATTCACCAAATGATGTATGAGCCAGGTGAGAGGAAAAATGATTAGCCTGCAAAACAAGGCATTATGGATTATCTTGACTTTATAAGGAGGGCACACTGTTTCTTTCCAAGCAGATGGATGTTTTCTCACAGGGTAACATTCACTAAGAGGAAGCAACAGAGTTTTGAAAGCCACTATTAGAGAGACAATCTTTTTCTGTATTAATACATACCATGGGTTAAAAGTGGGACAATGCATATCCTGGTGTTGAATAGGATTGGACAATTGAGGTTTGACCAATAGCTTGATAAAAGCATGAAAAATATTTGTATGAGAGCTGTTTGCTCTGCACATTTATATATCTTCTATCTAGTGGGCTGGGTGTGCCTTATCCCTGCAGATGACCTGAATCATCTAAACAAAGGATTCCCAAGGAAGTCCTTCTGTAGCTGAAAGATTGTGGACTAGACTGTGGACTCATTGTGCATAAGTTTGATACTGTAGGAGTAGTGATTCTTGTAAATTTTTGACAGATGGATGGAAGACGGATGCCTCCCCATGGCACTGGTCCTTCAACCGGATGAGATGAAAATGAAATCAGGATTTTGGAAAAAATATTTGTGCATAAGTGAAAAGGAACACACAGAAAAGATTCCTAAATGGGTCAACTGGTTAATCTTTATGGAGTAATTGTCACAGTAATCAAATATATCAGCTATAAGTACAAAGGACAGAGCTTAAATTATCTTAGCTTTATTAGCAGAACATCACCTGGAGCTGTTTAAAGCTGAGCTAAAAGTAACAAATATCTGAAATGCTGTTGCAGTGCAGATAAATCTCTACTGGAAAAGGAAGCATCAACAACTTAACATCACTTTACTGAATTAAACAAAAGTGATTATGACACCATTTACTCATATTTTGGACAGGGAAACATTTTCTTCCATTTCCTTCCTTTATGCTTGGTTAAGCTATGAAGGTGCAGACTTTTATTTACCACGCAGATGTGAAATCAAGCAGTGGTAATGATTTTCCCTTTTAGCTCTCAGCAAAATAACAAATTTTAAAGTGTCCAGTTTAAAATCCATTCACATGAATGCATCCTGGGTGACGTAGATGGAGTAGCAGTTGAGCTCATATGACCAAGATGTGGTGGCACAAAAAGTACTGAGAACCCATTAAGATATCACATTGCCACAGCAGCAGGGCTTTCATGCAGCCCTTTAAAAGCACTTCCTGGAAGTTCAGCAGCATTACAGCCCCGCTTGGTTGTCCATCCATGGCTATTAGGACATTAAAGGTTTGGCTGGGTTCCCAGTATCTGCACATCCCTCTTTGCCTACTTGTCCACCTCTTTGCAATTAGTGGTACTGAGGAGCAACATCACGACACAGGAAGGCAGATTTAAAGGAACTGGCTGTGAAAATCTTCTACATCATCACTCATTTACATTCCTTGTGTAGCACGCCCGCTTTGACATTCCCCGTCTCATAACTGGAACAAATCTGATCTTCTCCTGTCGTTCAGTCTGGCTTTTTACTGCATATATTAATTACATTTTGTTTGCTGTTAGTCAGTGCTGAGTAAGACTTACCCTGCAAAAATATGTGTGCGATCTGGTTTTAAAAGAAAAAAAGAAAAGAAAAAAAAGATGCTGGTTTGCTCATGTTCGGTGGTAAAATAATAATAATAATTAAAAAAAAAAAACAACTCAACTTTGGTTAATAAATTCTCAGCATCAGCAAGAAGCTATAGATAAAAGTGAGTGAAATCAGATGTTGGGCAACATCAAATGACACCACTTCACATCAAGCAGATCACGTCACAGATTCCCTTGGCGGCCGATGAATCACTTGGCACCAACTTAGAGCAGCACCACACGCCAGCAACTACCCACTCCCTCAAGGCTGGTAGCTTACTGGGCCAGCTGAGCTTAGCCATGGGTAGAATGGTCTAGGTGAGGAGGCATCTGTCAGCATATTCAACATGTACTTGACTCACCAGCCATCGTAAACACAGCCTCTTACAGTCAGTCATCAGTGGACTCAGTGTTATAGCCCGTCTAGTAAATGCCACCTCCGTCACTCAAGCAGTCTGTCAGTTACATGAGATTGGTCATAGGTAGCCATGCCCAACACCTGCACCTTAACACCTGCTGTGCTGCCTGCAGAGGACGCTCAGCTAGACTCAAAAGGCTGAAACAGAATTTCACATTTTCTTATGTTTTTTTCCTCTGTCAGTGTGATCAAAGCCTACCTCTGTCTCCTGCATATTCACATCCATCTTTGAACTCACTGGCTCGTTTTACTGAGGTAATAATGCAATTGTACATTATGAAATTATTCCTGGCCTGTCTGTCCACAGAGCGGCATGCCAAGACATTGTCCAATTAAAGCAACACACTCCATGTGGTGTGAGTTAATTAACATCATAGATGCAACAAAGACAGCCAGACGCAGAGACAGTTCTGTTCTAAAGGGAAAGAGGAGATGAGCGGGTTTAGCTCTTTGAAAGTTGTGCAATGACTTCTGGCATTGCCAAAAGCAAGTGGGGTTGGTGCAACTTTCCGTGTTTATTTTTGTGCTGTGTTTCTGATCTTTTATTAGATGTGTTTTCACACATTTACTTTGCATTTTCTCTAAAGTGCAGAAAAATATCTTTCAAGAACCAAAAAAACACTCTGTGTCACTCTGCTGATAAAATAATATTTCTGTGTCCTTACAAGGACGGAAGGTAAATCACCACTAAGGTGTGGAAAGTGGAAACTTTTATTTTCCCATTAAAGTGTGGTTGTATTGTTTGGGCAGCAGAAATGACTTCAGTTGGTGGATGTGATTCATAGAGCTGTGGTGGGCTTAGAGTCTTAACAAGAATTACAGACTTGTTAAAATATTCCTGTGAAGCTGGCTGCTTTTTGAAAAGCAAAGCTGGCCCATTTTATTAGTTTTTGTGTTTTCTGGCCTTGAGCTCATTTTCAAGCCAATATGCTGTTATATAAAGATCAGTGTGGACCATGAAACACAGAGCACATACACTGAGATATGAAGCTAAAAGTGTTGAGTCTGAGTCTTTGTTGTCCAGGATCCTGACAGTTTTTCCCAAACAACTTTTGTGGCTACTCTGGAATTTGATGATACAGACATGTACCCTCTTGGCTATCAGATGGTGTTTTGGAGAGGATAAAGCAACAATGTGTCCACAATTTATGAACCATTTCCATCATGTGCATTCTATTTGTAGACATGTTTAGTATTCTAAATACCATCTCATGGCCTTCATCACTGGTGGTTGTATGTCAAGGAAAAGGTTTTGTCATTGTCACATTACCTAAGTATGTGACAAGAAAGTTTAGTTATGTGATAACAGGTGCAGCTTTGCTTAAGTTCAGAGCTTTGATTCTGTCCACTCCACTGAGGTGACTGATTTGTATCTGGCCTGCTGATTTTAAACAGAGGTTTCTTACCTAAAACATAGTTGGTTCAGTGGAGTGATTAGTGATGATTAGCCAATCAGCACAACACTGCTGTTGAGCTCTGTCCAGCAGGAATATTTTAAAAGGCAAGTAATGGCTTGTTTTCCGTGCACCGAGGCATGACTGAAGACAAATGGAGAACCATGCCCAGCTCTTTTTATTTCACCTTGTTTATTATTATTATTAAGATTTATTATGCAAAATTAAACTCTCCTTCCCCATAGTAATTGGCTATAGTGGCCCACTTAGGGTGGCTGGGGCTCAGGCGGTAGAGTGGAATGTCTAACAATCGGAAGGTCCGTGGTTTGCGTCTCGGCTCCACCGGTCGCAGTGTCAAAGTATCCTTGGGCAAGATATTGAACCTTGAGTCTGAAATCTGAAGCCAATTTAGAATTGCCTTAAACCTGCATCTTTTTTGTAATGGGCAGTGGGGAGGGTTGCCAGAATATGTGTGGTTATGGAGAACTCTATGGGAAAAGGCCCTTGGCTAACTGAACTGTGACATCAACACTTTTCTTATCAGTTCAAGGTGTCAATCATTAGTTTTAAGTCATACTGACTAAAAATTATATTCTTTTTGTAAATGCTCCAATTTAGAGTCAGAAGGGAGGCTCATGCAGGATGTGCTTTTGCAGTCGAACCTTGTGTCAGACAAGTCACTATCACTATGCGTGTGCCTCGGTTTCTCAGCCAGATCTCGTTATCATGTGATGTTTCAAAAGACCATGTGAGGGTTACAGACTGAGCCTCACTTACGTCACAGCAGCCGGTGTGCATTTTTTCATGTAAAGAATGCAACCAAGCTTCATCGTGTGACAGAGTTTCACTCATCCCAACTAAATGAATCATCGCTAAGATGTGGTTATCAGCTTCAGAAAAAATATGAAGCTGTACGCCTGTTAGTTATTCATTTATGTTAGAAGCTTAAGAATGAGCCTTAATGCTTCATGTATGTTTTTTCTTTTTTCCTTCTGGGCAGAATGATGCTGCGGGTGGATAAACTGAAGAGTAGCAACACCTGGCTTCCTTACATGGTACAGAGGAGATGTTCCCCAGTCACCCCTCTCTGGACCACAAACACAGCATCACTGGTGGGCTAGCCATACCGTAGTAGCTAGAAGTGACTACTGCCCCTTTCTAATGAGCACAAAATACCCACGGACTAACAGAAGCAGGTGAAATAGCTGACAAAAGCCTGCAAAGCCACACAGAGGAATGTATTGCTGCTGCTACAGCAGAGGAGAGATGGAGGCATTTATCTGCTTATAGGGTTTAACCGATCCCCTAAAGTGTCTGCCAAAGGCCTGGAGTACCCCAAACAAATCCAAGCTGAACTGGATAAACTGTACTTGCAAGTGAGAAAGCTTGCCTGTTAAAAAAAAAAAAAGAAGAAGAAAAGAAAAGAAAAAAAAAAGAAAAAAGCTTCTTTCTAGATATAAAATGTTTATTAAACTGCTGTGTCACTTTGTGTTCAGTAGCAGTTAGACACAGTTGTGGGTTATCTATTTGGTGATTTATTTATGTGAACTAGTCAGAGAAATACATGAGTGGCTAACAATCTGAATATGTAATGGCTTAGGTTGATGCTGAGCATCTCACTTAGAGTAGAATGTTTTTGTTACCTACTGAAACCAGACTAAATGCCTCTGCAGCCACGTTGAAAAACAAATACCTTTGTGTAAAAATGTTGTTGGTCTCCTTTCTGCAAAACAAGTAATTTCTTTAAACAGTTTCCGAAAGGGACGTAACGCCATAAAGTTAAACTGCCGAAGCTCTAACACGAGGGTTTTCTCTCTTCACACAAACATTAATGAGGATCAGGGATGCCTTCACAACAGCCACAGTCTTTATGCTAATTTAAACATATCCTTATCCCTTGGCAGTGAGTCTACAGACTTAATTGAAACCCTTACTTATAAAATTACGAGTGTGTTACAGTTTTCCATAACATCACCCGCTGACCTATTTGACCTTCCTCATTACTAGGGCTGCCTGAGATCAGCTTCATTAGCAATATGATGCAAAATAATATCCATTACTTTCTTTATATGAAGTGTTCCATATCCCACATTGGTAACAGGTAACTGTAAGTAACTAGCCATAATAGAAAATGTTTCCAAAAGAAATATCAGTTAAGCCCCCTTCACTGCCAGCAATAATGTACAGTAGCCTAACCGAAGGATGACATGGTATGTAAATTTCAGTCAGAGCCAGTTAAATGAGCAATGGATAATCACTGAGGTGTATCACAGAAATTTTGGCTCCATTTGCATATGATAAGAAGGTGATGTCAGTGAAATGGAGATACAATATTTCTTTTTTTTGTGTCACCTCTATAAGACAAAAGACTGAGTATTTCTGACTAAAGGAAACTCTTGCACACTCTCAGCATATTTCCTAGTCCAAACTGTCATCTTTTCAAACAGTCACTGATAACATATTTATTTAAATTCTTTGTTTTATTTAACCTCAGCCAAAACCAAGGAGGGAGTTAATATGTGGAATTTGGGATTGACAAAAAAGTGAAGCAATTATTAAACTGTTTAAGATATGGCTGCAACTAAAGATTTTTATTTAATTATTGATGAATCTGCCTATTACTTTATCACCAGATGAATGAATTGCTTGGTCTGTGTTTCAGAAAAGTGAAAATAATGAATTTATCAATATTTAACTGTCACAATGGACAAAGAAAAGCAGCAAATCTCACATTTGGAAGATGAAACTAAGGGAATGTTGGTCATGTTTGTTTTCAAAATCAATAAATGAGCTGATTGGGTTTGGGGGAAAAGCAAGCAAAGCAGGTGCTGGTGCCAGTTTTTAAATGAGTGACAGTGTGTGAAGACCAGGTGAACAGGAGGTAGGTACAGTAGAGGGGGGAGGGAGGGGGGCTTCTGTCCCAATCTTGCATCAGCTGCTGAGCCTGTACAAGCAGCACTTTGCATGTGCACTCAAAGCTAACAGGACCTACTGTTAATCGTTCAGAGTTGGCTGTCTGACGCAACAGAAATTAGACTTGTGTCTTGCCTTCATTTTCCATCTCTCTGTTTCATGAAGTTTAAGTGGAACCTGACAGAACTGTGGTGAAGTGCTATAAGTGGGGCCTGCTAGCGTCATCCTCAGTTATCAGCAATAATATTCAAATTTGTTGAGTTGTTAGAGCAAGTTAATCCCCATTTCAATAGCTAAAGTTTAATTGCGTGTGTGCGTCCCAGCAGGCTTGTGCCGTCGCTTTCAGGAGCAGAGAAGCAGGATGAGTCCGAGGGAAATAATTGGCCCGGAGATCAGCAGCGGTTCAAAAATCGCATTCTCTTGCTGTCTCTCACTCTCTCTCTCGAGCTGCCTCCCTATTCCCAGAGTGTGAACAGCAGTAGGAAACAGGGCAGGAGAGATTTTTAATTAGTCCCCAATGCTGGAATAATGTGAAATATCAGATCCGTAAGAGACTTGTCGCTTTCAGGGCTCCATGCTGTGTTTTGACCTGTAATGAGGAACAGGACATTTGTTCTTATCACCAATAATGTAATACAGTAGTCACACCCAGGGAATTTAAAAAGCTTCATTTTGCCTCTGACAAGCAGTAGCAGGGTCAAAAATGGAGTCCCTCAAGTGATATATGAGGAATCTTTCCTCTGTTTTCTTTTTTCTTTCTTTCTTTTTTTTTTTTAATGTTACAACTCAGCTTTGTGATGTTTTCTGTTTTGTTGAAAACAGTCTTGACTCTGGCCTGATGTGATGTGGTACTGTAAATCGTATCAGCTCAACCCTCTTCCCATGTCAAAAAAATAAATAAAAATATATATATATATATATATATGAAATAATATTTACAGTTAAAAAACAATGGATGGGAAGAAGGAAGCACACAGCTGTTTCAATCTGTCCAGGTTGTCATGGTAACAGTTGCCTTACAGTTGAATACCCACCTGTACAAAGAAGCTTTGTAGTGGTTGATACCTCACTTTTTTTTGGGTGTGGTGGTGATGACGATGATGATAATGTGCACCACGTTCTGTCTATGTATTTACTACTAGATAGACTGAGCAGTACAGTTTTCAGTTCGATTGTTATTGCACTTGTTGACTTTGTATTGTCACGACAGGGAGAAATAAAGTTTTATCTTTTCCAGCGTGTTTAAATGCCTTTGTGTCAAGTGCTCTCTGAGAAAAAAAAAATGCTGTATTGTTAATAATGTCGGAAGCAGTGGTTCTCAAACTGTACAGTGGGCACCAGTGGTGGGGCAGAGAGCAAAATGTGGAGTGAAATGAAGCTGAATGAATATGCTGTAGTAGTAACTGGTTGGCCTTCCTTTTGCCTCCAGAGCTGACCGAATTCTTTGTGGCACAGATTCAACGAGGTGCTGGAAACATCCCTCATATTCGTTCATACTGACATGATCTGCCAGCTGTACATCCATCATGTGAATCTCCCGTTCCACCATATCCCAAAGCTGCTCTGCTGGATTGAGATCTTGAGACTTTGGAGGCCACCTGAGTCCAGTAAGCTCAACGTTATGTTCAAGAAACCAGTCTGAGATGATTTGAACTTTGTGGCATGGCACGTTAACCTGCTGGAAGCAGCCATCAGAAGATGGGTATAAATTAAAATGATGCTCACTTGCTACTAACTACTACTACTTGCTACTAAGTGTGGCAAGAAAATGTCAACCACACCATTACACTACTACCAACAAGGTATGATCTATCCATGTTTTCACGTTATTTAAACCAAACTATGATCCTAACATCTGAATGTCCCAGCAGAAATCGAGACTCATCAGACCAGGCAAAGTTTGTTCAGTGTTCTGTTGTCTATGCTGCTAGTAGCTGCTACTATGCTGACCTTTACTTTACTAAAAATGTAGCCTTTTTAATCTTATTCTTCTAATTGGTTTGAAACAAATTGTGGGGTATATTGCATCACCTAAAAAAAAAAACAAACTTGTTTTTTTTTTTTAGCTCAGTAGTCACTCCATGCAAGTCTTGAGAAGCACTGTAAAACCAAGCTCTGCTGTAAACCTGAAGCAGAGTAGTAACACGTTATGAGAGAAGTGTAAAATTTGTCTGAATATTTCAATAGAAGTACTGTGGAGGTTTATTTTTTATGTTTATTTTAACCTCCTGTTAATCACTAACTAATTTGTTTGAATTTTCTTTCTTGAACTCTTGGTAAACACATTTAATAATTTATCAGTTTTCAACTTTCCCCACCACATTTTGATTTTTTTTTTTGGCAACGTTGCATTCTGCCAGCTGCTCTGACAACTGTTGTTGGCATATTTTATTCAAGCTGGCTAGATAGAGCTAATCATAATTAACTATCTCCTGGTTAACACACACTGAAATGAAAATGAAAGAAAATCCTCATAAAAGAGAAGAGGTGTTAGATATGCAATAGCATTTAGACCTACATAAGCTAATGATCTGGATAGAGTCTGGGGAGGGCACGCACTCCACTGATATACTTCATTGACTGATTGGGGTAAAGAATTTTTTTTAATGAGCTTCCTTAAAGGGCAATTAAAATCTCTGTTTTTCTATTCAGGTGGTCTTTTTTGACTTGACTGATAACCTTTTTACTGCCTTTTCTTAACTTTTGGTTTTCATAACCCTTAGAATGAACTATTTTGCTTTTTTTTTTTTTTTTTTTTTCACTCAGTCAATACACCATGACATGATGCATCCAGCCTTAAGGCAGTGACCTTTTCAAGCTGCCAGAGCCACATCCACACTTGGTCGACAGGGAAACATCATTAAAGCAACGAGCTGATGGTGAAAAACTAAGGCAAAAGACATGCAGCGACAGACAATGTCAGGGCTCAGCACCTTGCGTGAAATCAGACACCTGCTGCCCCTCGTCTTTCACAAAGACCCTGGCAACCAGGAAGTTTGTTATCACATTGTCGAGGTCCCTTTGAGCTCTCCTAATAAGGCCTGACTTGTACTTCTGTACCAACCGTCATGCACCTCTGTCAGTCATGCTGTCACATTCAGCTCATCAGGCAGTTTCATACTGTCATATTTTCTCCACTCAATCCATCTATATCCTCTGCCTTCCTGTATGCCAGTAACCAATGCCCTTCCCATCTGCACATATTAAACCAATTGCTACCATCCATCACCATTTAAAATCCATTGTCTGGATTTCCACATCCTGCTGTTACTGTGGAGCCTCAGATACATCCTGCCAACATTTATCTATTAAAACTCCATTAGATCTCTACTCTCCAGTGCCCCGTCTACTCAGGCCGGATCTTCTGTGGTGCTGACCCACACTAAGATCCATCTGTAGCAGATATTATTGTAACCATTCAAGAGTGCACGTGTTGTACTGCAGTGGGAAACCACACCTGACTACTGTAAAGAAGGACCATACAGGACTGAATGAAGTATGAGCTGGACTCAAACTGAATACAGTGACAGAATCATATAATATATATATATAATTAAGTCAATTAAACAAATGAAACCAATTATTTTCTCCCTTCATTGAATATTTGACTAAATTTCAAAATAAAAGACCCAGTGCAAGCTACATGTTCCACTTCTGAAATGCTCCCCCTGTGATATGAAGCTCTGTAAAGGACAGGTCAGCCCCTAGCTGGAGACAAAACGTCACAGAAATGCATCTGGGATATAGCCAGGATATCTCTTGAATCTAATCTTTTCAAATCTATGTTTTTCAGAGTCCTTAACCTATATTTTAGACCCTGACCTATAGTTATGACTTATGGGACCATTTAATCAAGACATCCCAGAAGTATGAATTAACCAAAACAGTTTTGTTGGTGCAATGGTCAAAAATTTTGTTTGAGATTGAAGTGTGACCATGGAGTCATGTGGCTAATCCTTGTTTGACTGACAGGGTAGTCAATTTCTTATTTTCATTTATTTGTTTTGTTTTTTCATTTTGACAGCCTGCAGTTTTTAAATGTTATTTTTCTATGCTTTAGTTTAGAAGATGGTGTTTGGTGTCATTAAATGAAAGCACAGACAGTGATCCTGCATTGAACATGTTCATTTTGTTAATGAATATACATCTATTTGGATTACAAGTCTAGGACATACGCCAACATCAACGTAGCTGTGAAATCAGAAGTGACAGTAATAAACTTAATCCCACCAAAACTGACACGGCTTTATCTAAACACCAGCACCCGCAAGATCTGCAGCCGCAATGTAAGACACTTCACCTGTGTAGTGAAGCAGTATAATAATATAATTTATTTATTTTTTGCAGTAGCCGTCCCTAATGACAGTAGGAGCAATGGTACTGCGAAATCAATGCTCTGCAGTAAAGATGCACTGATATGTTGCCATAAAAGACAGTAAAGCAAGCTGTCAAGGGTTCAGGTTAAAACGCTTGTAAGTCTCAGCTGAAAAATTAAATGT
The DNA here is from genome assembly GCF_007364275.1 of Archocentrus centrarchus. Lineage (NCBI taxonomy): Eukaryota > Metazoa > Chordata > Actinopteri > Cichliformes > Cichlidae > Archocentrus > Archocentrus centrarchus. The sequence continues at coordinate 13,895,946 of NC_044351.1, read as the reverse complement.
AAAATGAAAACCTGACAATGTGTGACAGAAACTTTACCCAGATCTCTGGGAAGCCAGATTTACAGTGAAACAATTATGCATATCGTCTGTACACAGTCGCTTACATTCCAAAAGCCAATAAGGCATCATTTTCAACAACAAACCTACCGCAATGAATCATTGCCAATGAGCCCACAAGCAAGCAAGACTCAAGGGGAATTTCAGCACTATAAAAATTAACAGCATGAATAAAAGTGCAACAGCAAAACATCAACCATAACAAAAAATACTGTTACAGTCAGCCACTTCAAGAACATGATTTACAATTAATATCATGTGGTACTACAGATGGTGGAGCAGCAATAAAGAAAAAAGAAACCAAAAAAAGAGAGAAAGCCAGTAGGCACCAAAAATACATCAAACGGATCTGACAGAAAAATAAAAGAGACAGTCTCATAGTTTATTGACAATCCCAGAAACTAAACTGTGCCAACACATGGACTCACAGTTTATGTAAGCACACACAGCTATCTCATAACAACTTCCACTTTTGACTTTTTTGTCAAAGTGGGAAGAAATTGTGAAAAATAGCAGTTAAAAAAATGGACAGTGACATCGGAAAGAACAGGTATCGTCTGGTTGCTTTGAGCACCAAACCAAGTTTTTATTTTTCATACTGGTCCTTAAAATGTTAATAAAGTAACTAAACTGTTGCCCGACTAGTTTGTTTATGGGAGACCACAAGTTAAGGAAAAGGCCAATGTGAAAGTTCAAAAGGTTAATAAAAATGGGTGGGGCTTTAAAATGGGTTTTTATATAGTCATGGCCATTTCATTAGGCACATTCACCCGCTAATTAACACAAATGTCTAATTGGCCAATTGCACAGCAGGAACTCAGTGTATTTAAGTATGCAGCCATGGTCAATTCAAAGCATCAAAATGGGGCAGAAAGGTGATTTAAGCGACTTTGAACGTGGCATGACTTGTATGACTATTTCAGAAACTCCTGATCTGCTGGGATTTTCCCTCACAACCATCCCTAGAGTTTACAGCGAATGGTCCAAAAAACAGAAAATATCCAGTGAGCGGCAGTTCTCTGAACGAAAATAACTTGTTGATACCAGATTTCAGAGGAGAATGGCCAGACTGATCCAAGAGGATAGCAACGCTAATGCAAATAACCACTCATTACAACCAAGTATGCAGAAGAGCATGTCTGAACACACAACACATTGAAACTTGAAGCAGATGGGTTACAGCAGCAGAAGACCCCACCAAGCCCTCTTCTGTCAGGTAAGAACAGGAAGCTGAGGCTACAGTTCACACAGGCTCACCAAAATTGGACAATAGTTGATTGAAACAATGTTGCAATACTTTTATCAATGAATGCTGGTGGTGTAATGGTGTGGGGATATTTTCTTGGTGAAATTTGGCACCCCTAGTACCAACTGACCATTGCTTAAACACCAGACCCTAGCTGAGTATTGTTGCTGACCATGTCTATCCCATTATAAACACAGCGTACACATGTTCTGATGGCTGCTTCGTGCAGGATAAGGTGCCACGTCACAAAAGGAGAGGGAGGTCTGGGTTTCTCCGCTTAGGCTGTTGCTCCCTGTGACCCGGCCCCGGATAAGTGGAAGAAAATGGATGGATGCACAGAATTACCAGAGCTGTGAAAATATATTGGACTGCTTCACTGTGCCATGGTTATTTCAAAATCATTCATAAAATAATTAATTTGATAATGCCTTTGACCATTTATTTGATAATAAACACTAATTCTCATTATTAACTGGATGTAGACAGTAAAATTGTCTTCAGAGTCTACTTAAACTGCTAGAAAATATCACAGAAGATGATTCTGCAGCAGCTCATGTGTTGCATCAGTGTATTTTGCAGATCGATGTCTGTGTCCAGTACAGCACTCCTGCTATATAGTTGCAACAGATGCTCAATACTCTTGCTTGAAGGTGGCTGAGCCTTAATCTCACCCAGACTGTTGGCATATAGAGTATTGTGCCTGCTAACTGAGAGTTCAGCTAAGGACAAATCTGTGAAGAAATTACATCTTATCTAACATGTTCAGTACAATAATACTTGCTGTATAGTCTAGAAATTGTGTATTACTTTGTGAAGCATGCTTAAATATGCAGATTATTTGATATGCAAAAAAAAAGAAGAAATGAAAAGTAGGAAGGGTTTGATTTTTCACTACTAATTTTCCTTCCCCAGGAGATTTTCTATGATGTCTTGCGTGTCTTTCTGTCCTTCGGTGACCTCCCACTTGAAAAGATATCCGTGTTTGGTATTAGCTGCTAAAGCCCCAGCTCACTATAAATAATGAGGACAGGTCAGATTCAGAGGACAAGTTTACCCCAAGAGACCTAGTGGTTTTCTAGCATAAAAAATGAAGGTAAACAAAACTTTTTTTAAATCAGTTTTCATTATACAGTATCTGTCGTGGTCACAGCACCAAATAGGAAGTGTGGATATTCAGTCCAATTTACTTTCAGCAAAACAAGAAGATCATTCTCAGGAGGAAATAATGTGCTCTGCTTTTTATTTATTTATTTATTTCTTTAGAAAAATTCAAGTGGCACCAATTTTAATGGAGCAACCCACTGTGAGGATCATGTATAAAATGGCATGAATTATATGAAATATAATTCATGCCATTTTATACATGGCATGGCATGAATTATATGAAATATTTGAAGATAAGAAACAGGGACAACACTTTGCACTGGCAAAAACTTTTTAAAAACATTTTATAAAATGCATAAAACTTGATCATAAACTAACACCTTTTTTCAGTAAGTGGATGATTGCATTACTTTAAAAAAATACACTTACAAAACCACAGGGGATCTTGCATCTATTGAAACTCCTGAAGAGTAATTTCCTCCTGTAATTTTCACACACACCTCCTCTGCTGCCTCCAGCTCTACAATGATTGCCTTTAAAATATAATCTTCCTTAAAGATTCTTGAGTGTGGCGACACACATGTAGTGCTTGTTATCCTTTAATGGGGTTGAAGGCTCAGTATGAGCAGGGAAACTGAAATAGCAGGATGTAGCAGACGTCTTTCGCTGGTCCTCAGAAGAGTCCTGTAACTTAGGCTCTCATCAGTTCCACCAAAATAACAGAGGAGGTGACCTTAGATGTCTTTCCCGTCTCAGACCCTTGGGTGAGCTCCTCTAGCTCCTCAACACTATTACTCTGGAAACAAGGGCTGACAGTCAAAAGGTTTTTTTTTCCCCTCTCACTGGCACCCAACCTGGATTTATGTTAGACAATTTTTTTTGCTTGATTGAGTTTAAATGTGTTCCAGCTTTTGTTATTTTAAAATCTAAATAAAGAATTCTTAAATACTTGACTTCATTGCACCTTCTGACCCATCCTTATGATGTATCTCTTTATGAAAAATGTTTTCATGTGTGAACAATTAGACTCTGAATGCTTACACAGCATATTTGACCACTCTACTTAATAGTTCATCAAATGCATGTTTAAGATTACTTTTTAAACAATTAATTTCAAATAAACTCACCCAGAAACTTTGAGCAACATTAAGCATTTTTAAGCAACTCATGCAGATAATATTAGGGTATTAAGCAACCCAGCTGCAGCTGATAAAATCAGACACTCAAACTGACAGCTGTTGGCTACAAATGAAAAGCCTGTTTTTGTCTATCCCTCTGTGAAATCTGGGACAACAGACTTTTAATTACGACTGTTATCGCAGTGACTACATCCTGTACGTGCTTTGCCTGGATCAAAGTTTGTTTGTGCTCATAAATACAATAAATAAAACCAAAAAAGGTCAGGAAATAAACATTTTAGTGCTATCTTTCTCTCTCTGTTAACATTGATGCTCTTAGCGCCCAGGTGTCAGTAGACAGCAATGCTATTTACACCCACCAGGGACACATTTCCACGCTTTCTGGCAGAAAGGCCAACATTATGAAAGGGTCTCTTTTAACCACTGTTGTGATTTGAGGTCCAAAGGCAAGCAGGGTAAATTCTAAAATATCTACAGGTGTGCATGTGAGAGAATGTGTTTGTCTGTCTCTGTGTTTAACCCTGTGGGGTCTGTCCTGTGGGGACCGTCCAGGGTGCACCCCCACATCTATCTCAAAGTCAGCTAGGATGGATGGATGGATGAATGGATGGATATCACTGTTTCTATGCTTGTTTTTCTGCAGTGTATTGGGATGAGAGCACAGTGGCCGTCAGAATTTGTATTTTTGAATTTATAACAAACTCCTTGTAACAAACAGCAGTTTCAAGCAGAAAACACTCAGCCATTGCGTGACTGTTTATTTCTATCATGAAAAAAAAAGTAGCATATGGCCATATCAACAAGGTTGAAATCTTGGGAGCATCAAATCTCTTTATTTTTGAGCTGTGCACGCACCTCTCCAGAAAACTGTCACCTCTTTCTTAGCCAATATAAACATACATAAATATATGTAACAACAGCAGAATAACAACCAGTCTATTTTTTTCTGAAAAACTGATCCTGCTTTGTTGGCTCTGTTCCCCTATTCATGCAAGGAGAGATGCATCTGTTCAATGTGACAAGGGAGGCAGATATTACTCATGTTTCCTGTCAACATTTTGGATGGACTGCAACAACTATTTGTCTCCTGGGTTTCTAGGCATGGAGACGGCATTTGCTTTCTTCACGATCAGTTTATTAGAAATCCTCTGCTGTGGTGACTCCAGGCAGTAATACATCTCAGTAGCTTAAAAAATAGTATTAAATGATTTCTGCAATATTCTCACCCCTTGCCTAATTCAGTAGGTATAAATTATGTATTTCTATTTCCCATTATGCAGGACCTGTCTTTTTATGGAAGCAACGTTAGCGTTGTGCTGTCCTAATAGAAGAAGAAGGGCTTGTTGTTGGATCAGAGCAGGTTTAATCCCCTTAACGTTTATCCTAGAACTTATCCTTGTTTTTTTCTGATGGATTAGAAACTGGTGTCAGACTAAGCTGTGACCTTTGATATGCATACAGTGGCTAAAAGACTTTAATCCTCCGATTTTCACTCAGGTTGTTGTGTGTCACAGCAATCGCCACAATGGATTGCCAAAGAAACCAAAAAAGTCCAAACAAACTCATATAGTCTTGTGACTTATTGCCTTATTATTTTTAAACATTATTACTTAACACTTTAAAGACAAATAAATACTTTTATTCTTGGACTCTACAAGATTATTTTTGTTGCATGATTCACAGTTTAAAATGATCTTCATTTGTACTTTGGTGCAGCCCTTCAGTTTATCCTCTGTCTGAAACAAGCCCCTCTCCCTTTAAGCCAACATTTTTCCGATTGGATGTCCTTTGCAAAATGCAGATATCTGGGACTGCTGTGCTTCCAGCCAGAGATATTTGCCTTAAATGACCATATTAGGGATATTTTGTCAGTGACACACTAACCAAAAAGTTAAAAAAAAAAAAAAAAAAAGTGGGAAATCAAATATTTAGAGCAACATAACGCCTGAGTTTTTGGCTTACAGGAATTACTTGCATACATACTGATCTCATTAATGGACCACATTTCATATGAGCATCCACCAGTGTGACAGGAAAATAACACAACACATTGTAAGACATCTTTAATACACAGCTACTTCATGACTCACATAAGAATTAAAAATATTTACCAGTTCCTACTGGTTAAAAAAAAAGAAGAATGGGGAACAAAAAAGTAAGAACCAGGCATTTCAGAGTAAGAGAGAACTGAGTAGTTTTGTAATAACTACTCTACTACTCATTTTGTCCATATTAGGAAACAATACTTTAGTTTAGTGAAGATGGTTTTTACTTTTTCTTGTGTTATCACCACAACCAAGAAAAACAAAGGCTTATCTCGGTGACCACATTATACAAAGAGGACACGACACCAGAGTTTCATCTTATCAGCACGAGTTCTCTCAGTCAAACAGAAATTAAAAAAAAAATAAATGAAAAGCTGGACACTGACAAAGAGGAACAACAAGGAAGGGAGTCTGGGCTAGCCATGCAATATCCTGTATAGGACTGAAAACATCCTTCCTTAAACTAATGAGGCAAGAAAATTAAACTAACAAAGTAGTGAAAAAACACACTACCAAAAAGGGGGGGAAAAACACAAAAAGCAAGGGTCTGGAAAGCCGCTTGGCTGAAATCATCAATTATGCTACCCGGCACACCTCCGAAAGAGACAAAATTACCAAGGGAGGAGAGAGAAGAGGGGGACTGAAAAGAGGAAAGAGAAACACAAGAAGAGGACACACAACACTAGGAACATAAGGAAAAGGGGTTATAGAAAGATCTTAAAAAATAAAAATACTCACCTATACTAGGATACAACTACACTAATACTAGGATACAATTATTTAGTTTCTGCTAGCAAGCTTAAACAGAATGGGTACACACCTTCAAATAATGAGGAACTTGTCAATCATTTATGCAGCACAGCAATGTACTGAAATAACAATGTTATGCCAGTAGGTACTGTTCTTTATAGTGCAATACAATGCAATCAAATGATTCCCCCCCACCCCCACCTTTTTCTTTGCAGTTATGAAGGCTGTAAAGTTTTAACATTGACACAGCAGGAAACTGCTACGTTTTGGGTACCATCCTAATTGTGAAAAATGTTCTGAATTCCTGAAATCCCTAACATTTAATCCTATGCTCTCCATAGTATTGTCTTCTTCCCCATATATCCCGGAGCCGATTCATTATTTTCCTTACAGAAGAAGCCCACCAACCCCCGACACTATCAACTAACACACATGAGGATGGCAGGTTGACAAGTGGGATGCATTTTGGTAATTTTGTTAACAAGAGGAATGGCATGCAACCCCAAGCAAATTCCTACTATAATAATATTACAGTGCATGTAATATTCTAAGAACTGGTAAGTACTTTATTGTTACCTACTTACCTAATAATACTAGGTTGCAATCACAAAACCATTAACTCTTAATAATACGTAAACCAGAATACCTAGAAATGACATTTATAGTACATATTATTTACTTAATCATAGTTACATGTATCCATCCAGTTAGCCTCTTAGGAGGAGCATTTACATTAGCAGAAACAGCCCATTCACCATCTTTCAGTCAGGATATTTGCTTCAACATTGTAACCAGACATTCTGGCTTTGTAATTTTTACTCATGTAATGATCTAACTTATTGTGTTTATGCCTGATTTGATCATCCCTGAACTTCAAATTCCTCCACTGGCAACAACATATTCAGCATCTGGTGAATGTGAGTATATATTCTAATAAAAAATTTAGACTAACCTATTATGAATCACAGGCAGAGGATGATGGGGAGGTGGTGCAGGTTGGATGGAGGATGAAGAGCTTATCATTGGTGCAAGCCATGTTGTGTATCACTTTGCAGTAGAATGCAGATGTCTATATTATATGAGTCATCAGTAGTGGGCAAGGCAGTATGGAACATGTTTCCATCGAAGTACTTTTATAAAGTAAGTTTAGATAAAGTTGGGAAGCATTAAAATGATCACAATGTGAACTTTAAAAAAATGCATTCTTCAGTAGTTTGACTGAACACTGACTGATGTTTTTTGCTCCCATAAGTAAATATGCAGTCCATTTTTTAACAAGACAAATTCACATTTACAGTGACTGAGGATGAGGAGTTCAGAGGCTCTAGATTTGAATAGAAAAGATAAGCAATTTGGATTCATAATGCATAAACTGTCCACTAAATGATGAACAGCAGCAACTCACACCTCAGTGTCTCTTTCTATCGCTGTCCCTGGCACCTCTAGCTCGTATATTTCCGTTGGACAGCCAAGCAAATTTTATGCGAGCTTTTTAAAATGTCAGTGCAAATGAAATGTGAATTAAGAGTATTTTCCATCGCTGTGCTGAAAACAAATAAACTGGCCTCCCAAATGTCAACAAACAGATCTGCGAGGACACTATAGAGAATGAGAAGTGCGAACGTGGTAGTTGATGCTGTTTAGTGTCACAGGCAAACAAAGACACATATACTGCAATTTATACAAAGTAAGTCCAAAACATCTAACTAAAGTGGCACAGATAAACAGGTGTTATTTGCACTTGGGGTCCGTTATATATCAAGCTTTCTATGAGAAAACCACCAGTGGTTTGAATAAATTTCATGCAATTGAAAATAAAAAAATTCTGCTTCTTTGTAAACAGGAGATAATCAAGTGCATTTTCACAGTTTTAGCTGACTTTAATTCAACACATAATTTGCAAAAAAAAAAAAAAGTACGTGCTTTGCAATAACCACATCTTTTGTCTGCATACATGCTGCACCCTCTTGACACTGAGTTGTGAACAATTCAGTGGATAAAGGGGGGGGGGGGGGGGGGTCACAGACTGGCAGCACATAAAGAAGCAGAGAAAGAAATCCACATTGTTTATTCAGAAATGACAGTCAAAGACAGGGGTGTCATGTCCTGGGCCGTTGGCCCAGCGTTTTGTGTTAGTTTATTTCCTAGTGTTGTGATATGTCTGCGTCTCTGTCCTGAGTCTGTGCCTGTTCCCCGTGTTTAGTCAGTATGTTCCTTGGTTTGTCACTTCCTGTTTATTTTGACAGTCTGGTTTTCCTGTGCTTTGTGTTCAGCTTTGCTTCCCCTGTGTAATTAGTTTCATTTGCCTCACCTGTTGTTCCCTGCTGTTTCCTCTTGCCCTGATTACCCAGTGTGTACTTAAGCCCTCAGTTTTGTTTTGTTCTCTGTTGCGTCGTTGATGTTTTGTGCCCGCATGTTCCTGTGTTCCCTGTGCCTGCCCTTCGTCTCCCTGTGCCTCCCTTCCAAGGTTTTTGTATTTGTGTTTCCCCGTAGAAATAAATCCCCTTTTTAGTTATGTTTGCTTCTGGAGTCCTTCATGTGAGTCCTTCCTCGTCCGTTTCCTTCCCGGCCATGACAGAACGACGCAACCATTACAAAACCCCCTCCGGCTCCAATTTTTTCGACGGCACTCGTCTAGCGCTGGGGGGCCCGGCGTCTTTGAACAGTCCCCGTCATCGTCACTCACCTGCCTCCCCTTTCGCTGATCCCTCCCTTCCTCGGCAGCCGCGGAGGAGAGGGAGTTCCCGGCAGCAACGGCGGAAGGCACCCCGAGACCCGAGCGGTATAACGCCGCGGACCGCTTCACCACTTCACACCCAATCCTCCGTTTCCGTGAGTAACACTGGCTTCAACGCTACTATGCCTGCGGACAATTATTCCCGTCACCCCCGCCTTTCCCCTCCCTGAGGTGGCAAAGCAGACCATTATCTGTTGGGTGGATTCACTGGTTATGGACCTTCTGGCTGACCCATGTGAGCAGGAACAGCAACAGCTCACGGCCCAGCTGCAAGGGCTAGTCGATGATTACCCTTGGTTATTTGGCTCTCTGCATGGGTTAGTGCAGGATTTCTTAACCTCCACCCTTCACCTACAGCAGTCCCCAGTGTCAGCTCATTCTCAGTCCCCAGTGTCAGCGCATTCTCAGTGCCCGGTGTCAGCTGTGTCTCAGTCTCCCCAGTCAGCTGTGCCTCAGGCTGCTTCCACGCAGTCAGCTCCTCTCCCTAGCTCGCAGTCAGTCTCCTCGCAGTCAGTCTCCTCGCAGTCAGTCTCCTCGCAGTCAGTCTCCTCGCAGTCAGCTCTAACGCCCTTAGCTCCTGCTCTCTCTAGCTCGCAGTCTGCTCTTTCTGTCTCCCGGCCTGCTTCCACGCGGCCAGTTTTGACGTACTCAGGCCCCTCTAGCCTTCAGTCGGTTTCCCTAATGTCTGTTCACCCTAGCACTCTGTCAGTTCCTCCAGTGTCAGTTCCTCCAGTGTCAGCTCCTCCTCAGTCGCAGTGTTCCCAGTCAGCTGTAGCTCCAGCTCCTCCTCAGTCGCAGTGTTCCCAGTCAGCTGTAGCTCCAGCTCCTCCTCAGTCGCAGTGTTCCCAGTCAGCTGTAGCTCCAGCTCCTCCTCAGTCGCAGTGTTCCCAGTCAGCTGTAGCTCCAGCTCCTCCTCAGTCGCAGTGTTCCCAGTCAGCTGTAGCTCCAGCTCCTCCTCAGTCGCAGTGTTCCCAGTCAGCTGTAGCTCCAGCTCCTCCTCAGTCGCAGTGTTCCCCGTCAGCTGTAGCTCCAGCTCCTCCTCAGTTGCAGTCTCAGACCCCTCAGTTAGCTCCAGCTCCCTCTGCTCACCCTGCTCCCGCTCCCTTGGCTCCGGCTCCCCCTGCACCCGTACCTGTTCCGCGGGTGGGGGCAGCCACGGACGGGCTGACCTCTGCACCCGTTCCTGTTCCGCGGGTGGGGGCAACCAGGTCCAAGCCTTCGCATCGGTTTTCTGTGTTAGCTGCAGCAGCAGGGTCTCAGTCAGCTCTAGCGCCAGTCGCTCTCCCTCGCCTTCAGTCAGCTCCAGTAACTCTTCCTCGGTCCCCAGTGTCAGCTGTTTCAGTGCCCTCTCAGTCAGTTCCCTCAGCCCCTGTCTTAGTTCCTTCGGTTTTGGTCCCAGTTCCCTCAGCTCCTGCTCCTTCTGTAGCTCCAGTAGTGTCAGCTCCCTCTCAGGCCCCAGTGTCAGCGAGCTCTCGGTCTGTCTCCACGCAGCCAGATCTCCCTAGCTCTCGGTCTGTTTCCACGCAGCCAGATCTCCCTAGCTCTCGGTCTGTCTCCACGCAGCCAGATCTCCCTAGCTCTCGGTCTGTCTCCACGCAGCCAGAGCTCCCTAGCTCTCGGTCTGTCTCCACGCAGCCAGATCTCCCTAGCTCGGTCTGTTTCCACGCAGCCAGATCTCCCTAGCTCTCGGTCTGTTTCCACGCAGCCAGATCTCCCTAGCTCTCGGTCTGGTTCCACGCAGCCAGATCTCCCTAGCTCTCGGGCGGATTCCACGCAGCCAGATCTCCCTAGCTCTCGGTCTGTTTCCACGCAGCCAGATCTCCCTAGCTCTCGGTCTGTTTCCACGCAGCCAGATCTCCCTAGCTCTCGGTCTGTTTCCACGCAGCCAGATCTCCCTAGCTCTCGGTCTGTTTCCACGCAGCCAGATCTCCCTAGCTCTCGGCCCGCTCTCTCTGGCTCCCGGCCTGCTTCCCGACGCCAGTCGTCTCCCGGCCTGCTTCCACGCAGCCAGTCGTCTCCCGGCCTGCTTCCACGCAGCCAGTCGTCTCCCGGCCTGCTTCCACGCAGCCAGTCGTCTCCCGGCCTGCTTCCACGCAGCCATCGTCGTCTCCGCCGCTTCCTGCTCCACGCAGCCAGTCGTCTCCCGGCCTGCTTCCACGCAGCCAGTCGTCTCCCGGCCTGCTTCCACGCAGCCAGTCGTCTCCCGGCCTGCTTCCACGCAGCCAGTCGTCTCCCGGCCTGCTTCCACGCAGCCAGTCGTCTCCCGGCCTGCTTCCCGCAGCCCCCCCGGCCTGCTTCCACGCAGCCAGTCGTCTCCCGGCCTGCTTCCACGCAGCCAGTCGTCTCCCGGCCTGCTTCCACGCAGCCAGTCGTCTCCCGGCCTGCCTTCCACGAGTCCCCTGCACCTCTGCTATCTCCTCGAGCAGCCCCTGCTGCTCAATAAAGCACAGTGTGCCCTGTTCCTCGGTCCCCAGCCCTACGCATCCGGTGGCCTCACTATGTAGGCCCCGTTCAGCCCATGGGCTCATCTCACTCCAAGCCGATGGGCTCCGCTCATTCCGAGCCGATGGGGGTCTCCGCTCAGGTCCGAGCACTTCCGCGCCAGAAGGGCCCCGCTCAGTCCGAGCCGATGGGTGTCCCGCCAGTCCGAGCGCTCCCGCCAGAGGGTCCCGCTCAGTCCGAGCGCTCCGCGCCAGAGGTCCCGCTCAGGTCCGACCGATGGGGGTCTCCGCTCCCTCAGTCCGAGCTCTCCGCGCCAAGGTCCCCCGCTCAGTCCCGAGCCGATGGGGGTCTCCCGCTCAGTCCGAGCCAGGGTCCGCTCAGTCCGATCCGATGGGGTCTCCGCTCAGATCCCGAAGCGCTCCGCGCCAGAGGGTCCCGCCAGTTCCGAGCCGATGGGGGTCTCCGCTCAGTCCGAGCGCTCCGCGCCAGAGGGTCCCGCGCAGCCGAGCCGATGGGGGTCTCCGCTCAGTCCGAGCCAGGGGGTCCCGCTCAGTCCGAGCACTCCGAGCCCAGGGGGTCCCGCTCAGGTCCGAGCGCTCCCACGTCTCCCGAGGGGTTCCCCACCAGAGCCCGGGGTCCCCCTTGCCTCCCGCCGCCCGTCTCCGCCGCCGCGCCCCGCGGTCGGCCTCCCAGTGTTCTGTGTCCTGCTCCCGTCGCCGCCGCCGGCCGCACGCACCCGCGGTCGCCTCCAGTGACCCTCCTCGTCGCCGCCACCCGCTTGGAGGCGCGGTCGGCCTCCAGTGACTCCTCCTCGTCGTCGCCGCGCCGCCGCCGCTGGGAGCGCGGTCGGCCTCCAGTGCCTCCTCCTCGTCGCCGCCGCCGCGGGGAGCGCGGGCGGCCTCCAGTGACTCCCCCTCGTCGCCGCCGCCGCTGGGAGCGCGGTCGCCTCCAGTGACTCCCCCTCGTCGCCGCCCCGCGCCGCTGGGAGCGCGGTCGGCCTCCAGTGACTCCCCCTCGTCGTCGCCGCCGCCGCTGGGGGCGCGGTCGGCCTCCAGTGACTCCCCCTCGTCGCCGCCGCCGCGGGCGCGGTCGGCCTCCAGTGACTCCCCCTCGTCGGCGCCGCCGCCGCTGGTAGCGCGGTCGGCCTCCAGTGATTCCTTCTCGTCCTCGTCGCCGCCGCCGCTGGGAGCGCGGTCGGCCTCCCTCGTTGGGATTTTGCTTTGTGGCCCCTTGGCCTCTGCGGCCTCCTGAACTGTGTGTTTTTTGTTTTTGGATTTCCCACTGACTCCCCTGAACTGTGGACTGTTTTTTTCCCCTGCTGTTTTTTGTTTTGTCATAGCTCCTGGACTGTTCCTTGTTTCGACCCCCTGTTTTGGACTGTCTCCGGCCTTGTGCCGTCGCCTTTTGTTCTGGTCCTGTGGTTTTGTTTTCTTCCTGTACGGGTTTGGTTTGTTTTGTTCGCGCCCTGTGATTTCTGTTTTGCTCCCTGTCTTTGTTTTTGTTTCGGGCCCTCCCTCCTGGTCCCCCGCCTCCCGCCCTTGTCTGGTTTTGTTTTCTGGTTTTGGCCGTCGGGAGCCGGCCTTTGAGGGGGGGGTACTGTCATGTCCTGGGCCGTTGGCCCAGCATTTTGTGTTAGTTTATTTCCTAGTGTTGTGATATGTCTGCGTCTCTGTCCTGAGTCTGTGCCTGTTCCCCGTGTTTAGTCAGTATGTTCCTTGGTTTGTCACTTCCTGTTTATTTTGACAGTCTGGTTTTCCTGTGCTTTGTGTTCAGCTTTGCTTCCCCTGTGTAATTAGTTTCATTTGCCTCACCTGTTGTTCCCTGCTGTTTCCTCTTGCCCTGATTACCCAGTGTGTACTTAAGCCCTCAGTTTTGTTTTGTTCTCTGTTGCGTCGTTGATGTTTTGTGCCCGCATGTTCCTGTGTTCCCTGTGCCTGCCCTTCGTCTCCCTGTGCCTCCCTTCCAAGGTTTTTGTATTTGTTTCCCCGTAGAAATAAATCCCCTTTTTAGTTATGTTTGCTTCTGGAGTCCTTCATGTGAGTCCTTCCTCGTCCGTTTTCCTTCCCGGCCATGACAAGGGGTGTGGTATAGCAAGAATGAAAATGTCATTTTCTAACACTGTTGGTCTGAAAGGAAGCGTAATGAAAGAAGAGAAAGAGATGGATGAAGAGCACTGAATTTTCAGCGAGCACCTATGGCCAGGATACACTAAGGATAGACTCAAAAATGTGAAATAATATATATCTAAGCAAATATATTTATGCAGTCAATTTATTGATCCTTGTGCTGTCAATAAGACGTGGGCAGATGACAGCGTTGATATGTTTAAATGTGATGTGCAGACATGTAAACACATAAGGGTGAAGTTTTTGATGTTTTGTCTTTTTAAAAAATGGTAATAACTCTACATTACGGTACTATAAACTGGGTCTGGGTCAAGATATAACAGTCAAGGCTGTAAGCTATAAAGACACTGTAACCAATGAGGTACTTTCAGAGAAACCAACAGATTAGTCAAATCATCTAAACTTTTATTTTGAGTTGCACACTTTGTTTTAATACATGTTTGCACAGGAAAACAGTGGAAACAAGGCGGCTGGTAGCTGGTAGCAAGGCAGCCTGTGCACAAGGCACACAACGAAATGATCGTTCTAGATCCAGAGACGAGCACCTGCGGTCATGCAGCCAGAGACGGGGGCTACCGTTAGGCAATGTGGTTTGAGTGTCTTGCCGCGGCGCAGGGACAGTGCAGGGACAGCGCAGGGACAGGGGCTCGAACCAGCAACCCTCTAGTTCCTCAAATTTTTGGTACTGCCCTTTAAACTTTATTGAGCTAAAACATATAGCTCTTTCTTGTAGATTTTTTTTCTTAAAGACACAGTGACTTTGTTCCAGGCTGTAATCCTGTCTCACCAAGTTATTTAACTCAAAGTAAGTAAAATTATCCACGATCCTTGTGGAGCTTTCGCCTTTGAGTCATCCAATCATATATTTGAATAACTTTTATTAAAACTCTTTTGCAGCTATAGCTATGCACATATATTAACCACAGCCTATACATCACATTGCAGAAGATAAAGATAAGAAGATAAGAAGGAATGATGGCACCAACTTTATATAAAACCAGTATAATCCTTTAATTCGGCCTGAATAACAGCATCAGCCAAATTTCTCCAAAAACACCAAATCACCTTGCAGTAATCGGCTAAACACTCGACTCAGTTGTTTCTGTATTTGCAGTTGTGTCACTCCTCTTCTCATGATGTCCTCTCTCATTTCCCTTTGTGCTTGTTGAACAGGGCGTAGAGGACCTTCAAGGTTGCAGTGATGTCCTGAGAGACGATATCTGTCACAATATTCAGAGGAGACATAATCCACATTTAGTGTCCTTAAGCCACTGAGGCAGTGAGAATATGAGGATGCTTTTACCAGCATTAGCTAATAGCTATTTGCACAATCCATCCTAACAGGTCATAGATCAGAGGACAAAAAAAACCATTAGATGGTAAAGTTAATCAATACGTCCTCGGTAAGATAAGATCCCTACAAAATTGCTCTCTGTTGTGAGATGCACTAACTGAATGAATGTGACATAAAGATCGACTTCACCACTGGCTAACCTAATTAATGCACGTAACACACTCTCATTTTAGGCCCTGAGAGCTGGGATTCCTCATTCAGTCCCTGCAATTATGCCGTTAATTAAAAAGACACTAAAAATGAATTAAATTACCCACTCGCTCCTGGCACAGATTAATTGTGCTAGTCCTTACATTAACAGTTATCGTGTTGAGGATTTATTTTACAATTACAGGCTCTGAGGCTGGGAGGCAATATTGTGGGAAAGCTTTAGTGATCGTGAGAGCCACATTCAAGCTCAGAGAGAAGTTTTCCTTGTCAATAGTGGATCTGCAGGGAAGTGGAGTTGATCCATTTGCCACTGATTGATTCACGCACTTAGAGGAGTCAGTAACCCACCCCAGTCACTCAGTCTATTTCACTCTCCTCCATATCGAGTGATGTTGTCTGCATGAGAGAGACCAATTACCCAAACACAGTTATTAAAACACAGCCGCCTTACCTACAACATGACAGTGGCCTACAATGTAGCCATAAAGTGTACACATGAAACCACCATAGAGACATGCTTTTAAACACCAAAGTAAACAAATCAATGGTATAGCAGAAAGTTTCTCTGGAATCTGAACCTAATGTGTATCCATGTGTTGGCTAGCAATCACATGCATGAATGAGAGTAGATATTTACAGGCTGAAAAAACAAAAAAACAATAGCAATGCGAAGGATGTTGTTGACATACATCTGTTTTGGGTGGGAAACATCAAACAGGGTTACCTACAAAACAAGAGTGTCACAAGCAACCAGCAGTTAGCTGTAAGTGCAATGGGCAACTGGCAAATCATTTTTATGTGGATGGGGCTTAAAGCAAGGAATCCAAACCTTTATAAACTGCCTACAAACACAAAAACATGCTATACACATGAAAAAGGATTTAAATTTAATCTATTTTTTAAAAAGTGACACCTCAACTGTCCAATAGAGACAAAAATGTCTACAAATACTGTATGAAGACCATCAGTTGATTACAAATGGTAAAATTCACTAAGCTGTCATCCATCCATCTTCTTCCACTTATTGGGGTCCAGGTTTCAGAGGGCAGCAGTCTAAGCAGCAGAAGCCCAGACCTCCCTCTCCCGGGCCACCTCCTCCAGCTCGTTCGGGGTTCACTGTTCCCAAGCTAGCTGAGAGCTATAATCCCTTCAGCTTGTCCTGGCTCTGATCTGGGGACTTCTTCCATATGCCTGAAACACTTCACTTATTAGGCCCAGGAGGGCATCCTGGTCAGATTTATCCCACCAGAGCCACTTACAACTGGTTCTTTTTCATGTGGAATATTACCAGAATCTGCTTTATAGCTGATATACAGCAGCAGTCTTCAGTAAGACAGATAGCATATCTTCCTTCAGACAAACACACAGAAAATGGCTATAGGCTGAAGAGTAAGGCTCAATCTCTGTGTCCAATCATCTACAGTGATACTCATCAAGGCACAAGTCACATGCATTCATATTCAGCAAGCTATTCCACCTTCTTTTCCAAACCCTCACTCCAGGGTGTAAAGCAGATTAACTCACACTACTGGAGCAATCCCCCTCCTCGCCTGACAAACAGATTTTTGCATTTTACTGTCATCCAGATGAATGCTCCTGATAAAGGGCTGTCATCAGTGAATTAGTTTGACATTGGTGTCTTGGTGCTCCAGTGGGTTTTATTTTTTTGGTTACAATGATTTTATCTACAGGCCTTTTGGGGGGGGGGGTTTTGGTTTGGTTTGGTTTTTTTTCTTTCATTGTCTGTGCCTGGCATTTTAATTTGAGTAAAACTGCTATAAACAAGTCAGTGTGTTTTGTGCAAAAAAACAAAAGTGGATTTGTCTCACCTTGTGGGTCAACACTGGAGAGCTGAAAGCCTGTATCCTTCAGCAGGTCCAAAGCCAGGGTCACATTATGAAGCTAGAAGTTACAATAAAACAAAACAAAAGTCACCACATTTAGCCAAATAGGAAAAATATATATGAAATTCAGTTATAAACTGCATTTCTAGTAAGACTTACATTTTTCCAACTAAGAAAATTACAGTTTTGAGGTTAACTTAACTGAATTGAGGATTTCCATTTTATAATACTTATATATTCTCTTCAACTACATTTATATATTGTTTGTATTTTATACTCCAGCGCATTTATCTCACAGCTTTAGCTACTAATTACTTTTGAAATCATCCATCTAGAATGCTTTTCCAACTAGCGCCACAGGAGGGCTGGAGCCTGGCCCAGCTAACATCTGTTAAACGCGTGATACACCCTGGAGTATTATGCAAACCTGGAAATGTCAGTAGCCCATCACAGGACTAGCACAGAGAAGCAGACAACCATTCTTATCTACTAAAGCTAATTTAGAATCACCAAATACGTATTTTTCATACAACATACAACTGTTGTACATTATTAATATTCATATTACATTTTTTTAATTTAAAAAAGAAGTTAGATTTTTGGTGTCACAGTGTCCTTGTTCAATAAGTTATTCATTAAGTCATATCTATGAAAAAAGAGTCATCACTTTTTCATAGACTTATTCTATTGCTTCGAGTTAAGACCCATGGCACAGTAGTGATCATGCATCCACTTTTGTGATGGGAAATGTAAAATATTAATTTGATCATATTATATCTTTTAATGGGCCCTGTTTTAGTACTGTATTCATGTGATCTTCTGCGAATTTGATTAGATTACTTCAAATTAGATATGAAAAAGTACACTTGTGGGCTGGAAAAAGCAATTTGTCTGAATGCTTACAGAATACCAAAAATGAAATAAATTTAAACAAAATTGTTTTGATAGCTTTTAACAAAATGAAGCTTTTAATGTGGCATGAAACCATATATGTGAATCTATACTTTACCATCTCAGAGTCACTGACAGGGGTCAGGTTGAAGTCAAAGAGTGGGATGAAGAAACCTTCCAGCTGTCCGATGAGCAGCAGCAGAATCACACCATCAGCAAACTGGACAGCAAACACACAGACTGGGACGTTGAGAGTGATAAGGGAAGTAATCACTGAGTCTGGATTTATTAAAAGGAAGCCTGTAACAGTTTCAACTGTTGCTGTATACCTGTTTGTCCATATCTGCCACCTGCAGACCCAGAGCTGCCGTGTGCTGGTTGACAAAATGTAAGAGGGCCTACAATAGAGAAATTATGAGACCATACAATCTGAAATGCAATTTGCCATTTAAAAAGGCATCATTTAAGGTATCTTCATCAAAACGTGATAAATTAGTTGGAATGATTAAAATATCAGATTCCTAACCACCAATTCAGTTCAATTCAATTCAATTCAATTCAATTCAATTCAGTTCAATTCAATTCACTTTTATTTACATAGCACCAAATTACAACAACAGTCACCTCAAGGGGCACTTTATATTGTATGCTAAAGACCCTACAATATAAGAAAGAAAACCACAACAATCAGACAAGCCCCTATGAGCAAGCACCTGGCAACAGTGAGAAGGAAAAACCCCCTTTTTATAGGAAGGAAGAAACCTCCGGCAGAGCCGAGCTCAGGGAGGGGCTGCCATCCCTGAGCCTGGTTTAAGGCATTCAGTTATGCAGACAAACATGGCCATCTTAGCCAAATATTTGAACATCAACCTCCAAAAAAGCCAAAATGCCAAAACTGAGCATTCACAGCAGGATTTCGTTAACCCATGAATGACGTCATGGTGGCTACTTCCGTCTTTGACATACAGCCTGTGGAAATTATTCATGTATATTGATAAATAAAGAAAATAATCACGTGCTGCAACAGTACGTGAAAATGATCTTTTGTAAGAGGGCCAAAAGGCGTTACATGCACATTGGATTAAGAATCCTATCCTACACTAGCCAGCTCTACATTCATCTGCCATGTATTGTAGATTCAGGTTAAGGCAACAAACACACAGGATGACATTTGTGTTAACACCACTAGATTCCCTCTCTCTCTGGAGATGAGAGAGTCAACACTTTTTAAAAAAATCTTCTTTACTTCTTTGGTGTCCTTGTTATACCTTTTTCACTGTGTTGACCTTGTGAGCCTCAAGCTTCAGCAGTTGCTCGATGGGATCTTCCCTGGGTGACCACACAGCCAAGAAAAAAAAAAAAAATGTGTAGTAGGCTGTAATTCTTTTGGATGACATTCAAGATGTCACATCAGCTCAACCTCTGACCACTCTCACTCACGCTCAGTACTGCTGAGGGAGTCTGTGTCGCTGCTGAAAAGGCAAAAAAAGAGTATATATATGAGGTGACTTTTTCTTCACATTCACAGAATCAAGCAAGGCAGAAATCACCTCACCTTTCCGCTGTTAGGATTTCCACTTTCACGTCTGATTTGATTCCACTTTTGCTGACCTGGGTGTACAACCAACCACAATGAGCAACAATTACACAAAATGTGTCTGAAACCACTGTGGAGCAAAGGAAACAAAAAAGGTGCTAAAGCCTTACAGGAATAACTTACTTCTACTTCTACAACTTCAATCTTCACATTAGGTGGCAAATCCAATTCAGGCTGGAAACATCTCACCATGGCAACCAGCAGATGAAGAGTGGCCAGAAGGTCTTTTCTGTGGATGACTGACAGGTAAACAGCAGAGGAGAAACACACACACACACACACACACAAACACACAAACCCATCAAATTATGTGACAAAACTCTCTGCTACCAAGTATGCGTACAAAGGAAGGGCATGAGTGTCTCTGATAAATGAGAAACTGACACTTGAACACCATCAAACAACAGCTTTTCTATTTATCTGTTTATGTTTTCACTCCGCAATTAAAACACCTCTCCACAGCTAATTAGAGCGAGAATATGAAGACCCTGCCATCAAGAACAACTTCATGACGACCCTGTTAGACACTATTACCATTTTAGGTCAACCTTATTGTTGTTAAATTCCTTACATAAATATTAAAGCTGCATTAAATTAGTCATGTTGCTTTAGATGAAAAGCATTCAACTGGTCATACATCACGTAGTATGACCTGTGATATGACATCAGAGGGCTGACTGTATTCATTCATGAATAATGCATTTAACATCCCTAATTTTAGATAAAAACAGAATGCAATGAGTTGCAAATCGCATAAACATATGTTTTATTCACAGTAGAACATAGAAAACATATCAGATGTTTAAATTGACACGTTTGACTATTTTATGGAAAATATGAGCTCATTTTGATTTTGATGGCAGCAACATGTCTCAAAAAAGTTTGGACATGTCAAAAAAAAGGGCTGGAAAAGTAAGTGGTACTAAAATGGCAGGTGGAACATTTTGAAACTAACTATGTTAACTGGCAACAGGTCAGTGACACTATTGGGTATTAAAATACGATCTTAGGGAACTGGAGTTTCTCAGAAGTAAAGATGGGCAGCGGTTCACCAATCTGCAGGAAACTGTGGAGTAGTTTCAGAATAACGTTCCTCAATGTAAAACTGCAAAGACTTTGAATATCTCATCATCTACAGTGCATTACATCATCATAAGATTCAGAGAATCTGGAGAAATCTCTGTGTGCAAGGGACAAGGCTGAAAAAATACTGGATGCCTGTGATCTTCAGGCCCTCAGGCAGTACTGCGTTAAAAATGGGCACACTTCTGTCACTGCATGGGCTCAGGACAACTTCCAGAAATCGCTGTTCAAATAGAATATAGTAAAACATATAGAAAAAGGCAGTTCACTGTGGCAGCCACAAATGCAGGTTAAAGCTCTATCATGCAAAAGAAGAAGCCATATGTGAGTATGATCCAGAAACGCTGCCATCTTCTCTGGGTCAAAGCTCATTTAAAACAGACTGAGGTAAAGTGGAAACTGTTTTGTGATCAGATGAATCAAAATTTGAAATTATTTTTGGAAAACATGGACATCAAACAAGGCACCATCAGTGTTGAAAGGCACATACAGGTTTTATAGCAACATATGCTCCCATCCAGAGGACGTGTCTTTGAGGGAAGGCCTTGCATATTTCAGCAAGACAATACTACACCGCTAAATCCTATGACAACAGCATGGCTTAGTTTTACAAGAGTCCAGGTGCTGAACTGGCCTTCCTGCAGTCCAGATCTAAACGGATTTGTCACCAAATCATATTTAATTTTTCCAGTCTTTTTCTATATGTTTTACTATATTCTATTTGAATTTCCCCTAAAAATATGCAAAAGAAAGGAATGAAAGAAATTGAAATAAGTGTAGTCAAGAATTTGACCTCTGCCCTACCAGGTTATGTTGTGTCAGCCCCACGCTCCAAGAAAAAATATTTAAAGTGAGCCAGGTGTTAAGTAGTCTATAAAGTGTCATGACCTTTCTCTGCATTCATAACCCACCACTATTTAAAAAAAAAAACTGATACGTGATTAAAACAAAACCCTATGATGTCAGGAAATTTTTATCTCCACTAAAATCCCGCACAGTTGGTCTAAGCTTACATGGTACCCTTGTGATAACATCAAATCCTGTTTAAATGAGAGACTGCCAGAAGAGAACATTTGTTGACTTGTTGCTTTGTTTGCGAAGCCCAGTCGGCAGCACAACTCACGTGTGACGTTCCATTTTATCTGACTGCTATCCTGCCTGCCCAGTCTCTTTTCCAGCTCCTCCATGATCATTTCCAGCTTGCGGATCTGAGCTGTGCTGGTCAGCGCCATCTCTTCCACAGGCAAATGCACATCGGCCAACCTGGCTGAAGAAATCAAGAAACAATTATGTAACAGGGTAGAGTCAGACTGATGGGAACCACATTTTTTAATATTACAACTTACAGCTTTTTAACTTAAAATCTCTTTGTTTTTTCATCTTCTGAGTCAAATAATTATCAAATAGAAGTATGACTAATGAAATATCAAATATTATCATTATTATATTATCATTATCTCACACAGCAGGTGATGAAGTACCAGTCCATCATACAGATCCTCCTCCAGACTCTGAACTACTATGTGCTCCGGTTTCAAAGTCTTATTGATCCAGTCAACCAATGTCTACAAGACATAATTCATCACACAGTCAGATAAATTATCCACTTTCACTTTTGCCAGTGTGGCAGATGAAGAAAAAAAAAAAAAACTGCATGAGACCTTTTTTTTTGTTTTTTTAAACTGTGTTAATCAGTTTTCAGAGATAAAATGACCCTGAAGGAGATAAAAAATAATGACAGATTCAACGTACTACTCTTAGCTAATCACTTGTTTTCCTCTCAAGTCTAAGTATACTGCAAGATGTCAGAATTATTTATCATTTCCATTTGTATGAAACATTAGAGCTGCCATCTTTATGGCAATATGTTTAAAATCCTGATCCAGCAGACTGTTGGTTCCTCGCCGTGATACTCTGATCTGTCTCCCATCATCTTCTATAATTATGCTCATCAAAATTTCACTGATCCTCACACCTTATTCCTGTATGTAGCCCACTAAAGACACAAAGGTAATCTTAGATCTGTGGTTGTCCAGGACTGGCTTTGATGTTATGGTAAATGTGAAATCGAAGAAAGAGAATCAGACATGTGGAAGGCAGGAATTCATTTCTTACCTCCTTTAGCTTTTTAAGTGTGGGGTCTTGTAAAGATGTTGGCTGAATGAGTTTCCTCTTCTCCCCTGTTATGAATATGAAAACAAACTGCGCTGGTCTTTTACATCATCCAAAGTGTATTTGATAACGCTCTTTATTATTTCTACTTTGAATATTTCATTTATAGATTTTGTACGTTTTGGCATTACCCCAATGTTTGTTACTTAATTACATATACTTGCATTCCCTTCATACATGTGCATCCAGTCCTCCTCAGGCAACACAGAAATCAGCAGAGCCCGTAAAGCTGTTTGGTTCATCTAATCTATTTCAGCAGAACTTCTGACTTGGCAATATAATTAAGCTGCTAGAATCATGATTTTATGTGGACTATAGATCAAAGAATTATGTGAAATGTATTGCAGTGCTTAGAATGACAAGCCCACTCTAACTCCGCTGTATGGAACGTCTTGCTATGCATATAGTTTTGAATTATGGTCAATTTGAGCTCTCAGTGGAGCTGCTTTCTTGTTGCAGTCGTTTTTTTATAAACCCATCATATGGTACAGAAAAAGTCTGATACTACTTGGATAACATAGTGGAAGATTCAGCAAATTAAGAGCCAGATATTCACCCCAGGAGGTGGTAGAGACCAGAGCACACCAGATTCCACATGAAAGTGAATACTGGACCTAAATTCATTTCCTCTATGTCTGCTAAATGTGTAAATGAGCAATTGTCGCCTTTCAAGTTAACAACAACATCACTGCCCCAAATGTTCTAAAGCTCATGTCCTGCAGGTTTAAATGATTACAGATAGACTTGGCACATCTACACTGCATTATCCTCATTATATAAAATTGGCAAACGTTTGATAAAAATCCACAGGGGAGATATGATGTTCAATATGAAGTCACTGGCATGAGCTTTTACGCGTGACACATGACTCAGTGATGACTGACTAAGATTAGTAAACGCACACATTACCCTGAAAAGACTCAAGATCCACAGTGTCTTCTTCTTTCTGGTATTCAAAGATGTCCGCCTCCATCACTCCTCTTCAAAGTGATATATTCACTTCAACTGGCCTGTCAACAAATTTGAGCAAAATTGGAACAAACTACAGGAATTTCTAATACGCTGAAACATGTTGTTGGCTTCAAATTCAAACTATAACACTTGATTTGATATATTGTCTTTGTACCCCAAGGTTCAAATGACAATGAACACAGTTTGTTCCAACTTTCTGGCGGGAACAGTGGGTTGTAAAGTGCAGCAGAATGAAGAAACACTTTCTCCACCCATATGTTTGGCAAGAAATCTCTCTCAGTAAGTGTCCGTGGCCATATTGCTGAATTTTCAGCTGGTACTTGAGACTGACACACTGACCAGCAGTGAAAAAAAACAGCCTTATGCTCAGCTCAACCACAGTGCACTTCTAATGCAGGTGATTTGCTCTGAATTAAGCTGTTTCTAAAAACCCAGAGAAACAGAATCTGATCTGGTCAGAAACATGTCAGACTGAAAAAAGGAAGCCATTTAATTCCCCCTCGTCTTTTTACTTTTTTAATGGCACACTCATCAGATCAGGAACTGCAGGTCCCTGCAGAGTTTGCAGGCCTGTACTTGTTTCTGTGAACATTTTGAATCATAGGGTCTGAGACAAAGCACAGCAAACACATAAAGCAACACATTCTGACAAAACAGACGTGACCTGGAGCTCGTCAAACTGTAGTTTCCTGGATCTGTGGAAGAGAAACGCCTCGGCGAGCAAGTTCTCCGGGTGTTTAAAGTGTGTGTGGCTTCCTTTTCCTGAGGTTGACAGTAACTTTCAAACAAGGTCATAAACAAAAACTCTTTTTTTGAATAAGCTTACCTTCAGCACTCTGGGAGCGACTCAACAGAATTGTGTGACTCCTGCTGAATTGAGTTCCTTAGCTGATGTCAACTCCACAAACTGTCAAAACAGCGATATATCAGAAGTAGAGGGCTGCACTCAATCTGAATAGAGACGCTTGTGATTTCTATCAATGCAAAAGGTCTGGCTGTACTCAATTTCAAACCGTTGGCTTAAAAGAAAATAACATGTCACAGGGTTGAAAAGGAAGATAAGCGCATGAGAGGATGTGGCAGAGAAGAAAATAGCACTTCCTCTTTTTTGATATTGGCCTCGCAGCAGAGCGTTTTCTGATAGGGGCGTTTATGCTCTGTGTCACGAACCCTGGATAAGACTTTAATAATAAGTACGTGTTGAGCGAACAAGAACAGGGAAGACTCTTGGGTATAAGTGTATTGTTTTGAAAACTACACTTCAGGAGGGCCGCGAGAAGCGTGACACTCAGAGGCCTGCACCACTCAGGCTCAACTCACACATCTCCATCTGTGACCGCCCGGATCAATTTGCCGTCATCTGGTCTCCAGCCTTCTCCATTACACAACAAACACATTTAAAAAAAAAAAAAAAAAGGGGGAAAGATAGACAACAAAACAACGACCTCTGTCTGTGCACCGGCCTTGTTGAAGAAAAGAAAAAGGACCACCCATCAGTCAGACGAGGGGCAATTTAGGGGATGTGGAAGGTTACCATAGCAACAAAGGAATGAGACAAGAAAATAAAGGCCTAAAATAAACCTATAATTCCTTTAGCTAAACCCAAATTGAAGGAATTGTCTGTTCAAAAGCCAATCTCACTCAAAAGCCAAAGCAAATTTAGCCTGTCTCACAAGCAATGGATAAAATAAAATTCTCATTCTGCTTGATTCCAGACATTTATTTTTTGATAGCCAAGATAAAACAGAAAAAAACACACACACGCACACACTGGTGAACCATGCACTGTTAACTCAGTCTAGATTGACTTATCTATTCTCTCAATAATTCAGACCGGCTCTAAAATGCACGAGCAGTCGTGCACTGTACATCTTAGCAGGTCTTGAGGTGGTACCGCAGGGCCAGCTCTGCTTCAGGAGAGCAGTAATAGGTCCAGGTCTCCTGTCTGAAAGGCTGGTCAATATAAAGATACTCTGACTGGGACTCCCCTGGGATGCACTGCACTTAAGGGCGAAAGCAACAGCATGAGCTTTTAAATATGGTTTGAAATATGGTGTGCTATGCATAGTTCAGAGAAAATCAGATTCATTCAGCTATTAAGGAGTATAGTATAGGAATAATATACAATTAATTTTTAAATAAACAATAGATTTTATACTGTAATTGTATAGTCATGGTAAAAAAGAAAGCTCACTCTCTTTTAATTTTAAGTTTTTAAGTATCAGGACAATTTTAAAAAATCATCTGGTCTTCTGTAGGTCTTACACTTATTTAGTTAGAGCCTCAGATGAACAACAGCATGACATACTACACCTTATCATTATCTATGTAACCAAAGCTAAGATAAAATGTGAAAGCAGTGTGTGAAAAATTAAGTACACCTTCACTGTTTCCATAGGAATTCAGATGCACTTGATTAATTAACAACAGAAAGTGTGAGCACCTCTATAAAAGCAGAAGCTTTGACAGTTTGCGGGTCATTCAGGTGTGTGTTAACACAATGCCACAGGGGGAAAGACATCAGCAGTGATCTCTGAGCTAATGTCGGTGCTCATCATTCTCAGAAGGATTATAAGGTCATTGCCAAACAATTTGCAGTCAATCATTGTACAGTGAGAAAGATTATTCACAAGTGAAAAACATTCAAAACAACTGCCGGCAAACAGCAAACAACCCAAGAGCTACATCTCAGACTCTACAGGCCTCAGTTAGCATGTTAAATGTTAAAGTACATGACAGGACAATTAGAAAAAGACTGAACCAGTATGATTTGTTTGGAAGGTTTGCCAGAAGAAAGCTTCTTCGCTCTAAAACAACAACAAGAACAACAACAAAAACAGCAGCACAGCTTAGTTTTTGCAAAGTCGCATCTGAACAAACCACAAGACTTCTGGTACAATGTCCTTTGGAGAGACAAGACCAAAGAGACCAGAGATGTTTGGCTGTAATCACATCACCACATTTGGAGAAAACCAAACACAGCACATCAGCACAAACACCTCATACCGACTGCCAAGCACGCTGGTGGAGGGGTGATGATTTTGCATTCACAAGACCTGGGCACTTTGCAGTCATTGAGTCAACCATGAGCTCCTCTATATACTAAAGTATTCTAAAGTCAAATATGAGGCCATCTGTCTGACAGCAAAAACTTGGCAGCAGGACAATGATCCCAAACACAGCAGCAAATCTACAGCAGATTGTTTGAAAAAGAAAAGAATCAAGGTGCTGCAATGAACCAAAGTCCAGACCTCAACCTGATTGAAATGCTGTGGCAGGATCTTAAGAGAGCTGTGCATAAATGAATGCCTGCAAACCTTGTTTCTAGTCTGAGTCTAGATCTTCTGACTCAATTCATGTCATTTTAAGAGGTTTTAACATGTTTTCAACTAACTCAAACACTGGAAGCATCATAATACGACTCCATCCAAAAGAAAAGGCAAAATTACTCAGTTCTTGGTTAAAACTGAGTTACAGTGTCACTTACTTGTAACTGATGAGTATAAGAGCATTCAGTGTCTCCTGGTTTTCAGGCAGATCCACCCCTGGTTTCAAATAACCAAGATACTGATGACCAACATGCCAAAGTCGAGGTTTTCCAAAGGGAGTTTCCATTTTCAGTCAGATCCAATCATCTTTTGTCACCAGCTTCAGCTTCATGTCTGAACACGGCCACTTCATGCTCCAAAAAGCCAAGAAGAAAACAACGGGAATGCCAAATTCAAGGTTTTAAAACACCAGGCCACAAATCAACTGGTGACATCAAAATCGCTACATCCACTTCTTGTCGTCAATGTCCTTCTGTGGCCTTTAAATCTATTTATCCATCCATCTATTTTCTTAATCGCAGTCAGGGTTGCAGAATGCATTCCAGTTGTCTTGAAGGGGAGAGGCAGGGTACACCCTGGATAGGTCGACAGTCTGTTCCAGGGCTAACACATAGAGACAGACAACCATTCACACTCACATTCACACCTATGCCCAATTTAGAATCACCAATTAACCTAGCCCCATGCATGTCTTTGGACTGTGAGAGGAAGCCTGGAGAGAACCGAGGCTGACAAAACGGAGAATATGCAAACTCCACACAGAAAGGCCCTGATGGACTCAAACAATTTGAGCTTTTCAAGTGATAAGATAGATAATAGATTATCCCTCATTATATAATGATTATCTATAAATATTTAGCCTTAAAAGAGAAAAAGCAAAGACAGCACAACCTTCTAAAACATTGTTTTTTGTGCAGGTTTAACAGGAAATATGTGACTCTTCTGGATCTTTCAAGTGTGACACTGGCCAATATTGTCATCTAATTCTTTGCAAGAAAATAGCTTATTTCCCAGATTATCTAATGATTACTTTAATATTTATAGAAAGCGTATTGAGACACTTGATTGATTGATTGCAGCACTTTTTACTTAGAGCAATGAATATAACACACAAACATCTTCCATTTTTAACATTTTCACATGCTGACTATGTATTCAAATGCAGGGCTAAAGGTTGCAGAGCTTCCTGGGTTGCAGTTAACATTCGAGGAAGGAAAAAATAAATACTGACATTTGGGGAAGATTAAATAGTAACATTCAGAGGCTTTTTCTGGCTAGACCCCCTGGGGCTTTTTAAGTCCCACATAATGATGACTTTCAGTCCCAGTTGGTCTCCTACAGTGTCCAGACAGTAATGAATAGTATCAGTGCAGGCACAGGGCAGTGTTCAGAGTAATACTGGGCGTTAAAAACTGGGAAAGTTCACGCAGAGGTTTTGTAGTTGGTGAATAGGTTGTAGAGGACTCTCAGGGTGGACTTCAGGTTCAGGTTGACAACATCTAGCAAAGAAAAAGCAGAGATTATTCTAGTTTGATTTCCTTGAACTGGTTTGAGGAAGAAAACGTAGAGCTTTGGCATGTTCAAAAATTATCTCAAGAGGAAAATTGGAATGCCGAAGATCAAAATAAATGCCTTTGCTACCATAAAATCATATTTAACATGAAAAGGAGCCAGTTCTATTATTGCTGTTAGACCGCTTGCCTCAAAAGGTTATTTGTAATTTTGGAAACTAAATCGTGCCTAAAATAACTCCCAAAAAAATTGTAAATTATCATCATATGATGTATTACATCTTACTAAGAGATTCAAAGGCACAAAAGGACTTTCTGTTCTCTCTGCAAGTACCACCACAATGTTCTGTTTAAGGGCTTATTTGATTATTTGAATTTATCATCATAACAAGGTCTATTTGAAGTGAGTCCAGCCAGACAACAGTATTTTTTTAATACAATTTAATTACCTGTTAAACTAGCCTGCCTTGAGAAACATAACATCTGCCTTTCCCTGTTTAGGGCTCCTTCTATTGTTCACAGAGAACTCACAGATGAATAAAAACCTTGCAATAAATGCTGTATAGAATCTTGTCTATTCAATCAAATCTAAATACTACTTCTACATCAATGGTTTTATGCTTGTGTCTTTGAATGGCCACTTTATTAGGTACACCTTGCTAGTACTGGGCCAGGCCCTCTTTTGCTTTCAGAAATATCTCAATGTTTTGTGGTGGTGTAATTTTGGTGACCCTGTGTGAGTTGCAGCCTCAGTTTCCTGTTCTCAGCTGACAGGAGGAGCACCTGGTGTGGTCTTCTGCTGCTGTAGCTGTTGAAGGTTCGATATGTTGTGCATTCAGAGAAGCTCTTCTGCCTACCTTGGTTGTAATAAATGCATATTTGAGTTACTGTTGCCTTCCTATCAGCTCAAAGCAATCTGTGAATTCTCCTCTGACCTCTGACACCAGCAAGGTACTTTTGCCCAGACAACTGTCACTCATTGGATAAAACCCTCAAGATGGTGGTGTAGGAAAATCCCAGTAGGCTTCTGAAATACTCGGATCAGCCCCTCTGGCATCAAAAACCATGTCGTGTTTAAAGTCACTTAAATCACCTTTCTTCCCCATTCTGATACTCGGTTTGAACTTCGGCAGGTCAGCTTAATCATGTCTACATGCCTAAATACACTGAGTTGCTGCCATTTGATTGGCTTTGTGTGTTAACAAGGAGTTGAACAGGTGTATCTAATGAAGTGGCAGATAAGCGCATTTGTGGATTTGTGGTCTCTCACAAGCTTATGCAGGCTGGGTATAGTTACATGCCTGACCAAACAACAAGAATTCATTAATCTGTTCACTGATTAATAACAGGACTAAGAACAACTTGAATAACCACTGAAGGGAAATTCTTCTGTAACAATTGCAAGGACTGCAGAAGGGGGTCCAACTCCATGAATAAACAAAACAAATCATTATGACTATGAAGTGCAACTTAGAGCCAAAGTAACTCAGCAGCGTCCATCCAGATTTAGAGTGTAAGACAAGGTTTCCACCTACTGGACAACCTTTAAAATTACTGCTGCTGGAGTACATCAACCATGCTGTTGTTGATCATGATTTTTAAATCATGTGATTGTGTAACATAGTAACAAATACCTTCTGGTCTGGCTTTGGGTTTCTTCAGGCCTCCTTCCTGCATCAGCTCAAAGGCAAATGCCACATTGTGGACCTGAGGGGGCAACAAAATTGACATGTAAAAGCCTCCTTCATTGCCCATAAAAAAAAAAAAAATCCTGTTTTAACTTTTTAATATAAAATCACCTTCTGCTCGAAACTCTCAGGGGTGAGGAAGAAGTTGTACAGTGGGACAAAGTAGTCTTCCAGCAGCCCCATCAGTAAAATTAGGTAAACTCCATCAGCAAACTGGGAACACACACACACACACATACACAGATACCACATATGCATCTATTGTAGACACATAAATAAACACGTTTGATAAAGTGCATGAATAATTCACATTGTCTTCTGCTTGAAAAAAAGTATTGAATTATATGAAAATCACAATCTGGACCATGCATGCAAATGGATAGAAAATTTCAAGATGAGTCCCTGTTACACAAGGTGCAAACAGCTGATGAAAATATTAATAACTTATTATATTATCTTATGACTTTTGATAATAAGAGCCTACAGACTCTGTAGAAATCACTTACCTGAGATTCCAGCTCAGTAACCTCCAGGTTCAACTTGTTCAAGTGTTTGTTCACAAAGGTGATAAGTGACTGGAAACATATTCAAAACGTTATGAATTATTACAACATAACTGTAAAGATGTGGAATTTCTAGACACCAAAGAAAGGGTATCTTTTTTTTTTTTTTTTTTACCGTTTTTACCACGTTAAGTTTGTCAGGTGCGTGATCCAACAAAGTGTCAAAAGCATCTCTCTCTGTTGTGAAGAAAAAAGAAATCAATCACAGTTAAAAATGCTTAAAAAGTTTGATATTTTAGGAGCTGTCAACCATGTCAAAAAGATGGACGATTGTTACCGCTGTCATCTCCCACTTCTGTGTACACAGACAGTAGCTGACTGGCTTAGATCAGGAGCTCTGATTTATATGTGGTGTCAAAAGGTCTTTTGCATGTCTCATTTAATTTTTTTTTTCTATTAATGGAGTTTTCTTTTGTGCCATTTTGATCTTGATGACTTATTAATGCCATGATATTTATTTTTGAGCTATTTTACTGTGATTAACCCAAGGCCTCAGCCCAAAACCATAATCCTAACCCTAAATTTTAGAGTTTACCTTATTGTATCTTATCTTCTAGATACAGTGTTGTGCAAAAGTCTTGAGCCACCCCTCATTTCTTTATAGTTTGCTAGGAAAATGGGAAATAGGTAATTTATTGAAGCATCTGCAAGCATACATGAAAATACCATATATCAGGCAAAAACTGAATCTCTACAATTCTAACAAGTTTAAAAGTCAATATTTGGTGTGATAACCTTTACTCTCCAGCCTGAACTCTCTAAAGCAGCTTTCTTCAATTTCTTTAAGTATTCTTCAGGAATAGTTCTCCAGGCTTCTTGAGGGACATTCAAAGCTCTTATTTGGATGTTGGCTGTTGCTCAGTTCTCTGTCGAAATGATCCCACACTGCTTCTGGGCTGTGGTGGCTGGCCAATCCATGACTGATAGTTGTTCCACTGCGTGTTTTTTTATCCAGGTGTGCTTTTAGTGCGTTAGCAGTGTGTTTGAGATCATTGTCATGATGACAAATGAAGCTCTTGCCAATTAGATGCTTTCCAGATGGTATTGCATGGTGTATCAAAATATGGTTTACTTTTCTGCATTTATAATTCCATAAATTCTGACAAGATCCCCAACACCACTGGCTGAAATGCAGCCCTGAACCATGGTAGACCCTCCACCATGTTTTATAGATGGCTGTAGACACTCACTGATCTACTTCTCATCTCCTCAATATATATTGATGATAATTTCCTCAAAGGGGTGGCTTGTTGACAGCGACCCATGCACTGAGACCATTTCTGATGAGGCTTCAATGAACAGAAGATGGATCAGCTGAAGGGGCAGATGCATCCCTGAGGTCCTGTGTCAGCTCTTTACTGGATTTCAGGTACTGTTTATCTGTTTTATTTATTTTTATTTATATATATATATATATATATTTTTTTTTATATATATATATTTTTATATATATATATATATATATATGTTTTTTTTGTTTTGTTTTTTTTTTCTTCTTTTAGGCTTGCAATTTCTTCTTTTGTCCCCCACTTGCCCAGTTTCCTCAGTTTTCTTAAGAGCACATTCACATCATGACAAGATGTGTCAATTCTCAGCAAATTTTTTGAGAATGACCTTGTTGATGAAAAAATACTATTTTAGGCCTGTCAAACTGTGTTATCTTTGGCGTTTCTCATAGATTCAACTAAAGAAATGGGAACAAATGACGTATTTTTGTGACAGGCTGCTAATTACAAAATGCCCTAAGATACAATTTAAAATCGGTTCTTTGCTAAGTTGTTATGTGTAGACATAACACGGGTTCATCCCTCAATTTAGGTGCCTTTTTTTTATGCTTTAATGATTCATAGGTTAGTGTTAAATGGCTTGACCAAAAAAAAAAACATCCTCAGGGACGCCTGGGTGGCTTAGTGGTGAAGCTGGCGACCACATACATATGCCGCGTTGCGGTGCAGGCGGCGCGGGTTCGCATCCTAGCCCGTTGCCAATTTGCTTGCGTATCTTCCCCCATTTCCTGTCTCTCTCCACTGATGATAAAAGCTGCTGTGGCCAAAAATGCAAAAAAAATTAAAAAAAAAAACACCCTCTGAAAATGGTCAGGTACACAGATTGGATTGAAAATTAGTGAAAAAGCAGCCAATGTCCAAAGGAACAGACCACTTTAAAAAATTACAGGGTCCTTGGAAGCAAAATATAAAGAAATAAGAGGTGGATCAGGCCTTTTGCACAGTATTGTATGAATTTACTGAATTGACATTCATGGCCAGTTGTTCCCTTGTTTATGACTCACATGCAGTAAGTCACATACAATATGATCCTTTAACCTTTCCCATTAGGTGAGAATGGAGCCAGGCTACCTACTTCCGCTCGTTTGCAGCACCGGGCTAAGCCTCTACTGAGATAAATATTACAAAAATAGTGCAAAATTTTTCCAAGATGATGAGCTATTTCTTTAAACAATTTAACAACAAAACAATAAATGCCAAGTCGCAGTATTTCTATAACATTAAACAAATGTGTTTAGAAACTTACCAAATCTTCCCATCATCATCCTGAAAAACAAAAAATGGAAAAAAAAAAATCAAAAACTATGATATAATTATGTGTGCCAAATTCTCTTGCTTGTTATTACTTTGTACTACATTAGATATTATTAATATGTTATTATATGGTGTTGAAAAGAAAAGAGAATAACTATTGAGGATCAGCTCTTACTCTGTGGTGCTCGTCAGCTCCTTGGTCAGGAGAGCAGTCTGCAGGATGCCTTCTCGTTTCTGTACAGACATGCAATACATTTTACTAATTAAGTTATTACATAAGAGAATAACTAAATTTGTTGCTACAATAATGAAAATCACATGGACAGTGAAAAAAATGAATGAGCGATGGAAACTGTTAGCTAAGATGTAACAATCATCAGAACAGGTATTCATCATTAAATCGTGTTTTGGATTGGTCTTGATGTAAGGTTCCATTAAAGCAATTTCTAACATGAAATAATTGCATTGTAATGATTTATTTGGGATCTTATGAATAAATCTCTGCTTCTTTCTCATTTTTTTATTATTTTGTCTGTAATTCATCTGACATACATATTAAAACTTCCACATGCCAGTATCCATCCCACTGATGTAGGGATATTGATGGGAGACTTTACCTTGACCACCACCACCTGCACAGAGACATGCTCAGGCAGCCTGATGGGGGCCTGGAAGTGCATAGCGAGAGCCACCAGAAGATAGACGATAGCCACCAGGTTCTTTGAATGGATAGCTGTAGAAGGAAATCAAGTGGCGATTATACACTCTTTCAAAGAGCAAGTTCACGTAAGGATGTGAGCGATTTTCTGATGCAGCTGGCTTCTGAAAAAGCACCAACTTTGAAAAAAAAAAATAGAAAACGTGCAGGTGACAAAATAATGACGCACAACTCTATACAATAAACTCACTGTTCATAATGTTAACTAAAAATTCTGATGGAGTGAGACAGCCCTTTAGCACATACTGCCACATGTGAGGAGGAGCTCTGACAGTCAGTCTGATGAAACATTGGCCCCAGTATTTCTGAGCATTGCTTGGGACCAAAATCCAAATAGCTCAACCTCTATTTCTTCAAATGTGGCCATTATTCGTTTTTCCTAATTTTATCAAAGTGCAATAGTTCATTGAGGAAGCACCATTTAGGGCAGCAAATCATTGAAATCAACAAGAAAACTCACAGTCCACACTCCACTCAACGGTCCAGCCATGAGGCCTCAGCACATCGTTGACAGCCTCTAACACCGTCTGAAGCTTCTGTTTCTGGCCAATTTCCGACTGGGTCACCTCCGCAACGTTCAGCTTCCTGCCTGACAGCTTTTCTGTCACAAAAACAAAAACAGTTGTGTTGTACCGCACAGGAAAAAGCAAGAAAGCATGAAAGCTAACAGATTTAAAAAAAATTTACATTAGAAAATACAATTTAGAAAAGCATTTCAAACTACAAGTGTACAACAATATGTTTCTTTATGCCTGCACTGGTGTGGGCTTCAGTTATGTGTAAAACAGACACAAAGATCCTGAGCAGACAACAATGCTGACCTACAAAGTCAGACTACTTCTGTGAGGCTAAGCTCAACCGCAGAGCTTCAAATGAATAAAGAAACTAAGATCGCACAAAGAGCAAAAGTGATAAAAGGGTGTGAAAATGACATGCAAGAAATCACACAAGAATTCACAGAAAATATTTGCTTGCTGTGCGTTTTTAACACTTGTTCTTGACACTTCAGGAACATATGCATATAATTGTGTATTTTGTATGAACTGTAATTTAAAGATGGACGCGCACATTGATGTTGATGTTTAGTTCTTGCACATGTTTGTCCACTGAACGCACATATAAAAAATAAAAAAAATACACGAATACATGATCAGCATAAGAGACGCAGTTATGGAGCAGAAAAAGTCGTGGATATTAAGAAATGCATTGTTTTGTTACCATCAGACAAGTATATATACTGACACTGGATTAGTTAAAAATGCTGATTTATTGGTGTTTAACAGTGTTATGTTGCAGTAACAAGAGGCAGTCACAAGGGGGAAACCCCAACAATCCAAAGACACCTTATTAGACAGCAGACACTGCAGCTCAAGAAGAAAAATCTCAGCCAACAAACCCAGTACATTAAACGCCTGACGTTAATGTTTGTGAAGTGCTCAGAAAATTGTTTTCCCGTGCATTCATGCTCAGAGTGTGTTTAATGCTAGATCAGAATAATATAACTGGGGCAGGTATTATAAGATACTACTGCAGTAATACGCCAAATCAATAATAATACTCCAAATTGATAAAATTCACCTGATAAACGGATGAGAAAACAAAATGATGCGAAGGGAAATTCTTGCATTCAGCCAATGCTTAGTTTATTGAAAATGCATCATTTAGCAACTTTACTAAAGTAACAGATTGTAACAACCAGTCAATTATACCATCAGCACTGCAAATCATATGGGTATGTGGCAAATAAAAAGCTATATGATATAACATTTTGAGTGTAACCACTTTCTCACCAAATAACTTCTGGAGTACTTGTCCATCATAACAGTCCTCCTCTAGGTCCTTGACTATGATCCTCTCTTCCTCCAACTCATTGTTAATCCAGTCAATCAGGACCTGGATACACAGCAGAATGCAATCAAACTTTCTACAGTTTTTAACTTAGTGTATTCTCTCCTGTCTTTTGTTGTTGTTCTGATCAGACAGAAGCAAAACCACATGCTTATGCACAGAAAGTTAACCCAAGTCTACCTTTAAAAGATCTTTAAATTTAGGATTATCCCTTGATGTTGGGTCCAACATGATCCTCTCAGCATTTTCCTCTGTGGAAGACAAAATAAATGTTTCTACTAGCATGTAACTTTTCTTCTTTCCAAATTTACATTTTTTTTAACAGCTTGTCAAATATAGGTACCATTTTGTCTCACATAAGTGCAAATTTAAAATCGCAAAAAAATGAACACACAATGTTTCCCTCACACTCCTGTCAACGGTGATTCACAACGAAGACAAAGGCGATCCACTCCACCCACTTTCATTTCCTGCCGCTTCACTTGTCAAAGTCCCCATTACTCAACATGTGTAAACAGATTCATATTATGATCTGTAACCCCAGTAACCTCTGACACCCAGCAGAAAAATCTGTCTTCGAGTGCTATTAGCAGTATATATATATATATATATATATATATATATATATATATGTGTGTGTGTGTATGTGTGTGTGTGTGTGTGTGTGTGTGCGCTTAAGGGTGGACATACCCAGCAGTGTATCCTCTGGATGGATGTCCGTGCCTGAGGGAAGCAGTGGGGCATTGATGGCATTCTTTCCATCCTCATGGAGATCACTCACTTATGGCAAAAGAACAACACACAAAAAACTGTAAAACGTTTTGGCAAACAGACAGTAGGTTTGCTGACAGAGAATGATAAACGCAAAGACTGTGGAAGAGAAAAGAAAAGAAGGAGAGAATGAGAAAGCAGAAAGCAAAGAGGCTGTGAGGGTTACTGGTAGCAGCAATAATGCACGATCACCACAAAAATTCATGGGGAACTTGTGTTGCCAGTTTGGCATCTACTTGTGGGGCCTGCTCCTCCCCCACTGTAATGCGTTCAGTATTCTAGGCACTAGTTTCACTTCCACGCAGTTCTGAGGTATCACTTCTAAACATTTGACTTTTTTTTTTTTTTTTTTTTTGACAGAGATCTGATCAAAGAACAACATAGTGAATTTCCAGACACACATAATCCTTCAGTTTTATCCTCATCATGTTGTGAGGAGTTGTTAAAGAAGCGCACTCTTGGGACATTTTGTTGGTATCAAATGTTGAAATTGATTTAATTTGAAACTGCTGCCAGAGGTCTCACATATCTGTCACTTCCTCATTTTTTTTTTCACCTTTTTACTTTAAGACTACATTGTGGGAATCAGTATCCATAGAAAGCGAGAAACTCCCCTTTTGGCATACATCTTTATTTTCAAGTAAAGATTTCAAACATACTGGGGGAATATGGTTAGGAATAATTAATCAGTATAGCTAACTAAAACAGGCTGGGACTCAAAAACTAATTAATAACACACACTTTGAGTCTAGCTTTTAATAAAATCAATTTCTGCTGAGATGCTTTCACTGCTGGACTACTGCGATACTCCAGGGATTTAAAGGCTTTCTAGCCCTAATGGCCACACTGCTTTTATCTTCCTGCAATTCCAGTTTGTAAGTCCCACAACAGGCTGGACCCCAATCAGTGGTCTCAAATCCATCACTTCACTGACTCTCTATTTATAAAGCAGGTCAAGATGGCTAAGGAAAAGATAGAAACAGGGGGGAAAAA
Organism: Archocentrus centrarchus; assembly: GCF_007364275.1. NCBI lineage: Eukaryota > Metazoa > Chordata > Actinopteri > Cichliformes > Cichlidae > Archocentrus > Archocentrus centrarchus. Next base: position 13,858,276 of record NC_044351.1, on the reverse strand, counting down.
GTCTGTTCTTTAAGTGTTTCATATTAAACGCATTCAAACTCATTTCTTAAATTGAGAATAAGATTAAACAATATCCACAGCAGCGTGCTACAATCTGAACAAAATGACAACTTCAAAGCATGAGTGAAGAGAGGATAAACACAATTAGGCCAGGAGGACGGGTCCCTGCAGATTTACTATCTGATTCAGCCTTCTCATAAGAGCAAATAACTGGATGAAGCCAAGAATCTCACTGCAGATCAGCAGTTTGCTTTGTAATTACAGAACAGGCGGGCTGCCTTTTAACATAATTGTGCTACTTCCTCTTCTCGTGTACATCTGGTTCCATTACTGCCACTCTGGACACAGCTTTGGTGCTTCACACAGTCACACGGAAAAATCTGTATTTAAGATGGTTGAATTACAAAAAATAATTACTGCAGCAGATCTATATGGAAAAGTAAAAATACATCTTGTAGGGCCTCTCACAACAACCAACACAACACACTGCTGCATTTAAACCAACACTGCACTAAGGTAACAGGTTCTGCTTCCCCATTTCCACTTCCAAGTTCCCTAAAGTCCTGCATGAAAATCACATTACCTTGTTGCTTCCTCTTAGTCCCACACAGCAGACCCGCCATGTCCTCACAAAATCAACAGAGTTTTCCGAATGGCAGTGAGGGAAGGTAGAAAAAGCAGGAGTGTATGTGTGCTCCGCGTTTGTGTATCGGCGTGTTTGTGTATCGATGTGTTTGTGTATCTGTGTGTTTGTGCATGTGTGTGAGGTTTGCAGTCGGTGCAGCTGAGTGGCAGGGACGTCATCACGTGTATTTCTGTCACAACCCTCCACCCCACCTATGCGGTCCAGTTACAGGAGAAGCTGAACGGGCTGTGTATGTGTGTGCGTGGGACAGGAAAAAAGATGCCACAGTGGACCTAAACGCATCACTTCATCCCGACACACCAGCTACAAGCAGTGGACAAAGGACAGATTTCATTGACTGATGACAGGTATTGCAATCACTAATTTACTGTGCAATCTGTATTATAACTGCAGCATGGTGCTTTAACTCTCAAAAGAGCATTTTTCTAATTTGTTTCATGTCTACCAGTCAGTTAATTAAAGGCTACAAGCTACAGTCTAATCTTTGCAGAACAATATAAGAAGAGTACACTGGTTTCAGGGCTCCATTCTTGTGCTGTAAATGAGCAGGAGAATGGAGCCTGTTGTAATGTAGGAGATAATCAGTCAGGCAATGACTGTCTGTTAACAGTGCACTAATTCAATACAAACAAAGCCTGCAGTCAAGAACACTTATCTCGTGCCGGCTTCACCGCACAAATTCAAGCAAAATTCAGCTTTATTACACTGCATGCACAAAAGGCACAGAGATTACTCAAAACAGCAGGACCATATGGTCGGATTTCTCTTGCTTTAAAGAAACAAACAAAAAAAAAGAAATAAACTGTTATATGGATAACCAGCCTGCATCAAAATAACAGCGCAAAGCAGACTGAAATCAACCTCGTCTTGTATAGTTCCACTACTCCTGAGGGGGGAGGAGTTTTACTGACTCACAGGGGGAAAGATATAAATAATGTGGCAGTATGGAGAGGACAGAGTGGGCCTTAAATATAGCTGTGGTTATTTACAACAACACTGGCACCAGTGAGTAACAGCAGCCAGGAGATGACACTGTCAATGAGTCTGCTACAGGGGGGGAGCTGTTCTGGTTATTAAGCATGACAGTTTTTCTCTATATTCTATTATTATTTAATCTGTCTACCCTTACATATACCACCTCATGCTCTTCCTGGGTTGCTCTATTCATTTTCTCTCCTGTTAAAGGGCTTTTAGTGTGTTGTTGTTGGGTCAAAGGGCAGAAAGAAGTCAAATGCTGTTTAACTTTACTGTACTTTCTAGTGAGGAAATTGTAACAGAATGAGTGCTTTGAATCTCCCCATTTTGATACTCATTGTGCATTGCCAAATGGCATATTTCAAAATCTCCTCTCAAGAAACTGACAAAGAAACATATTTTTCAAATCTTTTTATGGAAGAGGACACACCCCACTGTACTTGCACAACTACCTGAAATATTACATGTATTTCTGTTCAGGATTTATAGTAACATAAACATACTTATTTTTGCAAGAACATGCCTCCACAGCAAGCTAAACTTTTTAAAAAAAGATCGAGCATTTAAAAGCATTTCTTTAAAAAGAAGCAAATGACTGAAAAGAGCAAATTGACATTATGAAAAATACATACTGCATTTAGCAATTTTTTGCATATGCTGCACCTTTTTTTAAAAATATATACAGGTGCTGGTCATAAAATTAGAATATCGTGAAAAAGTTGAGTTATTTCAGTAATTCCATTCAAAAAGTGAAACTTATATAACTGACAACTAATGAAAACCCCAAATTCAGTATCTCAGAAAATTAGAATATTAAGACCAATACAAAAAAGGATTTTTAGAAATGTTGGCCAACTGAAAAGTATGAACATGAAAAGTATGAGCATGTACAGCACTCAATACTTAGTTGGGGCTCCTTTTGCCTGGATTACTGCAGCAATGTGGCGTGGCATGGAGTCGATCAGTCTGCAGCACTGCTCAGGTGTTATGGGAGCCCAGGTCGCTCTGATAGTGGCCTTCAGCTCTTCTGAATTGTTGGGTCTGGCGTATCGCATCTTCCTCTTCACAATAGCCCATAGATTTTCTATGGGGTTAAGGTCAGGCGAGTTTGCTGGCCAGTTAAGAACAGGGATACCATGGTCCTTAAACCAGGTACTGGTAGCTTTGGCACTGTGTGCAGGTGCCAAGTCCTGTTGGAAAATGAAATCTGCACCTCCATAAAGCTGGTCAGCAGCAGGAAGCATGAAGTGCTCTAAAACTTCCTGGTAGGCAGCTATGTTGACCTTGGACCTCAGAAAACACAGTGGACCAACACCAGCAGATGACATGGCACCCCAAACCATCACTGACTGTGGAAACTTTACACTGGACCTCAAGCAACGTGGATTCTGTGCCTCTCCTCTCTTCCTCCAGACTCCAAAGGAAATGCAAAATTGACTTTGATCAGAGAACATAACTTTGGAGCACTCAGCAGCAGTCCAGTCCTTTTTGTCTTTAGCCCAGGCGAGATGCTTCTGATGCTGTCTCTTGTTCAAGAGTGGCTTGACACAAGGACTGCGACAGCTGAAACCCACGTCTGCATACGTCTGTGCGTGGTGGTTCCTGAAGCACTGACTCCAGCTGCAGTCCACTCTTTGTGAATCTCCCCCACATTTTTGAATGGGTTTGTTTCACAATCCTCTCCAGGGTGCGGTTATCCCTGTTGCTTGGACACTTTTTTCTACCACATCTTTTCCTTCCCTTCGCCTCTCTATTAATGTGCTTGGACACAGAACTCTGTGAACAGCCAGCCTCTTTAGCAATGACCTTTTGCAAGGTGTCAAAAGTCGTCTTTTGGACAACTGTCAAGTCAGCAGTCTTCCCCATGATTGTGTAGCCTACAGAACTAGACTGAGAGAACATTTAAAGGCCTTTGCAGGTGTTTTGAGTTAATTAGCTGATTAGAATGAGGCACCAGGTGTCTTCAGTATTGAACCTTTTCACAATATTCTAATTTTCTGAGATACTGAATTTGGGGTTTTCATTAGTTGTCAGTTAAAATCATCAAAATTAAAAGAAATAAACATTTGACATATATCAGTCTGTGTGTAATGAATGAATATAATATACAAGTTTCACTTTTGAATGGAATTATTGAAATAAATCAACTTTTACATGATATTCTAATTTTTATGACCAGCACCTTTACATAATTAAAAAAAAAATATTTATGCAGACTGCAATGATAGTAATTTAGGTAAAACTGATTTAGAAAAAGGGAAGAAAATTGAAGCAATATACCTTGGTAAGAAAAACTGGTAACTTACTGTTATCCGCATCCATCCTGCAGAAACGTGCAATTCGATTATGCTGCCTATGTTCGGTTTAAACACACTCTTGAATATTTAGGATGTGACAACACACAATCGTCTCTTTCCCTGTTCACTAAGCTATCATTATTACAACATGCCTTGTCAGAGAAATGCAGACTTCCTGTCAGTTTATCAGAGTATGAAGAAAAAGCCACACATATTTCTGTGAGACCAGCTCTAAAACTGCAGGATATGAACTAATGTTAGAAATGCAGATGAACTCTGCTGAAGGGAAAGACTTCCATGATTCCAATGGATATTCCCTAATTTGGTGTTTTGATGATGGTGGTGGTGCAAAGGATTGTATTAAATGCTTAAAATCCACAGTGACCAGTTTGAGGTTAGGGTTTGATTCACATCTACCACTTTGATAGAATCTTTATCTATTTACAGTTCTTCTTAAAAAATGAAAATCTTTTAAAATAAGAACTGTAAAACCAAAATGAGTCTATCCTTGAAGAGACCACTCCCATCTGGATAAAAAAAAAAGTCTTATACAATAAAGGAACTTATAGTTGTAGAGACACTTTTTTTGTTTGTTTTTCACACACGTTGCATTATGTGCTTTAAAGCACCTTGAGATGACTGGGTTGTAAACTAAGTCTATATGAAAATAAATCACCATACAGCCTTAAGCAACATATTTTAATTCAGTAAAGGGAGGAGGAGGACTAGGTGCTGAGGAATGTAAACTCCCATCACTGATGGTAATTATTCATCAAAAGTGAGGTGTTTTCTTTCCAGTGGAAACTCATCTCTTGGGCGTTTCCTTTAAGGAAGATCAAGTGCCACACCCACAAGTAACAGAAACTACAACAACATGCTGTGCTCATTTGGCAACACTAACTTCACATGCCTTTTTTTTTTTTTTTTTATGCCGACTGCCCATTCTAACATCACTATTTAGATTTTCTCCCTGTTTTATGTGAGCTTTAATACCCACTGACCACACAGAAGTACTGCTCTTTCACAAGCAGGAAAGTGCTGGTTCTGTGGCTTTAACTGGACTGGCTGTCCACTCTGAAATATTCATCACATGCTTACAGCACTGAGAGGTGTATGTTGGCTAAATTGGGAAGTTCGGATGTTTATAGGTAAACAGATGCACTGTTATGCAGTTGTTAACATAACCCCCAGCTTTCTCTTTCCACACTCTCCTATTGAGTATTAAAAATTTGATGGGCACAGTTTAAAATCTGGGCTGTAAGACTCTGAAAAATCTAAATGAATGATTTGTGAGAAATGCTTGTTGCCCAAGTTGATTCTTCAGGTTATATGGATGGGCAGCAAATCTAGGAAATCTAAAATTGTATGAGTGTGATTAAAACAACAAATGTGCATAAGTTTAGACATTTTTACTTAATCAGATTTCTTACAATTAATAAATAGGCCAACATGAGGCTCCTAACCCATTAAAATACCTCTGTGCGCCTTCTGGTGACCGTCCTTGAATGGAGATTACAAACACATGGCTGAGAGCACACATACAAAACACACACACACACACACACACACTCACACACACATACAAAACACACACACGCTGTAACACACAGTTTGGGGTTAAACTTTGCAGCTGTCCCTGTGACTGTCGTGGGAGAGCAAAAAATAATTGTGAAGAAGCCTACAAGAATAGTAGCCGTTATTTTCATAAACTTGTATTCCGGTCACAGGACTCTCGGTTTATGATCTATTTATGTTTACTTGCCTCATGAGCCAAGCCCGTGCACTTGATGTTAAGCATTGTGTCACTCTTCATCAGAAATGAAGCCGTCTTTGTTTCTTTTACTCTTATTATAGACGCGTTTAACTGCATCTAAACTACAAATAAATATAACTTAAAAATCAGTGAATTTGTGAATTGGCGACATTAAAATGCATTAAAACCCTTTAACAATCCTGGATTCTTTTGGCAAATTCTTTTGGGTCCGGATACGGACCCTAGTATTGTTAAAGGTTTCAATTAAATAGATAGAAAAGCCCACAAGCCAGGATAAAGAAACACTTAAAACCCGTTTGTAGTGAATCGGCTGCCGTTGATGGAGAACATTTTCATAGCGCAGATTGCAGCACCATGGACAGAAACACAACAAGGATATATAAGGAAATAGGAGCCTTTCATCATGTAGAATAACAATAACAACAAATAAATAAAACTTCAAATGGCTCACCTTCTTTGGACTTTTTCTTCCGGACCAGGGTTCCTCCTAATTTCCCGAGAAAGGACTCGTCCTTCTTCATTTTTGCGGTCTGCGGGTTCGCAGATGCGGTCGGACTCCCGGACATGTTTCTGTACCGATCCTCTCTCTCCCGGTGGTCCGTTAAGCTCACTCCTCCCTGTGCTGCATTCAGGCACAGGAGGAAGGTCCAACCACAGTGACAACAGACACGCACAATAGGGGTATCCACACAGTCCTGACTCACGTGTGTGTGAAATCTTCATGAGCTTCGCCGGTCACCAACAGCGCCACGCACAGGCCCGATGGGAAACAATGTGTGCGTGATGTCAAACATGTGGCCCCGAGGCCAGAACAGGTACGCCAACAGGCTCGATCCGACTCACCAGATGGCTCAGCAAAGGCTGAAAATTGCAGTTGACTCACTAATTATTCTTTCTTTCAATAAAATTGTTATTGCTTTTGTGGCAACGGTAGCGTTTCACAGGAGTGAAAATTAGTGGGAAATTAAAAGTCATTCTAGTTGTTTGAATCACCAAAATATAAAATGCCATTGTTCACTGTGACTTTCTACTGTGATCTGTAAACTGCAATGCTCAATGTAATGACAGCCTCAACAAATGTGGAAACAAACAAATGTGGAAACAAATATATTTTTGGAAACTGGAAATAGATCATACACTCTTAACCCAAATTAGTTGAGTTTACTAGAAAATCGCGTGGAAACTCGTTGCCTTAAACCATTCTAGTTTTTACACAAAGATGAAACTAAACATGTTTAGTAGTCTTTACTAAAATTGATTAGCTCATATAAATTTCTTCCTATTTATGAGAGCTAATCCATTTTAGTAAATACTACTAAACATGTTTGATACATTGTACTAAGGTTCTAAGTTAACACAACTAAACATGTTTAGTTTCATCTTTGTGTAAAAACTAGAATGGTTTAAGGCAACGAGTTTCCACGCGATTTTCTAGTAAACTCAACTAATTTGGATTAAGAGTGAAAATTACTTTTAAGCTAAACTGTAAAGCAAATAAGCAATTTAACATTTAAAGCTATTTATATTTTGTTAATATGATTAATAACATTTCCTCTTACCCTCTTCCTATTACCCTTTTTATGTTCAAGTTGTATTGAATGTAACACTAAATTGTAAAGAGAATAAATCAAATACATTTCAATATTCCAATATTTTATTTTTTGCAGAATACTTACGCAAAAAGACAATTTTAACTATAGTTTGTCATCATGCTTTTCACAAGTATAAAAAAGTATCAAAACAGTAGCCATTCAAAAAAAAGTTTGCCATCCAAAAGGCAAGTAAAAATAGGCATATGTGCTTGAACTCAATTCTAACATGTTTAGAGGAGGAATACAAATGCAGCAGCATTCAACAAAAATATTTGCATCCTTTTGGAAAAACTGGACACCTTAAAATAGGACACAATCTCCAACTTGGAAAATGCACAGATCAACTATGTTTAAGGGAAAATTTTGCATGTTTTATGTAAATGTACAGTCTGTGTTGTTAGTAAATGTAATCAACTGAAGCAATAAATTCCTGTGCTGCTATTGACTGAAAAAACCTGTAAAATAAGCGGTAATGTTGCTGTTGAGGAGGAATTACATTATTTTGAATTTACTGCTTCAAATGACTACATTTACCATCAACACAAACTGGACATTTATATGAAAAGTGCTGAATTTTCCTTTAACTGTATCAACTAAATATTACTATGGAGCCCTGAGCATACACGTCTAAATCCTGTTTTGTAGAGTACAAGTGGCCTGACATTGATGTGTCTTATAACACTGTAAACTGAACATTACAAACTTTCTTAAGAAATAAAAGTTGAGGCAGTACTGCTGCACTGAACTGCATTAGATAATGCAGATGGAGTTGATAAAGTTGCTCAAGTATATTTTCAACCCCCTGACTGTTCACTGACAACAACACACAAGACATTTCTTTACATCGCAAGCTGGTTTTTCAATGTTTGTAACTTTGGTTTTAGTTCAACGTGGCCCAGCTCAAGAAATATCTGTTGGATGAACTGGAACGTGAACTTCATAGAAATGGGGTAACTGAGATGCATTGCATATGCAAGTCCAAAGAGAAGACACATAGCTTTTGGCAGGTCTTGAATGTTGTCCATCACCACTTCTCCCTCAATGACAATTTTTAGTGAGGCTGGACTGAGATGCAGGGAGGATGAGGGCACAGCACCTTCAGGTTGAACGAGGAGGATCCCAATGTCAATGTTGCAGAAAGAGTCATCGTCATCTGAGTCCTTTATAAATGACAAGAGCACAACAATGATATTTCAGTGACATCAATAATTGATAAAAAGAAATAACTTCCACAATCAAATTGAAATTTCTGTCATATCATCTGTTTTATCATACTATGCAGCCCTAGTTTCCTAGTGTAAATGTTGAATGAGTTGGAGCTCCACAAAAGAACATCTATCTAGCATCTTCATGTGCTAGTGCTAAGTGGAACAATACCTTATCCTTTGAATTATTTAAAACTATGCTCACAAGTTTTCTTTAATCACTGGAACTGCCATCTGTTTTCCCACGTCTGTCTGTCTATGCCCAAATCCTGACATGAACCCAACACAGCATAGCATAAGATATAAATTAAGATAAAAAAAAAACTATCCCTTTAAAGTGGGTTGCATGAGGTGCTTACAGATGCATCAGCATATTTACCTACAGTAGATGGTGGTCAGCCTTTCCCCACTTTGGAGAAGCAGCAGGTGGATCAATGTAGGTAGATAAGCAATTACTGCTGCAGCTTGTATTTTTAGATAAGTCAAAAAATTTATATCAGTTTTAGTGGACGCATACTATTTTCAGCATCTCAAACTGCTGTCCAACGGACCTATCTGACTAGAAAATTAAGTTACAGCACTCTCTTCATGCCAACCAAATGCCATAGGAAAAATTAGTAATTTTACCTCATAGAACACAAGAGTTGTTAGTCTAGCATGTCCTTGATCCTTAAATGTGTACTACTGTGTGAGTTTAGTGAACTCAAACCAACCAAATAATAACACAATCGAACAGACTGAGGCAGCAGTAGAAGAGCCGTTCCTCTGTTCAGCAAAGTAAACAGATTTTGTCTATGAAGTTTGGCAGGAGAAATCTTTATACAACTTATATAAAAGTAATTTTATGTCAGAGGTCTGACTGACAGTAATGCAGTGAAAATATTCTATGTATAGTGTACATTTCACTGATCTAGATTTTTTAGGTGGCTAAAATAATGTTGTTAGAAACACTGATCACAGCAGTATATTGCTTAGTTTCCTACACCAGTACCTCTGCTGCTTTTCCAAACAGGGGCCATGTCAAATGGCACTTAATGCAAGTAATACACTGACTTTGGATAAATAGGTCATACAACACAGCTGCAAAACATTATTGCAAAGTAAATATTAAAGAATTTAAAGTATTTCAAAGACCCATGAGAACCATGTATAAGAGTGAAAATTCAAGATTGAGTTGTTATTGTTCCTTTAGGTAGTCTTTAAGTAAAATTACTTACAAAGGCTGGTTTGTAGAAGTCTGTGGGGTTGTCACCAAGGATAACAGGAAGTCCTCTGAGCACCAGTGTTCGAATATCAGTTGGCTCTGCAGTCTTTTGGGCAGTAAAATGACAAAAATAAGCAAGTAACTAAGCACAATTGATTGTATTAAACAATATAAAGTCCCCACACCTTCTTAAGCATCGTTATTACGAATGTACAATATATCGGCATTAACATCGGTATCAGCCAATATTAGTCATTTGTTAACATGTGAGTATTGGTCCGATAAATAAAACTGGGTCAATATTAACAACCCATATCTATTTCCATCTTCTTGACGGGCAGGGGAGGAGGTTGGTCATGTGGTATTTGTTTGGTCATGTGACAGCGATGCAGCGCAAGATTGTGAGGAGTTCATCTGAAGCAGAGAATCAATGTCAGCGGTGGGATTGTTTTGTTTTTTCCAAGGTGTCGAAAGGGTAGTGAAATATATATATTGTATACATTATCAGTTATCTGCCATAACAGCAATATTAATATCGGGTATCGATATCATCCCACATTTTAATATCAGTGCATCCCTAATGGTAATCAAGGACTTTTGAAGGCACATTCCCTAAAATTTAAGAAATACATGGCTCATGGTTAATTAACCCACTGTTACAACACTGAGAAGAACTAGCAGGTTTTACTGAAGTTCTCTGAAGGTTTTAGTGAAGTTCAGAAACTCAGCCTTGTTTTTCCATCCCTAAATTCAAAATCTTTTAATCATTTCAACAATCTATGGGAAGCATGAAAATGAACACAGTTGGACTTAAAGCCAAGTCATTACATGAGCTGTTGCACACAATGCAAGTGCATAATAGGACCAACCTTTGTTTGTTGGGAAAGCTGTGTCAACATTTGGCCAATGTTCCCTCTCTTGGATCGAAAAATCTCGATAAGACGAGGACTGTGCCGATCAATGCTCTCATAGAATTCCTGTTTGAGATTCTTGCCAACAATCCTGTTGAACTCCATGCATACCTGCAAAATACAGAAAATGCTCCAATATTACATCTTTACAGCTAATAACTGAAGGTGGAAGCACCAGAGTGAGGCCAGCAATAAAAATTGCACAGGTGTGGACATGGTCAGCTGTAAAACACAAAGCCCCCTTCAACTCACTCACTTTACACTTTAAATTTGGGGATATTTCAGTTATTCTAGTCAAACGTCTTTGACAAAAACTTTGTACCGCGCACAACACAGGAGTTGCTTTTCTACTGCCCTGATTGTTTGTGGTATTGTGTTACTTTTGTGTAGCAGACCATTGCTACATATAAACAGACTATTAATATTTTGCGTCAAATTATATATTTTTGTTGGCAAGTAACCTTTTAATAAGCAGGATAGCGTACTGTGAACAGGGAATTAATAGATGATAAACCTCTTCAGAATAATCTGAAATCAGAGTTCTGCATCAGGGTGTTGGGATTGATTTCACAATAATGACTAACTCAATATACAATATTCCTTACCAAAAAAGATAAAGGCAGCTGTAGATAGCAACTCCCATGTCCTGCATGGTAAAATTACTTTTTTTGCTGACAGTGGGAATGGCTAACAGATAAATATTTTTAGGTTTTATAAAGGCAGTTTCCTAAGAGAAACACAGACACATATTTAAAAAAAAGTTCTCATTATCTTAATCATGAATGAACTAACCTGATCTTCTGTGAAAAGAGCAGGCCAATGTTCCACCATCTCACATACAGCAGGTTCTGACTCCACCACCTCTTTTCTTCTCAATGCAAATGTCAGATCCATCTTCTCTTTCACAAGCTGTCCATTTGGTGTTCTCTTCTGCATTTCATTAACCAAGTCTTTGTGGGCACCCTCAAGGGCTACCTGATTAAATCCCTCTGGAAAGTTGGGTAAGAAGTTGATCTCGCCTTTCTTGATGTTCTTGTTGGCTGGTTCTCCTTCAGTTGAATGCCCTCCTCATTTCCCTGCATTTACTGCTACATCAAGGCACCCTGATCTTCTGCGCTTTGTTCTGTAATTAGCCATTTTAAATTTTAGACTATTTTTCCAGCCACTACAGCGACTGGTTGAGCCTCGCTCCTGGAGAGAGGGGTGCTTGCTTATGAGGGCTTGTGCAACACTTTCAAACTGAGCATTATTTGGGTATGCTGTGCAACTATACATGCTCTCTGCCAATCTTTCAAGAATCTCATGTTTCAGCTCTTTTGTTACTTTCAGGTGCGTACCATCACGAAGAAACTGATGATCTGCTTGCCTAAGTCTATATGCTACATCAACAGAAAAATCTGGGATATCAAAACAATCTGGCCACTGTTTCTGTCGCTCCTGCGAGGATGTAGAGAGGATCTCTGTATCTGCTACACTGGGTGTGCCACTCAAGATTTCTTCAGATGTTGAGACAGATACCAACTCAAGTAGAGGGATGACCTTGACTGTTGGTTTTTCAGGAAGATCTTCGATATCTGTCAGATTGCACACTTCATAATTGAATTCAGGATCTTGGTACTGGAGACTGAAGTTAAAATTAAGTCCCAGTGATCTTTAAGCTTGCCTATCAAATCCTCCACTGTAGTGGGTCTCGTATTCAGAACAACCTTTCTTATATCCGTCTCTGTGAAAATTACTCTCAAGGTCATCTTCTGGTGTGCTGCCATCTTGGAAATAAAAAAAATAGCTTATTAGAAATATATACACAAAGACATAGATATTCAGTTTAACATAAGGCTTATCAAAAAAGATACAAAATTACCAATTAGGCTTACATTTAGACTCTATCTAGAGCAATGCTAGGACTGACAACACTTGTGGTTTCTCAACACAGAATATAACGAGTGAGTGTCACTACTGAATTTTCTCCAAATCTGTATGCTGACAGAGGGAAAACATCATTCAGCTCTTTTAGTTCCACCACACATAAAGAGGGATTTGTGCTGCCACAGAGTTCAAATGATCTGACATGTTCATGGTACCATGCCATCATTGTATTGCAGACAAACAAGATCTCTGTGTTTATTGCCACAATCTGCTTGATCTGTTTGAAATTTGGGGAGGCCTGAACATGAACCAACAGAGTATCATATCAGCATAATATCTAATTCCATCTACAGAGACTGATGATGCAACCATAACCTTTGTAAGTTGGGGTACTCTATTGCAGAAAACTTGTTGGACATTCTCGGGGAAAGATGTGATCAGTGCTGTGGTAACCTTGTCCAGCTCAACTGAGGGCTTGAAAAACGAACTTGTGTCCAAACAGTAAGCCATCATTTTCTGATGCTTTACAGCCAGTGTAAGTGCCACATGTCTGAAGTTGTGTGCATTACGAATGACCCGCTTGAAGAATTTATGTTTTCCCTCGAAACGCATTGTCCAGACATCTGACAGTGGGCCAAATGCCTTAATCATCTCAGGATAATGCATAATGAAGTGGTGTTTTGGACGCAATTTGAAATTTGGGAATGTAGTTTGCAACAGTTCTCTGTGTTCTGACACTTTGCATTCAAAGAAATGTATAGACTCTTCAGTGTGCCTTGTTGCTACAGCCAATTCAACAATATCTTTAAGGAGCATCAGAACGTTCCAGGCATCGTCCCCCTTCAGGCACTTTATGGCCAATGAGAAGTGGGAGCAACCTGATTAGAGCCCAGTTCTCATGGCCATTTCCACCTATGGTCCCTTTGGTAGAGAAGCCTTGGGCAATAGGCTGAGGCTGGTCAGTTTTGTCATGAAAAGCATATGCAAAAGATGTGATAGCATGGTTCAGTGTTTCTAATGTGAAATATTTCTTAGAAATCAGTTCTGAAATGCAGAGTGATAACTCAACAGGAACAACCCCTTCAAAAAGTCGTGTAGGATGTCAGGGGGATAGCCATGAACAACATGAAAGTGCTCCAGACTGTCAGTTAGTACACATCGTCCCTTTACACCATACTGTTTTGCCAAAGTGGGATCCTGCTGTACCTCCTGTACCTGTTTGTTGTGAATGTCTGCAGTTCGGGGTTCAAAAGAGCCTGAGCTTACCTCCTTGTCTTGGATCTCACTCATCGTTGCCATGCAGAACCTGCAGAACTTGTCCACTCCAAAGCTCTCAAAGAATCCTGCAAAAGAATGAGCAGCCAAGTTATCAGCAGCCACATACAACACTGTGCCTTTGACACATGCTCCCAACTTCTCAACATTTAGGCCATCTTGCTCCAAAGAAACCAGATCCTGATCAGAGGATGAAGAGTTTTAGCATAGCCATATTCTTTTACATCAGAGGCTTTACATAAAAGAGCCAAGTTGAATGGACTGGAGTGTGGACCTATATTTTGATGGCACATTGGCAAGCACCCAATACACTGCACTCATTTTATGTTTTTTCTTAGATGTCCCGAATGGATTAGACACTTCAAAATCATCTGTGTAAAGTCCAACAGCGATTCTGAATTCCTCGCTGTTAAGGGGCCATTTTCTTTACAGTACAAACCATCTCTGTATGTACTGTACTCATGTGGCACATGTTTTTGTACTGGAAGAGCTTTATCTAAAATGTCTGCCCTGTTCAACATTTTCTGTAACATGGCATTTATAGGAACATATACAGCACTGGATTTATTTTCCCTGGCAATAAAGTACTCAACTGGCATAACCACATCAAAGTTTTTGTTTACATATGCTGCTCTCCTTTTAGAGGTTGATAAGGAGCCACCCTTGCCACAATACTTTAGTATGATATTGCTCTCTGAGGCAGCCCTGACTACTTGTTTCACAGTTGAATCATCTACATCTGTGTGTAGCTTCAAAATGTCCTTGACTGAATTGTGCAGCAGTGGTTGGGACAGTTCACGTAAATGTAGGAGCTGTTGTATAACTTCATCGATAGAACTTTGTGGAATGTGGAGGATGGTTTGCATCTTTAAAAAAAGAGCAGCTAGGTTGTGCTCCAACTGTTTCCCAAGATCATGATGCTCTTCATCGCTGGACTCTTCGCTGCCTTCTAAATCAACAGTGTTGTTTGGGGGCCCAGGTTCCTCTTCTGCCACTTCATTGGTTTCACTACCAGACACTATTTCTGGTTTGAACATCTTCCAATTGCCTGTTCTGTGCTGTTTACTTCTGTGTGCATTGAATGTGGAGTACACAGTAGTATTAAAGTTACACCCATTATATGGACAGTGGACTCTGTGATTAACTTTTAAATGTGTACTCCGCAAGTGAGTGATAAAAACTACCTCTGTGCAAGCAGCAGAAAAATCACAGGACTGACAGTGAAAGGTCAGTGTTTCACACAGTTGTGCATCTTGGTCTTTCTGGTGAATTTTGGATAAGTGGACCCTAAGTGCACTGATGGACTTAAATGTGCATAAACACTCTTGGTGTAAGCAAGGAAATGAATGGTACAGTTCTGGTGTAGCTTCCATGTTTTAGCCTGTAATGTTTTAAGAGGTAACCCCTTTTCTCTGATGTAAACTCACAGTATTTGCACTTCCACTGCATCTTCACACGGACCTGTAAGAACAAAAAATAATAAAGATTTTAGCACACTTGTCCACAACCATGTCATCAGCGATCAAGGAAATATGGTACTTTTAAATACTGTCTCCCTTTGAAATTTCTGTTCTCAGCCTGAAAATTTTGTTTTCCCGTTTCACATTAGAGTTAAAATATTGCCGAATGAGTTAGGCTTACCCTTCTGTCTGCAGACAACTGACAGGTTTAATAACGTTTCTAACTTGTTGTCAGTTCTGTATTTTAAGAGTCTGCAGAGGTGAAGAAGAACAACTGGCGATAACCTTAGCCTCAGCTCTTTAGTCATACAAGATTTCAACCTTTGTGTCTAGGGCTGCATAAAACGATTATTTTAGTAATCGAGTATTCTATCGATTATTCCAGCGATTAATCGAGTAATCGGATAAGAAATACTTTTTTTTATTAACAGTTTATCTGCATATTTTAACTTCCGTACTGCAGTTTTTCGCCTGTGAACAAACAGCGGTGGATGGAGCAGCTACAAAGTTCTCTTTTCTTCACCTTAACACTTGCTGATCAGGTGCTTGATGAAGGACCTCCAGCTGTTTCACAGATTTAATGGTGGTTACTAAAAGAAAAAGCTGCTGTTTTGGACGCTGGAAAAACGTTTCCTTTTTCACTACTTGAGCTCACCGTCACAGCTTCGCCTCTTTGCGCTTGCGCAGTTAAAACCGCTGCCTGCTATGAGTGTTTTGAAAAACTAGTGGCTGCGGGAGCCATGGCGCATGTGTGAGTAATGGTGTAATGCTTTGTATTCACAAGCATTCTCGAAAATACGTTTCTACTGCAGGTCTATATTTAGTCACTAATAAGGGATTAAAGTATAAAAAATATTTTGAAGGAGCCCCTCGGTCCTGGGGGGCGGGCCTTCCGGTACCGAACCATCGCTAGTGCTAATAGCCCGCGCTCGCTAGCAAACCAGTTCTGGTAGCTACAGCTGAAGTAAAGACAAAAATAGCAGCTGAAATTCTCAGCGAGCAGAACACACACAGACACACAGAGAGCAGTGGAGGCGTGGAAATGCATGTCAGCGACAGTTGCCACCCGTCCCGTAAAGTACGGAACACGGCATGTTACGGAGCCGTATTCCACGGAGTCCCGTAACATACGGGGTTCTGTATTTTACGAGACAGGTGGCAACTCTAGTGATGATCCACTCTGTGTTAAATGAAATCCATCGCAGCGACGGAGAGCTTTTTAGAATGTGTGCTTGTGTATACGTGAGTGATTCACACTCCAGTCCAGTAGGTGGCGGTAATGCAGTTCTATGTTGGTTTGCCAGCCCCCAATAAACCCACAAAAAAACGTCAGCACTAATGCTGCTAATGCTAGTGAGGAGCGCCGCTTACACCGAGACAGCTGAGCGCTGCAGAGTTTAAACGAAGCATCGACACAGTAAATTTGTGTCGATAAATTTTTAGAATCGATTTAATCGAGTTAATCGATGAATCGTTGCAGCCCTATTTGTGTCCGACCATTACATTTCAGTACATACGAAACCGTATAGAAAAAAACGTGTACTATGTTAACACAAGCACATGCTGTTACGAACGATGTGAAACACTAAGCTAACGATAGCATTTAGCTGTCTTGACACTACTGGAGCGGCTTTTTCAATTAAAAAAAATTACTCTCAGAGACAGGATACACTCGGCTTAAACTTGGTGTAGTAAAGGTTTATTTCAGCAAACTACATCTCTCCTAAAGTAACTGTCCGTTATAAACTGAGACTCGTCAGTACGCTAACACTAAGCCAATGCTAACATTCGCGCTCGCCACTCCACTCGCGATATTTAACTTCGATTCCAAAACCCCTCACTTTACCTTTACAAAGTGTTGATAATGGTGGCAGTAGGCTGTAACTATAATTTTCAGTTATAGCTGCACATGGAACTCAGCTATCTTTTAAGCAAAGAAATAGCTAGTATTATTTAAAATAGTTATTCTTCACACTTAGCAGTCAGGAGCCGTTGAACTTGCCACGGTGCATGTTGCAGCAGTTTGAATATGCCCCGCCCCTTCACTTCAAAAACATAATATCTTTAGTAATCTCTGCTTAACAAGTTCATTACACTCTATATTTGTGTAGAAAGGTACAGTTAACTAATTTGATTTAGTAATGGGACAACATTTTTACCAAAGACGAAAGAATAAGTAATGATTACTAAAACGTTTAATTACAATTAATATCTGGGTTAAGAGTGTACAGCACGGTGGTTAGCACTGCTGCCTCACAGTTAAAATACCATCTGGAAGGCCTGGGTTCGATTCCACCTTGGCCCAGGCCTCTCCCTCTCTCTGTGTGGAGTTTGCATGTTCTCCCCGTGCTTGCGTGGGTTTCCTCCGGGTACTCTGGTTTCCTCCCACAATTCCAAAGACATGCACTTACTGGGGTTAGGTTAATTGGCTACTCTAAATTGCCCATAGGTGTGAATGAGCGCATGAATGTGAGTGTGAAAGGTTGTTTGTCTCTCTGTGTTGGCCCTGCGACAGGCTGGCGACCTGTACAGGGTGTACCCTGCCTCTCGCCCTATGACAGCTGGGATAGGCTCCAGCCCCCCCCGCGACACTGAACAGGATAAGCGGAAGTGAATGGATGAATGGAAATGGATCACCTGCAGTAATGTATTTGTATTTCTTAATCCTTTCATGCATGAATTATGAGAACCTCAAGATTTTATTTTTTCCCCTGAGTGTTTTTAATTCCTCTTTAGGCTTGAAAAAACAATGCAATTTAAATTTTGTTAATGAACCTATTTTTCATGGAGTTACAAACATGTTCACTCAGCTGGATACCATGCCTTTGGCTTTTGAACCACAGAAATATGTATTTAAAAAGCCAATAACAGAAAATGAAATTGCATCCTCAGATCCAATGTCACTACTGCTAGCACTGACTAATCCTGTTAATTACATTCAAATAACAAATATGACTGGCCAATGGGTAGCAGCTTATGGGATGATGCACAAGCATGCATATACAAGAGTACAACTTTTGAATAGCTGCCCACTGGTGTGACCACTATGAATAAAAGAGTTAAAAGTACAGAAATGTTCTTTGCTTTTTCTTTTAAATGTATGTTTTTATTGGTGTCAGGACGTGGAGAAGGAGGGGACACAGACAACGCTTAAAAAGGTGACAATGATTTATTGATAGTGCGTAGTGAGTGAGAGTTTCCTGAAAGGGGCTGGGTGGTGACTGGTGGCGTGAGGTTTGCCGAGGGAAATCCAGAGAGCGTGAGCGATGGCTGGGGTGATGTGAGGGAAGGCAGGCAAGACTCCGGCAGGGTTGAAGCGAGGCAGCGTGGCAGGCGGCGTCTGGAAACGAGCTGGCGGTGGGGGCAAAACATGCAGGAACTTCCACACCGGATCTAGGGCAAGGAGCGAAAAGCAGGTAAGTCAAGGAACAACGAGTAGAGAATCAATATACAAGCGGCCAACACTGACTGTGACTTAGTCAATGATCCAGCGAAGACTGAAGGTCTGCCGGCAGCTTAAGAAGTCTGCGTGATTACCCAACGCGGCACAGGTGTGGAGCAGTGCCGCGCCCAAGAAGAAGGAGTCTCAGGTGGTAGCCGCCCCGACGCCCGTAAGCCAGTCTCCAAACACGCCCACATCACGGAGGAGAGAGAGGAAAAAACAAACACATACACAGCAACACACACCAAAACCCCCGACGCATGACAATTGGTCTGGCCCACTTGAGATCAAACTGGGATATATGTGACCCATGGACTAAATTGTGTTAGATGCCCCTGCTTTAAATCTCCACTTTGTGTTCTTTAAGGCAACCAGATTTCCCAAGCATTTTTATCCCTTGTTCCTGCCCCACATAGAGCTAGAATCTAGATCTATGCATGTAAGAAGTTGTTAAAAAAAAAAAAAAATTAACTAAATTAAATTACATTAAATTCCAATGTATGACATCTGCCTTTATTGACTGATGCCAAACCTGTAACCTGTATAGTTATTTTGCTTTATCAAGTTACCCATCCATCCATTTTCTTATCTAATTCAGGGTCATGAGGAGGATGAGACCTGTCACTGGTCTATTAGCCAGTAATCCAAAAAAAAAAAAAAAAAAAAAACAAAGCATAAAGCTCAAAGTGAAAATAAACTACTAAGAAACTCACCAGGATTACTAGAAAAACACACTAAGGCTGAGACCTCTAGGGCAAGAGGAACAGGAACAGATGCTCTGACAAAGGCCAACAACTATATATACACACATAAGGGTGATTAAGGGAAATGGAGACAGCTGGTGAAAATGAGATTCAGCAGAACTGAATCACAGCGAATGAGACAAGGAAGCAAAACTTAAGGCAAAACACAAAGAACAACTAACTCACAAAACAAAGCAGGAAGTGCAAAACTAAATGGGGAAAACAGACACATGAATGAACTTATTACAGAAGGCTTGACACAAGCGGATGGGACACTGAGGAAAGAACTAAAGCAACTGGAACTAGAAACAAAACCAAATACACTAAGAGTAAAAAAAACAAACAAAAAACAAACAAACACATGAACCAATATATGGTAAAAAATAATAAATAAACCCAGAATCAAAGAGAATTGTTAAATAAACATTAGAAAGTCCAAAAACTCTGAACCACTGAGCCAAATGACCCAGTATCATGACAATCTGTCTGCAGCCAGCGGATTCAAACCCAGGACCCTCCAGTTTGTTGGGATCTGGTCATCCTATTTCCAGTTTTATTTATATAGCACCAAATCACAATGTAAGTCATTTCACCGCACTTTTTAAAGAGTTAAGGTCAGAAGTTTCTCTCAGTATTAGAGAGAGAATCCCAACAAATCTCTTTGAGCAAGTTTGGAATGAGAAACGAGCAAAGAGAAATGCCAACATAATGTATAAATGACCAACATGTCTACATAAAAGTAAGTAGCAAGACTTGCCACAAAATAAATATTAAAAGCAACTTCTCAATACAAACAAATATTCAAGAATAAAATAAGTGTAAGAGAATGAAGGCTGAATTGTGACTAAAAAGCTGAGAATGAACATCCAAACCTGCTTAAAGCTTCCCTGGTGGTCAAAGAAACCTCTGCAGGGATGTTCGAACCATATATAAAAGCATTAGTGACACCTTGAAAACTAACTATTTGGCAGCCATTTATTTTAAAAATTTAACATTTATTATAGAGAATATCAAATGCTATACATCGAAATTTTCATAAACGTACAAGATTTCAATTTACAGCTGAAATCAGTCAAATAGTCAATCAGCTTGTCAACGTACGAAGACACACAAAAAAAAAACTGCTCAGTGATTCTTTAAATAATCATTTAAGCAGCTGTGAAATTCATTAGGTGGTGGCTCTTCATCACACTGTTGTCAAATATGTGACTTTGTATGGCTGCTACTTTGGCCAGGTCTCCTGCGAAATACTATCAACGGAACTTCCTGTTAAAATGAAAACTTTAAAAATTAAAAATGTAACCACCATTAAACTGTTGTAACAACAGGGACAAATATCAGCTGGAGATCAGTAAATGTCACCTTATTTGCTTTGTCAACAAGGTTGAGAGGATGTTCAAGTGATACAGCAGCTCAGCTTCTCAAATAACTTAAACAGAGTTTTATGTTACAGATGGAAATTTGTTTGAGGTGATACAAGCTTGCATTGATAATGGTTTTGCTTTCATTCCCGTGAACATGTATAATTTATAAGCAGTAGGACATTAAAAACAGTCAAAAGTTACCCCAAAAAAAAAAAAAAGTATCAAAAAGTCAATTTGACATCCTCCATCTTCAGTGTTTATCACTTCTTCCAGTTTCTGGTGCTGTTTTGAGAAGACAAAGTTCAGTTAACCTAGTGCAGGTAATAATGTAGACATTTATTTATGTTTAAGGTTGAAATGTGATGCTGCTGCACTCACCTGTCGTCTGAAGGAGTTTCCAGTCTGCCTGCAGCCTGTGTCTCAGCCTCTCTATGGCCTCCACATCCTCTGTTAGCGGGGACTGAAGTTGCTCCAGGGAAGAGACTGGGTGACCAAGGAGGGAGGAGGCTGTGAGTCCAACACATGGCTTGTCCTCCTCCTGAAATTAAAAATGAATCAATACTAAAGAACACAAACATGCTACCAACTCATCTCAAAATACATTTAAAGAAAAAGGTTTTACAATATGGCAAAATAGAAGACATCTAGTGTCTTCTTCTTTCAGCTGCTCCCTTTAGGGGTCGCCACAGCAGATCGTCTGCCTCCATCTCACCCTGTCCCTGCATCCTGCTCTGTTCACACCAACTCTCTGCATGTCCTCCTTCACTACATCCATGAATAACAGTTTTCCTCCTTTCCTCCTGCCTGGCAGCTTCACATTACTGATGACATCTAGTGTACCCTTGTGAAAGCTGCCCCAGCACTCTTACCTGCATTAGTACCAGTGTATGTCCAAGTGCAAAGCTCTGCAGTAGGCCAATTAGGTGTTGCCACATACTGTCACACACTCCACTATCTGGCATCCGAACCAACACAACAAGACTGGGATCATATTCATATCCAAGAGGCAGGAGGAAGCCAAACACGGCCTGCATGAACCCTGATGAGTCACTGCAGCCCTGTGGGAGATCAGACAAACACATTTGAATTAAAAAAAATTTTTTTTTTTAAACTACCATGTTTCCAGCATGTATAACAAGCAAGTACACAAACATATTAGGAAGCATGGACATTACGGTCTGCACAAATGTTTCTGTAAAATCAGAACTTTGGCAGTAAACAGTGATACACCTACTTAGATGTACACTGCCCAGCCAACTATTACTAAGACTTTTTTAACTGCTTCGACAGAAGCTCAGTGCATTTAGACCTGTAGATATGGTAACGGGGATTTTGTGGTGTTCAACCAACTGGTTAACCAAGGTGATTTAAGTGACTTTGAACATGGCATGGCAGCCATACTGTTCTCATGAGTCCCTTTCCTGCAATGACATTCAGCCAGTAGGGTAGGTGTAATAACATGTAATCAATACATCTCAGTCACTGGATCAATAAGGTGCTGCCCAGAAACTGTAATATGTTTGTATCAATAATGATGCAGTTTCAAAAGAAAAGGAAGACCTAATCCTTACTACCGAGGTGCGTGAGTGCGCGTTTGGCAATCATTTAATGTGATTACAAAGGAAACAACAGTACTTCACATGCATTATTATTATCATGATCTCCTCTATAATAAATCACATCACCTTCTTCAGACACACAGGAATGTAATATTTGCAGCTCTGTTCCTCTGCCTCTACGCTGCCGATCTGCACCACGAGCGTTTCCCTAAAAACAAAGATATTCATTAGTATGTTGCCCTTGCTGTTATGAACAAATAGTGACTTTTATCGGATCCATGTTGCTCGTTTGGTGGTTTTTACAAAGACTAAAACACAGAGCATAAATGATGATCACCTGTCTTTTGCAATGTGACTCGGGACGTTTCCTTCACCAACGCACACAACCAAAATCCTGCATACATAAAGACAAGTTGTAACAAATCACACCACACTCTAACTAGTAAACTATGCTTTAATACACATACACACTCCAGCAAATATATACACACACACACACACACACACACTGATAGTTGTACCGCTTGCTGGGAAAAGCTGTAACATGTTGGACAACACTTGTCATCGCCATGGTGACATCACAGACCAGCGCAAGGCCACTGCAGATCTGAGAGGTTTTGATTAAAAATGATATCACGTAGGCAGGTCAGTGAAGGATAAACTGTATTTACAAGATACAAGAACATCACGGCACTCCCACATAAGAAGCAAACAACATCATGGCGTTACCTCGTTCTTCTCCATTTTCTCTGTCAGGGCAATAAGATTGGAGAGGGTTGTGAGAGCAGCAGAGTCATTTCCATCTTTGAAGAAGCTCTCTCTTGTTTTAGAAAAAAAGATTATTTTAAAAACCCAGTTACAATGAATACCATGAACTAAAAGGAGCCATATCAAACCACTCCTTTATACCGTAGCTTGCTGGCTGAGAGTGGGTCGAGATCCTCTGAGGAGCTGAAGCGTTCGCATCCGTCCGGGCATGCCACGTCATCGGGGAGCACTAAAGCGCAACGTACAGGAGGAGTGACACGTTTTGGAGGCTCGGGCCACACCTTTTCCTCTGCACCTTTTTCTTCTTCTCCCTTCCCTGTTTTTTCTTCTTCTGTTGCTAATTTAATGCATTTGGTGCTGATGGAGGTGGGCAGATCAGCTAAAAAAAAAAGAGAGTAACTTTGTGAGACTGTATATTTTATAGTATTAAGAAGTTCAGTAGTTTAACAGAAGTAACCATGAAGTACAGCTAGCAAGTCAGTTTTGACTGAGGATGGAAACAAGTTAGAAAGAAGTGAGGTTACGAGACCCCAGGAGCCTGATCCTCATCTCTTCTAAAGGCTGAGTTAGCCAATATAAAACATCTAAGTCTTTCTGAGCAAGCTTACTGCACTCCGGTTCCACTGTAGGTAAGGTGGCACTATAAAAATATGTCTGGTTTTACTGCATCTTGAGCTCAACAATACTATGTCAGTGAAATGCTAATCATATACTCTGTTATGTTTACCTGCATGTTTTAGGCAGGACCAGTATGCCTTATGAGCTGATCGGACACACTGAAGGGATTCAAGTGCACTGAAAGAGAAGAATTAAAGCTGCTGCAGCTATAAAACACAAAGTTAAAGTCACACATTTCACTGATGGTGGCACACACCTTATACAGGGACTGTTGAGGTTTGTAGGTCTAGGCACAGGATCTCCAAGCAAAGTCTGGACTGTCTGACACACAGACTGGGCGAGGGAAGTCAAGTTGTATCCCCCCTGGAAAACATTCGCAATATAATCTTTAAACCAGAGTTCCCAGACTGCCCAGAGCAACATGTACAACTTTAAAAGGTACAGTAAACATGGCACATGTGCCATAAGTATTAACTGATTAGACACTTCATCATCGCTGTGGTTATTTTTTTTTTTTTTTAATAAAACGATGATGCAAAGCAGAGAAAACAGCAGCTGATAGTGTTTCATTTGAAAAAGTGAGTGTTTTTAAGTTGGTTCCATGTGTTAACTGTACAGGTTCGGTGGCCTGACCTCCAGCACAGCACACAGTTTGCCTCCTGCTAGGTTCATTAGCAGGTGAGTCAGGTGAGCAAAGACATCTGGAGTGGCGCACATTTCACCCTAAAAAATAAATATAATGTTCCAGTTACATGTAGTAAACTAGACGTTTATATAGTACATGCATGCAATTATTAATGTCTCATACTGTACCTCTGGGTCACCGATGGCCGAGTCAAATCCTGCACATACCAAGACTAAGTCTGGGCGAAACTGTCAAAAAGAGTTGCATGCTTAAACAAATTATGTCTTATAGACAGCATACCTTTAGGTAGCAAAAAGTGAATTTTGCAGAATGGCTCACCTCATATGCAACTGGCAGAAGGATGTGACAGAAGACTGAGAGGTAGTCTCCATTTTCCATGCCCACCTGAAATACCAGAACAAGGTCTTTTCAATAAATGGATTAAAGCACACATACAGCTTGTACCCATAATCATAAAAGCAAATTTTAGGTTTAGTCAGCATTCAGAATTCAGTAGATTTTCTATTATATATTCTTTGATTTATTACATAAGTAGAGTTGAGGGCTACACATGGTGAAACATAATTTTAAGTATTTTTAGAACAGTTTCAGAAATAACATCTTTCTAAGAAAAAAAACATTAAAACAAATAAAACATGCATAAGAACTAACACGTCCAACATTTTTTGGTAGCTGCATCTATGGTATCAATTTGAACATCCTAGCTGACATCATTCTGAAGTTATTGCATTCACAAGATTTTCAGCAAACCTGACCTTGAGGGTCACCGAGATTTGAATTCATCTGAGATTTTTAGTGGATGGATCTATGGTGTGAATTTGAACTTACTAGGTGAGATCGTTATCGAGTTATCGTGTTCACAAAGTTTAAAGTTGGCCGTCCGCCCGGTGGGGCGACAACAACAACCCAACGGCCTTTTTAGGCTGAGGGGTTAAAAAAGGAAGCACTGCAACAACACTTCATTATGTTGAGGACAATTTTCAGTAAGCACAAAGCATATACAAAGCTGTATTAAAAAACAAATGTGAACAAGGCTTAAGATAAAGCAAACAACAAAGAAAAAAGCAGAATGAGACCGTAAGCATGCAGTATTTCTTACCTTGTTCCACGGTACATTTATATTGAATCCTATCCCTTTCTCTTTGCCAACACTGTCGTAGTCTGATTCTCTAAGCTGAGGCCAGAATTTCTGATGCTCATAGCGGTGCCAAGAGAAGTAGAGCACACTGTGCAAAGGAAAACCAAACATTGTACACAGAATTTTAAATGCAAGCAAGACAGCATCTACTTTTCCTTCATCCAAGACTCACCTGGGATCATCCTCAAAGCAATACTGCACCCCTTGACCATGATGTATGTCCCAGTCAACTATCAACACCCTGAAAACAGAATCTGATGTGAATATATGTGGCTGTTTTTAACGTCTCTAATGAGTGCCAGAATAAGCATAAAAACTGTAAGTCACATTACCTCTGAACTCCATATTTTTGTTTAGCATATCGAGCTGCTATGGCCACATTGTTGAACACACAGAAACCATTAGCAGCACTGCGCATACTGTGGTGTCCTGGTGGTCTATAAACAATAAAAAAATAATAATAAATAAGCAGTTCATGTGTCATGATTTTAATTCAGGGGTGGTTTTATGATTTAGTTCATACAGAACAAAATTATGTCTTACAACCTCTGCTCTTTCATTAATTTTTTTGCCAATTTTAACACTACTTAAGGGTTAGTTGCTGACAAACTAATAAAATATGAATTCAAATGTAAGAATTTTGACCAGATATTTACATTCTTATTAACTCGTAATAATGAACAAAACAACCCAGCGCTAACACTCCTCACAAAACAGATGTTTGATGCATAATCAGCACATCAGGTCTGCTGTATCTCAGTGGTTAACGGCCTCACCTGACTAAAGCCATGCCATTCCTCACCTTCCCAGTCATAACACCGTCTACCAGTTGCAGCGCAGCCCCTGCAGCCAGCTTGGCACAGTGATAGATGTTCTAAGACAGTAAATAAGATACAGAAAGGAAGGTGACTACCACAGCCTGAGAGGCAGACCTGAAGAGATGTGAGATACAGATTTTTCTTTTTTCTTTGCACAACTGCAAAGTGCAAAACTTACTGGGTGGAAGTAGACGTCACCATACTGGAGCGTAAACTCCTTCAAGTCCTCCAGAGTCATGTAAGGAGTCTTCTTCACTGCCTCCAGGTATTCCTCGCTGTTGAGAGCATAAAAGAGTGAACTGGCATGAATATCTTAAATATCCCATCTTCATGACCAGAGTTAAACAAATTCACATTATGTGTGACCTGTGAACCAGCAGAATATCTGCGTCCGTGGCCTCACGGACAGGTATGGAGACGCAGCGATCAGCCAGGCCATTCTTGACCAAAGCTTCATGACTCACAGTCAGACGCTCGGGCACCTCAATCTTACAAGCTGGACTGCAAAAAAAAAAAAAAAAAAAAAACACTTCATGAATATTAATTATATTATAATTAGCAAATACTTTGATCCATATTTCTATTCTGCATTTTTAAGTGTCTGGTTAATTTTTTTCCCCTAAACAACCAACATTAAAAAAGCAAAAGACATGGTGAGAGACATAGTGAGAGACAGCAAGTCAAAGTTAGGTATGGAAAACAACAATTTGCAAAATACAAATTTGTAAAGTAAATATAAAAAGCCTCAGAAAGTGCACGAGAGGTGAAGAAGAGAGTGGAGGCAGGGTGGAGTGGGTGGAGACAAGTGTCAGGGGCGATTTGTGAATGAAGGAAAGCAGCAAGAGTGAAAGGGGAGGTTTGCAAGATGGTAGTGAGACCTGCTGTGATGCATGGTTTTGGAGAGGGTGACATTAACAAAGAGACAGGAGGCCAAGCTGGAGGTGACAGAGCTGAAGGTGTTAAAGATTTTCACTGGGAGTGACTAGGATGGAAAAGATTACAAATGAGGACATCACAGGGACAGCTCAGGTTGATTGGTTAGAGAGACGAGGCTGAGATGATTTGGACGTGTGCTGAGGAGGGATAGTGGATATACTGGACAAAGGATGTTGAATATGGAGCTGCCAGGCTGGAACTAGAGACGGACAAAAAGTTTATGATGTTCACAAATCTTTCTTTCCAAAATAAAACCACGGGTCTGAATCTTCAGAATAGAAAACGCAAGTGTAGTTTAATTTCCCTCATCTTTGGAGTCAATCACATGGCACAAACAGAAATATCACAATTGCACTGCTTTTTTTTTTTTTTTTTTTTTTTTAACGGCCAAATTTAAAGTACAAATTTAACCTCCATCAAAAACTTTTGTGAAAAAAAAATATAAATACACGATCGCATTGACAGGCGATGCGGCAGCCACAGCTGGCCAGATGGGTCTAACACTGAAAGCTGAGACCTCAAAGTGCCCATAAACGTGACTGAATCAAGTGCAGAGCAACAAAGAAATGGGCGTTGAAGGACACCTACTATGCTCATAGCTAACCTGCTAACACCGACCGGTGCTCCTCTCTAACTGACCGTATCAGCAACAAGGAACGACTTCGGTTCCCTCAACACTGACAGATTATGAATTTCAGTCAGTGTGTTAAATACTGATTAGACTAATCACTAATCTGAGGAAGTAATTGAGTAACCCGTGCGGTAAAATTATAGTATATATGTTTACTCACTGATATACGTTAGACGACCTACACCTAGCTGAGATTGTACGTTTACAGCACTACTAGCCGTATGCCCCCTCCCAATGTGCAGTCACGGTATCCTAAATTCTATTCATTAAAACTTCTCATTATTAGCCACGTCAGCTGTGTGCACCCAAACGTGCATTTGCTACTTACTCAACCCAGAGCAGTTTGTACTTGGTCATCTCTTCATCATAAATCAGCGCTGTTCCCGTCATCGTCATTCCTAGAGTTAAAAAAGATGTGCCGCCCGCGACGTTTCTGCAGACTGGTTCCAAAAGGGCGCAAAGTAAATTAAAAATTAACCAGTGAGTAATTTATTAACAGCTTGGCAGACTTTTATCGAAATGTGCAACATATAAACAAATACTAGTGAGCAAAACTCTGAAAATCCACAGTTTGTATCAAACTGTTCAGAGTTACTGACCGACTTAATTTTCTGTGTTTTATATTGCTGTTCAAACAGTTCAGTAGCGCACCAGCGCCATCTGCTGGACGGGGTCCGCTAATTATCATTCGTTCAACAATCCCAGTGATTTCTAGTGTGGTGCCACGGTCCACCTGGTATAGTACTGCAGGTGGGATACCACAAGTCATTTACAATAAATAACATAAAATTAGCTTCCTCTGAAGGGTGGCTGGCCTCTTCTGTAGAGATAGGGTGAGGAGTGCAGTCATCCAAGAGGGACTCAGACTAGAGCCACTGCTCCTCCACTTCAGAATGAGCCAGTTGAGGTGGTTTGGGCATCTGACTAGGATGCTTCCTGGACACTCTTGGTGGAAGTGTTCTGGTCATGTCCTACCGGGAGGAGGCCCCGAGGCAGATCCAGGACATGGTGGAGAGATTATATTTCTCGGCCAGCCTTGGAACACCTCGGTGTTCCCCCAGATGAGCTGGAGCAGGTGGCTGGGGAGACAGAGTTCTGGGCTTCTCTGCTGCCCCCACAACCCAGCTCCGGATAAATGGAAGAAATTTGATGGATGAACCTTTTTTTTTTCCAGTAATCATACTTTCAGTACTATTAGTTACTGTACACACACACCAACGATTAACCTGACTGCACCTACACTTTAGATCTTTGTGCTGATGGTTTAAAGTTGCAAGAAGGTTCAAACTTCCTGCTCAACCCTTCTATATAGAGTTTGCATGTTCTCCCTGTGTGAGTTGTGTGGGTTCTCTCCAGATATTCCAGCGTCCTCCAGTCCAAAGACATAATACTGTATGTATGTTTAAAGGGTGATTCTAAACTGATGAAACCTTTGATGCTGTTTTATATTAGTGAATTTTTAAATTCAGTCTTACTAGTAATTTTCTTCTATATTCTATTTACCAGTTAGTAAGCAACAGCTTTCCTTGTGTCTTTTTTTTTTATGTCTTTTTGTTACTTTTTGACATGTGTAACTACATACAGTTACTGCTCAATGAGTCTATTACAGTAGAGCTGCAAAGAAATATTACTTCTGGAAAGCTGTAATGATCCATTTTTATTAAATCAGTTATTTCTGAGAGGTATGAATATTTTGGAGGCTGCACTTTGGAGGTGCTGTTAAATGATGTCACATTGTACTGTTATTGATACAAATGAAGGGGACAAAATATTAGAAACACTTTAGTAAAGCAAATGCAACAAGAGCACTTAAGAGATAAGCCCTAATATTTGAAACAGCTTCAACAAAAAGTGAACATTATACCTTGGTAACAGTGTAACTCATTTTAGGACAGTTGGATTTACAAAGAAAAAAACAACTCATAGATATTTGTGCAAAAAATAGAAACAGTTCATATTACATGAGAAGATTTGGTTTGACCAGAGATCATTTTTGCACAGTCTTAATGGAATGGGTGGAATTTTTCTGTGGGATACAAGACAACAGGAACCAGGATATATATATATCATATGGCCTTTTTTGATGGCAATGTTTATTTTAAAAATACTGACATACTTTTACACAGTGTCATCCAAAGTCACATTGGATTTCAGTCCATTTTCATTTGTCCTCAAAAACACACACACACAAAAAAAAATGCTGGAGGATATTGATTTTGAGTTCATGTGCAATCTTACTCTTCAGTCACGGCAACACCCACCTCCCCAAACCTCTCCTCCTCCTCCTCTTCCTCCTCTATCCTCTCTGCTGTTTCTTCCTGTGTCCTCATGGGCAAAACTGAGCTCTGTTCCCTTTTCTGTTCACCTCTTTCATCCTTGTTTCCCTCCTTTCTTTTTGCTCCTCTTCTGTTCATCCTGCACAACACGAGGAGGGCTCCTCTGCATCTCTTCCTAAATGATGGATCACATGCAGCATAGAGGAGAGGGTTCAGGCAGGAGTTGAGGTAAGCTAAACAGGTGACATATGGATGAGCAGCCAGTAATATCTGATCTAAAGAGCAGGAGTATGGGACGAATCCAAACTCGAGCAGCAGGGACACCGTTTTATTGACATGCAGAGGAAGCCAGCACAGGAAGAATGCCATCACTAAAGTGACAATGACCCTGAGGAGTCTGCGCTGGCGTCTGCGGTCAGGATGAGGACCCTGTCCAAAATGTCTGCTGAGAAGTTGGGCCAGTGAGCAGTAACAGACCAGTAAGATGATAAGAGGAAGCAGAAAGCCAATCAGAGTTGATTTTAAACTTAAAGCAGCAGTCCACCACATCTCTGTCCTTTCTTTTTCTTCCTCCTCCAGCTCTGCTCTGATCAGCATGGAGTAATCCATCTGGCATGAAAGGAAGATAGACTCACCAGGTTCATCCTCATATTTGGGGCCAACCTCCACCTCCTGGACAGATCGCAGCAGCAAACCAGGAAGTGCCAGGACTCCCGCCAGCACCCACACCCCTCCAAGTATCCACAAAGACTTGCTGGGGCAACTCCTTGGTGCGTGGCGGCTGGAGTGCCGGCGTCCAGTCAGAACCCAGTAGCGCTCCACGCTGAGCATGCTCAGGCTGAACACGCTGGCATACATGTTCAGAGCTGTGAGGAAGCTACTGATTTGGCAGAGAGGTTGCCCAAAAGGCCAGTGGTAGCCCATCGCTGTGTAGATGGCCCAAAGGGGAAGTGTCACAAGGAAACAAAGGTCAGCTAAAGCTAAACTGGCTATCAGAGAGTCAGTCAGTGAGCGAGAGGGACGGGGGATGGAGGGAGAATAAGAGGAATGGGAGGTGGAAGAATGGGAGGATGTTCTGTAGCTTTGTCTAGAGGAATATCCACAGTTTGAACTTTGAACTCTGCCAGCATCGTTAATGTGCTGCTGAGTGGTTCTAAAAATCTTCCTGCAGCAGAACCGACCAACTTCTGCTGCCTTTTGGCCCCTACTCTTCCTCCCATCTGCTCGGTCCAGGTATGCCCAAAGCACCAGGCTGTTGCCGAGACAACCAACCAGGAATGCCAGCAGGTAGACAGACGGGATGATGAAGAATGAGGGAGACCAGTCGCTGTAGTCACAGAGAGGTGGGGTAGTAGGAGTAGGGGAGGTGAGGTAATCTGTTTCTGGCATCACTCTATATATGTTTTTCCTTGGTGTTTATTTAAACAAGTTTTCCATTAAAATTCACAGGAGTTTTTAATACTTTAACCAAAACAACACAATGCCTAGATGCAGAGAGACTAAACTCCTGCACTGGAAGAACTTTTTTTTGGTTAAGCAGTCCAAATTCCAGGAGTGGATAAGTCTCCAGTTCACATTAATTTCCCCAGTCCGTTGACTGAAATGGTCTGAAACACACAAAGAGGTTTTAAAACATTGGCAACTGCTCATGACAAGTCAAGGTTTAGCTACAGACATATAATTATATAATTGTATACATTTTTCCCATGCTCATGCTTCTCCCGCTGATCACTACTTGAATAAATTAAAGATCATGAGAACCTCACTTTTTTCTATAGAGCTATTAAAACACTTGCAGGGAACCAACAATTTTAGGCCATTTTAACATCATTTAAAAATCATACAAGAAAACCAGAATCAAGAGTGTGCACAAAATTAAAAAACTGCAGAATCAAGATTGCAAAAATACACACTAACAGCACAGTACTTCACTAACAAACTAAGGAATTTCATGGAGCAATGACTTTTTCACAGTGATCTTACAGTAAGTCATGCAATATGATTTAAGTCAATCTTTTATATCTTTATACCTTCATGTTCAATTTTATAAGTGAACTCTGTAAATCTGCATTAAAATCTTCTCCAGCAGGCGTGTTTTGCAAAATAAGAGCTAGTCCACAGAGGGATTCTGATGAAGGCACTTACCTTACAGCCGCTTCATTAGCTCACAGGTGCTTCTAATCATCGCACAATCAATGTGATACAGAAATTAGCCTCATCCCATCCTCTCCTGCTAAGCATGCTCTCTGGGATTTCTTCTGCTTTTCTCAGTCTCACCATCTGTAATGTGCTGACCGAAGAAGGTGAGTGTTTCTCTTCATCCTGAATATATATGTGTCCCCTAAACACACACAACTAAACTAAAACCCAGAACCCTCCTTTTTCCCATTCTCAAACTAGACCACCCCAGCAGAGAGTAACAAGACCTGCAAGCATCATCCCCCCAACACAAACATACACACCTCCCAAGAGACACAATAATGCCACTCATCCTTCCCCCACAAACTCGAGATACACAAACAGAGTCCTCCATCTCCTATACTGCTCGTATTCTCTATGCAAAGACACAAACAGATCCAAATGCACCTACAGTACACAAATATGTGCAAACACAAGCACCCTCTTTGTTGTCGGGGTCTCGGATATTCAAACACACTGTGTATATAATAGTCAAGTGTAACTACTCACACAGAGGACAAATAACAGCCCTCACATTCACAGTCAGGCTAGAATATAGGATAGAGAGAGCCTTCATGAATACATTGAAAAGGCTTTTAAACCATTGATCCCTACCCCGTGTAAACTGGGACAGAGGGAAGAATTTCCATGTGAAAGTGCATCCTAACCCACAGCTGTGTTGTCTCTCATCTTATAGAGGCTGCAAAAAAGTTCATTAAAATCATACTCAGTTGTTTCTGAGGCCTTTTCTCCATCCCAGCATTACAAGCAAGATTATTAAAGTAGTAACACACTTTGATTAAAAATCAATTTATAATTTTTTTAATTTATAACTTATTTTTTCTTTATTCTGCTGGTCCTTAAAGTGCATTTGTTCTGTTTTGAAATTTCTTTCTAATAATGAATAAGGTAAACAACGTCCCACACTGACAGCTGTTATGATTACAAAACAGAATAATAAATTATTAGGACTTAATAACTTAGAAAATCATAATTTATAAAATGATCAAACCTTCAGACGTGGTTGTAAATGCCCTGTTCGAATCTATATATTGTATGGATGGATTGATGGATGGAAGAATGGGCACTTTAGCTCAGTGTGGAACTGCCGTGTAAATAATGAAGACGTTCACATAGTAAACAGGAAGTGCTTGTTTCCACAGAGGTCATGCTGCCACTAACCTGTAGTTATGGGAACAAATGTTTCTAAAAAAAAAAAAAAACATTCCACAGTCTCTCTTACGACACACACACACACACACACACACACACTCTTTACTTTACTTTACTGCTGGGAAGGAAAGAAACGCAGAGTAAATACAAGCAAAAAAGAAAAGGAAACATTAAAAAAACAGTTTTTCAGTGGCTTACAAAAAGATGTTTAAACTTATGTGCAATGCTACTTTTCTCATACCATCCATATTAAAGCACAGACCTGCATATGAGCCTGAAAATCATACCATCATCATCAAATTCTAGGCTTTATTTCTCCCCCTGTGCACCCAAAGCTGAAAAATCCTGGAAACACCCCTGCTACAGAGAGGAGAGCTGCTAGAAGGACTTCACTTTCCTGTTGTCGGTCTTGTCACAGTTAAGTTTTTTATTTAAGGGTTACTCATTTCAAAATCTGCCTACAATTCTTTCACCTGAAAACTGGTCTTCTAGTTTTTCTGTGCCTGTTAATGGATAGCTTTTCATACATGGCAGTGCCTACTTAAAAAACTGAAACAGGATAAGGATTTGCATAATATGTCTGATATGAAATGAGCCACAGGACAGGCAGAGAGCACAAAGTAGGAGAGCCTTTCACAGGGATTAAATGCACTGTGGAGAAATCCATGTTTCATCATGTCTGTCTATACAACAGATCAAACTTTCATCTGTCTTCTTATGGTCATGATGGCAGGCGCCGAAGTGCAAGAAAGCCTTTCATCTGAGTGTAAGCAGTTCTTGTATATGGGGACGCTGCTTCGTGGGCTTAAGGAGCAGCCGCTTAAAAAGATCTGCCAGTTCTATGCGGGTAAACCACGATTTTTCACCCTCTACGACACCTTCAGCCACATCCCTGTTTATTCAGCGTATACCTTTAAGCGCTCAGACGGCTCCAAGAAAGTGGATGTGCCTTGGATGTATGAGCCACAGGTAGGCATGGTTGCTGGCTTTGCTGTCTGATCCTTCAAACGTGTGCCCTGATCATCTGCCAAAAAGAGAATGCTGATGTTTCTATTTGTTTTTTTTATGTCTAATATCTTTTCTTATTTTGAGAAATAGGCTGTAGTCAACAGGATTTATGAAGGGGTTATGATATCATTCATGATTAATGAGTCATTTACAACAGTTTAAATACCAACAATCATTTCTTGGCAGATGATGACTTTTGGGCCCTGGTTACCTCTTACGAAGTGTGAAAATTGTTGACACTTTGTGTCATAAAGAAGTAAAATGCTATTGTTACCATTATAAAAATATACCACCTGAATTTTTGTGCTTTTGCAGACTCACTCTGCTCCATAAATTTGTACAGGTTGAATGTGTGAAAAAAAGACAATGCCACTAAAAAGAGATGTCTCAGGTTTGTAATGGTCTGTTTTGTAAACAAACAGTCAATTGCATACTTTCAGAAATAAATTTGGAGGTGTTGTTGGTGATAAACAGTAATGCTGGATATATTTATTTTACAGTCTTAACATGACCATGTTAACAGCTCTCCACAGCATCTGGCGCCAGAGACATGCAGCAGTTCCCTCCAGAAAATGTCCATGGGAGTTTTGAGGATGCTCAGGCTGTGCTTGATGACTACTCCAACACTGTGATCTACGAACGTGGCCAGCTGAATCCGGATGAGCACCAAGCCGACCCGGCCGACAAAGCAGCTACCTACACACTGACGAATGTGGTTCCTCAGGCTCGAGAGTTCAACATTGGTCCTTGGAAGGACCACGAGAACACCATCCGCAGGCGCCTCAACAACTACTGCCGCGGCACCGCCTTTGTGGTCACTGGGGTCACCACATCGGGGCTCACAATCCGCCGCCAGAACATCGATCGTGTGGGAATCCCAACCTACCTATGGTCGGCCTACTGTTGCCCCGATTATGACCACAATGCCCCATACTCTGAGCGCTCGAAGTTCCCTGCGTTTGCAGCTCATGGGCTCAACGACAGGGAAAATAATAAAGTTATAGAGATGACAGTGCAGCAGCTGGAGGATTTCCTGAAGAGAGTAACTTATGTTGACAGCACTTTCCAGATCTTCTATGACAACTGCGTGCCTCCTAATGGGGCACCGCATTTGTCTTAAAAATGTCATTGTATTCCACCAATGCGCAAAACAAACCACATTTTTATTCATCTTCTCTTTATCTCCTGCAAATTGCTCCTCCATGTAATTGAAAACTACACCTGCCTCTGTAGGCCTTTTGTTCAGGA
The DNA here is from genome assembly GCF_007364275.1 of Archocentrus centrarchus. Lineage (NCBI taxonomy): Eukaryota > Metazoa > Chordata > Actinopteri > Cichliformes > Cichlidae > Archocentrus > Archocentrus centrarchus. The sequence continues at coordinate 13,822,525 of NC_044351.1, read as the reverse complement.
CAGAGATTAGGCCGACTGTTTTACATTTTCTCAAATGCCTTAACTGCAGCAGGGCTCCGCACCTCAGTTTGCACAATTCTGACATACAAAATTAGCACAGACCAGTTTTCTGTAGCCTTACAAGAGCATTTTTATTGCTAGATTTTGGGAGTACTGCACTGGGTGCTAATTGCTCTGATGGTTGGATCTCAAACACCACTAAATGTGAACTACAAAGCAACACTGTGGTAAAAGAAATTAGCATAAAAAAATAAAATCCCCTTTCTGTCTGCTACTAACTTTGTCTATCATTCATTTTAGTCAGTGTCTGGTCTTTTTAATTGTGTTTTTACACAGGAGGTCACACATGACAGTATTAAAACATTAAAAACAGGTAAGGCAGTCACAACTCATGAATGATGAAATAACCACATTTCGTTTGCAAGGGCAGATCCTGGCAGTTGCCAGATGGTCAACTAAACAGCACCTGATTTGCCAAGCAGCAAACTGATGAAAAGCCCAAAATACACAAGTCAGAGAAATTTACTCGTGTGACCACTAGAGGGAGACCCTGTTTGTGTAATCTTAGTCACACTGTTTATCCAGACATGAAGGGGTGTGAAAAGAGAGAAGCAGCTGCTTCAGTTAGACAATCAAATATCTTTTGATTTTTTTTTTTTTTTATTTCCAAATTAAGTCTGAGATTAAAAGAAAAAAAAGGTCTTATTTCTGTATGATGCCAGAGGTGTGAGCATCCTGAAAGCACACAGCCTATTTAAGTCATTAAAATATGCTGAATCACTGCAGTACAGCAACCTTTCTGAGTAAAAGGTTGACTAATTTGGAGGTCTTGCCCTAAAATTTTATCCAAAAACCTTTAGTCACTACTGTGGTAGTAAAGATATAATACATATTCCAGCAAAAATATGTCTTCAATTTTATCAATAGTCATTAAATTTAAACTATTTTACGCATGCTGTAAGAGACTGATATTCTGTGATTACCTTTAACATCACAGCAAGGAGGTCTGGGTTCGAATCCGCCTTGGACAGGAACTTACTGGTCGGTGTTACAATGAAGCAATTATATATTTCTTTACATTTATGGTTGGTTTAGTGTTACTCAACATAAAAACAAATTTCATTCAGAAAACAAAACCTTTCTGACTTCAAACTTTTGAGCTGTGGTGTAGATTGCACTGTGATTATTGATTAGAGCAGATGATACAGGAGCATCAGTACAGGAAGAGACTGTTAAAAAGTTATGAGCTGTCTTCCTGCAGAGAAAGTGGAGTCTGTCATCCTTAAAATGCTGCCAAGAGAGGCAGCTGGCAGGATTGAATGATGCTCTGCCTCTGTGGTCAAGTACAGACATAGGCTTTAAGCAAGCATGAGCCACTAATAAGCATGACAGATTAATAAGCATCAACAACATGCACATCTTAAACACCTATGCACCACTAATCACAGAAAATGAGCATGCAATAAAGTGGACTTGTTAGGGACAGTTTGCTATCAGCCTTCAAACACTTCAACTCAAGTTTTCCTGAAAGACAGAGTTCAAAAATTCTCATCTTTGAAACTAAATCCTCATCACATACATGCATACAATACACACTACTGCTCAAATCTTTGGGGTCACTTAGAAACGTCCAGGATTTTAACAGGAAATTGCCTTTAATGTAACATTACATTACTTTTCTCTTCTAAAAGCTCCCAGATATTCCTCCAGTTGACTCAAAATTCCTCAAAGAGCACCAACCGTACCCACAAAGCTAGAGGTCTAGCCCCCTATTGGACAATTTTAGCATTTATTTAAATGAATATTGTCTTGAAAGGTACCTATAAATAAAATGTAGAATTAGAAGTAGTAGTAGTAGCAGTAGAAGTAGTAGTAGTAGTAGTTTTAGTAGTATTGGCATCTCTAATAGTAGCATTGTCTTTTTTTAGCTTCCTGAAGTTCCTGCAGTAGAATTGGAGGCAGAGCCTTCAGCTTTCAGTCTCCTCTCCTGTGGAAACAGCTCCCAGTTTGGATTCAGGGACTTGATGCACCGAGCACTGTCTTTCACTCCCAGTGTGTTCATATCACTCCTGCATGTCATTAACATTTGTATTTTCTCTCCCATCAGGTGTGTTTTCTCCTGTCTTCCTATGATTTCATATTTTTTTATTTTCTCTCTCCACTCACCCCCCAACCCGTCACTCCTCCCTGAGCCTGGTTCTGCCGGAGGTTTCTTCCTGTTAAAAGGGAGTTTTTCCTTCCTGTTGCCAAGTGCTTGCTCATAGGGGATCACTTGATTGTTGGGGTTTTCTCTCTAATATTTTAGTGTTTTTTGCCTTACAATATAAGACAGCTGTTGTGAATTGGCACTATATAAATTGAACTGAATAAGACTGAAATTGACTACAAAGTCCTATCAAAACTAAAATCGTCACACCCAATTGGGAAAACCAGCAAAATAAAATACAGTTACATCAACCACAAACTGACCTGCCTATGTAGACACATCAATAGCAGCTTCTTCCTGAGGTCCTCTTCATCTCCAAAACTCAGCAGAGGAGCTTCTGTTTCACAACCATTAGACCAGCAGCCGTTATGTTTAACTTTCATTTAATTGTTGTATCCTGTTTAAAAATAAACATTGAAAAAGATATTTTGATGGCATAGTTTATTCTTTTTTTATGCAAGTCCTTAAAATGCATACATGTACATATGAAGAACTAGCAGTCATATTAGCCTCCTGAGATCCTACGCCATCATACGGACACATTACATTTAGACTTTTCTTCACCTTACAATTCATTCTGTTCATAATTTCTTAAACAATGATGAGCTTATTGTTTTATGCTGTAAAATAAAGCTATTATCTCCATGTGAGGACATACTTTAGGGAGGATGCTAAACTGCATTTCACATTTTTAACATTGTTCTTAGCATTGTTTTTTCAGTGACAATAAAACACTATTCTATTCTATTCTATTCTATTCTTTTTTTTTTTTTTTAAGCCTGTCAGGTCTGGCATTTTTCGCAATTGAAATGATGATCCGAACGGACTGATGTACCAAACATATTTCCTTTTACAAGAACAGCTCTATAAGTTTTCTATAGGCTATTCTTGTTAATGTATGTATTTTTATTTTTTATTTAGTTATTTATGCTAGGCCTGACAGGCAATAAGGAAAGGGATAGAAAAGAGGGATTAAAAAAAAAAGGAGAAGAAAAAAAAAGGAGGGGGGAAAGAGAAACAAAGAGAAGAAAGGAAAGAAAAAATACTTGAAGATATACATACATACATTCACATATCTATACATATGCATATACATATACACACATACACACAATTTTGCTGTGGCAGTAATGTGTGTGTATGCACCTCTGTCATGGAATGTACCCAATGAGGGTAAGAAACTGCCACCATGCCCCCCCCCCCCCCCGCGATCCAGAGGCGAATAGGAAATGACCCAGGCCATCCACAGCCCACTAGGAGCTCAGAAGACCTGAGGCCACACATCTTGATGGCAACTGCGTGCACACCCCAGAGGAGGAATGAGGGATACCCCAGACGGAGCCCCCAAGGCCAAAGGGCAAGAGTCCTTCTATTCTATTCTATTAAAAAAATATATATGTAGCATCTACTGTATGCAGTGAGCTAATGACTAATCCACAAATGTGCCTTATAGGTCCCATTCCTACCAGACTGTTCAAAGAAGTTTGATTTAATTTCCATATGATTCATGCATCTTTATTAAAAGTCTATAAACCACAGGCTTATCTGCAGTTAACTGATCATTTGCAGAGGAGTTGTTTATTTGAAGTGGAACAGTTTGCAGCCGAGTGTGAAGCGGCTGGTATGAGAATCAGCACCTCTAAGTCTGAGGTCGGAAAAGGGTGGAGTGCCCTCTCCAGCTCAGGGCTGACTTCCTTCCCCAGGTGGACGAGTTCAAATATCTCGTGGTCTTGTTCGCCTGGGAGATCGACAGACGGATCGGGGCTGCATCTGCAGTGATGCGGACGTTGCACCTGTCTGTCGTGGTGAAGAGGGAGCTGAGTGTTAAAGCAAAGCTGTCGATTTACCGGTCGATCTATGTCCCTACCCTCACCTATGGCCACGAGCTTTGGGTAGTGACCAAAAGAATAAGATCGCAAATGCAAGCGGCAGCAATGAGCTTCCTCCGAAGGGTAGCTGGCCTCTCCCTTAGTGCAGCCATTCAGGAGGGGCTCAGAGTAGAGCTGCTGCTCCTCCACGTCAAGAGGAGTCACCTCAGCTGGCTCCACATCAAGAGGAGCCAGCTGAGGTGGCTTGGGCATCTGATTAGGATACCTCCTGGGCCTCTCTGAACCTGAGTTTCCTGGAGTGACACGCATATACAAAAAAAATTAGCTGAAAATTTTAAACAGAAAATGAGATAACGAGTGCTCAAACTTTCAAATTACTTTTCATTTTACGGGGCACAAGTTGGTCAGCTTCTGGTGCATCAGCCCCACCCACGCATCCCTGCACAAGAGTGTCACAGTGGAGCTCGTGTGCACCTTTGCAGCTAAGAATTAGTGGAGGAGAAACACTACGAGCATGGCTGCAATCACCACCACAGTATGCAGGTATAACAATGGCTTTAACCCTTGCAGGATAAACATATCATTTCTAACTTCAGTGCTAATTAGACATGAATTAATCAGAAATCATGAGACTCTAGTTTCAGTGTCCTGCTCAGTGGCACTTCAGTAGATATTTGCAGTCAACCAGGGGTGTTTCCAGGATTTTTCTGGCCAAGAACCAACCCACTTCAAAACTGAAATTCAGTGAATTCTGCTGATTTCAATTGTGCACAGAGCTCTTGCCACTATAAATGTCGATTAGGAAAAGTTGGGAAGACTGAAGCACACAAAAGCAACCAGGAGATGATGAAGCTACCACAATGCAGTCTGGATATAACCCTAATTATGATTTACTCTATTTAGCAGTCAAATTTGTTGCAAACCAGGTCACCACTAATTTATTATCACATGAAAGAGGAAAAGAAACCCATGAGGTGGTGAGGGTGTGTGAATGGATGAGTGAACGGTATGTTGAGTGGCATAAAACAAAGGTGTCCATTAAAGAAGAACTCTTCCTGCTGCAGCACAGAGATTTGGTTAGATAAATGTCAGGCCATCTCAAAGTAAAGACTGATATCTGACAAGCTTGCAAAGCAAAGGAGAGAGGGTGTGGATCACACCACTGTGAGGCATATGAGTCAATCAAAATATATTGTTGAATCTGTAATCCTCATTGAGAGTTCAGCTACCAAATACAAGTTCAATGCTTGGATTCAACTCCTTCTGGTTAATCTGTCAGGGAATAAAGAGAGAACAGGCCTGGCCTGGCTATGAAACTGATGACTGTCCAATTACTTTTGAGCCTCAGTCTTTAGAGAATTTGACCAGCTTTTATTATGGCTGCAGATACTTCAGATACACTTACCTTCCTAAGACAAATCCATACATACTGGCAACAACACACCAGCCCCTAATTGTTACTGTAAACTAACATAATTCAATATTATACAAAAATTGGAGCCAATTCCAAGTCTAAAATATGTATAATCCAGTAACCCAAATAGAAATATGAGTTCTAATCAGTCTTTATTCACACAGCTTCCAGAAGACAGAAGACAAATCTTTGTGACCGGTCGCTACAGTATGTTAACAGACTTGTGTGTCAGGAAGGTCTACAACTAAGATCCTCGAGGGGCAGTGGAGTCGGCCACAATGACAAAATCTCCTACAGCAAATATCTTCTCCTTTGACCACAGTTGTTCCTGTAACAGTAGTATATATCCTTTAATCCATCGGTGCCAGAAGAGATCTGTGAAAAATTGAACTTGCTTCCAGCGTCATTTGATATACAAGTCACCTTTTTCAAAAAGTCCAGGTGGTAAAGCCGGCTTGCCTTTTAGCAAGATGATAGGATTTGGTGTCAAGTATTCAAGATCATTAGGATTGTCTGAGATTTTTGTAATAGGACAATCATTCAATATGGCTTCTACTGTAGCTCATTGAAACTTAATTTCACTCCAGTCTGAAGTAGCACATTTTGAATCCTTTTGTGGTCCAAGACTGATAGAGCTTCTCTTAATGCTGAAAGGCTGAAGTTGAATATTAATTTTTTGGGATGCATTGCTGTTTCAGTCTCAGCCCACTGAAAAACAATGTATTTTAATATGATACACATTGTAATACTATGTCCATGGCATAGCTGCATGCTTTCCATATCCAATCTAGAGGGCATAGATTTTTTTAAGAAATATGTGATTTAGGGTGTTTGACCTGCTTCTGGACATGTTGGACTGTTTTCATCCAATAGATGGAGATTTTTGCATAACTGTGCAAATGTACCTAATTATAGACTAGTAAATAAACCATTTGTAATATATAAATAATAATTATGCAGCATACAGAATTGCTGAGCATCAATAGAATAATATCAAACACAAGTGGTCAACAATTGGGCCCAGTGCTGTAAATGTTATTACACTGCTATACCACAAAATGGCATGGTGGCACCCCAAGAGCACAAAGGGAACATAAAAGTGAGGTCCACTAGTCTATCCATGCAACCTGACCACAGCGTGAAGAAAACAAAATGCTGTCACCACAGGAACAGTGACTGAACCAGGATAAACCACCACAGCTCACAAATGCACAGTTATGTCTGAACATGCATGAATAAAACCAAGGTATGCCCAGCTAGCTTGTCCCGTCCACTGAACTTTGTAACTATTGAACAACTCTGACATATAAGAGTCATGATTCTACAGTGTGGCAGGCAGGATAAGAACCCAAACACAGGACTCAGGAGGCAAAGCATGAACTCAGAAATACACAACTTTGTTTCTGGATGCACATCAGATACAAGAAAACCAGAAAACTCACCCGGTGCTAATAGGTCAACCACTAGGAATACTCAGGGAAACTCTGAACCAGGAAACACACCTAAGTGAGACAATGTGACCAAGAACAGGAGGACACAAATGATACACACACGAGGTCATCAGGGAGAGAGGACACACCTGGGAGCACAGCGGAACAAGACAAGGGGAGTAAAACTAAATATGATACAAAGTAAAACAGGAAGTAGACATGGAAACAAATACTGACTTGAGGACACAGGGAAGCAGACACACTGAGGGAGTACAACACCTACACTAGAGCACAAGATCATAACTAGACAAGAGGAGGACTTAAACTACAGAACAAGGAACAGAGACCAGGACTGAATCCACTTAACAGGAGAACAAAGTGATCGGCTGCCATAAAGTGATTTTCGATGTTTCTATGTGCTTTTATGTGTAATGTCTGTGCTTATATTGGTGAATAGAGTGTAGTCAATAGGATTTATGAAGAGCTTAAATATAAAATGAAGAAATGACCTGTTTTTCAAGTATGTTTATAACTCTGCATTATTGCACGTACATTATAATAAATCCAGTCCTCTTTGGTCACTTAAAATATCTTTATAGAGTGTAATGTTATATTTGTTCTGATTTCTGCTGCCCTCTTGGCCAGATTTCTCTTTAAAATCTGACCAATCACAGTTTTTACCCTGATAAATAAAGAATATATAAAAATCGCTGCCAAAAACTGATTGCAGCTTCTACCTTGTGACAGAAATGTTGTTTCTCACTCAAAATGACTTGATATCATTCATGAGAGAAATGTTTGACATATTTTTCACAGATTATAGGTCAGCAAGTCATTTACAACAGTTTAAATATGGGCAATCATTTTCTGGCAATCACTTATTGGCAGACGACCGGGAACACAGGAAGGCTGAGAACTGAAACCGGATTAAATAGAAAGTGAACAACAGCCAAGAACAGATCTCAGAAAACTAAGAAGCCTGAGGATAGAAACAATGAAACCAACCAGGAATTAGCAGAATAAGACAAAAATTCAAAACTGCAAAAGCACAATAAACTAGGAATCAAACAGTAACATTAGCAATATAAATTGAAAAATTAAAGTCCTAAAATTATAAATGCTGGGTCATAAACCCAGGACCATGATGATAAGATCCAAGCTAAATGTATATTAACTAGTAACACACTGAGGACGCTGACACAGGCCGAAAGGTTGTTTTTGACACTGTGTCATGATAAATACCATAATTAGCCGGCTAGCAATAGCTAAGTACGTTTGGAGCTGTTACAAACTAAACTTGTAATTACTCATGGAAACATACCCTCGTCTTTTTTCTTCCTCTAATCTTCTCCTTTCCCTCCTCTCTGCCTCACAGGGACAGCTCCTTTCTGACACCTTTCTGTTTCGTAGCTTCTCCCACAAATAACTAAAATTGACGGACCATCAGGTCGCCTGGAGCACTGCCGATGCGCATGCGTGCCCAAACTACCTAAATTCACGCTGACAGTCAGCAAGTGGCCTACTCATTAAATTAGTATTGTTACAATTGTACAAATATGAAGAGGTGGAATAGTTTCTTCTTTCTTTTAGGACACTGGCATGTTAAAAAAGGACAGTTTCATCACAGATGTAGGTGAGCTTGAGGGCCCCCTGGTGGTCAGAGGGCCCTATGCAGCCGCATATGTCGCCTATGACTCGGCCAGTTCTGACTGTGTTGTTGTCGTTTTATTTGCAAGTTTTGATTTAAGCCCCTGATTTAATCTAGTATAATACTCAGTTTTATGTTGTTAGGCCCGTAGGAATTATAAATTAAACTAATTTTCGCATATAAAACCAGAGGATTTACATTTACGTATAAATCATTCAACGTGTCACAGAGCGCTGTATCCTTCCTCTAAGGGGTTCGCAAAAGTCAAGTAGAAAGCACTAATAACAAACCGTACTCCATCGTGTTTCTGTATCCAGCATAATATGTAGATACAGAAAATGGTTTTCAATTTCTTTGTGGGGTAGTGCACTCTTAAGGGTTACCTTCATACACAGTGGCGCAAAAAGGAGGTATGCAGTATATGCAATGCATAGGGGCGACGCACAGGGGGCGCAAAGTGATATGGAGAAATTATTTCTCCAGTCGCATTCTCTGCATTTAACAGCTGTGTAAATGATATGATCAATAACAGAGTCACGGTGCTGATTAGGTGTCCCTGTGCTCCTTCACCTCCCCTCCTCCTGCCCCCCACCCTTTTCTACACACACACACACACACACACACACACAAAAGGCGCGTTCGAGAACGCTACATCAGTTTTTCTTAGAATCGTCACCTGACGACAAAAAAACAAAACGGAAAACGGACGACGGAGAAGGATTAAAATGTTGTTTGGAAGAAAAAAGGCTTTTCAAAATGGTTTAAAGACAGTCGGTAAGTTATTCCAAAAGCCTGTAAAAGTCTTTAATAGCAAGTCTTGTATTAAATAAGTCCATGAATAAGTGAGATCTGCACATATGAACACGGTAAACCTTGAGAGGGTGCCTGTGTGCGGGTTTGGCCTAAAAATGTGTCTTATGCACCTCAGAAAGTACACAGCTGCACCCCTGTTCATACATATTATTATAAGTAGGGTTCTGACAGCATTATTGAGGTATAGGGAGTTGAAATATTTCACACGATGGTACTTGAGCATGTATAACTGTAACGATGTAGACCTGTTCTACTATAGGCCTCAAAGGGCTACAGGGGGACGGTAAGATTGAAGTCTTTAAGAGCATTTAAGGCATGGAAACCTTTCCTGATTTGCCTAATCTTTGTAATTTCGTATATTACAACTCAAGGTAAAAAAAAAAGCCAGAGGACAGGAGACATGAAAGTGCAGGATGAAGAGAGACAAACCAGCAGAAAGGTGGAGCAGAGGTAACTGTGTATGAAGTACAACAAACTGTAAGTACAGAAAGACATAATACACTAATGTAAAGAGGCTAATCTACCATTAGAATCATCTTTCAGTAAGTACATTAACAGAAGTGAAAACTGCTGTGCTGATCAAAAAGGGCAATACATTTACTTAGTTTGGGGTTTGGAGCTTCAGCTTTGTGGGAACAGTTGGTGGCAAAATGGAGAAAAAACATGTTGAAAAATTCTTATTGTGAGAAAGGGAAAAAAGAATCCATGTAAGAAATGGATTTAAAAAAATAAACATTGAAAAAATGAAATTTTATTACACCTGGGTGTGCCACTCCCTTTACTGAAAAGTGCAAACTTGTTTAATCGCATTAGAAATGGGATGATCCCCACACTAGTGTGTAAATGTATTGTCCCTTTGGTCACTACAGTTGTGTTGGTCTGTGCTAATGTGTTTGGAAAAAGGTTTTCTGACTGATAAGCTGGACTTTAACAGGAAAAACTTGCATTAGGTACCACAATGTACCACTGGAACACAGGAGAGATTGATTGAAACTGCTCTCAAAATCTGGATATTAGTAGATATTCCATTCAAAGTTATTCAGAGTTTAGGATCAGTCTCACAATGAAGCAATTATATATTTCTTTACATTAATGGTTGGTTTACTGTTAACATGAAGCCAAATTTCATTCAGAAAACTGAACCTTTCTAATTGACTTCAAACTTTTGAGCTGTGGTGTAGATTGCACTGTGATTATTGATTAGAGCAGATGATACAGGAGCATCAGTTCAGGGAAAGACTGTTAAATAGTTATGAGCTGTCTTCCTGCAGAGAAAGTGGAGTCTGTCATCCTCAAAATGCTGCCAAGAGAGGCAGCTGGCAGGATTGAATGATGCTCTGCCTCTGTGGTCAAGTACAGACATAGGCTTTAAGCAAGCATGAGCCACTAATAAGCATGACAGATTAATAAGCATCAACAACATGCACTTCTTAAACACCTATGCACCACTAATCACAGAAAATGAGCATGCAATAAAGTGGACTTGTTAGGGACAGTTTGCTATCAGCCTTCAAACACTTCAACTCAAGTTTTCCTGAAAGACAGAGTTCAAAAATTCTGATCTTTGAAACTAAATCCTCATCACATACATGCATACAATACACACTACTGCTCAAATCTTTGGGGTCACTTAGAAACGTCCAGGATTTTAACAGGAAATTGCCTTTAATGTCACATTACATGAGCTTTGTCACTAATCTTTTCACAGGTGTTTCTTAACAAAATCATTGAGCATAAATCACTTGTGATGTTTAAGTGAATCTCTACACACACATGCAGAAGCCCATTTTTAGCATCACTCACTCCTGTGTTTTAGTGTCACATTGTGGTACTTAATGCAAATTGATCATGCCAGATGGATAATATATGATTACAAACATCTTCTTACCAACAAGCAGAGCTCCAAAGTATTTTGTGGGTCAAAAGCAGCATTACATTAGGTTAGTTTGAGGTCTGGAGCATCAGCTTTGTAGGTTTATTGAACTCAAACTGGATGAAAGAAAGAATTCAAAAACTTGTTGAAGGATTCATATAGTCAGAAATCAAACTGTGGAATGTGTCAAAGTGATAAAAACTGAATGTTTTCTACAACTGGGTGTGTCACGCCCTTTACACAAAAGTGCAAACTTGTTTAATCGCATTAGAAATGGGATGATCCACACACTAGTGTGTCAAAATTGATTGTTTTCTTAATCAGCACGATAGTTTTGGTGTGTACTAATAAAACTGGAGGAGGGTTTCTTCCTTGTTTTCTTCTGCTGGATGTGTCAAATGTTTAGGAACCCTCGGCCTCCTTTAGTGCTAATGGTACTGTTGAGAAATTTGGTTTCTTTGTAGCTTTGGAGCACAGGCTCAGTGAATTTGACACATGCCTCCACAGCACTGAAAATCAATCAATAGGTAATCAGGCTCCTGGAACCAGTGCAGGTCAAAGTAGGTGAGCCCTGGTTAGCTGCAAGTACATTACCACAACTGAATACGACTGTGCTGATCAAAAGCAGCATTGTATAAGCTTAGTTTGGGGTCTGGAGCTTGAGTATCCTGGGTTTAATTAATGATCCACACACTAATGTGTACATGTATTGTTTGTTTGCTCACTACAGTTGTGTTGGTCTGTGCTAATGTGTTTGGAAAAAGGTTTTCTGACTGATAAGCTGGACTTTAACAGGAAAAACTTGCATTAGGTACCACAATGTACCACTGGAACACAGGAGAGATTGATTGAAACTGCTCTCAAAATCTGGATATTAGTAGATATTCCATTCAAAGTTATTCAGAGTTTAGGATCAGTCTCACAATGAAGCAATTATATATTTCTTTACATTAATGGTTGGTTTAGTGTTAACATGAAGCCAAATTTCATTCAGAAAACTGAACCTTTCTAATTGACTTCAAACTTTTGAGCTGTGGTGTAGATTGCACTGTGATTATTGATTAGAGCAGATGATACAGGAGCATCAGTTCAGGGAGAGACTGTTAAAAAGTTATGAGCTGTCTTCCTGCAGAGAAAGTGGAGTCTGTCATCCTCAAAATGCTGCCAAGAGAGGCAGCTGGCAGGATTGAATGATGCTCTGCCTCTGTGGTCAAGTACAGACATAGGCTTTAAGCAAGCATGAGCCACTAATAAGCATGACAGATTAATAAGCATCAACAACATGCACTTCTTAAACACCTATGCACCACTAATCACAGAAAATGAGCATGCAATAAAGTGGACTTGTTAGGGACAGTTTGCTATCAGCCTTCAAACACTTCAACTCAAGTTTTCCTGAAAGACAGAGTTCAAAAATTCTGATCTTTGAAACAAAATCCTCATCACATACATGCATACAATACACACTACTGCTCAAATCTTTGGGGTCACTTAGAAACGTCCAGGATTTTAACAGGAAATTGCCTTTAATGTCACATTACATGAGCTTTGTCACTAATCTTTTCACAGGTGTTTCTTAACAAAATCATTGAGCATAAATCACTTGTGATGTTTAAGTGAATCTCTACACACACATGCAGAAGCCCATTTTTAGCATCACTCACTCCTGTGTTTTAGTGTCACATTGTGGTACTTAATGCAAACTGATCATGCCAGATGGATAATATATGATTACAAACATCTTCTTACCAACAAGCAGAGCTCCAAAGTATTTTGTGGGTCAAAAGCAGCATTACATTAGGTTAGTTTGAGGTCTGGAGCATCAGCTTTGTAGGTTTATTGAACTCAAACTGGATGAAAGAAAGAATTCAAAAACTTGTTGAAGGATTCATATAGTCAGAAATCAAACTGTGGAATGTGTCAAAGTGATAAAAACTGAATGTTTTCTACAACTGGGTGTGTCACGCCCTTTACACAAAAGTGCAAACTTGTTTAATCGCATTAGAAATGGGATGATCCACACACTAGTGTGTCAAAATTGATTGTTTTCTTAATCAGCACGATAGTTTTGGTGTGTACTAATAAAACTGGAGGAGGGTTTCTTCCTTGTTTTCTTCTGCTGGATGTGTCAAATGTTTAGGAACCCTCGGCCTCCTTTAGTGCTAATGGTACTGTTGAGAAATTTGGTTTCTTTGTAGCTTTGGAGCACAGGCTCAGTGAATTTGACACATGCCTCCACAGCACTGAAAATCAATCAATAGGTAATCAGGCTCCTGGAACCAGTGCAGGTCAAAGTAGGTGAGCCCTGGTTAGCTGCAAGTACATTACCACAACTGAATACGACTGTGCTGATCAAAAGCAGCATTGTATAAGCTTAGTTTGGGGTCTGGAGCTTGAGTATCCTGGGTTTAATTAATGATCCACACACTAATGTGTACATGTATTGTTTGTTTGATCACTACAGTTGTGTTGGTCTGTGCTAATGTGTTTGGAAAAAGGTTTTCTGACTGATAAGCTGGACTTTAACAGGAAAAACTTGCATTAGGTACCACAATGTACCACTGGAACACAGGAGAGATTGATTGAAACTGCTCTCAAAATCTGGATATTAGTAGATATTCCATTCAAAGTTATTCAGAATTTGGGATCAGTCTCACAATGAAGCAATTATATATTTCTTTACATTAATGGTTGGTTTAGTGTTAACATGAAGCCAAATTTCATTCAGAAAAATGAACCTTTCTAATTGACTTCAAACTTTTGAGCTGTGGTGTAGATTGCACTGTGATTATTGATTAGAGCAGATGATACAGGAGCATCAGTACAGGGAGAGACTGTTAAAAAGTTATGAGCTGTCTTCCTGCAGAGAAAGTGGAGTCTGTCATCCTCAAAATGCTGCCAAGAGAGGCAGCTGGCAGGATTGAATGATGCTCTGCCTCTGTGGTCAAGTACAGACATAGGCTTTAAGCAAGCATGAGCCACTAATAAGCATGACAGATTAATAAGCATCAACAACATGCACATCTTAAACACCTATGCACCACTAATCACAGAAAATGAGCATGCAATAAAGTGGACTTGTTAGGGACAGTTTGCTATCAGCCTTCAAACACTTCAACTCAAGTTTTCCTGAAAGACAGAGTTCAAAAATTCTGATCTTTGAAACTAAATCCTCATCACATACATGCATACAATACACACTACTGCTCAAATCTTTGGGGTCACTTAGAAACGTCCAGGATTTTAACAGGAAATTGGCTTTAATGTCACATTACATGAGCTTTGTCACTAATCTTTTCACAGGTGTTTCTTAACAAAATCATTGAGCATAAATCACTTGTGATGTTTAAGTGAATCTCTACACACACATGCAGAAGCCCATTTTTAGCATCACTCACTCCTGTGTTTTAGTGTCACATTGTGGTACTTAATGCAAATTGATCATGCCAGATGGATAATATATGATTACAAACATCTTCTTACCAACAAGCAGAGCTCCAAAGTATTTTGTGGGTCAAAAGCAGCATTACATTAGGTTAGTTTGAGGTCTGGAGCATCAGCTTTGTAGGTTTATTGAACTCAAACTGGATGAAAGAAAGAATTCAAAAACTTGTTGAAGGATTCATATAGTCAGAAATCAAACTGTGGAATGTGTCAAAGTGATAAAAACTGAATGTTTTCTACAACTGGGTGTGTCACGCCCTTTACACAAAAGTGCAAACTTGTTTAATCGCATTAGAAATGGGATGATCCACACACTAGTGTGTCAAAATTGATTGTTTTCTTAATCAGCACGATAGTTTTGGTGTGTACTAATAAAACTGGAGGAGGGTTTCTTACTTGTTTTCTTCTGCTGGATGTGTCAAATGTTTAGGAACCCTCGGCCTCCTTTAGTGCTAATGGTACTGTTGAGAAATTTGGTTTCTTTGTAGCTTTGGAGCACAGGCTCAGTGAATTTGACACATGCCTCCACAGCACTGAAAATCAATCAATAGGTAATCAGCCTCCTGGAACCAGTGCAGGTCAAAGTAGGTGAGCCCTGGTTAGCTGCAAGTACATTACCACAACTGAATACGACTGTGCTGATCAAAAGCAGCATTGTATAAGCTTAGTTTGGGGTCTGGAGCTTGAGTATCCTGGGTTTAATTAATGATCCACACACTAATGTGTACATGTATTGTTTGTTTGCTCACTACAGTTGTGTTGGTCTGTGCTAATGTGTTTGGAAAAAGGTTTTCTGACTGATAAGCTGGACTTTAACAGGAAAAACTTGCATTAGGTACCACAATGCACCACTGGAACACAGGAGAGATTGATTGAAACTGCTCTCAAAATCTGGATATTAGTAGATATTCCATTCAAAGTTATTCAGAATTTAGGATCAGTCTCACAATGAAGCAATTATATATTTCTTTACATTAATGGTTGGTTTAGTGTTAACATGAAGCCAAATTTCATTCAGAAAACTGAACCTTTCTAATTGACTTCAAACTTTTGAGCTGTGGTGTAGATTGCACTGTGATTATTGATTAGAGCAGATGATACAGGAGCATCAGTACAGGGAGAGACTGTTAAAAAGTTATGAGCTGTCTTCCTGCAGAGAAAGTGGAGTCTGTCATCCTCAAAATGCTGCCAAGAGAGGCAGCTGGCAGGATTGAATGATGCTCTGCCTCTGTGGTCAAGTACAGACATAGGCTTTAAGCAAGCATGAGCCACTAATAAGCATGACAGATTAATAAGCATCAACAACATGCACATCTTAAACACCTATGCACCACTAATCACAGAAAATGAGCATGCAATAAAGTGGACTTGTTAGGGACAGTTTGCTATCAGCCTTCAAACACTTCAACTCAAGTTTTCCTGAAAGACAGAGTTCAAAAATTCTGATCTTTGAAACTAAATCCTCATCACATACATGCATACAATACACACTACTGCTCAAATCTTTGGGGTCACTTAGAAACGTCCAGGATTTTAACAGGAAATTGCCTTTAATGTCACATTACATGAGCTTTGTCACTAATCTTTTCACAGGTGTTTCTTAACAAAATCATTGAGCATAAATCACTTGTGATGTTTAAGTGAATCTCTACACACACATGCAGAAGCCCATTTTTAGCATCACTCACTCCTGTGTTTTAGTGTCACATTGTGGTACTTAATGCAAATTGATCATGCCAGATGGATAATATATGATTACAAACATCTTCTTACCAACAAGCAGAGCTCCAAAGTATTTTGTGGGTCAAAAGCAGCATTACATTAGGTTAGTTTGAGGTCTGGAGCATCAGCTTTGTAGGTTTATTGAACTCAAACTGGATGAAAGAAAGAATTCAAAAACTTGTTGAAGGATTCATATAGTCAGAAATCAAACTGTGGAATGTGTCAAAGTCATAAAAACTGAATGTTTTCTACAACTGGGTGTGTCACGCCCTTTACACAAAAGTGCAAACTTGTTTAATCGCATTAGAAATGGGATGATCCACACACTAGTGTGTCAAAATTGATTGTTTTCTTAATCAGCACGATAGTTTTGGTGTGTACTAATAAAACTGGAGGAGGGTTTCTTCCTTGTTTTCTTCTGCTGGATGTGTCAAATGTTTAGGAACCCTCGGCCTCCTTTAGTGCTAATGGTACTGTTGAGAAATTTGGTTTCTTTGTAGCTTTGGAGCACAGGCTCAGTGAATTTGACACATGCCTCCACAGCACTGAAAATCAATCAATAGGTAATCAGGCTCCTGGAACCAGTGCAGGTCAAAGTAGGTGAGCCCTGGTTAGCTGCAAGTACATTACCACAACTGAATACGACTGTGCTGATCAAAAGCAGCATTGTATAAGCTTAGTTTGGGGTCTGGAGCTTGAGTATCCTGGGTTTAATTAATGATCCTCACACTAATGTGTACATGTATTGTTTGTTTGATCACTACAGTTGTGTTGGTCTGTGCTAATGTGTTTGGAAAAAGGTTTTCTGACTGATAAGCTGGACTTTAACAGGAAAAACTTGCATTAGGTACCACAATGTACCACTGGAACACAGGAGAGATTGATTGAAACTGCTCTCAAAATCTGGATATTAGTAGATATTCCATTCAAAGTTATTCAGAGTTTAGGATCAGTCTCACAATGAAGCAATTATATATTTCTTTACATTAATGGTTGGTTTAGTGTTAACATGAAGCCAAATTTCATTCAGAAAACTGAACCTTTCTAATTGACTTCAAACTTTTGAGCTGTGGTGTAGATTGCACTGTGATTATTGATTAGAGCAGATGATACAGGAGCATCAGTACAGGGAGAGACTGTTAAAAAGTTATGAGCTGTCTTCCTGCAGAGAAAGTGGAGTCTGTCATCCTCAAAATGCTGCCAAGAGAGGCAGCTGGCAGGATTGAATGATGCTCTGCCTCTGTGGTCAAGTACAGACATAGGCTTTAAGCAAGCATGAGCCACTAATAAGCATGACAGATTAATAAGCATCAACAACATGCACATCTTAAACACCTATGCACCACTAATCACAGAAAATGAGCATGCAATAAAGTGGACTTGTTAGGGACAGTTTGCTATCAGCCTTCAAACACTTCAACTCAAGTTTTCCTGAAAGACAGAGTTCAAAAATTCTCATCTTTGAAACTAAATCCTCATCACATACATGCATACAATACACACTACTGCTCAAATCTTTGGGGTCACTTAGAAACGTCCAGGATTTTAACAGGAAATTGGCTTTAATGTCACATTACATGAGCTTTGTCACTAATCTTTTCACAGGTGTTTCTTAACAAAATCATTGAGCATAAATCACTTGTGATGTTTAAGTGAATCTCTACACACACATGCAGAAGCCCATTTGTAGCATCACTCACTCCTGTGCTTTAGTGTCACATTGTGGTACTTAATGCAAATTGATCATGCCAGATGGATAATATATGATTACAAACATCTTCTTACCAGCAAGCAGAGCTCCAAAGTATTTTGTGGGTCAAAAGCAGCATTACATTAGGTTAGTTTGAGGTCTGGAGCATCAGCTTTGTAGGTTTATTGAACTCAAACTGGATGAAAGAAAGAATTCAAAAACTTGTTGAAGGATTCATATAGTCAGAAATCAAACTGTGGAATGTGTCAAAGTGATAAAAACTGAATGTTTTCTACAACTGGGTGTGTCACGCCCTTTACACAAAAGTGCAAACTTGTTTAATCGCATTAGAAATGGGATGATCCACACACTAGTGGGTCAAAATTGATTGTTTTCTTAATCAGCACGATAGTTTTGGTGGGTACTAATAAAACTGGAGGAGGGTTTCTTCCTTGTTTTCTTCTGCTGGATGTGTCAAATGTTTAGGAACCCTCGGCCTCCTTTAGTGCTAATGGTACTGTTGAGAAATTTGGTTTCTTTGTAGCTTTGGAGCACAGGCTCAGTGAATTTGACACATGCCTCCACAGCACTGAAAATCAATCAATAGGTAATCAGGCTCCTGGAACCAGTGCAGGTCAAAGTAGGTGAGCCCTGGTTAGCTGCAAGTACATTACCACAACTGAATACGACTGTGCTGATCAAAAGCAGCATTGTATAAGCTTAGTTTGGGGTCTGGAGCTTGAGTATCCTGGGTTTAATTAATGATCCACACACTAATGTGTACATGTATTGTTTGTTTGATCACTACAGTTGTGTTGGTCTGTGCTAATGTGTTTGGAAAAAGGTTTTCTGACTGATAAGCTGGACTTTAACAGGAAAAACTTGCATTAGGTACCACAATGTACCACTGGAACACAGGAGAGATTGATTGAAACTGCTCTCAAAATCTGGATATTAGTAGATATTCCATTCAAAGTTATTCAGAGTTTAGGATCAGTCTCACAATGAAGCAATTATACATTTCTTTACATTAATGGTTGGTTTAGTGTTAACATGAAGCCAAATTTCATTCAGAAAACTGAACCTTTCTAATTGACTTCAAACTTTTGAGCTGTGGTGTAGATTGCACTGTGATTATTGATTAGAGCAGATGATACAGGAGCATCAGTACAGGGAGAGACTGTTAAAAAGTTATGAGCTGTCTTCCTGCAGAGAAAGTGGAGTCTGTCATCCTCAAAATGCTGCCAAGAGAGGCAGCTGGCAGGATTGAATGATGCTCTGCCTCTGTGGTCAAGTACAGACATAGGCTTTAAGCAAGCATGAGCCACTAATAAGCATGACAGATTAATAAGCATCAACAACATGCACATCTTAAACACCTATGCACCACTAATCACAGAAAATGAGCATGCAATAAAGTGGACTTGTTAGGGACAGTTTGCTATCAGCCTTCAAACACTTCAACTCAAGTTTTCCTGAAAGACAGAGTTCAAAAATTCTCATCTTTGAAACAAAATCCTCATCACATACATGCATACAATACACACTACTGCTCAAATCTTTGGGGTCACTTAGAAACGTCCAGGATTTTAACAGGAAATTGCCTTTAATGTCACATTACATGAGCTTTGTCACTAATCTTTTCACAGGTGTTTCTTAACAAAATCATTGAGCATAAATCACTTGTGATGTTTAAGTGAATCTCTACACACACATGCAGAAGCCCATTTTTAGCATCACTCACTCCTGTGTTTTAGTGTCACATTGTGGTACTTAATGCAAATTGATCATGCCAGATGGATAATATATGATTACAAACATCTTCTTACCAGCAAGCAGAGCTCCAAAGTATTTTGTGGGTCAAAAGCAGCATTACATTAGGTTAGTTTGAGGTCTGGAGCATCAGCTTTGTAGGTTTATTGAACTCAAACTGGATGAAAGAAAGAATTCAAAAACTTGTTGAGGGATTCATATAGTCAGAAATCAAACTGTGGAATGTGTCAAAGTGATAAAAACTGAATGTTTTCTACAACTGGGTGTGTCACGCCCTTTACACAAAAGTGCAAACTTGTTTAATCGCATTAGAAATGGGATGATCCACACACTAGTGTGTCAAAATTGATTGTTTTCTTAATCAGCACGATAGTTTTGGTGTGTACTAATAAAACTGGAGGAGGGTTTCTTCCTTGTTTTCTTCTGCTGGATGTGTCAAATGTTTAGGAACCCTCGGCCTCCTTTAGTGCTAATGGTACTGTTGAGAAATTTGGTTTCTTTGTAGCTTTGGAGCACAGGCTCAGTGAATTTGACACATGCCTCCACAGCACTGAAAATCAATCAATAGGTAATCAGGCTCCTGGAACCAGTGCAGGTCAAAGTAGGTGAGCCCTGGTTAGCTGCAAGTACATTACCACAACTGAATACGACTGTGCTGATCAAAAGCAGCATTGTATAAGCTTAGTTTGGGGTCTGGAGCTTGAGTATCCTGGGTTTAATTAATGATCCACACACTAATGTGTACATGTATTGTTTGTTTGATCACTACAGTTGTGTTGGTCTGTGCTAATGTGTTTGGAAAAAGGTTTTCTGACTGATAAGCTGGACTTTAACAGGAAAAACTTGCATTAGGTACCACAATGTACCACTGGAACACAGGAGAGATTGATTGAAACTGCTCTCAAAATCTGGATATTAGTAGATATTCCATTCAAAGTTATTCAGAGTTTAGGATCAGTCTCACAATGAAGCAATTATATATTTCTTTACATTAATGGTTGGTTTACTGTTAACATGAAGCCAAATTTCATTCAGAAAACTGAACCTTTCTAATTGACTTCAAACTTTTGAGCTGTGGTGTAGATTGCACTGTGATTATTGATTAGAGCAGATGATACAGGAGCATCAGTACAGGGAGAGACTGTTAAAAAGTTATGAGCTGTCTTCCTGCAGAGAAAGTGGAGTCTGTCATCCTCAAAATGCTGCCAAGAGAGGCAGCTGGCAGGATTGAATGATGCTCTGCCTCTGTGGTCAAGTACAGACATAGGCTTTAAGCAAGCATGAGCCACTAATAAGCATGACAGATTAATAAGCATCAACAACATGCACATCTTAAACACCTATGCACCACTAGTCACAGAAAATGAGCATGCAATAAAGTGGACTTGTTAGGGACAGTTTGCTATCAGCCTTCAAACACTTCAACTCAAGTTTTCCTGAAAGACAGAGTTCAAAAATTCTGATCTTTGAAACAAAATCCTCATCACATACATGCATACAATACACACTACTGCTCAAATCTTTGGGTCACTTAGAAACGTCCAGGATTTTAACAGGAAATTGCCTTTAATGTCACATTACATGAGCTTTGTCACTAATCTTTTCACAGGTGTTTCTTAACAAAATCATTGAGCATAAATCACTTGTGATGTTTAAGTGAATCTCTACACACACATGCAGAAGCCCATTTTTAGCATCACTCACTCCTGTGTTTTAGTGTCACATTGTGGTACTTAATGCAAATTGATCATGCCAGATGGATAATATATGATTACAAACATCTTCTTACCAACAAGCAGAGCTCCAAAGTATTTTGTGGGTCAAAAGCAGCATTACATTAGGTTAGTTTGAGGTCTGGAGCATCAGCTTTGTAGGTTTATTGAACTCAAACTGGATGAAAGAAAGAATTCAAAAACTTGTTGAAGGATTCATATAGTCAGAAATCAAACTGTGGAATGTGTCAAAGTGATAAAAACTGAATGTTTTCTACAACTGGGTGTGTCACGCCCTTTACACAAAAGTGCAAACTTGTTTAATCGCATTAGAAATGGGATGATCCACACACTAGTGTGTCAAAATTGATTGTTTTCTTAATCAGCACGATAGTTTTGGTGTGTACTAATAAAACTGGAGGAGGGTTTCTTCCTTGTTTTCTTCTGCTGGATGTGTCAAATGTTTAGGAACCCTCGGCCTCCTTTAGTGCTAATGGTACTGTTGAGAAATTTGGTTTCTTTGTAGCTTTGGAGCACAGGCTCAGTGAATTTGACACATGCCTCCACAGCACTGAAAATCAATCAATAGTTAATCAGCCTCCTGGAACCAGTGCAGGTCAAAGTAGGTGAGCCCTGGTTAGCTGCAAGTACATTACCACAACTGAATACGACTGTGCTGATCAAAAGCAGCATTGTATAAGCTTAGTTTGGGGTCTGGAGCTTGAGTATCCTGGGTTTAATTAATGATCCACACACTAATGTGTACATGTATTGTTTGTTTGATCACTACAGTTGTGTTGGTCTGTGCTAATGTGTTTGGAAAAAGGTTTTCTGACTGATAAGCTGGACTTTAACAGGAAAAACTTGCATTAGGTACCACAATGTACCACTGGAACACAGGAGAGATTGATTGAAACTGCTCTCAAAATCTGGATATTAGTAGATATTCCATTCAAAGTTATTCAGAGTTTAGGATCAGTCTCACAATGAAGCAATTATATATTTCTTTACATTAATGGTTGGTTTAGTGTTAACATGAAGCCAAATTTCATTCAGAAAACTGAACCTTTCTAATTGACTTCAAACTTTTGAGCTGTGGTGTAGATTGCACTGTGATTATTGATTAGAGCAGATGATACAGGAGCATCAGTACAGGGAGAGACTGTTAAAAAGTTATGAGCTGTCTTCCTGCAGAGAAAGTGGAGTCTGTCATCCTCAAAATGCTGCCAAGAGAGGCAGCTGGCAGGATTGAATGATGCTCTGCCTCTGTGGTCAAGTACAGACATAGGCTTTAAGCAAGCATGAGCCACTAATAAGCATGACAGATTAATAAGCATCAACAACATGCACATCTTAAACACCTATGCACCACTAATCACAGAAAATGAGCATGCAATAAAGTGGACTTGTTAGGGACAGTTTGCTATCAGCCTTCAAACACTTCAACTCAAGTTTTCCTGAAAGACAGAGTTCAAAAATTCTGATCTTTGAAACAAAATCCTCATCACATACATGCATACAATACACACTACTGCTCAAATCTTTGGGGTCACTTAGAAACGTCCAGGATTTTAACAGGAAATTGGCCTTTAATGTCACATTACATGAGCTTTGTCACTAATCTTTTCACAGGTGTTTCTTAACAAAATCATTGAGCATAAATCACTTGTGATGTTTAAGTGAATCTCTACCCACACATGCAGAAGCCCATTTTTAGCATCACTCACTCCGTGTTTTAGTGTCACATTGTGGTACTTAATGCAAATTGATCATGCAGATGGATAATATATGATTACAAACATCTTCTTACCAACAAGCAGAGCTCCAAAGTATTTTGTGGGTCAAAAGCAGCATTACATTAGGTTAGTTTGAGGTCTGGAGCATCAGCTTTGTAGGTTTATTGAACTCAACTGGATGAAAGAAAGAAGTCAAAACTTGTTGAAGGATTCATATAGTCAGAAATCAAACTGTGGAATGTGTCAAAGTGATAAAAACTGAATGTTTTCTACAACTGGTTGTGTCACCGCCCTTTACACAAAAGTTGCCAACTTGTTAATCGAATTAGAAATGGGATGATCCACACACTAGTGTTGTTCAAAATTAAATTGCATTAGGTACCACAATTTACCACGAACACAGGAGAGATTGATTGAAACTGCCTCAAAATCTGGAATTAGTAGGATAGATATTCAGTCAGTTATTCAAGTTTTAGGATCATTCTTCCAATAATCATTATATAATTTCTTTACATTAATGGTTGTTTAACTGTTAACATGAAGCCAAAGTTCATCAGAAAACTGAACTTCTAATTGACACTTCAAACTTTTGAGCTGTGGTGTAGGATTGCACTGTGATATTGATTTAGTGCAGATGATACAGGAGCATCAGTTCAGGGAAAGGACTGTAAAATAGTTGATAGCTGTCTTCCCTGCAGAGAACGTGGAGTCTGTCATCCCTCAAAATGGCTGCAAGAGAGCAGCTGGCAGGATTGGAATGATGCTCTGCCTCTGTGGTCAAGTCAGACATAGGCTTTAAGCAGCATGAGCCACTAATAAGCATGACAGATTAATAAGCATCAACAACGTGCACATCTTAAACACCTATGCACCACTAATCACAGAAAATGAGCATGCAATAAAGTGGACTTGTTAGGGACAGTTTGCTATCAGCCTTCAAACACTTCAACTCAAGTTTTCCTGAAAGACAGAGTTCAAAAATTCTGATCTTTGAAACTAAATCCTCATCACATACATGCATACAATACACACTACTGCTCAAATCTTTGGGGTCTCTTAGAAACGTCCAGGATTTTAACAGGAAATTGCCTTTAATGTCACATTACATGAGCTTTGTCACTAATCTTTTCACAGGTGTTTCTTAACAAAATCATTGAGCATAAATCACTTGTGATGTTTAAGTGAATCTCTACACACACATGCAGAAGCCCATTTTTAGCATCACTCACTCCTGTGTTTTAGTGTCACATTGTGGTACTTAATGCAAATTGATCATGCCAGATGGATAATATATGATTACAAACATCTTCTTACCAGCAAGCAGAGCTCCAAAGTATTTTGTGGGTCAAAAGCAGCATTACATTAGGTTAGTTTGAGGTCTGGAGCATCAGCTTTGTAGGTTTATTGAACTCAAACTGGATGAAAGAAAGAAGTCAAAAACTTGTTGAAGGATTCATATAGTCAGAAATCAAACTGTGGAATGTGTCAAAGTGATCAAAACTGAATGTTTTCTACAACTGGGTGTGTCACGCCCTTTACACAAAAGTGCAAACTTGTTTAATCGCATTAGAAATGGGATGATCCACACACTAGTGTGTCAAAATTGATTGTTTTCTTAATCAGCACGATAGTTTTGGTCTGTACTAATAAAACTGGAGGAGGGTTTCTTCCTTGTTTTCTTCTGCTGGATGTGTCAAATGTTTAGGAACCCTCGGCCTCCTTTAGTGCTAATGGTACTGTTGAGAAATTTGGTTTCTTTGTAGCTTTGGAGCACAGGCTCAGTGAATTTGACACATGCCTCCATAGCACTGAAAATCAATCAATAGGTAATCAGGCTCCTGGAACCAGTGCAGGTCAAAGTAGGTGAGCCCTGGTTAGCTGCAAGTACATTACCACAACTGAATACGACTGTGCTGATCAAAAGCAGCATTGTATAAGCTTAGTTTGGGGTCTGGAGCTTGAGTATCCTGGGTTTAATTAATGATCCACACACTAATGTGTACATGTATTGTTTCTTTGATCACTACAGTTGTGTTGGTCTGTGCTAATGTGTTTGGAAAAAGGTTTTCTGACTGATAAGCTGGACTTTAACAGGAAAAACTTGCATTAGGTACCACAATGTACCACTGGAACACAGGAGAGATTGATTGAAACTGCTCTCAAAATCTGGATATTAGTAGATATTCCATTCAAAGTTATTCAGAATTTGGGATCAGTCTCACAATGAAGCAATTATATATTTCTTTACATTAATGGTTGGTTTACTGTTAACATGAAGCCAAATTTCATTCAGAAAACTGAACCTTTCTAATTGACTTCAAACTTTTGAGCTGTGGTGTAGATTGCACTGTGATTATTGATTAGAGCAGATGATACAGGAGCATCAGTACAGGGAGAGACTGTTAAAAAGTTATGAGCTGTCTTCCTGCAGAGAAAGTGGAGTCTGTCATCCTCAAAATGCTGCCAAGAGAGGCAGCTGGCAGGATTGAATGATGCTCTGCCTCTGTGGTCAAGTACAGACATAGGCTTTAAGCAAGCATGAGCCACTAATAAGCATGACAGATTAATAAGCATCAACAACATGCACATCTTAAACACCTATGCACCACTAATCACAGAAAATGAGCATGCAATAAAGTGGACTTGTTAGGGACAGTTTGCTATCAGCCTTCAAACACTTCAACTCAAGTTTTCCTGAAAGACAGAGTTCAAAAATTCTGATCTTTGAAACTAAATCCTCATCACATACATGCATACAATACACACTACTGCTCAAATCTTTGGGGTCTCTTAGAATTGTCCAGGATTTTAACAGGAAATTGGCTTTAATGTCACATTACATGAGCTTTGTCACTAATCTTTTCACAGGTGTTTCTTAACAAAATCATTGAGCATAAATCACTTGTGATGTTTAAGTTAATCTCTACACACACATGCAGAAGCCCATTTGTAGCATCACTCACTCCTGTGTTTTAGTGTCACATTGTGGTACTTAATGCAAATTGATCATGCCAGATGGATAATATATGATTACAAACATCTTCTTACTAACAAGCAGAGCTCCAAAGTATTTTGTGGGTCAAAAGCAGCATTACATTAGGTTAGTTTGAGGTCTGGAGCATCAGCTTTGTAGGTTTATTGAACTCAAACTGGATGAAAGAAAGAAGTCAAAAACTTGTTGAAGGATTCATATAGTCAGAAATCAAACTGTGGAATGTGTCAAAGTGATCAAAACTGAATGTTTTCTACAACTGGGTGTGTCACGCCCTTTACACAAAAGTGCAAACTTGTTTAATCGCATTAGAAATGGGATGATCCACACACTAGTGTGTCAAAATTGATTGTTTTCTTAATCAGCACGATAGTTTTGGTCTGTACTAATAAAACTGGAGGAGGGTTTCTTCCTTGTTTTCTTCTGCTGGATGTGTCAAATGTTTAGGAACCCTCGGCCTCCTTTAGTGCTAATGGTACTGTTGAGAAATTTGGTTTCTTTGTAGCTTTGGAGCACAGGCTCAGTGAATTTGACACATGCCTCCACAGCACTGAAAAATCAATCAATAGGTAATCAGGCTCCTGGAACCAGTGCAGGTCAAAGTAGGTGAGCCCTGGTTAGCTGCAAGTACATTACCACAACTGAATACGACTGTGCTGATCAAAAGCAGCATTGTATAAGCTTAGTTTGGGGTCTGGAGCTTGAGTATCCTGGGTTTAATTAATGATCCACACACTAATGTGTACATGTATTGTTTGTTTGATCACTACAGTTGTGTTGGTCTGTGCTAATGTGTTTGGAAAAAGGTTTTCTGACTGATAAGCTGGACTTTAACAGGAAAAACTTGCATTAGGTACCACAATGTACCACTGGAACACAGGAGGGATTGATTGAAACTGCTCTCAAAATCTGGATATTAGTAGATATTCCAATCAAAGTTATTCAGAGTTTAGGATCAGTCTCACAATGAAGCAATTATATATTTCTTTACATTAATGGTTGGTTTAGTGTTAACATAAAGACAAATTTCATTCAGAAAACTGAACCTTTCTAATTGACTTCAAACTTTTGAGCTGTGGTGTAGATTGCACTGTGATTATTGATTAGAGCAGATGATACAGGAGCATCAGTACAGGGAGAGACTGTTAAAAAGTTATGAGCTGTCTTCCTGCAGAGAAAGTGGAGTCTGTCATCCTCAAAATGCTGCCAAGAGAGGCAGCTGGCAGGATTGAATGATGCTCTGCCTCTGTGGTCAAGTACAGACATAGGCTTTAAGCAAGCATGAGCCACTAATAAGCATGACAGATTAATAAGCATCAACAACATGCACATCTTAAACACCTATGCACCACTAATCACAGAAAATGAGCATGCAATAAAGTGGACTTGTTAGGGACAGTTTGCTATCAGCCTTCAAACACTTCAACTCAAGTTTTCCTGAAAGACAGAGTTCAAAAATTCTGATCTTTGAAACTAAATCCTCATCACATACATGCATACAATACACACTACTGCTCAAATCTTTGGGTCACTTAGAAACGTCCAGGATTTTAACAGGAAATTGGCTTTAATGTCACATTACATGAGCTTTGTCACTAATCTTTTCACAGGTGTTTCTTAACAAAATCATTGAGCATAAATCACTTGTGATGTTTAAGTGAATCTCTACACACACATGCAGAAGCCCATTTGTAGCATCACTCACTCCTGTGTTTTAGTGTCACATTGTGGTACTTAATGCAAATTGATCATGCCAGATGGATAATATATGATTACAAACATCTTCTTACCAGCAAGCAGAGCTCCAAAGTATTTTGTGGGTCAAAAGCAGCATTACATTAGGTTAGTTTGAGGTCTGGAGCATCAGCTTTGTAGGTTTATTGAACTCAAACTGGATGAAAGAAAGAATTCAAAAACTTGTTGAAGGATTCATATAGTCAGAAATCAAACTGTGGAATGTGTCAAAGTCATAAAAACTGAATGTTTTCTACAACTGGGTGTGTCACGCCCTTTACACAAAAGTGCAAACTTGTTTAATCGCATTAGAAATGGGATGATCCACACACTAGTGTGTCAAAATTGATTGTTTTCTTAATCAGCACGATAGTTTTGGTCTGTACTAATAAAACTGGAGGAGGGTTTCTTCCTTGTTTTCTTCTGCTGGATGTGTCAAATGTTTAGGAACCCTCGGCCTCCTTTAGTGCTAATGGTACTGTTGAGAAATTTGGTTTCTTTGTAGCTTTGGAGCACAGGCTCAGTGAATTTGACACATGCCTCCATAGCACTGAAAAATCAATCAATAGGTAATCAGGCTCCTGGAACCAGTGCAGGTCAAAGTAGGTGAGCCCTGGTTAGCTGCAAGTACATTACCACAACTGAATCCAGCTGTGCTGATCAAAAGCAGCATTGTATAAGCTTAGTTTGGGGTCTGGAGCTTGAGTATCCTGGGTTTAATTAATGATCCACACACTAATGTGTACATGTATTGTTTGTTTGATCACTACAGTTGTGTTGGTCTGTGCTAATGTGTTTGGAAAAAGGTTTTCTGACTGATAAGCTGGACTTTAACAGGAAAAACTTGCATTAGGTACCACAATGTACCACTGGAACACAGGAGAGATTGATTGAAACTGCTCTCAAAATCTGGATATTAGTAGATATTCCATTCAAAGTTATTCAGAATTTAGGATCAGTCTCACAATGAAGCAATTATATATTTCTTTACATTAATGGTTGGTTTAGTGTTAACATGAAGCCAAATTTCATTCAGAAAACTGAACCTTTCTAATTGACTTCAAACTTTTGAGCTGTGGTGTAGATTGCACTGTGATTATTGATTAGTGCAGATGATACAGGAGCATCAGTTCAGGGAGAGACTGTTAAAAAGTTATGAGCTGTCTTCCTGCAGAGAAAGTGGAGTCTGTCATCCTCAAAATGCTGCCAAGAGAGGCAGCTGGCAGGATTGAATGATGCTCTGCCTCTGTGGTCAAGTACAGACATAGGCTTTAAGCAAGCATGAGCCACTAATAAGCATGACAGATTAATAAGCATCAACAACATGCACTTCTTAAACACCTATGCACCACTAATCACAGAAAATGAGCATGCAATAAAGTGGACTTGTTAGGGACAGTTTGCTATCAGCCTTCAAACACTTCAACTCAAGTTTTCCTGAAAGACAGAGTTCAAAAATTCTGATCTTTGAAACTAAATCCTCATCACATACATGCATACAATACACACTACTGCTCAAATCTTTGGGGTCTCTTAGAAACGTCCAGGATTTTAACAGGAAATTGCCTTTAATGTCACATTACATGAGCTTTGTCACTAATCTTTTCACAGGTGTTTCTTAACAAAATCATTGAGCATAAATCACTTGTGATGTTTAAGTGAATCTCTACACACACATGCAGAAGCCCATTTTTAGCATCACTCACTCCTGTGTTTTAGTGTCACATTTTGCTACTTAATGCAAATTGATCATGCCAGATGGATAATATATGATTACAAACATCTTCTTACCAGCAAGCAGAGCTCCAAAGTATTTTGTGGGTCAAAAGCAGCATTACATTAGGTTAGTTTGAGGTCTGGAGCATCAGCTTTGTAGATTTATTGAACTCAAACTGGATGAAAGAAAGAATTCAAAAACTTGTTGAAGGATTCATATAGTCAGAAATCAAACTGTGGAATGTGTCAAAGTGATCAAAACTGAATGTTTTCTACAACTGGGTGTGTCACGCCCTTTACACAAAAGTGCAAACTTGTTTAATCGCATTAGAAATGGGATGATCCACACACTAGTGTGTCAAAATTGATTGTTTTCTTAATCAGCGCGATAGTTTTGGTGTGTACTAATAAAACTGGAGGAGGGTTTCTTCCTTGTTTTCTTCTGCTGGATGTGTCAAATGTTTAGGAACCCTCGGCCTCCTTTAGTGCTAATGGTACTGTTGAGAAATTTGGTTTCTTTGTAGCTTTGGAGCACAGGCTCAGTGAATTTGACACATGCCTCCACAGCACTGAAAATCAATCAATAGGTAATCAGGCTCCTGGAACCAGTGCAGGTCAAAGTAGATGAGCCCTGGTTAGCTGCAAGTACATTACCACAACTGAATATGACTGTGCTGATCAAAAGCAGCATTGTATAAGCTTAGTTTGGGGTCTGGAGCTTGAGTATCCTGGGTTTAATTAATGATCCACACACTAATGTGTACATGTATTGTTTGTTTGGTCACTACAGTTGTGTTGGTCTGTGCTAATGTGCTTGGAAAAAGGTTTTCTGACTGATAAGCTGGACTTTAACAGGAAAAACTTGCATTAGGTACCACAATGTACCACTGGAACACAGGAGAGATTGATTGAAACTGCTCTCAAAATCTGGATATTAGTAGATATTCCATTCAAAGTTATTCAGAATTTAGGATCAGTCTCACAATGAAGCAATTATATATTTCTTTACATTAATGGTTGGTTTAGTGTTAACATGAAGCCAAATTTCATTCAGAAAACTGAACCTTTCTAATTGACTTCAAACTTTTGAGCTGTGGTGTAGATTGCACTGTGATTATTGATTAGTGCAGATGATACAGGAGCATCAGTTCAGGGAGAGACTGTTAAAAAGTTATGAGCTGTCTTCCTGCAGAGAAAGTGGAGTCTGTCATCCTCAAAATGCTGCCAAGAGAGGCAGCTGGCAGGATTGAATGATGCTCTGCCTCTGTGGTCAAGTACAGACATAGGCTTTAAGCAAGCATGAGCCACTAATAAGCATGACAGATTAATAAGCATCAACAACATGCACATCTTAAACACCTATGCACCACTAATCACAGAAAATGAGCATGCAATAAAGTGGACTTGTTAGGGACAGTTTGCTATCAGCCTTCAAACACTTCAACTCAAGTTTTCCTGAAAGACAGAGTTCAAAAATTCTGATTTTTGAAACTAAATCCTCATCACATACATGCATACAATACACACTACTGCTCAAATCTTTGGGGTCACTTAGAAACGTCCAGGATTTTAACAGGAAATTGCCTTTAATGTCACATTACATGAGCTTTGTCACTAATCTTTTCACAGGTGTTTCTTAACAAAATCATTGAGCATAAATCACTTGTGATGTTTAAGTGAATCTCTACACACACATGCAGAAGCCCATTTTTAGCATCACTCACTCCTGTGTTTTAGTGTCTCATTGTGGTACTTAATGCAAACTGATCATGCCAGATGGCTAATATATGATTACAAACATCTTCTTACCAGCAAGCAGAGCTCCAAAGTATTTTGTGGGTCAAAAGCAGCATTACATTAGGTTAGTTTGAGGTCTGGAGCATCAGCTTTGTAGGTTTGTTTAACTCAAACTGGATGAAAGAAAGAATTCAAAACCTTGTTGAAGGATTCATATAGTCAGAAATCAAACTGTGGAATGTGTCAAAGT
Source organism: Archocentrus centrarchus (assembly GCF_007364275.1). NCBI lineage: Eukaryota > Metazoa > Chordata > Actinopteri > Cichliformes > Cichlidae > Archocentrus > Archocentrus centrarchus. The sequence continues at coordinate 13,790,806 of NC_044351.1, read as the reverse complement.
GATAAAAACTGAATGTTTTCTACAACTCCTCCGTGAATCGCCACCTTATCGTGGTGGAGGGGTTTGTGTGTCCCAATGATCCCAGGAGCTATGTTGTCTGGGGGCTTGTCCCCCTGGTAGGGTCTCCCATGGCAACCTGGTCCTGGGTGAGGGTCCAGACAAAGAGCGGTTCAGAAGACCCTTATGAGTGAAAAAACAAGGGAACAGTTTACCCTGCCCGGGATAGGGTTACCGGGGCCCCACCCTGGAGCCAGGCCTGGGGAGGGAGCTCGAGGGAGAGCGTCTGGTGGCCAGGCATTAGCCCGTGGTGCTTGGCCGGGCGCAGCCCGAAGAGGTTACATGGGCCCGCCCTCCTGCAGGCCCACCACCCGCAGGAGGTGTCGTAGGGGTCGGGTGCAGTGTGTGTCGGGCGGTGGCCGAGGGCGGAGGCCCTGGCGGACTGATCCCCGGCTATCGAAACTGGCTATTGGGACATGGAATGTCACCTCTCTGGTGGGGAAGGAGCCTGAGCTAGTGCGTGAGGTTGAGAGATACCAGCTAGATATAGTTGGGCTCACCTCAACGCATGGCCTGGGCTCTGGAACCAGTCTCCTGGAGAAGGGCTGGACTCTGTTCCAGTCTGGAGTTGCCCTCGGTGAGAGGCGGCGAGCTGGGGTGGGTATTCTTGTATCCCCCCGGCTTGCTGCCTGTACGTCGGAGTTTTCACCGGTGGACGAGAGGGTAGTTTCCCTGCGCCTTCGGGCTGGGGAACGGGTCCTGACTGTTGTTTGCGCTTATGCGCCGAATGACAGTTCAGGGTACCCACCCTTTTTGGAGTTGCTGGGCGGGGTGCTGGAGAGTGCTCCATCTGGTGACTCCATAGTCTTGCTGGGAGACTTCAACGCTCACGTGGGCAATGACAGTGAGACCTGGAGGGGCGTGATTGGGAGGAACGGCCTGCCCGATCTGAACCCGAATGGTGTTTTGTTATTGGACTTCTGTGCAAACCACAGTTTGTCCATAACAAACACCGTGTTCGAACACAAGGATGTCCATAAGTGCACATGGCACCAGGACACCCTAGGTCACAGGTCGATGATCGATTTTGTAATCGTATCATCAGATCTGCGGCCGTATGTTTTGGACACTCGGGTGAAGAGAGGAGCTGAGCCGTCAACTGATCACCACCTGGTGGTGAGTTGGATCAGGTGGCGGGGGAAGATGCTGGACAGACCTGGCGCACCTAAACGTATTGTGAGGGTGCGCTGGGAACGCCTGGCAGAAGCCCCAGTCCGGGAGATCTTCAACTCCCACCTCCGGCAGAACTTCGACAGCATTCCGAGGGAGGGTGAGGACATTGAGTCCAAATGGACCATGTTCCGCACCTCCATTGTTGAGGCTGCTGCTCAGAGCTGTGGCTGCAAGGTGGTTGGTGCCTGTCGTGGTGGTAACCCCCGAACCAGATGGTGGTCACCGGAGGTGAAGGGAGCCATCAAGCTGAAGAAAGAGTCCTATCGGGCTTGGTTAGCCTGTGGGACTCCGGAGGCAGCTGACAGGTATCGACAGGCCAAGCGGAATGCAGCTCGGGTAGTGGCCAAAGCAAAAACTCGGGTGTGGGAGGAGTTCGGTGAGGCTATGGAAAAAGACTTTCGGACGGCATCGAAGCCATTCTGGCAAACCGTCAGGCGACTCAGGAGGGGAAAGCAGTGCTTCACTCACACTGTTTATAGTGCGGGGGGGGGCGGTGCTGCTGACTTCAACTGAGGCTATAGTCGGACGGTGGAAGGAATACTTCGAGGACCTTCTGAATCCCACTGACACGCCTTCTGTAGTGGAAGCAGAGTCTGGGGATGAGGGGGATGACTTGACCATCACTGGGGGTGAGGTCACTGAGGTAGTTAAACAACTCCTTGGTGGCAGAGCCCCTGGGGTGGACGAGATTCGCCCTGAGTTCCTGAAGGCTCTGGATGTTGTAGGGCTGTCTTGGTTGACACGACTCTGCAACATCGCGTGGAGATCTGGGGCAGTGCCATTGGATTGGCAGACCGGGGTGGTGGCCCCCATCTTTAAGAAGGGAGACCGGAGGGTGTGCTCCAACTTTCGGGGAATCACACTCCTCAGCCTCCCCGGTAAGGTCTATGCCAGGGTGCTGGAAAGGAGGGTGCGTCCGTTAGTTGAACCTCGGATTCAGGAGGAACAATGCGGTTTTCGTCCTGGTCGTGGAACGCTGGACCAGCTCTTTATCCTCTCAAGGATATTCGAGTGTGCGTGGGAGTTTGCCCAACCAGTCTACATGTGCTTTGTGGACTTGGAGAAGGCATTCGACCGTGTCCCTCGGGGTGTCCTTTGGAAGGTTCTGCGGGAGTATGGGGTGTCTGGCCCATTGTTGCGGGCCATTCAGTCCTTGTACAACCACAGTGAGAGCTTGGTCCGTATAGCCGGTAATAAGTCGGATTCGTTTCCTGTGGGTGTTGGACTCTGTCAGGGCTGCCCTTTGTCACCGATTCTGTTCATAATTTTTATGGACAGAATTTCTAGGCGTAGCCAGGTGGCGGAAGGCTTCTTCCTTGGTGGCCTCAGAGTCTCATCTCTGCTTTTTGCAGATGATGCGGTTCTGTTGGCTTCATCAGGGGGGGGCCTCCAGCTCGCAGTGGAACGGTTCGCAGCCGAGTGTGAAGCGGCTGGCATGAGAATCAGCACCTCTAAGTCTGAGGCCATGGTCCTCAGCCGGAAAAGGGTGGAGTGCCATCTCCGGCTCAGGAACGAGTTCTTGCCTCAAGTGGAGGAGTTCAAGTATCTCGGGGTCTTGTTCACGAGTGATGGGAGAAGGGAACGGGAGATCGACAGGCGGATCAGGGCTGCTTCTGCAGTGATGCGGACGCTGCACCGGTCCGTCGTGGTGAAGAGGGAGCTTAGCGTAAAAGCGAAGCTCTCGATTTACCGGTCGATCTACGTTCCTACCCTCACCTATGGTCACGAGCTTTGGGTAGTGACCGAAAGAATAAGATCGCGAATACAAGCGGCAGAAATGAGTTTCCTTCAAAGGGTGGCTGGCCTCTCCCTTAGAGATAGGGTGAGGAGTGCGGCCATCCGGGAGGGGCTCAGAGTAGAGCCGCTGCTCCTCCACATCGAAAGGAGCCAGTTGAGGTGGCTCGGGCATCTGATTAGGATGCCTCCTGGCCGCCTCCTGGGTGAGGTGTTCCGGGCATGTCCCACCGGGAAGAGGCCCCGTGGTAGACCCAGGACACGCTGGAGAGATTATGTATCTCGGCTGGCCTGGGAACGCCTTGGGGTCCCTCCGGATGAGCTGGAGGAGGTGGCTGGGGAAAGGGAAGCCTGGGCTTCTCTGCTTAGGCTTCTGCCCCCGCGACCCGGCCCCGGATAAGCGGAAGAAAATGGATGGATGGATGGATGGTTTTCTACAACTGGGTGTGTCACGCCCTTTACACAAAAGTGAAAACTTGTTTAATCGCATTAGAAATGGGATGATCCACACACTAGTGTGTCAAAATTGATTGTTTTCTTAATCAGCACGATAGTTTTGGTGTGTACTAATAAAACTGGAGGAGGGTTTCTTCCTTGTTTTCTTCTGCTGGATGTGTCAAATGTTTAGGAACCCTCGGCCTCCTTTAGTGCTAATGGTACTGTTGAGAAATTTGGTTTCTTTGTAGCTTTGGAGCACAGGCTCAGTGAATTTGACACATGCCTCCATAGCACTGAAAATCAATCAATAGGTAATCAGGCTCCTGGAACCAGTGCAGGTCAAAGTAGGTGAGCCCTGGTTAGCTGCAAGTACATTACCACAACTGAATACGACTGTGCTGATCAAAAGCAGCATTGTATAAGCTTAGTTTGGGGTCTGGAGCTTGAGTATCCTGGGTTTAATTAATGATCCACACACTAATGTGTACATGTATTGTTTGTTTGATCACTACAGTTGTGTTGGTCTGTGCTAATGTGTTTGGAAAAAGGTTTTCTGACTGATAAGCTGGACTTTAACAGGAAAAACTTGCATTAGGTACCACAATGTACCACTGGAACACAGGAGAGACTGATTGAAACTGCTCTCAAAATCTGGATATTAGTAGATATTCCATTCAAAGTTATTCAGAGTTTAGGATCAGTCTCACAATGAAGCAATTATATATTTCTTTACATTAATGGTTGGTTTAGTGTTAACATAAAGACAAATTTCATTCAGAAAACTGAACCTTTCTAATTAACTTCAAACTTTTGAGCTGTGGTGTAGATTGCACTGTGATTATTGATTAGTGCAGATGATACAGGAGCATCAGTACAGGGAGAGACTGTTAAAAAGTTATGAGCTGTCTTCCTGCAGAGAAAGTGGAGTCTGTCATCCTCAAAATGCTGCCAAGAGAGGCAGCTGGCAGGATTGAATGATGCTCTGCCTCTGTGGTCAAGTACAGACATAGGCTTTAAGCAAGCATGAGCCACTAATAAGCATGACAGATTAATAAGCATCAACAACATGCACTTCTTAAACACCTATGCACCACTAATCACAGAAAATGAGCATGCAATAAAGTGGACTTGTTAGGGACAGTTTGCTATCAGCCTTCAAACACTTCAACTCAAGTTTTCCTGAAAGACAGAGTTCAAAAATTCTGATCTTTGAAACAAAATCCTCATCACATACATGCATACAATACACACTACTGCTCAAATCTTTGGGGTCACTTAGAAACGTCCAGGATTTTAACAGGAAATTGGCTTTAATGTCACATTACATGAGCTTTGTCACTAATCTTTTCACAGGTGTTTCTTAACAAAATCATTGAGCATAAATCACTTGTGATGTTTAAGTGAATTTCTACACACACATGCAGAAGCCCATTTTTAGCATCACTCACTCCTGTGTTTTAGTGTCACATTGTGCTACTTAATGCAAATTGATCATGCCAGATGGATAATATATGATTACAAACATCTTCTTACTAACAAGCAGAGCTCCAAAGTATTTTGTGGGTCAAAAGCAGCATTACATTAGGTTAGTTTGAGGTCTGGAGCATCAGCGTTGTAGGTTTATTGAACTCAAACTGGATGAAAGAAAGAAGTCAAAAACTTGTTGAGGGATTCATATAGTCAGAAATCAAACTGTGGAATGTGTCAAAGTGATAAAACCTGAACTTTTTCTACAACTGGGTGTGTCACGCCCTTTACACAAAAGTGCAAACTTGTTTAACTGCATTAGAAATGGGATGATCCACACACTAGTGTGTAAATTGTTTCTGTCATGGCTCAGCTAGCTAATGGACCCCAAAACGCCAACTTGGACTGAAAGCTTTAACAGTTTATTTACAGTCCAAGAAAACATTGTAGGGGCTCTGGAGGTGGGGCAGTCTCCACTGGGAAATAATCCACACACTCCAGCTCGCCCTCACAGGCAGGCAGGCAGGGGAAAATCCAAACACAGACACATCCAGCGTTAGATCCTCACACTCTTTTTCCTGCTGTCTGGGAACGCCAGGTGTATCTGTGAGGAGAAACCAGCTTGGATGAGCAGATAGGTACTTCCAACAAACTTCTCAAACAGGAAACTGCGCCAAAGTCACTAACATGCATTACAAGACAATCCAGTGTTGACTGAAGGCAACTGCTCTGCTTAAGAAGCCACCAGACGAGCAGATTACGAACATGTGTGCTTCAGTGTGGAAAACACAAGAGTGAGGAGATACAACAGACGGGAGAGAGAGCAGCTAAACAAAAGGGCACACCGCAGAGCCAGCAGGCACACCATGACACTCCACACTGTACAAGAAGCTACAACACTGTAAAATTAGTCTTCTGAAAATGTTGTAAAAGTGTGGTGGTATCAACTGAGTAACTTTAAGTAACCAATTTAATTTATTCATTTAGAAAAAGCCTTTAAACTCCTGATTTAGCAGAATTGAGGGCAATTATTCAGATTGTATCCCTGCCTCCTCTACAGCACAGTCATGGAGAGTTTGTGCAAATAAGATTTTCACTCTGTTTCTTCCACAGATCAAGTTTGGGAAAGGGGAGTGGGTGGTTGGTTCAATGCAAGATGTGAAGAATGATATGTCAGTCTACATGATCATCTATGTTGTCCTTCTGGTCATCATCACTATCTCTGTTTACTGCTTCACATAAATTAAGCTATTTTAGGGTAACTTGTACCATAATCATATCATACACCGTCATAATTGCATTTATCGATTCATTAAAATAACACAAAGATCGATACGTGTAAAAGTCATGCCAGTTCAATATGCTCATTAAGCAGCTATACATTGTGTGCATCATTTACTACCCTGTTTGTGGCATGCTGATATTGTGCAGCCAGGTATGCCCCGTCTCCTCCCAGAGGATGTTTTTTTTGTTTTTTTTTCATGAGATGTCATTTAGCTCAGTAAAGTTTGGAATTACACAACTGAATTTGTTAAAGTTTGGGGCAACGCTAGACACACTTGTGAGTTTCCACATAGCCACCACACAGCTGCGTTTTGGTCTTGACTTTGCTACCAAATCAGTCATGCTGTCTTTTGTAAATTGTACTTTGGTAAGACAAGAAAAATATATTATACATGGATCGCCTGGTGCTGCAGATAATGTTTTTATTAGCCTGGGTGGACTGCACGTGTGCAAATGTGTGCGATTGTGTGCACACACGAGATGCTGACTGTCAGGTGTGAAGATGAAGGGACGCCTAGTTTGTCATTTTAATGCCCCATACTCAGTAACACACTGGAGCCTGTGTTCTCAGTGAGCTTTATGACAGACCAAAGGGTTAATCTACCAATGTTCAGGCTGTAAAAATGTTTTATTTTTGTCAGCAAGAAGCAGCTTTTTTTTTTCCTGAGTTATGTCACTCATATTAGCTCTGCAATAATGTCAGTATACCGTGACCCTTAATGCATTTTCTTACAGTAGTGTTTCAGTATTATTCTTGTGTTCAGTGCAGCAGTCAGGGTATGGTCTCTTTAGTTTGTGGGGTGCAGGTGATATAATAGGTTACAATACTGAAACAATGTTACAACATAAAAACAGTAAATCATCCAAACCTGTAGACATGTCTAGCAATCCCATTAGTTTGAGGGCAGACGGATTCTTCCTGGTGGCACAGGTCACCATTGCTTCAGACCAGCAGCAGACTGATACGGATGAAGGGTATTTAGCTCTGACAGCCACTAGAGGGAGACAGTGTTGATGTAATCTTTACAGTCTGATTATTTACCTAAATACCTTCTCTAGAGAACCAGAGATGACAAGACTAAAAAGTTCACATTTATGGATGAGGAATGATTACTGTAGGTGTGAGCACCCTAAAAAGCATACAGCCTCGCAAGCAAGTAAATATCTTGAGGCCTACCCAGTTGCCATAGCAGCATAGGTCAAAGGAGGTTGAGTATGTATTTAATGCAGTGCATTAAGAGGCTGCTTAAGTGCAGTACATGATGAAAACCTCATGGCCTACAAGCTTGCACTCAAATTGCTCATCAATGCGATTGCTGGAAACTCCGCCTGAAGTTTAATACAGACATAAAACAAATGGTTTCACATTTTTGCATACAGCTTTTTTAACTTTAGTACTGACCTGCACCTCAGTTTTATTTGCAGCATTTCTCAGATCATCATATCGAATACTAATATTCTTTACTCTTGGTACCATTAAATGTCAACTACACAAGCTTGGCTGCATTTAAATCCAGTGGAATTTAAAAAAAAAATAGAATAGGGTTTCTTCTACTAAAACTTCATGTTTCCGATATGATCACTAGTCAGGATCGGTTCTCTTCTTTTGGTGGAGAAAGTCAGACATGATAGCTTTCAGTATCAAACCAAAAACAGAAGAAAACGTTTCCAAACCCAGAACAAAATCTAGTAACCACATGAATCTGAGTGCGCACATGTATCCTGCCAGTTGGCAAATGCCACCATACCACGTTTGACAGAGCATCCTGATATTTGCTCTGACAACCACTAGAGGGAGACAGTGTAACTGTAATCTTTGCATTCATTTAACTTACAGAGGGAAAGGCTCAGAGAGGTAACAGCTTTATTACCACTTTCAGAAGTGGAAGAAAAAAAACTAATTAAAATATAATTCTGTTTTTTTTTTTAAGACATACTGTTGATTCTCTCAACAATTTTAATTTATTTTCTCAAAAAAAACAAAAAAACAAAACAAAAAAAACCCAACAAAAACAACAAACTTTCAATTTCTGCTGTTGGCTTAAAGCTAAAAAAAAAAAAAAAAAAAAAAAATCTGTACAAACCAGCAACAGCAGCAGGGACTACTGTATGTGTGAGCGCCCTGAAAGCACACTGAATATTTAAATCACTGTCAATATACTCTAAATCGCTGCAGCACAACAAGCTTTCAGAGCAAATAAAACCATTAAAAAAAGTTCAATAATAATAAACGGTTGCTCTTTGTAGTTCAAAGAAATTCCGTTTGGGTTCGTATAAACCCAAATCCTCTCACACTCATACTACACATGACTTAAAAAAATACAACAGTAAATAGCCTCTGTCCAGTTTATGCCTGAAAGTGTTGCGGTCTCAGTTAAACCAGGTGGTGTTGAGCTGCGTCTGTTTCTTGATGCTAGTGTCCAACTTGAGGACCTCTCTGATTGCCATAGTAGCGTAGGTCGAGGGAGGCAGGGAGAACTCCATCCGTAGAGCCCGATATTTCCCCTCTGTCAGGAGGATGGAGAGCAGTAACATTTACACAGGTGGTAAACAAAAGCACTAAAATAAATCATTCATGCTTTTGATTGTTCGACATTATATATGCAGTATAAAATCTATTTTCTGAAGACCTCTGAGCTGCCCTTAAAATGATCTCATATTGTAATCCCTAGGAAATAAAATGGGTTCATGCACACGTGACCTACGTCTAAGCTCAAAATGCATCCACAGACGCACAATCACAAATGTGTGAGGATGAAACTAAACCTTAAAAACAGGTTTACCTTTGTTGAAGACCGGGGCAGGTTTGCTCTCCAGTTTCTCAAAATCAGTATGCACCAGCGACACCCTGGGGTCATCATAATGAATGACTTCCCTGCACAGAACAGCAAAAAAAATATATACTGTGAGATGTAGTATTACAGTAAAGAGATCAACAGTTCAAGAATGTATTCCAGTAAATGCAGTACACAATTACAGTATAATCACCGATGTTTGACTTAGTAATTCTGCTCCTTAAAATAAAACATGCTGTGCACGGTATCATCTGAAAAAAGGCAGTGAAAGGTCTGCTAACCAGCTGACATCAGTGGGTCTGATGATGACGCGCCTGTAGGCTCCAGCCAGAGAGTAGTCCTTCACTTTGTGCCTCATGTTGTCGATGTCCAGGCCGTCTGCAGCGAGCAGCTCTCTGTAACCTTCACCGACTAAAGGAAAAACAGGCATGACAAAACGATTTTCTCTTCTGTTGTAGGTTTAATTTATGTCAGTTCTTATTTTATTAGAGCACTCAGATTCCTCTGTTTTCCTTCAGAAATGTTAAAATCATTTTGACATTTATTTATTTAGGATGACAAAAAAAAAAAACTGTATGGGCAATAAAGAGGAACGGGTGTTACCATTTTTACATTGGGTTTTTTTTTGTTTGTTTGTTTTTTTAGATTCATGTTCAAACAACCCAAATTTAATTTTGCACATTTTGTGTAAGATGTTGTAAAAACCCAACTCTAAATTATACATAGACGTCTCTTACCGTGGTGTGTGGGGTAGATGACATCAAACCCTGGAAGTGGCATCACAGTGTCGTGGATGGAGTGGCTCTCTGCCTCCTCTGCAGAAAGCACGTGAGCTGTGGCTTTGGGAACATATAACATAACATCAACTTCTAAATTTTAAGGAAAAACAAAAGAAGCAAATAGTCATTTTAAATGGGGTAAAAAAAAAAAAATCACAACATAGTTAAAGACTGTTAGAAGACACTTTGTATCTCATTATTAGCCAGTACAAAATCCAGGTTAAAAACCACAATTTACAGGCATTGACCTACTTTAATAATCAGCATTAAGCAGCTGATTTAAATGCAAACTCCTTACTTCCTCTGAGCACCAGGTCTCCCTCCACAGCCTTCAGGCCGAAGGCTTCAATTCTGCGGCTCACCATGGTGTTCCACACTACGCTCTGGTAGCTGTGGATGTACATCAGGCGGTTGTTACGGGGGATCTAAAGATGAGTAAAAGAGTGAGCGTTAAAGCTAGAGGCACGGCTGAATCCCTGACTAAGCTGTTTTGTGAGTAACTTTAAAAAAACAAAAAACAAGGAAGATAAATTTGTGGAATACTGAAGACAAAGTCTTTGGTGCTGCAACAGAAAACCAACCAGTCCAAATGCAGTGACAATGTTTTTCTTGCCATACGCAGACAGGCCTCTCAGTAGCTGTCCTTCCACACAGCGCTTGTTGGGAAGCTTTTTCAGCGCCGCCTCCGGATCCTGAGTTTTTGCCCACTCTTCCCTGCAGCGGACCAGAAATTCTTTCTCTGCTGTAAAAGACAATTGCGACAATGGGAAGTTTCAACGACTTTTCCAACCACCTTAAAGGTAGAGACAACGAGAGAGAAGAAAAAAAAAAAAAAAAAGCTTATTACCGCCAGGACGGGGTTTCAGAATTAAATCCACCACCTCATTCCAGTCGTTTTTCAGAATTGCCCTGTCCCAGACACAATGAGGGAAAACACTACAGTTTGCAGTCATATCATAATTTATGCAAGTATCTCCATGTCATGACTTTACCTGCCAACATGATGCGTGGGCACGGCTGTTGTTCCGAAACGCTGCATGCCGTAGTAGTTGATGAATCCTGTCTGCCTGAGGGATGTCATTGCCTGATGAACCTGCTCATCTGTTCCTGTGATGTTCCTGATTTGGAAACACAAAGGAAAAAAACAATGAGCCATTCTGCCATTAACCAGCTTGCCTTAAAAAAAAAAAAAAAGTAAAAATTCAGTCCATGGTAGTATTAAAGACCTTTTAACAGGAAGAAACCGCCAATAGAAGCAATTGCGGTGCTTTTAAAATCTATTTCTGGAATCTATGCATTAACATACAAAGAATTATTGGGACAAACATATCTACAAACAGTGAATTTCTGGGAAAAATATATATCTCAATGACTGTATATGTTATCTGCTGACCTGATCACCACAGTGAAATGGTTTCCCTGCAGTTCCCCGAGCTTTAGAGGGTGTTTTTTGTAGCAGAAGTTTCCGAGCTTGAGGTTCATGAGGCACTTGTTGAGGTGAGCCAGCCTCTCTGCAGTGATCCTAAGAGAAGAGTGAAAATGTCACTTTAATTAATGATCCTGTGCAAGAGATTACTTACCATCAACAAAAATACACATCTAAAATAATCAAGAGAACAAACAAAAAACGAAAACAGGAGAATATTTGTATGCTAATAACTGGACGGGGTTTGTGTTATAACACTCACTTGAGCACTGCTATCTCCTGCACAGTAATGGCTCTCTTGTCCTTGGTTCCCATGTAGGAAAACATGTTGGGTCTAAGCCTAGGGAGACATCCATCATTATACATAGGGCAGTTCTTAACTGCAAAAGACATTTCATACATCTGTTAGTGTGTCCGTTTGTCTCTTTTATCAATGAATGATAATCATCTTCTACAAAACAAACTAAACAACACCCCAACCTGAGGAACTTTGAAAGCACGTTGATAGCATCCATGGTGTCTTTGTTCTCCTTGTACAGAACAAAGTGGCAGAAGCTGCCACGGTTTTTGGGCCAAAAGTGTTTCCTTGGAGCTTTTGTGGAGACAGAAAAATGTTGTGATGAAAAACAGAGATTTTTTTTTTAATAATAATAATATTCAAATATACCATGTGCTTTGAAAGCCCCCAACATTACAGAAATACCCATTATAGATTCTGTACATCCAAACATATCTGAGCAGTTACCTCAGCTTTAAATCAGAATTGTTCTCGCTCTCTCAGATCCAGTCTCTATCTTGCAAAGCAAGATGGGCATACTATATTTAAGCTGAATTTACAACACAGTTTTTTATTATAAGCTAAATGTAACCTAACTCCACATGGGTTTAAACCATTTCCTCTGGTGCTGTGAGGAGAATAGGTTCTTACCTGTAGTTGCTTTGACTTCTATCCACCAGAGAAGAGCAAAAGGAGGATAGAATAATGTTACTAAGAAAGAGATTCTTATGGACTGTGGGTCGTCAGGGGTGAGATCTCATGCATGGGCCCGGAGTGAAGTGTGCTATTTATAAGGAGCAGCAGAGCTTGTTATCTTTTTTCTCTGAAGCACCTGTGTGTCTCTGCTAATCTCTACCATCCTTTGTGGTGTTTAGGCAAAAAAAAAAAAAAAAAAAAAAAAAAAAAAAACTGAGTGAAGGTCTGAGCAGAATCATGCAGGTGTGTTGATCATGCTTATGCAAAAGTGCATGCACTGTATTTTACTGCTCGGACTACGTGCACTGCAGTAGATAAAATATAAGCAGAAGTAAAGTAGGCATGCAGTGATCATTAGGTTCTTTTACCAGTCTAACATCCTGACATCCACATACCTGCTAAAGCCTTTTTCCCAGCAGCATGGTAAGCCACTATAAACTTGCGCCCTTCCTTTTCTTCCGTCTTTGTTTCCAAACCAGGAAACTGAGTCTTGATGGCTTTGTGAAGCAGTGTGCGCTTCTCTTTAGTATCATCTAGTACCTATAAATGAATAAGAACATTATGTAAAGCTCTCAATTAGTTAATGGATGATTTGGGGGGGGTGTTACACTCCTGTTAACTCACCTCAATGGAGACATTTCCCTCTTTGTTCTTGAAGAGCTGCAGCTCTCCGAGCTGCTTTTTCTGCTCTTCAGTTAGCAGGTCACATTCCTTTGGTGGCTGTTCAGCCTCTTGGGCATCCTAAAAGAAAAGTAAACAGTAAGTATCATGTATCATTCTGGGGTTTTCTTTTATTTTGTCAACATAAAGTGTGTCTGCATGATTAATCTGAGACTTGTTAAAAGGTTTCTCTTAATGGCCATCTAAGTGTAATAATAATCAGAAGAAAAGAAGTGATGTTACCTCAGCCTCTGATGGGACAGAGAGGTCATCCAAATGCACAATCTTGCCTTCTTTGTTGATTTCATGCACAACAAAATCAGAATATCTGAGTGAAAAACCACAAGAAATCATTTGTTAACGCTCATTATAAGGCAAACTCTGTAAGGCCTTTATGGAGCCTATGCAGGATGAACAAACCTTTCCTTCAAGACTCCTGAGAAGCCCTCGTGGTCACTGACATACTTTAGGATGCCGACATCCAGCTCAGTGAGCCCATGCTTCATCATGTCAGCAAATGTGTCACCATCCTCCTCTCCATCACTTGCTTCCCCTTCAGGCTCATCCATCTCATCTTGCTTGGGAGGACCCCCATTTTCATGATCACTCTCAAGTTTTGGTTTCTTTGATGGTGTATCATCTTCTTCATCCTCCGGACACCCTCTCTTTTCTGCGACTGGGACGGGGACGTGCACAGGCTCGGACTCAGCCATTAGAGCACAGCTGGAACAACAAGGAATATGGTTAAAAACAGAGAAAGCATGAAGTGCAATACATACATTAAGACTCTCAGAGTTTTCTTTTTTTTAAAACATCTGTTTGCTTGTTTTTAGCCCAACTCCTGCTAATGTTTGGTGTGGATGTGCGTGTGGCTTTTTATTTTATTATTTTTTTTAAATAAAAACTAATTTAACAGTTTGGTGTAGTGTCTGTAGTAATGTGGATGCTGTACGAGTCTGCCACAGTGAATAGAGAGCTGAGCATGTGGCCTCCATCTATAAACACGAGCTGTGGGTAGTGACCAAACGAGTGCGACTGCAGATACAAGCGGCAGAAATGAGCTTCTCCTAAGGGCGTCTAGGTGCTCCCTTAGAAACAGGATAAGGAGCTTGGTAATTCGGGAGGGGCTCAGAGGAGAGCTGCTACACCTTCACACTGAAAGGAGCCAGTGAAATGGTTCCAGCATTTGAATTGGATGCCTCCTGGAATCCTCTTAGATGAGGTGTTTCGAGCGTGTCCAAATAGGAAGAGGCCCTGGAGGAGCACGCTAGAGAGATTATGTTTCTGAGCCGGCTTGGGAAGGCCTCAAGAGGAGCCTGAGGAGGTAAAAAGGGAGAGAGGGAGGTCTGGGTGTCTCTGCTGCCCACCACAACCCAGACCCAGATACGTGGCAGAAAATAGATGGACGGATTCCACTAATTTGACATCCAAAAAGTAGTTTAACTGGCAGAAGTACTAGTGTTACTAAAAATAATTAAGTTAAGCAAGAACTAGTACTAATACTTTAATAATGTGAATGTGTATTAGCTTTCTGAAGTCTGTGAAATAAATGTTGGTGGCATATTTTTGCCTTTATTATGTAGTGAACATATGAGAGCTGACAGGAACCCTTCTTCCACACACAAACCAGTGATGCGTACTCTATACGGTCATCATCTCAAACCCCTTGACCACAAGGACAACCTGAGAAATGTTTACATTTGTGACTTCACCAAAACTGTGGAAGTGCAACACTAAAGCATCCTTTTGAAACACCACTGCGAGAAAAACACATCGCTTTGGAGTGATGCACCAGTCAGGTTTAAAGCTTGTGTAAGTCACCAGCACTGATAACATACTATAACATCGGTTACAGGTTAATATATGACTCTACAAAGCAATCTAAGGTTCCATAAGACAAAGCACAGCCGTGAACGCTACATTTCACTATCTGTAGTAACAAAAAGACTGAAAAGGCATTAATGGCCTAGAAAACAATGCCAACAACTCACCGTCTGTGGAGCTGAGGTAGCTGTGGCTGCGGATCCGAGAAACGCTTCTTATTCTCCAAATGCCAAACACTTGCAGGGACCTCCAAATGGATCCGAGCTTGACGGAGGCGCTTAAAGACAAAATAAACCCGATTACTTGCCACTCAAAACTTAGCGAAGAAGCTAGTGCGTTTATTAGCAAGCTAATACCGCAGTTTAACGTAAACCTGAACTCAAATGTCGCTGAAAAAAGCAAAGCAATTAAAAAAGGCGTTTTATTCTTCCCAATATTGCGACTCAAACTACCTGCGTCTGGTGATATTCAGGAGGGACCAGGCAGCATTGAACGCCAGCTTTTCTTACACACGTGTGTGTATGTGTGTGTGTGTGTGTGTGTCTCTGTGTGTATATGGGTTTTCCTGGTTCATGTTCTTCTTCTGGGTTTATTTGCGGTCGCCAGACTAGCTCAGAGGCGCTTTACGGCCACCTACTGGACTGGAGTGTGGATCGGGAACTGGACAGGACTTTATTTCACATTCTGTGCTCTGTTCCTCGTTTTCTTTTTGTGTTTATAAACAAGTTTTTTCCTCAGTTAAAAAAAAGGTCCTATCAGCTGCCAGTGCTCCCCCTCAGCCTCCAAGCAGCAGAATCTTTAGGAGGCACAAATCCCCTGAAGTACAAGTTCACATAATTACCAGGTCTCAGTGGATCTTATTGGGGTGCACATGAGCCTCGGTGCCTTTATTCAAGAACCAGGAATAATTATATAAAATTATTATAAAATTATAATAATCCACTCAGAACACCGTCACTTTTTGTGATTGGCATTTTTATGGTAAGAACTAACCCATCCAAGATGTTTAGTAGATGCATCTATGGCTCCAATTTGAAAATCTTAGCTGAGATTTTTCTCGAGTCATCACGTTTATAAGATTTTCAGAAAACCCGACCTCTGACCTATACCTTGAGGTCAAGGCTGCCGAGATTTGAACTTGTCTAAGATTTTTAGCCGATGCATTTATAGTGTGAATTTGAACATCCTGGGTCACATGGTTCTCGAGTTATCCCATTCACAAAGTTGTCCGCCCACCTTTCTCATGGGGTGATGACAATACCCAGTGTCATCAGTTGACCAATCAGTTGACCAATGATTGCTTAGTTGCTGTTTAGCAGGAACCCAGCAGTCAGCTTGCACACCTCACAGTTATCGAATGATTAAGGTGGGGGGCATGTTTATTTTAATGTAGAAGCTTCAGTATATTTAAAGTCAAAGTACTCTGTGGCTCCAGCTCTGTCCTCAAATCTCCTACATGCAACTACATACACACAGTATTCTGCAAATGTTAGGTGAGTTATCTTTGCTTCATGCAGTAAATATTTGCATGTTCTGCATAACTTTGCATTTTCTCTTTTCTTTTTATGTTGTGAATCTTCATTTCATTTCCTAATGTGTAAATGTATAAATATGCATCTAAACACTTTGTTAATCATTGACACAGATAATATCATGCAATGCCTGCTGAGAAGTCCTTGTATAGCTTACTGACTTTGACGACATCCGGATCTGGCAGGTCCCCCTGCACTGCCTTGTAATGTGAACTTTTGTATTTTCTTTCTGTCCTAGTCTCGCCCCTGTGTTTTGTCCTTAGTGTCTCCCGTGTTACCATACCCATCTGTTTAAACTGGCTTATATAAGACATTTTGAATGTTTTACTGTTGTCCTCTTTTTCTTTTAATCTTTGTTTTCATGTTTTTTGTGGTTTTAGTTTTTGTAAGGTCTTATAGAAATCAAGTTTATTATCAAATGGCAGATCTGGTGGTGATTTAAGGAGGAATAAGAGGCAAAATTAGTAAAGTGGTACAGTGAGGGTGGCAATGAAAATTATATGCAACATAAATATTGAATATGTATGTGCATGTGTAGCATTTATTGAGCAGTCTTTCCAGAGCATCTACCCAAGACTCATTGACTGCAGAGACTGAGGATATTCTGCTTGGACTGAGACATCTACCTCCACGTGATTATTTTTCATTTTTAAAAAAATATATCTTCTCATTATGTTTATCATTATAATTATTTTCTCTTTCTTTTAGTAATGTTGCCCTTTGTTTAAAATTCAATTTCAGTTGCACTAATGTGGCCCTTCATTTACATTTTAGTGCTTACTTGTAAAATCATAAATATTTCTATATCCACCATGGTGCAGTTAAAATTACTGCATATTGTCTTTGTGGTATTTATTTTAATTAGGCTTTTTTTCTTTTGTCGTGTGTCAGAGTTGCCAGTGAAGGGAGATGATGGGGAACGGTGTGCAATAGAGAAGACGGATGAACGCGATTACATCTTACTTACTGAAACAGATACTATTAACGCCCCTGGACATAACCCTCACCATAATCTCAGGGGATGATGATGATGCAGCTGCAGTAATGTGAGTGGGTAGTCTGTTTTGGTTTTTTTTGTTGGTTGGTTTGTGTTTGTGTGTTTTTTAAGACAAAAATTGAATAGCATGTATCAAAGAGTGTGTTACCTGAATATTTTCAAACTCTCTTTCAAGGTCACTGCATTAATCTGAAGGTCAAAGTGATAATAAAGCTATATAGAGCTTCCTACTACTATTGTTATTTTTGACAACAAATAGGCATGTAGGGAATGATATGTGCGGATCCTAAATATCACGTTACTGTGGATCGCCGACCTCTGCTTCAAGGTCAAACTTTCATAAAATGTCTTTTATCTTTAATGCTTAAAATTATGCTGCCTTTGTTTGTATTGGCAACATTTAGGAAATGATAGTGGTGTATGGGTATTCTAATTATCACATTATAGTTTGCATCCAAATATGTCACATTTGACCTCTGACCTCAATTTTATATTTCACATCTGCCTTTCTTTCAAGTTGACCCCCAAAATTTGCTTTATCTTCAAAGAAAGTGTTGTCAAGAGAAAGAAAATGAGCTGTAGAAATATTCTGTAGTAGAAATATACTGTAGTATACAGTATATGTATATATTTAAAATATAAGTATATTATAAAATGAGCTCAAATTATTAGTGTCCAGTTATTCGCACATCAATGCCTATAATCCATTACTTACTCCTAATGTTTGTGTAATCAAAGTAGATATCTGTCATGCTACCCTTATCTTTTTATTTTTATTGCACCACAAAGCTCTTAAAGTACATTTAAAAAACAAAGAAGACAAAATGAATATATAGAAAATACAATACTATTCTCTTAAAAGTAGAGATGGCGCTGCCTTGGCGGGGGTTTGCGCTCTCAGTGTGCTTCTTGTGTTCTGGATGGTATTCCTATTTCTGCCATTTATTTAAAATAGTTTTCTAAAAAAATAAACATTTATAATATTCTCATAAATTATTTTTCTCAGGCAGTACCATCAGCTCACTGTCAGAAATACAGATTTGTGGAATCATTTTAAACCCAGAGGAGGAACTTCTTCTGTCGGAGTCATTAGCAAATAATTTATTTGTTATGGAAAGGAATGTCCTTCAGCCCAAGTTATAGACAGCTGCCCCCACTGGAAGGTAAGCTCCACTCATATCTGCTTTCTCTCTCTCTTTCTGAACTCTACCAGAGTAGGTTTGCACGACTTCCTTCCTTTTCCTTCCTTCCTTCCTTTTCCTTCCTTCCTTCCTTCTTCTTCTGCTTATCCAATTCAGGGTCACAGGGGGAGCCTATCCCAGCTATCACAGGGCGAGAGGTGGGGTACAACATGGACAGGTCACCAGTCTGTTGCAGGGCTATAAACAGAGACAACCATTTATGTTGTATGATTTAGAGTTCAAAATAATTCTTATTTATCTTATACTAGGCCTTGGTTCACTGTGTAAAATATTTGGTTTTACCATTTCCTTAAGCCAGTCACTCCATCGTGTAGTGTTAACACATTCACTTATCAAGCGAAATGTTGCAGATTCAATTCTAGCCACAGGCACAAATCCCCTTTGGGATGGCTTCAGGAAGGGCATCTGGCATAAAACTCTGCCAAATCAAACATGTGGTGTTACCAGCTGTGGTGACAGACACAGGGGAACGCAGACGGCACTAACATAACAGAGGCAGGCTGGGGAGGCATTTTTGCTACGAATGTCTGGAATGTTAGAAAGGCTTCATTATATATATATATATATATATTATATAATTGCCCCCCCCCCCCCCCCCCCGTTAAATCATGAATTAACTGATTAACCATATATTTTGCAAAAGCTGAGTTAAATTTCATGAGCCACACTGAGGCCTGATTACTGCTGGAGATGTTGAAGCAAGAAATCCCTTAAATAGAGCCTGTCTGACAAAGTGAAGCAGGCTAAATCATGCCACCATCTAAAGACACAGCTGTGAAACAAAATCATTGACATCTGCCAGTCTGGAAAGGGTTACAAAGACATTTCTGAGTAACAAATATGCAAAAAAACTAATGCATTAAAAAGGTGCAAATACTTTTTCACTGTATAGTTTAAACTGTCCATGGTAACATATTTAATGAAATATTTTATTAAGCATAATATTGACTGTGTAAGGCTCTGACAGCATGGAGAAGCCTGGAAAATACTATGAAAAGAAGGATGAGAAGAGCTTAGCTCCGACTGAAACTTCTCTGGACATTCAGCTGTGAGTTCGCCAGAGGATACTGCATTACCAGCATGGCCTGGAACAAGCAGAACCCGGTAACAAAATGGTTCTGCTATTACTAATCTTTGTTTGAAAGACTTAATTTAAACCTCTCCTTGTGTTGTGCACTCTCTGTAAGGATGTATTGGCTGTAGGATATGGAGACTTTGATTCCAGAGCCCTGCTGCTGGACCCTCAAAAACATCATGGTATGCTATGTGTTTTTATTTTATTGCAGCTATCATCTTTCTCAGTTTTCCGATAGCCTGTGGATCAGCCTGCATGAGCAGATAGTTATTCCGGCTTACAGATCTTGTTAAATACAAGAGCTGCAAGTTAACCAAATTATCTCAGAAAAAAAATCACAGACACACACAATGAGCAACAAAAGGGATGGGAAGATATTAAACCCATGATGACAGGTCACAGACAGATCATGTGATTCTGGAGGAGAAGCATAAAAAGTTGCTGCAGATGGTGGAAAATGTCAGAGGCTTTTTTGTTGTGGAGGGAAATTTTATTTCTGGGACAGCAGGAAGTGAACCTGGATTTGAAAGTGACGTGACCATATTGCCATGCTATTGATATGTCTTAAAGAAAGATCAAATTAAGAATTGTCACACCAAAGTAAGAATTCTACCAACACATTGAGAATTCTAATGAGACAGTAAACATTTTAAACATAAAAATTCAATGAAAATTATTGTTCTAAAATTAAACTCTTAATTCTGGCTCCGCGCAAGCAAGAAGCCCCTTTCAGCAGCTCCGTACTAATTCCGTGCTTTTTTCTCATGTTGTTTAGTATTAGATGTGTTTTTTGTGTTTCTGTATCTTCTACTCTTTTTCCACACAAGGCAGCTGACTTTCCTCTGGAAAACTGGACCCGCTGCTGTTCGCCTACCGGCCTGGCGTCGGGGTGGATGATGCCATCATCTACCTCCTGCACCGTGCTCTGACCCACCCGGAGAAGCCGGGAAGCACTGTGAGGATCATGTTCTTTGATTTCTCCAGTGCTTTCAACACCATCCAGCCAAGACTTCTGAGGGACAAGCTGGAGCTGTCAGGAGTGGACCACCACATGTCCCATTGGATACTGGACTACCTCACTGACCGCCCACAGTACGTAAGGACACAGGGCTGTGTCTCTGACAGGCTGGTCTGCAGTACGGGGGCCCCACAGGGAACTGTGCTGGCACTGTTCCTCTTCACCCTCTACACTGCAGACTTCTCCATCAACTCCCCACGCTGCCATCTGCAGACGTTCTCTGACAACTCTGCCGTAGTTGGCCTCATCACAGATGAGGATGGTGCAGAGTACAGACAGTGGACTCAGGACTTTGTGGACTGGTGCCAGCAGAACCACCTCCTGATCAACGCTGCTAAAGCCAAGGAGCTGGTGGTGGATTTCCGTAGGCGCAGACTCACCACACTGACACCGGTGAACATCCAGGGAGTGGACACTGAGATAGTGGACTCTTATAAGTACCTGGGTGTTCACCTAAACAATAAACTGGACTGGACTCACAACACTGATGCGCTTTACAGGAAGGGTCAGAGCAGACTCTACCTGCTGAGAAGGCTGAGGTCTTTTGGAGTGCAGGGGACACTCCTGAAGACCTTCTACGACTCTGTAGTAGCATCAGCCATCTTCTATGCAGCAGTATGTTGGAGCAGCAGCTTGTCTGCAGCTGAGAGGAAGCGGTTAGATAAGCTCATCAAGAAGGCTAGCTCTGTCCTAGGATGTCCTCTTGACCCAGTGCAGGTGGTGGGAGACAGAAGGACTCTGACCAAATTAACATCAATGATGGACAAGGTCTCCCACCCCATGCATGAAGTTCTTACTGAACTGGAGAGCTCCTTCAGTGACAGACTGCTGCACCCTAAATGCACAAAGGAGTGTTACCGCAGATCCTTCCTCCCAGCAGCTCTAAGACTCTATAACCATCACTGCTCCCAACAAAACCACAATCAATAGCATGCACATATTGTATGATAACATATAGTATATTGTAAATAGCCTGTCCTGTTCAAGGTTCAACACACAGGCACACCATTTTTCAAGTGAACCCAAAACTGGTATATTTCTGTACAGTATATATTATTATTATTATTGTTAATATTGTCCTATTTTTCATATATATATATATATATATATATATATATATATATATATATATTTTTTTTTTTTTTCAACAAGGTAAAATGCAACTCAGCGGCGCCGTGGCTTAGTTGGTTAAAGCGCCTGTCTAGTAAACAGGAGATCCTGGGTTCGAATCCCAGCGGTGCCTTTTCAGTGGCCCAAGCCAAAACAAACAAACTTTGTTGCCGTACCTGCGGCAGTTTGCCTTGTTTATGCCAGAGGTCTGAGAGGAACAGTCAGACTGCTTAGATAGAAGCCAACAGTAACTTGAATAACCACTTATTAAAATCAAGGTATGCAGAAGAGCATCTCTGAACACACATGTTGAACCTTGAAGCAGATGGGCTACAGCAGCAGAAGACCACACCGGGTGCCACTCCTGTCAGCTGAGAACAGGAAACTGAGGTTATAATTCACATGAGCTCACCAAAACTGGACAACAGAGGATTGGGAAAACATTACCAGGTCTGATAAGTCTCGATTTCTGCTGCGACATTTCAGCTGGTAGGATCAAAATTTGATGTAAACAGCATGAAAACATGGATCCATCCTGCCTTTTATCAGTGGTTCAGGCTGGTGTTGGTGGTGTCATGGTAGGGCGGATATTTTCCCTTAAGGCGTTGGGCCCCTTAAACATCTGACCATTGTTTGAACACCGCAGCCTATATGTGCAGTATTTTTGCTATGTGGTATAACGAGAGATTCACATCATGGCTGACAAATCTGCGGCAACCGTGTTATGCTATCATGTCAATATGGGCCTCCTTCCTGGATCTGCACCATGAAGAATTAAGGCAGTTCTAAAAGCAAAAAGGGGTCCAACCCAGTACTAGCAAAGTGTATTAAAGTGGCTACGAGTGTATTTGAGTCCTTGATTTATCCAGGTAAGAATATCCAAAGAGCAACCTTTCCAAGGAGGCACCATAGACAACTTACACATGGTACAAGCAAGTGAACCCAATCAGAAGCTTTTAATACGATGCTATGACTAAAGCGCTGGCCTGGCAGAGGATGTACTCCCTAAAATCCTTCATAGCTTAACATTATTAAAGACAAAAAGCAACTTTCTGCTACAAAAAAGAACAGTGTCTTGGGGATGCTGGGATATCTGCTAATATGCTGTTTTTAATTTAACTGTCAGCAGTTCAGGCCAACTCCTCATTTCAGTCATTTCATAATTTATCAAGTTAGAACAGTTCATTTTTATTTTGTTTTCTAAATGAAATCCATCACTGGCATGCTATTACACAAAAGCCTAGATAGTTCAAATAAAGATATTTAGCTCATTTAGTTTGACGTTGAAACTATATACATTTGTTTATTTGTTTATACTGTTTCAAAGGATTGTGCGTCGCTGGTTCACGCAGGTCTGCATGCAATGCCTGTTTCAAACGACAGAGGGCGTGCGTGTCATCCAAAGGTGGAGAGGTTAGTGTGAGTGAGTGATTCAGAGAGAGGCGGAGGGGATCCGGCTGCTGCTGCCGCGCTGCCAGCTCCTGCTGAGGGAAGAGGAGGAAACATGAGCTCCAGGAAAGGTGCGTATAACTCAGCCTCTAACTTAGCTACGCTAAACCCACTCCCGGTGGCGTTTCATATAAAAGGTGGCGGAAGTTATGGGTGTACGTAGCCTATCACGGTGTGCAAAACGACGCTGCATGACCCGTGCCAGCCAGCCAGCCAGCCTTGCTGATGGTGTGTGTTTGTTCTCCCCCCCCCCCCTTTCCTCCTACACCCTTCCCCGGGCTCGGTTGTGGCTGTGAATGAACGTAACCTCCGACCGTGCAGTGATGGCCATCCAGGCTAGAAAGAGGAGGCCGAAGGGAAAGAAGGATAAAGCGGGTCAGCATCGCAGGTAAGAGGGGCGGCGGCGGCGAAAGCGTGGACGTGAAGTGTTTGTTTGCCGGGGTTTGTTTACTGACAGCGGGTCCCTCTCTGTGTGACACCAGCGCTGCTGCCGGTGCGTCGGCGGTACAGACCGTGGACATATGGCACGGGCTGTGTATTTGTATTCAAAGACAGGCTCATGTGGCGTGTCCTAAGTTACCATTTACGTTAGATGTGGACGATGTGGTCCCTAAGGTATCCACCTAATTTCCAAAGCGGCTGGGTCCGGCAACCATTCACAACCAGCACGCACTTGTAGTTTATTTTGCATGCCTAAGCTTCCAGTACAGATGGCTTCTTGGTAGATTTTTGGACTGTGGCGACAAAGGCAGGATTGACAGCTGTCACTGCTCATCTCCGCGATATTTTTAGCGATGGCAGCACCAGACTGGTACGGAGTAAACGCCTCCTCACATCGCCTAGCCCGTGTGGGAATCTCTCACATGGTGTTATGTAACTTTTTTTGGCTCTCCATTGTTGTGCATTGTTTTCTGGTTTTGCCAGGCACTTTTAAAGTGTAGATGCACGCGTAGTTCTGCGGTGAATTTGCCGGTGAGGACAGTAGTTTTTGCTGCCGGTTGCCGTGTGAGCGGCAGCGCAGTGGCTGCGTAAAGTGCATGCGAATTGGAGTGGAGAGAGTGGGGGGCTTTCTTCATGGCGCGATGCTATTGGAGCGACGTCACCGGCAGCCGAAGAAGGCATCAATTAGGTGATACCAACGGTGCGGGCACCCCAGGGGGCCGCGGGATGCAGGAATGTGCTGAATTCCCAAACATCTGCACAGTCATGCTGAAACCAGATGTGCGCAAAAATAGCCAGTCATAAGGGCAGATGTTCCTAAAAATAGAGAACTAACTCCACAGCTGCCTTGTAAATAGAACATGACTCATATGGTGGCCCTACAGGTGTCCTGTAATGGATGTAGGCTTAGCGTTTGGCCCTGGAAATGCTGGGAAGTATAAAGTAGTGGCTAATGGTGTGAGGGATTAAGCAAGCCAAAAAAAAAAAACATTGACTCTGCTGCTAATATTTTTAAATGTCAGTGTACCACTCCTGAGGTTAATCAATGGATTTTCAACAACTTTAGAGCATAGTGCTTCCTCAAAATTCAGTGGGTTCTCCTAGATATCTTTTTTTTTTTTTAACTTTATGTTTTTAGTCAGGTCTGCAGTCCAAAACCATTTAAAAAACCTCAGTATATTATGACGTTTGAGAAACTACAACCAAATATGGGTGTGTTTGCTCAATAAACTGCTTAAGCAATGCACAGGTTATGGCCCTAGCAGAGACTGCTGCTGAATTATTTGAAATGAATTTCTAAATGGACTGAAGAGACTTCACTTTAGGCACGGATATTAGAAAGAAACACATTGTATGAACAAATTATTTAAAAAAGAAATTAGCTGACCATCTTCCATTATGACCCGGAGAATATCCCTTCAGAGCTGCTGCAGTTATGATACTTTCACCGCTTAGTTATCAGGAAACCCTGATGCTTGATTAATTGTGGTTAATTTAATGCCTACAATTTGCAATGTGGTAAGCGTGCCTCAAACATGTTTTGGCACTTCTGTGCTTCAGTTTGTGGTTACATATGAGATCACGTTTTTGCACACTTACAATAGTTTATTTTTTTTTCCTGAGCCTCTACTCATCCAGACATATCAATTGATAGAAGAATAAAAAGGTTGACAGAGTGAAACTACTTCCACTTATTTCCATTCTCTGTGAGAGTGAATGCATGACAGCAAGCTTTGTAATAACTGAATAGTTTTGACGATACACACTGCAGCTTGATGATGGCATAGAGCAGCATGTGACATGTACTTCATTAATCCTAAAAGTTGGGAAATTCCTTTAGTACAGCAGCCAGAAATTACACAAAAGCTATAAGACTAAAAGCTTAAATAAGAAGAATAATGCACAAAGCAAGAATGCATTAGAGGAGTTAATAGGGTAATAAACAATGAGAATTAGATGGCAGGGAAAAGCACAGGAAATAAACATGGATTAAGTTAAAAACTATGCAAAGGAAGGAGCTCAGTTAAATAAAAAAATTTTTAAAAAGTAAAATAAATAAATTAAATTAAATTAAATAAATTAAAATTAAATAAATGAGCTAATTAAGTACAAATTAAATTAAAAAAAAAACAGTAATCATAAATATTAAAATTAAAGATGAATTTAATAAAGTGGAATAAAACCAAATAAAACTAATTGACTTCCTAAATTGTTAAACATTAGCACAGCAAATATCAGCCGGTTATTAAAGTGGGTCAGTGTTTAATGTTGTGACAGTGCAGGGTTCAAATAAAATTAGGTAAGCAGTTTGATCCGGGACATCTGTCAGAAGCAGTTTTGTCTTTATCTCATTGTCTCTTGATCTTGAGCTCTTTCTCTCACCTGGTGTTTGGAAAAAAAAAAAATGAGGTCACACATTCATTCATTCATACAACCATGTGTCCATCCCTGTAATGAGATGCTTATCCAGGTCAGGGTCACTGTTGCATCAGAGCAAGCCGACAGCACCCACACATGAACAAACTCTCAAGCGCAATCACGGTGTCTCTCTCTTTGTCATATACTGTACAGTCCCATTTAACTAGTCAGTTCATCCACTTTAATCGAGATCCATTCCTGCCTCTGCCTGCATGACTGAACTGCAGACTTTCACCTTTAATTCAGGGTGTTTCATGACAATTTAGCATCAACTGTTTAAGAATTACAGCCATTTTTATACACAGTCTGCCATTTTCAGGGCTTCAAAAGTTAAAAAAAAAAGACTTTAGGCGAGGCCAAATCAACAATATGGTGCATTGTTAAAAAGAAGGAATGCACTGAGCAGCTCAGCAGCACCAAAAGGCCAGAAAGACCACAGACACAGATAATTTCAGTGGTTAAGAAAAATAACTTAACATCTAACCAAATACACAACGCTCTTGGGGAGGCAGGTGCATCGCTTTAAAAGTCTACAATCATGAATGGAAATGCAGAGAGTTGCAGACCACTGATTATGCTTAAGACCAGGAAGGTCAGATTACAGTTTGCCAGAAAACATCTAAAAGAGCCGGCACAGTTCTGTAAACAAAACAAAAAAAATCTTTGGGAAGATGAAATCAAGGTTAACTTGTAGCAGAATGAGGGGAAGGGAAAGTATGGAAAAAGAGAGAAACGGCTGCTGAGCCAAAGCGTATGGATCACATTATCGGTCTAACATGGTGGAGGCAGCATTATGGCATGGGTATGTTTGGCTGCCAGTGGAACCAGATCACTAGTATTTATTGACACAAAGTAGGGCCCCGAACCTGCACTGCTGCACTCCACATTTTCACAGCCTATATTATTAGATATGTGAAATGTGTTCATGTGTATTTTTGTTGGCTTCCTTTCTGTGTGTGATTCACTTGTTGCACAAAAGTGTGTTTTGCACTTTCCACAGAACAGTTATTGCTGTTTATAAGGCGAGGCTGAAACTTATTTTACTGTGATCTTCTGTGGGACAGTTTGAGTTACTTGTTGCCTTTAATTTTTTCGTTTGGGCAGTCATGCTTGCTAGCCAACTAGATGCAGCATTTATTGCAGGAGAAGAGCCATTGTGTTTCTTAGCCTTGCTATATGCAGACTGAAATTATTTTTAATAAAATTTATTGGATTTTATATAATCGTTCGTGGTGCCCAGAGGATGAATTCGACCGACCTTGGTGACCTTAGAGTTGAAACTTGACTGAAGTGATAGAATCATTGTTAGTCTTCTTAAAGAAATGAATGTCAGGCTTAAACATATTTATAACCGGCAAAACTAATGACGTCAATATTAGCTTCAGCTGTACGCTGGGGTTTTGTGCAATGCTCGCTCGCTAACAGCGTCAACTAGCTGAACTAGGTCCGCATTCCCAATACATGTCAACTTATTTGTACTGGCATTATGATTATATTAACATGTTATGTTACTTCCACTGTAAGGCTGCACTTAGATAGTATCATTAATGAATTGACATTAATGGCATGAAACTATATGTAGATTTTAATTAGGTGTTAGGTCCGGTTTATATGTTGTGAGTTCTGTCTTATATACTTAATCTGCTTACCAAAACAGCTGTGTAGTTAGGTAACGTTACAGCTGCACTTAGGAGGGGCGCATTATTCATCATTGTCATCATTGTGCTGTTTGTCATACACAGTTTCTTTCACGGTTGATCAGATACTGACAGGAGAAATGTTGCAATTCAGCAGTACAGTTGAGACTTTTCTCTTTTCATTGACTCAGGAACAAACATGTGTATTTGTTTCACAGGGAACCATAATTTGTGAGAAACCACGTGCTCAGTGTAGCTTTGATGTTTAAAGATCGTCAGCACAAGAATGGGCTCAGTCACATGTTTGAATGAATTGCTCGGCAGGGCATATTTGTGGAGCAGAGATGTATCGGCCTTGCAGCTACAACTCTGGTCTTCAAAGCCTTTTTCCGAGCTTTTATCACTTCTGTTCAATGTGCTGACCACACAACATGTACCAGGTCGGGCCAATGGGAGCACAGCGCTGTTATTTATTGGATTTATCCAGTAACGCAACACAGTATTGACTATATGCGTGTGTGTTTGTTTGTGTGTGCCTGTGTGTCTAGATGAGAATGTGCAACATCTGTAGGTGGATATACTTTCATATTGGCTGCAGCCTAAAGAAAAGTTCACACTAAGTTCACCTTACTTTTTATCGTCCGTATTTTGCTTTTGTGGCCCTTTGAGTTGCAGGTTTTGCTTTTCTTTTGGTCTGTGTTGTTGATTGGACTGCTGGTTCTCTTTGTGAGTCAGTCTGTGTGTGAGGAAGAGAGAGCGATACTGGAGTTTGGGTGTTGAGAGTTTGCTTGTATTGACTTTTTTTCACTAAACTTACTCACCCAGGACCAAATCAGAGAACACAGGCGTTTGTGTATAGTTCACCAGGTTGTGGAGTAGTATTGATTTTAAAAAAAAAAGAAAAAAAAAGTGTGCTGTAGCAAGTCTTATAGCAGATTTGTTAATCTCACTACTGATCAATTTGCCAAGTGTTTTCCTCAATTTACTGTATAATTTGTTTAGCACTAAAAAGACATAATTCTTATTTCTTATACTGGGCTTAGTGCCTCAGTTTATCCTCTGTCTAAAACAAGCTCTTTTAGCTCCTCTATCTTTACACCTACTTTCTTGTGATTGACTGCCGCTCACAAGCAAAAGGTTTGAACAGCAGGTTCTGTCTTTATTAGTTGGCCATGTACCACAGACCTTTAAGGTGGCAGTAGTTAAACCATTGCTTAAAAAGCCAGTACTTGACCCAGCTGTCTTAGCTAATTATAGGCCAATCTCCAACCTTCCTTTTCTCTCAAAGATTCTTGAAAGAGTAGTTGTAAAACAGTTGATTGATCATCTACAGAGGAACGGTTTATTGGAAGAGTTTCAGTCAGGTTTCAGACCCCATTTACACGACACCGTTTCAAAATGAAAACGGCGTAGTTTTGATGGCGTAGATTTCGGCCTTCCGTTTACACGACAACGGAGTGAAAATGATGTGTTTCGCAAACGGGGTCCAGAGTGGAGCGTTTCAGAAACGCACCGGCTTGCGTTCTCGTGTAAACGCTTGAAACCGGGGTGATTTGAAAACGGGTGACTCGCACATGCGCACTATGGTGGCGACGGCCACAGTTTTGCACGCATGCGCAAATTGATAACCAGTACTCGCATTTTCACGAGTGCTTCTTGTGCTTTTCTTGTGTTTTTACCGTTTTGTAATTCAGCGTTGTGTGCACCAGCGATCCAACCTCATCGTCAGTCCACACAAAACCTCTCACATTGGCCGTTTTGTAAGTAATGAACACTTTGCCGCACTTCCTACTTTATCTATCCATGAAGTCAGATGACACACATCAATTAGTTAAACTGCAGGAATGTCTTAAAGACATTAAGGCCTGGATGACCTCTAATTTTCTGCTTCTAAATTCAGATAAAACTGAAGCTCTTGTGCTTGGCCCCACAAAACTTAGAAACATGGTGTCTAACCCATATACTTATTCTGGATGTCATTACCTTGGCCTCCAGTAACACTGTGAGAAATCTTGGAGTCGTTTTTTACCAGGATATGTCCTTCAATGCACATATTAAACAAGTAAGACTATTTTTTTGCATTTGTGTTATATATTTAAATTAAAACTATCCGGTCTCAGAGTGATGCTGAAAAGCTTATTCATGCATTTATTAATTCTAGGCTGGACTATTGTAATTCATTATTATCAGGCTGTCCTAAAAGCTCCCTGAAAAGCCTTCAGC
Organism: Archocentrus centrarchus; assembly: GCF_007364275.1. NCBI lineage: Eukaryota > Metazoa > Chordata > Actinopteri > Cichliformes > Cichlidae > Archocentrus > Archocentrus centrarchus. The sequence goes on along the minus strand of NC_044351.1, from coordinate 13,761,094 downwards.
ATGCATGTGGATAAAAAGTATTACAGTATTAAACCTGTGTAGGCCCCAGTTTTTCAACAACAGCGGCATCAAAGATGATGCGGTCACAGTTTTTGTGGAGCTGGAGTCTGGAGCCAGTAAAACTCTGAGCTGCTGACCTGGGGCTGTCAGCTTGGACACTGAAATATTATTAACATTAATTGTTATCCTTAGGTTTTAACATCTACACCATCAGGACGTCTGTTTATTTTGCAGCAGGAAACGTGGCATCAAAGAACAGGACACACCCCAGTTCTGAGAATGGGTTTTCTTTGCTTTATGCTCCTTTAAAAGCTCACAGACACACATGCTGACTCATTCACTAGCACACTTTAGCATGCAGGAACATACACACATGCACAAAAACAGATGCACATGAACACACATCAAATTTACCTCCTCCAGGAGATACAACACTGTCAGAACTTTTTTTTTTTTTTTTGCTTCCTCTTGATGTAAGAAAGCTTTCCAGATGTTAATTAATTAAACTATTAAAAAAATGCAATTTATAAAATAGAAACCGATGAGCAGTTCATTGTAAAAGATCTTTTTTTCTCTTTTGAATATGTATTACTGCTCATTGATAAGACAGAAGTATTCTTATCCTATTACTCAATTAATCGATGGAATAATCAATAGAATACCTCCTACTTGGGATAACCATATTAAGGATATCCCCCTTTTTTCTGACATGATGAAGGTCCAAGAGTAGAAAAAAACTGTCAGAGGGTAAACTTTTAAAGCAGCCTGAGCTTTTGGCTCACAGGGATTGCATGTACATTGACATGAAGCACATGACAGAAACAAGGAAAAGCATAATAAGTTGCCCTCAAAGATGGATTGTTTCAGCTTTTCATATTAGAGGATGACAGGTCCTTGCACGTTTCAGTGGCTGGGGCTCAGTCTGAATAACCTCTTTCATTAAATAGAACTGGATTAGCATACCAAGACTTACTGGGGTTTTGACTGTGAAAAGCGACTCCAGTATAATAGCATTCATTAGTCATAACTTTTTTTTTCTTCTTTTTTTTTCCTCCCCAGACCGGTGCTAGAGAATCTAAATGCTAATATTCTTCTTGGGATGTATATCTGCCAGCTTGCAGTGCCTTTCGTAGCACAACAGGCCCCTCTACATGAAATGAGCAGACGCTAATGTGACTTATGTTCCCACACACTGGATTGTAAACTGCAATGATTTTCAGATGCTTCACTCAGACTTTAGAAAAGAAAAGAAAAAAAAAAGAACAGCAGCTAGACATCTGGAAGCCTGTTCAGGGTGAGACAGGGTTTATCCTCTGGTGTAAGGACAGAAGATGAATTAGACTTTTATTTTATTATAAATGTTATTTTAAAAAAACAATTGGAGCAAGTACAGTATATAATACATAGCACTGAAAGGTTGAATTTCAGTGTATGGAGGTATAACATAGAGGTATGCAAAAATAACCATTACTTACAATACCAAATAAACATATATTCACATTGATTTCTCTTTCAAATATGTTTTTTTTTTCATTATTAGCAACAGTGAAGGGAGATGATAGGAAATTAAGGTTTGTGATTTATGTTCTGTGTCGTTTACCACTAACCTATAAGTGCACAACCTGATTCTTGAAATGTATTGAAGTTCATCAGCATCAGAGTGCTGTTCTTCAGGTTTTCTTGGATATTTGCTGTACTAGTGAATCTCAAACAAATTAAAATATTATGTCTGGTTTGTCATTTAATGCAAAAATTAAATTTTCATAACATCTATATTCATTACACATAAAATTAAATATTTCAAGTGTTTTTGTTTTAATTTTGATGATTATACCTCATAGCTCATGAAAATCAGAAATCTAATACCTCAATTTAATAGAGTGTTTCCTAAGATCAATCAAAAATGGATTTACAATACAACTTCTGAAAAGTATGTTCGGTTACACTTAGTTGGCACTCCTTTACCACAATTTACTGCGTTATTGTGTTTTGGAGGGGATCAGCTTGTGGCACTGCTGAGGTGTTATTGAAGCCCAGGTTAGCAGCCTTTAACTTGTGTGTATTTTTGGGTTGGATATTTCTCATCTTCTTCTCGACAATACACCACAGATTCTCTGTGGGGTTCAGATCAAGCGTGTTGGTTGGCAAATCAAGAAGTAATAACATGGTCGGAAAACCTTTTTGGAGTAGTTTTGGCACTGTACAGGTGCTAAGTCCTGCGGGAAAAGGAAATCAGCATCTCTGTAAAGCTTGTCAGCAGATGGAAGTGTGAAGTGCTGTCAAATCTCCTGGTAGATGACTGTGTTGACTTAGTGTAACCGGTGGCTTCTTCTACCGTTCTCTGCGTTGTGTGGGTTAATGATGATCAGGCCACCGACGTGATTTGGAGGCGATCTCCGTTTATTGCTGACAAAACAGTAATCAAAACATCACAATCTGGTTGGCGATGATAGCTTTAAGCCCCGCTCCCGCCGAATGCCACAGGAAGAAGGGGCACGTACACAGTAATACATTGAATACAACAATCAATTATACAAAACATACCTGACAAAACAGTAATCAAAACATCACAATCTGGTTGGCGACGATCGCTTTAAGCCCCTATACAACAAACACACAAAGACGTTATTGTCTACTACTTTTGGATTTACGATTACTAAACTTTCCAAACTTTCGCTCACCGCTCCCGCCGAATGCCACAGGAAGAAGAGGGAGGGTGAGCGCGAAACTGCTCCTCATAAAGGAGTTGTCCCAGAAAACCAAACGTAGGGGTACAGAAAACAGTAACAAAAGAGAGGTTCTGCACACCAACCAGAGTTATACAAACACGTCAGGTAAGATAAATAAACAAATAATTTTTGTTAAATTCTGTATAAATAAATATGAACATAACAGGTAGAGACAACTGTAAACTATAAACACTATTAACAAAGAATTGGCATTGTTACATTTGGACTTGATAAAACACAGTGGACCATCCACTACCACCAACAGCAACAGATAACATAGCACCCCAAATCATCACAAACTGCATAAACCTCATGCTGGACTTTAAATGCCTTGGATTCTGTGCCTCTCCACTCTTCCTTCAGACTGCAGAGCTTTGATTTTCAAATAAAATGCAAAATTTACTTTCATCTGAAAAGAGGACTTTGAACCACTGTGGAACAGAATACACTTTGCATTGGGTTCACGTTTCACTTTTCAGATTCAGAAGCTACACTATACTGCCCAAAGTATTCACTCAGCCATCCAAATCCAAATCCAGGTGTTCCAATCACTTCCATGGCCACAGGTGTACAAAACCAAGCACCTAGGCATGCAGACTGCTTCTATAAACATTTGTGAAAGAATGAGTCGCTCTCAGGAGGTCAATGAATTCGAGTGTGGTACCGTGATAGGATGTCACCTGTGCAACAAGTGCAGTCGTGCCATTTCCTCTCTAATAAATACTCTACAGTCAACTGTTAGTGGTATTATAACAAGTGGAAGTGATATGGAACGACAGCAACTCAGCCAGGAAGTGGTAGGTCACATAAAATGAGTCAGTCACTACAGACCTCCAGACTTCATGGATGAGGGAGTTTGGTGTGGAAGAACTTGACTGGCCTGCACAGAGTCCTGACCTCAACCCGATGGAACACCTTTGGGATGAACTAGAGTGGAGAATGTGATCCAGGCCTACTCATCCAACATCAGTGTCTGACCTCACAAATGTACTTCTTGAAGAATGGTCAGAAATTCCCATAAACACTCCTAAATCTTGTGGAAAACCTTCCCAGGAGAGTTGAAGCTGTTATAGCTGCAAATGGTGGGCCGACATCATATTAGACCCTGTGGATTAAAAGTGGGATGTCACTCAAGTTCATATGAGTGTGAAGGCAGATGAGCGAATACTTTTGGCAATATAGTGTATGCTCATTCTTTATACTGTCTGTGGGTAAATGTCAGCTTATTTACCAGCAGGACAATAGAAGTCAGCAAGTTTGATAACGCAGAAGTTCAGATGATATATTATTTTGGTGCATAGTCAGTATAGTCTTTTAATGCGTAGTGTCCAAAGCTTAGAGGTTCAAAAATAAGTTCAGCCGCAATACATCAAATTTATTAATTCGTCGAAATGTCTTTGCAGTGAGTGCCTGTTTGAAGTCAGATATCAACAGATCATTTGTATCTTCCCACAATGTTGAAATATCATTAAAAATATTGCTTAAAGACAGACTTTGGCTGCGATATTGTAATATTTATTATTTGTTTGGTCATATTTAAAATCAGTTTGTTGATGTAAGAGAAAATATTTACTGATTCTAAGTAATAAGCAAAAGGCCTGGAGTGGACTGACTCCCAGTTAATAAATTGAATTGATTTTCTGGGGATGGCAGGAGACCGTCTGTCTGTAGATGAACCCCCAGTGGCTTTGTGGTTTAGAGTTGGCCAAATATTCTAATTTAAGAAGCAGTTGTGGGTTCATGACTTGTATGTAATGTGTTGTGTAGATATGAGAAAGCACAATCTTCTGGCAAACAGATTTGTGCAGCTCAGCCAGAGTATTGATGAGTATTCATCAATACTCTGGCCTGCCTGGACGGTGCTGATGGCAGGAGCTGAGAGCTGAGCATGTGAGCTGCATGTCGACCGAGGGAGAGAAAGAAATGGGGAGAAGCATGCAGAAAGCTAGAGAGGTGGAGCAAAAGATAATGTGAGAGCAGAAGGGAGGTGGACTGAGTGGGTGAAAAGGAGAGTTTGCTGTATGTGAGCATGTGTCTGGCTCACCAGTAGCAGCAAAAAATACCCAGGATGGAGAGAGTGAATGAGGGAAGTGAGAGTGGGAATTGGAGGATGCCACAGGGTAGCTGCAGGCAGGAAATGAGGGTTTTAGCAAAAACCGCTGTGTTGGCCACATGGGAGAAAGCACACAGGTCAATGTAAACACCGACTGGAAGCCCAAAATGCTCATTTGGCCCCAATTAATATTATATTTATGTATTATTTGTGCTGTTTATCCAGAGTCTGTGTTGTATTAGCTAGTTTCATCACAAGGGCATCATAGCAGGTAGCTACGTGTATTTGTTTTTGCAGATTTTTTTTTTTTTTGTACTTGTTGGTTTTTGTTTTGTTTTTTAAGAAGAATTAATCCCCTCTATCTATCAAGGCCCATCTCGATATACAGTACTATGCAAAAGCCTTGAGTCACCCCTCATTTCTTTATGTTTTTCTAGGAAAATGGGAAATAGGTGCAGTCATTTGTTGAAACGTGCAAACATACATGGAAATACAGAATATCAGGCAAAAACAGAGTTTGTACAGTTCTAACAAGCTTGAAAGTCAATGTTTGGTATGACCACCTTTATTCTTCAACACAGCCTGGACTCTCTGAGGCAGCTTTTTAGTCATTTCTTTAAGTAGTCTTCAGGAATGGTTCTCCAGGCTTCTTGAAGGACATTCAGAGCTTTTCTTTGGATGTTGACTGTTTTTTGTTGTGTTCTCTGTCAGGATGATCCCACACTGCTTCAATAATGTTGAGGTCCAGGCTCTGGGGAGGCCAATCCATGACTGATAGTGTTTCATTGTGTGTTTTTTCTATCCAGGTATGCTTTTACTGCATTGGCAGTGTGTTTGGGATCATTGGTGTGCTGAAAAATGAAGCCTTTGCCATTCAGACACTTTCTAGATGGTTCATAATTCCATCAATTTTGACAAGATCCCCAACACCACCGGCTGAAATGCAGCCCCAAACCATGACAGTGCCTCCACCGTGTTTCATAAATGGCTGTAAATACTCACCGTTGTACCTCTCTCCTGACCTCCTCTGTACTTATTGACAATGATTTGAACCAAAAATTTCAAATTTGGATTCATCACTTCATAAGAGCCATTGCCTCTGACTGCTCAGTCCAGTTCTTGTGTAATTTGGTACGTCTCCGCCTTTTCTCTCTGTGTCTCTTTCGTAAGAATGGCTTCTTGACAGCCACCCCTCCACTGAGACCATTTCTGATGAGGTGTCGGAGAACATTAGATGGATCTTTCAGGTCCCTTGTCAGGTCTTCGGTGGATTTTTTTTTTCTTTCTATTTTTTAAGGACATGCCTTTCAGATACTATTTATTTAGGCCTGATACTTCTTCCTTTGTCCCCCACTTGTTCAGTTTCCTCAAATTTTTAAGAACACACTGCACATCATGCTGAAACATGCCAAGTTTTCAGCTAATGGCTCTTTGGGAATCACCTTGTTTGTGCAAAAGTACTATTTTTGCCTGTAAAACTGTTACCTCGGGTATTTTTCATAGATTCAGCTAAAGAAATGGGAATAAATTCTGTGCTTTTGCAACAGGCTGCAAATAACAAAGTGCCTAAAGATAGAATTTAAAATTGGCATTTGTCAAATGTTTTGTTTTTTTTGTTTTCTTGTTCCAAATCTGAATATAACTGAAATATATGGACTCATGCTGTCTAAGAGACTTGCCATGCCCCTCTCAGATTATTCATTGTTACATACTGAATTGTAATATGATATTGGCTCTCTCCTCTGTGGTGTGTGAGTGGGAACCATTTTCTCCCCAGTGGCCAAAGTGCTTGTGTTAGTGCTGGCTGGCTGACAGAGTAATTGAATGTAGAAGTAGGCCTCCTGAGTAGGCGTTGGAACTTCTGAAAAGGAGCTCCCTGTTTAAACTCACCTTTTCAACAGCTGCTATTCAGCAGAGTGTGCTGGGTTTGTTGCCTCTGATCTCGGCACTGGTTAAAGTTAAGTTTTTTTTGTTTTGTTTTTCTGCTTTGTTAAACTGTAACAGCAGGGCAATACTTGTGAGGCCTACCACTACTCTAATCTGTTATAATTATATGAACTGCATCTCATCTAGTGGTTTGCTTAAGGGGGAATAAAGGATGAATTTTGTTTCTCAGGCTGGTGGGAGTTTGAGCTCTATAAGGAGTCTCCTCCTTCTTTCCCAGGACATTAACCAGGAAAGCACAAGATCCGAGCAAATCTACCGAGTCGATGGGGCTGAATAAGGAGACAAGAACAAGAGCGAATTAAAAGGAGGGATTTAGTGTGTGTGGTCCAAATAGGATTTGCTCTGAGGCAAGGATTTGTTCCTCTCATGTAACGCTTGCAAAGTGTTGTCCAGTGCTGCAGCTGCTGGCCAGTGGGTCATCACGGAAAGACTGGAGACATTAATAGTGTATGTAATTCTGTGAGGGCAGGAGCTTATCACAGTTGGGGAAGTTGGAAGCGGCATAGAGTCGCTCTTCACTGCCACCTTCTGGCTAACTGGAAAGAAGGAACTGCTTCTTGTGAATGTCTGTTTACTTTTCAAATTATTTCTGCATTTTCTGCCTTCAGAAGTTCTAATTAATTATTTTTTTTAAACTTCTTTGTTTGTATTTTAAAGTGGCATTTTTCAGTGTAAACTCACTCACAAATACACCCTTCATTATGATGAAAAGTGAGACTTGTGAGGACAGAACCTGATCTGGGTAACAGCTTTATTTCCCCCTTTTCAAATAGTGTAAAATGTGCTGCCTTTTGGGTGTTTCTCTTCCTAAAAGTGTTATGAAGCTTAATTAAAATGCAAGGCCTGCACACTTTGTGCTCTGCAGTCCCTCAAAGCATGGCTGAATTCTCAGAGCCATATTATGGGCTGGAAAGTGTATCATAAATTTATCCTAATGACTTTATGTAGCTTTTTATTCTCTCATATTGGTAACAATTTAGGAACTGTAAATAAAACAAAATTTTTAAAACCTGCACAGGAGATAAAAGCATAAAATAAACCTTGCTCTTAGTTTGCATACAGCCAGGCCCCAGCAATCTTAGATTAGACATGTGGCCTGGAAATCAAAACCCAGGGCAAAAAAAAAAAAATGCATGTGTAAATCACTCTCTGCTGCTAGCTTAATTACAGAAGTTATGAGGTTTCAGCAGCTTTGATGAGCATGTAAACATTTTTGAGACAAAAATCAAACTGTAGAAAAGAAGGGAGGCTAAATTGCACTGTATTTTGGCAAGTACAATATCCCCAGTAGAAATTACAACCTAGAACTTCTCGGTCTCTCACTACTTTTGCTAACTCGTGTCTGTTTTGCTTGTTACACCCTGTGTCACTACACTGGCTAATGCAGTAGATCACTTGATATCCCGTTTTATAATGAATAATCTGGCTCCTCCTATGGCTTCTTAGTGCTTGGTTGATAGCTTTTGCACAACATAAACCACACACTGATTTAAAGTAATTGCCCCCTTGTAAAAATAGGAAAAGTCCAACCCAAAGCCTCATGGAAACTGTGATAAGGCTTCAGTTAAAAGAAACTGCAGAAGGCCTATGATGATGATGATGATGATGAGATACCAAGATGTTGCTCCCATTGACAGTGCGGTTGAGAGCACAACACGTTTAAAATGTTTTTCCATTCTCTCACCAAAAATGACAGATAATAAAATGAATGTGCGTACAGCAGAGCAGAATCAGTACTCATTTCTGTGCTACTGAATTGCTTGTGTCTAGTGCACTTGCTGTTTGTGTTTGCAGTCTCGCCACAAGGTTATTTGTTTGTCCCAGTATCTCTTCAGCACACTAACCCACATCTCTGGAGAATTGTGTATGTACTCATGTGCATCTGTGTGTCCTTCACAGTCTGTGCATCAGCTTGGTTCCATCAAGGCTTCTGCTGCTATTGTAAACATGGTAATTGGCCATACTGAGCAATCTGGTGTCCTAATTTAGCATTTAGTGTGTCACAAAAAACTATCATAAGCATCTTGAGTATACAGTTTAGTATACAGTTTGTCCTAAATACACTGATTGAGTGCAACTTGTGGGGACTAAATGGTTGCCCAGAGTTTGAGGGTGTTGTGCACTCACGACCACTTTTGTCTCGTGTCAGAGGTCGCCTGATAGGAGGCAACCTTTCTGCAAACATGTTGCCATAACAGTGAATGAGTCTTTGTCACTGAGCACAACTCGAGGGGACTCCACTCAGCTGGCTGCCAGCTGGTTGTATTCTGGTTACATTCCTGTAAAAAGGAAGGTTGTTGAGGGTAAATGTAATAGTTATTATTTCTGTCTATGTAGACAGCAAGAGACATGTGATTTTTAACAATTTATCACAGTTAATTACTGTATTATAAACAGATTGCATAAAATTGCCAACTTGACAGACTCCATCTTATGGCAACATTTATGGCAGGTTTTAGTGACAGCGTTGGAATGTTTGACGATCTCATTTGCAGCAAAAAAAAATAACTAAAGTGCGATAACTTCATATTACTGGATAAAACAGATGTTGAAATAGTTTAACTTTGAGGACATCATTTACAGTTGAAAAAAAGGTGATTGCAGTAGATGTTGTTGCAGTACTCATTATGGCAATAATCATAAATAAATAAACGTGAATTATAACATTCACCGTGTAGACATGATGCTCACTGGTGACAGCTTATCCTCTGTCTAGTGCAGGGTTATTAGCACAGTACTGTGCAGCTAGAAACGCAGGATTAATTGTACACCGTGTGCTTGAGGCCGAGTCAATTTTTTCCGCTCCCCTTACTTTTTAACCGTACATATTCTTTATCCTTGCTTGGCCTCCCAAAGTGTTGCTTTTTATTTCTCCCTCATGCCCTGTATCCCATTATGAGTTCCTGCTATGGGGTGAAAAATGTATTGTGGGCAGGTTTGCGAATCAGTATTGCAACTCTCATTCTGTCCAATAGAGGGTATCCATGTTTGAGTTTTTAGTCTTTAGTAAATGGATCCATTGTAGGCACTCCTACCCCCTCCTCCTTTTTTTTCACACCGGAAATCACTGAATGGGTTCTCATTAGCATTTATCTTGTGCTTACCTGAGCACTTTTTATTTTCTAACAATATATTATAAGCATTTAGGTTGCTATATGATTTTTTTTCTTCCCTCAGCCAGATGTGGCTCATACACAGTTTGTTTGAAGCATGAGGAATGCATGATTCAAGATTCAATAAAACCACGATAAAAATTCTGTGGTTTTTAAAAGAGCCCCTCAAATTTACCAGTTAGTTCATTTCTTCATCATCAGCATCATCATCAGCAGCAGCAGCAGCGCACTGATCACACAAGCATCTTTGTTTCAGTAAGTGTTGTCATTGCCCCCCCATCCTTTCCGTAATTAGCGCGGTGAAAGGGCGTTAAAAAAACATGAAGCCGAGTTTGGTGTTAAGTGTTACCCGACCCCACATGTGATAAAATCCATTTAAATGTCCATCTGGTGAGGCAGCTGAGGTCAGAGTTCAGGAAGAGAGGGGCACAGGTTGCTCACTCATTAATTAACTGTGCACCACTTAGTTAACGAGCTCTCCGAAAATTGCACACAGAGCTGTGTTTTTTTTTTTTGTTTTGTTTGTTTTTTTTTTACATCACTTCACGCAGTTTCCTGGATACTTATTCTAACTAGCTCTTTTTTTTTTTTTAATAATATTTTTATTGATTACTTAATTTTTCCACATACTAAAGAAAAAACAAACAAACAAAAAAAAACACAACCACCACCTCCCAACCTAACACACAACAGTGGGAGGACACAAAATAACAGGTGGTATATCAGAACATATACATAAAATACATACAGAGTGCATATTATTTAAATCTCTCCATCAAACTAAGTACTGGTTGCCAAATATCATAAAACACACTTTCTCGGTCAGTCAAGGTAAATCTGATTTTCTCCAGATGAAGCACATTTCCTAATTCTCTCAACCACATTTCAAAAGAAGGGGGTTTATCTGATTTCCAGCAGAGCAATATCACCTTCCTGGCCACTAGTGTAGACCATGACATAACCTGTGCCTCTTTCTTCTCCCTCACCCCTCCTGGTTCAGTCACTCCAAACAACGCTGTAAGGGGGGTACATAGGACCTCCCTACCAACTGCCCCAGACAAAAATTCAAACAAGTGACGCCAAAAGGGCCCTAGTTTTGTACACTGAAAAAAAAGATGAGCCAAAGTCCCCTGATCCTTACAACACTTAACACAGAGAGCAGAAACATCCTTATATTTTTTATTTAATGGGAGAAAAGTGCAACCTATGCACCACCTTAAATTGAAATAAATTGTGCCTAGCATTGATAGAACTATGATATATATTTTCAGTGCATTTTTGCCAAGCATTACTTGAAATTTCCACCCTCTAAAAAAAGGGAGGAAGAGTCCCCACAGTATGCTGGTGTAACTTAAGTATTAAAAGTACACACATTCAGAAATGTAAGGGGCAGGTAGAGTTATCTAATGTTTGGTTTTTACTATGAGCTTAGGGTACTCCGGGCACTGCACACGCTGACTTTGCAAAGTGCGCACATTCAAATATATTGCTTCAGTGTGTTTCCCCAGGGTAATGAGGCTTAGAAAGTGCAAGTTGCTTACCTTTGTACGTTTGGAGGAATTGCAGGCACTCAGCTCTGACCAGTGTGCTGCACTCTTGTGTCTGTTTGTGTGCATCTATTGAGCGGAGTTGTACACTTTTCCACTTAACTGGAAAAAAATGTGATGGGACATGAACAGGAAGAAAAACTGGAATTGTTCAAGGCACGATCCAAACCCATGTGGAGTCCAAATGTCTAGCAACGGGATTTAATTTTAAAATAATCTAAGCGGCTGCTTTGCATTCGTGCATTTGTGCTGTGCATGTTATGTCATAGCTGCTGCTGACTATGGCACTTTAATAGAACAAATCTTAGAAGTGAAAACATGATCCAATAATTACTTAACTTTATCATATGTGCATATTCTTGAGATAAGTGGTTTATGCACCTTTTATGAGTGGTTATTTGATGTTTGGTTATTTGACTCTTGTAGGTGTTTTTATTACATAATTTATTTCCTCATTGTTAGCTGTTTGGCTTTGGTGTCCTTTTGTCTGTTTGTGTCCTTTTGTCTGACTCTGATCTGCTTTTCGGCCACCCTTAAAAAGAGATTTTGATCTTAGTGAGGCCACCTGATTATGTATTTGAATTAGAGCCCGACCAGTTTGCTCTGCTTGTTTGAGTATGCTGAACTCTTATCCGACAAAATAGCCTTTATAATGGTTCATGATTATGACTCGGGAACTAACACCTCCAGTCTTTGAAAAAACTAACACTAGTTTTATGTAAGGTTTATGTAAATAATAGATAGAGCTACTGTAAGTCAAATGATGTGACTTCTTACCGCTTACATATTGAATTGTTGATGTCATTTACATTACACCACCGCTTATTTAAAATCGCCCAGGTAATTTATTTGACTGAGCTCCTCCAGAGTCACAGAGCACTGTTATTTAGGCCCCATAGTGCTGTCTTTGTATTTTAAATGTGACTTACAGATTGTCAACAAAAAAAAAAAAAGGAAAAACAAATAAATAATGACATAAACCCACCGTCCTCTGTTTAGACTACAGTTACCTTTGATGTCATTGTCAGGGCTGCAGAGATACAACAAGAAAGAAAGAAAGATGTTGATGATCTTTCTTATCTCCACTTCACAGCTTCTGTGCTACACCCAACAGTGTAAATTACTTGTGGTCAATGTCTTTTGACAACAGAAAATGTGCCACAGCAGCACGGCACTCCTGAATTTATTTTTGACACATGTTGCAGTTTGAATTGTAGAGTCCCTTTATATGAGCAGGCTCCTTATGACAGTCTGCAGAACAGAAAACTGGTCTAAACTATAGACTGCATATAAAACATGTACATAGCCATTGCGATGTCACCTATTGGCTTTGGGCCCAATTTGAAGCCTCAGTGTTCACATTTCAGCCACCATGCTGTTAGTTTTTTGGAACCAGAAGTTATATTTGAAGAAGAGGATGGAGTGCTAAACTCAGGTCACAAACCTACAGTTACACTATGTCCCCAAAAGCATTCGCTCGTCTGCCTTTACATGCATATGAACTTGATCGACATCCCATTCTTAATGCATAGGGTTTAATATGTCGCCCCACCATTTTGCAGTTATAACAGCGCCGACTCTTCTGGGAACGCTTTCCACAAGGTTTAGGAGTGTTTCTGGGAATTTTTGACCATCTTCCAGAAGCACATTTGTGAGGTCAGACACTGATGTTGGATGAGAAGGCCTGGCTCACAGTCTCGGCTCTAATTCATCCCAAAGGTGTTCTATCAGGTTGAGGTCAGGACTCTGTGCAGGCCAGTCAAGTTCTTCCACACCAAACTGGCTCATCCATGTCTTTATGGTCCTTGCTTTCCGCACTGGTGTGCAGTCATGTGGGAACAGGAAGGGGCCGTTCCCAAAATGTTACCACAAAATTGTCCAAAATGTCTTGGTATGCTGAAGCATTAAGAGTTAATTTCAGTGGAACTAAGGGGCCGAGCCCAAGTCCTGAAAAACAGCCCCACATCAACCCCCCCCTCCACCAAACTTTACACTTGGCACAGTACAGTCAGACAAGTACTGTTCTCCTGGCAACCACCAAACCCAGACTCATCCATACTTGGAGACAAGTCACTTTGTGTGTAATGTGATTGTGTATGTGTTTCCACTTGGGGGCAGTGTTTCTGCAGACAGAAACAAGCCTGCTGACACAAAGAGCACAGTCACTGTTAAAGTAGCAGCATCTTAGTCGTCTGCATTAGTGTTCACACACACGTACACACTGTACATGTATGGTGCGCGTTGTCTGTGAATATGCCTACTTGTCTATATGATTGTGCTTTGCTCTGACTTCTTATCTTAATTCCTATAGTGTAGTACACTGTATGTCCAGGAGCAATTTGCCAAAGAACCTGTGTGCGTCTGTCTGAGTGTGTGTTTGCCGACATAAACCCCCTCTCTCTCCCCAGCATCCACCAAGCAGTGAGGAGAAGTAGGCCGCTTAAAGATAGCTCCCAGCAACCTCAATACCAGCTCCTAAAATATATCTGCTCATGAGAGTCATCATCTCCCTCCCTCTCCCTCTTTCTTATTCTTCTTTTTGCTCCTTCTTTTGAAAATAGAACGAGAATCAGACTTTGAGCGTGAAAATTGATGCCCTGTGTGTGTGTGTGTGTGTGTGTGTGTGTGTGTGTGTGTGTGTGTGTGTGTGTGTGTGTGTGTGTGCATACTTACATAAAAGTTATTCCACTGAAGAGGTGACAAGGTGTCATCAGGATTGTACCACTGGACCTATCAAATTCAGGAGGATTGACCCACAGTTTTCTCTATGGCCTGACCCACTGTGGAAAAGTGTGTGGCTCAGAAAGACAGGAAAATAACTGTGTGATACAAAATAGGGTCTCAATCTGATACTTTTTTTAGATTTTTGGTGTACTTCAAAAAAGAAAAAAACAATAGATGAATTGCACCACAAGGAAGTCACGTGTGGGATTGTTGTGTTACCGTCTCAAACTTGTGTCTGGTTCATTTGATAGCAGAGACAGAGAATTTCATCAATACATCAACAAGCAGTCCCTACCTAAAGCAGATTGACAACATAGCTGATATGTAACACTTAAAATTTAGGTATCAAGACACCTGTATTACTTTTTTTTTGGATTTAGATCCTTGTAAGTATCCCTTAAAATGTATAAAAATACCAGTCACTAAATTATCAGCTCCCATTTGCCTGTTTTTCATTAACATTCTCTAAACCCAAAGCAATAATTTTAAAGCTATACGACTGCTTATGTCACTGAAGCTGAAACCTTAAAGGAGTTTTGATATTTTTACTTAAAAAAAAAAACCCAAAGCACTTACTTAGATTCATTTGGGATGCCATATTTTATACTCAAACTTCTGATTCTTTGCTTTGCTCTCTTTTTTGCTGTCAATCATTTGCATAACCCAACAACAGTCGACAGACAAGGTAAATCTGGGCACTGTATATAAAGCTATTTGTCCTACTAATGATTTTCCCAGTTTTTTCACATCCTCATTCTGCTGTGAGCATCAGCTACCCTCCCCCACCTCCTGCCCCCCCCCCCCCAAAAAAGAAAAAAAAATCCCTGGGTATTGAAAATAACTGAATAAAAAGTTGAGTGCACTCTCTCATATCAGCTCAATATTCTTCCTGCTGTCTGGATGCGCTGAGACTGAGAGTGTTCTTTACCCCCCATTGGCCCACATCCACAGAGAATGAGGACAATAGTTTGGCTCAGAGACATGTGTGCCTAATGTAGTCCTTTTATGTGGGAAAGTGGAACTGTATGGAGACGGGAGAGAAAGAGGATCATTGTGTTCCTGTTTTCTTTTGGCCTCTCTTTCTCATACATCTGATGGCTCTCAGATGTTTCAGCAGCTTATTATGAAAACACATTTGTGGCAGCCATATTATTGACACAGGATAGTAGCATCTATAAACGTATTTATCTGCTTTTAGGACTAAATCATTTGACTGTAATGATGTTTGTGGAGTAGTACTGTGATGGCATGATCATGTTTTGTTATTATTTACTACATTTTGAGGTCCAAATTAAGGTTTTAGTAAAATGACGTGTGATAATGGATGATCAAAGTTATCATCAGGAGGACCTGAATATGCGTGCTAAGGTTCAAAGCAATCTATCGGATTTTGCTCAGATTTCAGATGTCAGTGCAGTTCATCCTATCCTAGAAAATTTTATGGCCATCTACCCAACAACTGTGGCTTTGATAATTTGGTCTGGACGAGTCCGATGACTCAGCTAACCTTCTAACCAGCTGCTATTCATACAGCCACACATTTAACTGCTATCTGCCTAGTAACTAGATAGAATTGCCTGTTGTTTTTTTTAATTAAATACAAAAGAAATTGTGTCATCAGGCTGGTGCAGAGTTCAGCAAATCCAATAGCATCATAAAGCAGTCATGCTTACTGATTTGCAACACTGCCTGCAATGACCTAAAAAAACTCACTGAGATATTAAAGGTGTGCAGCCTTGTTATGAACAACACATGGCAAATGAAAAATGCATCACAATCTCTGGCAAATATTAAAGGCACACCATCACCTCCTATTAATCCATGCACTTTTTTTTTTTTTCATTGTAAACACTTTGTGCATGTCCTGTAAGCCATTACAAGCCACTGCTGTTTTATAGACAGAATCTCTGCATACTGTAAACTGTGAACAGTTTCTAATTAATGACTAATGAGTCAAATTAACCTCAGAATGTCCCTTCAAGCCTGCATACACTTCTGCACACATACCTCCACACACCCACACGGCAATATTGAGGTCAGATCGAGAGATAGACACAGACCCCCCATCATGGCGCACCCTCTGGCTACCTCTCTGTGAGCTGTTCACTCATGTAGAAGCAGACCCATCTGCCCCAAGAGATGGCGAGAAAGTAGAGACAGACGGGAGAGAAGGCAGAAAAGTACGAGGCACGTGTTTATGAGCAGAAGACTGCAAAAAAAGACAGAGGTGGAAATTGGGTTTAGAGAAATTGAGGAAAGATGCCAGGAGGGGATGGGGGGGGGGGGATCTGTGCTGTTGCCCTGAGATACAGGATGTTGTAATAAGGCAATTTAGAGTGAGAGAGAGAGAAAGAGAGTGAGAGAGAGAGAGAGGGGGGGGGGGGCAGACTATTTAATAGAGGAAAAGGGGGGAGAAGGGTATGCCTCAAGGAGAAATGCATACATTTTTCTGTTGGTGTGACAAGCCAACTCCCCTCCGCCTGTGCAGAAAATGGAACGCTCCAGCTTGCTCTGGGCTCTGTTGTTGTGCAGAGCTGCAGAAGGCCTGACAAAGCTAGCTAGACAGAGAGAGAGAGGAAAGGGTGAAATGCATAGACAGACACACTGTGGATTGAGAGCCTGTGAATAGATTTCATCACCGGGTTCAACCAGCGACACCAGAGAGGAAGGAAACAAAGAAAAGAAGGGGGGGGGGAGGTGCTACAGCGAAAGCAGGGAAAGTGAGAGAGAGGCAAGGTGAAGGAGGAGAAGGAAGGAAGGAAAGGGAGGGAGGAAGGAGGCTCAGACATGAGGAGGGGCGCCTGACTGACATTGCTGCTCTCTCTATCAACTCACACACACACACACACACACACACAGCGAGATAGGCAGACACACTCAGACAGATTGGGCACTGCACAGTAGCTGCTCTTTTATCACCCTCTGTGGAGGCTTGTCCCCCATCCTTTCTTCTCTTTGGAGCGAGAGGACATAAGACAGAGAGGGGGAAGAGCAGGAGGAGGAAAAAGACGTGAAGGAGGGGAGGCAGTAACCCTCTCCTCTCCTTTACTCAGACACACAACTGGGGGGACTGAGAAAAGTTAAAAAAAAAAAAAGAGAGAGAGAGGAACAAAAGCAGCTTTCTGTTCCATTTCGCCGTCTCCTGTGGTCCCTCGGCCAGAGAGCGGCTAACAGGCACCGCTCATGTCCGTGAACTCGGAGAAATCCTCGTCCCCTGAAAGGTAACACCTCATCTTCATCCTTCCCTCGCTCCTTATGATTATCATTTTGCCTCGACATGTCAGTGTGCATGCCCTTCGTTCTGTCATTTTGTTTCTTCCCACAAGCCTCTTCCACCACCATCCCCCTCAGCACCTCCATGTTTTGCCTCCTCTCTCATTCTCTTTCTGTTTCTCTCTCTGTACCCTAAGCTGGTTTCTTCTATTGTCTGGGTCACACAGCACTGACTGTAGCAGGAGGGGGGGGGGGGGGGGGGTGCAGCGGATTATTGTTGCATGGTGCTGTAACATTTCAAACAGAGCGTCCTTTTCTACATGCACGTATCAGCATGTATGGTACATACAC
Organism: Archocentrus centrarchus; assembly: GCF_007364275.1. NCBI lineage: Eukaryota > Metazoa > Chordata > Actinopteri > Cichliformes > Cichlidae > Archocentrus > Archocentrus centrarchus. Next base: position 13,743,417 of record NC_044351.1, on the reverse strand, counting down.
ATCTTACACCGTGATCTCGTTCACACACTTCCACACAGATGCGTGCATCATGCTGCCTACCAAGGCTGTAACATTTCCTATAACAACAATACATTCATATACGCACACAAGCATACTGTCTCTTTGTGGTGCTGGAGCTCAGAGCTTACACAGCAAGAGTGTCAACACACGTCAACATTAGCACAGCCAGCAGCGGCAGCACTAGCAGCAGCAGCAATGCATCTCAGCAGCAGTGCAAGACAACAGATAACCACATGACGCACCTTAGTGCATAACATTCCTGATCGATGGCATCTCTGAACGCCACAAAACCTCTTTACAACACACACACAGAGGCAGCTTAATCATAATTTGGGCAACTGCAAATTGAGTGTAAATATACATATAATCAAACACTCAGTAATGATAAGCGTTAATAGCAAGGTCACAAGGCATTATCAGTGACATAGCACACTGTAGCTAATTTGAATACACAGACACACACACACACACAGTAGCAGAACGAATAAAAAATAAATAATGGCCTTTTTCAAATTGCCATCAGAGGATTCATTACATTGCATAATAGCTACATGCATAATAGCTACATGCATCAAGGCTAACCATTCCTTATCTCACCCTTGCTATTCAGGCAAGATTGTGCCCTCTTTAATAATCTGTACTTACACTCATGCCTAATTAGACACTCCACGAGATCAAAGTGAACACACTTTTTTTGTTTGTTTGTTTTTAAAGGATTACTGAGATGATCCTAATTTGTAAAGTCAATCTTCACTGTGTAAAAAAAATGGAGGTAAAGACGACAGAAATGTTTGGGAACAAAAGCTCAGTTTTTGGTAGTTCCATATTGGTCTTAAAGCAGGCCATCTAAAGTCAAACCTTTTTTACAGCGTGCATAAGAACCCAGGTTCATTCAGATCTAATCGTACGAAGAGCACATTCCTGTTTTCATTGTGAAGAAAAGAGCGGAAAGAGCTCGATTTGATGGTTTCTTTTGGGTGGGGGGGGCTGGATGACTCAGGTAGCTACTGATGCTGTGCCAAATACGATCAGGCAGAGCCACTGCCATCCACTCAACTTGGTGCCAGGTCCCAGACTGGCACACTTAAAACATATGGTGCAGTGGGCATGTAGTTAGGCTAAAGTGAATGGGCAGTAACAAATTCAGGCAATATTGCATGGGCAGTTGGGCACAGAGGAGAGTGGCTTTATACTGGTTTCACAAACTAAATTAATAAGAGGCATTGCATCCACGCATACTGTAGACTGGTAATAAAAGTGAGTATGTGGATGTGAACTGTCATATTTTTAGCATCTAAACAAAGAAATGATGATTACTGGCCTCAGATCCTCTAAATATACATCATCACAGGTTTGAGGTATTTCATTACTCTGTGGGGGGGGTTTGCCTGTCTCCATTGCTTGTGTCACAGCAGTGTCTCTGTAATCAAGAATACAGCAGCAGTCTCTTGTTCCACAGCAGGTAATGCCAAAGAGTGGCACTCATGCATGCATTGCTGCCCCCTTTAACTCCTGTAACATCTCAAACGACCAGAGCAGTAAAGCAGGTCAGAAAAAAAAAAAAAAATCGGCATCCCCACAGGTTTTTGCCTTTCACCAAAATAAACGAGCAGGATTGCTATAAAAGATACATTTTAATTACTTTTTTAAAAGTAGGGTTTTATTTAGTTTTGCTAATCAAATGGGAGCTACAGTGACAGTCATCTGACACTCAGCTGTGAAGTTTTGCTGCTTTTCTTGAATTTCATTCTGAATACGGATAGCTTTGATTATTGGTCTGTTAGCTGACATGCGCCATTGATCGAAATGAGTATAATTGTTATTATACTGTCTAACCCAAACATCTGTACCTGATCGGTTATGCTGCACGTATGGGAGCATGAACTGACGTGAAAGTTTGACCTGTTCTTCACTTTATTAGGAGATTGTGTTTGAGTGTGAACTGAGAATCAAAGTCTGTGTCTAGATTGTTTTTTTGTGACAAATCAGCTCAATTTCTCTTGACTATATCACCATCTGCACCCCAGATGCCATGAAAACACACACACACACTGTTGTGGAGTCCTTTTTATTTGAGATGTGCGGCGATATGTTTGTCACAAGAAGTGGATTTGATGTGTGTTAAGCTAAATGGATAGATGTGTATGGCTTGAAACGAGCAAGAAGCAGCACAGTGACAAATTTCTCATGGAGAAGCTACACTAGGAAGACGATCCCCTGTTGTGTAACCTGGCACTTGAGGCATCGTGGAGATGGATGGAGGATGAGAAGTGTGTGTATTCATGTGTGTGTATATGTTTTGACATCCTTATTGCGTGTTTGCAGCTTAAAGCAACTTTGTGAAGGGTGACGGCATGTCATTTTAGGTCATAATAACGGATGCTGCTGGGTAAAGGGCTTATGTCCTTAGAAGACTTTCTTTTGGGATTAAACACAAGTCGAATAAATAAACAGCCAAAGGTCAACGGTTTACAGGCTTTAAAAAGCTGGCTTGAGGCTCATGTAATTTTTGTAGCTGTTGAGTGGAATGAGTACTGAAACATAAACCTCTCCCTGTGATCGTCTCATCTTCTTTCCTTTCTCGACAATTTTGCCTTTAAATGAATGCAGTGCTTAGGTGTGCTGTTGAAGGTGCCACATACCTAACTGCATGCAGCAGATAAAAAGTAGGATGTGGTCCTTACACTGTACTCAGTGTGATTGTGCAGCTGCATTTGTTAGCAGACATCTACACAATGCGAGTATATATTTCATGTCTTGTTTTCCATCTACTTGTCGCGGGTTGAAACACAGGTTACAGGTTATACTGGTTCGATCCAAATAGTCTGTGCAGCCTCCTTCCTGCTTTCCTTTTGAGTCCCTGAGTTACAAGAATAGGTCAGAAAAAGCTGCCGAGGATGCAGCGTTGGAATGTGTCCAATCGGTCAGTAAGCCAGGCCCATGCAGCAGACAGCATCACATCCAGCAGCTATCGCATTCGCGCAGTGTTCGCAGCTTTGGCTGGCCTACATGGCCTCCACCATCTTCTCTGGTCCGACCCACATTGCCACAGCCTCAAACGGGGCAAACATGCAGACATGCAACATGACAATAGCTAATGAAGCGTGGCGGTGAGCTAGCTAGTAGGCTAGCCTCCTGCCTTGCCTGTCTGGCCTCCTTTACCACCTGCCTCTCTCTGATGCCTGAAAGAGTACACTTTACTTTCTCTCTTTCTCTGCCTCTAATTTTCATGTGGGACAGATGGAGGAGGAGGAATCTCATGCATGCAATCACTCCTATGCCTCTGAGGGTTTTCGGTGATGTAGCAAATGTAAATAAAAGTGTCTGTGGGTGTACGTGTAGCAGAAACTATCCTGAAATTTTCAGGCCTTGCAAACTAGTCTAACCTGACTGCATAGCTTTGTCACTGCAGAAAAACCTTGGGAATTTCCATCCTGTGTATTGAAATCCTATGTGGTTAATCAGTGATAGGAATCACTGAGTCAAACATCCAGCAGAAACGAATAAGACGCCTCACAAGTAGTGAGTTGATCACCATGGAGATACCACCAGAGAGTGGTGATTCGATCTGGACTTGGACACCTGATCTGTTGAGAGCACCTCGGTAGGATTTGCAACATAGGGGCAAAGGTCATGTAGACATATGAGAGTAGATGAAAAATCCAGTTGATGCTATTCATGCGGTGGGGTGAACCTGAAATCACTTATTGATTACTAATTGGTCCCTTGTAAGTGGAAACATACAAAGGAATACATGAGGGAAAAGCAGGTTTACACTGAAAACACACACCTACACTTCATGAAGAGCTTTTATGAGCTTAAAAGGAGACAGTTTGCTGTTAAATCCACATTACAAGCAGCAGAAATTCATTTTAACTGCTTTGACTTTCTTTTGCTCTTGATTTGTGTGTGTGTGTGTGTGTGTGTGTGTGTGTGTGTGTGTGTGTGTGTGTGTGTGTGTGTGTGTGTGCGCGTGTGTGTGTGTGTGTGTGTGTGTGCGTGTGTGTGTGTGTGTGTGCGTGTGTGTGTGTGTGTTTGTGTGTGTGTGTGTGTTTGTGTGTGTGTGTCCAGTCCCTGTTGACTCGATATGTTTACACATACAACATTCCAGTCTTCCCTGCATGGCTTTAATTGGTCCTTTAAATCACCCACCCTTTCCACTTTCTATTTTTTCCAACACTTATTCCTTCTCTCTTCCTCTCTCTTCCTCTATTTTTGCTCCATATCTTCCTCTGCCATCTGTTGGGTTGATTCAGGTTTTTTCCGTTTTTCCTGCTGGAACCTGATCTTGTCCAGTACTTATTTCATATTTCATAACTATTTGTCAGGTACAGCTGCAATAAAATGCTATGTTAAAGGTTTAATCTGCTTTAGTTCTTTAATTCAGCTGGCCTTTCCTATAATTGTAAAATGATATTTTTGAAATGCTAACACATTGCTTACTGCAGCCTTTTCTCCTTTGATTCTAACAAGCAGTACTAACTGCTAGTTTGCTGTACTTCCATAATAATACAGGACCCTGCTGAAGGGAAAAAGATGAGGAAGAACATTTTTTCTTTACATCTCCTATCTTACTGTAAAATGTCTCAAGCTGCAGTGCAGCTAGTTAGCATGCAGCTACAGGGCCTTTCCTTCTCATTAGTTCGCAGCTATCTGCCATCAGCATATTAGTCTTCCTGGAGTCGATTTTACTGCTACGACACTGTAAGTTATACTCAGCAGAAACGGGGAAATGGAGGAAGAGTGAGGGAAGGGGGAGATGGAGGCAAGAGTGGGGAAAAGTTTGAGATTGTTCGGGTGTGGGGGGGGAGAAAGTGGTACAACGATAGCCCTGGGAGAGAGATGATCCCACAGAGGAATTATAGAAATGATAAAGCCAGAGTAAGAACGCTGGAGAAAGAGACCGGGATAGAGACAGAGAGCAAAAAAAAACAGGAAAGGATGGCGGAAACCTCAGGAGACGGCCACAGATAGATAAAGATGATCAAAAGGGGGGAGGGAAATGCGAGGAGAGGAGGGAACGTGAGGGAAGATGGAGGGAGACGATAGATGGCTCTCTGCAGACTTGCGCAGTGTGTTGGGTAATGCTAGGTCACTGGGGGACTAATCTCCACTGATGCTGCAGCGCTGAAGCAGTGGAATGATAATAGCCTGTTTGTGCTTTGTGTGTTTGTTTGTTTGTGCGGCTTACCATATGCATGTGTGTGAAAAGACAGCGTGTTTTCGTTTGAAGGTACTACTTTTTTTGTCCCCTGCTAGAGACGCACAAACACATAAACCGGTATTCATGCACTTCACCCAATCCCCAACGCTGCCCTGTGGGATTGAGTCACGCGTCGGCTGCATAACTGTGAACAATATTCATCTGTTGTGTCTGAGAACACTGTTCGGCTGTTGTGTCTCTTCCTGACCTGCAGCACTTTTTTTTTTTCTCCCCACGTCAGCACTGAGCGTGAGGGGTTTATTTAGCTCTGAACCATGGAACTCTTCATGCATCCCAACTCAATATATTATATGTAATACAATAGATTATAGGGCAACACAGTGGTGCGGTGGTTAGCACTGCTGCCTCACAGCAAGAAGGTCCAGGGTTCTTTGCATGTTCTCCCCGTGTTCGTGTGCGTTCTCTCCAGGAACTCCTCCCATAGTCCAGTGACAAACAGTTAATGGGGTTACAGTAGGTTAATTGGTGATTTTGAATTGCCCATAGGTGTGAATGTGAGTGTGAATGGTTGTCTCTCTGTCTGTGTTGGCCCTGCGACCTGTCCAGAGCGCACCCTGCCTCTCGCCCTATGATAGCAGGGATAGGCTCCAGCACCCCCACGACCCTGAAAAAGGATAAGAGGAAGAAAATGGATGGATGGACAGTAGATTATGTATAATCCTCAAGTCTGATAGCAGTGATACAGATGTAACAAACAATATCACTACAGCTTGCAGTAGGGCTTGGGTTCGATAATGCTTTATCTAATCCAAATACTTATTAAATCTGAAGTTTTTCATCATTTGCAAGTAACCAAAACTATATATATGTACAAGTTATAGATTTCATACACACAGGGATGGATTAACTGTGATGTGGCAACCAGAGATTATGGAATATCCCTGAAATTCAACTGATGGGGGATAATATTGATGAGGATTATTGACATACGATAGGGTGGTAAATATATTTGAGGTTACCTACACAAGTGGAGCCTGGAATGTCCACGAGATGTCCTCTGCCTATAAAGCCATGCATGAAGAGCTAATTGCTTTATATGTGGAGGGGGCTTAACTTGAGCAGAGAGCCTGCAGATAACATAATCCAGTTATCATAATTGGACTCAGATGGGCATAATATGATAATGACATAAAAGAGGTTAATAGTTGACCTATCAGCAATGAAAACATCTTTGTCATATTTTACTTAATTTTTGTGCTGACATCCAAAATTGTGACTGTACAAAAATGTGCTATGTAAACAGAGGCTTTAGCATGTGGACTAATGGCCAGTTATTCAGGGTTTCTGTTGTAGCCAGCGGATATCCTAGACTTCTGGTTCCATCCACAGGCCAGTGGTTATAAATGCATTAAACCCCCCCCCCCCCCCCCCCCCCCCCAAATCCACCTCCTGCCACCACCACCACCACCAAAGGAAAAAGGAAAAAAAAAACCAACAAAAACAGCTGTAAAAGTTATATAATCATCAGACACAAGCTGATGGTTTCAGGATTGCATTTCAGTAAATGCTTTCATTCTTTTGCTGTTCACATGGACAATTTACCAGCATAGAGCCAAAGTTTGCTCAAATGTGATTGGTCAGTAGCGACTGGTATTGCTAGTCGACTACAACTCAAGCCAGAGAGCTTCTGCTACCAAAAATTTGAATTTCTTTTCTAAAAATTATCACCTTCTCTTTTCACTCACAGTCTTTGGCAGAGTCCATTTTCAGAGCTGTTACACAATTAATGTTACCTAACTACAGTCATGTGAAGAAGAAAGTTTTCACAGGACTCTGTATAGTCAGGTAAAAAAAACTAAGTACACTCTTACTGCTTCCATAGGAATTAAGAGGGTAAGTAGCAGCCAGGTGCTGCTGATTGAATGCACTTGATTAACTGATCAATATCAAGCGAGACCACCTCTATAAAAGCAGTTTGCTGGCCTGTAGCATTCAGGTGTGTGTTAGCACAATGCCAAGGAGAAAAGATATCAGCAGTGATTTTAGAGAAGCAATTGTTGCTTTCTATCAATAAGGCAATTTTCAAACAATTTGAAGTCCATCATTCTGCAGTGAGAAAGATTATACACAAGTGGAAAATATTTAAGACAGACACCAGTCTTTTCAGGAGTGGGCGTCCCAGCAAATTTATCACAAGGTCAGACCATGTAATACTCAGAAAGTGCAAAAAGTATGACTTGTTTGAAGGGTTACCAGGAGAAAGTGTCTTCTCTCTAATAAGGAACATGGCAGCACGACTTAGGTTTGCAAAGATGCATCTGAGCAGACTTCTGGAACAATGTCCTTTGGGCAGACAAGACCAAAGTGGAGATGGCCACACAAACACCTCATACAGCTGTCAAGCACAGTGGTAGAGGGGTAATGATTTGAGCTTGTTTTGCAGCCACAGGACCTGGACACCTTGCACTCATTGAGTCAACCATGAACTCCTCTGTATACCAAAGTATTCTAGAGTCAAATATGAGGCCATCTGTCCAACAGCTAAAGCTTGGCCAAAAATGGGTCATGCAACGAGACAATGATCCCAAGCACAGCAGCAAAGCTACAGCAGAATGTCTGAAAAAGAAAAGGATCAAGGTGTTGCAATGATGCAGTCAGAGCTCAGGTCCAGATGGTCTGGACTTAAGAGAAGACCTTCAGAGAGCTGAGCATAAACAAATGCCTACAGCATTGTAAAGAGGAGTGGGTCAAAAATCCTCCACAATGATGTGAGAGACTAATAAAATCATGAGGTTTTTTTTTTTTCTGTTTTCTATTTGGGTGCTCCTACAGATAGACTGAATATCTGAGATACCATTATGGAAACCACATCAACATGCCTGCACACATATTAGTGACACAGCAGGATGTGTTGACTGATGTGTTCACTCGGTGTACTCTGGCGTGTGAAAACTTTCTTTTTCACATGACTGTATAGTTCATAAACTGCTAGCACTACCTTTAAATGAAAGCTGAAAGGAATGCTTAATGAACTAGCTGTTTTTTTGGGGGGGTTTTTTTGGTATTGACACTGATATATATATTTATGTATATAGTGCTTATGTATATGTGTATAGATTTTTGCTATTTTATTTTATTCTATTCTATTTTAGTTTGTAGTTTAGTTACTTGTTCTTACTCATCCTTTTCATTTTTTCTCTGTATTGAGCTGCTGTAATGCACAAATTTCCCCGTGGTGGGATCATTAAAGTTTTATCTTATCTTATCTTATCTTTTTCTTGGACTGGGAGCCAGATCCAGAATAGAACCAGTTCTTGCAATCCAGCCTTGTTGGTTTGTGTCTTCCTGTTGGTACTGGTGCACACTCTGCTAGAGCCTGATGTGATGATCTTGGCACGTGTGTGTGTGTGTGTGTCTTATGAATATTCTCCCTAGTTATCTGCAAAGTAAATGCAACAGCCCCTATAATAACAAGGTAATGTTCTTGCTTATGTAAGAGCAAAATTACTAAACCAATAATCTGATAATAATCAGTGTTTTCTTTTTTAACAGAAACCTGTTATCACTGTCATGTGAGAAGTGCATATCTTTACATCTTAAACTGCTCATTTTGCTTGAGTAATCATTTAAATTCTAAATATAGTTTGTTTATAGGTATAGCTAATACGGCCAAGGGGCAGTCCACCCAGATCATTATTTTTAATTAAAAAGTGAAAGCAGAGCACCCAGTCGTACTCTGCGGCGATATGTAAAGCTTTGTCACCAGATACACTGGTATGCTAATAGACAGACATTCAACTCATGTTATTATTAAGTATTTCATTTGTTTTCATAGTCACAAGGATGAAGATAAGGTAATGGGTTGTCAGTGTTGCATTTCTGATCTCTATGTAACATGATGTGTGTGCCCAGTTGGGTTCTGAACATACATGGGTACAAAATAGATGTAGCTTGGTTCTGTGTTACGGTACTTTTTCCCACTATACACTCACATACTCCCTAATCAAATGGACACTGAGATGGCAGCTTAGCAAGTGGGTGTCATAACCCCATGTGACTTCTACTGGAATTCAAGGCTTGGCTCATCTTGTCCATCTACTGCTGTTTCTGTGAGTCTGCAGCAGAGAGTGGGAGCTGTTTTCTCTGTTCAGCCATCCGTCCGTCTCTTTTTTTGTCCTATGGAGTTTAGCTCATGTCCTGCCACTAAGAAGAGATGGGGTCTGGCTTTGTGTGCGCTCCGGCTGCGCCACAGAGCCCTCCGAAACAGGTAGAGGGGGATGAAAACGAACAGGTGCTGGTTTGACAGGATTAATAGGCTGAGTTCAAGACAGTGTGTGAGTTCTGAGGTTCAGCTGGTAAGGCTAAGTTTCCAGATTATGTTCTCTTTTTTAATATTTAATTTTTTTTTAAAAAGTAAAGTGGAAAAGAATGTTTAATAGAAGGTGATAAAGGCCCGCTGGACTGACAGAATTATTTGGCTAAATAATGATTTACATCGATGCACTGGCTCCATGTTTTGCTTTGTTTTTAGTTTTTTTTTAGTATTACTAATTTTTACCAGGAAGTCTAGTAAGACAGTCTTCTTCTTTAACACAGAGAAAGAAGAAGATGACTGACAAGTAGAGATCAGGGGCTTTGCTTTGGTACCAGAATAACAACAAGACAAAGATTCAGTGCAGAGAGAGAAAAATCATTCATGTGCAACTGTCAGGATTTGCATCTGTGCATCCATAAAGCCAGAACAATAGGACTTGGAAAATGTTTAAAAGTTGTTGTTTTAAATAGCTGGAACAGTTGCCATAATCTCAATCGATTAATCTAATGAATTAAATAAAATATGAGGACATGGATGCTTTATATCATATCAAGTCTTTGTTTCTTTGTGCCAAGTCAGTGTATTTACAGGACAACAATAGACAAGCTCCAGTCCATAAAACCTTTAAAGTGTATTTTGATTTTGGCGCATGTTAATTATACATTTTCTGCAGGAGTTTCTTTCCAGCACAATATAGAAATATGACTTTAAAAAAATTTATTTCTCTTAAAAAAAAATGCAGGTTTTTGCAGCATTTTGGCCCTGCTCAGCTTTGCGTTTGGTTTTAATTTAGTGCAATCCTGTTTGTATTTGCATTCATTAGGCTGATTTGATTGAACTGTCATTTCATTAGTTGGGAACAGCAAGCAGGCTTGGATATGTCATACCAGAGAGAGCGAGATGATCATTGCTATTTATGAGGCATCCTTTTGATATTCATATGTGGATCTTATCAAGACATAACACCTCTGTTTTTCCAATGTGCTATTGTATATTAATTAAGCAGTTCTGTGAAAAAAAATGTGGTTTGGGAAAAGACCAAGGAAATCATCTGTCTACATTAAACCATAAAATGGGGACATATTTTCTCTCGTGTCTCAGCAATATTGTTACCTAGCTCAAGATGGGGCTATTTTTAATCGGTGAAGCCCTGTGTGAGTGATAAGCAGGCTGTGGTGGGATGGAAAATATCTCAAGTCATTATTAATGCACAGGATTTCAAGTTTTTTGTTTTTTTGTTTTTTTGCCTTAAGCCAAGTAAAGCATTCTTATAGAAAGCAGAATAAAATGATACCGAGTCATGATCATGTCCACAGCTTCAGGCACCTCACTGTAAATCAGCAGGAAAAAAAAAGCTCTGTTTTTTGCACATTTTCCTGTAAATGTGGCGGCATTTTATTTGATTATATTAAAGTTTGGGGGTTTTTTTCAAGCTTGGCATCAATTTTGAGAAAAGCAGTAGGCTCTTTAGCCCAAAAAGATATATTTTCCCTTCAAAGAGTTAAAAGCACATTTGGCCTATATAGCAGCATCCTGATATTAATAAAAAATAATCGAGGCCAGTTCACCTAAAAGGTTTGACATTGCAACGACCAGTACGCCAGCTGTGGTTTGCACTTTGCTGCATGTGCTGCAGATAGCATTGACAGTACTGTCAACAATGGAGCTGAAGCAGCTCTGCTGGTCAATCTGTTAAAAGATTCTTCCAACAAACATATTTTATATTCTGTTAGGATTCAAAAAAAGAAATCATATTGGCACATGATGGACAGCTTATTCTCTCATATCAACATACGTGTGAGTAGCATCAGCCAGCTAATATGTTAGTCTGGCTGGTGACGCAAGCCTCGCATGCTACCCCTGGGCCTACCCTTTAAGCTTACAGTGTTAGTAGTGTTTCACATACATGCACATGGATTCTTCTTTCTTTTGATGCTATCACTTGCTGGGGGCGGATGTAACCTCCACAATAAGGGGCTTTGTGGCTGCCTGTCGTCACTGGAATGTATAATACAGAGTGTAGAGTGAGTGAATGCACCATAGAGAGCGTTCAGCATGTACTGCTGAATTAAAGATACGGCAGATACCCAGCAGCTCTGTGTGCAAAAGATGTGATTGGATATTTTTTGTGCTGAGCAGTGTAAACCATGAGCAGCAGACTAATGGCTTTTTGTTTATTATTTTTTTTAATAGTGCTGAAAACGTACAAAACCACAGAAATATGAATGCAGTTATGGTTGTAGGAAGGTGAATATTTTGGTCTCTTTGTTTAGGAAATAAAAAAAATGCAGCCACGTCATTTGAGACATCTATGTAAACAAGCATGTGTATGACAACCCAGCAGCCACATAGAGCAGTGTCATTCTGTTCTCGATGCAAATTTTATTCCAAGTCAAAGCATCTTCTCCGTGCAGGCACAGTCTCTCAATGCTGCAGACGTGCACTAACATCACTGTATAAACGCACTGCACAACATTTGTATAGATTCTGCTCACTGGACTTTGTTGGCTTTCATCTTTGTGTGTGTGTTTGCATTTAAGCCTGTGTGTATATATTGTGCGTGTATGCTCTACACCATGTATGTGCTGCAGCATACAATGAATGTAATGTGTGTCTGTGTGTGTGGTTATGTATCCATCAGATCGCTGTGGGGAATTTTACCAGCAGCTAGTTCAGTGCAGGGCTCGAACCCTGTGGCGCAGGGGCTCAGTGTTTATTTATAGGCAGCTGTGGTGTTTTGATTAAATATGGAGAGATGAGCAAAATAGCAATCCCATTATAGATGTAACCAGATTATGGACTACATCTCAAGTGATAGCCACTTAGCCGATGCTTTTGCCCAGTGTGACATAAAGTGAGCATGTAGCAGTGCAACTGTCTTTTGTAGATTGTCTGTATTTATGTAAAATACATAGATTCTTTAAGATATTGTGTAGTTTTCAAATTGCCATCTTTATGAAGCCACTTCATTGATCCATGTAAAGACATTTTTAAGTTATACACCAGCTCTGAGGATAACTGTGACACAAATCTTATTAAGTAGTATTATAAAATGGACCTGATTATAATCATCTATCAGGAGCATTAATGTAAACCTGCTTGGTGCTTTTTTTAAATGCTCGTGAGCTGACGGGTCCCTTTCTTTGTGTCTTTTGTCTCGTCGAGTCGTCATGTGAAGAAGTTGCAGATTTGGGCAGAAGCCACATGCGCAGAAGGCACCTTAATATACTGCATGGCTGGTGGTATGAAACAGGATCCTGCGAAGTTATAATGTGCTAGAGCTAGAGATTGGGATGTGGGGGCAGTACAGCCGAGTGACGTCAGGACCCATCCTGAAAATAGCGGTGAGATCTTCCGCACTCAGACAGATCCTCCGGAGGAGAGGAGAGGATGAGTCAGCTGTCTTGCCATCGCGGCCTGAGAAGGAGAGAGTGAAAGATGAACAATGAATCAATCAGAGGTAGAGACGCCACCAATGGAATGCATAAGCAGAGCTGAAGGACACCTGCGGTCTGAAACCCACGCCTTAACGTTGAGAGTAGAGGACTGTGTTCTTGTTGCTAAGGAATATACCTGTTACCTTGGTGATAATGGGATATGTTTAAGAATGAGTCATCAAGTTTGAAATCGAGAGGGGTCAGCTGTTCTGTACGACTTCTCACTGGTCAGAGATGTGTTAGCAACGCTTTACGACTGTGTTTGTCATTAGCAGCGGGGAACATCCCGGATTAGAAAGTCTCAGAAGGCGTGCGGTTGAAATTAAATCAAAAGGCAGGGGGCAGTGTGGAGGAAAGAGTAATGAATATTCTTTTGGTTGTACTTATTGCAATAATTAAAAAAGAAAAAAGTTTATTTAAGTGGCAACAAATTATTCCATGAGATAAAGAGGCATTCCACCTGTTCACTCTTTTAATTTTTTTAAATATCCTGTAAGTTGTCATGTTTGTTATGTTTTGAAGTGGTGAAAGAAGTACTCAGAATGAAAAAAGTATACCTTAATGTAGAAGTACTCAGTTCTTCAATGTACCGGTAGGTAAAAGTGCTTAGTCATTAGGTTGAATGGCCCCATTGGATGAATTCATGTGGAAGTCACTTAATTGTTGCAGCTGGTTGCAGTGGGGCTAATTTTCACTTAATCTAGGTCAATGTTCAGTAATTTAACATGGTTAAGGTGTTATTTGTGTATTGTCTTATTTAATGAGAATTTGTGAAGTAAAAAATACTGCGTATATTCCTCTGAAATGTGGAACACAAGTGCAATGTACTCGAAAATTAAAACGCTCAGAAAGTTCCACATGATCAAGTATACATAATTACTTTCCACTGCAGCCCGTTTTTAAAAAAAAAAAAAATTTTTTTTCACCATACAAACTGCAAAATAAAAAGATAAACATACAAATCAACAAGCACCAAAAACACTTAATGTGCATGGGCGTCAATCCAATGGAAACTTGTTAACCTGTCTCAGTAAAAAGCGGAGTGGGAACAAATGAGTCCGAGACTCGGGTAGGCAGAGGAATTCAGCAACATTGACATAATTTTTGCACAGATGTGTCATTGCTGGCAGTTGACTCAAACCTTTCAAATGGGAACACAATAAATACTAACTTTCAGCTCAAATACCAAAGGTGTACAGACCCCTTGAGATAGATCCTCAAACATTTTCTCACAATAGCAGACACCGATTATAGGCTAATGACTCAGTGCTCAAACCGATGACTCAACAGAGCGAAAGACAGCATCTGGTATCTTATCAGGTCTAAAGTGTGTGGTTACAGTTAAAGCTTTTGGGTAAGGAGCTGAAACACTTGGACATAAAGCAGCAGCACCACTAAACTGGTTATCAGCTGTTTCAAATGCTGGCAATTAAGACATTTACTCCAGCACTACACTTTTACTCCTTTTATTACTAGTGTTAGTATTTTGTGCAGCTTTATACTTCCCTATTACATTTTAGAGGGAGATTTTGTGCATTATATTCCAATTATTTTATCTGGCAGCAATCATAATGAGTTATCTTCCAACTTAAACCATTACAAATATTAAAACCCATAAATTACAAAATATTGTTCACGGTTAAAACAGCGGTTTCCAACTTGTTTAATTGTTAACAATTACATTAAATGTCAGTTTAATATTCCCCTTTTTGTTTCATTTAAATATAATTTCATATAACTATTCATTTAAATATTATTGAGGGCCAAGTATTTTACAAAAAAATAAGGAAAAAAAAAATAGTATAGTATATAACGATTATTTTCTTTTAGACACCAATAATCGCCTCATGAGTCCCAGATTTACATGTCGATTATTTGGAGGGCTCCAAAAGAGAGAAACACTGGACTGAAGTAACTGACTGCGCACAAAGTCCAGAAGTGTTGCTTGTGAGGCTTCATTTTTATATCGGACACGGTAGGGATTATGTGTGATTATGTGTCATGCTATCCCTGCTGACTTTGGGCGAGGTTTTACATCAACACTACTTAGAATATTTTCTGTAAATCTGCTCAGACATGTTGACAAAGTGTGGTATAATGAGGAATTTACTGGCAGGAAAAGTGCTTCACAGTTGGTTAAGAGTCTTTGGTGGCATCTCAGGTTCAGTCCCCTACCTGTGGATTTTGACCTCGTACATTAGCATCAACAGCTGCCGTCACTAGAAGTGACCAACAGAATATTATTATTTCTCTTATTTAATGTAAAATTAACCTGTAAAATAAATTTTCTGGGATTTATTTTTACTAACAAAACAGAATATGCATGTTGTAAATTTGTAGGCAATCACGTCATTCTTAAAAGAGAGGATGATTTTTTTGTTGTTGTTGTTTGTTTGTTTCCCCCCCATTTACAGAAATTATATTTAAACTACTGGCTCCCAGTCTTAAATCTAAAAATTGAAGAATTTTGGCACTATTTAACTAAAAAAAATGGAATCCATGTTACACATTGTATATAAATTTGTCTTTTTTTATAGTATTGGCTTAGCTCAGCAGAAACTTTGAACTAATCTGGATATGAGCAGTTGTACGTACGAGTCCTTTTCTTTAGTAGTTTAGTTGTAAACTAATTGCCAGATAAAACATGTTGGATCCAGAAATGTGCTCTGGGCGGTTGAAAACTTAACACTGGTTCTATAGATGCCACTGTAGGGTGGCAGAGTGGAAATGCTGAGACTGAAAAAGGGCAGCGCCTTTCCTAGTGTGTTCAGATATGTGCACGCACACACACACACACACACACACACACACACACACACTTGGGCGAGGATGTTGGGAAGCAGTCTGGGCATGTCCACACACATAACAAAATGTTGAGAGATTAGAGGGAAAATTCTGCACCTATTGACTGGCACAGTACAGGGTTATCAGCTGAAGGACTGCTGCCTCAACCTGTGCTCTGTGCTCACATGCACTGAACAGTGCTGCCAGTTTCAAAATAGAAAAAAAAATTGTATATGATGCCCTACTTAAAACATGAATTACTGCAGGAGCGGTGAGTAGGGCTCGGCAGCACAAACATGCATTCATTCTCTTTTATATGAACACAAAAATACACGTACCGCACAAAAGGCTGCTTCTCCCACATTGCACTGATTGCACTGAGGCAGTGCAATCGCACATAAATGCGCACAGACACGCCCTTGTCATCCTAATAGTCAGCAGCGGTTCCTACAAATATACAGTTACTTAACAAGTGAGTGGTGTGCTTGCAGTGAGGGGAAAAAACAACAATCAGCATCGTGGTTGTAAACCTTTACAGTACTCCTTAAAGGGGCCAAGCTCAAAAATGAGATGTCAATTTAACTATTTAACATTTAAAATTACATTTTAAAAGCAATACAAAAATAAATTAATAATGTCATATGTTAAAGTGTGCCAGTATAAACTGTTTTTTTATTACTATTATTATTATTAATCCTTTATTTATATAGGAAAATCTCGAGACTCATTGTCTCATTTACAAGAGAGAGCTGTTACATGCAGTAACAGTAATAATACAATCTACTTAACAATTCTAAAAATCAATACCATACATTATCAACAAAAGGATTTTTACTGATACTGATTTATTTCCTTGTCTTTCCAAACAGTGGCCTGTGTGATTGCAATATACCTCCTAATAAAAATATAACATAACAGTTGTGAAATAATTGCTGCTAAGTCAGCTTAATGTAATGATATTTAGTCCCACACCTCCCATAGACCCAAAGTCTGTGGGAGGTGTAATTTACGTATAAATTACGTATATTTTTTTAAGTAAACAGTTAAAATAGTTTTTTTTGTTTTTTTTTTCATTTACACAAAAATCTTAATCTTATGATCCAAAGAATTTAACACAGGATTATATATTTTTAAATTAAATCTGGATGAAAATCAACATGAATCCAGGGCTAAAACTACAGTAGCTACTGGCTATAAGCGTGGTAGAATTAGAAGCAAATTATGGTCTCTGTTTGGAAATTGGTGTTAATTATTGAAGTAAATTGATTAGTACACCTTTTAACACAGCTGACTGGACACGATTGGGTAACCTACTGGATAAGCATCACTCATTTAAAATACCAGTTGTAGCGTGCAGTAGTTTTACAGTCTTGAACAAATACTGTAAAATAGGCAGTAATAACAAAAGTAAAGATGAAGCTGCGAGTAAATTAAACACTTTGTATTTAAAAAGCACATAAATATCAGAGCTTGTGTGCCTTTTGCAGTAATGACCTTAACTGCATTTTGGTTTGTGTTTTTCCTTTCTTTGGGCTGCCTTCTTCTCACTCTCTTTTTTTTCATTGTGTGTTGTCAGTTGTTCTCTGTTTATGTCTCCATTTTGTTCAGGCTGGCCTCTCTTGCTGTCAGCCTTCGTCTCTTTTTCTGGCCCTATTTTTCTGTCCCTGCATGTGTTTGCCTGTTTCTCTGTCCACTGAACTAACTTCTTCTGTATGTCTCTCATCTGTCTCTCCCGATCAGTCTCTGCACTGCCTGCGTAATGTGTTTGACCGTCTCCCTGCCTTTTCTGTCCTTCTGTCTCTCTGCCTCTCGCTTTTCCCTATGGTCCTCTCTGTTTATTTCTTTTCTTTCTTTTTTCCCCCTCACCATTCTGATTTCTTTTTTTCCTTGTTTCTCTTCAGCTCCACCTCTTTCTTTTTTTCTGTCTGCTGGTTTCATTTGTATTCTGTCACAGTTTCTCCTCTGCCCGTCTTTCAGACTCTGGTGTCTCTGCTCTTTGTGTTTTTACCACTTGGCTCAGATCCAGGAAGTTATGGGGGCTAAGTGTTTGTACAGCCAATGGCAAGATGGGCCATATAAAAGCACTGAGCTTATAGATGTGATGTACAACACTCTACGTGACTGCTTTGGTAAAGAAGTAGCATCCTACTGCAAGGACACAGCCTTCCACTGCTTGCGCGCGTGTGTGTGTGTGCATGTGTGTGTGTGAGGGAGAGAGTGAGGGAGTTGTAAAATACCAATGAAATCTCAATGCCAAGTTATCTGTCACCTTTAGCTGCCGCAGTGTATCTGTGTGTGTGTGTGTGTGTGTGTGTGTGTGTGTGTGTGTGTTTTAGTCTTCACATCACATTTAATGCTTTGAGTCCTGGATTACCACCACCAACCCACCACCCCTCCTTGCTCTACAGTTGCCGTGGCAACGTACCAAGAGGCTCCATCATGTGTCTCCGCCTGTGACCACAATTTTAGAACAGCTCACAAACTATAGCTTTGTGTGTTTGTTTGCTTGCTTGTTTGTTTGTTTGTTTGTTTATTTTTTTCTGGTTTAATTTTAGCATCTGATCATGCTGAAGGCACCGTGAGGTGATGCTGAGTACAAAGTGTTTTGACTTCTCCTGATTCACTCAGTGCAGGATGGTTCTGAGGGGGGGGGGGGGGGGGGGGGGGGGCTGTCCGTGGAAGCCAAAATTTTTTCTTTTTTGTGTCAAGTTGTAAACATGCTTTTTAATTCTGTGAAATTAATAATTTTAACAGGGGAGTCTTTTGGGATTGACTCCCTTTTGTAGCCACAAGTGACCACTAAGAGGAACTGCAGTTTTTGGCACTGATACTCTTGCTTGGTTTCAGCAAGTGTACACCTAAACTGACCCCCATGCCGGACTTATGCATAAGGAAATTTTGGATTCTTGGAATGCTTTTATTTTTTTTTAAATAGCTGTTTTGATAGCTAATTGTGCCCCTGACTGTCCCAGATAAGATTTTTTTTTAATTATTTATTATCAGATCACTTTATTTATTTATTGCTGTTTTTTTAATAGCTAATATTCAGTTCTTTAGTCAGACATAGATTGCCTGGTGTCTCTGTCCCTGTTTCTGTCCTCACACTAGCAGCAGCAGCAGCGTGTTAGCACAGAAGTATGAAGCTTTGTTGTTCAGACTTTGCCACACAGTGTACCATTTGGTATGGAGGCTATATAGCACTATGTTAGCTGAGCACAATATTTAAGCATCTTTACAAAGTTTTACTGTTTCAAATCATCGTTTAGCTTTTTCTCTGTCACTGCTCTCGTTGGCCATAGAAGGCAACACTTTCAGCAAGAAGTCTGTAAGACTTCCCCTATACACTACCCGTCCAGGTCCGAATTACAGACTGGAAATGTTTAGCTATGAAAGTTATTTTCCTCAGGAGTTATTAGAGGTCAGAAACAGTAAATATTGGACTTGGACTTTCATCAGCTGGCATGAGAGGTAACCCAGAATGAACAATAATTTTGCTCTGTAGCTGTTTGACGCTTAAATAAGCAACTCTTTGCAAACTTTCATTTTGTGTATTTGACTGAGGCTTTTGTACCTTTGGGTGTGTGTGTTTTCTTAAGATGGAGTGCACTGAACTACTGAAGGATTGTGCACTAATTTGACTGAAAAACAAAACAAAACACACAGGCACACACACACACACATGGACTAATAATATGGCACTAAAAGTGGAGGTTTGGCACTTATTTGGTGGAGCATTTCCATTACAGAAATATTACAGGCATGTGCCGAAGTTCTCCACAAATAGCAACATGTGCCACGGCAGTGTCCCAGAGCAAAACGGTGAGCCCTTCTTGATCAATCATTGCACTTCGCCTTGGATAAGTGTGCCAGCGAAATGCTCAAAATGTAGCCAAGCCAAGAGAATAAGTCAGCCGGTGTTCTGCAGCCTATTTAATGTTCCTCCCTCTCATGGATTCAGTTCCACTTTGGACAAGGGAAAGGAAGTGGAAGACGGTTGTTGACGGTGAAAATGACCCTGGGAGCAAACTTTGTCTGCCCTGCTGGTTGTTTTTACATAGCACTACATTTTTCCAGGATTTAAAGTTTTATTTGTGTCTGATTTTTGGAAGGGATAATTTCTTTTAATATGATTGTGTTTGAAACTAAAACATTAGACTGTTAAAAATTACAGAGGTAATAATAGTTATTATCCCATCATTAAAATGTTTTGCTTTGTTACAGTCATGAGGAAGACCTCTTGTTTGTTGCTGTTTAGTGAGTTTTTGTTTGTGAGGATTGCGAGGATTTTATGAGTGTTTAACTTGCCAGAGTAATGGGTCCCTTGCTCTTTGTTTTGGGGGAAACTCTTTACTGCACTTCACTTTGAAGAAACAGAGAAATGAATGGACTTTGGGTGTATCTGGTGCAGATTTACCCAAATATGAATATCAGCTAGCTGGGTTCACTTGTCGTCATTTTTGATTGATTTTACATGCAGGCGGATGATTGCTTTGTGTTGCTTCTCATTTTCTATTGTTTAAATATGAGTTTGTGAGACAATAACTTATTCTTTAATTGTTTGGAAGCGCTGAATATTGATGTTCACGCTCAGTGTAGTTTGTCTTTTATTTATTCCAGCACTTCCTGATGTGCTATGACCCGTCTGCTGACACAGTGTGTTCAGTACGACAAATCTAAAAGCTTTTGTGAAGTCGATGCTGATGTCACTCAGCAACACTTTCAGAGCTGACATTTTATATATATATGAAAATGTCACAAGTTATTATTTGACTATTAGTCATCTTCACTTAAAGTTCAGGCCACTGTAGTGCTCGCTGTGACTCACAGCAAAAAAAAAAAAAAAGAAAGAAAGAAAAACTCCCAAAAAACATCAAAGAATAGAAGGCAGGCAAATTTCCATTGAAAATTTTACTAATTTTCATGTCCTTTGCATTAACAGGCCTGACACCCAGCAGAAAGCCCCGGTGAGTGCCCCTCCTCCCCCGCCGCCCCCTCCACCTCCCCCTGAGCCGGCAGGGCCCCCAGAGCCGGAGGAGGAGATCCTGGGCTCCGACGATGAGGAGCAGGAGGACCCCGCGGACTACTGCAAAGGTCAGACACATGCACACATTTGTCCCAGCCCATTACTTCCACATCATCTTCTGGTTTATGGAGCCCTACACTGGCTTCCCTGTCCTATCCCGTCGCTTTCTCCCCACCTCTGTCTGTATTTGCTCTTCTTCTTCTGCTTCTTCCCTCATTTCTCCAGAGCTCCATCCTGACAGGATTTACAGCAGCAATGTTTAAGCTATTAGTGTGTCACAAGCGTTTCAGGGTTGTTTGGCTTTTGCCAAAATGGAGACACAACCTAGTTTCTTGCCACAGCTCAGGAGGACAAAGGCAGCTTTACAACATTCAAAGCATTCATTATAAGACAGCCACGTTTCAAAATGGTGCATCATTATGTGACTGCTGAAGAATGCTACCACTCACTTTTCATTTAAAAAAAAAAAAAAAGTGTAGCATGTTCTGAATGTTATTTTGCTTTAGTTAGTATACCTAAATATGTTTTGATCACACGCCATCAGCATCACGTCAAGAGGAACTCCCCACCCCAGGTGGCTACGTTCTCTGCGTTTAAAGAGTGTTTTGGAGAAGCAGAGCTGAACTGTCAGATCTCACTTGAGTAAGATGAGGGACAAAAATCACATTTTATTTATGTAGTTTGTTTTTTAAATCTGAATCTTTTAAGAACTTTCAAAATGCTCAGTGCACTTTTTTACTCTTTAGGTAAAGTGCATACAGCACTTTGTGTTTATAAGAACTGTTTAATTTGTCAAAGCTGATTTGAAAATATAAAACATAAAACTGTGATACCTGATAGAATATAGAATAATCACATATACACTATATTGCCAAAAGTATTCACTCGTCTGCCTTCACACTCATATGAACTTGAGTGGCATCTCATTCTTAATCCATAGGGTTTAATATGATGTCGATCCACCCTTTGCAGCTATAACGGTGTCAAATCTTCTGGGAAGGCTTTCCACCTGATTTAGGAGTGTGTTTCTGGGAATGTTTGACCATTCTTCCAGAAGCACATCTGTGAGGTCAGACACTGCTGTTGGATGAGAAGGCCTGGCAAACAGTCTCTGCTCTAATTCATCCCAAAGATGTTCTATTGGGTTGAGTTCAGGACTCTGTGCAGGCCAGTCAAGTTCTTCCACACCAAACTCACTCATCCATGTCTTTATGGACCCTGCTGTGTGCACTGGTGTGCAGTCATGTTGGAACAGGAAGGGGCCATCCCCAAACTGTTGCCACAAAGTTGGGAGCGTGAAATTGTCCAAAATGTCTTGGTATGGTCAACCATTAAAAGTTCCTTTCACTGGAACTCCTGGCGACCGCCAAAACCAGACTCGTCCATCTGATTGCCAGATAGAGGAGCATGATTTATCACTCCAGAGAACACGTCTCCACTGCTGTAGAGTCCATTGACAGAGCACTTTACACCACTGCTTTCAGTGCTTTCCATTTCATTTGGTGATGTAAGGCTTGTGATGCAGCTGCTTGGCCATAGAAACCCATTCCACAGAGCTCTCTACACTCTGTTCTTGAGCTAATCTGAAGGCCACATGAACTTTGGAGGTCTGTAGCGATTGACTCTGCAGAAATTTGGCAACCTCTGTGCACTATGCGCCTCATCATCTGCTGACCCTGCTCTGTCATTTTATGTGGCCTACCACTTCCTGGCTGTCATTCCCAATCGCTAACACTTTGTTATAATACCACTAACAGTTGACTGTGGAATATTTAGCAATGAGGAAATTTCCCGACTGGACAGGTTGCACAGGTGGCATCCTATCACGGTACCACGCTGGAATTCACTGAGCTCCTGAGAGTGACCCATTCTTTCACAAATGTATGTAGAAGCAGTCTACATGCCTAAGTTATTGATTTTATATACCTGTGGCCGTGGAAGTGATTGGAACACTTGAATTCAGTGATTTGGATGGGTGAGTGAATACTTCTGGCAATATAGTGTACATATATAGTCAGAAATAGATACTGTCTGGCTCTGAAATAGGAAAGAACATTTTAAAAAACCCCAAACCTTCTTCTCTCTCAGCCCATTTGAGAATAGAGCAGGTAAGAATTTACAGCAAGCAAGTGGGTGTTGTGTGTGTCAGCTGGACAGCCTCCTGCATGCTCTTTCCTCTTACCTAAACCAAATGGAGTTTTTCAAGTAGTGAGAATGCATCTGTCATGAAGAATCTCCTGTCATGTGCCACATTTAAGAAAAGGCAACTTCAGACAGTGCCCAGACCTAATTCTTTCAACACTGTCCAGAGTTCATGTGTGAAAACGACTGTCTGACCTTCCTCCCTCTATGTGGCTGCTGCTCTACCTCCACTTCTTACTCACTAATGGATTTCAAGTCATTGCGGGGTTATCGACTGTAACCTTCATGTTCTCTCTCTTTTTCTCTCTCAGGAGGGTACCATCCGGTAAAGATCGGGGATTTGTTCAACGGGAGGTACCATGTGATCAGGAAGTTGGGGTGGGGCCATTTCTCCACCGTATGGCTATGCTGGGACATCCAGTGAGTCACACATTCATGTTATAGTACAGTATAGGCTTTCAGATACTGCTTCACCTTTCTCTCATGCATGCACACACACACACACACACACACACAAACCACAAACATGCCGGGGAGGGCACTCATATACACCCAGCCCCACATGCCAACAAACGTTCATACACATGTACATGAAGGCTGCTCTTGCACTCCTTCCCTTTGTTATCGTGCTCTCACTTCACATAAGCCACCCGCGCTGCGTGTGCCCTTTTTTGACTGGATCTGGTGCGTCACCACAACGACAGCTGCAAGCAGCACCACCCTGTGCTGGCATCTAAGCCATCTATTTACACTGTCATGTTGTTTGTGTGTTCACAAGGCAACCGAGGTAGATGGATAACAGTATCATTAGCCCAGTGTCACCTTTCAGCGACTCACACACATCCACACAAACAAATTTTTTTCACCAGTGTTAATTACACTAATGGTGTTCATAAACTAGTGAGTTGGGTTACTGTAGGCACAGTCTGCGACAGATACTGGCTCTTCTTTATTTTCGCTGTGTCACTATTAAGACGCATGTTTGCGGCTTATATAGAAATTCACACAAAGTTGATGTCAGAAGAATATATTTTTTTTCTTATGCTCTTTTAGCTTTTTTTTCTCTTTTTCTTTCAGTTTTTGTCAGTTTTAGATGTGCATTACTCACCACTCATTCTTTTTTAAATAAATTGCTGTTGGTTTTTTGCATGTTCTTTTTTACTGAATATATGAATGCATGCTGTTGAGTGATGTTGTGTATTTTTGTGTTGTCTTTAGATCCGACTCATGACCTCTGTTTTCTGTGTGCTTCCTTGTATGTTTTTGTTTCTTCCTTTCTCCAGGAATTATTCCTATAGTTCAGGAAACAGAAGGCATAGATAGGATAACATTGTAGTGCGGTGGTCCTTTTTAAGGGCCTCTACAATCTGTATCCTGTGTCTTGCACATGTACGACAAATGTCACAGCTAAGCCTTTTTAGCAGTTTTTAATGGCAGAAATAGAGGTGCGTGTAAGGAGTCCAACTCTGTGACACTGTTGTCATCATTTTCATGTGTTCATTTTCCTTCCAGTTCACCACCCATCGTTGACAGACATGACAAAAGCAAAACACAAAGGATTTATTCCCTTCAGTGTACAGCTAGCAAATGTTTTTATCTTTGAAATATAGCTAAATTGTTGTACTTTCAAATAAATAAATTCAGTGAGACTCCAGATATCCTGAAATAATGTGTCATCCACCAGTAACAGAAAGTGGTTACATTGTAATAACTAGATTATGAAGAGTTTAAACATGGGCTGCGAGAAGACAAAGAAGTGTGTCAGCGGTGTACCATCTCATAATGTTAAGATTGTTTAATGTTAATTAAATGCCACACAGCTCATACATATGCATTTCCAGTGGCAGTGTGGGTAGTGTGAATGACAACCAGTAAAGCCTAGCCTGACATAGCCCGTTAATGCCGGTTCACTTTGGTGATTCCTATTTTCATCTCTCTCACAGGGTGACGTTAATCAGCTTTGCTGGCTTCAACAACTTGTTAGTGTGTGAGTCAGTATAAAATAAAAACGATGTGTGCGTGTGGCATTACAGAGTGAAGAACTTTGTGGCAATGAAGGTGGTGAAGAGTGCTCAGCATTACACAGAGACGGCCCTGGATGAGATCAAACTGCTGCGATGTGTGAGAATCTGATTAATTTGACATTTTGGTTTTTGGATTTTCTCGTATTCATTTTGTCTTTCCTTCTGTTCTTGCTGCTTATTATAACTCAATTTTGCATCCATCTCCATTTTTCTCCTTAGCTCCTGTTCTTACTTCACCCTCCATTTTTTCCTACCTCCTTAACACTTTACATTCTTCCCTTTTTCTTTAAATATGCACTCATCATTTGTCTTGCATGGTAGATGCAGAGGACAGTCACCTTATAATCAGTTCTTCAGTAACTTTTATCTTCCACATCATCTCTCTCATCCTCTTCCTTTCCTCTTTCCTGTCTTCCTGACCTTTTCCCTTTGTTTATATCTTTTCTTCATCCTCCTTTTGTCTGGGTCATCCTCTTTTTTTTTTGTCCTTCCTGACATGTTTACTGTATCTCATTATCCATCTTGTCCTCCAGGTGAGAGAGAGCGACCCCAGTGACCCCAACAAGGATATGGTGGTACAGCTGATAGATGACTTCAAGATTTCTGGAGTCAATGGCATACGTATCCTAATTGTGCACGTGCATGTTTGGAGGTGTGTGTGACAAAGATACGATAATGCGAGTCCTTGACTCCCAGTCGCAGATGTTTGTATGGTGTTTGAGGTGCTGGGTCACCACCTGCTGAAATGGATTATTAAATCCAACTACCAAGGTCTCCCGCTGCCGTGTGTCAAGAGCATTATCAGACAGGTGAGGGCACAGACACACACACAGTAATGGATTATATTTATAGACTTGATAAAAATGACTAAATATTTCACAAAATTTGGATGAATTTAACACTTGAATACTGAAATCCAGCATTTGTAAAATTAATCCAAATTGTCACTTTGTTTCTCCAATAGCTGAAACTGTAGGTGTGAAGTTAATGCAAATAGGATGAGAAGATCATCATACACCCCCAAATTTCTTTATACTCTACTTTTTAAAGTAGTCTTGAGCAATAGTTCTCCAGGCTTTCTGAAGGTATTTTTTTCTTTGGCTGCTTTTTCACTCATTTTCAGTCCAGTCTTTGTACCTGATCATTTTCAGAGAAATGTTTTGTTTTGTTTTTTGTTCAGAGCTACGAATCATTCAGGCATAAAAAAGGAACTTAATAGATACTTTTTTTTTTTTTTGCATTTTTGGCCACAGCAGCTTTTATTGACAGTAGAGAGAGACAGGAAATGGGGGGAAAGATACAGGGGAAGACACACGGGCCGGGACGCGAACCCGCGCCGCAACGCGGCATATGTATGTGGTCGCTGGCTTCACCACTAACCCACCCAGGCGTCCATAAAAAAGGAACTTAACTCAAGGAAAGAACCAGTGTTGTGTCGGCACATAACAGACAACTTGGCAAAGGACCAGTTTTAAACTGTATCTTTAGGCACTTTGTTATTAGCAGCCTGTCACAAAAATACATCCTTTATTCTCCAGAAGATAAAGAAATGACGGGTGGCACAAGACTTTTGCACAGTACTGTGTTTGCAACATAATATGGAGACTTTATATCCATTTTTTCTCTCCATAATTCATTCAGTGATCAAGGTTAACTTAACTTTCTAACCAATTTAGTTTCTTTGTCCCAAGTACTCTTTGTAAAATGTTGACTGCTGAAGAGTTCATTAAAAAAAACAACAAGCAGAATGGTGTATAAAGTAATTCAGTATATAGATAATTAATATAACTTTGCGCAAATGTTCAGTTGCGTTCCAGCTGCTGCCATCCTCACTTAACCTGAGCTGGAGATGAGTAGAAACCGGAGACAAGAGATTAATCTCTCTGGTAGAAACTGAATGAGACTGTCCTTCACTCAGGTTTCAAAGCTTTGAAAAAAAAAAGAGAAAAGCATGGCAAACATTTGAAGAATGGTTGAGCTGGCTGATAGAAAGAGAGAATGAATGAAAAGCAGAGAGACAGGGAAGGAGATCTGGAAAAGAAGAGAGACATGTTTACATTTTTTTTGTGTATCCGTGCCTAAACAAGAAATATCAGCGTGGTTTTATGCTTCTGTGCCAGACAGCTATGGCTAAAAGCATGATATGCCCATCCTTGTCATTCCAATATATTAGGAACACCTTGAAAGACTTTCTTAAGATCTAGCACACACATTTTTTTTTTTTTTTAAGATTCAAAGATGAACTAAATTGATTTCGGTGGTCAAAGGAGAAAGGTCAAGATAACTCACCTAACAAAGTACATTTTGGCCAATGATTCATATGCTAATTATGACTTACGATAAAAAGATAAAGTGACCAAATCTGGACAGACCTGACTGGAGGCATACAAAAGTCTATCCGAACGTGTCTGCAGGTCCTGCAGGGTCTGGACTACCTCCACACAAAGTGTAAAATCATCCACACAGACATAAAGCCAGAGAACATCCTGATGTGTGTAGATGACGTGTTTGTCAGGCGTATGGCCATGGAAGCTACAGAATGGCAGAAAGCTGGAGCGCCACCACCATCTGGATCAGCAGGTAGGGACACATTTCATTCTCACCACGTGTGTTTTAAGGGAAATACTTATTTGAAATGAGCTTTGCTTCTTAGAGTAAGATGTGAGCACTGATACTGTTCTTGTAAAGGGTATGTTGGTTAAAGATATAAAGCTACAGCTGCCAGTCATCAGTTTAGTGTAGTACAAAGATTAGAAACAGTTAAACCTACAGCAAAAATCTAGAAACAGCTCATAACCTCCAGTGAAACCGTAGCTTGTTATTTTAACAGTTCATATTAAACAAATGAGGAAAAGTGTTGCCAGGTGTAGTTTACTGTTTACAGTCTTTATGCTTGGATAAGCTCAGTATAGTATAGCTACAGTCATGTACCAAAGAAAAGAAGAAATTAGTACACTTCATGATTCAATAGCATGCCGATCCACCTGTAGTAGGCGTAACTTGAAGTAGCTGTTTTCTTTATGACTTTATGAGTCTCTCACATTTGGCCCACTCCTCCTTTGCAGCGTTGTTGCTGTTCTTTTTAGACAGAAGAGGCTTTCCCCCGTCAGCCCTTCAAATAAGCCATACTTGTTCAGTGCTTTTCTAATTGTACTGCCATGAACTTTAACATTTAGCACTCTACTCTGAGATGTAGCTCTTGGGTATTTTTGCAGTCTGACAATATAAGTGTAGACATGCTTTATAACAATATGTCATCCATCTCTGCTTCATGTAATTCAGTCACAGCTGAAGCTACAGAGGACGCAAGTGCCAAAATACTTTACAGTGCTTGTGTTATAAGTTAATTATCTTTTACACGGGGGGGGGGGGGGTGCAGTTTGATAATATTGTGCCTGCTGGGCTGCTAATCTGAAAACCTATTACACATGACACATAAAAATGTCAAATATCTTTAGAAATTGGCAGGACAAATATTTGTATGTACCTTAAGTGTAATGGTTATGGTTATGTTATGGTGTAACTTTCTGTTTTTGTTTTTTTTTTACTGAATCAGGAGAGGTGTTTGTGCTGGTATGCTGTGTTTGGTTTTCACCAAACGTGGCCAAACCTCTCCATTTGGTCCAAAGGACATTCCGGAAGTCTTGTGGTTTGTTCAGATGCAACATGGCAAACTTAAGTTGTGCTGTTCTTTTTAGAGAGAAGAGACTGCCTTGTGGCAATCTTTTCAAACAATCCATACTTGTTCAGTCTTTTTGTAATTGTGCTGTCATGAACTTTAATATTTAACGTGTTAACTGAGGCCTGTAGAGTCTGAGATGGACTGTAGCTCTTCGGCTTTTTTCCAGACCTTGTGGTAAATTTGCTTGGACGTCCACGCCTGGGCAGATTGTGGCATTATGTTTAACACATACCTGAATGCTCCAGACCAGCAAAAACTTCTGCTTTTATAGAGGTGTTCACACTTTCTGATTGTTAGTTAATCAAGTATATTTGATTTGCAGCACCGGTCTGCTACTTAACCTCTTAATTCCTATGGAAGCAGTAAGGGTTGACAGAGAGGACTGCATAGAGTTTCTTTTTCACATGACTGTAGCTACACTATATTGATGTCACAATGGTGTCAGTCTTCTTCAACACTCAGCAAGAAATAAATATCACATATTTCTCAAAATGTACTACTGCATTGTAGCTTATTTAACTTTGTTTCCAGATGATTGCTTTTTGGAATATAATCCAACTTTAGCAGTAGCATATTGCCACAAAAAGCTAGCATGCACTGAGGTCTGTTGTTTATTTAGTGTATTTATTCAGTATCTCTAACTTCTTTGTTATTACAGATTTTTGCTGCACACACTGCAGCAGTACATGCAGGAGCTCTTATATTTAATGTTAATGTGCTTGTAAAGTTCCTCCACTTAAAAAAAAAAAAATCTCAAAATTATTCCCGATGAACTCCACATGAACTCTGGCCCCTTGGTGAACCCCACTGTTAGCTGTCATTTGCTTGCATCGGCCAGTGGGGTCTTTCTGAGCCTTAGGGTAACCAGTTATGTATCTGAAGTATAAGGCATGAAAAGAATAAACCATTAACATCAATCTGGGATGAACATATAAAGTTTTAAAGTATTAAATGAGCATTTAACTCTTAACTGTTGTGTCGGTTGTCTGACGGCCTGATGGCGGTGAAACTCGAAAGTGCCTGATTGTTGTTTTTCCTTTCTGTTTTGTCAGTTAGCACAGCCCCCCAGCTCAAACCGGTGAGTACAACAGATGTGAGTATGAAATGAGAGGCATGCACACACACACAAACATACACAAGACACAAACTCAATATACATGCATACGTGCAGTGCAGTATTAAAAAGAAATGCACTAAATGTCTTATTTACAGTTATTAACCTATAATTAGTAGTCTGGTGTTCCATGTTAGCCAGAATATACGCTCAAAGTTACAGGAGTTGCTCTTCCTAATAGTCCATTGCAGTTTAAATGGTTCCGTTTAGTTAAAAGAACTTGAAAACCTACATCATATTCTTTGGTTTCTTTTAAATATTAATAAAAGTTGAGAGCCAGGGTGAAATGTTAGTTCTTCAGGTGGGGTGAAACATTTGCAGTCACCATATTTTTAGCGGTAGTGGGCAGTACATGTACCTGCTACCAACTTGGACTGGACATTTTAGTGCACATCTCACTTATAAATGAAAACACACCACTTAAAGTATCAAAAGCTTTTTATTTCTGTGTTTTGGCTTCCCTCTGACTCACCCTCCGTGCTTTTATTTCTCCACCCCCCATCAGGTTGGAAAGATCTCCAAGAACAAGAAGAAGAAGCTGAAGAAGAAACAGAAGCGGCAAGCCGAGCTGCTGGAAAGGCGGATGTTGGAGATCGAAGCCCTGGAGAGAGAGGCGGAGAAGAGAGAGGAGAGAGCCAAAGAAGGGGGCGAGAAGGTGCCACTCGAACGCAACCTGCCTTCACCGCTGCAGCCGCCGGCACCGCCTCCGGGCCACAGCACGTCCCTGGGAGACAGCGATGATGACGACGACGATGAGGAGGACGGGGAGGACGAGGAGGACGAGGGAGCAGAGAGGCCTGTCAGGCTGACTAATCACACATGTGAGTCATGACTGTAAAGATAAACAATTTTACTACATTTAGACATTTGTGAATAAATCCTTACTGCTTCAGTGTGCCAGATATGACTCAGGTCTTTTGATAATTTAATGCATAAAGACACATGCATTAAAAATAGATATTTTGTTTTTATCTTATTATTCTTAATACTAGTGCATATATACATCTGTTACTGTCATATGTGTCCTTTTATCCAACTTCTCCTCCAGAAAGTTACAGTAGGAACAAAGTTAAATATCAGATGGTGACGTCTTCAGCTCATTTCCATTCCCTGTCACGTCTGTCTAATGTTTGTTTTATGGTTTCCTGCTCTCCTGTCGGCTATTTATAGGCTGTGTAAATTAGTTTGCTACTTGCAGTGAATTTGCTGTATTGCCTCCTCGCAGCCTATTTTTCAGTCTGAATCATCAGCAGCATTTTAGATTTCAGATTAACTCAATTGCCATTTTGTCTCAGTTTAAGTGAGACAAACTGGCAAATTAGTGTGATTATCAGGTTGAATGTTTAAAAAATAAAATGTTGTTAATTGGAAGCCTGAGATAAGCTTCAGAAAGGCCAAAGTTTGCAGTCGGTAACTATTACTCACTGTTATTTTTAGTTCAGTTAAGCTAAAGGAAACGTTTACTGCAACTTTGTGGTTGCCGTTGCAGCTATTGAGTCCAATAAAATGCACTGAGAGGAAAGTGAGCATAACAGCACTTTTTTAAGGAAAAAAAAAAGAGAGCTGTATTGAGGTTGTCAGTACCCAGAAGGTGATTTTTTTTTCTTTCTCCAAAGCAGAGCTTTGATAGATCAGCATCACGTGCGAGTATTTGTATGGTCTTGGTTTTAGTCTGTCTGTGAATGAATAGGATGTGGATTGGCTCCAACCACTCGGCCCACGCTAGTCCTGCTGTGTATGGAAGGCTAGGCTGATTCACAAGAAGGAAAAAAAAAAGAAAAGAAAAACAATGTCTTTCTCCGTCTCCCTCCTCCACCCTCTGTCTCTGCACCTTCTGTCTCTTTCATTCTCACTTCTGCTACCTTCTCTCCTGTCTTTATTCTCTTCTCGTGTTCCCTTTCTCTCTGCCTATATCTTGTCTGATTCCACTTACTGTACATCTTTCTCTTCACTCTATGTTAGGTGCAGCCCCTCCCCAGGAGCAGAGTGAGGCAGCCCACATCACCGATGATGACCCTGAGGAGGAGGTGGAAGAAGAAGATGAACCCACGCCTGTCGCTGAAAAAGATGCCCCTATTCCCCCTGCCTCAGAGGAAGGCAGCAGAGATCCAACACAAGCAGAGGTAGAGCCAGAAGAGGCAGAGGAGGAAGAGGGATTAAAAGGGACAGAGAATGAGAATGAGGAGGAGGAGGAAACAGAAGAGAAAGTAGACGAAGAAGAGGAGGAGGAGGAGGAGGAGGAGGAAGAAGAAGAAGAAGAAGAGGACAAAGAGACAGAGGAGCCAAAGAGTGAGAGCAAAACAGAGCAGGAGGTGTTGGTGGTGGTGGAAGAAGAGGCCTCAAAGAAGCAGGAGGGCGAGGAGGAGGATGAAGAAGACGAAGAGGAGGAGGAGGAAGAGGAGGAGGAAGATGAGGATGATGACACCACTACTGACCTCCTCACAGATAACACCTCCCCCATCAAACCCCACAACAATAAAACCAATTCAGTCAAAACCAACGGCCATGTTTTGTTAGGCTCTGAGGGACTGAAAGCAAACCCAGGCACGCCTCCACCTCCTTCACCCACCCCAGAGCCTCTTCTCTGCCCCCTGGTGGAGTCTGAGCTCAGCTACACAGACAGGGACAACTCTCTCAGCTCTGGCTATGAGATGTATAACGGCGAACTGGGAGAGCCAGGACTCACCAACGGCTCCAGTGAGCGGCATCTAGGTACAATTCCCATCTTTCCTGACTTGCCTCTGGATCCTGAGCCAGGAAACCCCATTTGCGTTGGTACAGCAGACATCGAAGCTGGACCTTCACCCAACAGCCCCACTGCAGACCGCAGTCGCACTGTGTCATCCTCAAGCACGGGAGACACACCGAAAGGTAAGATAAGGGTAATGATTTTTAACTGAACTACACAGAGAAAATGAGAACATTTTGGTATAATAACCAATTTCAAACTCATGATATTGTTAATATTCAGTATGTTAGGGATGATGCCTGAAAAATAGCCATGATTTTAATAGATAGTGGGTGTAGGAGCCACTCAGTGCAAAATATGACATGAAAATTGGCCTCTTTTCTTTTTTTTTTTAATAAAATGCCATACTTAATCAAATTAAAAATGTCAGTAACTGTTTTAAACATATTTCCACAGTGATGCACTAAAACATTAAGACCACCGCCCTCTAATGTGCTGTCAGGTCTAATCTCTCTGACTCACTGAGTCATGTACACCTTTCTCATATGAAGCACCAAGATGTTAGGTCGCATCATCATGCTGAAAAAGAGGCCACTGACACTGGGAAATTGCCATGAAGTGTTGTTCCAAGGCTGGAAGAAATGCTTAGATAGGTGTGATGAAGACACTCAGCACCCATTATTAAAGTAAGGCAGTTCAGACCTGATGGGTTAGGCTTTGTTGCTGCTTAATGGTTTGTCCCGTCTTAAACCACTGCTGGCCACGGGTACTCCACAAGTTGTTCTGAACTTTAGACGTGCTCATTTGGATTAGTTTAGTTGAGCCGGATCCCCATTAGCTACAGCAATGCAGCAGCTATCTTTCCTGAGGCCCGAGGAATTTTGCATGAGGCGGCGCATCCAACCAACGCACACAGATGCACACAGACGCACACACACCAAACAATCTCCTTACAATACAACCATCAATTCAAATAACCGAGGATAACTTAAATTGCGATTTTTACCCACTGTTGTGTGAGCGTTGTGACAGTGAACCACAACAGTGGTTCACAGCATTTCAACATCGATCCAGTAAGTCTGTCGCAGAGTGACACTCAACCAATCACACCTACGGCCAATTCAGAATCACCACTTAGCTTAACCTTACTAACTGCATGTCTTTGGACTGTGGGAGGAAGCCGGAGTGCCTGGAGAGAAATTACTTAAGCACGTCAACAATAATGCCAATTCATTTGATTAATTTCTACCCGCCAAAAAAATGCTCATTTAATATTTTTTTAAATTGAATGTTATTGGTTATTCATGCTATTTGTTTTGGCAGTAAATCCCTTCTTCACCGTAGTCTGATATGAAACACTTTGAATTAGTGTTCTTGCTTTGGGTAATGGAAAATCCTCCTGTGGTCTGTCTAGATGTTAGATTCAACTCATTGTGCGCACAAGGCACACAACGAAATGATGGTTCCAGATCACTCATCCAGAGATGAGCATCTGCGGTCATGCAGCCAGAGACCGGCGCTACCGTTAGGCAATGTGATTTAAGTGTCTTGCCCAAGGATACAACGCAGCGCAGGGACAGGGGCTCGAACCTGCAACCTTCCGGCTGCAAGGCGAGCATGGAATAACATTGTTTGTTTGAAAGATTAAATTAGTATTTATTTATTTTTATACAATATAACATTTACAATTTCTCCTGAAACCACAATATTACACTTGATGTCTAGTGTATCCCACACCTTACCGTGCACTCTTGTTATTTACCTCATCAGTGGTTACAATGTTTCAGAGGCTCAGGAGCCCATCAACACAGAGTTTCTACTCTTTGTCATTATTAGAGGAACATACTGGACACTGGGATAGCTCACTGGGTTGAACAAGAGAACCCATATGCCGAAAGGCTATTGGAGAGGCCTGGGTTTGAATCTGCCCTGGGCAACACCCCCACCCAACAAAAGCTCTCTCTTCCTGCTTTCCTGTCTGCTCTCAACTGTCCTACTGTAATAAAAGAAAAGAAAAAAAACAAATGAACATGCACAAATAACCCTCAAACATCTAATGGATAAATAAAAAGTGATTTAAAGATTTGAGACGGGAGAAAAAAAGCTTGAAAAACAGCTTTATTAGCACACAGTCGGTAATAAGGCTACCTGCCCCCGTTTGTCAGAAATATGCACACACAGACATTGTGCATTTCCTGTCTTTCATTTATTTATGTTTGGAGCAGTTCAGATTGGTTTCCTCTCTGGACCCATGTCCTTAAACCTTTCACACACCTAATGTTATTTTAGGACCTCACTGAAGTCCTTTTTTTTTTTTTTTTTTTTTATTTTAGCACATTTGAAATAACACATTTTATTTCATAACATCACTTCAATATTCAATATAAAAATTTATTTAACATAATTTTAAAAAATATTATTTTTAAATGTATTATTATTTATTTATTTTATTAAGAATAATAGAATAAAGAGTAGAGTTTAAATAAATAATTTATTGAGCTATGTCTTAATATGTTTAACATTTAACTTTGGAGCTCAGTGTTTTCACCCTAACACAAATCATCATTGCTGTGTTTTGATTTTACTGTATGTCATTACTATGTTATTAGTATACAGCATCTGAATAGCTTTAGGTGTTTATTTTTGACTTAACGTCACCATTAATCATCCATCTGCAGCTTTCGTTTTAGTATCGGTAATTTAATTAACGTTCCAAATTTCTAATCACATCACTTTGATGATGAACGAAGGTTGATAAAACTTAAAAACAAAAACAGTGTTATAAGTGTACATCAGCCATGTTATCTACTTGAGGTTGAACACTCTAAATATGGGCTGATGGAGAAGTTTCTCCTGTTTGGATTTTTTTTTGTTGTTGAACAGCCTGAAGTGATCCTTGTTTTGAATAAATGTCTATTAATACACCAGAATGTTTAAACTCTATCTCTGCTTGCTGCATGTGTTAATCCTCCACTGTCTCCCGACAGTCAGGGCCAGAGCTGCAGATCTTTTGATCAACCCTCTAGATCCCCGCAACGCAGAATCTATTCGAGTCAAAATCGCTGATCTTGGAAACGCATGCTGGGTGGTAAGAGAGTATCTGGAATTTAATATAATTCCATTTGGACTGTTTTTAAGATGTGCAGTTGATGTAACCAGTAGTTCACAGGGAAGCAGCACTCAAACTCATATGTGGTCCTGAAAATTTGTAAAGGTGCATTCTGTGTGCTTTTATAAATAATAGTTATTGACTGTAAGAATTCATATTTGAAACCTGTGTAGGCGGGCGATTCGCCACAGGTCGCGTAGGTCCAGCTATTTTAACGAGGTAAAGAGAGCAAGGAAGAAGAAGAGGAAAAC
This sequence comes from Archocentrus centrarchus, assembly GCF_007364275.1. Classification (NCBI taxonomy): domain Eukaryota; kingdom Metazoa; phylum Chordata; class Actinopteri; order Cichliformes; family Cichlidae; genus Archocentrus; species Archocentrus centrarchus. The sequence goes on along the minus strand of NC_044351.1, from coordinate 13,707,662 downwards.
CAGAAGCAGCATAACATCAAACTCAGAGTTTCCATCAGCGTTCCAATTACAGAGCTGCTTACAGTGCAGCAGCCATTATTAGAGACTGGCCGCTGAAACCAGCGTCCTGGCAGGAGGTGCGTTCCAGCAGCCAACGCCGCCTCGACCGATGGTTCAGATGCACTAATCTGATCCCAAATCCACACACAACAATTACACACTGTCTTGCAAAACAACAGATGAGAGTGTAAATAAATGCACCCTACACATGTCCAGATCGAGCCTGTCAGACATACTGACTGAACACCAAGCCAGCTGCACTCAGCAAGGCAGGACAAGAATTTAGCAGGGTTTGATTTCCAAAGATAAAACGTAAACGGGACCGGATCAGACAAAAACACCTCATATCTTGGTAATTTAAAAAAATACATAAAAAAGGGATTTTTTTTTTTTAATTGATAAATCCCAGTATAATTGTATAGTGACAAATATCCAAACTCACAGTTCTCATCCTTCCTCTCCTCCTGTCTCCCTGACAGCATAAGCACTTTACAGAGGACATCCAGACCAGACAGTACCGCTCCATTGAAGTCCTCATAGGAGCTGGTTATAGCACTCCTGCTGACATCTGGAGCACTGCCTGCATGGTGAGGAGAACGCACATGCATTGCATTGTTACATACATATATGCAAATGTACAAGTGTACAGTCAGTGGTAGAGGTAGTACTCAGTTTGTCCTACTGTAGGCATTTGAGCTGGCCACCGGAGATTACCTGTTTGAGCCCCACTCCGGAGAAGACTACTCCCGCGACGAGGGTGAGTATTTAAATCTTTAAGTCACAAAACACAGACTTTTATTTCCAAATATAGAAACAGCAGCTTCTACAGGGGAATTATTGCTGAATAATTTGATCTTTAAGACTCTAAACTGGATGTTGACTAAAATAATTAGTAGATGTAAGAAAATGTTCAATGCAAAGTGTTTTAAATGTTTGAAATAGTTGGTTAACTAACTGGCTTCACAGTTTTTCTCCACTGTTTGATCAACTTTACATATATTAATGAAGTTATACTGAATTCATAACAGTACTAACTAAATGAATCAGTGATCAAGGATAAAAAGTGCTGCTTTTGTGTGTCACTGTGTATAAAATATTGGGGCTTTTGTTTCTTACAGTCTACCCAAATAATGGAGAAAAACTAATAAAAAAAATGAGGTTGTTTGTTTGCCGTTAGTGCTGAAAAATGACCCAAAGTCAGTTTAGTTTAAAGTTTAGTCAACCCTCTCCCCACATCCTTCTATCCACTGTCCACTTTAAATTCTGTCCCTTAAATCTGCTGCTATGCCTCCACACTCATTCACCAAAAGCTGAATTGTTCAAATGTTATCAATCCACACAGAGCTCACACTTAGAACAACATTAGCCAAGTGTCCTGTGAGATTATGTGTATCGGTTTTCTGGTAATGCTCCATCCCTGCATGTGGACTCCAGTCATTAACCATACTCATGCTCCTGAGTTTTATGTCTTGTGAAATATACCACGTTCCCAAACCATTCTCATTTATCCCGTCATCGCCCCGGGTCTTTGATCTCACTCAGCTCGTTGTGCTGTTTTATTTTTTCATTGCATGTGACACATAGTTAGCGCCCCTTTCCATGTTCTGCACAGGCAATAAGCCAGCGTCAGTTTTATCCTGACATCCTGATTTACCTTTTGATGTCCCACTCAGCAGGCCAGATTGAAAATGCAGTTCATTCAGCTCTGAATCTGAATACTTGTCACTTTAGTCATTTCATTTGTGGAGGCACAGCTCACTAACATGGGTTTTTTCTCCTTTACTATTTGACCCTCTTTTCCCTTTCTTTATCCCTTCCTCACCCCTCCCCCCTTTGACCTTTATACCGCTCACTTCCTGTCCCTTCTATTTTTTTTTTTTTAACCTTTAATCCCTCTTTTTTTGTATTTAAAATGTTCTTACATTACATTTCACCCTTCTTTCAATTAATTCTCCTCTCTCTGGCTTTACTCTTTCTCTCTCTCTGTTTCTTTGTCAACATTTCCTGCCCCATCCTCCTCTTTTTTGTTTTTTCTCTCCCCCTCTCCTTCCTCCCACCTCTCCCCCTCTCCTCCATAGACCACATAGCTCACATCATAGAGCTGCTGGGCTGTATTCCGAGGCACTTTGCGCTCTCTGGAAAATATTCCCGGGAGTTCTTCAACAGAAGAGGTAGCGCTGGCCAGAGAGCTGGTGGGACTGGGACACACAGATGTCTAAGAGGGACAAAAATAGGCACTAGCAAAACCATTTTAAATCAAATTGAAAGTGTGATTAAAATATCGAGAACAAGCCTCTCGCTGCATTGGCCCTCAGTCTCTGAGTGTGTCCACGGTGCACCCTAAGGCATCAGTGTGTGTCGGTACCATTCAGCCAGCGTATGTGCGTGTTGATGTGTGTGTGTGTGTGTGTGTGTGTGCATGCCGTAATGCTCAACCGTGCTTGTTCCCTCTGTGACGTATGTGGTGGTGGGCAGACCACATCGCTCTGATCATGGAGCTCCTTGGGAAGGTCCCACGCAAAGTGGTCGCTGCTGGGAAGTACAGCCGAGAGTTTTTCACCAAGAAAGGTAAACGACTCTGTGGATGGTGGCTGGTTAAGGGTAGGTGGCTGTAGTATGTGAGGAACAAGGCTGTTACAGTTCACTAAAACTAAACCAAAAACCCTGATGTGGGAAAAAAAAAAAAAACATTTTCAAGTCAATTTCAACTGAAGTAAAATGAACAATTAAAAGAAAATTCAAATGATGTGTGTTTTTAACTGTAAACTGTAAACTGTAAACTGTAAAGAAATGTCCTTAATACTAAAACTAACACTGAACCTTTTCATTTGAACCAAAATAAGCAAACCCACCCTGGACCCGGACTGAAACTAAACTGAACTGACAATAAAACTTCCAAAGCAGATAAATATATGCAATAAATACATTTCAGAAACTGTCTTCTATTACATGTGTATTTAATAGTCTGTCTGCGGTGGGGAAACTCATACAGAAGATGATCGCTTTCTAAGAGCACAGTTGTATCTAAGGGTTTTTATATTAACTAAATGTCTGTAAATTATAAATTATTATTAAGTGAGTGATAAACATAAGCTTGCTGTAATTAAAAGTAAGAAACAGCACAAATTTTGCTTTAAATTTTATTTTTCCTTAGCATCATATTTTTCATCAATAATAAATATTTGGCATAACATACAGATATTAATTTCCACTTTATTGCCCATTAATTAGAGTTAATGTAACAGGTTATTATATAGAACAAACAACAAAGTAACATTGTTTTTCTTTTAATATATTTTTTATCAACATAGAAATTTTGTAAAATCATCTTCAAAGGAAATGTCAAAGTTAGGATTAATAGTTCACAGAGTTGTGATGAGGCAAAATCAGTATAAATAGCAGTATAATGGTAGCAGTGATAGTCCATAAGGCTTCACCTCCCTGACCCTACTCACCTGTGAACCTGGTAAGTTTATGGATCTGTGATTGATACAGCTGATAACCCTTGCGCACTCTCATTGATTCTCTTTTTTAGTTTCTCTCCATCTCTTTTCCCTTTCTGCTCATATATTCTTTTTAATGTGTCATGAGACCTGAATATTTCTCCTTTGATCCTGTCTCCGTCTGAGGTCTGAGGCTGCACTTGATGTCTCAATGTTCTCTCTTTTATCTCTGGGTGCTCTCTTAATCGGGTCTGACTCTCTCACGTCTGCCGAGAAGCTTTCGCCTGTGCGTTGCGGCCAAATGGCCTCGTCGCCTTGTTTACTTAAGGTGTGCTGATTTTTACTGAACTTTGGGTGAAAGCACATATGTCGATTGGAGACAAAAACAGCTGGAATTGCAAGCCAATCGCTACACAGGCGTGAATAACAGCTGTAAAAGTTTATATTGCTGTCAGAAACCATATTTCTTAATGAATATTTTGCACAATGCTAGAAAATTCTTAACAAATGGTTTCCATTCTCCCATCTTGCAGTGGAAAAAGAGGTTACCATGGCAGCCGTGGTTTGAATGGACCTTCGGTCTTGATCGCTCCTATCATTAATCATTCTCTCACACTTTCTTGCTTCTCTGTCAGACTTTTGCACCCAGCCAGCCATTTTCCTCCTCCCCTGAATAATGGGACCCCTTCCTTTTCTTTTCCGTTTTGCTTCCGTTACCACCCTGTGTCTTTTAGCTATTTCTGTCCATTTTGTACCCTCTGTTGTTGTGGTTTTTCTGCCAAGACTCTGCAGGTTTTCACTCCATCAGTACAGCACCTCACTGATTAGCAAACCTTCAAACAGCGAGAGGTAAAGTAATTAGTGAAATCAGCTGCTGTTTGGCTGAAGCCTGCATAATCACGGCTCTGATTAAATGACCAGTTCAGCCGAATACCCAGAAAAGAAAAAAATATATATCATTTTACCTTCAGCAGAATCTATCCATGGGGATGGTTTACATTTTAAAATTCAGCAGCAACATCTGCAGCTGTTAAAGTTTGCTGTATTAATACCTGGAACATGAACGCTAATGACATTCTTTCTGCTATATTCATATTCGTGTGCACAGTGATCACTTGAGAAGTCACACAAACACCCTAAAAGACAAAACATGCCTAATATTTGGCTAATAACACAGTGGCATTTAAAATGTTCTCGATATCCTATCAATGATGCATGAATCATTGATGACTGATGCTGATGACAATGCACAAGCTTCTTTTGATTAATTAAAAAACTGACCATCTACACAATTTAAAAAATATCTAAGTTAATGCTTTAGAAGACCTAAAGAATAAGAATTAAGTTCAAACTGTGTGGAAATCATGTATAACTAACTAGTAATTACTAGCTGGGTACTCAGCTATTCAGCATTACAATAATCCCTGCAACAGACAGTATTTGGTGATTTTGATCGAGCCCGACAAATATGTCGGTGGGGCCAATATAAGCCATTTCCCAATATATCAGTATCAGAATTTATATCGGCCAATAAATGAAAATTTAAAAAGTAAGGAAGAGACAGGAGAAACACCCTTCAATCATGTTATGAGTGTTGATGATGCATAGTTTATCCAGCAGAGGGCACTCTGCAACGGCACAAATGCAACAACCAGCTGATCCGAGTCAGCCAGAGCGTAAATGAGAAATCCACAACTTGTTGCAGCAATAAAACAAGTTTATTTTTAAATTGAATTGTCATGTTATCTCAGTAAGGACTCATAAATAGCTACACATAAGAAATGTTCGGGAAATCGGTTTATGTTTTGTGTGTCTGAAAGGGGGAAAAAAAATAAAAAATTTGTTCATATATTAGATTTTTAAATCACCAAATATCTGTATCAATATCGGTGTCTGTATTGGTATTAAAAATCCTTGGTCAGGCTCTAGATTTTGGACTGTTGGTCAGACAAAACAAAGACTTTGAAGATGTAACTTTGATGCTGCAGTTACCTGTTAAAAAGGAAACAAGAATCATGCATTAAGTACTTCTTACAAACTGCCTTTGTGCCTGCAGTTTGTGCAGATTAAGTTATTTCAGCATGCCATATTTCCTACTAACATGTCAGGTTTAGTAAAACAAGGCATATAAAACAGTGTATAGCATTTTTCAGTTCAGTTTTATTTATATAGTGCCATTTCACAACAATAATCTTCTCCATCATTCCTTATGAGCCAGAACTTTGTGTTTCTGTACTGTATTTTCTTTAAATAATTCCGAATGACAGAAATTACATTATTTTCGGAAATGGATGTTGCTGCTGAATTGTCAGGATTTCACTGCTGTGGGCACTGCAATTTTGTTTCCCTTCAACTATGTTACTCTGGAGGGAAGGCAGAAATCTCAGAGGGTAAAACTACACTGTCTGCATGGCTGGGTGCTTCTAGAGTTAAAGGAGAAGACTGATGATGTTTTGCATTTTTCTCATGTTTAACAAATCCCACGAAAAGGCCAAAACATACCTCAGCCATGTCTTTCAGTTTGTCCCCACATTTTCTTTTAAACGCAGTGTTTTCCTACAAATGTAACTCAAGCTGCAGATTAATACACAGGGTGCGCTCTGCTGAGTACTTAATCAGAAAGATGGTGAAAATAAGCAGGATGTGGCTGCACATGCCGAATCCTGCTTACTTTTATTTTTCTCTTGGTATTTGTTGAAAACGTTAAATACCACCAGTCTTTTTCCTTTACTTAACCAGCCTTTTTCAAACATTGCTGTTATGCGTTCTTATTACATCCTACTGTGCAACTGACTCTGCTGTCTGGCTTTCTGCAGGTGAACTGCGGCACATCACCAAGCTGAAGCCATGGTCCCTGTTTGATGTGCTGGTGGAAAAGTACGGCTGGTCGCACGAAGACGCCGGTCAGTTCACTCACTTCCTTCTGCCCATGCTGGAGATGGTGCCTGAGAAGAGGGCCTCGGCCGGGGAATGCCTCAACCACGCTTGGCTCAACTCCTAGCCACAAACACTGATCAAAGCCCTCCTCCTCTTCCTTCCTACCCCCACCCACCTGACAGTTGGCCCAAACATCACCCCCTGGTGGCAGCCTTTGGAACCCCAATGTGGAGAGAAGCTGGCAACAGATGAGGACTTCCTTCCTGCATTATCCCACATATCCATTTCGTGCTTACCTGACTCTGCTTAACTTCCACATTTCTTTTCCCAAACGGAATGTAAAGACAAGCTTGTGGAGATAACATGAGAAAAACAATCAGACTACTGGAGGATGAATTCTGCCTACTTTGTGAAAGGGAGAAGTCAGGCTCTGCCTGAAAGAAATGTGCTTTCTAATTCTTTTCTGCTGTAAAGGTGCCAGCCAGTCTTACATCTGTCTCTCTTCCTAATTACTTTTGGGGTTTTTTTATTCTGTCTTGGGCCATGGACAGCTGCTGATCTTCTCAGTATTGTGAAAGAAAAGTCAACAAGTAGCCTTGATCCACTGCTGCTGGCCCACAGCTCCGTCTGCCATGACCTTTACACAGCGAGGGCCTCAAACTCAGATGAGTGTGTGTGTCTTACTGAGCATGTGTGAAAACGAGCGTATGTGCCTGCGCTTAAGACCTGCCTACACAGACCCTTCTCTTTTTCCCCCAACCCAGCTTCCTTTCCTGACCATGGAAGAAGTACCCATATCAGACTCAAAGTTTACACCCTCATTTCTTCCAAGAATCCAGTCCCAAAATACCCATCTGACCTGTTTGCTTCCCCACATTGCCCCCTCCTAAATGAGCTTATTTCTCCTGCCAGGGGGCCGCTGCAGAGAACTGGAGGGCAGCCAGTCCTCCAGGGGGCACCACACTGACAGTTGCCATTCTGATAAAGAAGGAGCAAAAATACAATCAGTTTAACAAAGAGGAGGACAGCTTGGTCTTTAAAGACTATGCATGGAGACTGATGGACCAGCATGAAGGGATATGACAGACAAATGATGGATGCTTTCTTTGGTTTGTGCGTTACGCCGGTTTGTTTCCTGTTTCAACACACTTTTCGGACATTCTGTTAGAAAGATTTACATTAGGTTAGGATGTTTTGGTGCCCCCTCTGATGAAGATCACTACTTTACAGTCTCCTTCTCCTCCACCAGCTTTTGACATTCCTAAATCTTGATCCATCATTCCTCGTCTTTTTATTCCCGAGAACACTTCTGTTAACTCCTACTGTGGCACGTTTACCAGAACTTATTGGTACTATTCCCTCCCTCTGCCCCCTGTAAAGAAACCCTTTCATCCCTGAGCTTCTCCAGAAATGGGATGGTCACGTGGAGGTTGCACTTGTCTTTGTAGATGTCCTTCAGGGATTTGAAACCTTTGTACATAGAACTGAGATTTGGCAACACAGATAAGCGACCGTGGACAACGTTTCAACAAGCAAGCATCATTCCAGAAAAAAAAAAAAAGAAAATACAGAGGTGGTTGTTGGCAGAACTTGACTTCCTCTGATATAGTGGTGTTTTTTTGGGTGGGCTGCCATAGTTCAACCCTGCAGGAATGTTCAGACTGAACTGGGCCACCTGGTGGCTGAATGAGAGTACTGCATCGCCACACACTGCTGCTGCTGCTCTCGGTGCCAACACTCCAAGACGTTCCACTGTATCTCTACTTAATCTCTAATGCTCTGTCAAACACACGGACACCACAAACTCGCATCATCACAATTAGTCCAGTTGCCTATTTTTCGCAATAAATGAAAAAAAAAAAAAGATGAGTATAAGTAAATGGTGAGATATTTTTAAAAACTATTTAATTCATTTAAAAAAAAAAATGGAAAAAAAGAAAACTTTTCTCTGGTTGTTGTGACCGTGACAGAATCTCGTCTTATACTGAGGTGATTGTGTTTGTCTATTAGAGATGTTTTTATTTCTTCTTTCATTACTATTATTAATGATTATTATTATTATTATTATTATTAAGTTTGTTTGTTTTTTTACACAGTTTTCACCTCTCCCCTCCCTCCCTACTTGAATAGTGCTGCTTTGTCTAGGCCCTTGATGGTAATGGGAAAAAAAAAAAAAACTGTTTTGCAATAAAGGATTTTGTGATGAGTTTTTTTTTTTTTAATCATTTTATTTTGTTTATTTTTCACCAAAACCTCCTGAACTCACTCTTTCAGCCATGCTGACTGTTCTTCCTGATGACAGAATCGCGTCTTGTCTGTTTTTCATTGACAGATTTAATAAAATTGTAAATTAATGGATCCCGTGCCCCTGATGCAGTGAATTTTCTGCTTTGAGGTTGCAGTTGCAGCAGTCTGCCTTTAAAGGACTGGCGAACCTTTGATCAGACGCTAAAGGCGGCAGATGAATAGAAAACGGAAAAGTTACCACAGTCATTTTATTTTACCACAGACCTTTTTATTGACGTGAATAACTCATAAAATCTTATCATTTTTAAGAGAGGTTACAATACAAAGGTCAGTTTTGTGTGCGGTTGTTACAGTTATCCAACACATTGTCAATCTACTGTACAAGAACATGTTACAGTACATTGTGATTCACACTAAAGGAGATATGGTCCATTAGACAACATTAAGATGCAATAAAAAGATGGAGTGAAAAAAGACATCCTGAGATCAATATTAGTCATTAAACAGTAAAATGTGCTTTTAAGTATCAACTTGGGGTTCTAGCAGTATTTTGTATCCTAAATCTCAGCAAATGACCTCTGATGCCACCTGTGTGTGTGTGTGTGTGTGTCCGAATCATCCAGCAGCCCTCAAACTACAAGGGGTGTTCAATTTATACACTCACTCAATAGGTGCAGCTGAGGGTGCCTCAAAGTTGATTTCAAAGGGGTAAATGTTGGGTACTTTAGCCAGACCACAGATGACAATTTCCATAGAGTGATAAAATTAAAATATTAAAATGCAATGAGGTATATTGTGGCATCAACACTGTGGAAATGTGAGGACACTTGTGTTCCACAGAGGAACATCTTACATTGTAAGCCTGAAGACAAACAACATCATAGCATTGTTAGGATGTACACAGGATCTGTATCTATAGATGCGCTAAAGGCATACTACACTTGTGTGTACACTTACAATACAGCTGCCTCTGGGTGTGGTGGTGGGGTTTCCGTGTATCATAGCAGCGAGGCACAGTTCTTCAGTAGCAAGGGTTTGGCCAAATCCAGGATATCCAAGTTGGGATCGAGAGACCTTCCCAGGCCCTCTAGCACCATGATAGCGAAAACAATCGAGGAAAAATTACTCTCCAGCTTGACCTAGAAAAACAGTGAATTGCAATATTCATAACAAACATAAATAAGAGTCTGTTCAGGTCCGTATAAAAACGGACAAATACAAGGACTGTTTGCAAGACCTATTGCACCGTGTTACAATTAACCTCTGTAAGCCTTCATTGAGGAAGTAACACTTTTATATTTGCCAATGACCACAGTTACAGTGACTGATGAATTTAGTCACTTCAACTTGAATGCTCTGTATTTAAGACTTAATGCATGTCTAACGACAATGTGCACACTAAGTACACTGTTTCCTGTACAAGACAGGAACACTTAATAGACCACTTCAAATCCTATGTTTCTCAGGTCATGTTTAGTTGTTATGGTTTCCTGAATTGCTCAGTCTGAACTGCCTGTTGTATTTAACTTTGAGATGATACAAAACCAAGAAGTGTGGGGTTTTTTTTTTTTCTTTTTTCTTCTGGTTGGGCGTTCTGGATCAAACCTGGTGATGTTCTACCTTGTGTTTGATGAGTAGACCGAAGACTCTGGAGAGCAAGTCGGCCACTTGTATCTGTAAGCAAAACAAAAACCAGTAAAGAACTGTCAGAGTCACTCATTGCTTCCCAAACTAGTACATTTTGAACCTCTCAAACTGATGCATAATTATTTGCCAAAGCCGTGAGAATCCTGTCCATGGTGAACCGGTGGTTTGTGTTAATTTTCCTTATAGCTTACATAACTTCTGTCTACAAATGCAATCAAAAACTTGTAACTCCACATACAAAAACATAAACCAATATTTGATTTCAGTTTTATTTTGTTTTTATTTTGTTGTTATTCGCTGGGGTGTAAACCATGAAGGCTCAGAACGTTAGTGCAGAGTTCTCCTGTGTAATCCTGAGCAGCAGTAGAAGCCTACTTAGAATTTATATCAGGTGTGGTTTTGGATTCTTGTGACCTCATGTGCAGTGTATCACTTCACTAGAAGGTTTTCTGAGAAGAACAGTTTTGCATTGTAAACCACTATGAGAATGAATTTATCCTGAGGCCGGTTATTTGCGTATTTTAATTTATCACAAGGACATTGAGTAGAAATGATAAAAGGAAACGATGCTCATTAACTCATTATGGAACGAAGAATATCAATAAGCACAGAACAAGCCAGGAAAAAGAAGAAAATGCATTATGATTGTGTTACAATCACAAGAGGGGCAGTAAATAAAAAAAAAATATTCTGTGATAATCTTCTAATGTCTTCTATACCTCACAATAATATCATATTAATCACAATCATCATCTTGACCATAACAAAATACAAATGCTGGATCATACCTTTGCGAGAGAGAGGGTGTTGCTACTGAGGGCGTGATCCACCAGCTCAGCCATCTCCTTTTTAAACATTGCAACATCTCGGCACTCGTTAGCTCGAGCATGATTCAAAATCAACTCTGCCACACGCTCGCCCTGGAGGGGGGGGGGGGGACATAAGTCACAGGCACTGTTTAAGGTTTTCTCTGACCTTCAGGTTATAGTTGTTGCTTGTTTTTTTTGTTTTGTTTTTTTTTAATTTAAAAAGCTTGTTAAGGAGTTAAAGGCTGTTGAAAGAGGAAGCTTTAGATATTACATGTACATAAAGTGAGACATCAATGTTTTCCTGACAGTTCCTGATTTTTATGTAAACTTGTTAAAATTCATGATCTGGTACGCACCTAAAAAAAAAACCATTGTAATATTTTTGAGAGTGTAAGCAGCCAGGTCATGTGACCTTTGCACTGTAGTTCAGCCATAACTTTACATGTTCAGTCGTGAAATTTCCTCACTACTAAATATTCCACAGTCAACTGTTAGTGGTATTATAACAAAGTGGAAGCGACTGGGAAGGACAGCAACTCAGCCACAAAGTGGTAGGCCACGTAAAATGACAGAGTGGGGGTCAGTGGATGTTGAGGAGCATAGTGCGCAGAGGTCACCAACTCTCTGCAGAGTCAATCACTGCAGACCTCCAAACTTCATGTGGCCTTCAGATTCACTCAAGAACAGTGCACAGAGAGCTTCGTGGAATGGGTTTCCATGGCTGAGCAGCTGCATCCAAGCTTTACATCACCAAGTACAATGCAAAGCATCAGAGTGATGAATCACACTTCACCGTCTGGTAATCTGATGGATGAGCCTGGGTTTGGTGGTTGCCAGGAGAACGGTACTTGTCTGACTGCCCTGTGCCAAGTGTAAAGTTTGGTGGAGGGGGGGATTATGGTGTGGGGTTGTTTTTCAGGAGTTGGGCTCAGCCCCTTAGTTCCAGTGAAAGGAACTCTTAATGCTTCAGCATACCAAGACATTTTGGAAGCAAGGACCATAAAGACATGGATGAGTGAGTTTGGTGTGGAAGAACTTGACTGGCTTGCACAGAGTCCTGATCTCAACCTGATGGAACACCTTTGGGATGAATTAGAGTGAAGACTGTGAGCCAGGCCTTCAGTATCTGACCTCACAAATATGCTTCTAGAAGAATGATCAAAAATTCCCAAAAACACACTCCTAAATGTGGAAAGCCTTCCCAGAAGAGTTGAAGCTGTTATAGCTGCAAAGGATGGGCCAACATCATATTAGCCCAGTGGATTAAGAATGGGATGCCACTCAAGCTCATATGCGTGTGAAGGCAGATGAGCGAATACTTTTGGCAATATAGTGTCTGTATTACGTTATCTATCATCTGTTATCTTAACACCAAACAAATACATTGACGTGTCATTCTGAAGCAATACAGACCGCTCAGTGTAAAACACAAAACAAAAATTAAAACATGAAAAATATCGTTAAGTGTGACACATTGCTTGAATCCCTGTCCTCTTTATGAAGAACAATCTTTAAATACAGTATGATATCACTAAGCAGAGCACCTCAGTTGAGGAAACACAGCATTTAGTGATGTCAGTGGGTTCTAGACTTCAGGCAGCTATTGACTGCAAAGGATTTTCATTCAAGTATTGAAAACAGTCCCTATTGTCCAATTACTTAAGAGCCTCTCAAGTTGAAGAACTTGTTATAAAAATGTCTCGAATTCCAAAAACAGAAAACGTAATACCTTGAATTAAATCTGAAAGCCTGCACTTTAAATGTGTATTGACTGTTTGATTTAAAATCCACTGTGGTGGTGTACAGAGGCAAACGACCAAAAAAGTGTGTCACTGTCCAAATACTTATGGCCCTGACTGTAGTTCAACGTAAGCACTTTTCATTAAGGCATCCCCACAACATTGAAGAAACAGCCCACACTACTCACACAATATTATGTACTATGCACAGAATTGGACAGTACATCAAGTGACATAATGCGCGTCTCAAAGAGGCTATAAAAACTTCACGCGCCATTTCCCTTCTTACCTGATGCAGCACCACAGCTGTGAAGACAGCTTTGAAGTTGGCAAGGTCGTTGTCGCTGAGTTGGGCTACAATGCCAGCATCCAGCAACACCAGCTGGAAAGGACACGGGGCCGGTCTGACACTGACCACCACTGTGTCCCACAAGTCAGTGAGAGTGGTTTTCCCATGGTGCTCCCGTGAGGTGCTAGTACCGTCACTCGATCCAGTGCAAGGCCCCTGACACTGGACAAGTATATTGCCTGGATGAAGATCCCCGTGGACAAAGTTATCCACAAAAACCTGCAATATGGACGGTTACATGTAGGGGGAAAAAAATACATCATGATAACATTCAGTCAAATGGACACTTTTGTCAATTGTCTCAGGTTATGCAGCTCACCATTTTCAGCAGGGTGTCTACTCCCATCTTGGCTATTCTCTGCTTCACTTCCTTGGGTATCTCGGAGCTCAAGTAGTTTGAAATGGGTTCGCTCTCCTGAAAATAAGGTCAAATATTAACAATGCTGCCATCATTTAAGACCTTACTTGCAGATTATTATGTACTCACTTCAAAGGTTTCCACTAAGATGCTTCTGGTGACAAACGGTCGTAACGGAGTTGGGAACTTCACATAATCAAAATCTCGGAAATTATTCTGGAAACGCTCTATGTTCCTGGCTTCAAAACGGAGATCAATCTGCAACGTGTGGAATACAAAGAAATTAAAAGGAATTTACAGCTCCTTTACCATAAGGTCAAATATCACTTAAGTGATATAAAACCCAGCTCTTATGTAATTTAACAAAGTTACGCACACAGTCAAAAAGCTTTTGGCAATTTAAATCTACCTGTTTGGTCATGAGCTTCTCAAACTCCTCTACTATCTCACACATACTGAGCCATTTGAGTCCTGGCAGGCAGTGCAGAAGCCAGCTGCCTGCTTTCATGAGTAACAGGTCTATCTCCACTTGTCTCCTGACTCCTGGATGGACCACCTACAAAAAACAGAAACAATTTATACACACCAACAAAATGTGCAAGAAAAATGATACAGCATCTGCTTTATTTACATTTGATGAAGGTGGTCTGAAATCTCTATCATGCAAGACTGACCTTGATTGCCACGGGCATCAGGTGCTCCTCGTGCTGACCATCTAGATGGCTTCTCTCCTCACTGCCCTCTTCCTCCCCGCTCCCCCTCCAGAGCTGCCTTAGAGTGCTTGCCATGCCTCCTAACCCAGGAATCTCCCAGGCTTCCAGCAAATCTTCTTTTTCCATCTCCTCTACTATTGACTGGAAAGCTGGGTCCTCCACCTTGTCCACCCTGGCCCAGCCTCGATATACCTGGGCAATGCATCCTGATCCCACTGGCTCTTTACTCCGAAACACCAAAACCCTTCTCCAACCCTCCCCAAAAGCCCTCCGTAGACACTGCTTGGTATGAGCCCAGGAGTGAGGGCGCACCTTGACGTGGAGCCTGGAGAAACGGTCGCAAAACTGTTGAGAGAAGATGTCTCGCCTAGTGCTGGCCCACTGCCCCAACTTGATGAAAGTAGGACCAGAGGTCTCAGTCACCCACAGCAAAGCATCCAGCCAATGAGGCGTCCAGCGGGTAGACAGCAGAGCCAAGGGGTAAAGGAGAAGAAGGGGGACAAATTTGAGGAGCAGAACCAATGCACGAAAGCTGAGGCGAAGAAAAAATATGACTCTGTGCACTTGGATTTTGGCTAAAGACTTTTTGTCAGAAGCCTGGGATTGAAGAACAGCTTCCTGGCATCTGACTGCACTTACAGAAGCATTGACTGCACCCCAACATAGCAGTGTAACCTTAGGTATGTGAGTTAAAATCTGTCCTCTTCTCACAAAACAGGTCCTGGTGTTCTGGATCAGTCTAATTCTTGCAAAGTAGCCCGCTCTCTGGAAAGTGCACCTCAAGTTGAGGAGGGCTCCTCTCGCTCCAAAGAATATCATGACCATCATGTGACACAGCTGCTGCTAGCTCAGTGCAGGAGCTGAACTGGGCCCCATGTGCTAGTTTTATACTGCGAAACACCGTTTAGGAGTCATCTGTAAAAGATGATCTTTGCTCTCTTGGTAAACATCGGAGGTTTTACGGGAGGGGGGATCACAACCTAAAGGAAGGATACAAACTAGATTAGCGCTAAAATAAACTACAAGTATATTTAGCTATGTTTCTACAAACTGGTGGCAATATTTGAACTTACGGCGCTTTGTAGTTACTGTAATTTCCTGTTACTTGCTCTGTACACTTTTGTGGACAAACGAGACATTTCATTGCTTCAGCTGGAGCTACTGTACCCGCTAAAAAAAAAAATGTCACCTCAGTTCCATTGAAACCAGAACATCCATGAAAACAATGCAAACTACGTCCGGGTATGACGCTGCGAGGTCACGTGGTTTCTTCTTAAAGACGCACTGAAAATAAAAAAAAAAACTTTAAATCCAACATTTCAGCAGTTGTATTTTAGTACAGAAAAGACGTTTGTTTACGTATGTACGCGTCTTAGACCCATACAGTGTTGGTTTCTGTATTTAAGAATTTGTGTCACGTTTCTGTATTCAAGAAATTACGCTTTTCTACAGATAACTTGGAGCAATGGATCAAATAACCCGTCCAGCGACGGGTTGGACGGGTTTCTTATTACAGTGTAGTATTTCCAAAGGTTTTCAAAATGTTAACCCAGGATTATTAATATTATTGAAGGTCGCTGTAAAGACGTCAACTGATCCATAGATGGAGACATATCACACATGATTCTGGGAGCCTGCTTTTCCTGTTTGCTTTTCCTGCTCTTCTCTTCTTACAAGGATGCAAGGAGGGAAATGGGACAGTGGTTGGAGGATATGCTGTTTTAATAGAAGAGCTTTTGACTTAAAATAAATAAATGTTTCTTCACCTCACTGGTGCTCAGGCTTTTTTCTGGTGTGCCCCACTTAAAAAAATGAAAATTGTGCCCACTGCTGTGATTTGAGGGTATATAAATCAAACTTGTCTTTTGGCTAAAGGACCTGTGTTAGCCACACCTGCGACAGACTGGTAACCTGTCAAGGGTGTACCTTCCTCTCACCCTATGACAGCTGGACTCCAGCCCTGGGACCCTGAAAAGGATAAGCGGAAAAAGATGGATGAATTGAATTTAGCATTTCAAAATAGAAGAAAGGCAATTCACAGCAGCATGAAAGACGGAGTGGGAATAAGTTATGAAGCTGAAAACCCTTGTTGGGAAGTAGGAAGTCTCTGTAGCACCATAAATGACAGTTTTTTTCTGATAATCTTCAACTGTTATTTTCTTGAGTTGCTGATTAAAAAAACAAATAAAAGCAGAAATTCCCAAATACCAGTGTGACATCTTACAAAAATCAAGAAAACCAAAGATAATCTGTTAAAGTATGCTGTAGCAAGTCTGGCATTTGTAGCATAAAGCCATAAATGATCAAAATCATGGCTATTGGTGAAAAAAAAAAAACTTGACTATTTGTGCTCTGACAAGCACAGCAAAACAGAAGTAATTAAAGGTGTTTCTAGCCGACTGTTGACTGACAGAGCAGAGTTTGTGGTATTTTGTCTGGCCAATAATGGAAGTGGCAGGATATTCCTGAACAAAGCTCCTAAGAGATTACTCAGGCGTTTCATTATTATTCTTCCGTAATGTTAGTATGGCAACCAAAAACAGCTTCCAGGATAACAGGCTAAGGGAAAGGACAGTGCAAGGAACAAAACACACTCTGGGTGTGATTTCAATGTCATTTCCTCTGCTAAAACCATCAAGGACTGAGAACTTGCTCGAGCTGTCACAGTGTGGGTCCCCTGGACAGAGGGCTCAGTACGCTCCCAGGGTCCCAGCTGTAGGCTGGATAGAGGACTCAGCAACACAATAAGGTGGGATAAACGCCAAACAGATGTTGCTAGCCCTCCACCTTCCACCCTGTTACCCCCACAGCTATTGAGAGACTAGCTAGGCTTTTTAGATTTCTCTTGCATTTCAAAGGGGGAGGTCAGGGTTTAGGCTCAGAGATCAGCAGGATAGTTGCTTTGCTGAGGTGAGTCTGTGTTTAAACTTTATGAAGGCTCCTCCATGAAACGACTAAAGGAACAGAGACTTTACATCTTTTTGTGTGCACAACACTTCTGAAAGCGAGAAAAATTATGGCATTCAAACACACTGTTTCCAGTTACTTTTGTGTGATAATAACGCAATACACATCCATCAATCAAATCTATTTTAAATGCCCTTCAATAAACAGATTGTAAAGCTTATATAGGACCCTGTCAGTGTTTTGCATGTGGGTTATACATGTCTGTTATGAGTTATCTGTGGTCTAAAAAAACTAAACATAAATCCCCAACCGGAGATGACTGCCCCTCCCTGAGCCTGGTTCTGCTGGAGGTTTCTTCCTGTTAAAAGGGAGTTTTTCCTTCTCACTGTCGCCAAGTGCCACTCATAGAGGGTCATTTTGACTGTTGTGTTGTCTGTAATTATTGTATGGTTTTTTACTTTACAGTTAAAAGGGCCTTGAGGCGACTGTTGTGATTTGGCGCTATATAAATAAAATTGAATTGAATTGAAATCTCACACACAGTCAGCACATGGTCATTGTATAACATTACATCAAATCAATATTATTATTTAAATAGTATTTTGGAGCTTTTTCAGAAACTGTCATGCCGATAAAGCACGTCTGACATTTAATAGCATTATGTGTCTATCCCCATTAAGCAAAAAAAAAAAATGCAAAAATGTTTTCAAAATCTGCAAGCATTCACAGAATAGTACTGTTTTCAGGTAAAACATTTATCTAAGATATATATATATATATATATATATATAGACAGAGCTCTTGCAGGTTTTGAAAACTGACTACAGAGAGTGTGTGGGGCTGAACAGCTTAATATTCAATCACACTGGTCATCAGTATGCCTGTCCAGTCTTGTTTTCTGCTCTCTCTACAGGACCATTGAGTTACTCTGCAACCCTGGCCTTAAGATGTGGAGCTGGACTCCTCTAACCGAGGATAGGTCAGCAGTGATCAACTCAAACCATTTTCTCTCTGAAGTCTCACCACACACACACACACACACACACACACACACACACACAAAGATCATTTGGCGCAATTGTGGTTGTTGTTGCCACTGCTTTTGGGCGCATGTGAAGCGCATTCTTCACAGAGATAAAACTGATGAACATTTTGTCCCCTCACTGAGATGGGATGAACGTCCCTCGGGCTTCTTTAATTGGCTCCCAGAGGAGGATTTTATTTATGTATTCACTTGCGCTCTGCTTTGGCCCTTCCTGCGCCATTCCTCCATTCCCCCCCACCCCCCCACTCGGTTTCCCTAGCAACTAGGGCTCCAATCGCCCGGCCAGCTGCAGATTAGTTCAGCAGTGGGGGGTTTAGGTGGGTGGGAGGAGTTGCGGTGAGGGGGGGGGGGGCGATGATGGAAAATGGAGAAGGAGGAGAGAGAGGAAGGAAGAAGGGGAGGGGGGTGGCTGGAGGGAAGGAGGGGTGGGAAAAGTTTAAGAAAGGGGAGAGAGAAAGAGAAAGAGTCGGTGTCACTGAGCTAGGGAGTCTCTGAGTGTATGTCTAAGGGCTAGAGTGCAGAAGGCGCTGTAAACATTTTAGCTCGCAGGCAGGCAGGAGGGGAAAGGAGTGGGGGGGATATCCCTGACTTTGCGACTTTTTCAGACTTTTTTGTGTGTGCCCAGAGCCAGTACCCCGTGTCTTTCTCTTTGCGTGTACGTGGGTGGTACGCAAAGTGAGAGAAGTCAGAGGCAGCAGTAGGACTGTTCAAACTTGAGGAAGAGAGAGGGAGAGAGGGAGAGAGGGAGACTGAGGAAGAAAGGCAAACTGCTCTGATGGAAAGGAAGCATGCAAGTGGATGCTGTCTTCTGCGGGGTCAGGATTCGCAAAATGAGAAGCTACTCCAGGAGCACTTCATCAGGGCTCACCCAGCTCAGAAAGGTAAGATTTCAAGTCTCCTGCATTTTCTCAAAAATGAACTGACTTTTTTTTTTCCTTTGACGCTTGTTGCACACACGGCGTTTCTGAAATAATTAGCAATAATTTAAAGTCATCTGTGTGCATTTACATAGCTTCCTCACATGTGATGTGGGGTCTAAATGTTGCGCCCGACCTTGGCTGTGTCCGCCTGCACGTGTTTGTCTATGTAAAGGATGCGCATTCATGCTTGTTTAATGCAGTGTGTATTATAGAAGTCAGGATATGGTTCTGTCTTTGTTTATATGAGTCGCTTTTTATCCTGGACTGCTTTGGCTGCAGTTACGGTATGCTGAGTGTTGCTCAAGTGGCCAGTAAAAAAAAAAAACTGAATCAAGTCCACGGGTTACAGCTGCCCACAGGAGACTTCTCTGGACCCCACTGAGCTGCCTGTGCGCACATGCGTGTTAAACGGTCGTCAGCTCTCAGCGTTTATGAAATGAAAACAGCGTGTGGATAGATGGTCTGGTGGCAATTTGGATAATAGTCAAAGCGTATGCTACATTCCAAAGTGACTTGTTAAGGGAGGGAGAGAGAGAGAAAAGAGAGGAGAGGGTAAGTGTGATGAGCATTTTTCACGGTGAACAAAGGCACCTCTTCATGCATTGCTTGTATTGTTGCGAAGAGGCAAAGCCAGGGGTGGAAACCTCCCTGGGGTGGACAGAGCAGCTCAGCGTCAGGTAGTTCCAAAAAGTCAGCCTGCCAATTACTGGAAATGATTTCTATGCACCTGAGTACGCAGCTGGGCTAAAATGTCCTTAAATCCCAGAGCCTGCAGCCCATATACTACAATGTGTTGTAGTAATTCAGCAAATGTCCACAACAGTACTTGTAATTTTTTTTTCTTTTTTTTTTCTTCTTTTTGTTAGATATTCAGATTTAACAGCCCCTCTGTCTTTGGACTCTGGATCACATGTTGGCCACACTGCAAAGTGAAAATAGGAAATGGTTGTAAAATGAAAATGGTAGTTACTACTTATGAAGAAAGCCATCACCAGAATATAAAGAGGTCACACTGGTAAATTATGGTTAAAACATAACTTACTGTAATATGCTAATATATCCAAGGAGATATAAAAAAGCACCATGATGTCCACAAAAATCTGTTAAATGCAGTGAGCGGAGCTCTGCTAGAAAGTGGAACATCAGCGGTAGCTTCTCTTGGAGTAAAGAAGAAATGTGGTAGTTTTATTGGTGCCATGCAGGTCCTCTATGGGCCATTTGAGGCTTACTCCAAAAGCAAAGTGATCTGTTTAACTGGAATTAAACAGCATGATTGTAGATAGGTACAAAAAATGGTTTTGCCCTCTATTGATAGGATTCCCCTTGTATGATTCTTTTTTTTTTTTTTTTTTTTTTTTTTACAGCTCACTTGTTTGGTTTGTTTGATAAGGCTGTAAATTAGCCACTGTGATTGACAGTTGACAAGGCAACTGTAGTTGCCTAATTCGAGTCACGGGACTGGACCACTCAAATATGATTGCAGTGTTGGTGCCTTTTGGAACTTTTTTAGCTCTCTGACAAATAATATGCCTTGCTGTGTGACACAGACAATCCATGAAGTTTGTACTTTAGTTTTTTGGGGTTTTTTTTTTGTTTTTTTAAATGCAACTCTAGCATAGTCTGTTAATTAGCAGTAATTAGTGGTTATATAAATGATTTTATATATACGATTATATTTGCACCTATAGATTCTAAAGATGCATTTTGCTAACCATCCGTGGTAGCATTAGCTGATACATTTACGCTCCACCTTTGCATCCAGATATCGTCACTTCTGGCTGCATAAAAACAACAAGGCTGCAGCCAAAATGAGTCTGGAACCCAGTAAGTGATGTGGCTGTGTTTATGTGTTACACACAATCTATGGCATGCACATATGATATGAAAAACACTGCTCTACAGTGCCACTAGTGGTCAAACACGCCATAAGCCACCTTTAAGTTTGATACTTTCTGTTTTAAAGCAAAATGTAAAACAGATGGATTGTCTGCCGTGTAAGCAGTGATCCCCCCCCTCCAAAAAAAAAAAAAGAGAGATAGTTATCAGTCAACCAACACAATCCATTCCAGTGGATTCCTCAGGTCTTTTAGAGTATTTCAGTCTGTTCGGTGTTCATTAAACCAGAGAACAAAATCCAGCAACACTGGAATATTTATATTTTTGACTGAGTAGCAGCTGGACTGTTCTTTGTCTCCAGAGCAACTTTCTGTACTTTAGATTCATGTTGCTGTAATTGAACAGCTTTAGCAGGTCAGCAGCAGTTTTACTATGTACAAATCAGCATTCCTCTTCTCTGTCTCCACTTTCTGTCTGTTGTTGTGTTCTGTTTACTTAAATGAGTGAGGCTGGGACGTTTATTGAATTGAGAGCGGCTGACTCCCTGGCGCTGTGGAGAGAAGGTTTATAGAGTTGGAGATAAAGACACAGGGACTGCCTGTCTGCTAGTCAGCAAGGCTATAATAAGTGATCTGCAGTCTTGTCCTGTGAAGCCATTGTGTCTGTCTCTGTGTTTGTGTCTGGTTGTAGTGTTACTATCATACACACAGTGGCCTGGCAGACAGGAGCAGATATTTGCATTCTGACTCAGGATCAGAGGTTAATTGTCTCCATGACTGCAGTGTAAGACAATGTGCACTGTAGTGGAAAAGTTAGAACTTGTGACTTTGCATTCATCACCCAGGATATCTCCACTCTTAATGTCTCAGTCCCCCCCCCTCTTTGACTCATTTTGCTTTCTGGATTTTCTCTACCTTTTCCTATTTGACTTTTCACACCAAAATATTGACACACTCATATTCGTGGCATTTTCACTCAACGTCCATCTGCCTGTGACTCACGATACACGCACTTTGACACATCAACACATGCAAAACATAAGGTCTTAAATCTGATGGTTTTGAATGTTTCATCAGTATGCATTCTTTGCGTGTGTGTGTGTATCGGGGGAAGGGGGGGGGTGTATTCCTGAAAGCTGCAACACCAGATGTTTAGTATTGTGACAAATTGGTCATCTCTCATGACGGGACCAGCTTGTTATATTTTACTTGGAAGCATACCGAAGTGGAGAAATCAGTCTTAATTCATTGGAATGAGTCACTAGAGTACAAATTCATCCAGGAAAGCAGTGTTTAGCTGACGCAAAGATCTCTATTTCCAAGAACTTCAACTATTATAGGTCTATTTTACATACTGTAGACACACACTTTTTATTCACTCTTTTTGCAAACCTCAAATAGCTGTATGCACATTTACGAGTGTGCATACGAAGCCCATGTATATATCTGTGTACTGTAATTTCACTTTAATGTAAATTGTGTGGTTTTGCTGCGTTTCTGTGTGTGTGTGTGTGTGTGTGTGTGTGTGTGTGTGTGTGTGTGTGTGTGTGTGTGTGTGTGTGTGTGTGTGTGTGTGTGTGTGTGTGACATCTGTCTCCTCTATTGTTTTCAGCTCTGAAAAGTGACAGCAGGCCTTTAGGAGGTTAAGGCCCATCCACCCCTCCTGTTATAGGAACTCTGCTCTTGACAGGCACGCCGCAGGGCGGCCTGCAACTTAAAGACCCCCCCAGGCCAATCTCCTGCCATCCCAGAGCTGTTGTTGTTACCACAGTGACATAACCTGAAAGAACATGTCCTATGGTGATGGTCAAAGAATCCCTCTGGTTTCCAAGTTATGGTGGTGGGCATTTGTTCGTGATGTTGTTAGATGGACATGGGTTTAATCATAATCAAAAAACCCTTTGTCCCCTTCTCTCGCACACACACACACACATGCATACACAGATGCAAGAGTAATGCATACCATCTTAAACACCCGTAACCCTGTGTCAAACCAACACACATACATGCATATATTTCTGCACGGATAATGCATACCATCACACTGGATACTGGAGTCATTTATCCAGTTGGCAGTTTGCCGTGTATTTTTCAAATTCACCCATAACCTTGACACACACACATATATATGCACATTTTTCTCCAGTCTCTCGCTTGCAAGCTGTTGCTTTGTCTGGCGTCTTCACTTTTGTCAGTGTCTGAGTCGTATTAAAAAGAGGTCTGACCACAGCCAGAAGGAAAATGGTTGCTGCGACTCTAATTGGGACATTTAACAGGACATGGCAGACGGAATCTCTGTCCTGCTGCGTTGTTTACATAGACAATGGTACAGAATGTGAATCTCTAGCAAAGAGATTGGCACAGACAGAGGCAGCTACAGTTTGATGGCAGGTTGTTAGATGTGGCCTCGGAAAATCATCGTGGGGAAACCGAGTGTTGCCAGCCTAGTGTGGCTTTGTAACTTGTGCCCATTGGCGGTTGTGGCATAAACCCGAACACACACACACTCCACAACACACACAAACCCATGCAGAAAAAGAAGAGCAGGCAGATTCAAACAAAGACGTGAAAATCCAGACCTGAACATTTACAGACTCGTTGGTACAGCACATCTACAAATTCTGTACTTGAGTAGAAACATGCATTTACTTTTTGCCTAACATCCCTAACTTGGAAAGAAAAAAAAAAAAACAAAACAGCCCCTGTAGGCGGAGAAAGCTGCAGTCTGGAAAGGAATGTGTCCATCTGGGTTCAAAGTGTAATTATAATGTGGCTGTACACCTCATTGATTTAGGCTCAGGTTTCAATGTTATGATGAGCATTCCAAGCAAAATGGGAAAATGTTACTGCACACTTTGTTGCTTTGGTTATATGCAGTATTTGTGTGATGGAAAAGCCGACCGTAACCTTCAAAGGAGTTTTTCTCTTCTCTTCTCTTCTCTTCTCTCCTCTCCTCTCCTCTCCTCTCCTCTCCTCTCTTCTCTTCTCTTCTCTTCTCCTCTCCTCTCCTCTCCTCTCCTCTCCTCTCCTCTTGCAGACACGACAGAGAACGAGAAGAATGTTGTTTACCTGTCAGTTTAGGGATCTCCTCTATAATGACAATTAAAACAATACTTTATCTGGAGGTTCATCCAAGTGTAACAACTTAATGAGTAGATACTCCAGACACTCTGCAGACACAGAGAAACTTTGATCGTACCAAATCACATCCAAACACTGTCTTGTTAGGTAGAAGGGAAAGTAGTAGTTTTCTCTTTGTCTGTCTCCAGCGTAATTATGGTTTTCATAATGTAATTTGCTTTATATTATTTTATTGCAGTACAGTGTAAGGTTGTATTGGCTGAGCCCTGTGTTAATATTGCATAAGTCATTTGCAGTTCTTTATAAATATCTAGTTCAGGAATATCCAGCTAAAAAAAAAAAAATCCTGTAGGTTTTTGCATAAATTTCTTGTCAATTTTCTCAGTGATTCTGATATTATAAACCAGTAGTATAAATCAGTTGGATGAACACCTGGAAAATCCTTATTTATTAATGTATGGAAAAAATTGTGTGTCAGCAGCAAAGTCAACAACGATGTTCACAGAGTCCTGTTGAGTTTTGCACTGATTGCAATTTGTCCAGAGGTTCTTGAGGACGTGACGGTGGAAACGCACGTCTTTACATCAGTTTACTTTGGCTTGCTTCTGTGGTGCTAAACTCTCTCCGCCATTATGCACAGTTTTTCATCCACTGGCGCTCTCGGCCCAGGCTCGCAGTTGTCGGTCAAGGGGGTGTGCGGAGGTCAAAAACGTCAGCTCTGACTCTGGAGTTTACACTCCGGAAGAGCACTTTCCCAAGCTCTCGCCTTTTTCAGCTCCCCCGGGGATTGGCGGTGAATTACAAAAATCTGTTTCTGTGCAGGCATGCAGAGGAGCAGGGGAGCAGGGGAGCAGGGGATGGGACGAGGGAGCTCTGGTGGGAATTCTCAAGTGGAACCCTTAAAATATGAACCAGTGAAAAAAACAGGAAGGAGAGAGCGAGAGGAGAGGATTTTGACATTAGAGCTCAGCTCAGAGACTGCGGCTTGGAGGAGAAATTTGATCTGGGGCCCAGAGAATAATGTTAGTGTGCTGAAGAAGCCAGGTTATTGTTGAAAGGATTGTAAGTCCACTCGCTGCAGCACACTCACTCTGGCTGAAGCTTTCTCAGAGAGGAAAGGTTTTGCCATTAGGCTCAAGAAAACCCACATTGTGTGTCAGCACAGTGTAATATCAGATGGCTGTAAATGCTGCTTACTGTTGGAAGTATTTTCTCCATATGAATTATGGCGTATAAAGTGACGCTTTCTCACATGTCCGCCCTTTGGGTGCTGTTGATAGCAGAGACAGGTTTCAGGTGTCATGCCGTGGGGCTGTCTACATCTCTTCTTGGTAAAACACAGACATGTGTGTGAGAGGTGCCTCTATCAACTGGCATATTACTTGTGGGTGCTATGAAATGACCTCATCTACTGAAATTCATCACTATCTGTCAAATAGAAACTCTCATTGCCTTTTGTTGGGAGAGATTCCTGTCAAAGACCTGACTTATTTACTGTCAGTGATAATTATATGAGCTGCAACCACATTGCTCCAACCACAGGTGCTCCTAGGCCGAGGTCTTGAATGTTTTTAGTTTTAAATGGGTTTTGTGACTTTTCACATTCAGAATTGACCAGCTGATGATTGTGAATAAAACTTAGAAAGAAGTTAGAGTCTTGTGGCTTTGTAACGGTATACAGTCAGCAGCCGGGTCAAGTTGATGGGGCTGTCTACATCTCGGGTCAAGTTGATGCTGAAATATTTCATAAGCTTTCATAAGCAAACTTTGGTTTGCTGGCAGTGCTAGAAGAGGGGATCATTGATGTCATATACCTTAATATCTTAATATAAACTAGCAATTATCTTAGTCATCCATTCAGCAGTTACTGTTATTGTATGTGTCCACCTGATTTAAACAAATTTTTAACCCCATGCTTGCAGTGGGGTTAAAATCCTGATGTTAGGAAAGCTCACAGTCAGTCTTTGAAGGCATTCACAGTGATGCATTTGGTACAGATTCTGTCAAAAAATCCGAGTACTTTTCTGTAAGCATGTTAAGACCTTCAATAACACTAAGTTCTTCCTGAAGTGCTGTTTCATCTGTAAAGATACCCAGTGTTGGTTTTTGGACTTGACAGGGCCAATGTTCTGGGGTAATGTAGGCCAAAGTGAGAGCTGAAAATGGGCCTTGGGATAAGTTGGCAAGATCTTTGGTCCTTGTAGCCAGCAGGGTAATTGGGAGCAGACTGGCGATGAGTCAGGAGCTGTGCTGATGGGAGCTTTCTGTCAGTGGACAGGAGGGGCTGACATGTTCATGGGAGGGATTTGGAGGAGAGATGCTCCACCTCTGCAATGAGACGAAACATGACACGCTCTCCCAGATGGGGGGATAGGGAGAGATTTGTTTTCTATGCCTCCAAGTCAAACTCATCCTCCTCCTTTTCTTTTTGGTTTCTTCTCATTGAAATAATATTTTGTATTCCTTTGTCCATGAAGCTTCCTTTCACCAATGGAGCTAGTTAATACCTCATAGGAGCCTCACTGTTGCTGATTAGTAAAATCCATTGTTAAGATGGAGGAAATCCTTCAGTTTTCAGTTTTCCACTGGGGTCAGTTGAGTTTTCAAAAGAAAGGCTCTTCTCCACTCAAAGGATCAACTTGATTTGCAGCTTTTCTCTGGCCAACAGCGTTTAAAGGCTTCTCCCCCAAAGTTAATTTCACAAAAGGGTTCATCACATTTAGGCCTTTAGTGTACGACTGCCCTGCATGACACACCGCTTGAAGTCAGTTGAATGTAAAAATGGAAACTACAACCTCTAAAGGAGTTTAAGGCCTGAGATTAATCATTTATAAACTCTTGACAGGTGGAGATCAAGGGTGA
The DNA here is from genome assembly GCF_007364275.1 of Archocentrus centrarchus. Classification (NCBI taxonomy): domain Eukaryota; kingdom Metazoa; phylum Chordata; class Actinopteri; order Cichliformes; family Cichlidae; genus Archocentrus; species Archocentrus centrarchus. The sequence continues at coordinate 13,680,791 of NC_044351.1, read as the reverse complement.
AGGACTTTCAGAAGGATTTTGCTGAGTTTGTGTCGAGTTTTCCTTCTGCTAGTTGCCATTTTGACCTTGTGGTAGTCAGAGTTGTCCCATTTATCAAAAGCAAACTCAAGTTCTTACTGTATGGGGCAAATTTGTAAGCAAAAACACTTCATGCGGAAAAGCCTGCTGACTTCATTTCAGGAGCTTAGTCTTACTTCAGCTTCCTGCAAGCTGAATCACATTTCCTATCTGTTTGTGCATACAAAGACAAACAAGTAAATAGCCATTCATTTGACACATAAAAAGCCTCACAAATGGTGTTACATTCTGTCTGGTTGTGCCTTTGCGCCATAATTACACCCACAGTGGCTTTCTTTGTCATCCCAGTCATAATTAAGATTTGTTGACATTTTCTGAGGTAATATTTTGGTCCATACTTCCAGCTCCCAGCGGGATAGACTCTAGACACCAGTCAAAAGGAGTCTCTGTTATAAATGACAACCACAATAACAAGAAACACTATATATGTGGCATTAGAAATATAACAATGGATACAATGGTATATTTAGAATGCACTGATAAGCAAAAAAACATGCAGGGAGAAATTAATTGTTTATGGTATCCCCCTACAGTTCCTGTCTGGTTCTGAGGCTAACCCACTTTCAATGCAGTCTCACGTCCATCCTCCTCTTACAATGGAGGGTGAGGGTGGGAGTGGAGGGGCAAGGGGAGACAACACAGCGGGGCAGGGGGACTTCAATGGGTTTGGACAGCACACTGTGTGTGTGTGTGTGTGTGTGTGTGTGTGTGTGTGTGTGTGTGTGTGTGTGTGTGTGTGTGTGTGTGTGTGTGTGTGAGTGTGAGTGGCCACCTTTCAGGCTTGTAACACGTTTTCTGTGCATGGGGAAATACTGTACATGGACACACATAGTCATAGAGTCAGTCTGTCTGGATTTAGTCCAAGGCCTTGCTATGAAATCAGCTTGGGAAAGCAGCAGGGGCCCTGGACAGGACACAAAGACTAAAACAGAGAGAGGGAGACTGCAGAGTTGCGATAAAATTCCATTCTTTATTTGCCAGACCATCTCCTCCTCTTACTCTCTATGCATTCTTTCCTTTACCATCAAACCTATCTTTTCTACTTCTTGAGGAACCAGGCACAACCTTTCCAAGCCCTACTAGGTCAAGGTAGTATTCCAGTCACTGTGAATTCCTAATATACCTTCAAACCAAATGCTTCATGTTAGACATGTTAGATTTGACAACCTTACTGTGCTCACAATAAATTGGCTGTGCATGATTTCTGCTTTCCGTATGAAAGAGAGCGGGCAAAGGATTCAAACCCCTTCCTTTCTTTCCTTTACTCCTTCCTCTGCATCGTACTTTTCTCCCCGCAACTTTAAGACTAAGTGGGAATGAAAGAGAGGTAATGAAAGGGAGAAATAAAAATCTGAAGGACGGGTAGGAAAAAAAAAAAAAAACAGCCAAGTTTGCCATTCCAGAAAAACCTGGCTAAATGTGCAGTGGTGTGTTAAATTGATTGCAGGCACAGCTTTGGCACATCGTATACTGAACCACATCTTGTAAGGGATACGGTCCCCAGCTCAGCCTCGGTGCAGAAAGAAACAGAAGAAAATAAGTGATCTTTTCTTCTTAACATAATAATTCACATTTTGAGCAAGGAAGTGTTACATAAAACCCAACTCAAATAGTTCAGAGATATCCACCCGTGGTTACTTTCCTATATGTGAGCTCTGAGTGACTTTGGCCTTTTTAGGCCTTTTTAAAATGACAGAGAGGAAGGAACAAGTTTGGGGAAGAACAAGTGAGGAATGATGATGTCATGGTGTTAGCTGTTCCTGCAGGGCTGGACAGAGAGATGGAGAGGAGGATGAAATCTTTATGAGAAGCAGCTGTTGAGAGGAGGCAGACCGGGAGGCCTCCAGAGCTTGATAACATTAGCCAGCCCACAGCTTGCTGACAGCAACCCAAAGGTCTGATAAAGCAGAGAGTCAAACACTGACAGCACCATCTGCATATAGTGTGATAAAGGTAATTTTATTCCAGTGGCAACATTTTCTCACATAATCACCGAACATCAACACCTGAGATAATATTTGGAGCCTAAGCATAAAAATAATCTTCTACCAAGTTAGAAAAGTGAAAAGCAGGCTGGCAACATCACTGTCTGAATTGGTAAAGTCTATATTTGCACTTCACAGCAAAGAAGACTAGGTCATCTGCTCTGTGACATAGCTTAAGGGCCAGCGTGCCCTTGTGTGGAAAATTTGGTGTGTGTGTGTGAGTGTGTGCGCATCAACAAATTGCCATCAAATGAGTCCAGGCAGAGTCTGTGACCTAACCTCTGTGAATCTGTGAATCGGGGTCGGCTATGAAAGCACTGCTGAGTGTCCAGCTGAGTCATTTTTGTGCTTGCTAACATACAACATTTTAAGCTCATTGTGACCCATTCTGTGGAAATAAGAGCTCAACTACAAGGACCCCAGGCCTGTAAGCCGGTGGGAATAGAGTTGGATACCTTGGAAAGTGTGATGTGGAAATTCATTTAAATTCTTAGATTTGCAAAACGGCGTCTGAACAGAGCACAAGACTTTGGGAACAATGTCTCCAAAATGGAGATGTTTAGCCACATTTTGCACAAACCAAACAGAGCATATCAGCACAAACAGCCCAAGCACAGCGGTGGAGGGGTGATAATATGGGCTTGTTTTGCAGCCACAGGACCTGGGCACAATGTAGTCATTGAGTCGACCATGAACCCCTCTGTCCAGTAAAGTGTTCTAGAGCCAAAGTCAAATATCAACATCTGTCTAACAGCTAAAACTTGGCCCACATTGAGGCATACAGTAGGACAATGATTCCCAAGCACAGCAGCAAATTTATAAGAGAATGACTCAAAAAGACAAGAATCGAGGTGCTGCAATGATGCAGTCAAAGACCTCTACCTGAATGAAATGCTGTGGCAGGACCTTAAGAGAGCTGTGCATAAAAGAATTCCCTGTCTCATATTTACCATTCACCAGCATATTTAAAGTATGTTTTTAGAATAGGTGCTGGCGGTCAGTAGCTAAGTAGATATTTGTATCACACCAGCACAACACCATGTTTCAAGCCATTTAGCACAAATAAACAACATCCCTCTCTCAGTGGTATATTTTTGGTATGTTTATATGAATCTGTCCATGTCCAGATACCCAGTGCCCATCTGCTGATAGAAATCTCCCACGGGGTTTGTTATGCAACTGATGCTTGGCTCTGATGCCCTGCCTGTGACACCAGCTGCTGTTATCTTTTAAAGGTTTAAAGGTATTTAGGGCTGTGTGCTGTTCAGCAACCGCTCTTTTCATCAGAGTCCATGACCAGTGTGAAATGTGATGCTTTTTATCTTGAGTTCATTGGGTGAATAATGTAGATATTAAAATCAGCAATAGAGTCAAACACATGACAGAATGTAGCAGACGTGCCTTTTTTTTATTTTTTACAAGACTTGTAAAGTTGTATTTGTGTAAATATCAAGCATAATTTTCATAAACCTCCATAAAATCATCTCCATTCCAAGCAACTCCCCCCCCCCTGCCATGTCATCCACACAGCTGCAGATGAACAATACCACTTCCATTTCCGCTGCCCCACATCACAGGACAGAGGCTGAAAGGGGCGGGGCAGGTAGAGGTCTTTTGGGTCGCAGTTTCCCGTGATGTTTTTATTGGTCTTACCTCAACCTCTCCATTGTTATGGCAGCCATCTTTTTCTAGGGGTCAGTGTTAACAATGACTGCGAATAGCCGCAGGAGACAAAAAGCCTTAGCACCCTCCCAAAAAAAGTTTCCTCAGTAACCGAATGTTGTGAGACTGGCAATGCTGTCAAATTTACTGCTTTTACAAGCTGAGAACACAGTGCTGCTTGTCAGGTTCAGGCAAGTGCTGGGAAGCGCTGTCATGCCTGTATCAGGCAAATTGGGGATATATTTGAATCCAGTAAGGCAGAATTGTGTGAAAATACCAGATTACCTTTTAAGGGCACTCAAATTTCCACTGAGAATTTTGGCCTTGGAGCTCCCAACAATGAAGCGGGACAGCCTAAAAGCATGCACTGTTTTCTCAGTGCAACAGTATACTCATATTTTTCTTTGCAATATCCACTTTCCTCTTTGGGTTTGACAACCCCTGTCTCTCCAGCCACCACACCACTACTCTCCTCTCTTCCTGTGTTCCGTCTTTCCTCTCCCTGGTGACATGCAACACCCTTTTCTAACGCAGAAAAAATTAAATTGTAAAAGTTTTACGGTTTAATTATGGTGAAAGTAGAAAACTATGTGCAGGCTTTATGCTTCCCCTTGCCCAGCCCCCTTTTGCACGCAGGATTTCAGTTCTTCATTTCTTTGTTAGGTTTTAGTAAGAAGAAAATAATCAGGTGGGGGAGGAAGAAAAAAAAAATCACTTGATGTTTCTCCTCAAACATGTGACCCCCGCTTGGCTCACAGCTGAAAATAATTTGGGCCTACAGGCCAGTGGATGGCTGACGCAAACCTCCCTCCTCCTCCTTTCTTATCTCTGGGGGCTAGGCCTCAGACTGATGGGAAGCTGAACACAAAAGAATGAATGGCTTGAGCTGTGAGCTAAAGCTAGAAGCTAAAAAGGATGACATATTGTTCTTGTGGTCAGCTTCTTATCAGACAAGACCACAACTCTCCCTTACAGTCCATTTGTTCTTTTATTCTGAGAGAGGAAAACACTGGACCCTGTGGGCTAATTATGCTGTTAGCTCAGGAAATAGTTCAGCTGTTTTTTTTGTTTTTGTTTTTTTTTTTTTTTCTTTTGTCTTTTTGACTTTTTTTTGGACTTTTCTCCCTCGCTGCCAGTTAGGACAACAATTTGTGGAATTTGGGTGAATTTGGCTTATGTAGCCCTCGGAGAGGGAGAGCTGGACCGGGCAGTGCTCAGGAAATGTTTAACGGCCTGCAAATACCTCTAAGTATCTCAGCACATGTGGTAGAAGTCAAACACATAAATCCACGTGTGGGCCTGGCATATGGACTCTTTGGCAGGATGTAGAGGTCTATGTAGGTGTGTTTTCATATGAGGTTTTGTGTTTGGGTATGCAGCAGGGTGGCAGTGCATGTATTAGTGTCTCTGTGAATTTATGGTAGAATAAAAGCATGACTGCAGCAGGATTTGGCCCTGACCTATCCATCTTTTTCTGCATTTACTGCTACTTGCCAGAAGCAGGGGCCAGGGCCTGTTTCTTCATACCACCCCTCCACCAGTGTTTATAGGTCAAGCCATGAGCACTGTGCACCAGTGGCTCCAGTTAAGTGTTACATATAGATGGCCCAAGTGGATCTGGTTTCATTATAGTCTGACAAATAGATCCAGTAATAATTTAAAACTGAGCATGTCCCCTCACACTCGCCTTGGCACTACTTGTCTGTAACAAAGGACAGAGGGAAATGTGTGGCTGGAAGATAGACAACAAATTAAGGGAGCTATTTTCTGGAGTGAAAGGAGAATTTGCAGCGAGGTTCAGAAGTGCAAAAACAAGATGTGTGTGCAGTACAGCACCAGAAATCTGATCTGGCAAGTGCAAAATGGCAGAACACTGAGGATAGCCTAAAAAGTTGAGTGCTCCTCTGTTGCCACCACCGATATAATCCTAATGGATCTTAATTGTATTACAGTGTGGGTTTTTTTTTTTTGTTGTACTTTCCATGTGTTTTTCCATAATGCCACATGGCTAATTAGAACCTAATATGCCTTTTGGCTGCTCAGGGTTTTTTCAGCTCTATTCTCCAATTACTGGCCAAATGGGGAATGGTAGTTTGGTGGGATGCCATGCAGTCTGTGAGGTCCGCTTCTCTGCAACTCTCTTCAGAAATTAGTTTTAAAAACCATACGAATGAGAGGTTTGTTTGAGCCATTTGGTAGTTTACTTTAACATACCACTCCCTAAGGGAGTCCTAGGGAGGTGCATCTTCTTTTCGCTCAATCCTCGTTCATCTGTCTATATGTCTGCCTGTGTATGTGTGTGAATACTGAAATATTTTAGCAGAAAAAACACCAGCTGAAATATTTTCAGCTATATTCAGTTTTCTTTGCAACTTTGTGACCTATAAGCTGAAATATAATCATGTTTTTTTTGTATTCACATGCTTTTCCTTTTTATGCCTAACCTGACTGACTGTCTCTTTATTTTTACCTGTCTTCCCAGGATGCCAGCTGCTAGCACCATGACTGGTGGGAGGGCCCTGCTGCTCTGCGCAAACACTGACAACTGTATCTATCAATCAGTCAACGGGTGGGTGCCTCACAGGCTAATGAAATAGTTTGTTTCTTCTATAATAAATATCTAATTCTAACATGTCAGTGCTGATGCCAGTATTACATTGGTTTTGTCCTCCTAAACAGGGACTTTTACCCCTATATAATATGTGATCTGTATATGTAGTCTAAATTATTTATGTTTACACACAGTAACAGAATTATTTCAGAAAAAAACTAAAATGATCAGGGTCAGTATTTTATTGAGTCTTAGCACAAATCATTGCCAACTTTGTCATGCTGAAAGCTTGTAAACTCAAGTTAAAATGAGGGTTAACTTCCAATTTACACACTCCAATGATTTAGCCAAGTCAGGTGTGTGCATGTCACAACTCAGTGAATACGGTCCCCACACTGAAACATGGTGGTGGGAGTATTATGCTGTGGGGATGCTTCGTCAAGGTGGAAGGAATCATGAAGGAAGATAAGTGAAGATTTTGAAAGAAAATCTCAAGCAGTCAGGAGCAAAACTGGGTCTGGGTCGTCCTTTTGTCTTCCAACACAACAACGACCCAAAACCTACATACAACATACCTGGTGAAGAACTGCTTCCAGAAGACCAAACTGAACGTTATTGAGTGGCCTGACTTGAATCCCATTGAAAATCTGTGGGGTGAACTGAAGGTCCATGTCAGAAGATCAACAAATCTGCAGGAGCTTGAGAGATCCGCCAAAGAAGAACGGGTTGGGATTGCTCAAGAGACGTATGTGAGACTTACAGAAAATCCCAACAACTGCAGGCTGTTATCCACCAAAAAGGATACACAATTGACTGTTAGCATCAGGAGGGCTAATTATTTTGACCCTGGAAGTTTTTGTGAAGTAATTTAGTTTCATCCAAAAGCATCCAAAATAAAACTAGGATGTTTGGAAAAGCTGTGTAAAAATTCCTTGCTCTGGTTAACAGCACTTGGGAAAAATTAGGTTTTTCAAAGAGGGACTAAGAATTCTGTTTTCATCTGTTTACCTAAGTGCTTTTATCTAACACTCAGACATGGTTGCGTTGGGGGAAATTCATTGGGGGGTGTAACAACTTGCCCAAGGATATTTTGACACGTGGACTGGAGGAGGCCACCGACCTTCCGACCCATAGACGACCTGCTCTGCCACCTGAGCCACAGCCACCCCCAGTAAATAAGACCGGGGTTAATGCCAGTAGTGGAACTTTTAAGAAATGCTCCTATAGCCAGCAGAAGGCTCTGAAGTAGCCTTAAACGAGGAGGAGACGCCCCTTTTCATTAAGGTCAGCAGTATGACAATAGCAGGGAAGGGGAGCAGACAGGGCAGGGGTTGCCATCTGGCATCTTGATACTATTACTGCCCCCCTGCTGCCACTGTCTGATGCCTCTGTGACCACTCTCTAAAACGCCTTCTGCTTACAGCATTCATTAGAAGTATTTAAATTTAATGAAAGGAGTTTTTGTTTGTTTGTGCCAATAGGAGTGGAAGATTTTGATATTTGTTGTTTTGAGGGTCTGCCATGTCAGCTACAGTTGCTCCAAAGGTGCAGACATTTCTCTTAGGGGAAAGTCCAAAGTTGATGAACAGGAATGTTTTTGTCAATTTCTTATCTGCTGGTCCTGCAATAGCTGAGCAGCTCTGAGTTGTTTTTGCGTCCCTCTCACCTCCTTCCACCCCCCTGTGGCGCACGTCTCCAACCGTCAGTGTCCTTGGATGATAGACAACGTGCATTTTTAAATATCTGCTTTATTAAAAGAAAAACACTACAGATTTGTTTAATAACACTTTATATTGAGGCCCACGTGTTAAATGGAATTTCAGTGTATTTTATTTGAAATGACAATGCAATTATATTTACCTACAAATACTTAAAGGTAGGTACATTAGAATAAGAGGGTAACAAGTCAGGTTTTTATAGGAAACAAAGAAATAATTATACTGTAAGTAAAAAGTAGTGTGTAAGTAATTTTACGCAAAGCATGAGTAATTTTAAGTAGTAATTTCATGATCATTTTGCAGAAGAACTAACAATATTTTCCCATCTACATCATAAGTGTGCTTTCGGGGCACGGGACGTATTATGGAGTGGATTACTCTTGCCTTTTTACAGCTTTAGTTTTTTTTTTTTTTTACATATTTATTTACTATTCATTATGTTGATGTGCACAGTGGATGTTCTATTATTCAGTCGTCATTCTATTTTACCAAAATATTCTCCCTTACAAGAAAAGGTCACATGCCTATGTGACCTTATAAGATAGAGAAATATTGTTTATTTTTCCACAAAATTACACAGAAATTACTTATGCAATACTTAAAATTACTTACAGTATTTTCTTTTTTCCTGTAATACATGAAAACCTACCTAAACTTACTTTGGCATAATTTAAAATTACTTACAGACTACCTAAATTTACTTAGAGTATAATTATTTCTTTGTTTCCTGTAACAAACTCACTTGTTACCCCCTTATTCTAGTGAACCTACCTTTAGCTATTTGTAGGTAAATCCAATTACATTCTTATTTCAAATAAAATACATTGAAATTCCATTTAATTACAGGGGAATTACACACTTAGTTGTGGGCCGTATTATAAAGTGTTACCAGTCTTTTTTTATCTTCTGCTTTGGCTCCACTTTTTCTATAATTCATCACTTGTCTCCTCTACCTACTCTGGCTCTTACTTGGCTTTTCTGTTTGACCTAGTTTTTCCCCTCTGTTGCTTCATGCTTAATAAAAGCTGTTACACCCCAGGAACGCAAAGAGAGAAAGCAAATGGGAGGGGGAGACAGACCACACTAATAAAACACAGCGCAATTTGGAAGAGAATTATTTAGTTTCCTCCGTGGTCATACTTACATCAAGTTTTGCCTGTTCTTTAATGGTCTCTGAGGAAACTTGAACACCCCCCCCCCCCCCCCCACCCAGCCCCCCAGAGATTTCCTCTAGATTGCATGACTGTTGGTTTTCACATCTAGCAATGTCATCAAAAGTCACCCAGCAAGGCCACATTTCCTCTGTTTGTTGGAAATTCAGTCATTTAATGAATAGGCTTTGGGCCAGAACAGAGTTTAGTGGGTCAGGAGTAGAAACGAAAAGATGCACGTCTACACTTAGCTCCCTCTCGTCATTTGTGCATGCTTGTATCGCCTCTCCAGAAATAGCTGTGTGTGTAGCTTGTAAACTTTGACCCTCAAACCCAGAGTTCAAACAGTCATGACCCAGTAATGTTCCAGGAGTGAATCACGGCTGAAACAGAGGCACCAAGCAGATGTTTGGGCTCTTTTAACAAGAATTCTTGTTTGGCCCATAAAACAAAGCTGTATTTGGGTGTAACTGTAAGTACTGGGGATTGTGTAGCCAATTTTAAGATCCTTTGCTATGTACAGTAAAGGACAGTTCTTTTAAAATGTTTGCACTATCAATTATTAGATTTGACAACAGTGCAATGTAATTGCTTCCAGTGTTATTTTATCTACATAGTTTTCACTGCTGCCTTACCAAGGACAGACTGCAGGTTTTGCTTTTTTTCTTTTGGTTTACTTTTGTTCCTTCCACGCAGTCTGGTTGCATCTTCTGATCTTATGTTCAAGCTTGCAGAAAAATAGATACTCTGAAAAAGCAGTAATGTCCTGATTCAGATGGACTAAACTTTTTTTGTGCCACATCAAATGCTTTAGATAGATCATAATCTACAGTAAGCAGAATGTTCAGATTCTTCTAGTTCTGTGTTGAGTTGAATTTCTAAAGTTTCAGTTCTTGTATCAAATTGCCCTGAATTGTGTTTTTTTAGGAGTCATTTATAAATAATTTTTGCTTCCTCATTGGCTTTTTGCTTAATGCAGTTTTGTTAAGATTACTATTAATGCATAATACAGTGCTGTTTTATTGTGTTTTCACATCTGCGGATGCACTAACAATGGTTGTAGAGTGAGGTCTCTTCTAATGGCGGGGCTTTAATTCCTCATCTTGCCATGTGCTGAAGTGTCATTGAGCAAGATACTGAACACAGACACTATGAGGTCAAGATTAAAAGATGCTATATGAATGCAGAGTTTACCAAGTGTTTTATTATTTTCCTTTTGGTTCTGCATTGTGTGTGCATTACATCGAATAATGACAGTTAATGAGGCTTAATTGTGTCCTGTAAGTCTGTGTGAACTGTATGGCAATAAAATGTTTCTTATTGTGATGTTTCTCCAGCATTTCATTTGTGTACATGTTCATTTTTCTGTATGTTTCTTTTCTAGGCTCCAGTGCTGTGGCTTGAAGCTTGGGGAGGCTCCATCAGCAGTGGTGCCCCAGCCCAAAGAGGTGTGTGGGTCACCAGTGGACAGAGACAGGAGGGACACTGCTGTGTCCACAAAGAGTCACCTCTCTCCTCTCCCCAGCCCAGGTCCTCCTGACTCCATGCTGGCTCACAGGAGAGCCACCACTCCCACATCTGACCCACGGGCTCCCAACATGGAAAACGGGCTGTGTGGTAAGCTGAACCACAGCAAGAGCCCAGCAGGAGCCAAAACCGCCAGCATCCGTGATAAGATATCCCAGTGGGAGGGCAAGAAGGAGTCTGCTCCAGTAGCTATTTCAGGGACATGTCCACTAAGTGCAACACAAAAGGAAGTTGAGACAGTGAGGAAAAAGGAATCCAAAACTACAGATGTCCACAGGACAGACAGCAAGAGGTTTGTCAGCTGGGATAGACAAGACTCAGGGAAGGAGAATGTTGGTAAGCTGGGGGATTCAAGACCTAAATCTCCAGAAGCTCCAGCAAACAAAGACAGAGAAGTAATGGTAGAGAGGGGGTTTCGGGCTTCTAAGCCAACAGAACAACCCCAAGACAAGAAAACTGTTTTAAATCATGTTAAGAAACTGGAGAAGGCAACAAAGGAGGTTCCTGACAGACCTTCACTGGCATTTCCAGGGAATTACTTCTGTCCTCCCTCAAAGGAAGAGCTGGAGGAAACAGAAAAGAGGGGCAGTGAGCCCATTTTTGGGACTTTTGACATGGCTCGACCTGGTGGCGTTCGGAGAAGGTGGGACGGAGATTCAGAGAATGTATACAATGAGCCAGGTGCGCCATCTATAAACCCTCTACCTAAACCTCAAAGAACCTTCCAGCACCACACACCGCCCACTACTCCAGCTTCAGGGCCTTGCTTGGGAAAGGGAAGAAGGAACCTGCCTCCTTTGCCATCCATTCCTCCCCCACCTTTACCCACGTGCCCCCCCCCACCAGGAGTTTGCAGGAGACCGTGGGCGGATAAATCCCGTGACAGTAGTAACAGGTAAGACACTGAAAAGAAACAAGGAAAAATCATTTAGATTCTCTGTCCTGCAGCAGAATCCCATCCTAGAATGTTAAACCTTTACTCAAGTTTAATAATATTCTAAAAAATATGGAAAAATAATGTTAACTCAGTCCATGCGTCGGGAAAGCTATGTTTTCAAAAAATGTAAGCAGAGAACTGGCTTAGCTGGTGCTAGCTAAACCCTTCCCCCATCACCACTAAACAAACACTGAAGTCCACAACATTTCCTACATCTGCTGTAAATCAGAATCACCGGTGACTTCATCCTTTTTCTAAATATCCCACAAAATGAGCTCATTGGTTGGATCTCAGGAATGCACACATCAATGCAACTAGTTCCTCCTTACAGAACTGTACTGGAAGAAGAGAGCAACATGAAGAGTGGTGCAAGTCATGTCAAAGAGCTAGGGGACCTTTTTCTTTTTCAAGAATTGCAGCTGTGGAAGAACAAAATGAGTTATATTAAAAGTGTAAAATCTGATTTTGAATCTGAAAAATAGTCTTTTGGCCATAAATAGTTAAGATGCCGCAGATGTTAGAGCTTTCGATTCTCGGTGGCACTTGAATTCAGATGGTTTCAATCAAATAAGCGGGACTCTCTATAGGGAAACCAGAAAAATGTGAACTCTGCAGTATTGAGCACATCTATTGTTCCCCTTTTCCAGTGGTCTGAATTCTTGTTTTGGAGCTCAGCTTGGATCCGTTACATTCCATACCATATGTGGAGGCCTCGTGTGTGCTCGAGTGTGCTGTGTCAAGCCCTTTGTTTGGTCAGACTGTCTCCCTCTCTAGTGTCCATTGCAGGGTGCATTTTCATATATATGCCTTCACCAGTTCCCAGCTCCACTTCATCCGATGCTCAGCAATGAAAACCACTTCAGTTATGCCCGTATTGGTTAAAACTCTGCTGATTTTGTCTGACTTTATTTTACATATCAGAAGCAATGCATATTATTGTGATTATACTATTGAATAATTATTCTATATGATCTAATTCAGTAATATCACACAGAAATACAGTGATTGCAAGACTTTTATGTCCTGTGGATCAAGTTGTGTTGATAAAGTGGCATCTTTCTTTAACTCTATGTGCATGTGGAAATATATGCAACCCTGGGTGTTATTGTGCACTTCAATGAGCTTCGGTCTTTGCAATGACGAAACACAGATGTGATGGTAACATCAGTGTTCACTTTAAGATAACAGTCAAAATTCCTACTTTGTGCTGCTCTGTCCACCAGGAAGTCCTATGAATTTGAGGATCTGCTACAGTCGTCTACAGAAAGCTGCCGGGTGGACTGGTATGCTCAATCCAGGCTGGGCTTAACACGCACTTTATCAGAGGAGAATGTCTATGAGGACATAATAGGTAAATGTTACATGCTATCTATGCAAATTCATAAATAGATTTAAATTTTCAAAAAGAAAAAATCAAAGTGTTTCATGTTGATGCTTTAATACTCTTGAGTTGCATTTCTCATAAAAGCATGTGTTATAGAGTTCACTGGCAGAGTTGATGAAGAGGGCAAAACGTCTTTGCTCTGCTGATTTTTTTTTTTTTTTTTTTTTAGTTTTAATTTAGAGCCAGGCTGCTCAGCTTTTATTAAAAATTATACATAGAAACTCAAACTACGTTCCTAACTTATTGTCTGCTATGTTATGCCAACCCCACCTAGAGCGTGTTTAATTTCATATCGTACAATAGTGGCGTTGTGTGAGGTTGTATTGTAGCCGAGGCTGGCTTTTGTGATCGTCAGGGCAGCAGGGGGCATGTGAATGGCTTAGAGCTATGGCGCAGTACTGGCTGTGGCTTCAGTGGGTCTTTGGTTTTCAGCTGACAGACTGGGATGTAATGCGGCTGTTTGCTGGCAACAATCAAATTAAGTTTCACTGCATCTGAGTGATGCCGGAGCTTATTTTAAACCTGTTTATAGCTTCCTCCTTTTGCATAGTAGTGTTAGTTAAAACTCACAGACATTGTTACCAACATCCCATGGGTAAAGCAGCTCAGACTAACTACATGTCTACTAACAAAACATCTCGAGGAGAGGCGGGAATATTGTTGTGGACAGTGATGAATGCTTGTGATGTCCTCAAAGTCTTGCCTTCCTCCACCCACAAACCTCTCATAAACACTTTGGACACATAGTCGGATGTCACTGTTTGCAGATGGAGAGGAAGGCAACTGTTGCCATCACATGTATTCAGTCTTATGCCTCCTTGATGGACATGAATAGCTGATAGCACACACAAAGAGATTAGTGTGACATTCTCTTCAGCAAGCAATGTGGAAAACAGCACACTGATCCCTTGTTTCCTCCCCCCGATTTTCCTGAGCGAGAAGGAGCGGGGAAGTGAACGTCCCTCTTTTATTTGCATACAAGTCACATCTGGTGGATGGATTGATAGAGCAGGGGAGAGAGACAGACAGACAGAGAGAGAGGCACAGGTTTTTGGAAAGCTACCCCAGTTCATATATGCAGAGGTTACGTTTAACTTTAGCCGTGCAAGCATCTTATCACAGTGAAATATGAGCTGCTTACGCATTTTGCTACTTGTAATAGCTCTCGGCACATCTGGCGTAGGAATCATCTGGCAAAACAAACGTGACTGATATGGAAAGAGTGCTTATCTGTGCTTTGGAAAGAGCACACTATTGTGCAACTTAGGGTGACATTAAAATATTTTTTGTTCTTCTAAAGATCCTCCATCCAAGGAGAACCCCTATGAAGATATTGAGCTGGAGAGAAGCTGTTTGGGAAGCAAATGCGTTTCACCTGCCTCTTCATCTCCTGTCCCCGACACAGCAACTAAAGTACATGAAGGCCAATAAATACAGTAATCAAGTAGATTAAACAGAGTCAGAAAAATACTAAAATTATGTTAATATCTGTCTGTCCCCAGCAGTTCTCCTCCAAGCCTGGCTTTTTCAGACAAAATTCAGAGCGACGCAGCTTCAAGGTTCCTGAGCTACGTAAGACCAACAGAGACACTGGCATCTCCTCACCTTCCCGTATCAGCCCCCCCTCCACACCCAGCAGCCCAGACGACACCCCTTGTCTCTCTGGGGACCCTTACAATCGCAGACGGAGGAAAGTCCCTAAGGTACAAAAGTCTGCCACACGCTCGCAGAACTCACGCTTTGTGATTTATGGTCGAGGAAGAAAATTTCTTGTGGTAGGAGTACCGAATGAAAGTACTCACTGACGCTGGATTGAAAGGCTCCTGGAAAGAGCCAGGCAGATTTTGTTTTAGTTTAAAGGGTTAAAGGCATTTTCTTTCTTCTCAACTCCTCCAGATGGTGCTGAAAATCAATGGCATCTTTGAGGCGCGGAGAGGGAAGAAACGGGTGAAGAAGGTATCTCAGTCTGCTGAGTCCAGCTCAGGGAGAGGTGAGCCTTCAAGTATAATAGCAGGTTACCAATAGGACTGTTTATCTCTGATTTAGTGAAAGAAAATCTAAACTTACTGTGTGCATATTTTTAATTTGTGAAATGTCCCGTCCAGTACTGCAGTGCTTCCATTGAGGAGGTTGCATTTTTCAAAGCAGAATTGAATGAATTCAATGATTTTCCAGCACCATTGTGTCATTTTTAGTACTCCTCATAAGAGAAACTAGTTTGGTAGTCCACTGAAATCAAAAAACACAGAAATCAGACCGCTCACAGACACAGTAAAGGACACTACCATGTAAGGCAAAGGCCCCATTCAGTACAGGTATAACTGTAGTGAGTGATTGATAAAACCAATACATTCTCATGCAAAGCTAATGGATTTAAATAACTTATTAAGAGGAAACATGTAAAGAATCTGGACTGAGAAACCTCACTAGGTAACTTTTGGTTCAAGTTTTTGGTTGCTTTTTCCCAGATTTTCCCAGACAACACTAGCTGAAGCTCACAGTGGGCTTGGCCATAGGAAACCCATGTGGGGCCCACATTAAAGTTTTATGTGCTTTTATAAAACTTTGGTCACCAGTAACTGTTTTCTGTTAAAATGATTATTTGGTCATGACTATAAAATTTGGCAAATTAAAAAAAAAAAATCTCACTCTGCTTTGATAATGATTCTCATCATTGTAATATATATACCCTTTTGTACAAACTAGAATTTTTTTTTTTCATAGTTGTAGTTTATTAATAGCTTATCTTTCTGTCATGCTGCAGACTTTGCAGTCTTGCCTCTAAATGTCCATAAGTAACATACGCTCTTTAAACATGCAGTATGTTGCAGAGGTCATTTTAAATTTGGGGTCTTTTAAGACTTTTCAGGGCCTTTAGCTCAAGTTAAAAAGAGTGCAAATATGTGATTTTCTGTGATTATTTGAATTCTTGTCACACTGTTTGCGTTTTTTTTTTACTCTATTTTCCTCTCTTTGGGTTTTAGTGACAGATGAGAACAGTGAGTCAGAAAGCGACACAGAGGAGAAACTAAAAGGTGAGAACCCAAAATAAATAGAAGGGATCTGCGTTGTTCAATCTATAATATAGATCTTTTTAAGTCATTTCCATTCACGTGTCTATGTTTGGATCACATGCATGCATGTAGATAAAATGTGTTTGTGTCCCTCAGCTCATAGCCAGCGGCTTGTGTCAGTCCAGTCCATGCTGAGGCAGACGGGGAGGTACCGGACCTTGGAGAGGGATTTGATGGAACTGCAGGAAAGGAAACTCTTTGAATATTTTATAGTCGTTGCGCTGCACAAGACCAAGGCTGGAGTTCCATACCTGCCGGAAGTCACGCAGCAGTTTCCTCTCAAGGTAGGACAGAAATGTTAGTGGAGCAAAACTAGAGAGACTGTAAATATTTTATGTAAGCGTCATAGTCATTGTCTGCTGTCTTACCTGACTAATATTTATAAGGCAACATGTCCACACCAGTCTTAACTAACACATAACAATCATCTGAGCAGTGATACTGCTTGAGGACTGGCTGAACTCAAACACTTGAACCACAAATTTGTTTTAAGTAGTTAATTTGTGACTCTGTGTATTTGCTCATCATGTGTCTGCTGTGCAGATGCCTGATTTTGTTTATCTCAGTCTTTTGACAACCAAAGTCAAAAGCTGTGTCTGCAAAGCATCTACAAAACATGAGGTCATAATGCTTGAATGGTGTTTCATAATCTGGCTGTTTTAAATATCTGCAATGTGTTTATTGTTGCGTGTTTTCTTGCTTGTCATCCAGCTTGAAAGGAGCTTTAAGTTCATGCGAGAGACTGAGGACCAGCTGAAGGTGATCCCGCAGTTTTGTTTCCCAGACGCCAAAGACTGGGCACCTGTCGACAATTTTCCCAGGTCAGTCCGAATCTGATTGCTGCCGTGCCTCACGAGCACAAAGTGAAAGGAAACTAAGCAGGGACGCAGGAATTTCCCAGTAGAGTGGTGACAGCTCAGCTGTTTTCCTTGCTAATATCCGCTTGGTTATGGAGAAGCTTAAAGTCCCAAAGAAAATGATGTAATTGCTTGTAAAGATTGGCTGTTCTGTCATGACCCACAAAGTACTGGAAATGAGTAATTTTTAGTGCCTTCGGGTGAAACGGTAGATTTTACCACCGCACACATGGCTTGTTATTACAGAATCGCCTCTCTTTGTTTGTGCTTAAACCAGCTGTATGACCCAGTACCGCCTGTCAATCTCCACATTGTTCTGAGAAGTGATGATTGTTTGCGGATGGGGATGGCTAATAATTATCTAGAGGCAGACGGCTGATGGGTGAGGGGCAGCCAAGCACAGTGCTGCACTGAACTGGCTGACACTCCCCTGTAAAGATGGTTAACACCTATCAGTGATTAGCTGCCAGGCAGTGCTGTGTGGGTGTTTTTCCAGAGTGACCCTGTCCTGAGGGCCCTCCTTGTTAAGTACAAAGTCAGGTTTTGGTAGTAAAAATCTAACTGAGTTCATTTTTTCTATGATTTTAAGATTGTTTCCAGCGTGTTTGAATTATCGTTCTCTTTTACATCCCTCAGTGAGACGTTCTCATTTGTACTGACTGGTGAAGATGGAAGCAGACGTTTCGGCTACTGCCGCCGTTTACTGGTACGCTCTTAAAAATGCTCCCGCTTATGGTCACACGTTTCTACTAATTCAAGTTTAATCAAGCTAATCCCTCATTTTAAATCTGTTCATTCAATGTCTTCTGCTTCTTTTGCCATTGTGACATATTTCTTGAATATGGTGAAAATATAATTCAGATTTTTTTTAAGGCTTTGGTTTGCTTCACTGCTCTAATCCTCTAGTTGTAAATTGGATGAGCAGTCTGGTGTTATGAAGTTGTCTGCCTCTTTCTTTCTGGCTGTTCACAGCCCAGTGGTAAAGGCCGAAGGCTCCCTGAAGTCTACTGCATCGTCAGCCGCCTGGGATGCTTTGACCTCTTCTCTAAGGTAGAGATACACAAGTGTACAAACTATGTTCACATCCATTGCTTGCATTCTATTGCATTACACTGCTGGGAACTGCATGTGTTACACAAACCCCACTTAAAAGTACCACCCTCAGTGCCCGCAGAACCCCACCCACCCTGTGCCCAGTCCGCTCTCTCCTGACTAAAGTGTAGCGACACATGTGAAATGCAGCTGATGTGGTTGCTTCAGTGGAAAAGCTCCCCTGTAATGAGCCTTAGATTTATCTACATGTTGAGCTGTGTAAATGTTTCGCAGCATACATATGCCATCGCTAAAGTTTGATTACTCAGGATACATACATAAGCATGGAAGGGTTTTCTAAATATCTTCCTCGTGTATTCGATCTGCTGTGCAAATGTTTAATTCAGCACAGATGTGCAGAGTGCGTTTGTAGAGGAGTACACATTATTGGTTCAGGGTGTTAGTTGGCCCATTCAAGCCAGAGCAGTATGAGCGAGTGACTGAAATCATTCAGTGCAGGAGTATTGGTGTGTGTCAGCTGGCAACATTTAAATTACTTAAAAAAAAAAGAATACAAAAAACTTTTAAGAAATTTTAAACTCCAGTAGTAAATATTTATGTTTACATATCAAACTTATATATCTCATACCATGATTTACTCATGAAAGTGGATTATGTTGCATGAGAAAAACATGAAAGTGGTTGCTTTGATGAGTAAATCATAACATGAGATAAAAGTCATATAAGACATACAAAACATAAATATTTGCTGCCACTTTTAAAAATTAGGATAGTACCCAAAACAACCTAATACTGTCTTTTGATTAGTGTGCACATATTTTGCATTTGTGCGTGCACTGTACACATCTCCTAATGAGAAGCATACTGCTGTGGAACCATAGCACA
Source organism: Archocentrus centrarchus (assembly GCF_007364275.1). Taxonomy (NCBI): domain Eukaryota; kingdom Metazoa; phylum Chordata; class Actinopteri; order Cichliformes; family Cichlidae; genus Archocentrus; species Archocentrus centrarchus. The sequence continues at coordinate 13,661,929 of NC_044351.1, read as the reverse complement.
GAAGACTAAATCAACTTAGGAAGAACAGACAGTTTCACACTTGACACGGCATTTCATTTAGTCCGCGGCAACACACCAGCCAAGTATGAGGTAAATAGTAAGATGAGAAACTCACACAAAAGCAGACAATGACTTCTTCCTTTGTAGTTCAACTGGGCTATTAATATACATTACAGTCAGAATAAATATATTTGGGTTAACAACCATTATTTCAGTCAGAACCAATATAGTCAATATTTTCATTTGCAGTAATTCCCCTCTGTGGGACAATAAAGGCTGTTTCTTCTTCTTCTTCTTCTTCTCTATTTATATATTTCACATATCTGGAAAAGGCACATTGAGGGGAGAGCAGCAGCGAGATCCAGCGCAGATATTACATTAGTTAAGTAAGACTCAGCATGCAGGGATGTGGGTAGCAAAGCGGCTTGCACTTGAGCAGCAACCGTCAGCAGGCTATCGTGGCTTAAACGGCGTGTGCCGTATGGGATGTGATGTGGGCTGCCATTGCAGTCAGCTGATCTGGCAGGATTATGGCTGTGCTTCACGTTGTGGGCCTGCCTGAATTAATGATGTGCTTGATTATATTGAGTAATCTCTGTCTTGGTTCATTTTGGAATGGAAAAATGAATCTGATGCAGTTTTAACTGTTGGAAAGTCAACTTTGTCCTGGGAAACACAGTGAAAGGAATTCCATATGAATAAATAGGATACTAGAGAGTCAAGTCTGAATTTGGACCCTCTTATTATAATTTACCTACATTTTATATTTCATTTGATTACATTTTAGCATTTAACTCCATTTTCGGTCTTATAATTTGGCACACTCAAGTAAATGTTTGGATGGTAAGTTAGATTTGTAATACAGTATTCCCACAGTGTTGTATTGCCATTTTTTTAAGTACTGCGACTTACACAAACTTTGTAATTTATTGAAGATATTACATGTCGGCTGGGATTTCCAGTGCAAACAGACCAACATAATACCTGCAGATCGCTGGTGCTGAAATGAAAGAGTCTCCTTTTCTGCTTTTCACAGATTCTGGACGAGGTAGAAAAGAGGAGGGCTATCTCTCCTGCTCTGGTGCAACCTTTTATGAGAGGCATCATGGAGGCTCCCTTCCCTGCTCCAGGCAGAACTATCACAGTTAAAAACTTCCTACCTGGATCTGGGACAGAGGTGAGATGACTGCGGAGACTCAGACAAGCAGTCTCACATTAATATCTTTACATGTGTACTTGCAATATGTATCTAAGAGTCTTTTTGCGTGCCTTTCGCCTCGCTTTCTTTACTGCAGGTGATCGAACTGTGTCGCCCATCAGACTCCCGTCTGGAACACGTGGACTTTGAATGTCTCTTCTCTTCATTAAGTCTGCGTCTTCTCCTCAGAGTTTTTGCCTCCCTGCTGCTGGAGCGCAGGGTCATCTTCACTGCTGACAAACTCAGGTAGTGCTACAGAAAATGGGGGTTAGCTTGATTACTGACCCGAAGATCACCTGTTTCATATTGTGCTACATGCCTCAGTCATTATGCTATTTAGTTGATTTGTTTCATAAATTGTTTCTGACGAGATTATTGAAGGCAGGATTATGATGCTCAAAAGATCAGGGAGCCTGAATGATATGACAGAGACATTTCAAGTAGACAAGCAGTCTGAGGAAAAGAAGATCCCGACCAAAGTGTGAGAGGAAGGAATGCTGTTGTGTTATACAGTCGCCTGGGGAACAATCAGTTTTTCCCTGGAAAACTGTCATGGATGCCAGACAAGAAAGGAGTTAGGCTTTAAAGCATGACTGCAGAGCTAACACCACGTGTGCGGTTTGACGTCTACAAACACACACGGTTTACTCAAAACAAGTCCCCCTAAGGCTGTATGACTACATAAAATGCTTCAGTGTGAGCACTTTTGTGTGTATATATATATATATATTTTTTTTTTTTTAAGTGTCCTTGTAACATAGTATTTAAGCAGCTTACATTAAAAGCATTTTTATCAGAGCTCAGAGTTGTTGCACTTTCTTTGCCATGAAGTGGAAATTTGGCCTCGTTAATTGTTTTTTTTTTTTTTTTTTATAATGAATTAACTGCAAGCAGATGCAAAAGCAGGAGAGCCTAAACCGACACTGTGGGTGAGTGTGTCTGCTGCCAATGTATAGTGTCACACTCTCCTTAAACTCTCCTCTCAGGACCACAGTGGGTTCAAATGGGCAAATATAAATGAACTTTTCTCAGTATGTTCCACATTGATAAATAGTTGGTTTGACAAGTTGTTGTTTGAGAAGCAGGCTGGCGCCATCTTGTGGTAGGCATTTTATTCTATTTTAAACTTTGCTTTATTGTGATTTTTTTCAGTTTCCTTTTTTGTGACTATTAAGGATACATTAACATACACAAACCTATATTAGTCCAGAACATTTGAATCAAAGAGCAAGAGCTGCTTTACACTGTATATCATCATCACTGTCTTGAATGTTAAATGTTAATGTTCAAGTTAAAATGGTCAGATTTGATCATCTTCAACAGGTGACATTTGACCCATATTTCATTATTTTTCTCAGCATTTTGTCCATCTTCTGGTTTTATTCAAAGATAGATTTTTTTTTTTTTTTTTTTTACTACACTGCATTATGACAGTATTTTTTTTTTTTTTTACTGTCTCTTTCCACAGTACTTTGTCTCAGTGTTGTCATGCAGTAGTGGCTCTGCTCTATCCGTTCACCTGGCAGCATACATACATCCCTGTGCTCCCACCATCCATGTTGGATATAGTCTGCACCCCAACCCCCTTTATAGTTGGCCTTCTTTCCAGCTCTCTACCTCGACTCAAAGAGCTGCCCATAGAAGAAGTAAGAGAAGGTTTTTCTTGCAGTTTTTGTAATCTAGTGCCTGTGATGCCCTTGGCTCTGGGCATTTCCTCTACTGAACAATAGCTTCAGGAAATGACATCATTCTCCCTCTTGTTAGGTCCTGGTGGTTGACCTCGGCAACAGCCGCTTCCTTCGACAGGTAAAAACTATAGACAGAAAGAACATAGTAAAATTTTATCACAGAAGAGTTCGTTGCTGTGACTCTACCAAGTGTTTTGTGGAGTGTGCTGACTGTGTTTAAATATGTGTTTTCTCATTCACAGCTGGATGACGAGGACTCCATTCTTCCACACAAGCTGCAGGCAGCTCTTGAGCATGTGCTGGACAAGAGAAGGGAGCTGGCCTGTGAGAATGGAGATCTGTCCAATGGTGACTTGTCATACTTATTATTTCTTGCATATATAGTGTGTGTATTTATGTAAACACAATATAATGTGCAGTCACATGAACAAGAAAGTTTTCACAGGACTCTAAACAGTCTAAACTAAGTACACCCCATGATTTGATAGCTTTAGCAGCAGTAACTTGAAGTAAATGTTTTCTGTATGATTCTCAGTTGCTCACATCATTGTGGAGGAATTTTGGTCCACTCTTCTTTACAATGTTGCTTCAGTTCATTGAGGTTTGCAGATATTTGTTAGGCACAGTTCTCTTAAGGTCCCACCGCAGCATTTCAGTCAGGCTGAGGTCTGGACTTTCACCGGGCCATTGCAACACTTTCTTTTCTTTGCTGCTGTGCTTGGGATCGTTGTCCTGTTGTATTGTCCTCAGCTACTTGTTCAGTCTTTTCCCAATTGTACTATCATGAACTTTAACATGCTAACTGAGGCCTGTAGAGTTTGACTTGCAGCTCTTGGGTTTTTGCAGTTTGTCTGAGCACTGCATGGTCTGACCATGGTGTGAATTTGCTGGGATGTCCACTCCTGGGTAGATTGTGTTAAAACAATCACAACTTCTGCTTTTATTAAGGTGGTCACACTTTCTGATGATCTGTTAATAAAGTGCATTTGATTAGCAGCACCTGGCTGCTACGTGATGTCTTAAATCCTGTGGAAGCAAAAAGGGTGTACTTATTTTTTCAGCCCTGTGGAAACTTTCTTTTTTGCTTGACTACATGTGCAAATAATTGTCATTGCCTTCTTGAAAAACAGACCTTTTTAGTCATTTTTAGCTTGCCTAAAGCTGAAATATCTACAACTTATCATTCTGCAACTCGATCATAGTTTTGTGGTACACTGAAGAATTTTTCCGAGAGAATATTCCCAGAGATTTTCATCACCTCCCCTCCCACTTTTAATGCGACTGGACAGCTTCATTCCAGTATTTAAGTTTTTTGTCCTTAATAATACACCTTTAGTGTTGTGCACATATATTAAAGGGCCTTGAAGTATGACAAAAACTCAGAGTGGAAATGTTGTGGTTGAAAATAAAAACCATAAATGTAATGTGACTCTACAGTAGAGCTCCATACGTCTCATGTTCTTTGTGGTCACACTGACAGCAAAACTCAAACCTTTCCAACAGAGTTCAATCTAACCATGGACTGTTTCTCAAACTTGTGCATTTTTTAAGATTTATTTTATATGTTTGAATGAAAATAAATGTAATAGGTTTTAGTCTGACATGCATAACATTTTTAAGTAATCTTTGTGGAACAGCCTTTCTTCTATTTCTTGGACTGTGGCTGTAACTGGATTGAATATTCAAGTGAAACCAACTGCAAACATCCAACAGGAAAAGCCGAGTTACACTGTAATGTGTAGTAGTTTCTTATTGTAATGCTGTTTTTTTTTTTTTTTGTTGCTAATTTTTACTCTTCTTCTCTGATGGTTTTCTCTCCCAGACTCTAGCTCGCTGAGCACTGTGGTGTCAGAGGCCTTTGTTCGTTTCTTCGTGGAGATGGTGGGACACTACTCGCTCTTCATGGGTGGAACGGAGCGGGAGGATGAGTCTGTCTCCTCCACCACCTTGCCCAGCCCCTCTTCTTCCTCATCCTTCCAGCGTGAGGCCTTTCGTAAAGCAGTCACTTCCAAGAGTTTGAGAAGATTTCTGGAAGTGTTCATGGAAACTCAGATGTTTACCGGCTTCATCCAGGAGAGAGAGCTGCGCAGGCAGGGCCTCAGAGGTAATACGTTTTGATCCGTATCAGTGCACTTTAGAATTGTATGTATACAAATGGCAAATAAAGATTATCTTATCTTATTATATCTTATCTAATTAGATGTACTAGTTGAACTGATACGCCATTTAAATGATTTAAAGATACCTTTTGTGAATTTTTGTTCGAGACTGTAAGACCAGACTGACCAACCTGTGCACTGCATGGATTGATTACAAGAAAGCCTATGACTCAGTGCCGCACACATGGATCCTGGAATGCCTAGAACTGTACAAAATCAACAGGACCCTGAGAGCCTTCATCAAGACCTCAGTGGGAATGTGGAAAACAACATTAGAGGCCAACTTCAAGCCAATTTCACAAATCACCATCAAGTGCAGGATTTACCAAGGAGTTGCTCTGTCCCCACTGGTGCTCTGGATAGCCCTGAACCCTCTCAGCCAGATTATTAACAAGAATATGGATACCGACTAGGAAATGGAGCAAACATCAGCCACCTCCTCTACATGGATGACATCAAGCTGTTTGCCAGGAGTGAACGAGACATAGGTTCACTGATCCACACCATACGGATCTACAGCAATGACACTGGAATGTCACTCGGACTGGAGAAGTGTAGTCGGATGGTAACAAAGAGATGGAAGGTAGCCAGAACTGAGGGGACTGCACTACCAGAAGGTAATATTGTAGGCACTGAGGACAGCTACAAGTACCTTGGAATCCCACAGGAGCCATGAAGAGGCCGCTAGGAAAGCTGCAACCGTCAAATAACTGCAGAGAGTGAGGCAAGTCCTGAGGAGTCAGATGAATGGGAAGAACAAGATGCGGGCAATCAACACCTATGCCCTGCCAGTTGTCAGATACCCTTCTGAGATAATAAGCTGCCCAGAGGAGGAGATAGAAGCCACTGATGTCAAGACAAGAAAGCTCCTTACCATGCATGGAGGGTTTCACCCGAAATCCAGCATCCTGAGACTGTACGCTAAGCTGAACGAAGGAGGCAGAACCAGAACCACTATCCCAGATGAAACAACAAAGATTCATGAGTACATCAAGAAGATGGTCGTAAAGGACCATGTGCTTAGTACCTCAGGCAGCAGGAACCTGAGAGAGAGGAGGGGCAAGAACAGGAACCATCATGGAAGGACTGGCCCCTGCACAGCATGTACCACGGGTTTGATGTTGGAATCGTACTACACATGTAAACCCAGTGAAAGGGGTTACACAAAGAGGATGTGGGATATTTGGATTCTTTGGAGCCCAACATCCAGATTTACATTGAAATAATTAGTAGCTCAGCGTTTCGACATGTGCAAGAAGCAACTGCTATCACAAATAGAGACTGATGAGGTACAAAAAAAAAGCTGTGGCTAGGGGGAGCCAGGACATCAGGTCAAGGGGCAGCACAAATAAACCAGCTGCTAATGGATGAGATGCACCCAAAATAGCTGACCGAAGGTCAGACAGTCCTGATCCAGAAGGGACCAGTCCCATCCAACTACTGGCCAATAACCTGCCTCAGCACAACATGGAAGCTCCTGTCAGGCATCATAGAAAATGCTCAGAAAATTTTCAAAACAATCTTCTGATGATGTGGACTCTGCTCAGCCTCAGATATGAGATATGAACGTGAAACATCATAACTGGAACTTAGTAGTTAAATGTCGTATACCATAGCAGTCCCAAAAATGCTATCCCAGCCAAGGTCAACATTTGACTAGTTCTTTTTTTTTTTTTCTCCAGGTCTTTTTGAGGTGAGAGCACAAGAATATCTGGACTCGCTGCCTGGGAGTGAACAAAGAGGGGTCAACAAGTTCCTCAAGGGCTTAGGTGAGCGCCGCTGCACAGCTTCAGCCAGTCAGCTCATCAATTAATCATCTGTAGAATACTCCAGTTCCTCTTTATGGAAACATGCTCTTTCTTTCAAACATGTCTTCATGTAGATATGTTGCTTTTTTTCCAGGAAACAAGATGAAATTCCTTTCCAAGAAATGAGACTTGGAGTCTTTGCTGAAAGCAGAAATAAAAGGAGGTGCACTCCCTGGATACAGAGCATGCACCGATGGAGATGTGTCTTTGGGTTAGGACAAAGGAAGGCCCTTGAAATGAACTGGACTCATATGTAGAACTTCAGCATGAGGAAATCTGGGGAAAGTTATGGTTTATCCCTCAGCTTCACCGGCCAGTCGTTCTATTAGTGTTGCGGTGGGTTTACTCAGTGTGGTCCAAAACTCCCCACCAACATGATAAAGCAACAGAGTCTGGTCTTAAGAGTATAAATGTTTTATAGATTACACTCATCTCCTACAGTGTATTACTGTACAGCACAGTGTAAATGTTTTAGGAACAGTGTTCTCATCACTAACTTCACCTGTAAGCCTGTAAGGAGGAGTGTCCCTCAAGATCCACTTTTGTACAAATCTTTCCTATACATTCCATGTATTTTCTATAGAAGCTTCTATAAATGCAATAGTACAACTTCTTTGTCAACAGGAGGCTTTTAAGTTAATTTATATTGCTTTTTAGACCAACTTAATCTCTTGTTTTAATTTCATTTAAATGAGTCCAAAGGAATCTCCTGTAGTTTCTAATACACTTTATTTAACAGAGTCTAGACCAGACTGTTTGTAGACCACTTTGGGTTGTTGGGTATATGTGCCACTGTTTTAATTAAATGTACTGTTAATGGAAGCTATTGGACTGATGAACACGTATGGATCAAAAGGAAATCAATGTGAATATTCCTGTCAGTGGAGGATGTGGGGCTACAGCTGAAGAATTATGTGTATCTTAGGCCCATCAGTATCAGTGTGTTTCACAAAAACAACTAAGGTTGCCTTAAAGTTCATTGAGAATACAATGAAATGTCATAAATAAAGTGATTTGAATTAGACAAATGACTCCTGTTTTTCAAACACTATTACCGGTCCCTGTGTTTTGGCACCTTTACTCATTCAATACATCATTTTCTATTTATAGAAAATTTTTCAAGACGTAAAGTTATGAAATGATTTAAATCTCCACCAATTTGCCAACAAACCAGTGTGATTTAAGAGAAGCAGATTCATATTTTTCTTTACATTATAGGAACTTATTTACACTCAGGTAAAAATCAAAGTCTGGGTAACAATTTGGCAGGATCGCAGTCAAAAACTGGTATCTGTGGAAGTGCAGCTCAGCAACACTCCTTTGTGGTTAAATAGACGAGCAAGACGCTTTAGTCTTTAGCTCTACGGCTGCCTCTGGTTTTTAAAAGTTAAACACACAGGCTATAAAACACAATATGAAGCTTTTGTACTGTTACATCATCTAACAGTCAAAAGGAAGTCAGTTTCAAACAGCCTTAAGATTAATGGAGTACAAAACCGGGGATGTGGGAGTGGGGTGTCTCTCAAAACATTCAGAATCTAGCACCGATTTTTCATGTTTTATTTTAACAATGTATTTATTAAATATTTAATAAAAACAAAGAGATGAAACCAACAAACAAAGAAATCATTAAAAAAAAGTTTCCATCCCATTCCACACTGCAGAAATATGTGTCAATTAACATAAGGAGAAATAAATATTCATTGGTTGAAAAACTAAATAATAATAGTAATACTAAAAGTAAAAAAATACAAATGTAAAAAAGTTCAACTTGATGGTTGACAACAAACAACTAGTTTGGCAATCTTACACATATTTCAAAAGGTTTCTCCAGACCAAGTAGAAACTATCTGACACTTTTTCTCCAGTACATAAAATCTGATTGGTGACTATTGTTTTTTTTCCCCCCAAAAAAACAAAGCTATTAATTTTGGGACTTAAAAAACTGAGTTTCATTACTCTTTGTTAACTTTTATTGTTGTTCTGGATACAAACTTAATATAGTATAGAGTCTAGTGGCATTGTGTTTTTTTTTCCCCCCTGCTGGCTTACTGTATGTTTTGTTTTTTTAAACAGTGGTGATGTGGCTGTTACATTTCTTAACACCAGCTGTGTTTGTCAGCAGAAGAAGAAAAGTATTGTATTTGAAAAAAGAAAAAAAGAAAAAAGCTTCCTCAACCTCATTCTGAGCTGCTGTATCACATAAATTGTTGCTGAGTGAAATGTACAGTTGAGGTTGCATAAAATGTTACCAAGTGCCGTCACTGATCTGAGGGCTGCGTTTGCACAACCATGGCAGCTTGGGAGATCTCAAAATAGATGCAGAAAATATTGAAAGTATATAAGTGTTTTTTATACGCAACATCACACAACTTTTTTTTTTATTCATAAAACAATGAATAAAACAATGTAACTAGAATAAAAACCGAGTTCACAACATCACCCTTAGAGAAAACTGTGATGCTACACTTCGGCAAACCTTTCCAGTTAACTGGCACGCCGCACTACCCAAAATGTCCGGTAGGAGGCTCTGTTATCCAATTGATGTGATTCTGCATTTGTTGCCTTGAAGAGTCCAAAGTTCAGAATTACGTCTCAGACAATTATGCCTCCAGGCCTTCAGTGACTTGCACAACATACCAAGCCTAACAATATTATCGCCTTTGGTCTGATCATGTGACATGAAAGGCAAACGAGCTGAAAAGTAAAAAGGTTACATGTGATACATGAGATAAAAAAAAAAAAAAAAAAGACATCTTGGACAGACATTAAGAAGGGCAGTTTGACTAGATTTTAACATATTTAATATTGTCTGTTTAGTATAATATGACATAAGGCCCGGGGAAACCCAAACACGCTGTGTAAATGTAATACTGGCACTGAAGGTAGCTTTATCTGTTCAGGTATATCGTAAGTGATAGAAATAAGGTGGATGAAGTCTAAACACTTATTATTCAACAAGTCAAAGTTCATTAGTGATTCTTAAAAGGAGGCAAAAAGTAGGACCCCTATATGTAGCATAGTTGTTCATTTAAATCCAGATAAAGCCCAGTACACTTTAAAAGACTAAATAAGTAGTTTTAATTACACTGGGAACACAGTGTAACATCCTTGTCACATAAATGGTCTCTTTTGTACACCCACTGTAAGGGATTATCCAGAAGTTGAGTGCTATGATATTGTATCCTTTCTATTTCACTCAGTTATTATTATTATTTTTTTATTCTTAATATGATTTCCTTTAATTCTCACCTTCCACCCTTTCCTCTGCTTTCCTCTCGGAGCCCTCCTCCCTCGTCTTCCTCTCCTCCTTTTCGTCATTACGTGTTGGCCGGTCAGACCTCCCCATGCCCCCCCCCCGCCCCCCCTTCCCTCCCTGGGTCTTTTTCGCTGGCTTTTTCCAGGCTTCATGTCATACCACGGCTAATTCCTGAAATTCCTGCCCTCCACTCGCTTCAAACAAGCGGCTTCAGGAAGGAGACGAGGCAGCAGAAAACAAACAAAGAAGAGGGGGGAAAAGAAAACCTTACGGAGTCGCTCTTCATTTAAAAAAAATAAATAAAAATAATTTTCTACTTTACCTGCCTGCCTGCCAGACTGCTAATAAGAGTTTCACCAGGTAAGCCAATGCAAATGTTTTACAGTTTTCCAAAGTGTTGGACTCCTGTTCAGGTTTAAGCTGCGGGGCTGTCGGAGTGAAACTTTCAGTTTGTTGGACAGTGTGGATGTGAAGTCAGTGTTTCGCCGCCTTCTCTCTGAATCACTTCACACTCACTGTCGGCGATAACATTCCATAAATATCTCACATTTCTTCGCTCGAATTCCAACATTTTTTTCCCTTCTTTTAATTCCAGCGGTGTAGTGAGTGAGCTCGGACTTCCTGCGCTTCAGCCGGAACCTTTTTCCTTGTTTTTTTTTTTTTTTTTTTCTTTTCAGGGAATAACGTCACAGCTGTGCGGTCAAACATTAGCGCCTGTCCGGGTAAAGTTTTACTCCGGAATCATTCAAACGGTGTATTTATTAACTCGCAGGATTAATTAAGTTTCCTTTCCCTCCACCCATTTCAACAAGTGTGAGTAGTCTGGAAGTGGTCTGACAGAGTGGTGTCTGCTCAGTCTGTGATGTGATTGAATTGTTTTTAAATGTGATTGAAAGGTGGGATAAATGACGCATGATGTCATCAGTGAAGGAAGACGTACTGAGATCATTAGGTAAAAATTGCGCAAAGTAAAGCAGCACTAGCAAAATTAAAATAATGCTTTCTATTTTTTTTTTTTTTTATATAAAGCTAGGTATGTGATCAGTGATTTTTTAAAATATCTAATATCCTTGTGTAGTTTAGCAAATAGACTGCAGTCAACGAGATTTACGAACGGGTTATATGCAAAATAAAGACATGACGTGTTTTGGACGGATCCTTATGACTGCATAACTACTCTGTGTTCTGCATTAAATCAATCCAGTCATTTTTGCCGCTTAAATCATCTTTATAGAACCGTTATGCTTGTTGCAGTTTCTGCTGCCCCCTTGACTAGGTCTCTCTTGAAAAAAAGAATCAATCATATATAAAAATGTAGACTCTACAATCAGTGCCAAAAACTGATGGTAGAGTCTACCTTGTAACTAAAAATGTGCTTTCTGGCTCACAATGGCATGATGTCATTCATGAGAGATATGTTTGAAAGCTCAGAGGTCAACAAACCATTTACAAAAATTTAAATACCAGCAATGTTTTTCTTTCTTTCTTTCTTTTTTTTCACTTATTGGCACAACACAAGAGGTAAGGTAGAGCTGCCTCTTGCTGTTTTATACAATTTGGCAGCAAGGTGCAGCAAAAGGTATATTGAAGTATTTCACGTTATTGCTTCCTGCATTATTATAATGCATCTATTTTATTACTGAATTAGTATGCTTTAGGGTGTGTTGTAATCTTCATAGTGTAGCTCACTGAAGTGGAGTTGATTTGAGCAGTTGTGTAAATCGTTACATGATTTGCTGTCAGACTTTTCATTTGCAAAGTAGCTGTACCTGAAAAAAATATAAATGAAAATAACCAAGCAGAGAACAAGCCCTTCATATTTGAACATGAGCAAAATCCAAAAATACAATGTAATTAGTTACTTTACACTGCTGTATATCATGTGAATGCACACATGCTCTGTCCGTTATTTGTGGTAGTAGTAATGTAGTAGTAGTAGTATTTTACTGGTAGGTTTTGTGTAGAAGTTTCAGTTATGTAGTTGTACTTTATGTACAAACAATGTAGCTGTCACACATTGAGATTTTATGTATGAGACTCACGATCAGCTAATAATATATGATGAACTGCTGTGATGTGAACTAAAAAAAACAAAAAAAAAAACGGCATGTAAAGGGTTAATCCTCGCAGAGTGCAGAAAGCACCAACCAAAACTCTGATTACAATCATCAACAGACTTTATTGTCTAAATTCCGGTTACGCTATAACGCATCATCGTTCAACATAATATGTAAATGTGGTTTGGAGAGGAACCATTCATGCTTATCCTAGATTTTAGATTCTGGAGCATTTTTCCTATAAGAGGGTAGTTTTTGTAAACAAATGCCACCACTGGAGTTAAGACATACACGCTATAGCAGCATGGGATGTGGGGCAAATTTCAGTCTGTGGGTGCTTCCATAAGCAAGACTGGAAGGTCAATCACTTGTTAGTATGTTTTTTTTTTTTTTTCTGGCTTTGATTCAACCATAGCTTTTAATGACTATCTAAAATTAAGAAATATTTTAGGAGTTATTTTAAAATTCCCAGAGTGACGTGGGGCTCTGTTAAAGATGAGATAGAGGGGGGAAAAAGCTACGCAAAGCAATTAAATAGTATCAAAGTGTTGCTTAATAGGTGAGTGTGTGGAAACAAGCTTAAAATAATACCCATCACTTTTTGTAAAGCTGTATTGATGCATTTAGTTTGATTTTGTTTTTCTTTTCGTATATTCACATTTGAGTGGCTGGGGATGAGTGCATTTTAGCAGCCTTGTCCTTAAAATAAAATTAAAAAAAATAAAAAAATTCAGATTATATTGATGTCGTTTAATTTATTTTGGATCTGGCATACAGATGAATACCGGTCGTCTCACACTCTCATTCCCCTCCCAAGCGCTTAAGACGAGCCTACGGTGGCTGCTAAAAACTCCAAAGGTCTTATCTCGAGGCATTGATTAGTTTGTCTGTTCTGGGTTACTGTAGAAACGTGGTGATGCAACATGGCTGACCGACTGATTTTGCACACGAAAAGGGCTCATTCCAAACAAATGGAGCCAGAGCAATTCTTATTTTCAGTTTATACACAAATTAAAACGTGCTTATGAATATTTTATTCCTTTTCTGCCTATAGATCCACCCCCAGATCCTTTGGATCTTTAAAGCAATAAAAACATTCATCATAACACCTTATGTACGTGTGTGATAGACTTTGCATTGTTTTGTATTTTTTAATAGATACACAGCTGCAGAGCTGAAAAGGCGGAGTGTGAGTGTTTCAGATCAGCATTTGACATAAGTAACAGAAGCCTTATGTGTGTGTGTGTGTGTGTGTGTTATGGTGTTCTGTAGGGCAGCAGAGTGAGTGTATTTTCCAGAGGAGCAACAGGTGTAAAGGAGCAGGGTGACTGTGATGGAAGGCTAAAAAACACACCTGTCAGAGCCTCCTGTGAAGTGTGTGGCAGCTAGAGGAGTTGGCCTTTTTTGTTTTGAAGGCGTTGGGTTCACTGTTGTCTCAGACAGATGAATTATAATGTAATCTGAACTCTAAGGTTGTTTTGTTCATGCTGCAGTAGTATTTGTGTTTGTGTGTGTGTGTGTGTGTGTGTGTGTGTGTGTGTGTGTGTGTGTGTGTGTGTGTGTGGGTGGATATGGTGGGGCCTAGAGGTGGATGTGTTTGTGTGGGTGAATGAGTGAAACAAGAGGGGAGGTAAAAAGGTCTATGATCAAGAAGAGAAATATGTGTGCTTTCATCCTTGTTTGGGAGTCATTGTGTGTTTGTTTGTGTGTGCGTAGCTACCCTGAGACAGGTCCTCTCTACAGTGGAGGAGTTTCTTTTTTTCTGTGCTCATCCCACATAGCGATCATTCCTCCTCCACTTGCACGAGAAAAACGAATAATGCCTCAGATATGAGCCTTGTAGAACAAAGGCTTTTTGCACAGCCTTCCCCTCCTTTTCTACTAAGACTGCTGAGCACCCGTAGCTCTGTGCAGCGCACGCGTGTGTGTGTGTGTGTGTGTGTGTGTGTGTGTGTGTGTGTGTGTGTGTGTGTGTGTGTGTGTGTGTGTGTGACTGTGTTGTCCATTGATTCCAGCCAGTCTGATAAATCTTTACATTTGGAGTATCTGGGATTGATATGATAGACTGTCTGTCTTTTCAAAATGACATTTAGAAAGGACAGAAGTTGAGTCTTGAGGAGCTTTTGCTGGGATTTTGTAGAATAACAAATTATGGATCACTCAGAGGGAGAAAAAAGTTCAAGCAGCTCGAAGCATTTACACCTTGAGCTGTTCAGAACAACCGCTCTGCTAACTTTTGGCAACTCAGGAGCTTAACATGCCATGTGTTATTAGTGTTAATAGTTTGTTGTCATTACCTGCTTATCAGCCTAGCATTTCGAGCCCACCACCACCCACCATGGCTGATTTATTTATTTTTTCTGCACAGTTTCTTGTTGCCACGTGTCTGCAACATTGTTGATTGATGCTGGAATTTTAGAGGAGCCTGCTGCAAGTGGAAGCTACATCTTGCTGTAAGGAGTGAGAGCAAACTGACACAGTAGCGCTTTGGACTATATAACCGAGACACCAGGCTGAGCTGAAAGACGTAGCGCTGTCGGATGATAATTGCCAACATATTTGTCACTTTAAGTGAGCGTTAGTCGACTCGTCAATAAAATTAATCAACAGGGTAACTGTGAAAACGACCTTTGGTTGCTGCCTTACAGTCATGATGTGATGTGTAAATATACTGTATTTCGACCTCAGTTTCTCTTTAGAGGTGTTTGCACTGTCACATCAAAGTATTTCGTTAAGATCTAATACGCAAAAAACCCCCACAGTTTTGTCCTGTACATGCATGTGTTTGTTTAGTGCGTGGAGCTCGGAGACGCCTGCTGGGACAGCCCAGTGGGACTCGGAGCCGGGGAACACGTGCTCTCAGGAAAAAAACCCAACAAAACAAACCTGTTCGCAGCCAAGGGCTCTCACTGCCACTTTATTTCTATCACAGAGCCTGATCCCATACTGCTGCCTTATTTTCAGAATGTTTCCTGCCTTTACATTCCTGGCACGATTAGTGGAGGTTGTGACCACTTTAGTACACACACACACACACATACACACACGCATGCATTCCATGAGTGTAGCAAGTACTGTGACTTTCAGGATATCGACGCAGTATCTTTTTCAGTCTCTATGGTGTCGTCCTCACAGTAGCAATTCTAATAGATGAAAATGATTTCATTCTGAGGAAGATGAGGTTTTACACTAAAACCACCAAGTTGAACTTCATTGTGCAATTAAAAAAACCAGGAGATCACCAAAGTCATTAGGAATGTCTGTCAGTACAATGTTTCCAATAATTTCCATCTGAGTCAAAGTTTTGAACTGCGTGACTGATTGACGTTGCTTATAAAAAGCCGCTCTACTTGCCCACCTGCTTGGCTCTGGTCCAGGACAAGCTAAGGCTCAGCTACCTGCAGTTTTCTTGTGGGCGTTTCCTCTGTTTTAAAATATGTGACTGCGCGTGTGCGTGTGTGTGTTTCAGTATGTGTGTCAAAGGGAAGGTTTCATTGTTTCTGTGTATGTGTGTCTCAGCCTTGCATATGACCCTGCTCAGATAAAGTCTTTGTTTGTGTTTTAACTTGCATACGTGTGGGCATATTTTTGTTTTGTGTGTCCAAGTGTTTTTTTTTTTTTCCATCACAAGTTTTAACCATGACTGGATTTGTCTTACTTGGTCAGTGTGTGCAGTTGTGTAAAGGAGAGGGGAGCAGCCAAGTGGTTATGTGGCCCCTTGACCACAGCACCAGCTGGGGGATTATCCTGTTGAGTAGATCCAGGGAAGAGGGGCCATGCTGGGGCGGGATGAGGGGCAGGGCTGGAGGCGTAAGAAGAGGTTGTTTTAAGGCATGGCTTAGGTTAATTAACCTCCTGGATGCTTTGAGAGAGGCAGAGGGCTCCACCCTAATGGTTTATGGCCCCCTCAAATCACACTTTGACATGCAGTGACCCTGAACTGCAGATGCATTTAGTTTAAAATCACATACACAAACAATAGAAATGTCACATTTGGGTTATATCTATCAATTTCAGAAAGTTTTGCTTTATTGCGATTTTTGGGAAAGCTGTTAGCTGTCGAGTAGTTGGTCAGCTTGTGATAAAGATTAGAGCTTATTGGAATCTCATAAGAATTAATTACACAAGATTTTTTACTAGTTTGAATTATGTGTGCGATTAAGTTCAGACAACTTAGGTTGGATAAGGCTGGAGGAATTGTTAAAGTAAGTTATGTTATTTAACTTGGCTTCCCAGTTTTCTTATTAAAGGGAATTATTAAAATCTATATATAAACTATGCAACTAATGCCACTCTATTACTGAATATTTTTTAAGCATAAGGTGTAAAGGCAATGCTACTCTGACTTTCACAGCCTCACAAGAGAAGATCTGCTAACTAGTTGATTATGAACAATGTCACACTTTCAGTGCAGTGTCAATTCAGATTTTTCCTGGAGGGCTATCCACAGTTCAAAGGTTTGACTCTTGTTTACAAATGAATCATCACCTGGACATATGTCGAATGTGTTACGCATTTTATTAACCATTAAATCTGTAAAATGTGAATCCTCAGCATTCATAGCCAATTTTGTTTGATAAAGGAGCCTAAGCTTGATCCAACCAGTTCTTCAACAAATGGATGTTTTCTGTAACTATTTATATTACTACTAATGACATTCAGGATTTCATTTAATATCAATTTCTTCTTGCAGAAATCCTAATTATAACCGTTTTCCTGTATATTTTTGGAGCGTGAAACACTTGCTGTTTAAACGTAGTATCAGCAGAATTAACACAGCAGAGATTTGCTCGCAGGTTTGTGTTTGGACAGTCTGCTCCCTTAGTAAATATAGCTTCACTGTTTTTAGTGTTCTTTGACTGTTTTATCATGTGTTGGTGTTTGTGTGGGTTCAAGTTTTTTTTTTTTTTTTAAATGCATATCCATTTTTGTTTGTACACATGTGTATGAAAAACAGAAATTGATGGGGAGAATGGCTGACTGGCCGGACGCCTTACAGGAAGCTTTGTGGAACATCAGGGGGCTCAAAGGAAATGTGGGCGGGGGGGGTGGACTGGCTGGAGAGTCTTACTCACTTCACAGATCTCTTCCCAATCACAGTCTTGCATTTTAGATCCTTGTACTCTCTCAACATGTAACACACACACACACACACACACACACACACACACACACACACACACACACACACACACACACACACACACACACACACACACACACACACACACACACACTCGAGTTAGGCATTACAATTGACGTAATGGTCACTGCTTTTCTTGTTGTTTCCCTAAATGGCCAAGGAGGGCTCTTAGTTTAACACTGGCAGGAAAAAGGTCAGTGACAAAACCCCCTTTTTGTATTGACTCATGATTTTGGAGCTCTTTCTTCACTGTGTCCTACCATTGTGCCTGGTTTCCATTTTTCTCCTCTTTCTCCATTTGTCAAGAGGAAGCGGTGGAGCCGACAACTGTCTCATTCTCTCCACCCAAATATATGTAAGCACTCTGTGCATATCCTAAAGAAACCGGTGTGTAGGGAAACAGGATGTGAATCTGTTGCAAGTCAAACATCTCTATGCTGTCACCCTTCCCTTTGGATTTCAGTACTGTTTTTTTTTTTTTTTCCTGTCACAAAGAGTCAAAGGATTGCCGAGTTAATCATTTTAATAACTCAGCTTGTTATTGTAACACTCTTACACCCCAAACAATGCATAAACACATTGATTAGGACCTCAGCTGAGGATTTTAATAACACAGTTATAGCACTGATGAAGAAACGGGCAATCCTAAAAAAGCCCCGTGGCTTTAATATCCTGCTGTTGGCATGTGGGTCTAAGTGTGTCTGAAGATGCAACTTGCAACATGATGCAACTTTAATCCGTCTCCTCATTTGTCACACCCCTCCTCTCCTCCAGCACCACATGCCCTCTGTTATTTGTTTTCATGTTGGCATTAGCCTTATTATTTATCTTTTTTCCCCAGGGAGGGTTAGCAGATGTTGAGCTGATGAGATCATGTAGCGTAATCGCTCTGTACCTATAATGGTGCTAATGTAGGGACTAGATTTGCTAACGTAGGTAAGCACTTGGTTTTATTCCACCAAACACTTCTAGGATTTAAAAAAAAACTTAATATCCAAAAATCACGTATGGTCTGGAAGGCTGGGAGAGATTACTCTGAAAATGAGATGATTCTCAGCAGGATTCATTTTTTTCTGTGTATTCTTTTGTAACATGCTAAAGTAATGATGGCATTGCTCAGTAATAAGAAAATAATGGCATTCCACTGCCCCTTACATCTTCAACACATCCCTTTTTCCTTCCCATCCCTGTGACGGGTTCATGTTGCTGTTGTAAATTAAGATTTGTCCGTACTCCTCTTTGCTACTCAAGATCGGGCATAAACGAAATAAAATTTTTTTTTTAAGGGTGCCTAGTAATTTCAAGATGAAACTTTTCAAACAGCTCCACAAAGATCACCAAACTGTATCTGTGAGCTGAATGTACAGTTGCTAAATTCTGTTTTTTGTAAAACATCATACAAAACAAACTGAAGTAAACTAGTTTTCCTGTTTTTTATTAACAGTATAACTGTTTTCTCCACACTATTTTGGTAGCCCAAACTTGTGAAATTATCAAAAACTTTCTCCTAACAGAGCACCACCTCATCTTTTTCCCCTTTCTGTCTTTCTTTCCTGTCCTGCCACATCCAGACCCAACATCATCGTCACACCTGTGGAGTTCATACAGGCAGTTCTACTCCCCGAAGAAACCTCCATCTTCTTCCACACCCATTTACCACAAAACCCAAACCCTCCATCACTTGCTCTGTGGTTCCCTCTCCGTCGTCCCAACACGTCTGCGGAGTGGGTGCCCGCTCCCTCCCCCAGGGGTGGGAGTGATGAGCTGGGGGACGGACTCGACAAACCCCTGGAGAATGATGCAGAGGGTGTGTGGAGCCCTGACATCGAGCAGAGCTTCCAGGAGGCCCTGGCCATCTATCCACCCTGTGGCCGCAGGAAGATCATCCTCTCAGATGAGGGCAAGATGTACGGTACGCCCATCTCTATTGTCTGCTATCTGTGTGAAAGACAGGATGATGTTCACATGTGCACCAGGGTTGAGGATAATTCTCCTTAAATTAAACTCAAGAAGTCTCAGTTTCAATTAAACACTATGTTTCACTTTCAGACCCAGAGATTTACAGTGGCTTGCAAAAGTATTCATACCCCTTGAACCTTTCCATATTTTGTCACATTACAACCACAAACATAAATATATTTCACTGAAATTTAATGTGAAAAAGTGGTATACAATTGTGAAGTGGAAAGAAAATTATACATGATTCAAAACATTTTTTACAAATAAAAAACTGAAAAGTACGGTGTGCAAAAGTATTCAGCTCCCTTTTCTCTGAGTGCAACCAATTGCATTCAGAAGCCTGATGACTGCTAATGACTAAAAAGAGTCCATCTGTGTGTAATCTAATCTCAGTACAAATACAGCTGCTCAGTGACGGCCTCAGAGGTTGGTTAAGAGAATATTGGGGAGTAAACAGCATCATGAAGTCCAAAGAACACACCAGACAGGTCAGGAATAAGGTTGTGGAGAAGTTTAAAGCAGGCTTAGGCTATAAAAAGATTTCCCAAGCTTTGAACATCTCACAGAGCACTGTTCAATCCATTATCCAGAAATGGAAAGAGTATGGCACAACTGTAAACCTACCAAGACAAGGCCGTCCACCTAAACTTACAGGCCGAACAAGGAGAGCACTGATCAGAGATGCAGCCAAGAGGCCCATGGTGACTCTGGACGAAATGCAGAGATCCACAGCTCAGGTGGGGGAATCTGTCCACAGGACAACTATTAGTCATGCACTGCATAAATGTGGTCTTCATGGAAGAGTGGCAAGAAGAAAGCCATTGTTAAAAGAAAACCGTAAAAATTCCTGTTTGCAGTTTGCAGAAGCCATGTTGGGGACACAGCAAACATGTGGAACAAGGTGCTTTGGTCAGATGAGACCAAAATTGAACTTTTTGGCCAAAATGCAAAACATTATGTGTGGCAGAGAATTAACACTGCACATCACTCTGAACACACCATCCCCACTGTCAAATATGGTGGTGGCAGCATCATGCTCTGGGGCTGCTTCTCTTCAGCAGGGACAGGGAAGTTGGTCAGAGTTGATGGGAAGATGGATGGAGCCAAATACAGGGCAATCTTGGAAGAAAACCTGTTGGAGTCTGCAAAAGACTTGAGACTGGGGCGGAGGTTCACCTTCCAGCAGGACAACGAGCCTAAACATAAAGCCAGGGCTACAATGGAACGGTTTCAAACAAAACATATTCATGTGTTAGAATGGCCCAGTCAAAGTCCAGACCTAAACCCAATCAAGAATTTGTGGCAAGATCTGAAAACTGCTGTTCACAAACGCTCTCCTTCTAATCTGACTGAGCTTGAGCTGTTTTGCAAAGAAGAATGGGCAAAAATTTCAGTCACTAGATGTGCAAAGCTGGTGGAGACACACCCTAAAAGACCTGCAGCTGTAATTGCAGCAATTTGTGGAGCCGAAATAGCTCCACGGTGACTTCTTTTTTACGTTTTGCCATTGTGTCTATGTTTGAGTGAGCTTTTGAGCAGCAGCAGCAGCACGCTACGCTTAGGCGTTACGTCCTTATGCATTACACACTTACCAGGCGGAAGAAAAAGTAGTTCCCATCAACCTCGTCTCATTTGGTCAAGATCTCAATAATTTAGTTACTTTCTAACATGTTCTTTTTAAGATACATTATTTCAAATGGCTGAAGTATTGAAAGTTTTGATACTTGGATTTGAGAATCAATTTTAAAGCATAAAGGTCTGGTATCGGAAGTATTGATATTTCAGCATCAATCCGCACATCATTAACCGGCAGAGAAACAGGCACTTCAAAGAGGCTCTTTAGGTAAATATTGTGCGCTTATAGCATACTATCATCATTGGCTACAAACTTGTGCTAAACAAGCTGTTTGAAGACTATAATAAATATACAATTAACTTTTCTGATACATTCAAAGCTGTGGGAAATGACTGCTCATCAAAATATGGGGCGATTTTTAACATATTTTAGCAAAGATTCTGATTTGTCAGTGACATAATGCTTTCTTGTAACTGGACTTTTGTGAACACGTAATGAAATGCTAGCAATGAGCCTTTTTTAATACTCAGATTTTTGTAAGTTGTTGTGGGGCAGAAAGCGATAAATATTCACTACCAAACACACTCATTATAAACTGTACTTCTGTAACAATTTGTTTCACATTCTCTCTCCCAAACACACATAAACATATTCATCACTGCTCCTTGTGGTCATATGTCACATCACTCTCATTCCATGCACTGATGTAAAACTCCACTTGGTTCCGTATTGTAGGGTAAGATGGAAACAGGGGCATCCACACTAATTGCTCATTCTTCTCCACATCCTAAAACCACATTGTGCTCTGTGATTTACAACTTAAAGTCGGCTCAGTAAAATTTCGAGATCTGAATTTGCATGTACATGCATAGGCTTAGTTTAATTGCTGTTCCTAAATTGAACGTAGGTGTGAATGGGAGAATGAATGGTTGCCTGTCTGTGACTGTCTCTTGCTGAGTGACAGCTGGGACAGGCTCCAGCTCCCACCCACACACATGAGTGGAATGAATGGATGGTTAATTAGTTTCATGTACAGTTATGAAATTCTCAGTCATGCCAAGATAGTATTAAAAAAAAAAAAAAGCTTCTTGGAGTCATACCCTAAACCAGGGGTCGGCAACCCGCGGCTCCAGAGCCGCATGCGGCTCATTCAGGCTTAATCTGCGGCTCTGTGCGCCTCGCGTAAGTAAATTATAAGTATCCAATTGAAGTGCATTTTATTTTTGTCAGTTTGGTTTTTGTTGTAGTTTTAAATTGGAACATTATTGTGATCTTGAAATATTAAAACAAAATCATTTTATTTATCTATTTATTTATTTTCGTTTCTCAATATATGCGTCACTCGTGGTTGCTGCTACCGGCTTCAGGTAGCGGCTACCGGCTTCCGCTAGTATTTGCGGCTCTCACTGTTTTGTTTTCTGTGGAAACCGGGCTCTTTCCGGATTACAGGTTTCCGACCCCTGCCCTAAACCCAAGAGGAACTGCCATTTTGAATTTAAGATGCTTGTGAACATTATACATCAAGAACTCAGTCGCATAGGCCTAAAGACTGGTTGGCGAGTCCCTGGCAACCTCCGGTCTCTAAGGAAAAATGTGTATTCTCCCAACTGGTTGGCGAGCAGTTGCAGGACTTTGCAGGCTGTTGCACCAAAAACCTCCTTGTGATTGCTTTGCTGACTGCAGCCTATTGCTGCGGTAAACAGTAGTTGGCATGGAAGTTAAATGTTTTAACGACTTGTATGCAGACACTCGCAAGCTACTCTCCAAGCAGTAGTGAAACTTGAAAAAGTGCAATGCAAAATGGAAACAGAGAACATTTATTTTGAAATAAAAGTTGTGCCTTACCACTGCAACCACCACATTTCAAAAGGCACGACTTCTACTTTGAAAGCAAACGTTTTCTGTTTCTGGTTTGTGTTGCACTTTTTCAAGTTTCACTACTGCTTGGAGAGTAGTTTGTGAGTGTTTGCAGAGAAGTCTGTGGCTTCTTTGCAAACTACTGGCATCAGCGTCAATGTACTAAGCAATTTGTACTAATGTACAAAGCAGTCACAAGGAGGCTACCTCTTTGCAACAAGTTCCACACTAGCGACTGCCAGCAACCTTCAGCAACCACTTGCCAACCAGTTGCAAAATAGATTCTTTTCCCTAATGAACAGTGGTTACCAGGGAGTTATTGACCAGTCTCTAGGCCTGTGTGACTGGGGTCTTATACACTCCTTCTTGATATTTGATGGGACAGATATCATATTTGATTGGTCTAATCTAGAGACCTTGGTGATGCTAAAATGGAAAGCTTTTGAACACATTTACATGTTAGTGTTTGGCCATCATCATATCACCTCCAAGTGGCTATAGGAAATGTCATGTTTCCATGCTTTGATGTACTTATACCTCCTGGTATAAAGAGAGAGACCCAAAATTTTTACCAGGCAAACCTTAAGAAGTTGATGTTGCTTTATTGTCAAAACTATGAGTTATTTTCAGATGGCATTTCCCTGGTAGCATGGCAGATTCCAGTCTGTTGCCATAAAAGTAGTTTTAGCTCAATTGCGTGTTTAACAATCTTGCCCAAACTTCATATTTGTGATAAAGAGTCCTGTTCTGAACACATCTACATGGAAATATTGAGCAATAGTAAAAGTGCCGCTTGGTGGCAACATAAAATGCAGTTTCATATTTTGATGCACTTCTCCAGCACGCTGACCTCATTACCTTCAAATGGGGTCTGAAAACCCTTGTGTTAGCAACTCGTAATCTTTTATAGGTCGTGCATATGGGTTTGACAAAATGGCTCTATAGCACCACCATAAAAAATCCTACATTTCACCTACATATTTCAGTAACCTCATCTAACATCCCAATATATACAAAAAAAGCTTGACTGCACCTTGATTGCAGCACACCTCAACATGCACAAAGGTATGAGAGCCCGATCACTGCTGCTTGCAGCTTTAATTTGTAATTTATAATTTAAGCATCACACACTTTATAGGAACTTTGAGTGCTGCACTTGATGAAATTTCATATGCACATTTTGTGGTTTTAGACCAGCTCAACGCATGTTTCTTATCTTTTAATCTTAAAATAATGATCTGTAGTTTTTAGTGGCAACATAATTATACTACAGGTCTTTCCATAGTGAATCTTTGGAAAATGTCATTTCCAAACAGGTGTTGGGAAGGTGAGGTGACATTCCTGTACAACATTTTGCTGAAAGATGTTTGGCGACAGATGGTTTGGCCATCGTATGGGCCCCTGAATGACTGTTTGACAGTGGATCTGGTAGGTGGAAAACAGAGCGGCTGGAGGTAGTGGCACTTTCAGACAGACTCTGTCATCGCCTTGTTTTGTCACCGTGCCAGACAGCTCCTTTAACTGTTAGCTTTGCCTGGCCTAGCTTAGTGACCTATTGAGGTCATGGCCATCCTCTGATCATCACTTAAACCCTTATAAAGCCTGTAATAATAGTTGGAGTAGGGCATGAAAGAGGGGCAGGTGTTGTCATTGTGTGTCACAGGGATGTAGGGAGTGGTGGGTGAGTACTGGATCAGCAAAGGTGTGGGGGTGGGTTTTTTTGACAAGGAAAGCACTGAGGGACCTCTTCCTCCCTGTGGGGGTCAGGGGCAGGTGATGCACGCCAGGGAGTGCGTCGGCTTGCCAGGAATGGCATGTGCGCTTGAAGCCCGGGGGTTCAAGGCAGCTTGGCTGTAACCCTAAACCAGAATAGACGTTTACCCTTTGAGCGCCTGGAGGGGGGAGGAAGGGTGGACAAATAAACACCAAGGTGGGTAGTGATGTCTTGTATGGCCTCGATGCACAGCAAAACTCTCTCACACCTGTCTCAGCTGTGCATATATCTGCCCATTTCATTCTATAATCTTCTCTGTTTTTTTTGTTGCTATCTCTGATTTATCGCCCCTCATATCTTTTGTCTCAGTCTCTCTTTGTCCTTAATGAACAACCTCTTCTCTTACTGTTGATCTCTCTGTTGGTGTGTTTGCCTTTCAGTTTGCCTCCAGCTGTTCTCTCAGTTCAACCTGACAGCCTTGTGGCAAATCCGGATTTAGGACTTGAGAAATGAGGCAGGACTGAGCCCGTGCATGGCCTGCTTTGCCCCCATTGCCCCGTAACAGAAAGAGCAGGCCGTCCCTTAAAGTCTTTGCAGCCCCTGCAGCTCCCCTTTTATCGGCATCCCCGAGGTCATCGGTGGCCAACAACTCAAGTTATTCAAGCAACCACAATCAATGCAAAGCCACTTTGAAGGTCTTTAGTGTTGTTAATGTTGTTAAAGCGCTGATGGGTGGTCTTTAATCAGGTAGCTAAATCAAATATCAACTTAGAATATCTCAAAGGCATACATGAAATAGTAAATCCATGCCTTATTGCTTTTAGAAATGTTATTTAGTTGTCTAGCACAAGTTAAATATGGATACGTAGACAAAACAAACTGTTAGCAAAATAACTATGCGTCTGCTGGCTGAGGATGACATGCTCTGAATTTCAGGTTGAATTCCGGTTTGAAGAATGAATGCCATTCTTTGCTAAACAATATGATATTGAGTCTCCAGGCAGCAAAACAGAAGCAGTTTGTTTGGATCACCTTCTGCATTGTAAATTCCTAAATTGAATGAAATGTTTTTCACTGCATGTTCTGCATGTATTCGCCACATTCTTTTCCCATAATGCTGTGTATTGCCCTGGCCCCCGTGTCCATTACTCAACAGGCCTATTAGCTTGCTTATTAAGGACGGTGTCATGGGTATTGTGGCGGTTATGTGCTTCAGCAGTAATTCGACATGCATCTGCCAAGGAAAACATTTCCTGCCTTGTGTGGCTCTCAGCGAGCAATGTGCCCTGTGGTCAGAGCAAAGGCCCCGTGCTGCAATAATGGAGAGAAAGTCCCAAAATGTGCTGACAGCTCTCACTAAAAGAATGTAGCTCTGGAAATATGATCATCACCCCTATTTATTTGTTGCCATATATCTGCCATACTAATTTATGTGTCACTTGTGCAACTGTAATTGTTTTATTTAATGATGTCTTTTTTTTAAATATTTTTTTTTGTTATTTAGCAGCATTATCTCTTGCGTCACACAGTTTTATGCAGCTGTTTGATTTTGTCAGTCTGGATTTCCTAACATCTGTGTAGGGAAAGCTTTTCTCACATTCTGACATGTCTTATTTCCTGTGGAAAGAAAAAAAAAAAAAAAAAGATCACCCATGTCAGTGAAGTGGATAAACTCAACAAAGCTCCCCACAGTAGTGACATATTTTTCTGTCAGTTCAGAACAAAGAATACCCACACAATGAATCATGTTCCCACTGCGCTTGGCTTGTGCAACATGTCAGTCTATTGTCGGTTTTGTCAGGCGATGCAAATATGTTTTTGTCTCAAGTCATGCTCATAATGAATATAACGTAAAGGTCAGCGGAAAGCTAACGGCGAGTCCTCACCCAGGGTCAGACTGTGGCAGTCAAGTGAGAGATTCACCAGTGATGTTGACCTGGTGACCTTTGAGGAAGCTGAAGGCCTCTGTTTTCAAGTGGTTTCCTTCAATCGCTCTGCCTCAGTCGTCTGCTTGAAAAAAGTACTTGTGCGCTCATATATGTAACTAGGGCTGAAATTAATCTTATAGAACATATTTTCTGATATAGACATAGTGTCAGAGTAAATTAATTTACTTAATGAACTTTATGATTCAAGCCAAGCTTTAATGGTGATAGGATTCCTGGGTGGAGGGTTCTCATAAGAAACCTGGACCCCCTCTCTCCAAACTTAAGGCTAGCATGGGATTTGATGCTGTCCAGAGGGTTTTCGAGGGAATCCCCCTGCTGACTTCTGGAATCTACACGCTACGCCCTCCGTCTCTGTCACTCTTTTTCTCCCCGGACTTCTCGCTGTCTCACAGTGTAACCAATAAGATATGGTGAGCAGCGCCATCCATGTAACAGGGCTGCTACTGCCACTTTATTTAGCCTTTTCAGAGCAACAAGATGGAAGGTAGAAAGAGCGAGTAGAAAGATCTGTCTGTAAAATTACGCACAATCTGCCCTGCATAAATCATAGCAACTGCAAAGACACTGGCAGGTTTAACTTAAAATCTGTTAAACCTTTACACCTCTGCTCTACTCTAATTTTGGAAGTTACTCAGATAGAACAATTTGGTTTTTGGAAGCATGCATTACAAATAATAACTCTTAGAAAAAAAATACAGAGGAAGAGCCACTTGGTTTTAGAAATTCATATTTCGGAGTCATCTAAAACAAGACACAAACTTAAAACTAAACACTTTGATGCTGAATATATTTTTTTAAAATGGTTAAGTTTACATGTAGTAATGTAGTGCTTGACTTGTTGCTGAAATCAAGGCTTGAGAGCAGACTTCAGAGCTCAGTGGGCTGCTTCCAGTTTCTGTCAAAGGGGAAATGACATGCAGCCAAGACATTCCTGCAACCTAAATGTGACCTATGTTTTCCTGAGCAGACACACACACAGTTAAAAATATGTTCAATGGAGAAAACATGTATGGCTGTCAGATGTGTCTTCAGAGAGCATGATAGGAATTTCTATTATTATTATTATTATTATTACTGGGACATGTTTCGCAGCAGCGCGGGCGGAGACATCGAGGAGTTTACGGAAACTGTTGTGGGATTTATTGGGAAAGTTGTTGAAGACACTTCACTTAGGAGGACCATCAGGACTTTTCCCAACCAGAAGCCGTGGGTGGATAAATCTGTCCGCGACGCCCTGAGGTCCCGCACCGTTGCCTACAACTCCGGCCTCGCCTCTGGGAACATGGAGGACTACAAGGTTGCATCATACAACGTCCGCAGAGCAGTGAAAGAGGCAAAACATCGCTACGGCCGCAGACTGGAACAGCAACTACAACAGTCTGACCCCAGGGGACTGTGGCAGGGACTACGCACCATCACGGACTACAAAGCACCACACACACACCCGGTGAGTGCCGACGCTTCTCTGGCTGATGAACTCAACATCTTCTTTGCGCGCTTTGAGTCGGGAAGCCGACAGCCCGCTGCGCTCCCGGCCGGAGGGGCGGAGACACTCACTGTGACGGAGCGCGACGTGAGGAGGGCGTTTAGACGTGTAAACAAACACCAGGAAAGCGGCTGGACCAGACGGTATTAGTGGACGTGTCCTTAAGACCTGCGCTGACCAGCTGGCACCTGTGTTTACACTGATATTCAACCTCTCACTGAAACTGTGTGTGATTCCCACCTGCTTTAAAAAGTCCATCATAGTCCCTGTCCCAAAGAAACCACACCCCAGCAGCCCCAATGACTTCAGGCCCATAGCACTCACCTCTGTGGTGATGAAGTGTTTTGAGAGACTCATCAAGACATTCATCACCTCCTCACTGCCCACCACCCTCGACCCACTACAGTTTGCATACCGGCCAGACAGATCCACAGATGACGCCATATCCTTCCTCCTCCACAAGACCCTTTCACACATAGACACTGGTAAGGGGAACTATGTGAGAGTGCTGTTTGTAGATTACAGCTCAGCATTCAACACCATAGTTCCCTCCAGGCTGGTCTCTAAGCTGCTGGACCTGGGCCTGGGCCCATCCCTGTGCAGGTGGGTTCACAGCTTCCTGACCAGCAGACCACAGGTGGTACGAGTGGGTCACCTCACCTCATCCTCCCTCACCCTCAACACTGGATCCCCCCAAGGCTGTGTGCTCAGCCCTCTGCTGTACTCACTGTACACCCATGACTGCGAGGCCACGTCAGAGTCCAACGTCATCATCAAGTTTGCTGACGACACTGCTGTTGTGGGACTAATCTCTCACAATGAGGAGACAGCCTACAGGAGAGAGGTCTCCCGCCTGGAGAACTGGTGCCAGGAGAACCACCTCCTGCTCAACGTCAGCAAAACAAAGGAACTGATCGTGGACTTCAGCAGGAAGCAGCAGAGGGACTACCATCCACTTGTCATCAGTGGTGCTGAGGTGGAAAGAGTGGACACCTTCAAATACCTGGGAGTGACCATCTCACAGGACCTGTCCTGGACTCATCACATAAACATCACTGTGAAGAAGGCCAGACAGCGTCTCTACCTCCTCAGGCGGCTGAGAGACTTCAAGCTCCCACTCAAGGTGCTCAGGAACTTTTACACCTGCACCATCGAGAGCATCATGCGTGGGAGCATCACCACCTGGATGGGAAACTGCACCAAGCAGGACTTCATGGCCCTAAAAAGGGTGGTTCGTTCAGCTGAACGGACCATCAGAACCACCCTCCCCAACCTGCAGGACATTTACACCAAGCAGTGCAGGCTGAGGGCCATGAAGATCCTAAAACAGCCCAGCCACCCTGGACACTCTCTCTTCTCCCTGCTCCCATCAGGCCGGCGTTACCGCTGCCTGAGGGCTAAGACTGAAAGGTTGAAGAAGAGTTTTTACCCACAAGCCATCCGTCTGCTCAACTCTGAGCCCTAACTGGACCATTATTGCACAGTGTAAATATTATAATTTAAAAAGTGTGTATAGTGTATAGTATATAGAGTATAGTGTATAGTGTGAATTACTTTTTTTTATTTTTATTCTTCTTATTTATATGTGTGTGTATATAAGGTTGCAGGTACAAAATACATTTCACTGTGCATTGTACTGTGTATAACTGTGCATGTGACAAATAAACACTATCTTATCTTATCTTATCTTATCTTATTATTAATTACACTTAAATACAGCAAAGATGCACATATATATATATATATATATATATATATATATATATATATATATATATATATATATATATATATATATATATGTTTATGAGAGATGCCAGGAAGAAGGCAAAATGCTGTAAGTCACACAAACAGTTTTGTAATGTCTGGTATGACAGTTTCTTCTCCTTTACTGAATGCAGTTAAGAGATTTGATGTTTTGGGTTGTCTTCAGGCTGGAACATGCTGTTCTAGATGCATGTAAGCAGATCCTTAATGAAGTCACTCAGGCATGTCTGCGGGAAGTTTTCCCTGGGAATTTTAAGTAAAAGTATTAAATAACTGTTCGGGTACTGGGGTGGCTCAGTGGTAGAGCAGTTGACCACATATATACCACGAGGCAAAAGCTGGCAGCGCAGGTTTGAGTCCCGGCCTGTGCTCTTTGCTGCATGTCTTCTCCTGCTTTCCTGTCATAACCTACACTGTCAATAAAAGCTGCTGTGGCTAAAAAAACGTATTGAATAACTGTTTAACTCTTTAGTTTAATCCTAACTAAAGTAACTTAACCTTAGACCTTGTCAGGAGCTGTACAATTCTGTCACACAATAAAGCTGAAAAAAATAATTTTGACCTGGGATGTTGTACCTTAAAGCCCTGCTTTTCCACCATGTAACCGCATCAGTAATTTCCACCCACTGTTTGTTCCTCGTGGAGTGCAACGAGCGAGTGCTCTTGATCTCAGACATGCTCCAGCTTCTCTTATTGTTGTGCACTGGGGAATGTAAACACATGGACAGTGTGATATGGCACAGCCCTACTGACATTATAGTTCTAAATTTAGGGAAAAGAGAGCATGTTATTGGATTGTCATTCAGAATTGGCAGATGCCCTAAGTTGAGGTATCAAAATTGTTATCTGAAGAGAAAAGGTTGGATTGTTCGCATCTTGTTTGCTGACCCCTCTACTCGTACTATTGCTGTAGTACACTTTGGATGTTACAGATACATTTAAGTATTATACAACTAACAAAGTCTATATTAACCTTGTCTGTTATTTATCTTGTTAACAGTTAACAGGTGTGTCTCTTATAATGGCAGTCTATGTGTGAAATAATGTTTGGGATGGATTTTTTTTGCAGCACAAATTGGCAGTAAGGTTAATTCTGCTTTACAGAAGCTGTTCTACTGTAACTTACACTTTTCCCTTAATCATACGGTGATATTATTATAAATTTGCAACAACGTTTTTTTTCCCTAAATTGCAAAGCCCGGTGGTGTATCTTGAGCTCTGGAAAACCCTGACTTGGCTTCTTCTGCATCACTTTTCATGCCCTTAAGAAATGTTTCCAGAATCAGATTCCCCTTAGACACGTCCGTGACTGCAGGCAGTGTGATAAACAACATCAGACTGTTGACCGCTGGTTGATGGTATAATGTTCCTACTGACTTTCCTGAAGCCTTGGCTGGCACTAATTCTCTGTCTGTGCTTGTCCCATTGGATATCATGATCTCATCGCTGTGTGACTGAGTCGCCTCTCTGATCTCATGGGTGTGTTGGAGGGTATTTTTGAGGGGCCCTTCCCCAAGCACTCACATTAGGAGTGGCAGGGCATCTGATATGTGAGCATGAGGCAAAATGTCTTTGACAGCTCCTTAATGAAGTTGTACAATGGTTGAAATACATACCTGACTAAATTTAAAGAGAACACTGTCATATAGAATCATTTTAAAATCATTAATAATGAAATGAAATTGTTTCATTTTACTATAAGAAAGAATAGCAGAATTGTTTTTTAACCATCCTGCCTTTCAGGGAGTTACAACTCTAACCTCAATGTCTTTCGAGACTGTACTCGGCCTGCTCTTAGAATGGCACCTTACAGGTTGGTTGAGTTTTACAACAACTTGCATTCGGGCCTTGACAAATGCTCAAAAGAATCTGGCTACAAAAATGAAAAAAAAATGGAAGCGCTGCATTCATCTGTGGAGACATGCTTACACGTCTGTGTCTGCTGCTTTGAAAATCCCGATTGGATACGCAATGTACATCTTACTGTACACTGAAGATAAATTGGTGGGAACTGGAAGAACTTGCTGCTGTAATGTGAGGAACTCAATGCAGGCAACTTAATGTTCATTTGAGGTCAAGTACTGTGAGGACTTTGACAAAGCTCTCTGTTCGTCTTTTCAAGAGTTTGATTGCAAGGAAATGTGGAACACTTTCTTAATCCCTGGGGAATTAAAGAAATATGCATTTAGGGGCTCAAACAATTGGCTGGCGAGTGCACCTCCTGATAAACACTAAACGGTTGAGGAGTTACAGCCCTGAAAGGAAAATAAGATTGAGACGGAATGAATGCCGCAGCTGGGGCTGAAGTGTGTGTGCCAGTGTATGTCTGTATCGACTTGTGTGGCTGTGTGTATAAAGTGGAGCGCAGAGCATTTTGGAGCAGGGTTTTTAGTCCACAAAAGCCTTATACAAAAGCAGTCCTACAGATGGATAATACTGTATGTGTGTGTGTGTGTGTGTGTGCGTGTGTTCCGGCGTCCTGGAGCTTTAGGCAGAATAATATCGACCATTTTTTCCTCTTTTGCTCTCCAAACCGACACATTCATTCTGATTCATGGCCTTATATCTTGACTGTAGCACCACATTAAGAAAACACATTTTCTGCATATTTCACCAGTGTCACAGTTTTGAAGTGTTTCCAGAAATGCTGTAGTCCTTTTTGACTGCAGCCATCAGATCAGTAAAGACTTCCGCATGTTGTTCTAGTGGGAAAGCAGGAACAATATATTTGATTGTTTAACTTGCTTGACTTGTTTGAGTCTGTTGATTCGATAGTGGCACCATACTCCCACAGGTTGCTCTTTAACACAGATTTGAATTTGGTGGGGCCGACCTTTCCAAAGCCTTTTCTGGTAGTTATGCAGCTAGAGCATTTCATAAAGCTGATCTGAAGGCCTCTGTCAAAGGTAGAAGGACAATTTAAATTTAAGTTAGCTGTCCTCAGACACACTGACTTAAACAGTGATGCCTGACTTAATCAATGTCAATTAATGTCCTGACTGAAATATGGGAATAAAATCATATATACATATGAAATAATGAATCTGCTCTTGATTTTATTTTTTTTTTTTTTGCAATCAGGCCATCAAACCTTTGCTCATGCTCCACT
This sequence comes from Archocentrus centrarchus, assembly GCF_007364275.1. Lineage (NCBI taxonomy): Eukaryota > Metazoa > Chordata > Actinopteri > Cichliformes > Cichlidae > Archocentrus > Archocentrus centrarchus. The sequence continues at coordinate 13,629,200 of NC_044351.1, read as the reverse complement.
TCTCTTTCTGGTTTAATGAAAAGCAAGTTGCTCATTTTTGCCGAGTCATGCTAAACAGCCCCACCAGGCTCTGGTTCTTTGGTATTTTTAAAATGACTGTACTACAGCTGGATTGCTGAGATCTGGAAATATAATAACAGTGCAAAAAAAAAAAAAAAAGTCTTCTGGGGCAAGAAACACATGCAGTCACAGAATTGATTTGGAAGAGAAATCTACAAACTTAGTACAAAAACAGACCCAGACTAAGCAGGTGGCTTATTTTAAACTGGATCGTCTTCGTGTTGCTTTCCATGTCTGACGTCTCGCAGTGGCGTTGATCCGTTTCGAGATCTTAGCGATTACTTTGTTGAGTACAATGAAAGTGACGGCGCAAACAGTGGAAGCAAGACACAAGTTGTGATGAAATGTAATTCTCGTTTCGATGATTGTTTATTAGTATGCCAAAGCTCTCCATCCAGAATACAGTGTGGGTTGTAATAATATGTTATGATAATCAATTTGAGCTTTAAAGAATTTCTTGAAAGAAATTTTGCTGAGCTTTACACGTGATAGATGTCAGGTTATAGGTTGTCACTTTGTATATTTAGCAGCAAAACCTGGGGTTGTTTCTTTAACACATGCTTTCAATAAGTATTAAGTGGAAATTCATGTCTGTGCAAGGGTGGGATCTAAGTTTCACGTGAACTCCGGGTAGAAACTGTTTTGAATTCCGTGCAAAATCTGATCACTTTTATTGGCTGACAAAATGCTTGATGGGGCTCGAACCAGGTGTTAGGTTTCTCTTTTTTCATCCTTCAGGATCCTCTGATTGGCCCGCTTGAGCAGCGTTGTGAGGTCTGACCCAAGCATCACTATGTGAGGGAAAATCTGACGGGTTTATACCAGGTTGTGTGTTGTGACTGATCTGTGTGTTAATTCACATGGAGATGTGGTGCCAAGGGAAAAATGGCCGTGTTTAAGAGGTGGTGTAAACTCTTGTATGACTGTGTGTATATTTCTGTGTGTTTGTGTGGGTGCACGAGAGGTCCTTCGGGCGTGATTCACTCTGTAAAAGATCTTCATTTACAATGACAACAACAAAAAAGGCGGCATTTTCCATTTTAGGTCTTTGACTACAGATTTAATTTACAAGATGATTGTCGTCCTCTAAAGCAACTGGGGAATTTGGATGGGAGAAAACAAGCTCAAAATTTACTGCGGGCGTAAAGGCATATTCCATAAACATTGACACACACACCAGCTGCCTTACTGCCTTACCAGACCAGGCCCCTTTGGTCAGTGGCCTGTGCCATGTCTGTCCTGAGTCCGGTCTAAGGATCGCATGGCTGCAGCCTCCACCTGCTCTGCCAATTGGACCTGTCTGTCAGCAGTGGCAGAGCACAGGCGCACACTGTGGGGATATGAGCTCAGCGTATAGTCGGGGGGTCAGGCTGAGACTGATGCAAGCTCTCTCACAGGCAGAAGTATACACTTAGCTATATACTTACACTTTCTGCTTTCAGCGATGACACACTTGACAGCCTTGAGGTTGCTTTGGGCACGTGCATTTGCACAATGATCCATATGTTTAGGCATCTACATTCGTACAACAATGTGCACACACATTCATTTTTCATTTTGCTGATTATACTCCTAATGTGTAAATATGTGCACAGAAATACACCTTATCTGTTCAGTTATTTTTGTTTTACTTGAAAGGAAACTAAAGGATTTTAAAAAGTGACATAAATATAATATAATATGATTGCAGTGATTTTGCACTCAAAGTTGGGGTAAATGTGTTTGAAACCTTTGTAAATTTTACAGTAAATGGACCTTGTGATAATTTTTGTGAAAGTAAAATATGTTTTTTTTTTTTTGGACCCTTACAGGACGGAATGAGTTGATTGCACGATACATCAAACTTCGCACAGGGAAAACGCGGACCAGGAAGCAGGTGAGTTCTCTGCAAATACCATTTGTAGCAGCCTCTATTTTTGAACCCCTTCAGAAAACCAACTCTGTTGAGTGATGCGCCAACACCCTCTATACACCCCCACCCCCCAGTGGACCCTCAATCCCTGGAGGGCTGGAGATGACGATTGATTTAGGGCCAGGGCCCAATGCACAGATGCTATAGGATCATGTGTCGGTGTTGTTTCTTCACCACCTCGTGGATCTGGTGCTTGTTAGAAGGGAAAAGAAGCTGGGGAAAACAGTGATCTGGATGGGAGACTGAGGCAGGACGTTGAGGGATTTGGAACTCAATCCTCACTTCGGTATCTGATATGGAAGAACTGATGTATGGGGCAGTGATGGATGTGGAGAGAAAGGGTCTCTGCTAAGTCATCTGTCAGAGACACTGTGGGAATGAAAAGAGATGAGTGGAGATGGGAAGAGAAGGAGGGGCAGTGACAGAACAGAGATGAGTAGTAGGACAGGTTGGACTCATAGAAGGACACTTGCTGGTTTATCCACAGTAAACTGGGTTCTGTGCTCCGGAACAGATACACACGACTATGGCTCGTACATCACCGATTTGGTGTTGTCCCGAATGTGTTCCGTATTTCTTTTAATTTTTCATAAAAAATTGTAAGAGTGAAAATTCTTCTAAAGTATCAAGTGTGTAATTACTGGAGGAATTTCAATTTTGCACCTTAGATGCAATATTATTTGCAGAAGTGGCATTGTAAGTATGAAACCTATCTAATCATTTAAGCAAATAAAAAATAAGGCAACAGGTAGGTGGCCTGAAGAAATCTATGCTCACCCTATAGGTTAATTTTAGATGCTACTTCTGGGTCAATGCAATGATAGACCTGTGTTTTTATATGTACATCTGGAATGTCAGTATTCCCAAATTTTTGTTACTGAAGTGTATCTGGGACTTCACAAGGCTTTACAGATTTGAACGTTCACCATTTAAAAGGTTGTTTCATATAAATTACCAGAAAGACTATACACGAATAAATGAAAACAAAAAGCAAGACTGAAAAAAAAAAACTTATAAAATTTTAATTGCAGCAAATCTTTGCAGAAACAGTCTTTGTAACTCTGCATATCCAAGAAAAAAGAAATACTCCTTATTCCTGTGGTCTGTGGTATTGGTCTGTAAGCCTTGAACTCAGTGGAGAATAGCAACTGACAAAGCTGGCAACTAGCTCCTGAACATGCTTTCCTGAAAAATTGGTAGAGACCAAAAATACAGCTAAAAAAGTGTATGAAGAGTATAAGTTCAGCTTTAACACAACTTCAGGTGAGTGGTAATGTTTGATACGGTGCTCTGTGACATTGAATTGTTTACTGTCTGTGCTTCCAGGTGTCTAGTCACATCCAGGTTCTAGCCCGACGGAAGGCCAGGGAGATCCAGGTGAAGCTGAAGGTACGCTACGTGAGTCAACCTCTGCTTTTCATATTCTTAAAATTTCTTTGACAATTTAATGCGAATTGACTTAACATGAATTATTGTTCAATGCACTGTAAATCGCCGTCTGTCTGAACTGTTAAACATGTTGCTGTGTTCTTACTTTCTTTACTAGAGAAAAAAAATATGTGGAACTGTGTTAAAGGTGTAATCAGTATGTTGCATTTTCTTATTTATTTTAGATTGTATTTTAGGCTATAATCAGACCAAAGTATCAGAACTGAGCTGTTGTTACTGCCATGATTTTATTGAGCTTGAGCATTAACAGATGGAAAAGAGGTGAAAACATTGTTACCCTGCATTATTTTCTCTTATAATGAAGTTCCATGCTTCGTTATAGGTATTTCAGCACCCATGCCCCCTGCACTGCCATTCACATTCCATTAAAACAAAGACACAAACGACCGGCTATTTTAATTGTACCCGCTAATTGATGCTAGTTTTAAATGCGACGCCGACACAGTTCAGTGAAATGTGAACATGTCTCCCGAAGCCTGGGGCTTTCCGTGCATGATTGTGAACAAGATGATCCAAACACAATTTTCAGGAAATAAATGAACATTACTAAATTACATTTAGTAAGTGCCACAGTAAAAGTTTTCCGTATGGTGCGTTGAGCATTTACACATCCCTGACCCCCGAGTACTTTCTCAGTTTGCATTTCTCATCCGCATACACTCGCATACTCGCAGTCACAGCAGGCAACAGGACCCTCCCTCAGCTTGGACAGCAGCCATGAGGGTTCAGCTGGCAGGGCGCTGTGCTGGTCACAGGGTTGGCCCCTGTGACAGGCCTTTTTTAAATACGTCTTTGGTGTAACTGAGATCCCTACCACATGTACCCCCCATATTTCAGCTATGCCCTTGTGTTAGCCAGTTCTGGGAAGAAGAATGCACCCTGTGGCCTTGCCCATTTGGGCTTGGCGGCAAGTGCTTGTAGTCCTCTGTGGTTTGCGAACTGCTGAAGGAGTGGATTCAAAAACAAGAACAATATCACCTTACAGTAGAGCTCATAGTCTAAGCTTTTTGTTCTCTATCTGATTTTCAAAATCATTTTTATAACACGAGAATTTACCAGTTTTAATATTGTTATGATAGGCATATCAACATATCACCCTGTTGCCTGCCTTGACTTAAAGTATGACCTCCAACAGAAGCTAGTTGTCATCACTGGCTTGCCCCTGCCAAAGCAATAAACTTAACTCTTGACCTAAAGGTCCTTGACTGTAATATTACCTTCTCTCTAGCTCTCTGACTGGCAGGGATTCACCGATGATGCAAGCTGGCCTCAGCCTTTCATTTCCCCTTTTAGGGCTCTGCTTGTGTTAACGGTGAAGTAGGGCGCTGACTTAAATGGAGTCTGATGAGTGCTGTCCCTTTGCGTTACACTGTCTGTTTTATCTTACTCTCACTCTCGTCTTGCGGCTCTATAGGATCAGGCTGCCAAAGACAAGGCCCTCCAGAGCATGGCCACCATGTCATCAGCTCAGATCATATCACCCACAGCCTTCCAGAACAAGATGGCTCTCCAGGGCCTGTCTAGGCCAGCTTACCCCACTGCTGGTGGGGTGAGTCTCTGATCAGTGCATCATTTTATTTATGTCTTCCTAAAAACCTGAAGAGTAACTGTATTTGTATATATAAAAATAATACCTGCATTGTCATCCACAAGTCTGTGGCTTTAATGCAGATGTTTTCAAAATCATATACTCATACATGTTCATCATATTGCTGCAGGCTGGTTAGTCTGAGACTGCTTTCTGTATTTAAATTTATGAACCTGCAGTTTGGCCAAAAAAGAAAAAGTAACCTACATTTCAATTGCTTGGATAATTTTATATATTTTTAAATAAATATAAAGTATTAATTAATACGTATATTCTGTGTGTGGCTCATAGCACATCGTTCTTGTTCTTTTGACTTTTTGATAGAACAAATCTAAGCTTGATTTCTTTGAAGAAGCAATTTGACGGTATTTTGAATGCAGAATAAACACAGCTGTGTGAGAATTACTGTCAACAATTTAATGTAGTTTGCACTCTTTTTGTCTTCTGAGTTTTGGCATGGGACACTTCCAGGACAGCCAGGAGGCCATGAAGAGTAAGTAATCATTCGTTCTTTTCTTCAGTGCTATCATTAATTTCTCGTGCTATAATTCAGGGAATTAATCTCAATTAAAACACATCAGTGTACTTATAAAGAAAAGTCTTCAGCTGTCTGGCATTCAGCGTGCCACTCTGGCCCCTGCGTCTTTAGACGTCAGGTGATCCAATTAGTATATGAGAAGGGGTCATGAGGCCAAGACGGTGCATAATGTGTCTCTCCTTCTCTTGTCTGTCTCTTCTCTCCAGCATTAAGCCCTTTTCCCAACAGAGTTATGCCATGCAAGCGTCTGGCCCGGCCCCGATAACAGGTGGGTGCTCTTTCTTTCCTCTGCCGTGTTGACAGAAGGCTGTCATGTCAGCAAAGTGATGAGACAACCCAGCTCATCACAAAGAGCTTGCATAAAGCTCAGACAAATAGCTGCAATTTTGCTGCATTATCAAGTTTTACTCAAGTCATACTCAAACAACACATTTACATGCTTGCTGTCTTTTCTTCAGCAGCTTATGATAACACACCGGGGCTGTCCATGTCTCCTGGTGCCCCCCCCTGGCAGGGTCGAAGTATTGCCAGCTCCAAGCTGCGAATGCTGGAGTTCTCGGCCTTCCTGGAGCAACCTCAGGACCCAGAGACCGTGAGTAATGTTGAGACAACTGTGTTCATCCATCAGTGGTTTAGTAAGATTTATTACTGTCATAGTGTTGAATCAGATATTTATTCTTAAAAAATAATTTACAAACATTTTGTTTCAGCATTCTTTTTTTCCTCCTATAAATTTCCATCATAAAATTGACTAAAACAAAAGCACAACTACAAAAATGTTCATCAGTAAGTAGCTGTTCTGCTACTTTTGATTTTATTTTGTCACTTTCAAGAACAGCTCATCTCTTAGATATGGAGTCATAAATGCCAGTTACTGTCTGGGAGTTAAACACTGCATTTTTTTTGCTGTGCAAGTGTGACTGCAAATAAAAAAAACAAAAAAACAATCATGAGATGAACCCTATACACATCAGAAATATACACAAAAGCCAAATCGGATGATCAGGAATGTTGCAAGAGGAAAGAAAAGGGTGGAACCCTTGAGACAGGTGATGGGATATCATAATAAATGCGATCAAATGGAGCGGCTGGCCTCTTATAACAGATGTCAGACAGTTTGGCATTCGGCAAATGAGACATTTGCAATTTCTGAATTTGTTCATTTCCTGATATGCACTTTTGTTTCTCCAGTTCAACAAGCACCTGTTTGTGCATATTGGCCAGTCCAATCCGAGCTACAGTGACCCCTATCTGGAGTCAGTGGACATCAGGCAGATCTATGACAAGTTCCCAGAGAAGAAAGGGGGCCTGAAAGAGCTGTTTGACAAAGGGCCGCACAACGCTTTCTTTCTCGTCAAGTTCTGGGTAAAATGTTTCTCTGCATTTTTTTAAAAATTCAATCTATTTATAGAAGGCCCATTTAGTTTTATATATTCTGTCCTTGTTTCTTCTTTTAAAGCTCAGTTCATGTCTAATTTCAGATGAAAATCTCTCATTTTTTACTCCATATAAAGCTCAGTGTGAGATCTGTGTGTGGCATGTTTTGTACATCATCATATAATCCTCCTGAAGTCATGAAGGTGAAGTGAAAGTACAGTGAATACTCTTGTTAATGTTTTGTAGCACCTGTTGGCTGTTAATGGCCTTGTGGCGTTAACTACGATGAGACAGCTTAAGCATTGGAGTTAAATGAACTTAAGTGCGATTGAGGGCTAGAATGAATGGAAAGTCATGGCTCCCTGACCTGATTGGTGGTTTATGTGCCAGCAAAGAAGGCCTTACTGTCCAGCATGCATTTGCCTTGTGTGTGTGTGTGTGTGTGTGTGTGTGTGTGTGTGTGTGTGTGTGTGTGTGTGTGTGTGTGTGTGTGTGTGTGTGTGTGTGTGTGTGTGAGAGAGAGAGACAGGAACCTTGGGGAGAGTGGCAGGCCTGATCTTTCACTAGGAGAAATGTGATCCGAGACACCTGTCTCTGCACTATTAGACTGACCAACCCTCATGGCCCCTGCCTATATTCTTATTTATAGATAACCCCCACCAAAAGCACACACACACACACACACACACACAACAACGAAACCCTCAAAACTCACCATTACACACTCAGAGTGTTTTAAAGCATAATGACAAAGTCAATAAAAGATACAAATGGAGAACAAGTTGAGGACATAAAAATGGTACCAAGAAGAGAGAAAGACAGAGAGAGATGCAGACAAGTGTAATCACATTTACTTTGTTCATCTTTCTATGCTCTACCTCAGAATAAGACCTTAACTTAAGTACGGGTAAAAAGTCTGTGAGGCCTTGTGTGAGGGTAGCCCTAATGCCTGCTAAGCTCTGTGCTACAAACACAGATGACAGCGGTCAGTGTTCCCCACTGATGTTCAGTAAACAGATCAGCATCCACCTGGCACACAATGGTGGGGAGCTGTCACCACTTTTCCAGTGGGGGTGGGGGTGGGATGGTACCTTTAGGCTTAAAATCAGTCACACTTTTTTGCAGGTGTGGCTCTTTTGAGGTGTAAATATCCATAGCTATTTCATGGCGATATGGATGCTTTCACCACTTTTCTGTGTTGCTTGGATGTTGATGGCTGAGGCTGAAGATAGGCCAAGGTGACAAAGTAACAGAAGTTACTGGCTTGTTTCACACAGAAATATGCTATTTCAAGGTGACAGTATATTAAAGCTTTAACTGCTGCTGTTTGGGCCTCCAAAGATGGCGAATGTCATGTTTAAAGTGCCGCCTTGCACCTAATTCCACCAGATGGCTTCGTATGTATGGCATTACCCTTCTCACACGCTTGACTTGCATATTATTTATTGTACACAGATAAAAGACATTGGTGAGTGTCACCATATTGGAAGTAGTCTACTTCAGTCCTTGGGAAGAGCAGCTGGTCGAGCCGTGGCATTTGATTCAGGGGTGAGGGGAAGAAGGGGATGAGTAGCCCTGCCATATATCATAAAGAAAAAGAGAGCAAGACAGCAATAACGGGCAGGAGATAGAAATAGAGACACAGACAGTGTGAATAAGAGAGAGGGATAACAGGAGAAATGTTGGGTGGCATTAACCCAACAAGTCATCAGTGAAATATTACTCTCTTGATTCATGTCAGAGCCTGGTGGAGTCAACGGTTATGACATATCCAACTTGCTAGAAGAAAACATGCTCATAACACTGCCCCCCCCCCCCCCCTCAAGTCTGTTCATCTTATCATATCCCAAGGGGAACCTTCAGTTCTCAAGGCATCCATGACAAAACCCAAAAAGGCTGCAAAACAGCTGGGTATTTCAACAGCTACAGTGGGGGATGGGGGTGGGGGACACAAAACAAAACCCAGAAAAGATGCTCTCGGCCGTGAAAATAAGCAAAATGAAATCCTTAACACATCTGAAAATATGATAACCTTATTTAAGCCATTGTAAAAGATGGAAAGGCGCTATCTGATATCGCTGCAGTCACAGAGCCACATAGCAGGTTGTGACTTCAGGGTGCGCTGAGGCGCAGGTTGGCATGGTGATGGTGACAGGCGGCTGACCCATCTCCAAAGCTATGGTATTCTAGATTGAATTTCCAGCAAACCTCCCTGTCGGCCACTCGCTGCCCTGCTCCTCTCCCCACCTTCTCCTTCACCCCCCTCATCGCCCGTGGCCCTGTCCTAACGGATTGTCTCACGCCTTTGAAGTGCAGAGGGAATCTGATTTGAGTTGGCTCTGCTAAATTGTTACACAGCCAGCCTGCCCACCATGATCTAATCAGCCAATTGCACACTGCTGATTGTAATTGGATGAATTCCCTCGCAGGCTGTTAGGGAAGCAGGGAATGGCAGTTTGAGGAGGGTCACTAGGCCCCAGGGATGAAGACAAATAGAGGAATTACATGAGCCAGGGATGAAGATGAACGGGGTGATGAAGAGATGAGAGGAGGCTGAGCGGTGTCTCAATGGCCCATTAGAAGACAAGAGCCCGACAGGGGAAAAGGTAAAGCAGCCCAGCTGTCTGACAGAAGAGGCGTCACCTCAGTCTGATCCAAAATCTGATTATACTCACCTCAGATCAAACTTGAACTAGCAGAGGGATTAGAGGTGGGTGAACCTGCTTCTATCTGAGAATGAAGAAACTTGAGTCTAAGCTGCCTTTGAACTTGTGAGGCCGTATTCTTCAAAACTGATAGAAAACCAAGCAGGCGAATGTTTGGCATTCCAGTACTTTCAGTCGTTGCTCATGACTAATGCCAAAATTGCTTCTTTTCCACAATGTCAAAGATTTTTTTTATTGCATTTTTGTATATAAATGTAAGGAGCAACTTAGCATCTAGCCTTGGGCGGCAGCATGCTATTAGATGTCAACAAATGCCACTTGAATGCTCAGCAAAATCTCACATATTATCATCTTACCAGAGTGCACATTTACACATACAATGAGATACACAGCTTCTTGGTAATCTTGAGGCTGGATTTGACAGGTCAAATGAGGATCTGTCCTTTAAGCACATCTTGGCTTTACCAAGGATCCATCTCGAGCTTTTTTGAGCCGTAGCACCTTTGGACGCAGAGGTCCATAGCTATGAGCTGAAAAGTATAAAATGTTTTGATTATGGAGCTGGATGGACTGTGTATCCTCAGGTATGTGGATGCACAGTGTGGAGCATGGGTTGTGCACACATCTCCATTTAAAGGGGTTAAGGTTTGCAGGTCTTTATATGTTCACATACACCACCAAGCTGCTTTAATCGCCATGGTTCCCTTTGGCCAAGTGTATATTAACACATTATCTGTTTCTTCCTTCCAGGCGGACCTTAGTGTAAACCTGCAGGATGACAGCAGCTTCTTTTATGGTGTGTCCAGCCAGTATGAGAGCTCTGAGAACATGATTATCACCTCATCCACCAAGGTCTGTTCCTTTGGCAAACAGGTGGTGGAGAAAGTCGAGGTAAGAATGAGATACTGGGAGGTATCATGTGTCATTTATTTATGTGTCAACGTTTATTAGAGTATACTGGTACTGACAAACTTATCCTTCATTTATTTTGACATATTATTGGAATTTTTGCAGTGTGTTGCATATTTTCTAACACTAAATTTTCTTTTCCAACCTATTTATCCAGGTGCCCACTGGGCAACAAGTCAGGCTTCCTCTGACTTGTTTGTTTAGGGTCCCGTAGAGCATTACATTAGAGATCTTATCTAGCAGATGTGGCTGACTTCTTGAATGAATGGCTTGGAGCAATGCTGTCTTCAGAGTTTATTAAAGAGTCCCTTTGAAATATTTATGAGACGAGAAGAACTGACATTTTATGACTTTATAGCTGCTCCTTTTTTTAAGAGATGTTTATGGAAAAACTCTTTGTGGACCAATAAACATCAAATAACCTGTAAATCCAGCTGTTGCCACCCTGGAAATTTACCCAGCAGCAGAGTGGGAGCTCTCTACATGCTACTCAGGACTAAGAAAAACTAAGTTTGCAGAATAGATCTATCTATCTATCTATCTAGATTAAGTTGAGATTGTCAGTATTAATATTTCAGTTAATAAATAAAAAGTTTGGTGAGCAGTTTTAATGCTTGTTAAATTTTTTTTACCCTTTAGCAGTCATCCACTATTTCCTGTGAATTATATCTTTTTTTTTTTTTAATTCAATTGCTTGAAAAAACTGCCACACATCACATTTTTCAATTACCGGCAATGAAATATATATGTTTGGCTACAATTCAGGAAGTTTTGCATCACTCATTTGATGATAGAAGAGTGATATTTTGACATAAAGAGGTCATGACCACATCAACACCCACAATTATCACACTGAGGAGTGAATAACTGTTACTGCAGATTCCAGTTACCGCTGATCTGTGGTCAGTAAACTGACGCAATTCACAAGTCTCCCCAGCATGAATAACCGTTATGTTTCCCGTTAACCGTACTCAATAGCCGCCCTGCCCCCACTCTCTGCTGATGGATTGTACAATATAAACACATACACATATCCCTAGGTGGAGCCATCTGCCTCAATAGACCACATGATGATATTTAATGGCTTCATTATTTGATTACGGTTGTCACAAGAAATATGTTTATTGTCAAATCTGGCATGCCATATGCTGCATTAGGTATATTATATTACAAACAATACTGCTTATCACATACAATAGACCTAGGTGTTCACATCCAATGCATCCACTTGAGTTTCAGTGGGCTATGTATCTTTGCGTTTTTGCAACACATTTCACATTTCAATTCTCAATTCTCTTCCAGTGTGATATATGTTCTCAGATATTGAACTTCCCTCTGTGTCTGTTTTCCCCCAGACGGAGTACGCACGCTTCGAAAACGGGCGCTATGTGTTTCGGATCCACCGCTCCCCTTTATGTGAATACATGATCAACTTTATCCACAAGCTTAAACACCTGCCGGAGAAGTACATGATGAACAGCGTACTGGAAAACTTCACTATCTTACAGGTAACAACTTTCAGATGTGTGTGGTACCTATAACCCTGCAGCTTACCTCGACTCAGACTGTTAATGAAGAGAAATAAGCTTCGTCTTTTAAGCTGCACTGAGTGGGCTAAAAAAAAAAAACAAAAAAAGTTCACATCACAACTCGAAAGTGAAACTAAAACTAAACGGTTTTAAACAATGACTACTGAACTGAAAATGAAATAAATACTAATGGAGTAATAGTGGTTAGCAGTGGATAACACTTTAGATAGAGCTATAGCTGTTAGACTAATTGACTGCCAGCGTACAAACATGAATGCTATCAATCTTTTCAGCTAACTCTTTGCAAAGGTTTTAAAATAACAGTGCAGGTATTACTTATGGTAATAATTTTGTATTTAAAAAAAACAATTACCCTAATAGTTATTTTAGTAACCCTTATATTAAGTAATGTTAACACTGCTATTTACTGTAAACAGACATTTTTATCTGTTAGCACAGATCTACTGAGACAGTTCCCTGTGTGGTGTTGATGTAAAGACTCATAAACACATTATCTGTCTATTATCCTAAAATTAATTTCACACGATCCACTGTTCTCTAATACATTCTTGCTCTGCATTCATGTCATTCCATTCACAGCACTCTGTGGCGATAAGCACACAGGGCCACATGCATGAATAACATTTGTGGAGGCACCTTCTCTCAGATTCAGACTGCTTTTTGCTGGCATCTTCCCGCTTTGTAACGGGTGTGAAACAGGAAATCCGTGGTCTTCGGCTAAGTACCGCTACGGTATTTCCACTGGTTAACCATGACAGACCGAGAACAGCTGGAAGCATTTTTTTTATGGCTTCTTGCATTCTGCTATTAGTTGGGCTTTTCTGAATGAGTGGATAGAGAGGGGCATATCACCATAGTAACCGAGGGGTCCTCAACAACAGGGTTTAAAAAAAAAAAAAAAAATTGTGTTGATCCTTTTTGCAGGCTGCATTCCTACAGTACTAGCTGAGGGACAATGACCATATTGAGCCCACACTGATGACTACATGGCAGCATGTCATTAGGTTTCTCACTGGGCTGATTTAGCTCAAACGAACCACAAACAGCTCATGCGCAGATGTTCACACACACACGTGGATGACCGACACACACAGACTCAACACTGCACTGTTAAATATAATGAGTCGCTCAAGTTGTTTCCTTGTGTTATGCGTGCTGCATTTCCATAAATGCCGTGCAGTGTTTTAGATACATATTAGCCTTACATATAGAATAACACCATTTGGACCAAGGGGATTGTGTGTCTCAATTATTCATTATTAGTGTGTTTGTGTTAGTAATTATAAGTGCATTTAACTAATGGACTGGCTGGTGAGCCTAGTTAGAGTTCGGCATCTAGGTCCTAAGCTCATGCTACGTTTGAAACTTGGGAGTGTTAAGTAAATATCCCCTCAGGTGAGGGCATGTGGAGAGGTTGAAACAGCAGGCAGTAATGCAGGGCAGTGGTGATGTCCAAAGGGAGCATCAAGAAATTTTACTGCTTAAATCAACTGCCACATTGGGAGGGTGTATTTGGTATCAACGTGAGAAGAGGGAGACGTGCTACGTGGGTATGATGCAGTGCAGCCTGAGTTGCCTGCCTTAACTAGCTGGCGGGCTCACTTCGTTAGTGATGTAGCAGAAAGCCATGGCTCTGCCAAAACCACTAACATGAAAATAGACAGTTAAAGCTGCAGTTACTAAACATGAATTCAGTTTCATTATACATATCAGTGTTGTCCAAACTGTGGGTAAATTTGTGTTGTCAGTAAAAACTCAACGAAGCAAGCTTCACAATATGACAGCACTTTGTGTTTGTCTACAGGTGGTGACTAACAGGGACACACTGGAGACCTTGCTGTGCATAGCCTATGTCTTCGAGGTGTCCACTAGTGAGCATGGGGCGCAGCATCATATTTACAGGCTAGTCAAAGACTGACACAGCCTCCCGCTTGGAACTTACCAGTTTTAGACCCATTGTAGCATATCGGTGAGCAACAAGACTAAACAATAGACTACGTCCTTCACAAGCTGAAACCATACGAGCCGGTCAGGAGCCCAGAGAAGCACAGGCTGTGTCAGTTTGTGCGGGAACACAACTACTGCTGAAGAAGAGGTAGATTTTGGGACTGTGGAAGTTGAAATTGGCTGAGTGCGAAGACGAGGACCATGGTACACTGTGGTCTCGATGCCAAAGGAGCCAAACATAGCCAAGAAGACCTGCATGAGAGAGTTGTAATTGGTGGTGTTTTTTCATCTCATTTTTACTAGAGCTTGTTTTTAATTTAGATTCTTTTACACACATGCATGTGCAAGGGGATGTTTGTGACAGAGAAGTCTGGCTGCCTCAGGGTGCCATCTAGTGACTTAAATATGAAAAAAAAATATATATATATGGGAAAAGTAATAAAAGTATACTGAGAATCCCTCTTTTGCACATCCAAAAAAAAAAATCACTGTTTTTTGTGCCAATGTTTTGTGTTACTGGAGCAGTTATGTACAGTGCCACATCTTTCTCCTCTTAACAGAGTTACGCTGACGGGTGGCTAAAACAATTTAAAAGAACTTGTATTCACTTAGTTTGGTGTTGAATGTTGAATGTTTCTTGTCTTACTGTTTTTGATTGAAAACTGTCTGACTGCAACAAAAGGCACATAATAACACTGCTAACTTGAACCAGATTTGGATTTGTAAGCTGATTACAGAGGTTGTCTGCATCTATAACTTGGCCTGAGGTGTCACGTGAAAATACAAGTGTTTCTTTCATAAGTCCTCACTGGTTTTTGTAATGTTTCCACAAACTGCTACACATAGTGTAAACATGATTATGGAAATGATCAAATATGCAGGATTTCATCAGAACAAATAAGTCAGAACAAAGCTTTCAAAGATACTTTATATATCTTGGGAAACTTACTTCATGGGAGGGGAATTTAATAAATGTGGACACACATCAAAGAGTTACCACAGATTTAAATGTGGTTTTATGATATGTCCTACCTTTGAAATAACAGGTGGCAAATACACAAAGACAAAAATCAGTAGTCTATTAAATGAATTATACTCTTTAATATGGAAGAAGTTTTAATATTGATCTACAGTAGGTAAATCAGACAAATTGCCTCATTTCAACCCTGTCCTGTTTCCATGCCATATACCACTGTTACACTGTTTTCCCAGTATGATGTGTGCACACTGGAAAGATGGTAAAATAAATACATTGAAAGTTTTAAGTGTGCATAATAAATCTGCTTACTTTTGGAAGGTGTTGTTTATGGGAATCAAATTGTACTACAATGGAGGAACAACCGCATGCTGTTGAAAGTCTAAACTAATTGCAGATGGCAATGCTTTAGCACCAATAAGACTCCAGAAACCAGGAGGGTGTAGTTTAAAATGACTTTGAGAACTCATGAACCCGATGATTGTTTTATTCTGCTAGTCCATTTTCTCTGATTGTCATTGTCGAATCTGAAGATAGGACTATATAAGCAAATCATCCCATTTGCGAGGCTAAAGCCAAAAAGATATTTGGCTATTTTTTTGTTGAATAGTTGGATAAAAATTATTAGTTACTGTATTAATATATCTGTGTAACAATGCTTCCTCTTAGTGGAGTTTATTTGGCTGTGTCACTGTGTAGTCACAGTTTTAATGATATCCACGTATGCATTTATTATGTTATTAAAAAAAGAATATAATGCATGTAAAAGACTGCAACAAGTACAAGATAACCAATTTTGTTAATGTAATAGTGCCTATTGTTAATGGCAGTGACGACTGCCATCTGGTGGTGCTGAGAGAACATTACACTTTGTCAGCCGACTTCAACTTGTCATGGTGTAAAACTAACTGTACTGTCTGAAGACGCTATATATCGTAATGTAAAGACCCTGCTGCATCATAGGGTTCAAATTTTTGGAGTGGATTGAATACTCCGATGCTCATTTGACTTTATGAATATGTAAACTGCACTGTGTTGCTTGACATCCATCCAATTTTCTTAACTTCTTATCCGGTTCATGGTCGCGGGGAGCTGCAGCCTGTCCCTGCTGTCATAGGGAGCAAGGCGGGGTGCACCGTGGAGAGGTCCCCGTTAAATCTACTGGGGTTGGTTAAATTGTGCACTCTATGCGCATTTAATCCAGAAGAGATAGGCTACTTAACTTTCACCGGCTAGGTGTAAACTGTAAATGGGACACTGCAATGTGGAGACAAACACACAAAGGTGAGAGAGCTTTAACAATTCCCAAACTGGAGACCAAAAGGCTTATTCTGGTAATCCCATTTGAAAGAATTAAGACAGGTTGTGACAGTTATGGAAATACACCTTCAGATGTGTGACCTCACAGATAATGATGTAATAAACTCATAATCTGCTATTTTTCTCAGCGATTATGCAACATATTTATGCCCAGTTCATATAATTTTAACGTTCTCATTTTTGAAGTGATTTGTAAAGTAAGTTGGTCCCATTCTGTGGGTGAGGTAGTGCGTTCACACCGTGGCACAGCTGGACACCTTACGCACGGCTGAGTCTCCACCTCCTGCCAGGTGCGTAGCTGTGACACACCTGGCACCAGCAAAACCAAACCACTGGCCCCACTTCATGCCTGTCAACTGCAAGTAATCAGCTTCCCAAATATGTCGAGGCTTTGTCTAGATTGTAATCTAACATGCTGTGATTTACAATATGCGCAATGAATGCCGCATGGGGTTTGCTGACGGTTTTCAGTCTGGTGTGGCGCATTGAGTCGAGGTGCTCACCGACCTCCTATTATAAGAATTGCTGGATTAGACGTTTCCCGGGTGTTTTCATCGACATCGAGGAGTCTCAAAGGAGAGGAGCGCAACTTTTGAAGCATTACCAGGAGGACACCGCGCTGAAATGCAGCCGCACCTGTTGCCTCACCAGAAATTGTGAGTTACTGTATCATCTCTGGTACACAATGGCTCCGTTTCTCCTCTGTTATTCCTGATTAATCGTCTTTCCTGTTCATATAGTTTCCTGTAATCTGGCCATATTCCACTATGATACCACACAAGAAAACTTGAACTGCTTTCACCTGCACTGTCCGACACTGGAGAGCTGCATTCTGAGTCACAGAGACAACGTTGTTCTCTATAATATCACAAAGGGTAAGTGGCTTAAATGTCTTACATTGGGAGGTTTCTTATTTTTTTAGTGGTTTCTGTTTTGTTTTCTTTTAAGAATATGTAACACAATCAAGTCTGGTTACATTCTTAATTATTAGATATGAATTGTTAAACACCAATATTGTACTACCACAAAAGAGCAGTGTTGAAATATTGTATCTTACATTCAACATTTATAGCTATAGGTGGTTCAGATTCTACATACAGTGCTGTGCAAAAGTCTTGAGTCACCCCCTCCTTACTTTATATTTTACTTTAAAAAGCCAGACTTTCTTGTAAATTTTTTTAAGTGGTCTTTAAAATGGATTTATGAAGGTCTTTCAAAGTTTTTCTTTCAGCATTGGCAGCTTTTTGACTCATTTTCAGTCCAGTCCTTGTGCCTGACCATTTTCACAGGTTTTTGTTAATGTTTGTTTTTTTTGTGGGGTTTTTTTGCAAATTTGTGGAGGCACTTTCTCTCAAATTCAGACAAAATTGACAAGAGGAAGACAAAAGAAGAAGTGGAGACATAAAAAAAAAAAAAAATCTACACCGATGTACAGTATCTGTAAGTCATATCCTTAAGAAGACCTGAAAGATCCATCCACCATCATCATGTTCACTGAAGCCTCGAAAGAAACGGTCTCAATAAATCATTCCCCCCTTTTTTTTTTCCTGTCTTTTTCGTTAAGTCTTTATTATAACAGGACAGCTGAGAGAGAGGACAGAGGGAAGACAAACTGCAAGTGGCCCAGGACAGATTGAACCAGGGCCTGTGTAATAGCCTTACAGCATATGGGTTACTTGCTCAACCTGATGCGCTAAACTGGCACCAAGAAGCCGTTCTTAAGCAAGGAAAACAGGGAGCAAAGGCTGTGGTATGCCAAATTACACAAGAACTCAACTGAAAATAAGTGACAACAGATCTTATACAGTTATGAATCAAAATTTGAAATTTTTGGTTCCAATCATTGTCAGTATGTATGGAGGAGGTCAAGAGAGAGGTATATCAGTGAGTTCTACAGCAGAACACGGTGGAGGCTCTCTCGTGATTTGGGGCTGCATTTCAGCCAGTGGTGTTGGGGATCTTGTCAAAACTGATGGAACTGTGAACCATCTGGAAAGCATCTGATTGGCAACAGCTTCATTTTTCAGCTTGACAATGATCCCATACACACTGCCAGTGCAGTAAAAACATGCCTGGATAGAAAAACTATTCTTGAAGACTAAAGAAATGACAAGAAACCTTCCTTAAGAGAATTCAGGCTGTGTTGAATAATAATATTGACTTTCATTATAACTGTAAGAATGCTGTTTTTGCTTTATATACTATATTTCCATGTAAGTTTGCACATTTCAAAAAAAAATGTTGCACTTATTCTCATTCTTTCAGCAAAATGTAATGAAATGAAGGATGACTTGAGAGTTTTGCACAGTACTGCACAAAGAAATATGACTGATCATCCCATAAAATCTGTTATTCCCAACTTTAGTGAAGTAAATTATCTGAACACCTTTTTTCTCCACTTTTGCACATCCTTGCATAAGCTGTGTAACATTTGTAAGGTTTCACTTATTTTGTGAAGAAAAAAATATCACTTGTTAATTCAATGTTTAGATGAAAAGACCAGCTTTTGCATTATCATCAAAAAGAGCGAACAAACAAGCAAACTTCTTCATATTCTAGGTGTGGATCCTGATCTGCTGGTGTTTGGAAAATACTTCACCTCTAACGTGCGTGTGTTACCCCACCACTATAGCCGTGTTAACGCCTCAGAACCATTGCTATCAGACAAGCGCCAGTTTATTCATCCCCCTCAACCTGCTGCCCTGACTCTGACTTCTGCTCCTTCAGTTAAACCCTCCACTACAGTAGGAAGAGTGCACACCATCATAGCGGCCTCCACCATTGCCACCACAGCACTGCAGAGTATTGGTCAGCCTTCAGCAGTTTCCACAACTACAACTACCTTGCATTCCACTGAAAAAAACCCTCCATCTTCAAAAAACTATGCACAAACAACAGCTGCAGTTGTCTCTACCACTTCTCTTCCTGGTAGCTTTACTACATCTCCTTCATCCACCACAGTTACCACTCTGGGGCATTACAATTCTAAAACTCTGCCTGCCTTTTCTACCACAAGTGCAGAATCCCCAATACCCACTCGTACCCGTCATCACATTACCACCTTCTCTCAGTTAGTCAACAGCCCTCCAGCTTCCACAACTCTTATGAGTGTCACAGAAAGCAGCAAACAGTATACAAATGAGACCAAGGGCAACCAGGGGAGGAACCACACACTAGGTAATGAGGGAGGCAGTGGAGATGACACCTTGGCAGGGTTGGGGCCTGGGTGGTATGTGGCTGTTGACACCCTGCTGGTTGCAGTGGCAATCTGCATCACTGTGCTTCTGAGCTGCTGTTGCTCTGTTCTGCTGGTGGTAAGCTGGAGGGGTCAAAGAAAGAGGATGGGACGATATAGTACATCATGGAGAGGGAAACGAGGCTCCATGCGTCTGATAAAGTATGTGCTGGTCAAAGAGAGCTCCTGAAAGTTGGGATACTTCGTAACGTCATTGAGGAAGGAATCCACGATGAAGAGACAATTTTGTTCAAATATGATTACGTACTGGATTATTTTAGATGCACGTATATTGCTTTATTGTAACTAATTGGGGATGGACAAGTATACTTTATTGTGATGTTCCTCTCACTCTCTCAAGGAAGTCCTGACTTACTATCACTGATGATTGGCTGATATGGGAGGATCATCAGTTAATGCATCTCACCTGTGCCTTCCTTTCTATAAAAGCTGGCCCAAATAAACTAATTCTCTCTCTCTGCCACTCCACCTGACATGAACCCATTTGTGATGTTTGTCTGTTGGTTATGTCAAATTAAATTCTTTGAGCCAGTTTGTGACAAATGGGGGATCGTCCGGGATATTTAAACCCATTGGTAAGATTAGAGTTTGAATCGGTGTTGATGGCTAACTTAACTTGTGGTTTGCTAAATGCTTAGTTAAGTTGCTTTCTGAGTACAGCCTAAAGCAGTTTTGGTATTTAACATTGTGACTAATATTTTGGGGTGTTTCACAGAAGATGCTATTAGTTTGGACAGATTACATTAATTTATTTTGAGTTACTTTTTTAGGTGATGTTGAAAAAGAGCAGCATTAGTCCAATTTTGTTTGGCCTTCAAACCAAATGTCTTTCTTTTTGGGTGACTAAACCATATTCAGTAGGCTTAAATAACTGATCTCAACAGGAAACTGATCTTTACCAGTTTTTTCTTTAGTGTGGCAAAAAAAATGTGGTTGAAAATATTGTCTTGGGAGCATTTCCCTGGTCTCTGGAAAGTTGCCAGTTTGTTGTTGCTTTTTGGTGCCAGTTAAATTAGTATGCAAGTACCCATGAGTATCTGTCTGAAATCTAGGGTTGAGATTATTTTGTACTCAATAACTAGGACTAGAGAGTAACTTTAGAGACCCTGGGCTCTCTGGCTAATTTATCACCACTATATTTCTTATGGTTGTCCTCCCAGCTGGACTTCTCAAAAAGGTTGTTACAGTTTTGTACAAAAATATAATTGGTAAATGTATGAAGGGTAAGAACTACAATGAGATGAATAGTGTTGTGGTAGCGTTGGCGTAGGCACAAAGAATTGTGCTTTTAACTGGTGTAGCTTGGTTCCCTATTTCTTGGTGTCGAGGTTTTTTTTTCTTTGAGGAACCTTTTGGTGTGCTACTTTAATTCTTTTTTTTTTTTTTTTTTTTTTTTTTGATGCTTACATTTTGGTAAAGCAGTGTGGTGTTTGTTTCTAGCTGAAGGCCATGTGGTGTTGATTAAGGGAGCAAAAATTTGATTCATATTTGTGAGATCTGCTGTGGGGCACGGGGACTTGCTGCACTCTTCTGTATACCAGTTTTATGTTTGGAAACAAACTGTTATAAGCACCTTATTCTACTATACCTGCCCTTAATTTGCGCCAAAAAAGTTGCTGGTGGGAAAATTTGGGCTGGTGAGTAGAGCTGGAAGGGAGTACAGGTAGTTTGTGGCAACCATTATAATAAATGGATGTTTTTAACATTATCTAGATTTGTGAGTTTTCAGGTTAAGTTCCAGTGTCAAGGTGGAGCCTTGATTTTTAAGAGGGAGGTGTGACAACCCTTCCACTGTCTTAAGGAAGTTCTGGTCTGCTGTTACTCATGACTGGCTGACATGGGAGGGTCAGCTAAGGCAGCTCACCTGTGCCTTCCAGTTCTATAAAAACTGGCCCAGATGAACTGCTAAGTCTCTGCCACTCCACCTGGTATTAGCCTATTTGTGATGTTTATCTGTTGATTAATTATGTTTTATGTTTAATAAATTATCTTATAAGAAAACCTCTTGTGTGGACTCCCTCCTTGTCACCTACTTTGAGCCAGCTTGTGAAATTATGGTTTAGAAGAAATGACCAAAAACATAGCTGCACTGGTTCTGGTTTCATTCTGATGCAATGAATTTGGACACAAGAACTGACTACAGCCTTTTGCGGCAAGAAATCCAATACTATGGCCTTTTGGCTGGCCTACATTTTGATGTACTTCAGTCACTTTAAATGTAATTGATGCCAACGCTCAAACATTGGCCAATTGTCTACACTAGTCATAGGTGGGACTTAATGGGCACTTTTAAGCAATTAATGGGAACTATTCAAGGACTGTTTAGATCATCAATTAGTTGTCTTTAGTGGGATTGATGACAGATTGCTTTTGTAACTGTGGCTTTTAGTGTTTAACCTCCAGTTCAGCACATCTAAGTACATCAGGTTGCCCCTGACCTAATAGTGCACAGATCACAGATGAAACTAAAGTACTTTTAAACAACTTGCTGGTGAAAGCATCCATT
The DNA here is from genome assembly GCF_007364275.1 of Archocentrus centrarchus. NCBI lineage: Eukaryota > Metazoa > Chordata > Actinopteri > Cichliformes > Cichlidae > Archocentrus > Archocentrus centrarchus. The sequence goes on along the minus strand of NC_044351.1, from coordinate 13,607,146 downwards.
CATGGGGCGCAGTTCTTTGAATTCACAGTGAGGGAAAAGAATGGAAGTTGGTGTAGTAACTGGCAGAATGCAGCTTTTATTGCATTGAAACTTTGTCACTTTTTTTTTGTCTTTCATGCGTAACACTTAGCACACAGTGTAGTTTTATTTTTGTATTAATGAGCACCTCATATGCCAGTAAATATTTTTGAATATATACACAACACATTGAGACCCTTAATGTTGAAATATCCTGATGTATTATGTACAGGAACAATAATGAGCCCCCAAAATTATGAGGTAACAAGTATGTAAAAACCCTTCTGCTGACTTCACTACAGCTCCTTATTGCTCCATATGCATATGAAGCATTGGTCACTGTGATATTACAGACTGAATACTTTCTTGACTGCCTCTTTGTATTGCAGCATGCCGCTCTCGCTCTCTCCTTCATTCTTCAGCCTTGTGACAGAGTCTTTATACTCCTGAACCTCTCTCCTTCCCAGCAGCTGCTGTCGCACTTCTTCACCATCTCCCTCTCCTGCCACTTTCATGCGTAGCAGTAAATCCAAGACATTCTTCTGAGATGGGCTGTCCTCCCAGCTGTACTCCATGTCTGCCACAGTCTTTTCAGCCTCCCAGGCCTCAGTTTTCTTAAGAAAAGAAAAATGATAACATTTGTAACCTTAACATGCAGATATTAAAGTATCCAACTTCAATGTAAACAAAGCAGACCACAGCTAAAAAATAAACTGCATTTGGATTTGTAATTCAAGCAATTGAGTCTGATTTAGTTCTAAACAGTGCCAATTTTGCTCGGGGCTTTTGGTCAGCCCTTCCCATTCTTTGATGCTCCTCTCACAGAGATACTATTTCCCCATACGTAGTTCTCCGTTTGCTGCCTGTCTAGTTCTCATCACATTCCCTGAAGAACAATATGACCCATTGTGCAGCAGCTTAAAGCAGGGCAGGGCAGCACAGGGCCTTAGTTTTGCTGCTTCCAGGTGTTTTGAGGTTAATGACCATCATTAGCTACATATACTGTAAGTACATCTGATCCCCATTCTGTCTCCAAGTCCAGATTTAGTGAGTGAAGAGCATTAGATACTGCAGAATAGGTCAGCATCTTCCTTTAGAGTGATTACCTACTTAACAGAGCAGTAATAGTATTTCATTTTTTGCAGTGGGGCTCTTGAAAACAGATCGATCTGCAGGTCGTGCTCACACTCTGATGCTCTAACATTTTATCCTGAGAGGGAAATTTAGTCAGCCATGTTTAGAGTTTAATACAAGAGGGAAAATGAAACAATGCATTGTGTTGAAAGAAGTGCCACTGTGTTTGTTGTTGAAACCAACGCAAATTAGTTTGGTTAATGAGCAGGATATTTGATAAATTGCCAGTGGATGAAATGTCACTTGTTTTCTCAAAATGACAGCAGCTGTTGGGCATGAGGGCACAAAAGCAGGTAGACTGCCTCTTAGTGGTAAATGCGTGTCCACGTTGGAGGCAGCTTTGAGCGGTGAGCCCAAACGTTGGCCTGAATTAGCACACACTGGAATTAACAGGCAAAGTCCGTCTCACTGACTAAGGAGATATAATCACCTCAGTGGCTGCTAACAACTGGCCTCTTTGTGAGCTATCGTTACAACCTGATCACTACGCCGCTCTCACAGCTTCCACAAGCCTGCTGGACAAGCACTGTGCCTTCCATTGTGTGTTCCAAAAGGGCAGTGGACAGTGTTTTGCTTCCTGGCTTTAACAGCCTTTTCTCAACTCAGACTTTTTTTTTTTTGGCTAAACCATGTCAGGAAGAGCTCCTAAAGGCAGAGGTTGCACAATCGTGTTCTTTTATGTGGCTGGTTGCAAATTCATGCCAACAGTACCTAAGCTAATCACCTGGTGGCACACCTCTCTGATGTGGTATGGCTGGCTTAATGTGAATGAGTATTAGGGTCAACACCTGATAGGGGAGTCTGTTTTCCTCTCTTCTGTGGGGAAATGTCAACTGGACAATGCTGCTGTTTGCCATCCTTCTGCCCATTCAACTCTGATACCTCCCTAATGGGCTTCGTCTCTCAGATCGCTGAGCAAGATGGACAAGAATTCCCCATGGTAAAAGGTGTTGCTAGTTGCACGTAAATGCCACCAAAGATGAAAGAATAAGAATGTTCAACAAAATATTATTTTGTACTACAGCATTTTTCATGTTTATTGTTTAAATGAAAAGAAATTTTAAAAAATCCTAAGGTCAACACCGTGCAACATTGGGGTTTTTCAACTAACGGTTGTAAATTTAAGTCTACATTTTTCTATATATTATCTAGTTACTAGAAGGAGCAATTTAATACGCAGTAAAGAATGAAATACATGAACTTCCTATGTTTCAAACTACAGTACTGTGCAAAAGTCTTTATATTTGGCTAGGAAAATGGGAAATAGCTGCAGCGATTTCATGAAACGTGTACAAACATACATGAAATACAGTAACTAAGGCAAAAACGGAGTTTGTACAATTCTAACAAAGTTGAGAGTCAATATTTGATATGTCCACCTTTATTCTTCAGCACAGCTTAGGTAAGCTTTCTTTTAGTTTCTTTAAGTAGTCTTCAGGAATGGTTCTCCAGGCTTCTTAAAGGACATTCGAAGCTCTTCTTTGGATGTTGGCTGCCTTTTGTTCAGTTCTCTGTCAAAATGATCCCACACTGCTTCAGTAATGTTGAGGTCTGGGCTCTGGGGAGGCCACTCCATCCACTATGTGTTTTTTTCTATCCAGGTATGCTTTTACTGCAGTGGCAGTGTGTTTGGGATCTTTGTTATGCTGAAAAATGAAGCTGATGCCAATCAGCCGCTTTCCAGATGGTGGATCAAAATCTGACAGTACTTTTCTGTGTACATAACTGTATTGATTTTAGCAAGATCCCCAACACCACTGGATGAAATGCAGCCCCAAACCATGACAGCGCCTCCAACATCTTTCACAGATGTCTGTAGACACTCTGTTGTACCTCTCCTGACCACTTCTATCCATACTGAAGACAATTTAAACCCATTTTCTAAATTTCTAATTTGGAGTCATTACTGGATTCCGCCCTTTTCTCCTTGTTTCCCTTTATTAAGAATAGCTTCTTCACAGCCACCCTTTCACTGAGACCATTTCTGATGAGGCTTCAGTGAACAGTAGATGGATCAACTGAAGGGCCAGATGCATCTCTCAGGTTCTGTCGGGTCTTTGCTGGATTTCTTTTCCTATTTCAGATGCTTCTGCTGTAGATCCTTATTTAGACTTAATGCTTCTTGTTTTGTCCCTCACTTATTTCCTCAAATTTTTTAAGGAAGCACTGCACACCATGCTGAGATATAACAGGTTTCTGGCTAATAGCTCTTTGGGAATCACCTGCAAAAACTTATTTTTTTTCTTTGTTATCTTTTGCATTTTTGTAGATTCAATTAAAGAAATTGGAGAAAATGTTCTGTGACAGGCTGCTAATAAAGTGCCTAAAGACACAATTTAAAATTGGTTCTTTACTAAGTTGTCTGTTATATGTCAGCACCGCAATGGCTCACTCCTTGAGTGTCCTTGGTTAAATGGAAGAAATTGGATGGGTGCATGGATGCATAGGTCAGAGTTAAAATTTTAACCAAAAAAAGGGGAAAAAAAAACAAACAAAAAACCCATTCCTCTGAAAATGGTCAGGAACAAGGACTGGACTGAAAAATGAGTGAAAAAGCAGCAAATGTCCAAAGAAAAACTTTGAATGACCTTCCAAAATCAACAACGACACTAAATGATTCAACTTTGCCCAAAAGTGCTAGTTTTTAGCATAAGCCAAATGTAGAAGAGATCAAGATAACACAGAAACTGTCCCTCAGTTCAAAGTGGCAGCTGAACCCTCACCAAATCTGTCACATATAAATACTGAAAAGCAACTGCACTATTTTAAATTATAGATTTTTTTTAGAATTACAAATAATAGATTATAGGCACTGTGACACTTTTTTATTCCAGAGAGTGTTGCATTAGGTAAGACATCATGACGCATTTGATCTAAAACCTCTCAGGGGCAAATGCGTTAAAAGTGACAGCAGGTTATAGAGGGTACAAGTAATGCCAGACAGCACCTGGCCTTTAAATGAATGGATGCTTGTTGAAAGAACACAAAAGGTCAGAAAACAAAGAGAGAAACTTAAGTGGATGTAGAAAAGGCACAAATATCCCAGCTAACACCAGCTAGAGTTGTTAAGTCTAAGCTACAGGCAGAAGACAGTTACTCTGAATGACCTGGCTAAATCACTTTATTGCTTCTTCATTATTCAATCTGAGTTATCGTTCCTATTCAGTCACTCAAGCCAAGTGATCTGACTTCTCAAGCTTCAGTTGGTGTCAGACCTACGTAGGCCAAGTGGAGGAAAAATTTCCAACTTACCCAAGACTCATGGTAGAGAACAGTTAGCAGGTACATGGCATAGTCATAGTTCTGCTGTCTCAGTGGGCAGCTAATAGAGAGGAGGAGGAAAAACAAAAGAAAAGATGTATGAGGACATTTGTTTAATCTTCTTTCAACCCTACATTTTCAGGTCGGGGTGTTTACCTGTCGGTTTTGATGCGGAGGACATCTGTGTCTTTGCAGTATCTCTCGCCAACCAGTTTGATCATTTTCTTTCGAGCGTGGTCATCTAGGTTCAAACTGGACAGCTTTACCTTGAAAGTTGATGAAATAAATAGATGACCACAAGAGAAATCAAATTGTTTAGGTTATAGTCCTTCCACCGTACTTCACCAAGTAAAAGAGACACTCACAATGAGATTAGAGCAAAAGTAATGTGATTATGTGCCATATCTCCAGCATACATCTGTCTCTAAGGGTTTAGGAATAAAACCACAGGCTAAACTAATATTTTTATTTATTTATTTTAACCTTTACAAAGCTTGGAGTGTGCGGATTAAAACACTATAGTTTTTACAGATGAAACACATTCATGCTGTGTCCCAGAATCACCTAAGCTGCTTGGAGAGATGACTGATGGAAAACTAATATTTTTCCTTGCCTATATTGTCTTCTATTGCTCTGACTTAATTTTAACAATGCAACATTAATGCATTTATAGGTAATACAAGACACACATGAGCATTTACTCTGTCAAAGGCACTGTTGATACAAACACGCACACAGCTGCAAAAATGGTTGAGACTGCATGCCACAGATTTGGCTTCCAAGATTTTCCTGCCAGTACCTTCACCCTTCATAAAATATAAAGCACAAAAAAAAAAGGGCTTAGTCGACTTGTTTTATGTTCAGAATTCAACTGTGAGATTTACCCTCCAATCTATCTTCCTGCCTAATCCACCTGGATTAATGTTTAATTCCTACCTTGCTGATATAATCTAAGGCAATGTGTCACAAGCAGATGGCTGGTGATTAATGGTAAAAAAAAAAAAAGAAAAGAAAGACATTTCTGTCTGGGAAAGAAATTGCAAATTTTTCAAAGACATTTTATGATGCAAAAGCAGGATTTCTTTAGACGTGTTCTGGAGTTAAAACGAATTCGGGCAGCAGCACAGAACAGGAAGACAACTGGGAAACAACGGCTTTGTTTGAGAAGGTTTAACTAAATGAAGTTGCATTTTGCCCAGCTCTACCCTTAATATCATCCTGTACAAACAGAGAACAGGTCCATCCCAATTAAAAGGGCATTTATTACATTTATTTGATTGAGTTTTACATTTGAGATGTTCACATATATTTCCATGTATGGTTCTGCTCATAGGGAAGGATTGCATATGGATGGATTAGTTTTGGGAGGGGATTAAAAGGAATATTAAAACAAGCAAATATTTCAAAAATGTTTTACTACTCTTTCAGTGAAAACTATAAAGTTGTAAAACAAAAAAAAAAACACAACATAAAAAGAAACTTAACAAGTATAGTAACAGAGCCTTAGCACAGGAAATGTAAAGTACTGGCCTAGGACTAATCTCTCTGTAGACCTGACAGAATCATTTCGTAGGTTTTAGGTCACTGGACAATGAAGATCTTTCTAGGAAGTCAGACAGACATGATGTCAGCTGGTGATTATGCATCCGTGTAAATCTCTAATCTCATTTTACATGTGAGCTTTTCCCCCATGTGATCACCTATACATTGACAAAACACAATTAAAGTCAGTATCAAGTTAAAAAAAAAAAAGAAAGAAGTGAAACTCACTCTGAGATGAACAATACGAGCTGAAAGGTTTCTGAGAGAAGGGCCAGCAGACACATAGTCTGTGCTCTCTACTTTAATGGGGAAATGCTCGTCACACTTTGCATCAGTGTCCAAGGCAGAGGGCCACTCTGTACAGAAAGCTGACAGCAAAGAAAGGCTTTCTTACATGCACTAAACAAGTCAGTGTTTTCAAAGTTAGTCATTTAAATATGCTCCTGAACAATAATGAAAGAAAGAACCAAATTATGAACTTACGCTTCAGAGCTTCACAGTGTTTCTTAATGGCTGCTGGTGTCAAATGCAGAAAGTTTGGTATCTGAAAAGGATAAGCAGAAGAAAATGCATGGATGGATTAGGTTTAACTGTTAAATCAGCAAGTCTACAAACTGTAGACATGTCATATTATATCTGCACACTAGAACAGATTTCTTTACTGCTAAAGCTGAGCTCCTTAGAATAGCCGACTAAGATTTGGACGATTACAGTCTCAGCAAACCATCATTCATCTATAGAGCAGTGATGGCACAGAGGATACAGGCCGACCACTAAGCAGTGAACATTTGTCACATCTCTCCTTAGTGACAAACAGTTCATGACCTTTACAACAGAGCTTAAATTATATTTAGACATAAACATCGCCACTCGTTTTATGTGACAATTCAAAAGCAGATCTCTGAGGCTTCATCAGCTGATTTACAAACAACTACAAGAGAAAGTGGGATAATAAACGACTTATATTCAGAGGTTAGAAAAGATGCACTAAGGCAGTTTAAGGTTTAATAATAAAACACATTATGATCATGGTAACAAAGAAAGCAGGATGCACTGATTTTAATCTAGAGGGCCGGTTTACTTGTTTGTGTTTTATGATTAATTCTCCTATTTTTTGCGAAAGATCAAAGAAATCTTTATTGTGAAAAGCGACAAATTTAGCGACTTTTTCCAGTGAGTTCGGCAACTTTTGGAGATAGCCCGGAAAGCCGAAATCCTCCGCTGACGCCAGACCATGCTTAGCATGCTAATTAGCATGTTAATTGCATAGTTTGTCAATCGGAGGGCACTCTGTAACTTCCCTGTTTTTAAACTGCACTGTCATATTATCTTAGTGATGAGTCATAAATGTTAGGAAAGTGTGTTTGTTTTGTGTGTCTGAAAGTAGGAGAGGGAGAGAGAAAAAAAATTGGCCAAAACACTGGAATATTGGATTTTTAAATCATCAAATATCAGTATTGGTCTTAAAAATCCTATATCCATCGAGCTCTACTGGCTACTTGTCCGGGATGTACCCGAGCTCTCACCCTATACTTAACGAGGTTTTGGCTCAAATTACACAAAACTAGACCAATCAAGATTTTTTCTTAGTATATGACTGCTGCTGACACAGAAGTTGATATTTGCATTCAAAGCATGTCTGAGATCTATGATGAAATCGCACATCATTCAGTTCAAGTTGTCAGAAAGAGACATTTAAGAAGCAAGCAAAACAAAGAAGGAGAGCTCGCTCTTCACAAAGAGATGCCCTTGAAGGGGATATACGGTCTGTGGCAAAGGAAACACACAGAGACAGACAACCATTCACACTCACACCTAAGCCCATGCATGTCTTTAGACTGTGGGAGGAAGCTAGAGTATCCAGACAGAACCAATGCAAACATGAGGAGAACATTCAAGTGCTGCACAGAAAGACCCCAGCTGGTCATTGAATGTGAACCCAGGCGATGATGCACCACTGTGCCGCCCTTAAAACCGGTTCTGTTTTGTTTTCACATTTTATGGGTGGAGTGAAAGAACTCCTTAATCGCCCCTCGTATATTTACTGTATGTTTACGTACTCCTGTTCACTTCGATATTCCCAGATATGCATAAATAGTAATTCTAGACATACTTCCAGGAGGCTTAGAAAAGACTAAAATCTTATTGCACAAATCATTAAGGGCATCCATAAGTGTATATTAAAATTAGGTGGTTGAAAAATGGCCTTTCAAGATACAAAAGATGATCAAATCAAATATGGTGTAAGGCTTTAAATATGGCCACATTTTATTAAAACGGTGGAGTCTGGTTTGAAGCTTATTAATACATTCCTCATCTTTTCATTCATAAAGTCTCCCCTCCTACATATGCACTCTCCCCTCCCCTTTTCTCTCCTAGCTGCCCCCGTCCCTTTGAGTTTTGTGTTAGTCACATATACACATATACATTATCCAATGTAAATGCAGGAAAATGGGCAAGATCTATAATTTAACATGATATATTTTAAATACAGAATCATCAAGATGATCTACATAAAAATATTCAGCACTAAAGTTCAGAGTACACTACTTTTAAAGAGCATGGTAAACAAAGTGGAAAACAAAATACCCTTGATCCTTTGAGTAAAGGATATTACATAAGAAACAATTATGTAAATTATCCTACACTGACATCAAAATAAACTTATAGTTCACAGTGGTGGGAAGTGATTAGACAAAAGCACATCAATGACTTATAATTTGTAAAAAGAGTAGAAAATAAGCACCAAAAATAACCAAGAGACGTACAGCAGTTTAGTCCTTCATGGCAGACTGAGAGAATGAAATCAATATTGTTAGGCTGCACGGCAGATATCCAGCTGTGATGGGGGAAACTAGCAGATCTGCAAGTGGCTTGAGTCCAGATGGAGCAGCTGGTGTCTGGACACAGCAGCTCAGTAATCCGGGCAGAGAGATACAGTGACAAAAACCATGCAGGAGAGCAAAAAGGGCTCAACTGGAACTGCAGAAGGACTGGCAAGCCACAATTAACTCAGACAGTCAAAGATATATACAAAAAAGAATACATATACAGCCCAAAGTCAAATGGATGTGGCTGAATGATGTGCTTATATCCATTTATTTCAACATGGAGCAATTTGTTTCTTCATTCTTTATCAGTTTAATTTGTACTTGTGCATATTTATCACTTTATCTGAAGAGAAAAGGTTGTTTCTTGGTTAAACCCCCAAGCTGCAGGGCCTCTGTGTGTATGCTCAAAGTAATGAGGTCTGACCTTGATTAGCTCCAAATTGCCCTTCTTCTCTGGGGGAATGCCCCCCTTCACAGGATAGCCCATCCTCACAGGGAGGGGGACGGAGCTTGGTCTGAAGGGGGCTGCCGCTGGATAAACTGCAGTCCAGTCCTGATCTACCGGCATCTTTTCTGTCCTGGGCTCCCCTGCCTTTTGCCCCAAACACAAGAGTGCAAAAGTGGTTATAGTACAACCATGATGGCCAATTTTTATCATTAGAAATGTATGCAGTTGATAAAAACTGCAAACTTACATCTCTTCGGGGTCTTCGACCTAAGGATCCTCTACCACCTCTGTCTGGAAGGCCTGAAATTATAGTTTAGTATATCAAACACATATACATGGTTTTGTTATGAAAATACTGTATGCAGGATCTTTGTTTGATTCTGAATGCTGTGTACTCTGAAATGTTCACTTTATCAGTGCACAGAAAAATAAACATTCCCTGAGCCTGGTTCTGCTCTTCCTGTAAAAAGGGAGTTTATCTTCCCACTATCGCCAAGTGCTTGTTAACAAGAGCTCATCTGATTGTTGAGGTTTTCACTCCAATAATTGTAAGGCCTTTACCTTGCAACATAAAGCACCCTGAGGCAACCATTTTTGTGAGTTGGAGCTATATAAATAAAACGGAACTGAAATGAATCTGTGACACTGATTCTCCAAGCCTCTGAAACCCTACAGGAGGGATGGAATGCCATTCTTCCATAAGATATTTCTTCGGTTGGTGTTTTGATGATGGTCAAACACGTTTGTCCAAAATCTTCCAGAAGTGTTCAAATAAAACGAGATCTGGTGACTGAAGGTCACAGCAAGCTTTTAATAGCCATCAAACCATTCACTGACCATTTGAACTTTGAATTTTTATGGTGGGTACCTGTCATTGATATTGAAAATGTCTTTTAAAGAGAAAACTAGCCAAGAGGGCTGCAGAAATTGCAACAAAAATAACATCACAGTCCTTAAAAGATATTTGAAGTGGCCCAAAACGACTGGATTCATTATAATGTAGATACAATAATTCAGTCATTAAAAATACTTGCAAAACAGGTCATTTTATTTTATTAATAAGCACTTCATAAATCCTGCCGAGTACAGTCTATTTACCAATATAAGCAAAGATACTACACATTACAAAAATACAGAAACATTGGAAATCACTTTTTGGCAGACGATCACTTTTTGTCACAACACCGGTGGATTATGGTGGTCATTGGGGGTAACTGACATCCAGGTAGTGCCACACGGAGAGGTTAAAAAACACACAGGAACCTCAAAAGGACACCAAAGATTTACAACACCCCAGACATGGACGCAAGACGAATTACAGCAGCTACAAACCCCGTTTTTTCGTGTAATCAGTTACTTCAAGTTTGGATGCTGCATTAGTCCACACACACAGGACATGCTACAGCTTCACTAGTTAACATCATGTAATTAGCTTAGCTTGGTGCTCTGGTTTTGAACCGGCGCGAATTCCCTCACAGCGACAGTCAAACTCACCTTTATTTCCAGAAGAAGAATTTATAGACAGAGCCGTTGCATATGTGACTTTCCCGGAGGATTTGTTAAATCCAAGGAGAGGAATATATATTCGACCTAGGGACAGAAATGCCTTACTTGAGGGTGAAGCCATGTTTCCTCTATGACTACGGAAGCCAGCGAGGGACCGTCAAGCCCTATTGCGAAGCGCTTCAATTAGCGCAGAACGCGGGCGCAGTGGAAGTGTTGTGGCGCCTCAGGTGAGTACAGGTGTGATATAGCTCACTGTGTTTAGTTGAACATTAGTTTATCTGGCGAGTGATACTTTAAAAAAACAGCCCTAATAAAATACGGTTAATGTTAAAGGAGGAAGTCCTGTTTATTTGTCCTCTGCCTTGACTTGCGAGCTCAGTGCGCGCGATCATCCACGTGTGGCCAACCGGTCACTCCGCCAGCTGCTGCTCTTCGGTGCGTTCAAAGACCGTCTGAAAATTTTAATTATGATGGTGCAAGTTAAAGAAACAACAACAAAACAAACAAAGATGTTAAACTTAAACATGTCAAATAAAAAAAATGTAGTAAAGTATATGGCCTCTGACCAAAACAGTTGTTCTCCTGGTTGACCCATTCTCTTTATGACCATAGCTAGTCGTAACATTTCTTGCTTTTTTACTGAAAAAAATAACTTATTTTTTAAAACGTCTTTTCAATATATGTGAAGGTGGTTAATGGCAGCAATAGGGTAATAAAATACATTAAACAGTTGTATCTGTTACTTTTTACTGTTACACTTAATATCATAACATAACGTAATACTAACACACTAGTACGAGCTATTACAAAAAAACGATTAACCCTTTATATTTTAATTCTGGACATATCCTAAGTTTGCATCTCGATTATAGGAGATTTCCTCTTACCCGTAAACGCACCATGTGTCCTGGCCAAGCTGTGATGCGCTTCAAAGGGACAAGTCCTGCAGGCTGCAGCCGATTAAAGAATCGTGGTTTCCCAGTGTTTGCGGTGTTTCTTATGTTTTTGAGCGCTGGTGGATCATTTCTGATGTGAGTTGCCGTACCACTGGATATTGTCTTCATACAAAGCAGAAAAGAGGAACTTGGTGCCCTGATAACAACTTGAGTCGTGTTGTATGAGTTAAAGGTAAGCTCTAACGTAATATTCTGACATGTTGTTTAGGACAGTAGCGTGTAGTGTTAAATCCCTCCTATAGGCCACTCACTTGACTCTTAACTGATTAGACACTTTCATTTAAACAGCATTGTCTGCTTATTACCTTTAGGAGTTATGTTTAACAAATGGACGGGGGAAAGTGAAGGTTTTTAGGTAGTGTAACATATTTTATGTTTAAAACCATATGCTGTCATATAATTTGTTATACGCCCCCCACATGGGTCAGTTCAGTTTAATGGAAAGTCACATAATACTCTGTAACTGTAGAGTCCCAGAGCAGTCTATGCATGCCTGACAGTTCATTGTGTGTCTGACGACTGTGTAGTTTTTGAAGGTAGAAACTCTATCTAAAGGGAGACATGTGGCTCCTGTCATCAGCTCCACCATAACTGAGGACAGATATGGACGGGGCTGGCTGCCTCCAATTACCTACCTCTCTTGTCCCATCAGACCTTTTTTTTTTCCGATCCTTTTAGGTAACATCCGGTCATCTATCACACTGCCTGGTTGAGCATCTTTCCAGAGAAGACACTATATCGCCTACCTGATGTTTATACATTCATTAACTGTACATATGATAGCAAGGCTTTGATTTGGCAGATGGAAAGTTGTCAGCTGTCCAGAATTAGGTTCTCTGCCCTGTGCAGACTCAGTGGTTGTGTTGTGCACAGCACATACAACTATACATTTCTTCCCATAAGGTTGTTAGAGCTATAATCAGTGACTTCTGTAATGCTTATATTAACCTGTGCTGGCCTCAGTGATAAAGGGTTACTTCAATAAACATATCTTCATTTAGCTGAATACAGTAGCATGAATTCATGGGAGAAGGGCTTTTTTTTTTATAAATCTTTAAATAATAATGCATGACTTTAACCTCAATCTGACTACATCTGTCAGTTTAAAAAAAAAAAAAAAGCTTGGAGAAAGGTGAGAGAGAAGCTACAAAATAATAATTCACGTGGGTACGGTTATCCAGAGCTTTAATCAGTCTAATTTTTGTGTGGTTGCACGTTGATTAAGCGTTTGCGATGTGACACACTTTGTGTAACCAGTAGTGAAGGTCACATTGTAGCAGCAGAAGCTTAAATACTGTTGTTGGCTGCTAAAAATGCTGAATTATTTTCTCTGAATTTAAATTTAACAGTAGCAGAGTGCACATTGCGCATCTGTATAGCTTCCAGATGGAAGAGTAGAGAGGTTATGACACCCATCAAGGATACTTTAACAGGATGTTGTTTTTACAGTAGAAAATCCCCAGAGAGAGCTGGTGGAAATGGACTCGTGTGTTGACCTGTTACTGCCACATTAACTACTGTGCGATTTGCGTCTTGGGAATATTATGTCCCTGTTACACTTTCGTAATGCTCACAGCTTACAAGTCACAGTGTTGCAGCCTAAGCAGTAGCAATAGGAATATCGCTAGGATTTCTTTTGAATGGAAAGCCCCTCTTCTTTCTTTCCATCTTTAAAAAAAAAAAAAACCTTGGAATTGCCACGACACTGTACTTTCTGTAGATGCATCTTAGACTGCAACTAGGGCAATTACAGTTACACAATGGAAAGCTTTAATTGGCATCAGTGCCCTAAGCAAAAAAAACCCACAAAACATCCCTGATCTGCATATAATCACAGTTTAAAGGCAACAGGCTGAAGGGAACCACATTTAGTATTTTGCAGATTCTTAACAGAGTAAAAATGTTTCATTTTTCCTTGCTGTGCTTGAATGTCAATCATTTAACCCAGGTGATATAAAAAAAAAGCCTTTTTTTGTAAGAATGTCTTGGTTTTAAATGACTAACTATACTTTATAGCATCCAATTATTATTTGTCTCTTACGACACTAAGCTAACAAGCATGTTAGTAGAGGAGCAGGCTTTTTCTGAAGATATTATCTGCATGACTCATGGAATTTCTTCTGTTCCAGGTATGGACACAGATGCAGTCCAGCAAAGAGAACTCCTCTCTGCAGCAGGTAGCTAGCCATGCCTGGCTAGTTTTTTAATCCGGCTGGCCTCTTTCCTTCATTGGAACAATCAGGATTTCCCAAGGCTTTTCATTCCCCCTTGGCCCTCTTTGAACTGGCTCGTCCTGCAGGGCAACATGGGGGAAAGACGGACACGCTCCTTTCACGCGACATGCCATGTACAACATGACAGTAGCAGCAGGCTGGGCAGCTCCTTCATAAGTTGCAGCCCAAACGGATATGCCAGCACCAGCATCAACCTGGACCAGGATATGGATGTTGGCCTTGCATCTTCCACCTGCGCTACTTCCAGCAGCGCTGCCCTCAGGTCTCCTGCACCTGATAGGAGCCACTACTCTCCTGTTTCACTGGAACCAGAGCCCGCAGCGGTGAATAATGGATCAGGCATTCCCTGCTGTCCACCAGCAGACACAAATGACCCAGCCCTACAGATTGTAGAGAGGCAGCCCTCTCTATCTATCCCGCCACCTCTCCCTCGTTCAAGCTGGCTGCGTCATCATCAGAAGGAATTCCAGAGCCCTTACATCAAGACTAGCATGCAGGGGGATATTTACAACTTCCTAGAGAGACCTGCTGGATTGAAGTGCTTCCTCTACCACTTCCTTGTGTGAGTACCTGTCAGGTTCTCTGTACACTGATTTCAGTACACACTTCACATCGGCTTGGCAGCAGGGCAGTATAAGTTGATTGCAGAAGATCACGAGCTTGCGTTAGGTACAAATGGCAACGTAAGAGAGTTGGGAGTGTTCAAGAAGACAATCCATGTGAACACAATGGAAAATAAAGCAGAATAAGCTTCCATGAGAATTATCTGCTGTATAAACACTTAGGTCAAAAAACTGTAAAAACTTTCATGGAAGTGTTAAAAATCTGTAAAAAAAAAATTAAGGAGACTTTCTGTGGTGTCATTTCATTAGCTCCTGATGCTCTCTTTTTAATTACATCTAGTCCTTCTCCTTCCAGTGTGAAGCTCTGGTTCCCAGTAACAGAAGAAGTGGTGTCTGTAGGCCTTCCCTCTGTGGTTGTTTTAAGAAAGCCCGGCAGAAGCAGGTCAATGTGATCTGGCTAATCACACGTCTGATTCTGACTAGCTCAGTCTTTTCAGCTCTTTGTCAACGGATAAAATTATGTCATGCATAAAAACAGAGCCTGTATGCTGTGATGCATGAGTATGTTTTATCTGATCCATTTCAAATATTCTTGAAAGTAAAATTAATTCATTTGAAGTTGTTAAAAAGATGCCAGATGCTTAAGAAAAAAATTCATAAGGAAAACCAGTTCTTGTACAGAAAAGCACACTGTTCCATCCATCCATCCATCCATCCATCCATCCATCCATCCATCCATCCATCCATCCATCCATCAATCCATCTGCTTCTCAATTTAGGGCCACAAAGGGCTAGAGCCTATCCCAGCTGTCACAGGTTGAAAGGTGGGATACACTTAGATATCTTAGAAATCTGCAGTTAGCTTATCTTTTTGCAAACATAGAAATGGCAAGAATAGAAATCTTGGAAATCAAACTAATTCACAAGCTCACGTGTAACATGTGAGAGAAGGATCTTCTATAATATCTGAAGTATCCCCCAGTTTAGTCATAATGAGCCTTGAGCCCATAGATTTAGACCAGTTTTAAGGAAAATATAATTTGGACAGAATTTTAACTTCAAGGCCTCCACTCAGTGAAATAGAAGAGATGCCATTTGGAATAATAATCTCAAGAGTACAGTCTCTGTATTTCAAAGAGTTCTGCTTTTTACATTAATTCGAATGATTAGTGGCTCTAAATTGGCCGTGGAGGCGTCAGTATTTGGGCCTGATATGCAGCAATAACTGCGCATGCTGCATCTGAGATGTTCTGCAGTGCTTTAGCTCAGTTGCTTTCAAATAAGATTATGATTTAATTATATTCTAGGCCAAATTGAAAACAATACATTGCTCATTATGTTTCATCTATTTCTATGTAAAACTGTGCTTGAAGAGAAATAGAATTAGTCTGTCACATTATTACTTTTGTCTGTCAAAGATAAGCGGAAACAGTGGAAAAATTCAGTTTCTTTTCCTTCTGTGCTTTGCATTGTTGATCGTTCTTAATTGAGGCTCTAAAGTTCAAACAGTGGCAGTGAACCTGAGACTGCTCTTCATTCAATATTAAACCCTTCTAACTGATCCCTGCTGAAACTCCTTTAAGTAACTCTTACTTGTCGATGGCTATAGCTGTGGCCATTCAATCCCCCGTCCTCTTCTCGGATTTGGCAGGGGAGAAAAGAGATACAAAGGACTTCATACAGCACTCATGACAGTATTAATAGGTCAGCTTGAAAAGCCCTGCTCTACATCAAGATGACATACAAACAGCACACACACAATGCAGGTGGTTAGCTAATTCATCATTGCCTTTATTGTGCAACGGTCAGGGACATTTTCAGCAAATCAACACACACGCAGATGCTTAAATTTGGTAGTTTGGTTGGACTGCGAGATAAAATGTTAGTAAGTGCATATCTTAAAAAAAAAACAAAAAAACACCCGTTAACACAATCTCAGAAGATCTTGGATAGACAGAATGAATATACACTGAAGTAGGCCTTTTTATAGATGTGACACTGCAGTTAGATGACTGATAGTCTCAAAAACAAGCATTCAGAAGGCCATTTTTCCATATGTAGATAACCCATGGAAAACCCTCCAACCGGAGAAGGGAAAGGTGAAGTGAAGATAACATTACCTGAGTTGAAGTTAGGGTAATGCCACTTAATTTGACGACAGCTACCATAAGTGTAATAAAATCACCCAAATAATACCTCCAAATGCTTTGTTTGTGACCTGGAAATTGTCCACTGTGCCTCAGTTAATGTACTTTTTTAAATCCCTACTCTGACTTTCCACTGACTCACCTGGAACATAGAGACCTGTGCTGTTCCAGTATCTGAATTTACAAATTAAGCACTGCCAATTTCTCTCCTGCTTAGTCTGTGACAGTGTGAACGGGTGCTGCATCCCCCTCCATTTAGCTTGTAAATGAGTGGGACTTGCACATGCAGGGAGAAAGCATGGTGGAGAGATCAGGCAAGCATTATTTAGAGGGGACTTATTTGCTTATTCATGTATATACTAGTATGCACACAGGAAATTTTATCATTAAAAATTTTTTAAAACATTTTGAATCAACAGGAATATTTTGGGTTTAATTAATGCTAAGAGAAGGACTTTAAGAGAAGGGCTACAGAAAATTAATTAATCACAAAGAATGAATGAAACAGAAAATAATCATTAGATAATTTGATAATTATCTCTCCTGTGGATGGTGGAAAACAGAATAGTATAAAAAAAAACATTATGCGTGTGAAATATATAAACAGTTATATTCATTATGTACCCATTAGACTGGCAGGAACTCAAACATGTACACGCATGCCATGCTAATGATGCCAGAGTTAGTCAAAGTGGGCAGAAATCCCTTGGACCCCGGACAGCATACGTGGACATGTGTCCAAAAAGAGTCTTATGCAATACACACTCACCAGTATACAGAGAACCTGGGGCAGTGATCCTCTTCATGTTTGGGCCACTCCCTCTGAGTCTTTTACATAACCACGGGGAATAAACATGTATATCCTCATGATTCCTAAATGCCCTTCTCAGACTACAAGCTGGATATCACCGTACCTCTGGGTCCTCTTACCTACCAAAGTCTGTCCACTCAGTTTCCTTCAAACAAACATGGAGATAAAATATGTTTGAGACCAAAAAAAAAGTTTCAAGCTGAAACAGTGAAAAATTAATTAGCATAACTTATTATGAAAGCCACATTTCACGTTTAACTTCTATGTTTGTATTAAAAAATTGTTGATATATGATAAAAATAGTTTTTACTAATACTGAAACACAACCAGTTTACAGTGGAGAAAGTATTGCAGCTGTTTATCCTCTTGAAAAAGCAGTGGGCCAGATGTTGTCTTAAATACTTGCTTTTATTGTGTTTTTATATCTCGAGAGATTATTGAAATGGCTGTAGTGAATCCTCAGCTTCCAGGCATTCCCCTCTATCTATGCAGACAGACAGGAGAACTCCTCTATCTGCCTACTAGAGATTATGTCTGAGTGTATGTCTCACATCCATTTTACACTAAAAAGGCTTGTTTTTAATGGGCAATATCATTTGCTAACTATATGGAAATGATATAGTTTAAGATTACATTTTTTAAAATTTCAGTTATCCTACTCCTAGGATGTTTGTCTTGGTCTTTGGCTTTCCTGGTGCTGTTTAGCAGTTACATTGTTGCTTTGTTGTAAATACATTGTTGGGTGTGTAAATTTGCAATTGAAATGTGCAGAGAAGCTAAGGGTTTGCCTTTGGTTGTTACTGATGTGAAATGTGACATACAGCTCATTTTCTAGCATTCAGTTTGTTATGTTGCAGCCTTATGCCAGAATGGTTCAAATGACACATTTGTCTACACTTAATACTCCATAATAAAGTGAATAAGGAGTTTCAAAAGTTTGAGCAAATACACTGATCAAGCATAAAATTATGACCACTGACTGGTGAAGTGGATAACACTGATTCTCTTCATCATGGCACCTGTTAGTGGGTGGAATATAATCAAGAGCAAGTGAACATTTTGTCCTCAAAGTTGATGTGTTAGAAGCAGGAAAAATGGGAAGGTGTAAGGATCTGAGTGAGTTTGAGAAGGGTCAAATTGTGATGGCTTGGTGACTGGTTCAGAGCAGCTCCAAAACTGCAGCTCTTATGGGTTGTTCCCAGTCTGCAGTTGTCAGTTTCTATTAAAACTGGTTGGAGGAAGGAACAGCGGTGAACCAGTGACAGGGTCATGGGCGGCCAAGGCTCACTGATGGACATAGGCAGGGAAGGCTGGCCTGTGTGATCTGATCCAACGGACAAGCTAATATAGTTCAAATTACTGAAAAAGTTCATGCTGGTTCTGATAGAAACAGTGTATTGCAGTTTGTTGTGAAGGGGGTTGCATAACTACAGACCAGTCAGGGTGCCCATGCTGACCCCTGTCACCTGCTGAAAGCGCCAACAATGTGTCTTGAATAATCAGGCCTCATCTTATCTTAAAGTCCTTATAGTAACATATCACCCCAATAGAGCACTTCGCTCTCAGACTGTTGGCTTACTTGTGGTTCCTAGGATACTTAAAGAGTAGAATGGGAGGCAGAGCCTTCAGCTTTCAGGCCCCTCTTCTGTGGAACCAGCTCCCAATTTGGATTCAGGAGACAGACACCCTCTCTGTTTCTAAAATTAGTTTTAAAACTTTCCTTTTTGATCAAGGTTATAGTTAGGGCTGGATCAGGTGACCCTGAACCATCCTTTACTTATGCTGCAATAGGCCTAGGCTGCTGGGGGGGGTTTCTATGATGCGCTGAGTGTTTCTTTTCATTCACATTTTTTAGTCTGTTTATACCCCACTCTGGATTTAATCATTAGTTATTATTAATCTCTGGCTCTCTTCCACAGTGTGTCTTTTGTCCTGTCTCAGCTCCAACCAGTCACAGCAGATGACTGCCCCTCCCTGAGCCTGGTTCTGCCGGAGGTTTCTTCCTGTTAAAAGGGAGTTTTTCCTGCTCACTGTAGCCGAATTCTTGCTCATAGGGGGTCGTTTTGACTGTTGGGATTTCTCTCTAATTATTGTGGGGTCTTTGCCTTACAATATAAAGCACCTTGAGGTGACTGTTTCTTGTGATTTGGTGCTATATAAATAGAATTGAATTGAATTGTGCATGTGAGCATCAGAACTGGACCATGGAGCAATGGAAGAAGGTGGCCTGGTCTGATGAATCACATTTTCTTCTACATCATGTAGATGGCCAGGTGTGTGTGCGTCGCTTACCTGGGGAACACCCGGGAACAGGATGCACTATGGGAAGTTGGCATAACACCTTTATTTGAGTTTTGTTGGTATGATGCAACAAGCATTACATTCCTTGATTTGGGTTATTTCTGCCATTCATTTGGCGTATTCTCTGAACCTCAGGTAAGCTGGATGGTATCTGTCGGCCAATTTCAGGAGCCATTTTCTAGAGATGTTGGGGACACCTAACATTCTGGGGCCCTGAGCAATTACCTGCCTTTTCTATTCAGTCTGCATATCTGGCTAACCTGAGCTAAATGTCAGTCAGGGTTTGAATATTGAATTCATCTTTTTTTCCTTTTTGACATTTATAAATTTTGTTTTGCTTTTTTCCCATGTGAGAGCAAGTGTAGAGGGAAAAATAAATTTAAACCAATTTAACATAAACAACCTGTCAAAATGTGATAAAGAATTGAGACGATCTGAATGCTTTATGACTGAACTGTATACTGGTGGATGTTACTGGTTATGAATGACATGGCCATGTGAACTATTTCTCTGGGACTGATGTGCTTCAACCTATAAGGATATTTTTTCTCTATTTTCCAAGTATTTGGTGGACAAGATGATAACTAAGCCAGGATAGAATATCCATGTTTATGGCTGGTGGCTGATGTGGTGTAATCCACCTTAAGCTGTTCATGGACAGGGTGGGGAGGGCAGGGTGGGTTAATAAAGAGGGTTTTGGAGGGCTGCTCTGTCTCTGATTGTGCTCTCTAGCAGTAATGGTAAGGGTAATTTATGTTTGCTTGCTTTGTGATTTTTTTTATTTATTTATTTTTTAAATTAAAATCACTAAAGTGATGTTGGTCTTAGACTCTGTGCCTACAGATAAATGCTGGCCTTAGATGCAATATAAGCATCAAAAAGCACCAACAGCCAAGGTAAAAATAAGGTGCACGCTCTATCAATTCTAAGATTTTATGTGTCATAATGTAAAAATAATCTGGTCCTCAGCAGGTCTTACAATAATCTAAATACAACCTCAGATAAAATGCAAAACAACTAAGCTAAATTGCTTTCTTATATTTCTGTTAGTGCCTTTTGCTCTGTCTCTGTTATCATGTCTAGTTTGAGTTTTCTTGTCTCTGTGATTAATATTTGTCTTTTGGTTATTTCCTGTTTTAGTCTGAAGGTCAGTTTTCTGTTGTATTTCATTTTACCTTTTAGTTTTTCCTCCTCTATGACGGCCATCCTAACCCTGTTTTCACCTGTTGTTGATTGTTTTTACCTGTGCTTTTTCCCCTCTTGTTAGTTGCTGAGTTAATTAGTACACTGTATATATAGTCCTGGGTTCCTCTTTGTCAGTTCCTCTGTTGTTGTGCCCCTATTTTGCTGCCCTGTTCTAGTTTCCTTGTGTTTTGGGTTTCTAGATTCTACCTTGTGCTCTTATTGTATTTCATTTTTGGACTCCTCGTCAGCTAATAAAGGCTCCCTTATTGCTGCACATTCTACTTCTACGTCACAGCTTTTGGGTCCTCTCCTGTAATATCACTTCAACATCGACTCTTAGACTCCCAAACAATGCAAAATTTAAAAAGACCAAGATTCAGATTTTACAGGCCACAGTTAGAATGTTAAATGTTAAAATTCATGACAGTACAATTAGAAAAAGACTCAACAAATATGTTAAATCTCTCCGTTGAATCACTGTTTCATTGATGGCCTCTAAAACCTTTAGTCCCTACAGAGATCAGCAGGATAAATAGATAAATAGATCTATAAGCACCCTGGCAAAATGTGAACCGCCTTTAGGATATTGAAAAGCGAGTGCCAAGCTTGACGTTACCTCCAAGTCCCCATTCTTGCTTTCTAATGCAGTGCTCAGGTCTTTGGCTTACTATTGGTACATGGAGCTTTAAGTTGACTTAAGAAAAACATGGTTGACTCTAGTTAGTGCTGTTAGGGTAAATAGTTGTAAAGTCTAAAAGCCATAGTTATAATCACTTAAGCTATTGTTTGTTGTTTGTTGAAAAGTGCTTTTGGATTGTGATTTTCAGCTTAACATATTTACATAAACATTACATAAACTTTACATAAACATATCTGTGTCCTGATTATGAAATTGTATATTAATTGAGCTTTTTTGTGCTAGTTATGGCCTTGTAGACTTATGAAGGAAAATGCTAGTTAGAATAAAATTCTTACTTGAGTAGCTTTGATTAACATATTAAACAGAACAACCAGGCCTTGTGAAGTCTGGTTGTTTTGAACTTATATTTGGCGATGTGTTTGATGGTGGAGATAAGCGGCTTTGATGAGTAGCAAAGAGAGCCCTTTTAGGTTTCAAAGAGTTGTTGGCCACACAAAACTCCTGATAAGGTTTTGATTTTGAGGGCAGTATTGAGTGTGTGGCTGCAGATAAAGGGGATTGGGAGGTGGTTCTGGTTTGGTGGAATTATCCAACTTAACAAAACGCCTGTTATTGAAAAGGTTCCCACCTGATGACCCAAGTGTGGCACAAAGCATATCTAGGCAGATAATGTTGATTACCTGATTTATGTTCTGCACTGTAGAGAGCTTTTTATATCAAGTGTCTTGGATATTTAGTTGCATTTTTAGGGGTCTAGACAAACTATAATGGATAGACACTTGAAACGGCCATGGCTTTCCAGCAGAGAAGTGGCACAGACCAAATGCAGCTCAAGCTAAGCAAATACAAAGCTAATATTTGGCTTGCTGATTACGCTGGCTGTACTTTTTGCTTCGACATTCAGATGAAATGCAAATGTTTAGACGTAGGTCAAATTTTAATCAGCATTGAGCTAAGGATAGTTTTACAATCAACTGTCAGCTAGTAATTTTAACCCTCTGTGCTTTCCAGACACCAGTGTTTGCTTGATAACAATCATTAAACACTGCTCAAAAAACAATTGAAAGCAACATTTTGAAAATGAATAAGAACTCAATAGGAAAAAAAAAATCATGCTAAATACTAATATGGACTGGGCAATGTGTTAGGAACAAAAGGATGCCACATCATTTCCTGAAAATGAAAATTATCAAAATTATCAGGGCTGAATTCAAAGATACCCTGAAAATCAAAATAAAAAAGCAATGTGGTAGGCTAGGCCAGCTGGCCAAGCAGAGAAACCCAGATCTTCCTCTCCCCAGCTACTTCCTTCAGCTTATCTAGGGGTACACTGAGGTGTGCCCAGGCCAGCTGAGGGATATGATCTCACCAGTGTGTCCTGGGTCTACCATGGTGCATCTGACTAGGGTGCCTCCTCACCCAGGAGGCATCCTAGTCAGATGCCCAAACCACATCAACTGGTTCCTTTTGATGTGGAGGAGCATCATCTCTACTCTGAGCTCCTCTCGAATGACTGCACTCTTCACCCTATCTCTAAGGGAGAGGCCAGCCGCCCTTCGGCGAAAGCTCATTTCTGCCGCTTGTATCTGCAGTCTTTTTTTTGTTGTTGTTGTTGTTTTTTGTCACTACCCAAAGCTCGTGACCATAGGTGAAGGTATGAATATTTATCAGTATTCAGAGAGCACAGCTTGGTAGCACAGTGGGATGGTGGTTAGCACTGCTGCCTCACAACAAGAAGGTCCTAGGTTCGATTCAGTGGCGGATGCTGGTCTTTTAAGGAGGGGAAGCTCAATTTTGGCCTACATCATGGACAGAAACTGCGATAGAAGTCAGAAAGAGTGATAGAAGTCAGTCTCCAAACACAAGCAGCTACAAAAAAACCTCCCAACAGAAATAGAAGCTCGATTTGTCTCTAGTCGTTTTTAACAAAGAAAATGCCGCTAAGAGGATTAGGAAAGTCTCCGGTTCAACTCAGAACAGAATGAAAATTTAAAAATGCTCCCACGGATGTTTACACCAAAAGATGGCTGATTCGCTCATTTCGCTGTCAATCAAAAAGGGATTCAGCCTCAGACAGATCATCCAATCATCATGCAGAAGCTGAGCGTCCGGGCCAGCCGAGGCCAGCCCACTGCCCCATAGACCCTCAGAGACGCTGAGCGTCCGATGGGCGGGACAAAGCCCAGCATTTATCCAATGACTCGTCTCGTTTCGCTGCACTCTTTGCTTCACCTCTGTTTCGATTCTACCTTGGCTGGGGTCTACCTGTGTGGAGTTTGTATGTTCTCCCCATGTTTGCATGGGTTTTCTCAGGTGTACCCTGCTTCTTGCCCTATGTCAGCTGGGATAGGCTCCTGCCCCCCTGTGACAATGAAGAGAATGAATGGATGAAATTGACAGCTTCTCTTTCATGCTCAGCTCTCTATTCACCACAACGGACCGGTGCAGCATCCACAGCACTGCAGGCATTGCCCCAATCTGCTTGTCAGTTTCCTGCTCCCCCTTTCCCTCACTCATTAAGGAGACCTTTAGATACTTAAACTCCTCCACTTAGGGCAGCAACTCATCCATGACACGGAGTGGGCATTCCACTCTTTTCTGATTGAGAACCTTGGCCTCAGACTTGGAGGTGCTCATTCTCATACCTGCTGCTTCACACTTGGCTGTGAACTGCTCCGGTGCGAGCTTGAGGCCACCACCTGTTGAAACCAACAGGACCACATCATCCACAAAAGGAGAGATGAGATTGTGAGGCCACCAAGGCCTTCCTGATCTGAAACCCGAGTGGTGTTTGGTTATTGGACTTCTGTGAAAACCACAGTTTGTCCGCAACAAATACCATATTCGAACATAAGGATGTCCGTATGTGCACATGGTACCAGGACACCCTAGGACATAGGTTGATGTCCGTCGTAGTAAAGAGGGAGCTGAGTGTGAAAGCGAAGCTGTTGATTTACCGGTCAATCTACGTCACTACCCTCATCTATGGTCATGAGCTTTGGGTAGTGACCAAAAGAATAAGATTGTGAATACAAGTGGCAGGAATGAGCTTTCTCTGAAGGGTGGTTGGCCTCTCCCTTAGAGATACGGTGAGGAGGGCAGTCGTTCGAGAGGGGCTCAAAGTAGAGCTGCTGCTCCTCCACATCGAGAGGAGTCAGTTGAGGTGTTCCGGCCATGTCCTACTTGGAAGAGGCCCCGAGGCAGACCCGGGACATGCTGGCGAGATCATATCTCTCGGTTGACCTGGGAATGCCTTGGGGTTCCCCTGGATGAGCTGGTGGAGGTGGCTAGGGAGAGGGAGGTCTGGGCTTCTCTTCTTAGGCTGCTGCCCCCTGCATCCCGGCTCCGGATAAGAAGGTGCATGGATGGATGGAAAACTGGATGGATGGATATTATTCGAAACTGAACACGTTTACTTTTTAAATATTCTTCCACTTGTTAAGTTAAATTAGGCATCTTTGGCTGCAGACAATGTGGATATGAGCCTGCTGGTTGAATAAAGGAAATTTAATGAACCACAATGATTAACAAGTAGTCAAGTAGCTTATTGACAATTTCCCACTCAAAGCTTTTTAGAGATCAGTTACTTTTTGAGTGTGACTGCAATAATATGGTCACTCTGTACAGTGTAAGAAGTGTGTTTGCCTAATTTCTATCACGTGCCTGCATTATTTCGCAGATATTAACATGTTCTATTCTTGTTTGCTATCAGTATTTAGGTGATGCTTCCTAAGCTTATATTGCCTTAGGTTTACTGCTGATTGAGTAGAGGGTTTGGTGTGGCTTTATGCTGTACTCATTTTAGAGATGCTGGATAGATCTGCAGTCAATAATGCTCACTAAAGCCCCAGCTGTTTTGTTTTAATCAGATCCCAGGGTTTTTGGCCCGCTTAAATAAGGTTGGCTGGGTGTGAGTGACTGAGTCCTGTCTGCAGCAAACACCTCCCTGTGGGGGTCACTGCAGAAAACAATGGGATATGACATTTGTAGCTACAATCATGGTCAAAGTACATCAATTTTAGATACTGCATACACTACAGACTGCTAGTAATCACCACCACTACTCAGTATAGCTACAGTAGAAAATCTGATATTTGTGCTTACACATATTGTCCTAAAATTTTTACAACCCTAGTCTGAATCTAAACAACAGGGCAAACATTTCATTTCATTTGATAGCTATTTTAACTCACTGTTATAGCAAAGAGACTAAGAACATAAATTATTAGGCTCTTTATAGTCTGTATGATCAATTTAAAAAAATTTCCCTGATCACTGAAAACACATTTTGCTCTCTTTTAAGCAATCAAATGCTGGAAAAATGTATTGATTTGGTCTTTATGGTTTTTGAGTTTTCCTTTTTGTTTAAATGATCTGCATTGATCCAAACATATACTGGATGTTCCCACTGTTGATACAGTCTATGGAATCCCAGTGATATTACGCTGCACTATCCCTACAAAGCAAAACAAATATAATCCAATACGCTGAAGGAAAACACATGGATTACATGGCCTTGTCAATGACCTACATGACTATTACATCCACATCCCAACAGTATCATATTTATGCTTATCCTAATAATAACCTGATTTCAAAAAACAGGAAATGGATTTTTGACTTTACCTGCCCTTGTCTTAACCTTTATCTCTGAGCCTTGGCAACATTGCACAGCTATCAACTAAAATATCCATGCCACAGTGGGTTTCAAATGAGATGTGTGGTCTTTATGCATCTTAACTGAGAATATGAGAGAATAATCAATAGACAGTATGAATAGCAGTAAACCAAAATATTGGGTTTTAGTTTTTACTCTATTTTTTTTAACAAACAAAAGTACATATGGTTTCACAGTCTGATTTAGTCTAAAAGGCACCAAGTGAATTTAAATAGTTGAGATAAGGTACGCTATTACTTTGGGAAATTATTTAACAATAATAGTATTAAATAAATAAAAAAATATTTCAAAATCAGCAAATCAAAACAGAATTTAAAATGGCAGTAAAATGTTAAAATTAAAGAGCAGATAACTTTCTGGCAGAGAGAGACAAAAAATTGCCAAATGTATTAGCTCTGCCTTCACACACATGTGAACTTGAGTGACATCCCATTCTTAATCCATAGGGTTTTATTTGATGTCAGCCCACCCTTTGCAGCTCTAACAGCTTCATCTCAGCCATCGGATTGCCAGATGGAGAAGGGTGATTCATCACAACAGAGAGCGCGTCTCCACTGAGTGCAGTGGTCGCATGGTTTACACCACTGCATCAAAAGCTTTGCATTGTGCTTGGTGATGTAAGGCTTGGATGCAGCTGCTCAGCCACTAGAACTCTCTCTACACTGTTCTTGAGTTAATCTGAAGGCCACATGAAGTTTGGAGGTCTGTAGCAATTGACTCTGCAGCAATTTTAATTTCGTTGACGAAGTATTTTCGTCATTGTTTTTGTCAACGACCCTTTTTTCATGACGAAAACCGGACGATAACTAAATTAAAACCACCTAAAAGGATAAAAACGATAACGAAATTAATTGACATTTTCGTCAACCAATGAAAACGAGACAAAAATGCTTGGCGGGGATGACATCCAACCAGAACTTATGTCATTTTGTGAAAGGCAGGGACAAGTTAGGAAAACATCCAATCAGAGCTGATTTAATTTTGTGGGACAAGTTAGGAAAACATCCAATCAAACGCACAGTTGCACAAATTTGCTCTAAACCCGGGAAGACCAAACTAGCCTGTGATTTGTCTTTACTTCCGATAGAGCTAAGTTATGTAAACAATGTCAGCAGGGAGAAAGAGAAGAGCCGATGTATGGACACATTTGTCCTTTGACGTTGTGACAAACAAATCGATGTGTAAACCATGTGGAGCGACTATCTCAGGGAAAAACACAACAAATCTTTAACAACATCTGCAAACCAGTCACCTAGATCTCCATGCAAAGGTAAGCATTTTAATGTCATGCAGGGTAAAGTGTTGTTCCCAGTTTAGAGTTTGTTTAGAGAAAATCTCCACACCGCGGTGGATTAGCCTTTCCTGATCTTAGTCCTGAACACTGCCCTGTACCTTTCAGAGCGTGTCCTGCTGTAAAACGCTCGTATTATCTCAGTAAGGTGGTGTTAATGATCAGGTTTCCCACACACCTAATCATTGAAAAGCAGGTGAAATGCTAATGTTAATATTATTAATAATATTGCATAACTTTTAATAAATGTTTAATTTTGTGTAAGTGTGTATAATGACTAATTCAAGGGAACTGAAGAAAAAGCATTTACATTTTACACCCTTTATATTTTAGTTGACTAAATCGACTGTAGATTTAGTCGATTGTATTCTCATGATAATTCATCAACTAAAACTAGACTAAAACTAAAACTATTCAGATGACTAAATTATGACTAAAACTAAATCAAAATTAACACTACTCTGCAGAAAGTTGGTGACCTCTGCACCTCAGTCCTGCTCTATGATTTTTTTTTTTTTTTAAAAAGCTGTTTTTTTTGGCCTTATTTAGATGGACAGTGGGAAAAGAGAGAGGGGAAGACATGTAGCAAAGGCCCACAGGTAGGACGTGAACCCAGGGTGCCTGCACTACAGCTGTGTGGCATATGTGGTTGCCTGCTCACCCACTGAGCCACCCTGGCAACACAGTGCTCTGATTTTATGTGGCCTACTACTTCCTGGCTGAGTTGCTGTTGTTCCCAATCACTTCCACTGTATTATAATACCACTGACAGTGTAGAATATTTAGTAGCGAGGAAATTTCATGACTGGACTTGTTGCACAGGTGTCAACTTATCACTCTACCATGCTGGAATTTACTAAGAGCAACCCATTCTTTAACAAATGTTTGTGGAAGCAGTCTGCATGCCTAGGTTCTTGATTTTATACACCTGTTTATGCACCTCTTGTGTCTGATGGTGATGACATCTCTCTGGCCTTATTCACATTCAGAAGCAGATGATTTCTCACGAGGTCTACACGGTGAATAGGAAGTGGAGCTCCTGAACTGTACATAACCAAATCAGACAGAACACTGCCCAATCTCATATACTGTGGCCCGTTTGTCAAATTGTCAATAATCCACCAGATGGTGGATTTGTTTACTGACATTTCCTTTAGCTTCTCTCTCTCCTGTAGCTGGGTTGTGTTAAATGCACTTGAGAAATCCAAGAAGGTGATCCTCACAGTGCAGCTGTTACCTTCTAAATGGGAGTAAACCCTCTGTTGATGATTGTATCATCCATTCCCAGATTTGGTTGCGAAGTGCAGAGACTTTAGATGTTTTCATCCGCTCAGGCGGGACGAGACTAATTTCTCCTTCATCACCTTCATCACATGTGATGTGAGTGCAACTAGTCGATGAATTTGGATAGTGTCAACTTTTTTGGTGCAGAAACCAGACAGGACGTTTTCCACAACACTGTCTTCTCCTGCTTCAGGCTCCCCTGCTTCAGCCAGACAGCTGGCTACCATAGGTCCTCAGAACCTTGGGGCTGATGCCATCAGGGCTTACATCATTGTCCTGGTATAGTTTTTCCAGCTGTCTTCTAACCATGGGGGTTTGCCAGATCTGGGTGCGTCTGATTCACAGAGGGGAGATTAGGGGAGGTGTGTGGAATCCAGGGTGTGTGATGGGGGAGGCAGCAGAGAAATTGTTGACCTCATTTACTCTCTCCAGGCTGCCCACTGGTTGTCTGGCTCATTTTCTTCATACCTCTCCACAGATCTCTCATGCTGTTCTGCTCTAGTGCAGCCTCTTGCCTCCTCCTGTAAGAGTACTTGCATTTCCTCAGCTTCACCCTTAGGTTGTGCTCCACCCTCCTCAGTGCGCCCTTGAAGGCTTTGTTTTTTTGTTTTTAATTAAGCAGTTTTTTCCAGGTCACTTACGAACCAGGGATTTTTGTTCAAAAGTTAGCATAGAGTATTTACAAAACTTGATTTATTCTATGGTACAGACAGGCAAACTATTAGTATCCTCTCCATGTAGTTTGGAAAGGACAATCCAGTCCTCCATAGCCTAAATTGTCTACTGAACTCAACAACTATCATTGAACAAGAGAAACGTATTGTGGTGTCAGCAGGACCAGATTTTGGTCAGACCTGCTGAGGTGTGGGGGTGGAGGTGGCAGTTGCACTGTATACATTAGCAGTGTTAGCATACAGCAGGTATAGTACTGTCAACAAAGCTAAAATCAGCAAAAAGCTATTTAAGCATAAAAATTCAAAAACAATAAATAATATAGCTTCATCAACTGCACCAAAAAAAAAAAACAATTAACTGTGGATTATTAAACATTAGGTCTCTCTCTTTCAAGTCCCTATTAGTAAATGACTTAATAATTGATCAACGTATTGATTTGTTCTGCCTTACAGAAACCTGGTTACAGCAGGATGAATATGTTAGTTTAAATGAATCAACACCCCCGAGTCACAGTAACTGTCAGAATGCTCGAAGCACAGGTCGAGGAGGAGGATTAGCTGCAATCTTCAATTCCAGCTTATTATTAATTAATCAAAGACCCGGACAAAGTTTTAATTCTTTTGAAAGCCCGACTCTTAGTCTTGTCCATCCTAATTGGGAAAATCAAAAACCTTTTTTATTTGTTATTATCTATCGTCCACCTGGTCCTTACTCAGAGTTTCTGTCTGATTTCTCAGACTTTTTATCTGATTTAGTGCTCAGTTCAGTGTAATGGAGACCAGGGGTTCCATTACCTTTACCTGCTTATGTAGTAGTAGGTTTTTAAATAAGCTAAAAAAAAAAGAACACACATTAATTGTTTGGAGGATTCTTTATTGGATTTAAGTTAGTTTGTATTGTGGCAGTTATGAAAGGTGAAGGAATAGAGGGGGACTGGCCATCCTACCTGTATAGAAAGAAAAACCTTAGTCAGAACTGTTCACAATAATCTGTTTCATAATTTTCATTCTGTGTTGTAAATATTTGCTATGTGTTAAGGTTAGCAGTACTCACCTTCTCCTAGTTGTCTCTTCAGCAGGGTGTGGAGCAAAAGATTGGAGGTACCTCAATCACCTGCTTATGAGCCCCTGGGGCGAACCAAAGTATCACGTGAGGGGAGTTTAGATTAAAGAGGTTTAATATATATATATAGGAATGTGTATATATGTAAATGTTCATTCTTTGTGTTGGATTTTGTTTGGTTTTGGGAATGGGATTATTGTGTTTCCTTTGTTGGTTGCACCCAAACTTGGACCATTCTGGATGCTCACCTGTGACAGGTGGAGTATAAAAGGGAAGCCATTTGCTTGTAGAGGAATGGTGGTGGTTGCTGTGTTTGTTTTGATGACTGTGAAATGCTCCTATTTATTGAAAAAAGACCTCAAGTTAGATGAGTTTATTTCAGCCTCATGCCTCTGTTTAAACGCCAAGGGACCGCCGGCCAAACTGACATTCAGATAAAATAATTATAGTGGGTGATTTTAACATCCATGTAGATGCTAAGAATGACAGCCTCAACACAGCATTTAATCTATTGTTAGATTCAATTGGCTTCTCTCAAAATGTAAAGGAGCCCACCCACCACTTTAATCATACTCTGGATCTTGTCCTAACATATGGCATAGAAACTGAAGACTTAACAGTATTCCCTGAAAGCCCCCTCCTGTCTGATCATTTCTTAGTAACATTTACATTTACTTTAATGGATTACACAGCAGTGGGGAATACATTTTATTACAGTAGAAGTCTTTCTGAAAGTGCTGTAAGGATCTAATTCCTTCATTGTTATGCTCTTCAGTGCCATGTGCCAACACAGTGCAGAGCAGCTACCTAAACTCTGCTCCCAGTGAGGTCGATTATCTCGTCAATAGTTTTACATCCTCACTGCGTACGACTTTGGATACTGTGGCTCCTCTGAAAAGGAAAGCTTCAAATCAGAAGTGCCTGACTCCGTGGTATAATTCACAAACGCACAGCTTAAAGCAGATAACCCGAAAGCTGGAGAGGGAATGGCGTCTCACTAAATTAGAAGATGCTCATTTAGCCTGGAAAAAGAGTTTGTTGCTCTATAAAAAAGCCCTCCATAAAGCTAGGACATCTTACTATCCATCATTAATTGAAGAAAATAAGAACAACCCCAGGTTTCTTTTCAGCATTGTAGCCAGGCTGACAAAGAGTCAGAGCTCTGTAGAGCTGAGTATTCCTTTCACTTTAACTAGCAGTGACTTCATGGATTTCTTTACAAATAGAATTTTAGACATTAGAGAAAAAATTATTCATAACCATCTCAAAGATTATTCTTCATGTTCGGCTGCTTTCAGCACTGCTGGTATTTGTATAGACTCTTTCCCTCCAGTTGATCTTTCAGAGTTAACTTCAATAGTTACTTCCTCCAAACCAGCAACATGTTTATTAGATCCCATTCCTACTAGACTGTTCAAAGAAGTCTTTCCAATTATTTATGCTTCAATCTTAAAAATGATCAATCTGTCTTTATTAGTTGGCTATGTACCACAGACCTTCAAGGTGGCTGTAATTAAACCTCTACTTAAAAAGCCATCACTTGACCCAGCTGTCTTAGCTAATTATAGGCCAATCTCCAACCTTCCTTTTCTCTCAAAGATTCTTGAAAGAGTAGTTGTAAAACAGCTAACTGATCATCTGCAGAGGAACGGTTTATTTGAAGAGTTTCAGTCAGGTTTCAGAATTCATCTGTCATGTGTGAGCGGTGTGGCAAACAGAGTGGACCCAAAAGCAGAACTCCAAAACGGGACTGAATGTAGGTGAAGATTTATTTACAAGATAATCCAAAATATACAGAACTGAGGTAACTTAATAAAACTGAAGGAACGGTCAGGTGGCAGACTGGAACAAAACCACACCTCCATGAGGGAGGACGCGACAAGGAACAGAGGGAAATGCAGACAAGAAATACACTGGGAGTGACAAGGGAAAACAGGAAACAGCTGGGGAGAACAGGTGGACAAAATCATACTAATGAAACACAGGAAGCAAAACTCCACACAACACACAGGGAACGTAAGCTTGTCAAAATAAAACAGGAAACACCAAACGAGGAACACGCAGACTTAACACAGGGGGCTGGCACAGAGGAATATTAAACATGGACCAAGGAACAGGGAAAAATACAGAAAAACAGACACAGGGGAGACAGGAACAGAGGGAACTGGAAAACCACAACTGATAAGGCCCGAACTAAGATGAATAAGGAAGATCAAAACAAAACTAGAAAATAACAAAACCCAGTGAAAACAGAACTAAACACAAAATGCTGGGCATAAGGCCCAGCACCATGACATCATCACAGTACAGAAACAGCATTAGTGAAGGTTACAAACGATCTTCTTAGAGCCTCTGACAGTGGACTCATCTCTGTTCTTGTCCTGTTGGACCTCAGTGCAGCTTTTGATACTGTTCACCATAACATTTTATTACAGAGATTAGAGCATATTATAGGTATTAAAGGTACTGCACTGAAGTGGTTTGAATCATATTTATCTAATAGACTCCAATTTGTTCATGTAAATGGGGAGTCTTCTTCAGACAGTAAGGTTAATTATGGAGTTCCACAGGGTTCTGTGCTAGGACCAATTTTATTTACATTATACATGCTTCCCTTAGGCAGTATTATTAGAAAGCACTGCATCAATTTTCATTGTTATGCAGATGATACTCAGCTTTACCTATCAATGAAGCCAGATGACACACATCAATTAATTAAACTGCAGGAATGTCTTAAAGACATTAAGGGCTGGATGACCTCTAATTTCCTGCTTCTAAATTCAGATAAAACTGAAATTCTTCTTCTCGGCCCCACAAATCTTAGAAACATGGTGTCAATCCAGATACTTACTCTGGATGGCATTACTTTGGCCTCCAGTAACACTGTGAGAAATCTTGGAGTCATTTTTGACCAGGATATGTCCTTCAATGCACATATTAAACAAATATGTAGGACCGCTTTTTTGCATTTGCGCAATATTTCTAAAATTAGAAACATCCTTTCTCAGAGTGATGCTGAAAAGCTAATTCATGCATTTATTACTTCTAGGCTGGACTATTGTAATTCGTTATCATCAGGCTGTCCTAAAAGCTCCCTGAAGAGCCTTCAGCTGATCCAAAATGCTGCAGCAAGAGTACTGACAGGGACTAGAAAGAGAGAGCAGATTTTTCCCATATTGGCTTCTCTTCATTGGCTCCCTGTTAAATCTAGAATAGAATTTAAAATCCTTCTCCTCACATACAAGGTCTTGAATAATCAGGCACCATCTAATCTCAAAGACCTCATAGTACCATATCACCCCAACAGAGCACTTCGCTCTCAGACTGCTGGCTTACTTGTGGTTCCTAGGATACTTAAGAGTAGAATGGGAGGCAGAGCCTTCAGCTTTCAGGCGCCTCTTCTGTGGAACCAGCTCCCAGCTTGGATTCGGGAGACAGACACCCTCTCTATTGTTAAGATTAGGCTTAAAACTTTCCTTTTTGATCAAGCCTATAGTTAGGGCTGGATCAGGTGACCCTGAACCACCCCTTAGTTATGTTGCTATAGGCCTAGGCTGCTGGGGGGTTCACATAATGCACTGTTTCTTTTCATTTACCTTATTTACTTTGTTTATACTCCACTCTGCATTTAATCATTAATTGTTATTATTTTCTGGTTTTCTTCCACAGCATGTCTTTTGTCCTGTGTCTCTCCCCTCAGCCCCAACCGGTCACAGCAGATGACTGCCCCTCCCTGAGCCTGGTTCTGCTGGAGGTTTCTTCCTGTTAAAAGGGAGTTTTTCCTTCCCACTGTCGCCAAATGCTACTCATAGGGGGTCGTTTTGACTGTTGGGTTTTCTCTGTATTATTGTAGGGTCTTTACCCACAATACAAAGCACCTTGAGGCGACTGTTTGTTGTGATTTGGCGCTATATAAATAAAATTGAATTGAAAATTGAATTGTTTCCACTGGTGTAGTGCTTTCAGTGAGATGTAGTTAAAAACGCCATTAATAACCATGAAAGCACTACAGTGCTGGGTTAGCAGACATGTTGAGCGAGTGATGTCCCACGCTGCCTCTGCTACCTTGGTTAAATATAAGCAGTAACAACAACAGACGAGAATTCTCTTGACAAATAATATGGACGCAACAGTGAGTGGTGATAATATCTGGGCCACAGAAATGTTCCTTCACAGTAACGTGTCTAGGATTTCATCACTTTTCATTCAGTTTTTGTGCAGTTGCTCCAACTGTTGCACTGTGACCCGGGAAGTGTGAGTGCAGCCACGTTTCCATGAAGCATATAATTCCACATTCACAGTATTCCCTCTGGATATTAATCAGTGCTCTAAACACATCCATCTTCTTTGCCTAGAATCTCATATTCCTCATGATGACTGAGGGAATGGACAGCTTATCTTTCCTCCTTTTAGCTCTTCGCTTAGCCCTAGCTCTGCAGACCTGTCACATCCTCCATACTTCCTCCAGAATAACAGGCCACATTCCATGCAGTAGCACTTACATTGCTTAAATAGAATAGGCTCATACCTCATTGCCTGACCCATTACAGTCCTACCAGACTTTACGTGTTTCCCGAATGCAGAATTATTCGCTTCACTAGAATAAAACTGCTTAGAAAGGATTGACTCTAAGCTTTGGCCCATGCATATCTCTAAAGTTTTAGTCCCATATGTCAAAGCCATTACAATAAGGGTACCTTTATCCATGGCACAAAACGTGACTTCCTGATGCAGGCATTCAAGCCAGACATTCCTCCTTCAAAACAGCACAAAGGTCTGACCTCTGTGTCACCCTGGGTTCTTTCCTTGTTCCACACTTAGTTGTACCCTCAGAATATTGTGTTCCACTGCTTTAATATTTTCTTCTGAATAGTATTCAATGAAAAGCAAGCAGGAAGAAGAAGTGTGTATGTGTGTGTGTGTGCGCGTGCGTGTGTGTGTGTAATCCCCATAGAGTAAAAATCACTGTCCCATCTGGCTTGCGGTCTGAGTGTAAGGGGAATCCTCATTTAGGAGTCGCCCCTTCATCACGCTTTGCATTAATCTCATACTACGATCTGTCATCCAAGTGGTGAGCGCATGATCCTTGAAGAAGAGCACACCTTATACCACTTTCTTTAAATTAATTGGTTCAAGTGAGTTTCCAGTACACAGGTGCAGCTTGCACGAGTGAGTATTTTGCTCATCGTGGAAAAAAAAAAATAGGATTTGTGGTATGGGGGCCTTAGTAAACTATGTATTCTGCTGTTTACATAGTGCTTATAGATAGATACTTTATTGATCCCAAAGGAAATTAGGGAATTTTGTATTATTAAATTAACCTTTCCAGCATATGGCATTTAATCCAGCTTGTAGTACAAAAGAATTTAATGGTTATGATGCAAACACTAATAGTATGTAATGGAAAAGCACATATATTTCAGGGATTTTTTTTCCTTGCGTGGTCACGACTAGTTCTACTCTTAGTGCTGATGGTTCAGTAAAGACAATGCAAAAAAAAAATCTGAATTTAGTAAATTAATATGTAAGCAAATGGTATAGTTGATATTTGAAAAATGATTGAAAAGAAATTTATAGTTACCTTTAAAAGATTAAACTTTTAAGATTAATTTAAGTTTAAATAATGTAAAATAAAACAACAAAATCAAATGGCTTTTAATGGTGCATTTGGGCTCAATTATTACTTCAAAAGATAAAAAAAATACACTTAAGTGGTTTATTGAGAAATATTTTTCCCATAATGAGGAGATATTTGTGTTTTATTGATTTTATTTTATCCTATCTTCATTCCCTTCTCTGCTTTTTGTTTATTTTTATTTTTTTGGGGGGGGCTAACCTTTTCGTCTTCTCTTTCTTGAAGCTGTATAAATAATATTGAACCGATGAAAGGAGAAAAGCTGCCAGCCTTTTATGTAGCTCTTTCTTTTATCATCCATGGCATGCCACTGAAATGTTGGTCTGCTCAGGCACATCAGCTTAATTTAATGTGCCCACTTGGGCTTTGGGAAGATCGGAGGAAGGGTTCACTTTTTCCTGATGAAGATAATAATCTGCAGATGAATCGCTCATCAAAATGATAATCATGAGTTGCAGCGCTACCTTTCCTCACCCACTTCCCTCCTTTGCTTTCTGCCTTCACTGTCACTTTAACCTCTCACTCCCATCCTCATTTAGGTGCGTGGCTTGTGGCTGTTGAGTGCACGGGGCCGTATTTGTAGACGATGTATGTACACGGACAGATGGACCGTCTTGTCGGAATGTTTCACTGTTGCTAGGCGATGTGGAAACATCCTGCCAGCTGTTAATATAAACAGACTGATGACAAAAAGAAAAACACCTTAAGTAGCTTAAACTCTGCACAGCAGCTGGCTACTGTACCGCTTGTTTCTTTTTGTTTTGTCGCAAATATTAATAAATAAATGCTGGTATGAATCCATAGATGTCAAAGTGGTAAATGTAAGCATAATCACAGGCAAGGAGGAGGAAAATCAGTGTTACAGTTCCCCTTCAAACATAGTTTTAGAGCCTACCATCTCATTCCTTTTTATGATATTTTATTCATAAGCAATTCAAGAACATGTACTTTTTTATTTTTACTTTGTCATTAAATAACATCGTCTGTGTGCTCTATATTTTATTGTTGTGCAACCAAATGGTAAATGGACTGGTACTTATATGCATTTTTATGCTCTAACTGAGCTCTCAAAGCATGTTGTGCTACAAGCCTCATTCACCCAATGACATTTGCACACACACACACTTTGATGGGTGCGTCAGGGGCAAATTGGGGTTCAGCATCTTGCCCATAGATACTTTGGTATTCAGAATGGAGTAGCCAGGGAATCAATCCACTGACCTTCTGGTTGGTAGATAACCTGCTCTACCTCCTCCAGTTGGAGCCATTGCCACCAAATGTGACAAGTTTTTGAGTCCTTTATTTTTTTTTAATGTTTTTTGTGTATTGTGTTGTTTTTACTGCATCATATTACGGTGCTTAGTGATATGTAGTGAGAGGTGAGAATTGACTGGATACACTGTGTCCCTCTCTACAGCTTCGTCATGGTCCTGGTGTGTCTAATCTTCAGTGTGCTGTCCACGATAGAACAATATGCAGAGTTTGCCACGGGTACCCTCTTCTGGATGGTGAGTAGTGATACATCTAAAACAGAAACCTATCACAGTTTACAGATGCGCACACATGCACGCACACACACACACAGGTCCAGGTTTCCAGCTTAGCCATGATCTTATCTTTCAGGTCAGCTGCTCTGGCGTTCATCGTACCAGTTGTTATTGGGGCTTGGAATGTGGGGATGATGATATCTCCCCCGCAACCTGTCGTCCTGGCCCCCCCTTGCTGTTGTAGCATTTGTGTTGTACCTCTTCATCTCTAGTTGCGATACCAGTTGCTTCTTGCAGATGTTGGAACACTGAGCTACTAGTTGTTTCATGTCATTGTGGATGTTGGGTGTTGAAGAGTCCATAGGTCCCACACCCTAATCATCTTCTTCCCTTTCACTGGGATTACATGTGTAGTAGCATTCCAACAGTTCCCGGTTCTCATCTTGTGTCCATTTGTTCTGTATCCTTGCTCTAGTAGCCCACTTATCATCAGTATGCTCTGGTTCCTCAAAACCTGCCATGGACCTTGTTAATCCAGGCGACATCTGAGCCATTATGGCCTCAGTTATCTGTCAGTCATATTCCGAGGTAGGCTTTCTCTAGCCTGGGGATTTGAACCCCCGACTTCTTGTTCCAAAGACGGTAATGATATATATATATATATATATATATATATATATATATATATATATATATGAGAGAGAGAGAGAGAGAGAGAGAGAGAGAGAAATAGCAGCTAGATAGTGTGTGTGACATGGGCACATGGGTCACATCCAGAGGAGGCCATGCCTTGCATTAAACCCTTTGTATTTACATGTTTTACAACATTGGTGTACAAAATGTATTTAAAACATAAACTTGAATTTCTTTTGTTGACTAGTGTGTGTGTGTGTGTATGATGAGTGGTGTAAAGCAAGCAGTACCTCCAATTTTCCACATGATGGCGATATAAGATTGTAGCTGGGAGGGATTTTAACCGCCATCTTACGGCTCAGTCTAATGATTTTACAGAGTTCAGGAAGAATAATCACTTTCATTTATTGAAAATACCATGAAACCCATCCATCATCTTGTATGGCACTCATCTGAAACCCTGCGTGGTAACATGTCTTTTGAAGCTATAGTGAAGACACTTGTTATGTAGAATCATGTGGCTCCACAGAGACTGTATTTGTTGATATTTGCTGGTGGATTGCCTTTTTTGTGGCTTATTAGGCCATTAAGGCTGTTAAGTGATGCAATAAATCGCAGGCTTACAACAGGTAGAGAAAATTATTGCTGCTGTTTGGAAACTCTACAAAGAGCCCGGCTCATCTGTCTCCCGCTAGCACACTGTGAACATCAATGCACATGTAGCTACTGCATAGTCACACACAGTTTACACATATACAGAGGCTGCACAGACACACAACGTGCCTCCTCCTCTGTCCTGCTGCAATCAGAGAACAGAGTGGACACTATGTTCTATAAGCGTTTGGCCCTCTGAAGACTTACTATCACACATATTCACTGTTTTTATCAAGAAAGAGCTAGATATTCTTTATTGTGGTCTCCAACTCTGTCTCTCTGTCTTTCCCTTCATCCAGCTTACATAATTATTTTTTTTTGCTTCAATGAAATTTGTTTTTGTTGTTGAACCCTGTTTATTTGTACACCTGGCTGTGTGCTTGTATATTCGTATGCGTCTATAATGGCTCAGCATTAATAGTGAGATAAGATAAAGCCTTATCTATTGCGTGTGCACATATGTGTGGGTGCATGTGTCAGTGTATTTGGTGGAGGGTTGGGGGGTGAAGCTCTGACTGGTGTCATGGTGGCATGTACTGGTTGTAGTAGCTATACTTAGAAAGTTCAGGGTTAGCTAACATCCGTGAATCACAAGCTGCTTATTTTGGATGGCAGAGGGGACATTAGTCCTTGAGGATATTTGGCCTTCAGGGCAGCTGCCAAAGTAAAGCTGACCAGGCTAAGCAGGAGGCACAGGGGCACGTACACACTCAACGATGTTAATGAGCTATTATTGGGCACTCAGTCACTTCAAAATTTCCCCTGACCAAAAATCTCCATAACAAGTAATGGCATGATTTTCCCAGTTTATGATCTGTTCTTAAACAGCATATTTGGGACATTTCTAAAGAATGGGTTTGACATTTAATGGGATGATTTGGTAAAACTTGGCAAATGTTATTTGTAATAAATGTAATTTATAAACTTTCATTGACACTTGTGTGAGCAATGGCACTGATTATGCATCTAATTGCAGCGGTTATTCACGAACTGGAAAGAAGAACAAAATTGGATGGAAAAAGTAAATTGCTGAGATGTCATTTTGTCATATGATTATGGTTACTGGAATATTCACGAGCATAATTTGCAAATTAGAAGAAATAAAAGCTT
The DNA here is from genome assembly GCF_007364275.1 of Archocentrus centrarchus. Lineage (NCBI taxonomy): Eukaryota > Metazoa > Chordata > Actinopteri > Cichliformes > Cichlidae > Archocentrus > Archocentrus centrarchus. The sequence goes on along the minus strand of NC_044351.1, from coordinate 13,567,060 downwards.
TGTTTTTCGAATCTCTTTACTTGTGACATGTTAAATAACTCAGATTGCAGTTTGAACTGGACTGACTTCATTGCCGTCTAGAATGCGACATTTATAACAGTCGTGAAGCTTAGGTAACTCGAAGAGTAAAAAGTGCAGTGCGTGTGTGTCTGTGAGTGTGTGTTGATGCATACGTACACCTCTCTCGCGATGTGAAAAACAAAGATGAAGCAATCTAATCACATTTTCATCTGATACTGTAATTTCCAAGCAGCTCTTTGAATGAGCTTCATCTTTGTCTGGCTTGATAAGATTATCGCTGCACCAATAGGCAGCTGTTTCCAGTAAACACACAGTTGGCAGTTTAGGATTCACATACAAAACACCCCAACATCTGGGTGACCTATTTTGTGGAATTATTGTGACTAATCCCTTCAAATTTCCCCATTTCATGCGTACCTTTGACTTTCATATTTGACCCAGCTGTCATAATTACTAAGCTAAATAAATTGGTATTGTGTGAGCTGTTTTGTGTTGGTGTCAATGCTTTGGTTCAATGCTAGTTTGTGTGCTTACAATGCGCAATAGGCATTTGTAACTCTTCTAGATTACATGTTGTAGTCCAGTAAACAAAAACTGTTACATTTGTGCAGATGTAACCTCATCTGCTCTCAAAATTGCAAAGCACCAGAGAAATGGAATACAATGTCTTTCTGTCCTGCACAAACAGGAACCCTGCAGCTTGCCGGAGAAAGTTCAGTTAAAATGGACGTTACTGGCAGAATGGTTTGAGACATCTGACTGCCTGCCCACGTCTCCGATTTGTTTGGTTTCACTGGATGAATGCAGTGAAAGCAAAAGTTTATTCAGCCTGATTATCATGTTATAGAGGTCTGCTGAACCATTTCTGCCTGTCTCTGTCAATTAGGCCTCTTTAGCTGCTTCTTTCTTTGTCTTTAACTCAGTGACAGAAAATATGCAATTCATACAGATGAATGAGAAACGTAGGATTCCCGGGCTGGACGACTCAAGCGTAAAAATGAAAGTTGTAAACATATTTAAGTGTTGATAATGAGTAAATAAAAAATTGAAAGAAGCAAAAAAAAAAAAAAAAGAGAAAAGGCCTTTGTTAATATTAGAGTGACACTTCTTGAGGCGAGATAGTGTCTGGTGTGATTGACAGGTCATTGTTTTGAAGTCTTGTGGTGCTGGGTTATTGCAGCAGGGCTCATGGTATTAAGTTTCATACAAGGGGTGAGCAGGGAGCAGACAGTTTAAGCAACTGAACTCATTGAATTGACCACCCACATTGCCCTAGGTCTTAGCAGACAGTAAGGTAGCTGAATATTATGGATACTCGGTGGCCAGGAAAATGATGTCTGGCTCCACACTTACATGCATATGCTACCAAACAAGTACACAATGGCAGAATGCAGAATGCAATTTAAAATGCCCCTACTCTAGCAGATATGCAGGTGCACGCGATTGCAACTAAAATGCGAGCTGCCATTTACCAGCTAAGTGCTACAAACATTTATAACAAGAGCTGAATTTACCTGTTAAAAAGCAGTGTAATGGCTTTTCATCCCGTGGCTTTAATCACTTAGCCATTGACCCCGTCTCTGTGTGAGCTGTTATCAGCCATGTTGTCAACCACCATCTTTCCTCCTGGGTGGCCTCATTTGGTACTTCAGACCACCTCTGTGCCTCTCTTCTTCTGTCTCACACACCTGTCATTACCCACTCATATCATGTTGTAAATCTTGTTAATTGATTAAAATAGCTTTAATGCTTTTAAATTAGTGTTAATAGCACAGCACTGCATCAGTGCTTTTTAATTTTTTTTTTTTAAAGATATCTTATCAACTTCCACATCCTGTATGTGCTTCACTGTTATAGTCTATGTACCAGTGGTTTAATGTAACCCTAACTCTGTGTTTGCATTGTTCTCCACAGGAGATTGTGTTGGTTCTGTTCTTTGGCACAGAGTATGTAGTCCGGCTGTGGTCGGCAGGCTGCCGCAGCAAATATGCGGGCATCAAAGGACGCCTCCGCTTTATCAGGAAACCCATATCAATCATAGGTGCACCTGGCTTTTTCCTTTGTTCTCATTTAATACAACAAATGCCATAAAGTATTCTTGTTGATGAACATCTCAGATAATTCCAGCAAGACTTCACTTTAGTATAAAAGTAAACTAATTGTAGCTCTTATTCAGTTGTTTATTAATTTTTTGCTTCTTTCTGTCTGTCTGTGTTGATTTCTCTTTCTTACAGATTTAATAGTGGTCATTGCCTCAATCATTGTTCTTGGTGTAGGGTCAAATGGCCAAGTGTTTGCAACATCTGCCATCAGGTAGGGCAATGAGTTTCATCTGCATTTTGCCATGCACTCATAGCTGCACCAGGATGAACCAGCCTGAGGTGATGTTGTGTGTTGCAGAGGCATCCGCTTTCTCCAAATCCTGCGGATGCTACATGTGGATCGACAGGGAGGAACGTGGAGGCTCCTGGGATCTGTAGTCTTTATTCATCGGCAGGTAAGATGAGAAGTAACTAGACTAATGCTGCTAATTAAATATTATGTCTGTATGTTATTATTTATTGCTTATATCTCAATTGCTTTTAAATGCAATTGTTTAGAATATTTTTAATACATATCTGGCAATCAACAGAAGGTATAACTGCAGTGATAGATTTGGCTGCAGTGTGCTCTGTATGGTAAATGCACAGGCCTTAATTGTGCTTATACAGTGCAGCAGACAAGCTAGTTGCCGTAAACACAGTAACATTTACTGCTTATGACAACAAGTCCAACAACAAAAAAAAAAAAAAATCCAGAGCAGACCTGGCTTTATAAGGAGAAGAAAAGAAGTTGTTAAGGTTGGCTGTAGTTTTTTTTTTTTCCTTTATTTTATTCTGGTACCCTTGTTTTAGTTCTTTCTCAGACTGATACACAATGGAGTCAGTTGGTGTCATGTTCTCTTCTTAATCCTTCAAGTACACCAAGTTTCTTGGTTGTGGTCAAACCTGACGATCTTTGATGCATAAGAGGAGCAGGGCTTATCGTGAGGATCATGTGCAGAGAATCACAAAAATACATTCAAGATGGAGCCAAATTGAGCCTAATGTGATTCAGTGCCACTTCCCTGTTGTCAGATGATCACTTTATCAAATGATATGCTCTGTTTAGTGGAAGTACTTTGTGATGTGAAGGAGATGATGGGATGTCTGCTCAGACTGGTATCAGTAATGTGAATATATATATATATCACTATTTTGGCTTCATTTAATAATATTTATTAATTTATTTATCATTATTTTGGGGGATAAATTTAGGCTCAAAAACCTATGGTGAAGACAAGATACATTTTAAAATTATGATTTCTATATTTGCTGTATAGCTTACCTGCAAAAACCTGTTTTTCTAAATGTAGGCAAATTCCTCTAATGGAGCTCTGTAGGCTTAATCAATACTGATATTAATCATCAACTAACATTCAGCACATTGTTTTTCATGTATTGGGTGTCTTTAGCGGCAAGGTGACTTGGAGGTCTTTAAAATGTAACATTGATCTGTAGCTAATGGGGACCAAGTCTAAAAACACTTTCCATTCTGGCTGTAACATAAACACTGAAACATCAAACATATATGTACAACTTGTCGTGTATAATGGAGTCACAGTAATGGAGACAGCTGAGGTTTTGGGAGGGCTGAAAGTGAAGATTGTATAATAGTTTATCTGACTTCAGAGAATGAGGTGCACTGCATACATGAAGCAAGGACTATTATTTCTTTAGGAAAGCAAAAGACATCAGTCCCAGTTTGTGCAAAAATCCTCTCACAGCTCAAATATAGTGAGACTTGAAGCTGATTTTTTTTATTTGCGCAGACAAGACCCAAATAATCATTTGGAGTAAGCTAGCCTGACATGTTTAAGCTGACTTGCTTATGTCAGTCAGCAGCAGTTATGTGACTCGTTGGAAACATTAATGTTGTTTGAAAGGGACAAGGCTACATTGTCAGAATACATTCAACGTGATGCCCTAAAAAAAAGCATATCTCAAAAGTTTTTGCAGCAGAGAATTTAGCTTTGGCAGTCACTGGTATTTCCAACTGCATATGCAGTCAAAAACGGCCTTGAGCAACAATCAAACTCAGGGGATTGCTGCATCAGCCAAGCTGTGACATGGTCAATGGATAAAGCCATAGCTGCTGTTTCCACTTAGAGCTTTGTCAGAGAGCAAACTAGAATAACATGGTAAGTCTTTCATATTATGTTTTCATAGTTTGATCTTCGGTCAACTTGCATTTTTCAGGAGCTGATTACCACCTTGTACATTGGCTTTTTGGGCCTGATCTTTTCCTCCTACTTTGTCTACTTGGCGGAGAAAGACGCTGTAGATGAGGAGGGCAAGACGGGCTTCTCCAGCTACGCCGATGCCCTCTGGTGGGGTGTGGTAAGGCAACTAAAAGAAAAGACAAATAGTTTGTATAAAAGAAAGTCCCTCACTGATGTTGCACCTACATATTTGTGGGCTTATAAGAATATATATATATTTTTAAATGTCGTTCTTAATGCATATTTTACTGGGAATCTTAAATGCTACTTGAATTTGCAAACTTGGCTTCCAGACTTAAAAGGCTACAAAACATGTACATCAAATGAGATTCTTCTCTATAAAGAGTTGTAACAAGTTTTCTGCACAATGCCCTCTCGAGTCCTAACTGGAAAATGGAGATGGCCGACCACCCTGGGTGGACTTATTATTTAACCTCCTTGTGTTTTTACTCTCCTCATTGGATCTTGACATAGTATGCATGTGTTGCTGTAGCACTTGAGACAGAGACAGGTGTGTTTATGTTTTTCGTGCGTGGAGCTGGATTTGCCCATTCTCCTCTGTGTGGAGGCTCAGGTTTCCAGAGCAGTTAATTAAACATTTGAATTGAAAGCACAGAGTAATGAGAAACCTATGGCAGCCTTGTGCAGGGGATCAGTGGGCCACAAAGAGACGGTAATAAACCATTCACTTCTGGGATCTTTGGCTCAAAGAACTTTTAGAGCACCAATATAAAGTGTCAGTTCCCTTAATTAAAACTTTAATTGTGGGATTGCCACCTTTATGTAACAAGGGTTAGAGGGGTCACACTGCTCCTAACTGCTCTATGGAAGCTGTTTTTAGTGTTGCTCTGTTCACAATGCAGAAAAAAAAAGGAATCACGCTTTGGGATTTTTCCACCTTTTTTGTTTTTCTGAGACTGTAAACTTGAGTGTGGTGATATTTTTTCCTCACCGGTGTGTGTGTGTGTGTGTGTGTGTGTGTGTGTGTGTGTGTGTGTGTGTGTGTGTGTGTGTGTGTGTGTGTGTGTGTGTGTGGGTTTGCTGAAATGTGATTGCACTGATTGGAGCATGCTAAGCTCTCTCACAGAGTATGCCTTCGCTTGGCATGATTTCCACATTCGGATGTGCAGGTGCACGGCACAGCTGGAGGACAAGCCAATGCCATGATTCATATCCCCTTCCCTCCCTCCCTCCCTCCCTCCCTCCCTCACCTTCTCTGTTCTTTGTCTTTTTCAGTTGCTAACGGTTAGGTAATGGTGCAACTTTCCAATCTCGCCAGGGCTAAGAAAGCTATTGGTAACAAACTTGCCAGTTTGTAGATACCATATGATGTAGCTACCAATGATGTAAGCATGTATATTCAGTAAATATATTCAGCTATACATATTCAAAGATTAGGTCTGAGACCTTTTTGTAGGCATGAAGTGGTTTTTGCCCCTCACCCTACATACTGAATGAAATGGGTGTTTTTGAGTAGACCATTCCGCTCTGATGTCAGGAGGACATTGTTTAGTCATCGGATTTGTGGATGAGGGATTAAATCCCCCTCCACTCCACCCACACCCAACATACACCCACCCGCCCTTCCCACCTCTGCTCCTTCTTTTTTTTTTTTTGCTCTCAAAGCTCTTTAAAGAATCTCACCTTACATCAGCCGCTTTGTATTAGTGCACAGCGGCAGCTCACGCGCCGATACCCCGCAGGCACTCACAGTAAGCTGAAGTGTGTTCTGAATGTGTCAGAATTGGCTCGGCTTTCAGAATGGGTGTACATGCAAATGCAAGAGGTATTTGTTTTTCCTCCTCACCCTAGCAAATTCCTACACTCACTGAGGATTAGTGGTTGGGAATCTTATTCCTTTTGAGGGGCAAGATCCTCAAATGTCCCAGCCTTCTCTGACAGTAGTGGAGCAAATCCAGGTCGGCTGATGAACTTTTTCTTTATTGTCTAATTCCCCCTTATAGACTGCAGGGTAGAGCCTCGAGAGCTCTGCATTGACTGGCATTTTCATTACACTAGCAGCTTATTAAAAAATAGAGTGGGCATTTGATATTTATTTACTTAAAGTTTAAATAAAATTTTAATGTGATCTTTAATCTTGAAGTAGAAATTAGTTACATTTGGGATGCATTTAAATCTGCAAGATTAAAAAAAAAAGCCATTGAGTTTTCCCAGTTAGTCTTTTACTTTTATTACACCCCCAGAGGATGTAATATTATTTACTACACTCTGTTTTTTTTTTCGGCTTATCATGTTATAGCTTTGGTTTTTCTTTGCATCAGTGAAGGGCTTTAATCATTGTAAGATTTCTCTTCCATAGATCTGTCATACTCAAGTGTGTGTACATCTTATTTGTGGTAAGAGGAACTTCCTCTGCTCTTTGTCTTTAGGTAACTGTCACCACAATCGGCTACGGAGACAAAATTCCTCAAACATGGATAGGAAAGGCCATCGCCTCCTGCTTCAGTGTCTTTGCTATCTCCTTCTTCGCTCTACCTGCAGTAAATACAGTTTTAATCTAAATCCTATGAAATCCATGAGTTCATACATTTTTTTAAAATGTTTCCTTTATACCTAACCTTATTACAACTTGTCTGGCTCCTTCCTTCCTGCTTTTTCAGTTTAGTTACTGTTCTCTGTGATGTATCATTACAGACTATATACTGAGCAAACCTATTGTTAAAAAATACATTTTTAATTTTTGTAGATTCTACATGTACTGTCCTTAATTCTACAATGGAGGTTTAACTTTTCATTTGCAGTCTGGGTAGTAAACTAGTAAAATTGAATTCTTTTTGTTTAGGGTATCCTGGGGTCAGGTTTTGCCCTCAAAGTCCAACAGAAGCAGAGACAGAAGCATTTCAACAGACAGATCCCTGCTGCAGTCGCCCTTATCCAGGTACAGTTTTAGCACCGAATGGAAAACTCCCAGGGTCAAAAATGCATTTTTCTTCTTTCATCAGAAAGCACTGAATATTTTAGTTACACTTCTTATAAATTAAGAATTATTATTTTATTTTTTGGGGGAGAGGGGGCAGGGGCATATGCTGAAAGGCTGTGGCAGCACCTACCATGGGCTGTTTCCTCTGTGTTGTTCCTCTGCTCTCTTTTCCTGTTGTAAAAATAAAAAGGATAAATGCCCCAATCATAAATTAAACAATTTTGAAATTGTCATAGTTTTTATAGGATAAAACAAAAATAAATCAAGAACGATAAAATACCAGTAAGTCAGTGCATGCACTCAAGTTTTGCGTAATCAAATAATTACAAAAACAGGTCAGACAGAGTCAGGGATTTAACAGAAGACAAATGTACCTCAGTTTGGTATTGAACTGTTTAGGGACTTGTGACACAAAGACAACTGAAACGTCTGCGAGATATTAGAAACTGAATGGAAATATTCACTCCCTAAGATTTAAACCCTGATACCATAAATAAAAACAGCATAAAGGAAAATTAACATTGTTTGATTGAAGCTAAGAAGCAACAGATGCCAGTTAGCTTCAGTCAAGGCCTTTGCTAGCCCCGCAAAGGCCCGGCGACCTGTCCAGGGTGGACCCTGCCTAACTGGCAGCTGAGATAGGGGTCAGTCTCCGTGACCCGGGCCTGTGGTGGCCCTGGGACAAACCTTGTGTGGCCCACATTACAAACACTAAAAGGTAAAGACTAAAAATGTTACAAACACTGAATAGAGTGTGCATTTTTTTTTCTGTCATGTGCTGGCTCCCTAAATTGGTGCTGAGTCACCAAAACTTGCTCTGCTCTACAGGATAAGGCAGGCATAACTAATGAGTGGCTTATGGGAAACTAAGGTGTTAGCAAAACCTCTCAATGTTTTCTTTTTATTTCAGAACATTTAATCATAAACTTATTGGAGAGTTTTAAATCCATAGGTTGGGGGATTTAAAATGTAATCACATTTTATAGAAATATTTCACTGACCAAATAAATGATCTTTCTCAGACACTGTGGAGGTGCTATGCAGCAGAGAAACCCAACGGCTCTGCGGCTACTTGGAAAATGTACGTCCTAACTCCAGAGGGTGTTGCTGCAGCAGAATCTGACAGAAGGAAACATAACTTTTCGGTAATCATCCACTTTCTGTTTGATAATTCTGTAGAATCTTTTTTCTGTTGTGATTGATTTGCTTTTCTCAAAAGGCATTTAAGGCGGTCCCTTAAAGGTCAAGTATAAGTACCAGGCTTGTGATGATATTCAGATATTTTTTAAAATATCTGAATCCTTTTCTTTCTCATCAGTTGCTTATTGCGTCTCTTGATTTTGATCTATACAAAACAGGCTGTGAACCCCGCCCTGAAAATATCATGCCCGCGTATTTGATCATTCCTCCCTGTCGAATTCTGATAAACATTATTAGGGTTTCTCATAAATGCAATTTTTGTCCTAGCAGTTTAACCCTTTGAACCCAAGATGTCAAGCATCTAGACTGTACTTGCTGACAGTGTCGTTGTAAAAAGCCGTTAGACTGTGATACTCTGATTTGCATACGTGTGGCCCACACTCTATTGTCTCCTTGTGTAGTTCACCTTCTGCAACGATATTAGCTATATTGCGCCAAAACCCGTACAGAATAAAAGGGAAGGCCAAATTCCCACAAACATACACACATGTAAGGGCACAATGCACAAAAACGCAAGTACACACAGACACACAGACATACACAACAGCCCCTTTTCCCCTTAAAGGCCTGACTCCACCAGGATGACTCGAGGCCTTTGTCTCTCCTGGACAAAGACTCAGTCAGTTGAGATGATGTCACCACCGCCTTTCTCATGGGAGTAAACCTTTGTCTAGTAGAACAACAACAAAAAAATCTTTGTGTAGCATTGAACCCACATGCATTTGGGAGAATGAAGGCTTCTTCCGCTCTTTTCTGTTTCAGCATGTGACTTTCTTCTCTGTCTTTCCTCCCTCTCCCCTTTCTCTGTCTTTCAAGATTCCTGCTCTTTTTTTTTTTTCTCTGTTGAGCACACTTTATTTCACTCTTTTCTTTTCTTCCCTGCTCTTCCTGTCTCCTCTCTCTGAGTATTTTCACCTTTCTGCATTTTGTTCACATTCTTGTTAACAGCCCCCCCCCCCCCCTCCCACTCCCCTCTTCATTATCAGACTTCATAAGAGTCTGTTTTTTTATGTTCCTATATCTTAACCCCAGTGTTAGCTCCACGTTCTCTTTGTCCTTCCATCTTCTCTTTCTTTTCTCTTCTTTTTTCCTCTTTAGTCTTTCAACACCCAACAAAGCTTCCCACTCTCCTAATGACTGCTTCAAACATTGGGTATTTGGATGGAACTGCTGGCTATTTGTGAAATACCAAATAATTTAGTTTGTATAAAGGCCATGTCGATGACGTCGGTGTGGGTCAGTTGTTCTGTGGAATGGACTCGGGGCACCAATTAGGTTCTCGCAAACTCACTGACACATAAAATATAGCGATGACTTCACTCAGATAAACTGTGATTAAGCAGGTACTACTTTCTGTATGTCATTAGTACTCAAGAAAGAATCTATTAGGAATATGGTGCATAACAGCAGTTGCCTAAATATAAGGATGAGATGATGAGATTATTTCTGCGGCATTATTGTGGTCTAATGTCAAAAGAGCATTTCAGAATCCAGAGTGAACCAATATCAGAACTGTTGTGATTCTTTCAAACATTTTTGAGTCATTCACATTAATTCAGCACGGCTCCTTTAAACACTTTTGATAATTACAGGTACCATCACGTCTTGTTTAATTAATTTTGCTGTCTTGTGTCCGTCAGAAAAAGTTAAACAAGAAGAGGTTGAAGTGCAGAGGAAATGGTTCTATGGGCGTCGGGTCGGAGAGAGCTGTATCGATCCCCCAGATCACCTATGATCACATTGAAGACTCCGAGGAGAAGAAAGATGTCTCATTTTTCCACGAAGAGCCAAGGGGGACTGTGGAAGGTAATACACTTAAAGAACCGCGTCTGTAGTGTTACTGTAGTGTGCAGTGACATTTACAAATCACATCAAATAGTTATCACGGATTATTGTCGCTCACTAATTTTTGACTAAATTTGATCTTCGCAGCAAATTTTTTTTCAAAGAAAACTGGCTGATTTCCGTAAAATGCCTTTTTTCCAAGAAATCGGTCCAAGAGCAGCGAGGTAGCCAAGATTACATGTGAGGGCACTGCGCCTCGTTTTTATTAGTCTTTGATCAAGCTGACTTGGTTTTGGATCTCTTAACAAGAGAATTTTTGTTGTAAACCTAACACCTCAGACTGCTGTTCTGTGAAGGCGTTTAGAAGACTCATGTTTCATATCTCGTGACGCTATCTTTGCTGCAAAGCCAACTTGAAATAAAGCATGTGTCATGTAGAGAACATTTGATAACGTGGATAAAAGCAATAATAAAACTAAGCCTTAATACAATTTTGTTTGATGAAATATATGTGTTGAGAATGTTGAAGTGATCTCAGGACCTCGAAGTGGCCAGAACTTCATGAAGACTGGCATTATTTACGGGACTTGGTTTGGAACTACAAGCTATTGACTTTTACTTTGTCTTGTCAGCTGTCAGTCTTATTTTGAATAGCTGTGACAATAAATGCTGTAAAATAAAATGTTGCAGGCTTAACAAATACAGTGATAGACCTACTATGTTTATATCTTAAGGCTAGTAGATCTCCACAAAAGCAATGCTCCCCATGAGGAACGACCACTTCATTTACACTCTTCATGGGAAGAGAACATGCTAAATCACAATAACTCAGTCATCTCATTTGTTCATGTTTGTGGAACTTTGTATTGTTGTATTGCTAGTGACAGAAGGTAGTGATCATTCTTGCAAGTTCTGTCATCCTCCTCATCATCACTATATCAAACATGAAACAAAAGCAAACAAAGGACGTAGCATTGCGTTCGCAGAGGGATAATAAATACCAAAATCAAAAGAATTGGGATTTATAGTATCAGTATCTTTTTTTTTAAAACCATACCAATGTTAATAATTGCTGTATGTGTGACGATGTATGTGCAAAGTTTCTTTGAGATTGGTGCACCCGTTACGGTGGAGATAGGGTACATGTAGACATATACTGTATACAGGAGTTCTAGTTGCTTATTTTCACATAGTAAACAGAGGCCCTATCCTGATCCATTAGAGCCAAGATGGCTGCCAGGTGTCTCCAGTAAGCCACATGGAATCCATTACAGCCTCAGTGGTGATTAGAGGTCATGGTTACAAGCTCTTTACTGCTTCACTTGTCCTCCGTGCTAGCCACAGAAATTCACAGTGGGCTTAAATGGAAAAATCCTTAAAACACCAGCTTGTCAGCAAGTTGCAAGTGGGAATTTGTTGTAATGCCAGTTGCAGTTTACCAATTCTTCAGTCATACCGAAGCCATTATTATTGATTATTCACATAGCACCCAGTTCATCGTAGCATTTGTACATAGCAAAAGAGACATTTTAAATGCAGGTCTATAGACACAGTTTATGATTGATAGTTAGTTAAAGAGGGCAGTGGTTTAGCTTCCTGCGTTAAAACTCAACCCCATTAAATGAACTGACCCAGACTCCAGGTTAATAAATGCACTTTATGAGTTTTTTCCTGTTTAAAACACGCAGTCTTAAAAGGAGCTGCAGTGGCATAAACTTGACATAAAGGTGAGACCATCACTAGAAGAACAGGCACAGTGCAGAGAAAAGTTGTGTAGTTTTTGGCTTAATTAGGTGGATCTCGGATAACGTAGGAGAACATATGTCTGTGTGCATGTGGAAAAGAGGAACCAAATCAAAAATTGACATTAAACCAGTTAGGCAGGACATTTTGTTTAGCATCCATCCACATATTTATACACATACAAGCAATATCACAGGGCAATAATAATTCAGATGTTCTGCATACACTGTGTAACCAATAAATAATCCTGAATAAATACACATGAAAGACTGAGACTACAGAGTGGAAAAAGGAACTGGACGAGTTATGGATGACATAAAACCGTGTGAAGAAGCCGAAGTCTGCAGCCTGCTGTCACTAATTATAATGTCTGAGTTTAAACAGCACAGGACTGTATGATCTCTGCTTCAGATCCACCCATAAAACAGACATCTGCAATGTCAACTGTCTACAACAGGCCTGTTTTATTGTTTTAAGTGACACTCTTTCAACTTGGTACTGGGCTCCTGGATTTCTTAAAAAGAATTTACCCACACTTGTTCAGTGAGTGTTACTGAAATCAGAAATGTCACTGATCATTAAGCCTGCCTAACTGAATGTTGAAAGAATCATGTATACATGCATGCATTAACATTTACTGTACTAACATTCATTATTTTCACAAATCTTGGAAGTTGGGTTTTACTTTGGTGGTTTATTGCTGTTGCTGCTATGGTGTATCTCTTCCTTACTCACAAGTCAAATGCTTGGGAGCAGGCATTAGATTTACAGACTAATATTGGTTTTTAGCGATACTGCACATTTGCAGCTGGATCTGGCTTAAACTTTAACATCAGTCATTTTTCATAAATGGAAAAACTAAAGCTGTGAGAAAATATAGTCATCTATTCTCTTTTTATAGGAGTCACCAGGATGTTCAGGCAATCAGGTGAGTATACTTTCAAGTACCTCATCTCATATGCTGTAATGCCAACTATATACTTGGTTCAATGACTGATCCTGCTATATTTCAAGTTTCCATTGCATAATCTTTTACGTTATGGTACTGAATTAAAAAAAAGAGTCATAATGAAAAGCAAATACTTTGGATACTTTTGTTAATGTATTTGTTATTCTTATAGAAACAAGCCAAAAAAAAAAAAAAAAAGAGTATATACAGTAGTGTTTACAGCACTGTAACCAGTGGCTAAACAGTTCTTTTTCTTCCACTTCCCTGTGTTAATCATTAGCTGGTCCGCCTATGTAATGTGGCCCAGACAGTATTTTAATTAGACTTACTGGCTGGCTGGGCCTTTGTCCTCATCCGGACCAAACCAGAGCCAAGCAGAGAGACTGGGCCCACGTTGACCTGCCTGTTTTCTTTACTGGGTGCCCTGCCAACATCGTGGGCGAGGAACAGGGCTGGACAGGGGCCTTGGGGACCGTGGGGACCCAGACTGGGACACTAAAAAGAGGTGGAGAGGGAGCAGGGTTGTGGAGTTGATAAGCTGCCATTGTGGAGCTCCAGTGGTTAGAAATAAACTGGTCATTGTTTGATTTAGTCAGTGTCCAGCTTATCGCTCCACTTATCTGTCTGGCCCCACCTAAGTCCCGTCTGTGAGAATCTCTCAATGGATCGCCCGCTCTCTCACTCTGTTTCTATTGCCTTCTTGTTTCTGCACTTTGAATCCCCGCCCCCTTTTTTTCCCATGGGCCGTAGCCTTTACCAAAAACATTTAAATTCATGGACCAGATAGCTCCATATTGTCAATAAACCCTGTTCTGTTTTTGTAGCCAATAAGCCAGTAATGTCTTCTTCAGTGACCTGAAGTTGCTGTTAAAGGTGGGCTCTGATTAGGCTCTCTCTCTCTCTCTCTCTCTCTCTCTCTCTCTCTCTCTCTCTCTCTCTCTCTCTCTCTCTCTCTCTCTCTCTCTCTCTCTCTCTCTCTCTCTCTCTCTCTCTCTCTCTCTCTCTCTCTCTCTCTCTGCTTCCACATTGGACAATGTCAAACAAACTCGATGATTGAATACAGAAGAGGTTGAATGGCTTTTGCTTGAATTGGAATGGTCATTCTGTTCTTGGACGAAGATTTGCCTCTCCATTCTTTATCACAATGGAGGCTTGGTGGTTTGGAGGAGAGACATGTCAAACTCTGCTGACAGTCTGACTGCAGGTCAAGACCCTGCTACACATGATGTTCTTTGCTGTTGTTTTTACCCGCGCCAGCAGCCAGCTGGCTAGACTGTTGAAATGCAGCACTGCAATTTCAACTTCTGGTAGAAATGGGTGCTTTTTTTTTTTTTTTTTTTCTCTCCTAGCTGGTCTGTGACAATTATTTCAAACAAATTGTTATATGTTTTATTTATTTTAATAATTCCAGCCAAATTACCACATGAAATTATGCAGTTTCTTCTCATATAAATAAGTTTTGTATCCTTTTAAATGTTCATTCAGAACTGCAACATCTTTGCTGTACTGTTAGTGAGTATGCTATTTTGAAATACAATGATATACACGATGAATGCATTTATTTCAAGTGCCCCCCCCCCTTCTTTTTTCTTCTCTTGTCTTCTGTTTTAATTCATTTTCATGGCTTCAGGCCCGCCTCAACATTCTTGGTCATCTTTCGCTCTGAGCTGCCCTGCTCTCCAGGTACCTTTCTGTTTTACTGGGGGGGTTTTGCCCCCACCCCTGCTCCCTCATGTATCTGTGTGCTTACTCATATCGCAATGATATGACTGATCGCTGTCTCATGTAATAATTTTTATATATAAACCCGCAAGGTCCTTTTATGACTGTTGTAATGTGATATTACTGTGTGATCACAACTTTAACATTAACCCCCCCCCCAAAAAAATAATAAAAAAAATTTCAACTCATTTATAACAGCCCCTTGTGTATTAATTAAGAATGTATAAACTTTTATTCTGTTTATCAGCCTAATATTGATCTGGAAATATTATGTTTCTATCGTTGCAGTAAAGAGGAGTCCTAATAACAGCACTTCTATCGACATCTCCCGGGCCAACAGCTTAACTGATGAGCTAGATGACATGAGTGAGGATATTCCACTGCCTGTGGTGACTGACAAAACTCAGTAAGTCCCAGAAAGCTTCCCCTCCGCTCTTCCGTAAGGCCCCATCTCCCTCCCATCCATCACCCAGCCCTGACCTTTATTCACTGATCTATAATATACTGATTTCCCTACTGGTCATGCTATCGAAAGGCCCTTTGTCAACCCCGAGAGCCCCTCTAGCTGCTCTCTAAATGTATTTGGTTTTGTTCAACTCTCTTGAGGGTTAAAGAGACTCTCAAGGGCCAGGGCCATATCAGGTGTGTAGTGTTGTAAAGGGGATTATCCCTTTAGTCTTGTGAGAAATGTCAAAGCAATCCTTCGCAGTGCATTACATAACATGTTATGGTGCTGCTGGCTTGTCGCCACATGCTGGCATAAGAAGAGAATTCGCTGATGTTGTTTGCTGTTTGACTGCTGAGCCGTCCTCCCACCGACCTGGTCATTCAAACAGACTTTGTTTACTTTAAATGTCTAGTTGTTTCCAGTTATGAATGAGCCAGCCCACAGTGTACACCTCTCAAAGTGAACTGCAGCATCTTTTAATGCAGAGGTGACAGTTTGGGTACTATATAGGCCTTGAGAGGCAGTTTTAATATTGTACTGTGACATATAAACATGTAGTTATTTGAATTGCAGTGCATTGAGTCACTTGTATGGGTTTGTACTTAGAGGAAAAAAACAAACAGGTGTTTTCACAGCTACAGTTTGTTTACTGTGGTCCAAATCAGTTGAGACATTTGCAGACTTGTAGCTTTCTCCTGCAGTTTGGTTTCTTTTCACAGATAAATCCAAAATGTATCCCTACAAACCATGCAAGAATGTTCAGTCTGCCTTTTGGCCAACAAAAGTAAATACAGGAAGAAGGTGCTGTGTTCTGGACCATGTGGACAACGTGAAGAATTTATTCCTAACATTCATATTTATCTGGGCAACATTTCAGGCCAAGCTGTACTGTGTGGAGCTGAAGCCTCTCCAAAGGCTCTCGGTGATGTTGTTTTGGTCCACACCCGAGTACGATTACTGTGTTCACATGTGTGCAATCACACCACACCAAGGGGGGAAATGAATCAGAGTTCAATCTAAATGAAGTAACCAGCATAGTTGTGAAAACACCCCAATTAAGGTGTTGGACCACCATGTGTCAGTGGAACAGCTTTGGCACTGATTCTTCAAGTTTCTGATCTTTTTTTCTGTTCTCTTAATAATTATTTATGGTTTGATGATGGTGATGGAGAGTGCTGTCTAATATGGTGGTCCAATAAAATCTCCTGTTAAGTGTTCAACTTGGTTCAGATAGTGACTGCAAAGGTCACCATCTCAGCTTGTTGTGTTATCATACAACAAGCCTTCATTCCTTATGAACAGGGTCATTGTTATTCCGGAAGAGACCAGAATAACTGTAAGTTCTTAATCGGCGTTCTTTCAGTCTGCTGTGCCTCTAAATCACATCTATCACTTAAAGCCATCTCTGGCTTGCTGGCTTTTCTTCTTCTTTCTACATTCTCCTTTCTCTGCTCTCTTGAAAATGAAAAGTTTAGAGCACTCCTGTGAGCGATACACAATCACTTCCATGGTAGGTGAAAACCTTGCACAATATTCATCGATATCTAGTGAGAGTTCAGAATATCTCAAGGGTAATAAAATACTCTTCAACCACAGAGGCTAAATCTGGGCCTTAATTTAACTTTAACAAAACACGTTTCGATAATAAAACAAAGTCAAAGTCAAGTCAAAGTAAACTTTATTTTAAGAGTTGCACAAGAATGCTTCCACTCTCTCTTGCAGTCTTTCGACCTGCCAGCTTGTGGCATTGGTCCAGGACTGTTCCTCCACAAAAGCACTTGAATTCCACCGGCTTTCCTGCTATTTTTCTTTGTCTTTTTTCCCTCCCTTTTCTTAACCTCTCCGTCCCTCCGTGCCCCTGATCTTATCTGCTGGTCAGAGTTACGCTGTGGAAAATGCAAGATTTCACAAGTAATCTGACTAACCAAACTCTTATTTATCTTTTGATGTGTGTGCCACTTGTGGAAAACGTGATTACATTTTCTCATTTTATATTTTTGCTGGCTGTTTTTTTTTTTTTTTTTTCTTTCATTAATGAAAACATAGACATTTTTATGATAAAGAATACGGGCTTACCATCTCTGGTACTCTTGAAAAATAAAAGAGCTCTTCTTATCAATACATGTTGTGTTGCGCTAATTATTCATTACTGTTGTCTAGTTTGAAATAGATTGAGGCCATTATTATAGGAACAGTGGAAGCAAAGCAGATGTCCACCACAGACACTGTGCTAATGAACTGTTAAAATGGCAGACTCTGAATCCAAAAGTGCTTCTTAAATTTCAGACTATAAAAGTGTTCATGTTTAAACAAGAATATGCAAAGAAACTTCAAATAAAATAATCTATCCTGTGTTCTTGTAACAGATTTTCATTGTTCTTTTGCAGTATGCAGGCAACATGTTGGTACAATATTGAGAGATTCTGTCTGTGCATGACCATCGCTCATATTAATAACTGTCACCATTGCAATTATACTAATAACTGTAGTGAAGAGTAACTTATTAATTTTCATATACAGAATATCTTTTTAAGATTTTAAGCAGTTAATGATAGATTAGTACTTGTTATTATGTGTGCGTGTGTATGACAGTTTGCGTGTGGGCCTGAGACCCTTTGGCGTTCATGCGAGAGTGTGTGAGAGTGAGGTACAGAGACAGACAGTGTCTATTTGTATCCATTGCGGGTCTACTGCACCCATAACTTTCAGCTGTAACAGCCAAGCTCATATTTGGGTCTTGCTGAGCACTCCCAAAACAGCTGGTTTGTTTTGCCCCTGGTGTCACGCCATCAAGGACAACACTGTCATTTGCCATCCTTATCTGGATTTCTGCAGCTACTAGATCCACCCATACTGCCTGAAGCGACTTGCATGCACACACGCAATATCAATTTTCTGTTATTTTATATTCTGAAATATTTTGGACTTCCTCCACAACTTCCATCTGTAATGTAAGCTTGACATGAGCTGGCTCTTTCTGACTACTTATCTACATTTCTGGTATCTCGATCACTTTAATTTCTCTGTGACAGCGCTGGCTGGAACATTCCACTGTTTGTTTGGCTTCGCTAAAGCAGACTACCCCCAAAATGTGCGTGTATGTTTAGTCACATGTGAAAGAGAGAGAGAGAGAGAGAGAGAGACATCAATACAGCTGGCTGTGATGTCTCTGGGCTTCTGAAGAGGAAGTGGTGCAAGGCAGCGTCCGCACGCAATCATGTCTTTGTTCTTTTGAACCCCAGACATACACAAGCACACTTTTTTCCCACTGAGAAGATACGTCACTGTTGTTGCCTTGTTTGTTTGTTTAAAAGCAGCGTACAGTGATTCTTTTAAATTTCAGGAAAAAATGTAAACAGAAACCAAAACACACCCACGCAAACACAAAATACACTTGTTTCAGAGTCATCGACATAAGTCTTCCTTTTTTATTGTAAACACTTCCTTCACTATTTGTTTACCTATCCCTCTGCGAACGAGGCTTGATTTTTGGTACGATTCAGGCAAACACTTGTTTCCGTGGATTGTGTACATGCATGTGAGAACCTAGTGGGTTAGTGGTTTGATGTGATACTATGTGTGTGTCTGTGTGTACTGTTGTACACACTGATTTTGTAAATTTGTGAGATTTAGTGGTTGGCTGTTTAATGAAATCATAACAAACCCCAGCAGGGCTGCTGATCCTAAATCCACCCTGCAGCAGATTGACATTTACCCTCATGGAGAATGAGTAAATGTTTCCAAGTACACTTCTTAGCCCCTAAACAGAGGAAGGCCTTGTTTAGCTGATTGCAATGATTGTGTCCTTGCTCCCCCTGCTTTCTGCTCTAATTTACTTGTTTCTTTCGGTTCTCTATGTGACTTCCTCGACTCTCTCCAGCCTCTCCATGTACCTAATAACTCCCCTACTTATTTACTCTCTCTTGCAGCACCAGATCTATAATCTGTGCCATCTTGTGACCCGAGGCTCTCACCCCCTTTTCCCTCCTGGGTGTGGCCTCCTACTCCTTTTTGTCTCCTCTCAGACTCCTGTAAAAGCCAGCATGGGCCACCTGCAGGCAGATCTTAATTAGTTCCCCTCTCACAAACTAGCAGGAGATAAACAATGAAAAAACCCACTGCAGCACCACAGGAGGGTTTGAAGGCAGACACACATGCATCATGGCCTGTTCTCTTCAAGTAGGGGCCTCTTGCTACTTAGGAACTGGCATCTTTTGTGCAGCTCTCTGGACAAATTGACTTTTTGTCTGTGTGGCCTCAGTATGCCTGTCTTGTCTACTGTACTCTAACATTGACGGCATAGAGAGGTGTTTCAGACATATGGTGCTCAGTCAAGAGGAAAAATCTTGAATGCATTGCTGTCCGATGTTGTAGGAGCCTTTTTAAACATTGAATAATGCCACTTTGACAAATGTTTTTTTTCCTCCATCCCCTCCTCTCCCGGCTCCTCAACTTTATGCTTCAAAACACGTGTATGCCAGGTAATTTCATGGGATCTTATGTAAGATTCAACAGTGAATCTAAAGTTAAAATAAAAAACAGTAATTCCCCTTTCCAAAAAAGAAATTTTTGGTCTTACTGCCAAGTATTATAATGACAAATTAGACTAGGCAAGGGCCTTGCTTTGGGCACATGCACAAGACACATATGCACACAGACAAATGGATGAGGTAAGATCCCCTGCCCTGCTGCAAGAAAAGCTGCCCAGGTGCTGCTGCTTTATGAAAAGATAGAAAAAGAAACTTTGAAAGAAAAGAACTAATTCTACCCCAGTTTCTTGACTTTTTGCCAATTTCTAGAGCATACAAAAGACAGAAAATAGTCTTGGAGCAGTAAAACAGCCACACACTGATTCATATTCTCTGGACAACAGAGCTGTATATAAGGATATTCAGTATTTAATCTCATTACAGACTCTGGCTTATTATATGGATGCTGACTGCAACACTGCCTTTACTTACTTGGATGATTAGAAATCTTTTGTTGTTCTCAGTCAGCCAAAATAGCATAAATGCTGCAGTTATGCTGGCATTATAGTACAATAGAAGTTGAATGGGGTCCTTTTTACAGGCATTGTTTTATTTGAGATCTTGTGGTGTAATTACTGTAGTATTCACAACCCCTTTGTCTTGTCAGAACTTTTTCACAGATGCTAAGTATCCCGCTTATGCTGTGTCTGGTTTTGGTAAACAGTGTCATGCAACATGTGGCTAAATTTTCAGTTCTCTCAATGCACAAGAAAAACTCCACACTGACCTTCAGCATCTTTCCCTCAATGCAACAGAGAAAATGTAGCATTGCATTTCAGTTCAGTTCAAGTTTTAGCTCGGCTGATTTGAAGAAAAAGTCGAGCTGTTGTCGTACCCTCGGCATCATCGGCGTCAGAGGCGTCTGCTCCACAAAAACACTGACGTTGGCCATAGCTTAAGAATGATGTGACCTAGAATGTTGAAATTCACAATATCTACTTAAAATCTTGGACGAGGTCGAATCATGGTGACTTTGACCCAAAGTCAGAGGTCAGAGGTCAAGTTTTCTGAAAATCTTGTGAACACGATAACTTGATAATGATGATTTTCAAATTCATATCATGGATGCATAGTGTTCAAGCTAGACCCATCAAACTTGTTCACTTACTTTACTATAACAACTTTGACACCCCCTCTATATACACTTACACCTCACCAACCAAACAGCGTCCTGCAGTGCAATAACAACCAGCTTGTTTTTCCTTCTGTACTGAAGGGAAGTCATAGTGAAAATCTGATAGCTTAGAAATTTAATAAACTAAACAATGCAAAAAACGCAGAACTTCAGCTCCTCTTAACATTTTGGATGGATGTAACTTTTTTTTTCATTAGAAGTGGCTTTGAGGCTTCCTCCTATTTAGCATGAGATTAACTTAGGCAGCTGAAAGCTGGTGATAATGCCAAAAGTGTGTAATGCAAGTACAAGAGTTGGCAAACCATAGAGAGCATACTTTTTTAAGGCTGTAGGTTAAACAGGGAGAAAGAGCCAGATTGAAATCATGGACTTTTCTATTTTGATGCTTCCAAATACTTTATAATACAGAGAATGAAATGATAGGCATGCTTTTGCACCACCGCCAAGTAATGAGCTCACTGGCCACTGGTGCAAATTCTCCTATCAAGGCCAAAAGGATAATCTGAAAGCCATGTTTAATGATGTACTGTCATTACTTTTTTTTTTTTTAAATTAACGAGTATATTTAGTTGGGCTTTACACTGGCCATCTTGCATTGATGAAGGCCCTCATGCTGTTGTCATTAGGAATGAATGTCTACTCCCCCTCAGTGGTGTTGGTGATTCTAGGACGGTTTTATGGTGAGGGACCATGAGCAACTAAGAGAATGGCCCTCTTTATGGCCTCTTACCGCAGGTTGGGAAAATCCAGCGACTCAGCAGGCAAGCAGTGCATAAATAACCCATCCAGACCAAATAAAAAGATATGCTCATCAGCGTGATCTCTAACTGCTGCATCAAGATTATTTCCAGGTCTGTATGAAGTGGCTTTAAAAGAAATGAGTGCCACTTTTGACCCCATTAACATTAATGAAATCTGCCTGGAGTGCACACAGAGGTGGACTGAAGCGAGCAAATCATAGAATGCTGGTTTTGGAGGTATCCTGGTGTGGTGAGCGTTCAGGCCACAGTTAGTAGTATTCACAGCTGCAGGCAGCAGACAGGCAAACAAGACTTCACTGTAACATTTTTGCTGTAAAAATAAATTCACGCGCAATTCTTTGTCAATACAGTTGAATAGTGTAAATGGGCTGGAGAGTGTGTGGTCAAGGAGGAGGGGACCAAGTGACCAAGGTGATATAAAAATGTGTAAGGAGATCACTGTAGCAACACTGTAATAACATAATTACAACCTAAATAGTCTGTAGTTCATTATTTTTTTTTTTAACCATTGTGTTTGGGTTCAGTTTGACTTCAGGCGAGTGTGCTGATGCTTCCTTTTTCTTGAAGGTTATTTTCGATTACCGTTTAGAAACTGAACGCTTTTCACTTTTGTATTTCTGGCAACCTTAAAACTGCGTGACAGAACAAAAATAATTTTAGTGGAGATGCTCGTGTTGTGGTTATGCATGCATCAGTTTTTCTTCATTCCACATATTCTCCCCATCACCTGTCCCACTGCAAAGACACAATTCCTAAAGAGGGAGGAGAAATAAGAGCTGATCATGGAAAAGGAAAATTAACTCAGGAAATTTCTGTTTTCACAGCCCGATTCTCTGATCAGCTCTGTGACGTCACGGCTGCTGTTTATTGTGTTTAGGCACAAAATAACTTTTAGAAAAAAAATTAAAACTGTTTGTTTTCATTAGACCGGAGTCCTGTTAACAATTACACACTCGCAGAACAAAGGTAATGACAATTTGTATTTTTGTTAGCTGCCCTCATAATTTAATTGTTTCCATCCAGTAAGTTACTTGGCCATTTGGTTTTAGTTAATGATGTTTGTCCTAATGGGTTGTAATACATTTATCCATTCAGGCTGAATATACATTTTAAACTAATGAACCAACATAATTAACCAAAATTGAATTATTAGGAGCCCTAATAATGGAAGTCAAGATAAGGTAGCTTGGGGATATTATTTCCACTTAAGCACAGCCATAAACAAACTAAAGATAAACTCCAGATGGTTTGGAACCGTGTATTTAATATTTTTTTTAATTATTCCAAAACAAGGTTACTTTATGAAGAGCAAAAAAAAAAAAAAAAAATCACATTAATGACTAAAAAAGGAAGCCAATAATAATTTTAATAAATATGTCAAAACACGGCAATTAAGTAATGTGATTAATGGCCCCTGCACAGCTGTGTAAAAATAGCAGAAATTACTTGGACAAACCTCCCGGCAAGGCTGAAAGCATGAAACTGAAGAAAGGAAAAAATGTGTGACAGAAATGGCAGGTTATTTGTTTTACCTCCACTTTACTTTTCAGTTTCACACTGTAGATTAGATGCAGAGAGGGAGCCTGCAGGTATTATTGAGAACACTTTAGGCGCCCAGTACCACCGCAGTAATTCACCAACTAAATGAATCCAGAACATAGCAGTGAGGACTGCAGAAGTGGTGCTAATATGGCACTAAAAGCATGAAACTTGACGTGTTGCTACTTCTTAGTTGCAAAGCATGTCTTCCATACCTGGCATGTGACTGTGTATTTAGTTTGCCTGACAGACTTCCCAGCAGTCTTTGCGCTAATCCTGATAGCTTCCACTTTAACTGTAAAGAAATCAAAGTAAGGCCCAACCCAACCCCTCCTTGGAGGACTCTGTATAGATGCTTGGCTGTCTGTTAGAGGTGTGCCTCCCTCTTTGCTCATATTAGAAGCACCTGTATAAATACAATCTATCGTCTTCTGTGGGCATGTGTGTGTGTTTCACTTCATGTTCTTGTCCCCCCCCCCCTTCCTCAGTACAGGGCTCAGTTTCTTCTTTACTCTCATTAATGAAAACAGTAATCTGCAGCAGCACCTGAGTGACCTGTTTGTACAGCCAATCCTATAGCCTTGCACGGCTACCCTTTTTTTGCTCGACTCTCTCAGTTTTCTTGCTCTCAGGTTTTCAAATGGACCAGTCCTACTATTTGATGTGGGTTGGGAGGTGGAGAAAGGGGGGTTTATTCAGGTGTGGTGAGTCTGACGACCGATGCTGCCACCGCCCTGCCTCTGATGTTGTGTCCATCGGCAGCCAGGTGCTGGAGCCCCATCAGAGAGGCCAGTGTTCCCAACCCTCGGATGAATAGAGGGCCCATTGATGGAGCTCGTTTGTGGGGCTCTGCGGTTTCTCCCCTCTTACATGCAAAAGCAGGGACATATAGTGGACCAGGGCGTTTACCTGCTGCAGAGAAGAGGGGCTGACCAAAGGGGAGCTACAATATACTGGCCTAGGTTTTGACCACAGGGGAATTTGTAATATGGTTCATGAATTTTTGTGTCCACATGTCCCAATGTGTTGGAGAGGGTATTCACTCCCACCCTAGGTGAGTGCCTGTCCCACCTGTTTGAATGAGCCTCACTCTGTGTTTGAACTAAGCCTGGATTCAGGTCAGCAGAGGTTGAATGTGGCTGTATCCTGACATCACATCAAGGAGACAGCCACTGATTATAAGGTGGGAGGGTTTGGATGTATTTCCATTAATAATACTTCCCTTTAGAGTGAAGTATTTTATGTATATTTATATACTCGCTGGCCACATTATTATGTACACGTTGCTAGTACAGGGTTGGACCTGCCTTCAGAGCAGCTTAAATTCTTCATGGCACAGATTCATCAAGGTGCTGGAAACATTCCTCAGACATGATAGCGTCACACAGTTGTGGCAGATTTGTTGGCTGGACATCCACGATGCAAATCTCCTGTTCCGCTACATCCCAAAGGTGCTCTATTGGTGACTGTGGAGGCCATTTGAGTACAGCGAACTCACTGCCATATCCAAGAAGTTAGTTTGAGAGGATTTGAGCTGTGTGACCTGGTGCGTTATTGTGCTGGAAGATGGGTACAGTGTGGTCATAAAGAGATGACATGGTCAGCAACATTTTCTCTTTTGTAAACCCTAGAGGTGGTTGTGTGGGAAAATCCCAGTAAATCACCATTTTCTGAAATACTCTAACCAGGCCGTCTGGCACCAACGACCACTCCACGTTCAGAGTCACTTAAATCACGTTTCTTTCCCCTTCTGATGCTTGGTTTAAACTTCAGCAGGTCGACTTGACCATGTCCGTATACCTAAAGCTTTGAGTTGCTGCCATGTGATTGGCTGATTAGATATTTGTATTAAGAAACAGTTGAACAGGTGTATCTAATAAATAAATATAAATAAAAATGAAATAGATAATTGAAGGTGCAATTGACCCACTGACTGTTTTGTTCTGTGAATTGTGTTTTAAATGACATTTTATGTGCTATGAAAAAGGTCTTAAGAAACCATATTCTTATAATTGTCGCTGAATGAGTAAAATCAACAATTCAATGTTACCTGGCCACAACTGCTTTTTTTTTTTTTATTTTGGCAAATCGGTAGCTTATGCTTCCTGGTAGTTCCCGTTAGCAGAATTTATGTGACTTCTCTGAAAAAATGCTCTGTTTTACAATTGAAAACCAATCCAAAGAACTTTTCTTTATCGCACTGACCACCGTGACATCAGGCACTGAGACTGGTTGCCCGAGTACGGCTTCTATCACATCACCATCAATGGGACGTCGTGCTTTGCAAGATTTATAGTATGCACAGTTTCACAACCTCACACATTTGCAGCTCTGCCGCTGGGAGTTTTGCACGCTCTTTTCTTCTTAGAGAAACACGACCACAGCGTTTCTCTGGTTGCATTTCTGATCAAATGTGGTGTTGGGAAGTTTATCTTACATGGCAGTACGAAGAAAAAGAGAAGCCATTTTGAGGATTAAAGTGAGAAGAGAAAAATACTTTCATATTGCTCTGTATTATGTAGCCGTTGTATCAGTGATAAAGAAGCAGTCAGCAGGTTATCGGTCAAGACCTTAAATGCCTCTGGGCCAGATGTTTTAAATTAAGGGAAAGAAAGAAAAACTGTAAATCATGAAAAAGGGGACCAGGTAAACCTTGGTGATGTGTCACCCAAACCTCTATGTACCTTTAGTTTTACTTCTCCAGTATATTTTTTTCCCCACTGTTGTTAATAGGAGCCATATAGAGCCCAGTTCCTAATTAAAGGCCCCCCAGGGGCTGTAGCAGTAAATGAGACTAATAACCCTCCAAATAAGTCCCTTCTAGTGCTGAAAGGCTGGCTTCTTTATACTGCAAGTGTATATGTGCTGTAAAGTCTTTTCCAGTGCATTAATGTAATTTTATAGCTCTGTTTTCTTCTTCTTTTTTTTTTTTTTTTTTCTTTTAAAGCCTGTCAGAAGAACTGGGAAGGAAGTCAGTGAGGCTATCTGTGGATCAGAATGGTGCGGTGCCTCCTGCTTTGAGCGCCTGAAAAGGAGTAAAAATGCACAAAAATTGCATGAAATATCTCTCATGCTTTCTTGTTGAAGAATTTACTTGTAAATAAGTCATTTACATGGCCTTTGATGTGTTTTTCGCTGCCCTGTTTATGGTTATAAAGATAAGATGTGTTGCCAAAGTTATGCAATATAATTAGATACAATTTGAGATAGTGTAATTGGGTTTTTTCATACTTTTTACTGAATGAGCATTATGAGCTGGACGGACAGTGTTTTCTGCTTGTGTGTAAATACACTTGAATATTTTTTGAATGAAGGAAAGGTATAAAAAATACACACATTTATCTTTAACCCCTCCCCCATACATTAAATGTAAAAATTCAAATGAAATCATTATTGTTGTGTTTGAAATGTATGTGGTGCATAGATAAGGTAGTATATTAAAATACACAGCTGAAACAAAGATATGAATATGTAAAAACAAGGCATTTAAAAGCATAGATTTGAAAATGAGAGTAACATAAATGCAGGTAGTCTGATCTCATCAGAGATAATTTGATGACAGCTGATGATAATGTTCCACACTGAGCTGAAAAACAGCAACACATGCGGGTGTTTGTTAAAGTAGTTTAGGGTGGGAAAGCTTTGTGGACCGTTATGGGTGGGGTTGAAAACATGCTCTTGAAAATCAAACACCCTGATTCACACTGAGCAGATTTACAAGATAGCGATGATGCTGTTTTGAGTCCAGTTTGGATGTAATTCATAACAAAGTTGCTTCAGTCAAGATTTTACAAGGACACTAATAATACTTCAATACATTTCAATACATACAAAATTGCTGGTATTTCTTTAAAAGTACTGGCTAACTTAGAGTTAAGGCCTGGTTGTGAAATAATAATAATAATCTTTACTTAAATTGTGCTCTTATTTAGCAGAACTAAAAATACCCACAATATGTGTAACCTTTAAATTAAGGCTGTAAAAGAAGCAGGCACTCCCGGACAACATGTTCATTTTAGAACAGAAGACACACTTTCATACTGCTATCGTATGAAAAATAAAATAAAGCATTAAAAAGTGATCACTGTACATGAAATGAGACAAATCATTTCTGAAAAAAATAGTTTACAACTTAAATAACCAAAGCTGGTGGCCCGCTCAAGTAAAGGTTTTTGCATTTTTTAAGGTGTTCATGGATAAATAATCCCAGGCCAAGGACAAAAGAACTGAATATCTCAGCACAGTTAAAAAAAAAAAAAAAAAAAAGAAAAAAAGAGAAAAAGAAAAAAAGCCAAATGTCAGCAGTACAGCGGCGAGTGGAGGATGGGGGCCGTGTTTCAGGAGTCACTAAATTCCCCTCTTTGACCAGCAGGCTGTACTGTAGCAACATCACTTCTCTTTGACAGCCGGACTATAATCTCAGCACTCTTTCTCTGTTTTTGGATGTTTTCGTGTAGATTTAATAATTTATCCTCTGCAGGCTCTCCACCGAGAGTGAGGAAGATCTGGGGGGGGGGGCAGGTTTGAGCTCGAGTGGAAACCTCTTTGTTTTATGAGTTTGGTGTCTGCAGTCGGGTGTGGCCTCAAACCACCGCGTTAACACCACCACCAACACCAACACCACCATCATCACTATTACCTTGGTCACTTTCTGTGTCTCTGTCACATTTCCATTTTTCTGTTTTAGAGCAGGAGAAAAAAAGATGTGTAAGACTAATTGCCAAAACCACACTTTCCCTCCTCTACCAACGCTTTGCTATTCTTTCTGCAGCCCAATAGTGCTCTCTTTTTTTTCCACCCCCCCCCACCCCCTCCTGACATGTGCTTTGGCTTCCCTGTGAACAATAGGTATGGTCTGCCAGTTCGAAAGAGTTGATAACAGGCACTTTTATCTCAGCTGTAGCAAAAGACTGATCAAAACCAGCTTGTATCTGTTTGGAGTGTGTACTGTGTATTTTTCTGAATCTCGATTTGGTATGTCACTCTAGTATTTACATAACATTGTTTTTCCAGACTGTACAGTAGGTCAAGTCACCCATATGTTCTCTCTCTCTCTCTCTCTCTCTCTCTCTCTCTCTCTCTCTCTCTCTCTCTCCTTCTGCCTGTCTCTTTCACATTTTCTCTGGCCTCAGTACAAGTGCTAGCAGTTGTCAGTTTCAGGAAATGCACTGCTCTCTTTTGGGAAGTGAGGTATCTGCCTTTGGGCCGGCCGTGTTGTTTTTTTCTTTTCTTTTTTTTAAAATTTGTAATTTTTATTGGCTGCTTACGGGAAGCAGAGCTCCTCTGTGCACACAGAACTGTTCACTCAGTCCTCTCGTGTTGTTTTACGATTGCATGCAGACTGATATACACTGTCTGTATCAGATATATATTTACATGAATGGATAGCTAAGTGGATTGGGTGCAAAGCTGTGATCCCATGCCTTTTTATTGTTTTATTACTCAGTGTGTGGACATTGAGAGGGTTTTGTGTGTGTGTGTGCATTTGCATGTGTGTAAACTGTTGCTGCACACATGCTCACAAACATATTTACACAGCTTGCCACACTGAAACCGAGCATCATACTTTTCTCTTAGCGATGCAAATGCATCTACACTACTTCGTTAAAGCAAAGGGCCCGTATTGTTGTTGCTCATTAACATCTTCAGCATGCTGTCTATCCACCCAATCGCCCACCTCCACCTAAACAAAACACAGAAACACACATGCACCTCATTGTATTAGATTAACAACGCATGGAGCCGCATTCACATGTTGTGCTGATCACAACTGTTACAGTGTGCAGAGAAAAACAGTGAAAACAAAGCTGTATGGTTTTTTTTTTTTTTGCCTGGAGGCTTGAGGGTAATGCATGAGTATGAGGGTAAGTGAGTGTGTGTGTGTGTGAGAGAGAGAGAGAGAGAGAGAGAGAGAGGAGAGAGAGAGAGAGAGAGAGAGAGGAGAGAGGAGAGAGAGAGAGAGAGAGAGAGAGAGAGTGCGCATGTGTGCACAGGAGTGGGGAGAGCAGCTTCAGTCCAAACAGGATATTGTATACAGGAGCACAGATTCTTCCTGCGGCAGTTTGGCCCTGTGGGTTCAGGACAGCCTTGACAACAAGCAAGCAGCACCCCCTACGCAAGCACACACACACATGCACGCGTGCATGCAAACACTCGCCTCATATCAGATAACAGGCAGGCACTCAACAGGCAGCATTGCTTTCTGTGAAGGGACCAATATTATTATACTAAGTGATGGTTTCCTGAAGAGAGATTGAGATCCAGAAAACACACACACACACACCCACACACACACACACACACACACACACACACACACACACACACACACACACACACACAAAAGTAATAAAAATACTTTATTTAATTGTGCTGGAAAACAAAGAGAAATCTCATCACGTGACTCCAAATAACTAAACAAATTATCTCAAGCTGCATGTTTTAAATGTCTGCGTCCCTGAATAACTTGGTAAGAGTTACTTAATAATTTGGACATATTGTGCAAATATTGCTTATTCTCAGGACTTGAGCAGGAACAAGTTGGCTTCATTAGTGAGTTCTTACTTTTTATGACACCACAACGGGCAGATCGGTCTGTCAGTTCCACAGAAACCATTTTACCATTTTTCACTTTTTTTGTTTTGTGTGTGTGTGTGCTGTTTTTTTTTTTTTATTTCTATTTAAATTAACAACCTGAGAGATGTATTTTAAAGAATAAATTTAGTCCAGTGCACTAGAAGAACTGCGCAGGTGTTTTCTGTGCTTATTTTAGCGGAGTGCCGCATTAGGCACACCAAGCTTTTCTCAATAAGATAGTTTGTGCTTTGTACACAAACACTATACTGGATCGTAGGGGGAGAGGTCAAGGAAAATATCTGTGCGAGGCAGAGGGTGGGTGAAATGGATTCACCTTGTGTCTGAGACTTGGAGAGGAAAGAGAAGTGTGAGAGAAGTGCCGTGTGTGTTGGTGTAAGCAGGGGCTCATCTCACAGAGATGTCAAGAGCATTAAAACAAGCCGTTTGTCAAGTGGCAATGCCGGCAGCACCCGTCCACTTCTCCGTACTGGGCACTTGATCCGTATGACTGCGGAAGCAGACTGACTTGAATTTGTGCGCTTCTGCAGTGATTTTTGTGTTTTTGTATTCTAGAGGAGTAGAAAGACTGACAGAGAGAAACAAGAGAGAAGCATATATGTGCACCGTGTGTTCAACGCACAGTGGAAAGGAGCACATTTTGAATCTAAACACTGAAACAGTTTGAGCAGGATGGGACTCGGGGCTAACTACGTTATTAGTTTTGGTTTAGGACCAACAGTTCCCATTTTCTTCCATTCCCTTGTGTCTTGCCCTTTTTCTCAGTAGCTATATAAAATGTTGTTTCAACAAGATTTTATTAGTAAATATGACTTTATGAGCATAATCTTTGAGCCATTTGTGTTGGTCATTTATGTTCCGTGAAATCTAAATCAAGTCCTCATTTGTTATTAAACAAAACAGCCATAATGTTGTTGTTATCTATTATTTATCCGGCAAAACTGTTTATGAAACAATCATCAGTGTTCATCGTTTTCTTCCACTGTTATCTGGAAAGAATTTTCATCCATCATTTTGTGTAAAAGTTAGCTAAACAAAGTTGGCTTATTTAGTTGGCCTAACAATTCATGCATGCCATCAGAATGGCTACCTTGGCTCATTAATTAATTCATTATGTCTAAAATATAAATCAAAACTCTGAAACAGAATTGAAATTGTTAGATATTTTCCTTGTGTGTGTATATATATATATATATATATATATATATATATATATATATATATATATATATATATATATATGTGCCAACTTTTACACTGAATAATAGGTAAATTTTAAAACAATCATATTAGTGTGCAGGATCATCTCTAACCCTGAAGTTAATGAAGTGCCTTTTCTTACTTGTACAGTGACTTCTGTGTTGCTGTCGACACATAAATTATTATATATATTTTTTTAATTCATCACAGAAAGGACACAAAACAAACCCTTCCTACAGCCCACTTAAAACAGCCCATGACCCTTTTCCTTTAAATCTTAGGTCATTCGTCCTGTACTTTCTTAATTGCCAAGGCTATGACTGATGACAGATAAACCCATCCCACTGCCTTTACTGGGAGTAGATTCATACTCACCCCCAAGCAGGGAAAAGCAATAGGAAGCCAAAGTAATAAAAGGCTTTGACATTGATGGGCTTGTTTCCTAAACACTAAGGCCCTCAAGTCTGGCTGGAGAGGCTGAGGCTCCATTTCTTATTGCTGTGTCTGACCAGAGTCGCCATGCCACAGAGAGGGTCGACGGTTGGTCTTGGCCCCTTAGTTCCTGTCTGTCTATTTGTCTGTCTGTCTCGGACAGTCATTGAACGTGCTGCAGATGTTGGGGTGGTGGTGGGGGGGTGAGTGAGGAATTTCTGTGTAAGTTGAAGGTCTTCAGTAAACAGCCCCCACAGTGTCAAAGCACTGTTAGCTGAGGCCTGCTGTCTTGCTGAAAATGTGCTGTCTTGCTCTTTTCTGACTAGACACAAATATTACCAAAAAAAAAATAAAGAGTCTAGTAATAATTACCAGAAAGTGATATATATTTAAAGTGCTATTGTCACCTAAGACTCTTGTGACAAAATGACAAAGCAGAAATGAAAAGAGCTGAATTTGTTTTTTTTTTCTTTGAAATCTGCGGCATGGGACGAACCACAGAAAAACAAAACATGCAATAGAGAATAATCACTGTCAGTATAGGAAAATACAACTGTGCTCCATTTGCATATTACTTTGAAAAGATTCAAATAAACAAAACCCACGTTTTCTTTTCAGGTTTCTGTAGAACAACTTCCTAACCCCCTCCATCTGTCTGTTTGGCTTGCTTTGGCTTTTCACTGGATTAGGTAGATGCACAAGGCCGCTACTCATGCCATTGGATTGCTTATGACAGGCCCTTACGCAGACACCTTCAATGCCATGAGCAATTACTTTAAATACACAGGAGAGGGCCAGAACTGGACTGACCCATGTGAGGGTGAGAGGTATTGAGAGAGAGAGAGAGAGGCAAACACGAACTGGGGGAGGAAAGAGAAACACCACAGATCTAATTCTAGATTATGTAAAAATGGTGTGTTGTCTTTTTTTTTTCTTTTTCTTTTTCAAAGGAGCACTTAAAGCCTCTTTGTGAAT